>NC_091956.1:41150125-42350125 GCF_031021105.1 Erythrolamprus reginae | reverse complement strand
CTTCCCTTTTTGCTCTCATTTCTCTGCCTCTCTTCCTTCCTCTCTTCTCTCTCTCTCTCTTGCTTTCTCTCTCTCTCACTCTCTCTCTCCCCCTCTTTCTCCTCTCTTGCCCCCTCTTTCTCTCTCCACCCTCTTTCTCCCCTCTCTTTCCACCTCTTTCTCTCTCCACCCTCTTGCCCCCTTTCTCTCTCTCCCCCCTCTTGCCCCCTCTTTCTCTCACTCTTGCCCCCTTTCTCTCTCCCCACTCTTGCCCCCTTTCTCTCTCTCCCACCTTTCTCTCTCCACCCTCTTCCTACCTGTTTAAAAGTGGCCGGCTCCGTCTTGATGCGGGCTGCCGCCGTCTTATACTGGGATTGGGTGGCGGACAGGACCCGGCGGCAGGCAGCCCCCAGCACGGCGGTGGGAGAGGAAGTGAAGCTTGTGCTTCAGCCACACTGGGGCAGAGTGGGCCGAGGCTGGGCCCGTCGTCCCCAGCTGCAGGGGGCAGCCCCAGCGCGGCAGCAGGGGAGGAGGAGGCAAAGCGTGCTGCCCGGGGAAGTGATGAGTTTGAAAAGCACGCCCAGGGAAGTCTTGTACTGGGATTGGGTGGCGGAGGGGACCCGGTGGTGGCGGGCAGTCCCCAGCGCGGCGGTGGGAGAGGAAGCGAAGCTTGTGCTTCGCCTACACCGGGACAGAGTGGGCCGAGGCCAGGCCCGTCGACCCCAGCTGCAGGGGGCAGCCCCAGCGCGGCAGCGGGGGAGGAGGAGGCAAAGCCGGCTGCCCGGGGAAGTGACACGTTTGAAAAGCGCACCACTTCAAATGCGTCACTTTCCCAGGCAGCCGGCTTTGCCTCCTCCTCCCCCGCTGCCGCGCTGGGGCTGCCCCCTGTAGCCGGGGATGATGGGCCCAGCCTCAGCCCACTCTGCCCCAGTGTGGCTGGAGCACAAGCTTCGCTTCCTCTCCCGCCGCTCTGCTGGGGGCTGCCTGCCGCCGCCGGGTCCCCTCCGCCACCCAATCTGCATCAAGACGGAGCCGGCCACCGTTAAAAAGGTAGGAAGAGAGGGGAAAGAGAAAGAGAAAGGTAGGAAGAGAGGGGAAAGAGAAAGAGGGGGCAAGAGGGGGGAGAGAGAAAGGGGGCAAGAGAGGGGGAGAGACGTCAGCTCAAAGCCCCACAGAGCTGCCACCGCCGCCTCCCCCGTTCCGTCCCAGTGCCTGATGGGCGCCGGCATCTTTTCCTAAACGGGCGGGGCCAAAGTGGAATGGGGAGCACACAGTTTTTCAAATGAAGAAAAACCTTGTCACTCCCTGGCCCCAGCTCTGACGCCTGGCTCGGCTGGGCAGTCTTGGAAAAGGCTGCGGGGGGGTGGGGGTATTTTTCCATGCATGCGCACCTTAGAGGGAACATTGGTACTTACCCTGCTGCTCCTGCTGTTTTTTTCTCGTCACCGCCCCCCCCACCTCAGCGGCTTTTTTCCCCTCTCGCGTGCAAGCAAAGGAGACAACCAGCCACTCCAATGGCGCGCGAGGGGGGGGAAAGGCCATGGGAAGCCGGTGAGGTTGGAGGGGGTGGATTCCTGCTTTTATCTTCTTGCCACCGCCCCCCTCCACCTCACTGGCTTTTTTTCCCTCTCACGCGTAAGCTACCTCAGCCGGGAAGAGGCAGCACCTGGCATAGCTCCCTCACCCGCTCAAGCCAGCAATGCCTGCCAGGTTCCCGCGAGCGCCCTCTTGTGGTGACTTTTCTGTGACCCGAGTATAACCCGAGGTCGGGTTTTTCAGCCCATTTTTTGGGCTGAAAAACTCAACTTATACTCAAGTATATACGGTAAACGGCATACCAAATAGATAATAATTCTACTTCCCTGTAGAATGGAATGTATTACAATTCTATGACAAAACAAGCAGTACAGAATGTAAAGCACAGATATTAAAAAGAACGATTATGTTTTATAAGCTGGCTTGATCTAAAGTTCAACAAACCTGACTCTAATATTGTTATTATATAGGGCAGTGAGGGTGAACTTATAGCATGCGTGCCACAGGTGGCATGCAGAACCATATCGGAGGCCGTGCAACACATTGCCCTATGTCAGCTCTAGCACCCATGCGTGCACTGACCAGCTCATTTCCGGCCTTCCTTTCAGCCTTTTTCATGCTCCCCAGGCTTTAGGAAAGCCTCCTAAAGGCCATGGGCGGTGAAAAACGGTCCAAGAGCCCAACCGGAAGTTGGGAAATGAACTTCCGGTTGGGCCATTTGGCTGTTTTTCCCATCCTCAAGCCTCAGGAGGCTTCTCTGAAGCCTGTGGATGGCAAAAAACAGCCCATAGGGCCTACCAAAAGTCTGGAGGCTTCAGTGAAGTCTGTACACATGGGGAGGGGAATGCCTTGCATTATGGATATGGGCAGATGCACGTGCATGCACCCTTTCAGCACCCGAGCCAAAAAAGGTTCGCCATCACTGATATAGGGAATAGCTATAGGTTTAGGACAATTTTTCCAAATACTGTCAACATCAATACAACATCTTACTATAGACATCCAGTCTTGCTGTGCAGGAAACAATTCCAGCTTCATTTTTTGCTGATGCAGTGTACCAACCAGCATCTTCTTTTGTAGCTCTCTGAACAAGCAGGCAGATGTATCCATGATTATCTTGGTGCATGCTTAAAAGAATAAAGATATACATGTAAACATATAACTAAATAACTGGCATAAATGTATACATTACTTTAAAATAACTCTGAACGATAAACAACAATGTTTCAGCACGTAGATCAAGTGAACATGTGTAGTCCTTGACTTATTACTGGCCGCTTAGGAACTGCTAGAAGTTACAAGATACTCCAAAAATAAAACCTATGACCAGATTCAAAGTTCCAACATCTGTCCCCTGGTCATTTTGAGCATTTAGCAGCAGCCCACATTTATAGCCATTTGCAAAGATCTGCAGTCATATGATTGTAGTTTATTATGCTTTTTGCCAGAAACCAGTGTTTACTTCTGGCACAATCCACCTTACAACAAACAATGGATTCACTTTACAACCTCCACATTCACTTTATGATTAACATATTTGCTTAACAACCATTACAAAAAAAATTGTAAACCAGGTTCCAGTCATATGAACCACTAGTTTATATGTTGAGGACTTCCCTATTCAATATGTGAAGAAACAACATGTTTTCTCAACTGATGTTTCTTTAGCTTGCCTTGAAATTAATAGACATTAACTAAATTATAACTGGTTTCATGGGTTTTTTAAAAGTTATATATTTTAAAATAAATCATGTTAAATGTAATAATATAACATTGATTTTATTAGAGTTTTGGCTACAGAATCACAATACTGCAATGTTTTTCAACCAGTGTGCCGCGAAGAAGGAAGCTCAAGTTCTGGTCTCACAACTTTTTGCTGAGCTTCCTTCTTCATGCCTTCCAGGTTTTCAGGCAGCTGCAGTGCCTCGCCCAGCTGGAGCTTCCCTGGCGGCGCGGCAGGTGAACTTTGGGGCCTGGCAAGAGGGCGTCGGCAGCAGTACACCACGCCGGCAACAGTGGCATCGGGCAGTAACCGGCGGCGGCAGCTGGATGTGTTGCTGGACGCCATACATGCTGGTACTGCGGGGCTGGCACTGGCCTGCTGGCTAAGCTGGGACAGAGGTGCCAGCCCCATCCCCATGCCCAGCGTAGCATTTACGGCGTCCAACAACACATCCAACCGCCACTGTTGGTGCCTCCGCCCTGGAGCTCCCGCTCGCAGCAGACTGCCCTGCTGCTGCCCCGCGGTTACTACCCGATGCTGCTGTTGCCGGTGTGGTGTACAAGAGAGAAAAAGAGAGATAGCAAGAGAGAGAGAGCAAGAAAGAGAACAAGAGAGAGAGAGAGAAAAAGAGAGAGAAAGAGAGAAAGCAAGAGAGAGAGAGAGAAAGAAAGCAAGAGAGAAAGAGAGAGAAAGCAAGAAAGAGAAAGAGAGAGAGAGAAAGCAAGAGAGAAAGAAAGCAAGAGAGAGAAAGCAAGCAAGAGAGAGAGATGAGAGCAAAAGGGGGAGAAAAAAAGAGAAATGAGAAAATGATTGAGGCAGAGAATGAGGAAAGAGAGAGAAACAAGAGGGAGAAGTGACTCTTGATTTAAAGCATATGATAAAAAGCACCCAAAGAATAAGAGAGAAAAAACCCCCAGCCCTCACCTGTTTTTGGAAATGGTTCAAGAGTGTATACACGCACACACACACACAAACACACACACAAGGGGAGGAGGAGACAGGGATGGAAAAAGAGAAGAGAGTGTTTCAGAGTCTTATTTTGGTTGATGGTGTGCCCCAGGATTTTGTAAATGTAAAAAATGTGCTGCGGCTCAAAAAAAGGTTGAAAATCACTGCAATAGTGTATTTAAGATGCATATTTATGTTTCCATAACTCAAAATATAAAATCTGCCCTATTAAAGTTACCACTCTTCAGTTCCCAGCAGTTATAGTGGACTTAAACAGATCTTCAAGAGTTTGGCTAAATACTGTAGCTATATAATATTGGACTACTTTATTAGTATTCACTCATAAATAATAACGAATTATTATTATTAAAATAAAACAATGAATAATGAATAACATATTATTAATATAAATAGTAAAATAATGAATTATTCATTTCAGTTTAGCAAATTTCTAATATTAGACATGACAATTTTTCTATAAAATGAGCAGTGAAGTGACTATATAGACACATTATGGGTTTTTCCCCAGGAAAAATGTGCTGACATGGGATTTTTGAATCTGCTTGCTAAATTTAGTAGTTGTAATAGCATTTTAAGTGTGGTCGAATAAAAAACTCACTATCATTTGGTATGATGCTATACGACAAATAAACAGCTTCTCTTAAAACCCAGTCAGATGAAGTATTTTAAAACTCAAGTTCTTAAATGGATAAAACAAAATGTAGTCACCATGGATATGAAATTTTGAGGAAAGCTGGTGGACCAGAAGAGATAAAATCAGAAATGAGACCAAAGGAGGAAAATTGGCATAAGATCAAAACATATAAAAACAGCAAATTGGTTTGTTCACCTGGAGAGGATGTCATAGGATTCCCTGTCATACAAAGCATATAAAAAAGAGAAGTTCAAAGAATATGAGGTAGACCCAGAAGAAGATAGAGAGACAACATCAAAGACATACTACACAACATAAATTAATAATGGTTGAGGTCACCAGAAGAGTAACAGCTAGAACTTTGCATCTTCCTCGACATTCACATTTGATACGGTAAAGAAGGAAGAGGAGGAGGAAGTAGTAGTAATAGTAGTAGTAGTTCTTAAATGCAAAGTGATATTAAGCTTATCACTGGGATTAAGAAATCACAAATTAAATGATCTGTATTTTAGGTCTTTTGGGATTACTGTTTCTGTGGATCTCCTGTATACATAGGATATCACAGCTATATTTTTGGCACTGGTCCCGCAACAGTTCTTCCTTACATTCAGATAGACTCTCAATGTTTATTGAAATAGTCATCTATGGATCTAAAAAGGTCTTTTGTGGGACACACATACTATCACAGATGGGAATGAGGACCTCACTATGCTCATAAAAAGAGCCTCTCTGAAGAATGTAGATCCCTGAAGAATGTGCTGTTAACACATTTGGATGTCCTCTGGGCAATAGTTTACAGCTAGCTAATCCTTTCAATCCAGAAGCATCCAAAGCATAGTGAGGTATCCATTCTCACCTGTAACACTTTCAAGTGTTCATAAGCTTTTGAGGGCTACTTATACAAATATTCATGACAATTATAGTATATTACATTTTTCCTTTAGAAGGTCTAATTGGTATGTTTGTTTGTTTCTATACTGCCCTTCTCCTGGGACTCAGGGCAGCTCACAACAAGCAAATACAAAACATATAAGAAATCTAATATTAAAATGCTCTAAAAACCTCAATACTCAGAATTTCTCTCCTGATTCTTGGTTAGAGGAGGAAAAGGAGAGGAAGGAGAAGGAGAAGGAGCAGGAGAAGATCAATTTATAAGAAATGCTATAAAAATTAGATATTTTTCACCCAGATCTGCCTAATAATAATAGTGACTGTCAAACTTCATTGCATTCTTGAAATTGCTTGCCAAAAAAAATATGGGCGTAGCAAGTGAGAAGCTTCCATTTCTGATCAATTCATGCAGCTGGATGAGAAACAGAGATATGATTTAATACCCCAAGCACAATAAAGGAGGTAGCAAAATAAGATGTGTGCTACTGACTCAATAACAGCACCTGAACAAACACCAAAATACTCCACATTATTAAATTTTCTCTCCATCAACACCCAAGGATAAGGCATTAAGCTTCACTACTGTTACAGAATCAGTATTTTCCCACAAAACTGGGAAAACAGTTATCCAGTTCAATTAGGATGCCTTGTTTATGTATGCTTTCCGGTTCCGGTGCGAGCGGCAAGGAGATGGAGGATCTGCTGCTCCTCTGAGACTACGGTGAAAAATTGTCAGAAATAAATCAACCCAGGCTGGATATGGTCCGAGGTCTATCTGCTGCTGTGTCCCTCATTTTGGGGGTTTGAAATTGAATGGTGTCATCCTGTTTGTGGGGCATCAGGGTTTTGCGGCACCAAGAGTCAGGGCGATAAGCTGGGGCGCAGAAGATGGTGGCCACCCCTGGATGTCAAGTGCCGAAGGAGAAGAAATTGGGAGAGCCGAAAGAACCAAAAGAATTTAGCCACGACCGAACCGAGCCTCCTGGCTCGGCGCCGGTGAGTGAGAGTGACTGGTGCCGAGGCATTGGAGGTGAAGGGGAGACGGAAAGGAGCGGAGACCAGCACCGAGATTGAGGCGAACTCGCCTGCATTGTGAGACCAAAGACGCCGAGGGTCCTAGCCAGTGGGAGCGACCTGCTGTTGGCGTCAGAGGATGTCTGCAGAGATATGGTGAGCGAGGAACAACTAGGAACAATGACCCAGCTCCCCACATGGCACCAGTGGGTGAAAGCTGCTGGTGCCGAGGGGGCGATAAAGTTGGACGAAGGAGACAGCCAGCCAGTATGAGCAGAGAGATGGCTGAGGTGAGTTGGGGCTGCCCCGTGGAGTAGAAGGTGTCGGCTGATATTAGAACAACAGGCTAGAACGACCAGAGTGACTAATGTCGGGGGTGAGAATGATAGAATTAATTGCCTAGGAACATCAAGGCCAATTAGACTGGGGAGTATTAATCAACATTTAATTCTTGCTTGTCATCTTTTGTCATCTCCCCCCCTCCATCTTCCTATTTACTACGCAAGACCATAGAAGAACTGCGCCCCTAGACTCTCTAAGACTTTATGGAAGATCTATAGAGGACATTATACCTGGATTGATTGATTGACTGATGATTTAGTGACTAAGATCTGATTTTATATTCATCCATACTAACTTATTATGAATTTTATATTTTATATATATTTTACGCATTTTTATTAGTGTTTTAATCATTGCTAATTTAATCTATATTTTAATTAAATTATTGGGGGGGGAGCTTTTTAACTGATGGATAGCTGGGGTGGGTGCAATAATGTGTATGGAATGAATGATTGGTATGAGTGGGATAGTTGGGGTGGGTGGGGTTATGGTACGGATGAGGTAAATGGAAATGGTATGAATGATAAATTTGGCCCATCTGACGCTAGAGAGGCAGGAGGGGAGGGGGCACCTATCTCTGGGGTGGCAGATGGTCAGAATATTCCGGTACTGCTGGTGAGAGCAGATATGGTGGGAGCCACAGAGCTAGCTGTTCCAGGGGAATGAGAGACCACTGCTTAATAGCGATCCCATGTTCCGGCTCCATGAGCTCAACCCAGGGTACTAGTGATGAGTGTAATCCTGGCCCTGGGCTCAGGCTGCTGCTACTCAATGCCAGGTTGGTGGTAAATAAAGCTCTCCTCATCCAGGATTTGATCCTGGAGGAGGAGGCCGACCTGGCATGTGTGACTGAAACCTGGCTGGGCCCAGAGGGAGGAGTTCCTCTCTCTGAAATTTGCCCAGCCGGGTTTCAGGTTTGGTATCAGCCTCGACCCCAGGGAAGGGGGTAGGAGTGGCTATTATAGTCAGGGAGAGCCTTTGCCTGCGTAGACTCGTTGCTCCAGAGATTGTGGGTTGTGAGTCCCTCCTGGTGAAGTTGGACTTAGGGGTTCAGGTGGGTTTGTTGCTCACATACCTGCCTCCCAGCTGCGTGTCAATAGCCCTGCCTGTGCTGCTCGAGGAGGTAGCCAGGCTGGTGGTAGGGTTTCCCAGACTTATTGTCTTGGGGGACTTTAACCTACTGTTGCTTGGTGAAACCTTTGGGCTAGGGCAGGAGTTCATGGCCACCATGACAGCCATGGACCTGACTCAAGTATTACAGGGTCCGACTCATGAGGGGGGCACGCACCCGACATGGTTTTCCTCTCTGAGCAATTGAGCAATGGTCTGAGACTAAGGGGCTTAGAAGTGTTACCTTTGTCATGGTCAGACCATTTTCTATTGTGGCTTGACTTCTTGGCTCCAATCCTTCCCCACAGGGAGGCGGAACCAACTAGGTGCTTCCGCCTCAGACGCCTGATGGACCCAGAGGGCTTTCAGAGGGCGCTTGGGGTTATTCCAGATGCACTCATCCACAGTTCCGCAGAGTCTCTGGCTGAGGCCTGGAACAAGGCTGCAGTGGAACCCCTTGACTCGATTGTGCCGTTGCGACCTCTCCGCGGCACTAGACCCCATAGAGCTCCATGGTTCAATGAGGAGCTCCGGGAGTTGAAACACCAGAAGAGATGTCTAGAGAAGCGATGGAGGAAGAGTATGTCCGAATCCGACCGAACACTTTTAAGAGCTCATATTAAGACTTACAAAGTGGCGCTCAAGGCAGCAAGATGTGCGTATCATGCCACCTTGATTGCTTAGGGTGACCCGCTCCCTTCTTAACCAGGGGGGAGTTGGGGAGCCCTTGCAGAGTAGTGCCAAGGATTTTAACACATTTTTCGCTGATAAAGTCGCTCGGATCTAAGCGGACCTCAACTCCGATGGGATAACAGAGTTGAATTACAACGAGTCAGTCGAGGTGACTGGGGCCCGTACTTGTCCATCTCTTTGGGAAGAGTTTGATATGGTGACACCTGATGAAGTGGACAAGGCCACTGGAGCTGTGAGTTCTGCCACCTGTTTACTGGATCCGTGTCCCTCCTGGCTGGCTTCAGCCAGCAGGGAGGTGAAATGGAGCTGGGTCCAGAAGATTGTCAATGCTTCTTTGGAGAGGGGGTCCTTCCCGGCTCCCTACAAGGAGGCACTTGTGTGCCCCCCTCCTCAAGAAACCTTCCCTGGACCCAGCCATTCTTAACAACTATTGTCTAGTCTCCAACCTTCCCTTTATGGGGAAAGTTGTTGAGAAGGTGGTGGCGCTCCAGCTCCAGCGGTCCTTGGTAGAAACCGATTATCTAGGCCCTCAACAGTGAGGATTCAGGCCCGGCTACAGCATGGAAACTGCTTTGGTCACGTTGATGGATGATCTCTGGCGGGTCCGGGACTTGGGTTTATCCTCTGTCCTGGTGCTTCTCAACCTCTCAGCGGCTTTCAATACCATCGACCATGGTATCCTTCTGCACCGGCTGGAGGGGCTGGGAGTGGGAGGCACTGTCCTTCAGTGGTTCTCCTCCTACCTCTCTGGTCGTTCACAGTCGGTGTTAGTGGGGGGTCAGAGGTCGACCTCTAGGCTTCTCCCTTGTGGGATGCCTCAGGGGTCCGTCCTCTCCCCCTTGCTATTTAATATCTACATGAAACCACTGGGCGAGATCATTCAGGGGCATGGGGTGAGGTATCATCAGTATGCTGATGATACCCAGCTGCACATCTCCACCCCATGTCCAGTCAACAAAGCAGTGGAACTGATGTGCCAGTGCCTGGAGGCTGTTAGGGTCTGGATGGGTGTCAACAGACTCAAACTCAACCCTGATAAGATGGAGTGGCTGTGGGTTTTGTCTCCCAAGGACAATTCCAACTGTCTGTCCATTACCCTGGGGGGGAATTATTGACCCCCTCAGAGAGGGTCTGCAACTTGGACATCCTCCTTGATCCACAGCTTACATTAGGGAACCATCTTTCAGCTTTGGCGAGGGGGGGCGTTTGCCCAGGTTCACCTGGTGCATCAGTTACGGCCCTATCTGGACCGGGAGTCACTGCTCACAGTCACTCATGCCCTCATCACCTCGAGGTTCGACTACTGTAACGCTCTCTACATGGGGGTATCTTTGAAAAGTGTTCGGAAACTTCAGATTGTGCAGAATGCAGCTGCGAGAGCAATCATGCGCTTCCCTAGGTAAATCCATGTTACATCAACACTCCGCAGTCTGCATTGGTTGCCGACCAGTTTCCAGTCACAATTCAAAGTGTTGGTTATGACCTATAAAGCCCTTCATGGCATTGGACCAGAATATCTCCGGGACCACCTTCTGCCGCACGAATCCCAGCGACCGGTTAGGCCCCACAAAGTTGGCCTTCTCCAGGTCCCGTCGATTAAACATGTCATCTGATGGGGCCCAGGGGAAGAGCCTTATCTGTGGCAGCCCCGACCCTCTGGAACCAGCTCCCCCCAGAGATTAGGATTGCCCCCACTGTCCTTGCCTTTTGTAAACTCCTTAAAACCCACCTCTGCTGTCAGGCATGGGGGAATTGAGACATCTCCCCCAGGCCTATATAGTTTATGCATGGTATGTTTCTGTGTATGTCTTGCTTTTTAAATAAGGGGTTTTTAGATATTTTAAAATATTAGATTTGTTGTACATTGTTTTTATTATTGCTGTGAGCTGTCCCGTTTCTACGGAGAGGGGCAGCATACAAATCTAATTAATAATAATAATAATAATAATAATAATAATAATAATAATAATAACAACAACAACAACAACAACAACATATAACTTAATTTATATTCTAAAACCTCAAATATATTTAAAAAACCAATCAGCCACCTTCATACTATCATATTCAGTCATAGGCTGGGGTAGATGTTGAAATTTCAGTGGCCCCAGGCCTGTCTGCAAAGGTGCATTTTTAAGGCCTTACAGAAGACTAGGAGGGTGGAGGTGGTACGAATCTCCTGGGGGAGTTGATTCGAAATATAGCACCTCTTCCTCCAATTTCTTTTTTTAAAACAATCAGAATCTTATAATACAGACTGAGCTGATGGAGTGTGACTGGTCCAAAGTCATCTAGTGAGCGTCTGTGATTTAAGTCAGAACAGTATATACCAGTGATGGCGAACCTTTTTTTCCTAGAGTGCAGAAAGAGCATGTGTGCGTGCTGTCAAGCATGCACGAGTGCCCACACCTATAATTATTCAATGCTTGGGAAGGGCAAAAACAGCTTCTGGAAGCCGGAAACTGCCTGTTTCCCAATTTCTGGTGGGTCTAGTAGGCTCGTGTTTTGCCCTTCCCAGACTACAAAGGCTTCCCTGGAGCTGTAGGAGGGTAAAAACGCCCTCCCCCATCCCCCCAGAGGCTCTCTAGAAGCCAAAAATGCCCTCCCAGAGCCTCTGTGTGAGCCAAAAATCAGCTGGCTGACACACACATGCACATTGGAGCTGAGCTAGGGCAATGGCTCATGTGCTAGCACAGCGTTTCCCAACCGGTGTGCCGCGGCACAGTAGTGTGCCGCGAGACACGGTCAGGTGTGCCGCAGGAAGCTCCAGGTGGGCGGGGCACTGCCAGTGCCAGACCGCCAGTGCCTCCAACCTGGAGCTCCCACTCGCAACTGTCCCCCGGCTACTGCCCGATGCAGCTGTTTCCAGCTGGGCCCCAAAGAAGGAAGGCGGGAAAAAGGAGGCAGGGGCGGGGAGGTCCGGCAGTAGGAGTAAAGGGAGCCGCGGCCGCCCCTGCCTCCCCACGGTGCCTCTGGCCAAATGCGCCCCTGGCTTCTCTGCCCTGCCCCATTGCCCGTCCGATCCACCCACTCTCCTCCTCCTCCTACGCCGCCGCCTCCTGTATTGGGGCATGATCCGCCCCCTCTCCTTCGCTGCCGGAGAGAGAATGGAGGGCGCCGTTGTCTTTGCCTCCGCCCGCCGGCTCCCCTCGCCCTCCCAGACGTCCCCAGCGACCGGCCGCGCGCCGCCTCCCGTTAGCCCGGCCGACCTTTCCCTGCTGCCGTTTTCATGGCGCTCACTCGCTTCTCCGGTCAGCAAAGCCATCTGCCCAGGAAAGCGCCGCACCGCGCTTGCTGGCCGGAAAAGCGAGCGATCCGGGAGTCCAGGACTGTGTGGCTTTGCGCCATGAAGAGAAAACGGCAGCAGGGAAAGGTCAGCTGGGCTAACGGGAGGCGGCGCGTGGCCGGGCGCTGGGAACGTCTGGGAGGGCGAGGAGGCTGATGGCTGCTGTTGCCTCTTAGCTGCAGAGCCGGCGGGCGGAGGCGAAGACAACGGCGCCCTCCATTCTCTCTCCAGCTCTCTCTCTCTCTTTCTTTTTCTCTCTGTTGCCGGCATGGTGAACGAGAGAGAAAGAGAGAGAGAGAAAAAGGAGGGGAGAGAGAATGAGAGAAAGAGAGAAAGAGAAAGAGAGGGAAAGAAAGCAAGAGAGAGAAAGAGAGGGGGGAAGGAGGGAGAGGGAAAGACATGGAGGGAGGGAAGGAGGGAGAGAGAAAGAGCAAAAAAGAGGAAGAAAGAAAGAGGGATGGAGAGAGAGAAAGAAGGGAAGGAAGAGAGAGAAAGAGGGAGGGAGAAATAGAGTGAAATGGAGGAAGAGATTTTTTTTGTCCAAACTTTTCTTTAGCCCCGCCCCCGCCCCCCCCTTCAGTGTTCCCCAGAATTTTGAAAATATGAATAATGTGCCGCGGCTCAAAAAAGGTTGGGAAACACTGTGCTAGCAGATATGGCTCTGCGTGCCACCTATGGCACCCGTGCCATAGGTTCGCCACCACTGGTATATACAATAACTTTAAGGGTCTACTCTAGCATTTCATTGTTAAACCACACTAGTCAACTTGCATGTGATCTGTTTACAAAGACTAGAACTTTCAGTTTATGATAATAAGAAGCTTCATTTTGCAAAAATATTAAACAGGTATAATCTCTTCTCAAATCAAGTATGGTAATTGAGTGTACTATGAGATAATCTGTATTTAAGAGTAAATAAGAGATTTTTGGTTATGTTCAGAAGATAGAAAAGTGGATCATTGGAAGGTTTCAACTACAGAACTAAAATAAATGTTCAACTGCAGTAGGGACAATGTGGATTCCTGCTCCATATTATCATCTGGTGCAGAAATGTAACCTATGTAGTGTTATTATATAATCCCCACCTACATGAATTCCTTTGTACAAAACCTTTCTCAGCATCTGAATGTTATTTTTAAAATTATCAGACATATATAATTCCCTTAGATCTTGATTTGTCTATAAAATGTTCTGTCTGGGTTCCCCCAGACGTCAACACCAACTAAAAAGAGTAGCCAGACACGCTGGTAAAAAGCAAAGTCATTTTATATCTTTGAAAACAAACACAGATAACAAAAACTGTTCTTACAAACTGGAATGCTATGAAGCTTCACAGAAAAGTCACGACGGCCAGACAATACAACAGGCTTCTTGCTGGCACACACACCACTGTAGATAATAAAACCCACGCCTCTCCCAAGTTTTCAGCCTTCGAGGCCACAAGCCAGAATCAGAGACGCCAAGGATCAAAGCAAGGTCACAGGACTCCCAAAAGATAACTCTCCACAATACAGGAAGGGTGGGCCTGCCTTTTCAACCTTTCTGAGGAGAACTACACCCAAACCCAGCTGTTGCCTATTAGGGATGGAAATACCTGGCTAATTGTCCCCTTCGTTGTGCTGCCCTTCTCTGCCTCATATCTATGATGGCTTGTGCGTTCTCATCTAATGACTCCAGGCTACTCGCTGGGGAGAGCTCCCCCCCCGGGGGTCTCAGGCTGTTCTCCCTCCTCCTCGTCCTGACATTCCTCTTCCCCGTCTGCCTGGTCCTCCTCCTCCTCCTGTTCCTCGTCCTCCCCCTCTGAGCATGGAGCCGGCAGAGTTCCAGCCGTTCCCTGAGGAGCCTCAGGCTGAATCACAACATAAAATGACTTACTTCAGGCAATGGCCAGCAACATTGGTTCAAACTGTTGAGGTATTAGTTATGTATGCTGTTGCTCAAGCCTTTAAATGTTCAACATAGACAAGTGACAGTTAATAAACAGAATATGACACTAACCTCACTCTGTCAGTGTTGTATATGAGTGATTCATTTTCCTTCTTCCAGAAAATCTGAGGTGGAGGCACACCTGAAACCCGGCATTCCAGTCGCACAGGAAACCTCTCAGCCACTCCTGTATTCTGTAATTTCTCTATAAATACAGGTGGCTTATGTGCTTCCTTAGCTGAAAAGACAGAGATTCCCCCACCTCATGTATCAGTATATATTTTATAGTGTGTTATCTTAACATTTCTTAGCACTAGGGGGACCTGATAGAGATAAGTATTTGGAAAATGAAAATGTCACTTTATTTGCTGCTACCTAATGGGCTGAGGAAGATGCAAGGTTCTCAACTTGCATTAGGGGAAAAAATGAAGGCCTGTGGTAATCTAGCCAAATGGCTATGTTGAAATGTAATACTTTGCCAGAACTGCTGATGGTTCTCCTATTATGAAGCACACCATCCAAATATTTCAGTTTGGCTGTTTTACCACTGGAAGTGATTAAGCAAAAGCTGATGTAGAAGTCAAAACTTTTAATTATATCAGCAGGCAGACCCAATTTCTCACTTCCCAATCAACTTCAAACTTTGCTTTCTGATTCTTTTGTGAAGGCAAAAAGATCTCTATAGACTGCAGTTCTACTAATAAGAAAGCAATCATTCAGTTTGCACTGCTCATGGAACAAGGGAACTAGACTTCTTAGAAATTTGAGCTTTCTGTTATTCCTTTAAAAAAAAGTTTTTTATTTTGATTATAATACCAACAAACATACAACATTAAAACGTTTATACATACCTATATATATACATATTAGTTTACTTAATGATTAATACTTTACAATTCTGTTTTTGTTACTCCATTTTGCCCCTTTAATATTAATTCATTTTCTTATTATTTTTTTCCTATCCAATTATACAGTTTCCCCCACACTCTATAGTAGTCCTTATTTTGTTTATTCTGTAATTCATAAGTTAATTTACTTAATTTAGCGCAGTCTAACATTTTCCTAATCACCATCTCTTCATTTGGTATCTTTTCTGGTTTCCAAGTTTGTGCGAACACCAATATTGCTGATGTTAGTATGTGAGTTATTAAATAATAATTTTCTTTGCTATGTTGTCCTCTGATTATTCCTAGTAGGTACATTTCTGGTTTTGTTTCTAGTTTATATTTTAGTATTTCTTCCAGCCAGTTTTGAGTTCTGATCCAATTTTTTTTTGCTTCTGGGCATAACCACCAAATGTGATAGTATGTTCCTATAGCTGTTTTGCATTTCCAGCATTTATTGCTTATACTTGGGTGGATTTTAGCTAATCGTGCTGGGGCATAATGCCATCAGTAAAACATCTTGTGTAGGTTTTCTTTATATGGTATAGACAGTGTCATCTTATAATTTATTTTCCATAATTTTTCCCAATCACCTAGTTGAATAGAATAACCAAAATTTGTCATCCATGCTATCATGTTATGTTTAACTATTTCATCTATATTTTCATAATTTAATAAATAATTATACATTTTGGAGGTAAATTTTTTATCTGGTCCTGTTAAGATTTTATCTATTTCATTAGGTTTTTTACATATTCCAAATTCAATTAAGTCTTTTTTATATCTGCTTTGTACCTGAAAATATGGTAACCAATCTAGTTCTAGGCCTTCATTTTTAAGTTTTTCTCTAGATTTTGTACTTCCCTTGGGGTCCAGAAGTTCTTCATATGTTTTCATTTGGTTTTTATTTATTATGTTCGGATGTATTTGGGCTTCCAATGTAGATAGCCATCTAGGCACTTCTCTATAATGTTTTTTCCTTACTTTCCTCCAGTATTCAAGTAGGGTATTCTGAATCTGGTGTTGTCTGAAATGTGAATGTTTGATATGTTCCCTTTCCCACAAATGTGCATGCCATCCCTCATTAATATTATGTCCTTCTATTGCTAAAATTTTGGTATTGTCCAAATTGATCCATTCTTTAATCCATAATAATTTTGCTGCCTGATAGTATAATTCTAAATTTGGAAGGCCAAATCCTCCTCTCAATATTGAACTGCAATACTTTTAATACTTATCCTTGGTTTTTTGTTGTGCCAAATAAATTTGGAGATTATTCTGTTTATATTTGATAATTTTTTTAATCTAATTGAATTGGTCTCGTTTGAAAAAGATATAGCCATCTTGGAAGTATGTTAGATTTTATAGTATTAATCCTTCCCATTAAAGATAAATTTAAATTGGACCATTTTTCTAAGTCTTCTTTAGTTTTATTTAGAAGTTTCATATAATTTAATTCTTTTAAAGATGAATATCTCGATGTGAACCAAAGTCCTAGGTATTTAATTTTTTTTTCTATTTGAAATCCAGTTTTTTCTATTAATATTGTAGTTTGGTCTTGTTTGCAATTTGGTTAGTATTTTAGTTTTATTCCTGTTTATTTTAAGACCAGCTACATTTCCATATGTTTCCAGTTCTTTTAATAGGTGTAACATTGAGTTGGTTGGCTCTTCTAGGAAAAAAACTAGATCATCTGCAAATGCCTGCATTTTATAAATTTGTTGTTTAATCTTAGTACCTTGTATTTGAGAATTCGCCCTGATTTGATTTAATAAGATTTCAATTGACATTATAAAAATTAAAGGAGAGAGCGGACACCCTTGTCTTACTCCCTTCCTAATGTCAAATGTATCTGTCAAATTTCCATTGATTAGGATCCTTGCCTTTTGTTTAGAGTATATTTTGTTTATCCTATTTTCAAAATTTGATCCAAATTCCATAATTTTTATTAATTTTTTAAAGAAGTCCCAATTTAAATTATCGAAGGCTTTTTCAGCATCCAAAAGTAGCATTGCAAATTCTTTATCTCTATGGGTTTCGTAGTATTCTAACATATTTAGAGTTATTCTAGTATTGTATCTTATTTGTCTGTTAAGCAGAAAACCGTTCTGATCTGGATGTATTGTTTTGTTTAATATTTTTTTCAGTCTCTCTGCTATAATTGACATGTATAGTTTGTAATCTACATTCAGCAAAGATATTGGTCTATAATTTTTAATCTGATCTGCATCTGTACCTTCTTTATGTATCAATGTTATGTTGGCTTCTTGCCATGATAGAGGATATATGGCATCTTTTAACATATTATTATAAATTTCTAGTAATAAGTCTCCTGTTATATGTAGTGTTGCTTTGTAAAATTCAATTGGAAGTCCATCTGGTCCAGGGGTTTTATTATTATTCTGTTTCATGATTACTTTTTCTAACTCTTCTTTATTTATTTATTTCTTTATTTAGCATTTCTTTATCTTCTTTACTTATAGACTTAATTTTAGATTTTTCTAAGTATTTTAATATATCTTCTTCACTAATATTATCTTTATCATATAGTTTTTTATAGTATTCTAATGCTATTTCTTTCTTTTTTCCTAGTTGATGGTGTGTTATTTTATTCTTATCTATTAACTGTTGAATTAATTTTTTTCCTTTCTGTTATTCCTGAATATAGTCAGGATTTCATTAAAAAAAGCAGAGATTTTTTTCCTCTTATCAAAATTTATTTATAAATGCTTTCTAATAGAAACCTACAGACAAGGAAACAGGCCAAGAAAAGTTTTTCATACCTTCTTCTGCAGGATATAGAACTATTGAATGTATTTCTTTCACATAAGGCCTTTTAAAATATTCTGATTTTGGAGCTAGTTTTACATGAATGGCTGCCACATAACAGATATTCTAATCATTGCAGACAAAGGGCAAAGCTCTTCAAGGCTTTTTTAATCTATAAAAGTGAGATCAAATATCTCCAAGTGTCAGCTTGATGGACATGACTCAGATGCTTGCTGTTGGTTCATTTACATAATCACATAGCAATATGGATTCTGTTCACATGAAAGCTAGTTTTAAAGATCTCCATAAATAAATGTATTTGCATTTCAGACAAGTCATTTGCTGTTTACAACTGGAATAACACTGTAATGAATTCAAATCATCAGCTGGAACACAATCCATCTAGATCTCCTAAACATGTTATATAGTTCCAAAATTATGATAGCAGCATAGATTATATTCATGCCTTTTGGTGTTCTATATTCATTCAATTATGAGAGTGAGGCTAATTTTCTTGTTTCTTGCTTCCTGTATGACAGTGCTTTATAAAATGAGGTCTCAGCTGGAAGCTCCAATGTGCCAGACTACAACTCGTTCATAAACTGTCAACACATTCCAAAATACACCTTAGGCACCTTCAAAATAGTCATCTACCATCTTCTGTAATGTCGGTTTTTAAAACTAGCCTGTTAAAGAACTGTTATAAAGTACAAAGGGAATGGATAGCATACTATTGATTAGACTTAAAAATAATCAGGAAACTTTTGTAAAATGGCAAAATGTGTGCTTAAAAGAATTATAGAGAAAGCAGCCACAGTTGATTGTTATGTTCAGGGACTCAAATCCATTTTTTTCAAATTATGCAAGTGTCCTACCTGTCACAATCAGTTCCAGGCTGAAAGTGTTTTGGCCAGCTCGATTAGTGGCAATACATGTATAGATGCCAGCATCCCTTGCTGTGACTGGCTCTATAATTAAGGAGTGTATACCATTTTCACGTACAAGCATTTTGTGGGAATTATCAGAACGTATTAATCTTCCATTAAGTTGCCAGTTGATGTCAGGAGTTGGCAAGCCACTGACCTTAAATAAAATACACCACAGTCTTAGGAAAGCAAAAGTATACAAATACTGTCGAAAAGCTGTGACAATTTGATTCAGTGCACTGTATTCTCTTATCCCAAAAGACCGATGGATAAAATTTCATAAACTCTTTCTGCATACATGAGCAAACTTTTTAGTATTCATAGATTTCATCGAGGCAATCAATTCTATTTCAAGGTTCCATTAACAAAATTAAATATCACAATTCACAGAATGAAGAGATTTTATGCCTTGTGATCTTTTTTACATTTAATTATATCTTGATTGTTATGTTCAAAGAGGAATGCATTGAAAAGTTTCATTGAACAAAATTTCTTTTCAACTATACACTATTCAGGAAATTAAACTCCACATTCAGAATCCTATAAATCAAATTTCAGCTTATTGAATGATAAATATAAACAAATAACTATTCCTGCTTGGCAAAGTTGCTTTAGCAGCCATGTTATGAGAAAGACTTTAAAAGCACTCCAATAACATTCTTCTGGGTATAATTTTTTTTTCTCAACCTTACAAACATACAAAATCCCATACCTTCAAATTTCAATACAATACAATATAATATCAATAAATAAATTCTTAATTAAATTTTGTTTCGGTATTATTATTTATCTTATGCTATCTCCTTTTCTAACTTTGTCATCTGGATTCTAAAATTGTTTTCGGTTCTCATTCAAATTCCAACGCTATTAGCTATCAACATTTTCTTTTAGATATTTGCTTTTTTACTAGTAAATTCATGCCACAGTGCATTAATCCATTTCTTATATACTTATTTATCTCATTCATGTTTTTAAACCTTCATTTTAATATAACTGCCCTTTAAGAGGAAAATTCCAAATCTATTTCTCTTCAAAATAACAAAGAATAGCAATTCATATCAGCTATCTCATGTCTTAAATCTATGGCAACCATGGACCTGACTCAAGTAATTCAGGGCCCAACCCATGAAAGGGGGCACACTCTCGACCTGGCAGTTGAGTAATAATCTGATATTAAGGGGCTTAGAGACATTGCCTTTGTCATGGTCAGATCATTTTCTATTCGGTTTTTGTGCTACAAATAAAGTCTGTAATGTCCACAAAGTTGGATGACAGTAACTTTATGTCTCTGCAATTCTGTAGAATAATCCTTCTAAGGCAATATAAATCCTCCTCTTTAAAGTGTTGTAATCTCCACATGCAAATAATTAGAAATGTTCACAGTCACAATCACCATAGATAAGACGTTCCAAAAGCCAAGGTCAGTAAACAGTTTATATTATATGTCCAATCAGATCTTCTCCTGCAATTTATTCCACCAACCTTCAGGTGGCAGTTTTGTTATTCCCAGAAATATATTTTTACTTGTTTATATATTAAAACTTAATTTTCTCATCTGATATAAATCATTTCAGTAATGTAAAAATTCATGAAAATAGTTCATTGGGCTTTTACTGTCCTTTCAGAAGCTTTCCACTATTGTATTCCTTGCTAATTAATCCCTTCCTCTCCATTTTTAAAAATCTTTTGTTCCCATTTAAAGTTGAGAAGAAAAAAAAAAATCCAAGCTCCAGTCGGCCGAATCAAACACCAGCACCATTCTTAGTTCTGTTCCTCATGCTCCAGCACGTTCCTTGGTTCCTCTCTCCAGATGACCTCAAACATTTAAAAATCCTTTCATTCAATTGTTGGCTCAGCTTCATTGCCTTAGGCATGACATCTTAGCCGATTTCATACCGCCGCCAGTGCGAGACAAGCCGATTCATCTGGTGGGGTATGCCAACCCCAAATCAGACTCCTAGCAGTGTCCTCAGCTTCACCTCCCCTTCAGAGAGGACCCGGCCTAGTTCCATTGGAACCAGAGCCTCTCGGAAATGGGGATTTAGAGTCCCCCCACCGGCGAAGGGGAACTCCATGCCGCCGCCGGCATTGACACTACCCCCTCTCCCTCCAAAAACATTCTGAGTTACCTAAATACAATTGAAATTCACTAGTTTTTACTTATGGAAGATTTAAAAATGTTATTTAAAAGAATATACAGAGCAAATAAATTTTGTTTAATATTTACAAAGTGTTAATGTACAGACACAGTATATTCCATTATATATATCATTTTCCTACCAGACAACCTCCTCATACAGACCTTGGATGGGATAATAATATGACATCTTACTCCAACAAGGATAATAAAAAATACATAATGTTTACTTAAGTATAACTCAATCCTTTACTATCTAAAACATTTTTGTGTATTTGTAAAAATAAAAATATAAATATAATACACATAAAATTCAGTCAATATACAAGTAGACCTTGACTTATTTAGCAGTTGTTTAAAGTTACAACAGTATTGGAAAAAGTGACTTATCACTAGTTCTCGCACTTACAACCCTTGCAGCAGTCTCAATTCATGTGCTTGGTAACCAGCCTGTATTTACGTTGGTCACAGAATCCTGAGGCCACATGACTGCCATTTGCAATCATCCTAGATGGCTTCTGCCAGACAAAGCCAATTGAAGAAGCCAGATCCACTTAATGACCATCTAATTCATTGAATTGCAGTGATTTGCTTAAAAAGGTGGCAAAAAGTCATCAAATCAGGCACAAACTCCCTTTCTTAGCAATTTTTTAGAATTTCTGTTCTGGTCCCAATAGTGGTCATAAATCAAGGTACCTATTTGTTCAATATTAAAAATAAAATTTTAAATGTACCTTGCAATCCATTCTACAAAGTTTTCCTTCTTGAACTATCAGATCTCCTGGAGCCTGCAGGAAATGTGGCCGGAAGAAGCGTTCCTGGATGGGTTCATTTTCATCTCCACTATCCCTTGATCGAGAGCGTGGTCTATAGATATGTAAGTTATCCCAGAAATATAGTATATTTTGAAATTTATTCACATTGATACATCTCAAACAGATATTATTGCAGATTTAGTTAACTCTTTCAATGAAAACTATTCATGGTTACTGCTACTTATCTCTATGTAAATCTCTCAATTTCTCCTTCTCAAATAATCACCTCTGCCACATCATTATAAAAAAGGATGCAAAGACAATGCAAATTGCTTTCTAGGTTCAAGCATATTATGAAAAAGATTTTCATTTCTCCACTCCAATTTAATTTACTTCATTGACAGACAAGCAGAACTATAATATTTTACCTAATGAATTGCAATCTGCCAAGAGCTGTTTCATAATTTACACATCAACTATCAGTATATTCCCTGTTGAGATTCTGCATCTTTTTTGGGTCTGTACAATAAACATCAGTCACGTCAATAACAGAATAACAAAATGGATTATAATAGTCCAGGAGACAGACCAACAAATGAAATTGCTAACTAAAAATCCCTAAATAATTGTTTTATTTATTCTTTTTATTGAAGAGTACAATTAAAAGCTTAATTAACTATCTCATATAAATACTAAAAATATCATAAGAACTAAAGCATTAGCTCAGTTCAGACTCAGAAGATTTTCAGTTATATAAATACAATATTTTTTTACTTAATTTTTCCTGCAATCTAAAATTTGTATAAGGTTTCATCTCCAAAAATGGGTTCAGTTTGAAAAGTCAACTTTTAAAGCGTCAGATAAATGCAGAGGAGAGATCCAGCTAATTATATATGTCATCAGTCAATAATATCAATAAATAAAGTAATAATGATAAAAAATAAAAAATATTTATACAGGTAGTCCTTAACCTAAAATAGTTCATTTAGTGACTGTTCAAAGTTTCTTTTTTAAAAAAAATTTTTTTTGTTTACATATAGACAATACAAACACACAGAAAAAGACAGAGATACAATGTACATCCCCTCCCCCCCCTTTGGCTGACTCATCAACAGCCTCCTTTTATATTCTTTTACGGTATTGTTACCAATTGTTTAATCTGTAATATATGACCTATAATACTAGATTTTAATTTCTTACTCTATAACTTATACAGTAGGTAAAGAAAAGGTTATATTTAAGTCTTTAACAATTTTTAATTTAATTTGTTTCCTTATCGCGCAGCACTACTAGTATTTGTTCTTTTATTCAGCCATATATAGAAATCTTTCCAGATCTGGTAGTATTTTGTATTTTCTTGCTCTTTTAGCTCCAATGTTAGTTTGTCTGCTTCTGCGCAGTCTAGCATTTTTTTTAATTAAATTTCGATCGTTAGGCATTGATTCGTTTTTCCAAAACTAGACTATGGTTATTCTCGTTGCTGTTATTAAGTGTTGGGTCAGATAATATTGTTCTTTTTTCTGTTCAAAGTTTCAATGGTACTGAAAAAAGTGATTTACGACCACTTTTCACACTTAAAACCATTGCAACATCCCCATGGTTACATGATCAATCAAAATTCAGATGCTTAGCAAATGACTCATATTATAGGAGAGTTGCAATGTCCTGGGGTCATGTGATCACATTTTGTGACCTTCTGACATACAAAGTTAATGGAAAAGCCAGATTCACTTAACAACTGTGTTACTAACTTAACAACTGCAGTGATTTATGTAACAAATTTGGCAAAGAGATCACAAAGTGGAGGCAAAACACACAACTAATGTCTTCCGTATCGACAGAAATTTTGGGCTCAATTGTTGTTGTAAGTCAAGGACTACCTTTATTATATCTATACATTTTTCCTAAGTTCATAATTAATAATAATACCTTCTGACATGAGGCTGGCTAGGTGGTGTCCTAGGGCTACGTCCTCTCTGGTTGACAGCTTGGACCATCAATCGTCCTGTACAACTTATTCTCCCCTAGCATTTGAAATTTAAAAAGAAAAAAATTATATAGATGTAAAACAGTTTTATTGAATACCCTTCTTTTAACGATTAAATCTTCTAACCATCTGTTAGATTGTTACTTATGTATTTCTACAAAATGTTTGTTTTTAAAGATTAAAAATATTTGGTTTTGGAGTTATTTCCATTGTAGTGTAATCACCTATTTCAAAGGAACAGCCCAACAAGAAATGAGGTGGTCAATAAATAGAAATTTAGAAATGCAAGCAGCTGTATAAAACAGAACATAGGATATGCATCAATGGCATATGACAACTCCTTGTTTTAGCTGACCTTTAAATATGATAGCCTCAGTTAAATTATTTTTCTTCCCTATCATAGCTGTTATCTATTTAATTTGTTCCCTCATTTTTAGCTCACAGACCAAATTTACTAAATAGCAACTATTGTTCCTTTTCTATTAGATTTTTTGCAATTACTATATCAAAATGTAGCTAAATAACCACTAGATGGCACAACACAAATAATTAAGATTCATAGATCTGTCAATTTGTCTGTCTGTCTGTCTGTCTGTCTGTCTGTCTATCTTTCTATCTATCTATCTATCTATCTATCTATCTATCTATCTATCTATCTATCTATCTTTGTATCTATCTTTGTATCTATCTATCTATCTATCTATCTATCTATCTATCTATCTATCTATCTATCATCTATCTATCTACCTACCTACCTATCCATCCATCCATCCATCCATCCATCCATCCATCCATCCATCCATCCATCCATCCATCCATCCATCTATCTATCTATCTATCTATCTATCTATCTATCTATCGTATTTTTTGGAGTATAAGATGCATCTTTTTCACCAATAATAGGGTCAAAATCTGGGTGCATCTTATACACAGAATGTAGCCCTGTCCAGACTCTCAAATGGATCTTTGTAAGGCTGAGAAAGCAGCCTCCTAAATGGAGCTTTTCAAGGCTAAAAACAACATCTGAAATGGAATTTTGTAAGGCTGAAAAATGATCCACATGATCAGAAGAACTTACTGCAGTCACTTGATACAGCCAAGTTCACTCATGATTCTGACAGTATTTCTTAACAGGATGAGTTTCATAGTTAAGATGAATGATTGTATTTAAAGGCTGCCTAACAATTGCAACTAAATAGCCCTAAATAAGGCATTAACAACTGCTATATCCTGAGACTCTGACATTTTAATTGAACTTCTGCTTAACTTCTCAATAGTAACAACAACAACAACAGAATTGGAAAGGACCTTGGAGGTCTTCTAGTCCAACTCCCTGCTTGTGCAGGAAACCCTACACTACTTCAGTCAAATGGTTATCCAACATCTTAAAAATTTCCAGTGTTGGAGCATTCACAAATTCTGGAGGCAAACTATTCCACTAATTAATTGTTCTGTCAGAAAATTTCTCCTTAGTTCGAAGTTGCTGCTCTCCTTTTTAGTTTCTACCCATTGCTTCTTGTTCTACCCTCAGGTGCTTTGGAGAATAGTTTGACTCCCTCTTCTTTGTGGCAACACTTGACATGTTGGAAAGTAAAACCACTGTAGAGAAACTGGGAAAGTATGAGGACAGAAATTATTTACAACCATATGAAAAAGTAACTACATCCTATCACATTTTAAAAAACCTTTTCAATGTAGTTCACAGAGAAATAATTTTTATCTTCATTTTAACAGTATTGATAGATATCGGGATTTATATTTTGTAGTTTACTGTGTAAATAAATATAACTGAATTTCCTTCGAAAATGGCATATCTATTAATTTTTATTTATTTAGTTTTAAGCTTTATGTGGCTGCTCATCTTAAGCAGCCCTAGGTGCCTTACAATAATTTCTGCTGAAGAAATGATGCAAATTAATGGGGATGCAGCGTAGTTCCTTGACTTACAAAGTTCATTTAGCAACTGTTTGAAGTTACAACAGCACTGAAAAAAAGTGACAAAACCACTTAAAATCACACTTACAACCACTGCAGCATCCTCATGATCATGTGGTAAAAATGCAGACACATCACAATTGGTTCGTATCTATGATGGTTGCAGTGTCCTAGGGTCATTTTATTACCTTCTGATAAGCAAAGTCAATGGGATATAGATTCACTTGAACTGTTGCAAGAAAGATTGTAAAATGGGACAAAATTCACTTAGCAAATATCTCGCTTAGCAACAGAAATTTTGGGCTCAAGGACTAATTTATTAAACAATACTAAAACATATTACTGTGTTTCCCCCCAAATAAGACCGGGAAAACATGGAAGGTTTTCAAAATAAGCATTAGGGCTTCTTTTTAGGGAAATATGATATCAGGGTGAGCCTGGCTGGGTGTCTCATTCTCTGGTACTGAGGTGGGATTCTGCGGGTTCTGACCAGTTCTGGACAACTGGTAGCAGAAATTTAGAATAGTTTGGAAAACCGGTAAATACCACCGCTGACTGGCTTTGCCCCCATCTATTCTCTGCTTCCCAAGTCCCAGCTGATCAGGAGGAAATAGGGATTTTGCAGTAACCTTCCCCTGCCATGTTACCAAGCCACACACCCCAAGCCATGCCATGCCCACCAAACAACACCCACAGAACTGGCAGTAAATTTTTTTGAATCCTACCACTGCCTTGGTATGCACATAAGAGGCGATGAGCTTATGGGAGCTGACAGTGTACTTTGAGACTGCGCAGCTTAAACTGCACAAATGAGTTGATTACCTGTCCAAGCAGCAGATGGAGGAAGAGACACGTGGCGGGAGGAGAAAGGTAGGCAATCTGAACATACCACACAGGCCATGGGAGAGCCAAGAGTTGGTAGGCTGAAGCGAGTGGGGAGTCGCGGGAGTCTTGTATTTGCGTGGTGGCGCTGGCAGATGGGAGGCAGATGCACAGGAAGAAGAGAGGCGATCGTGATACCCAGTGTGAGTTGCAGGCAAGCTGAGAGATACGAAAATGACCCTCCTGCAGCCACCCACCCACCCACTCCATCTCAACATCTCTTGGCTTTCCTGCATCTCGTGCGACACATCCAGATTGCCTGCCTTCCCCCCACCATACCTCTGCCTCTGTCTGCTGCTGGTGCCATTATGCAAGATGAGCCTCCCACAGGCACCCACCCAGATAATTGATTCTTGGCTTTTCTGCAACACATGTGGCACGTCTGAATTATGTGCCTCCCCACCTCTGCCTGCTGAGGTAATCAACTCATCTGTGATATGCGGGCTGTGGCTGGACACCATTGGCCCCTGTGCCCTTGCTTCCTCTGGTGCCCATGCCCACCCACCCACACAGAGAACTTATCATAATCTTAACTGGAGCTTATTTTGGGGGTAGGGTTTATATTAGGGGCATGCTAAAAAAATCAGGCTAAGACTTATTTTTTGGTTAGATCTTATTTTGGGGGAAACAGAATAGAACTACCTGTATATCTAAAATGATACAATTAATTAAACATATGCCATATAATTATTTAGTATTTATTTGATTTTTTATCCAGCCTTTATAGTGAAATCAATCTATAATTTTTAATTTTTTCCTTCTCAGTTCCCACTTTATGTATTAATGTTATTAAAGTTTCTGTCCATGTTTTGGGTAATTTGCCATCTGCTATTATTTTATTGAATATCTCTAACATATTTGAAAAAAGTATTTCACTATCTAACTTATAAAATTCTGTTGGTATTGCGTCTGGGCTAGTAGCTTTGTTATTTTTCTGGTTTTTAATAGATTGTTCTAACTCTATTTCTGTAAAGGGTTTATTTAATTTTTGTTGTTGGTCTTCAGTTAATACAGGTAAATCTATAGAGCTTAAATAATCCAAAATTACGTCTTCTTTTATTTCTTCTTTTTCTTATAATTTCCTATAAAACTCTAACACTATTTCCTTCTTTTCATCTATTCTATCTCTTATTTACACCTTTACTATCTGTTAGTTTTTTAAATAATTTTAGTTTCTCTTTCTTTCCTAAGTTTATAAGATGGCTCATCTTCCTGGTTTATTTGCATGTTCAAAATATTCTTGTTTTGCTCTTTTTATTTTTTCTACTATTTGTTCTTGTTCTATCAACCTTATTTTATGCTTTAGTAAATCTCTCTGGATTTTAACTTTATCATCATGTTCATTTTGTTGAATTCCTAGTTCTATTTTTTTTAATTCATCCTCTAATTTTTGATATTGCATCTTCTTCTCTTTATTCTTTTTTGCCATGTAAGAAATTGTTATCATTATTTTTATTTGTTTTAAAGAAAAATTCTAATTCTTTCCCTATCCAGTCTTTATATTCAGGATCATGTAATACATTTCTATTCATGAACCAATTATTAGATTTTTCCTTGCCTTTCCAATATATAACTAAAGGATTAAGATCTGCCCAGCTATTAGTTTCTATCTCGATGTCTCTAATCTTTTCAATTATGTGTGCTGGTGCCCACGACATATCTATCCTAGTCCAAATTTTATGAGGGTTTGAATAAAAAGTATATGGGTTTATTTTGTGGGTGACATTCGTGCCATATATCTTTTAATAATAATTCTGTACTCATTTTCCAAAATGTTGTTGGTAAAATTACCTTTTTTTCCTTTTCTTTCTTTTTCCCTGTATAGTCCATTTGACTATTTGAGATTGCATTAAAATCACCTACTATTATCATGTTTTCAATTATTTTGTCGTGTAATTCCTTATAGAATTGTTTTTGATTGTCATTTGGTGCGTATATTGATATAATAATGAGAGGTTTTGATTCTAACTCCAATTGTACTATTAAAATTCTGCCTTCACTATCATTATATATTTGTTTTGACTCTATTGTTTCATCAATATACATTTCTACACCTCTTTTTTTTATTTGCTAAACTGGTATAAAGTTTCCCTAATTTTGGTTTATTGAGTAATTTTCTATTTGTTTTCTTAATATGGACTTCCTGTAGAATAGTTATTTGTGCTCTTTGTTTCTTGAGTTTAGTCAATATTTGATTTCTTTTCCTGAGGTTGTTCAGTCCATTTATGTTAACTGAAAAGATTTTCAAATCATGTGACATTTCTATTTATAGTATTTTTTTATTTCTTTTGGTTCACGCAATCTGCTGTCTAACACCAATTCTTGTTGAATTTCTGGTTGTTTCCTTTTAACATCTTGTATTTCCTCCCTCTCTTTACCGGTAGCCCCCTTTTCTTCTTCTTTATCTTTAAGTTCTTTCTGTGGTTGGTCTGTTCTATTCAATCTGCTTTGTGCAAAGAAAGCTCTTGCATCTTCCACACTCTCAATCTTAATTTTCATTCCATGCCAAGTCAAAGAAAGTCCTTCTGGTACTGACCATCGGAAAATTATTATTATTTTAATTAAGACACTTGTAAGGAAATAGTACTTTCTTCTGCTTTCTCTTACCCTCTTTGGAACTTGTTTCAGAATTGTAATGTACTTCCAAGTCTGATTTCTCACCTGTTTTAGGATATCATCTCTAATTACTCTTCTAGAAAACTTGATGTGAACTTCTCTTGGTAGGTTGTGTCTCCGTGCATAGCCAGTTTGGACTCTGTAAATTTCATCTATCTCTCTTATAAGTTCTTGTGGGTCCATTTGTAAACTTTCTCCTATTATCTCTGCCATCTTTGCTGATAGGTCTTCGTCTTTCTCCTCATTTATGTTTTGAAATCTCAAGCCATGTGATGCGGATTGGAGTTCAAGATTGATTATTGCTTCGTCAAAGCCTCTATTGATTGCATAGGTTTGTTCTTCATATTCTTCCACCTTTTGTCCTATATCCTGAACTTTATCTTCCATTGCTTTCATTTTTTTTTCATTTTCTTGTAAATTCTGTTGTATAGCTTTCATATTTCCATCCATCACCTTCATGCTCCCTTTTACTTCACCAATTTCAGTTTTGAGATCTCCAATCTCCATCTTGAGATCAGCTTTCAAATCTCCCATTTCATTTTTCATTTCTTCTTTCATTCCTTCTAGATATTTTTTCATTTCTTCTTTATTTGTATCCATTTGAGTTTGTGTTTTCTGCATAAAGTCTTGAATAACAGCTAGGGTATCTTGGATGGTCTGGAAATTTGATTCTATTGGAGTTTTCTCCTCTTTTTCTTTTTTTTAGCTAGCATTGTTATTATTGATCATTGTTGTAACAGAGATGGGGGATGATATGGGGGATACCTTTGGGGAAGGAGTTGGAGTTGGAGTGGATGTTTGTTTTCGAGTTGTTCTTGTAACAGAAGTCACACTTTGAGTCCTAAAAGAACCTTTCATGTCTCAGAGGTTTACAGTCTATTATACAATACCTTAATTAACTTTCTTTTTCAGTTAATAATATGATTTATATTCTTTTAAAAAAACCTATAAAAGTGATCAAACTTAGTAATTATGCAATAAAAAGATACCACAATCAAACAGGCAAAACAATCCAGCAAGGAATACCAATATTAATAAATGATAAAGAAATGAAAGGGAAAGAAATAAGAAAAGAAAAGAGTTAATAACAGAAAGGCTATAACAATAATTTTTAAAATACACTCTAAATCAAATATCAAACAATACACTTAGCCATGTACCGTATTTTTCGCTCTAAAAGACGCACCTGCTGATAAGACGCACCTAGATTTTAGAGGAGGAAAATAGAACAAAAATATTTTGAGCCAAAAAGTAGCTATCACACATGAGCAAGTTCTTGCATCCATAATTCTATCCTTTCTATGTCTTCCTCCCTCTTTCCTCCCTCCCACTTTCCTTTCTATCTCTCCCTCCCTCTTTTCTTTCTATCTTTCCCTCCCTCTTTCCTTTCTATCTCTCCCTCCCTCTTTCCTCCCTCCCTTTTTCCTTTCTATCTCTCCCTCCCTCTTTCCTTTCTATCTTTCTTTCCCCCTTTCTCCAAGCCCTTCCTTTTCCCTCTCCCTAACTACCCCCTTCTCCCTCCTTTCTATCTTTCCCTCCCCCTTTCTCTCTCCCTTCCTTCATCTTTCATTCCCTCTCTCTCCATCCCTCTTCCTTTCTCTCTTCCTTCCTCCCTCTTTTTTGTTCTTTCTCTCTCCCTCCTTCCCTCCCTCTATGTCTTTCCCTCCCCCTTCTTCCCCCCTCTCTTTCTCTTTCTCTTGCTTTCTTTCCCTGTCTTTCTCTCTTGCTTACTTTCTCGCTTTCTTTCTCATTCTCTCTCCCCTCCTTTCTCTCTCTCTCTCTCTCTCTCTCGTTCACCATGCCGGCAACAGAGAGAAAGAGAGAGAGAGAGAGGGAGAGAGAGTGGAGGGCGCCGTTGTCTTCGCCTCTGCCCGGCAGCTCTGCAGCGAAGAGGAAACAGTCGCGCACCGCCTCCCGGGAGCCTGGCCGACTTTTGGAGCCGTTTTGTTTTCGGCCGGGCGGAGGCGGCGCGCGGAGGCGAAGACACGGTGCCCGCCCACGCTCCGCCTCCCGGGAGCCCAGCTGAAAACAAAACGGCTCCAAAAATCGGCTGGGCTCCCGGGAGGTGGAGCGTGGCCGGGCACCGTGTCTTCGCCTCCGTGTGGCTCTGCAGCGAAGAGGAAACAGTCGCGCACCACCTCCCAGGAGCCCGGCCGACTTTTGGAGCCGTTTTGTTTTCAGCCGGGCGGAGGCGGCGCGCGGAGGCGAAGACACGGTGAACGGTGCTTCGAGACCTCCCCGCCTCCTGAAGCGATTCCCGTAGCCTTCCCAAAGGCTCGGAACCGCCAACGCTCCTCCGGTGCCGCTCCGCCTCCTAAACCTGCGCGGTGGAGGCGTCCCCCGGCCCAGCACTTCCGGAGGCCGAAAGGCGCGGCTCTCTTCGGGGTTGGGAAGAGGAGAGGCGGCGACAGAGGCGGCGGACTCCAGATGAGTATATCGCCGCCCCCCCTCTGCTCCAGCGCCTCCCCCCCTCCCTGCCTGCATCTTCGCTCCATAAGACGTGGCTGATTTTTCATCCTACTTTGGGAGGAAAAAAACTGCGTCTTATGGAGCAAAAAATACGGTACTTATTATGTAAATAAAAGAAGAAAAGGGAAAGAAAAAATAGAGAGTAAATATGAAATATAATCTAAAATATATTATAAGTTTGGGGGGTATACCAGATCAAGAGGGGGAAAGTAATATTCTAGCACATTTTTAATATCAAAAATAAAGAGAAAGAAATAGAGACGCCAAGATAGAATATGACAAAGGAAGGAGAAAAAAAGGGAATTTAAAAATGCTATTTAAAATTATAAAATATGTAAATATGTGAATATAAAGAGCAAAGTTATAGTAAAAACAAAGAAAAAATGTAGATATGCAAATATAAAAATATAAAAAGCGTAAAAATATATTTATAAAATTATAATGTATAAAATAGGGAAAAATAGACAAATGCTTAATAGAAAAAAGATTTTCAAGATTTTTCGAAATTCAAACTTTCTTAAAACAGTCTTGGGTCTTTAATTATATTTTTTTAATTTATTCTCAAGGGAAATTTATTTTAAAAGTTTATTTAAAATTTTACCGAACTCCTCTGTCCAAATTCCTCAGTCTTCCATTGAACAAAAAGGGAACCCAAAATCCGCAGTCCACGAGAGAAAACAAAGGGGAAAACGTAAAAACAGATGTATTGCAAATATAAAAAATAAAGAATGAGAAAAAAAGGGGGGGAAAGCTTTAGTCCATCTCGTTTGATTTGATCCTTACGCTGTTGCCATTTGTAAAGTAGTCCCTCTGTAAATACCTCCAAGTCACCAAAATCCTTTTTATACAAGAAGTTAGAATTCAATCTGGTTAGAGGTTGAAAAGTTAAAATTTTATCCATTGATATATGAGTTCATTAAGAAGGTTTAATCCATACGCCACAATTACTTTTAATTTAGTCCACTTGAAAATTTATAGAATCTCAGATGAGTTCATAAAAATTCATTTTATAAAATGTGGGTAATTTATATTAGGAGATTTCAATTCAAAAGTTTGAAAAATCAGAATCCAAAATCTAATATACAATGATTAAAATATAAAAACGTATCTTTTTAAAAAAAAAAAATTAGACAGTTAAACAAAGAGAAGTAGATCCGGCCGTATCTTACTTTTGCAGAAGGATTTAACTCTGAAGAATAAACTTTTTATCTGTTCGCCTTTTAGACTCAAGTTCTTCACTTTTTAGGTATTAGGTTCCAAAATTTTACCTCGTTTGTGCTTATATCTTTCTTCTTTCTGTTGCTCTTCTTATTGTAGACTTCTATTTCGATTCTTTTGCTTCCTCCGTGAACGGATCACTATGGCCGCGCCCCTGCCAATGCTGGGGCGTGGTTCTTCATGTTGCAGCCACGGGGCTTTCCTTACCCTTCGGGGCAGTGGCGTTCTGCCCCTATGGATCCAGGAGACCCACTGTTCTATGCTGAGCCCTCCGGGCTCAAACAAAGCACAAATTGCGCCCTGCAACAAACAAAAGAGAAGAACGGAGACAGAGCGATGTCTCCGTCCTCCCAGCGCGATCCGAGAGGGGTGAAAAAGTGTATCTTATACTCCAAAAAATATTGCAGTTCTACTCAGACATAATTAGAAGTAGAAGAGTTTGGAATTATCAGTGATTACCGTATTTTTCGGTGTATAAGCCGCATCGGTTTATAAGACGCACCTAGATTTTAGAGGACGAAAATAAGGAAAAAAGCATTCTGAACCAAATGGTATAGTATTATATTGTTTAATAAAATACCCATGTAGCAGAATACTTTTTACAACCATATATACTTTTTAAAACCATGTATACTTTTTAAAACCATGTATACTATATCTTCAACACCACTGATAACACAACTACTCTACAAAAAGACCTAGACTCAGTTTCTGACTGGTCCAACACATGGCAACTCCAAATCTCAACCAGCAAATGCTCTGTTCTACACATCGGCAAAAAGAATCAAAACTTCAAATACAAACTTAATAAACAAATTATCACAGATAATCCCCACTTGGTCAAGGACCTCGGGATACTAATAACTAAAGATCTAAGTGCCAAAGCCCACTGCAACAACATCGCTAAGAAGGCCTCAATCTAATCCTCAATCTAATCTAATCCTACGTAGCTTCTGCTCTGGAAATCTCACACTACTTATCAGAGCATACAAAACTTTCGCCAGACCCACCCTCGAATACAGCTCATCTGTTTGGAACCCATATCACATCTCAGACATTAACACCCTTGAAAATGTTCAAAGATACCTCACAAGAAGAGCCCTTCATTCCTCCACTCGAAACAGAATACCCTACGAAACTAGACTCACAATCCTGGGTCTTGAAAGCTTAGAATTACGACGCCTTAAACATAATCTAAGTATTGCCCACAAGATCATATGTTGCAATGTCCTGCCTGTCAAAGACTACTTCAGCTTCAACCACAACAACACAAGAGCACACAACAGATTCAAGCTTAATATTAACCGCTCCAAACTTGACTGTAAAAAATATGACTTTAGTAAACGGGTTGTTGAAGCGTGGAACTCATTACCGGACTCCATAGTATCATCCCCTAACCTCCAACATTTTACCCTTAGACTATCCACGGTTGACCTCTCCAGATTCCTAAGAGGTCAATAAGGGGCATATATAAGCGCACTAGAGTGTCTTCCGTCCCCTGTGCTATATCTCCTATATCTCATATGTCTTCTCTACTATATCCTCTATAACCTTCATTGTGTATGATTGTGTATTGGACAAAATAAATAAATAAAAATAAAATACTTTTTAAACCATGTACACCTTTTTCAATCTTCAAATTTGCCAACTTCAAGACTTGTGGACTTCAATTCTCAGAATTCCTCCACCAGTCATGCTAGCTCAGAAGTGGGAGTTGAAGTCCACAAGCCTTAAACTTGCCAGGTTTGAAGATCCTTGCACTCCTAACCTCTAACTCAGGTGTCTTCAAACTTGACAGCTTTAAGACTTGTGGACTTCAACTCCCAGAATTCCTCCACCAGTCATGCTAGCTCAGAAATGGGAGTTGAAGTCCACAAGCCTTAAACTTGCCAGGTTTGAAGACCCTTGCACTCCTAACCTCTAACTCAGGTGTCTTGAAACTTGACAGCTTTAAGACTTGTGGACTTCAACTCCCAGAATTCCTCCACCAGTCATGCCAGACTCGGCTCTCCTCCTGGTTCTCTCCCCCCTCCCATACCTACCCAGCCCACAGTTCAGATTCCCACACCCTTTTGCTCTAGCTAGACTTAGAGTTGGCATCACTCTGCAACTGCATGATAGCTCCAGGCTCTGAAGACATAGCAGCCTCGAGTGGGAAGCCAAGCCCAGCTGAGGAAAATCTGAGGAAGGCTACGCACCTGGGATCGGCTGGAGTGAGTTCAGCTGGGGGTGGCTAGCTTTCCACCAGGTTCTTTTCTTCTAAACAGAGAGAGAAAAGGGGGTGGGCAAATAACCAGCTTCTCTAGAGAAAAAATGTGTATCTCCCATCAATTGCAGTGTAATTCTGTCTTTCTGTCTTTACACTGCAATTGATGGGAGATACACATTTCTTTTTCTAGAGAAGCTTGTTATTGGTTCACACCCCCCCCTTTTTCTCTCTCTCTCTTTAAAAGAAAAGAACCTGGTGGAAAGCTAGCCGCCCCATCTGAACTCACACCCCAGCTGATCCCAGGTGTGTAACCTTCCTCAGATCTTCCTTACATTGCAAGTAGAGCAATGGAGAAAACCCTGCAAAAACTTAGAGCTTGTGAAACATTCTTGTTTGCAGACACTAACAATGAAAGAGCTTGCAAGCAGGTAAAACCTGGGAACATTGTTAGCACCTGGTTAGGGCTGAAAGAAACTTACTCAGAGCAAGTTAGTGTAATGAAACAAACCCTGCAAAGACTTAGGGCTTGAAAACATTCTTCACAGAAAGTAACAATGAAAGAGCTTGGGTACATTAACAGCACCTGGTTAGGGCTGGAAAGAAATATCTAGAGCAAGTAAAGCAATTTAAAAAACCCTACAAAGACAGGTTTGGAATACATTCTTGGCAGAGATTAACAATGAAAGAGTTTGCAAGCGGTAAGAGCTGGGAACATTGTTAGCACCTGGTTACGGCTAGAAAGAAACTTACTCAAAGCAAATTAGAGTAATGAAACAAACCCTGCAAAGACTTAGGCCTTGGAAAACATTATTCACAGAGAGAAACAATGAAAGAGCCTGCAAGGAAAGAGCTGGGAAGATCGTTAGCAGCTAGTTAGGGCTGGGGGGAAAAAGCTACATTCAGTGTATAAGACGCCCCCTAATTATCAGCCTATTTTAGGGAGGAAAAAAGTGTGTCTTATACACCAAAAAATATTGTAGTTCAACCAGAGAGGCATACCGGATTGCAAATGTAGCTTGTTTACCTAGTAACATCTATTTAAGGACAGTTGCTTAAAGAAACAGTTTTTAATCGTTCCTCAACGACTCTGTATTCTCAACTTGGCATCATGAGTATGAAATGAGTTGAGAAGGCTTAATTATTACTTGACCTAGAATGACATCATTTTTCAATTAAATCTTTAACTCAGACTGTGAATCTGTGCCCAGGAGCACACTGATTTTATAGCTAAGACATGATTTACCTGTGGATTGGCAGCCATGACAGTATAATTCCCATCATCATCAAGGGTGGAGGCAGCAGTATGGAGAGAACAGGTCCCATCAGGTTCTCTTTGCATCCGGTAATGCTCATTCCTTTTAGAAATTTGCTTTCCATCTTTGAACCAATATATCTATATTCAGAGAAATCAAAACCAAAACATAAACAATGAAAGGGAAACATAATAAGTTATCATCTGTGAATGAAGAATGAATCCAAGTAATGATTTCAGAAAAAAAATCAAAATAAAAAGGATGAATAAATTCCTGCCTTTCCTTCTGTTACTTGGAACAAATACTTGAAACATAAACAGCTATTTCACTTCATTGGCTTAACAGCAAGTAATGCATGTATTTGTGTTTGAAGCAAAATTCCAGATTGAGATGGTGTAAGATGATGGAGAAATTAGTTACAATTTCCACTTTCTTTCATCATTCCCAAAAGTAATAGTGATATTTTTCTATGTACATTTTTTTCTCATAACATTATACTGCTTGCCAGGAACGTAATGTCCAATTAGGCTTCTTTGGTTCAATCAGAAACCATACCAAACAGTCAATAAATATTTAGGACTTGAATTCTCACCACCACCCCAATCAATAATGTAATATTTTTATTTGGACCAAGCAAAGTAACCCAAGAAATGCAGAAACTTTTGAACTATTTATTTTTTATTTTATTTTTATTTTTTGGGATTTATATGCCACCCCTTGCGGAGGACTCGAGGCAGCTTACAACATATACAAAGAAAAATATGACATCCTAAATCCAAGTAGTTTAAAATTAATTAATCAAACCCCCCAGGACCATTAAAAAACACTCATTCCCATTCAATCAACTGACATACAGTACATTTGTCAGCCAGGGGGCTAGGGTGTAATGGCCCCAAGCCTGGCAGCATAAATGAGTCTTCAGACTCTTACAGAAGGCAAGGAGGGTGGGGGCAGTATGAATTTCTGGAGGGAGCTGATTCCAAAAGGCCAGATCCCCCACAGAGAAGGCTCTTCCCCTGGGTCCCACCAAACAACATTGTCTAGTTGATGGGACCTGGAGAAAGCCAACTCCCTGGCACCTAATTGGTCACTGGGACGCATGCGGCAGGAGGCGGTACCACAAGTAATATGGTCCGATGCCATACTACTTTATAGATCATAACCAATACTTTGAATTGTGTCTGGAAACCAACTGGCAACCAATGCAGTCTGTGGAGTGCTGGAGAAACATGGGCATACCTAGGGAGGCCCAGGACCACTCAGACAACTGCATTTTGCACAATTTGCAGTTTCCAAACACTCTTCAAAGGCGCATGTAGACAGCATTGCAGTAGTCGAACTAAATAGGGCCACAACTGGTATACCAGGCGAACCTGGGCAAACGTCCCCCTCGTCACAGCCGAAATTACTTTCACTGCTTCACTGAGTGGACCCAGGGTGAAGATGTATAGCTGAGTATCATCAGCATACTGATGGTAGCTCATCCCATGCCCGGTTTCATGTAGATATTGAACAGCAGGGGGGAGAGGACCAACCCCTGAGGAACCCCACAAGGTAGGGACCTAGGAGTCAACCTCTGACCCCCTGCTAACACTGACTGCAACCGACCGGAGAAGTAGGAAGTGAACCACCATAAAACAGTGCCTCGTACTCCCAATCCCTCCAGCTGGCGCAGAAGGACACCATGGTCAATGGTATCAAAAGCCACTGAGAGGTCAAGAAGCACCAGAATAGAGGCTAAACCCTTATCCTGGACCCACCAGAGATCATCCGTCAGCGCAACCAAAGCAGTTTCCATGCTGGAGACAGGCCTGAATCCTGACTGTTGAGGGCCCAGATAATCGGCTTCGTCCAAGGACCATTGGAGCTGGAGCAACACCACCTTCTCAACAACCTTCCCAAAGAAGGGAAGGTTTGAGACATGATAGTTGTTAAATACAGCTGGATCCAGGGAGCACTTTTTGAGTAGGGGGGCACACAATTGCCTCCTTGTAGGGAGCTGGAAAGGACCCCTACTGTCCAGAACTTTTCATTAGACAAGAAAATGTTGTCCCTTCCCTTACACAAATGCAAACTATAGTGTTCATCAGTTTTAATCTAAACTTCTGGTTTAATTTTTTTAGTCTGCATGTTTCTTCTTCCTTCCTGCATTCAGTAGAACTCATCTGATGAATGGTTTTGGAGAACCTCCCAAATGTGCATTCACTTGTGCATCATTTTCTTTTTTTTAATTTAATTTTATTTGTTTGTTTTTTTCAAATATAACATAAAAAAGAAAAAACATACACAGAAACATACACATACAACATTTGGGAAATGAAAGTTTCCCCACTTTTTAGATGTTCGATGAGAGAATTTTACTTCTTGCACATAGTATTAATTTTTCAATTATTTTATTTGACGTGTTGCTTTGCGTAAATTTTTATTTCTTTGTTGCTCTTTTCTTTAACCAATCATAAAATTTTGCCCATATTTTATAGTAATCTGAATCTTCTTTTCCCTCTAATCTTTTAGATAACCTGTCCATCTCTGCACAGTCCAATATTTTTTTAATTACTATATTTTCTTCCGGTGGTTTGTCTATTTTCCATTGTTGGGCATATACTATCCTGGCAGCTGTTAGTATGTGTATAACTAAATATCTTGCCTCTTTTTCTATTTTTTTATTAAAAATACTCAATAAATACAATTCTGGGTTTTTTTTCAATTTCTTCTTTTACTATTTCTTTTAACCAGTTTGTTATTTTATTCCAGAAATTTTTTGCTTGTACGCATGTCCACCATTGGTGGTAGAATGTGCCTCTTTTTTGTTTGCACTTCCAGCATAATGGGGAGGTTTTTGGGAACATTTTTGATAGTCTTTCCGATGATAGGTGCCACCTGGAAAACATTTTTAATTTGTTTTCCTTGAATGCAGTTGATTTTGTCATCTGCCAATTATTAGTCCATAATTTTTCCCATTTTTCTAATTCGTGTAGCCAAAATTCATTCCCCAGCTTATCATACTCTCTTTTACGATTTCCACTTCTGTCTCATAACGAATCAAAAATTTATATATTTTACCAATTAATTTTCGTCATTTTTTAATAGTGTCCTGTCCAATTCACCCCTCCCTGTCTGAAAACCATATTCCATTTTATCTTTTTGATATGCATCTTTTAATTGTAGGTATGTCCATCAATCCAATTTCTTGCCATTTTGTTCCAATTCTTCCTTTGTTTTTATATTCATTTGCTGATCCAATAATTCTTTATATCTAATTGTATTGTGGGGCCCGATTAAATTTGGATGGTATGTTAATTCTATTGGCAAAACCCATTCTGGTACCTTAGTATATTGTTGCTTTTTTATTATTTTCCATGTTTGGATGAGAGAATTTATTAGTATATGCTTTTTAAAGTATGTATGAGTTTTATCTCGTCCGTACCAGAGATAGGCATGCCAGCCTAATAATAAATCGTGCCCTTCTATTGTCAATATATGTTTATTTTCTAATGTGATCCACTCTTTAATCCATACCAGTGATGTTGCATAGTAATATAATTTAAAATTTGGTAGACCCAAACCTCCTCTTTCCTTCACATCTTGCAGTGCCTTTGATTCTTGATTTTTTACCTAACCATATATACTTTAATATTACTTTATCCAATTCTTAAAAAAAAAATATTCCTGGATTTATTGGAATTGTCTGAAAAAGGAAGAGGAGCTTGGGCAGGACACTCATTTTGATCAAATTTATTCTACCTATTAATGAAAGTTGTAAATTTAGCCAATTTTTTAGGTCTACTTTAATTTGATTTATTAAACTTGTATAATTGTCTTCTTTTAATGTTGCCATTTTAGCTGTGAGCCATATTCCTAGATATTTCACTTTTTTTACTACTTGCATGTTAGTAATTTGTTCCAAATGCTTTATTTGTTTTTTTTGAGTGCTGCTACTTTGCCAAAATCTTCAATTTGTTTAATCAATTTTGGTGCGGTTGTCAGTGGTTCTTCAATTATGAATACCAAATCATCTGCGAAGGCTTTATAGATTTCTTTTCTTATTTTTAGGCCTTTTACATCTTCATTTTTTCTTATTTTGATTAATAATGTTTCCATCGTTAATATAAACAGAAGTGGAGATATAGAGCATCCCTGTCTTACTCCTTTCTCGATTTTAAATTTTTCCGTTTGCTCTCCATTAATTATAATTTTAGTGTTTTGTTCTGAATATATTGTTTTTATTAAATTTATAAAATGTTGTCCAAAATTCATCATTTCTAATTGTGTTATCATAAATTTCCAATTTACATTGTCGAAAGCCTTTTGTGCATCAAGAAAAACCAGCGCCATCTGTTTTCCAGGATGTTCCTCATAGTATTCTAGTATTAATTAATATTAATAAGTACTATAAACACTATTATACAATAAACAATTTTAATTTATTTCACTATTTACTTATTTACTTATTTAAAATACTAATTCCTTTAAACTAATATAAGTTTTTACTAAATATAATGAGTATATTTATAAAGACAATTCACAAACAATTTCAAAACTAAATTAATCTAATTAAGGGACTCTAATGAATTTTAATTCAAGCCAGGAGGAAAGAGGAGTTATTTAATTGCTATTCATATCAAAACTACAAAGAGTAAAAAATCAAAGAAAGAATAGAAGGAGGGGAAGGGAAAAAGAAGAAGTAATAATAAATAGAAATAAAGAATATAGAACAGTAAAAAATTTGGAAAATAGAGTATAACTATTTCAAAAATAGGAATTAAAGTAAAGAGATTTTTGTATCTGTAAAAATTATTTCAAAAAAGATAGAAAAAAAGAAAAAGTAATTATTAATAATAATAAAAAAATGATAAAATGAAAAAGACTAAGAAAAAACAATAAGGAAAAAAAAATTTCTTTGTTTAATTAGTCCAATAACATTTCAAAAAGAGTTTCCACTGCGAAATAAAAAAGGATAAATAATTAATTGGAGGAAAAACAAAAATTTAATTTTCCAATCAGGGGGTCAAGGGATGGAAAATAAAAAGTAAAGGAAAAAATTGGATTTGTAATATCTTCTTCTGTCAAAGCAAAATCAAAAGAAAAGAGTTTCTATATATATTTTTTTCCGAAACCCAATCTCACTTTCTTCCACTTGTACTGATAACTTTTGTTTTCTGCTCAGTCACTCTCTTGCTGTAATTATGTTGCAATGGCATCCGCAATCAACAACTTCCTAGAAACTTTCCCTTTCTTCTTTTCAATCTCCTCTTCTCACTAAAAATTTTCAATCTCTTCCAAATAAATCTACTAATTATTCTTTACTTATAGTCCATCAAAAAAGAAAAATATAGTGAAAAGTTTAGTTTTTAGTTAGCTGACAGTTTTGCAGCGTGTGATTTTAAATTCTACCGTCTTTCGGGGTTTTAAAACTTGCGGTCCTTTCAATTACCCTATTCTTTTTCGCCTTTTATGTTAAAGATTTAAATAGTACCTGGGGTTATTTGATCTTTATGATTTCTTAGTTGTTTTGAATGTATCTTGTTTTCTCTGGTCTAATTCCAATCACTCTTCGTCTTCCTGCTGTGTGGGCGCTGCTGCTTCGGCCGGCTGCTGAAGCGCCAGTTCTTTTCAAGTGAAGTTTTGGGGTATATTCCTCGCCCCCCGGGCAATGGCGGGTTGCCCTGTGAGCTTCAGATAAACCCCTTCAACAATCTGGACCCTCCGAGCCTGATCGCACCAGAAAAAGCGGTACTTCAAATGAAAAAAGGGAAAGTGTCAGCGGAGCTCCGCTTTGACACTTCCTAGCGCAGTCGCGTTGCCACTGGAAGCCCTACTTGTGCATCATTTTCACTGGGGCTAATAAAATTATTATCCGACTGTGAAATTTAATTCTTTTTTACTGCTTTCTAATTTGTACTAATAAGTTCATCAAAAATAGTTAGCTTGATATTTTGGGATGTGATGCTATATACAAAAAAAGCAGCAGTATCATGTACACTTAGTCATGATTTATGGTCACAACTGAGTCTTAAATTTCTGTTGCTAAGTGGGACCTTTCTTTTACAACCTTTCTTGCCATAGATCTTTAAGTGAATCACTGTAGTTAAGTTAATAACAACTGAATCTGGCTTCCTCATTGATTTTGCTTGTCAGAAGCTTGCAAATATTGATCACATGACCCTGGGACATTGCAGGTGTCCTAAAATATGTGTCAGTTTTTTGATCATGCGACCATGCAGATGCAGTCAGAATTGCAAGTGTGAAAAACAGTCCTAAGTCACTTTTTTCAGTGCTATTGTAACTTTGAACGGTCACTAAATGTTATTAGTTGAGGACTACCTTATGTTCAGTACTGTGTTGTTTACTATAGGTATTAGGAATCAAAAGAAAGTTTCCTATCATTTCAGATATATGTGGCCCCCAGTTATTCAAACTGAACTGGTGATCCTCCACATCTACACCATCAGTTCTTTCTCTGAGTGAATAAATGAGGGTATCTGTATCACTGGTTGTGTCAGATGTTGGTGGACAAAGGCTTTTGAAGAACTGGCACAGGAGGAATGATTAAGAGACTGTGCCAATTTTCATGACAACTGCAAACAATTTTAATGCAGTCAGTCCCCTGAAGGCATCATCATTGTATCATTTTCATTTCCAAGGGAAAATAAAAAGCAGAATGATCCTAAACTGTTATATGCTACAACGATTAATTCGGCCAAGTTCTTTGTTTTTCTGATGGTTGACCACCATCTATTTATTTCAATGCATGAGATAAAGCTATTATTAAATTTTAACAATAGTTTTTAAAGGAGGAATACAGATTGAGTTTTACACTTCCATATAAGGTTACCAAATACTGACAAGAACTGCGTTATTGCAAAGAGAATTCTTTTTCCTGGTCTGTCCCTTCCTAATCATATGTGCTGGATTGCAAAATACTGACACTGCCAACAAACAACAGAGCTATGTGATGACAGTTTTATGTTTCAAAAAAACCCTTGTGCTATTGTTTGTAAAGTCTAAGCAAAGGCTTAGGTGCAAAAATAAGTTTAAACTTGCACACTACACAAATTTCTAGTGTTATTTCATAAATGTTGGTCGTGTAAGAACCAGTAATTATTTTATCATACACTTCTTTCATTATAGAATCTGGAAATTTGCCAAGAATATTAAGATACATAAAGGAGTTCATGCCTGGTGTCCTAGATTAACATGACTGACTGTGGCATTTTATTGTTAATTTAGTTTTATAATAATTGATATATAATTCCTTCCGTTTGCCCCACAGCAATATTCTATACATAGTCAAATGTTTTTCCTTTTAGAAAATTACAGTTATAATAATAATAATAATAATAACAACAACAACAACAACAACAACAACAACAACAACAACAGAGTTAGAAGGGACCTTGGAGGTCTTCTAGTCCAACCACCTGCTTAGGCAGAAAACCTATACTACTTCAGACAGATCGTTATCCAACATCTTCTTAAAAACGTCCAGTGTTGGAGCATTCACAACTTCTGAAGGCATTATTTCATATTGCTGTTTACATGTTGCCTTTGTCAAGTTAAATGGCATTTTTTTAAATCAACCACATGCTGTTTAACTGAGCTGAAGTAAATTTGGGGGTGGGGGTGGTAAAATTATCAATATAAAATGTAGAATCATATAAATGTCAGAATCTCAAAATTTTGAAGTTCACCTTTAAGGCAGTTCATAATTCAAACAGAAAAGCTACATAATGGATCCCCAGCTTTAACACACAACGACCCCACAGAAGAAGCAGAACAACTAGAAGCGGCTTGAACTGCCGCCCCCATCATAATCTTAATTCTGACAGCCCTACCTTCAGTCCGATCTCTATATTTAATAGAAGAAGTATTTGACCCCTACCTTATTATTAAAACAATCGGACACCCTACATATCACCTGCCGCCCTATATCACCGTCAGATATATAGTATTTCACTACCAGACTTAATGCAAAGGGTCCTTTTGTTCACTGATACATAGTAAAAGTATCAATGTAAACACACATGCACATATACATTTATGTTCCATTTTATACCTAGGAATTTAACAATGACAAAGACAACATAATTTCAAATATAACAGTATTGAAACATTTCTCCTCTTTTTAAATTCCAAAACCCCCAAAGTCCCTTAGAACTCATGAATCATATAGAACACAATAAACATGTTTTTTTTAATGAATGCATATGTACAAGAAATAAGCTTTGTACTGGTTAATCACAAACAGAACCTGGGAGGAAAATGCAAGAAGAAGCAAAAATGTTATTTACTAGATCACTGTTTCTCACTGTAAAGCTGGCTGGGGAATTCTGGGAACTGAAGTCCACATGACTTAAAGTTGCCAAGGTTAAGAAACACTGCACTAGATCACTATGATCAATACTATACCAAAACATTATGTTGCAGTATAACCCCAGGCTTCTAATAAAGCAATTACAGGAAAAAAGATAAATTAACATGCACATGACTTATAAAGCCCTTCATGGCATCGGACCAGAATATCTCCGGTACCGCCTTCTGCAGCACAAATCCCAGTGACGGGTTAGGTTGCACAGAGTTGGCCTTCTCCGGGTCCCATCGACAAAACAATGTCATCTGGCGGGACCCAGGGGAAGAGCCTACTCTGTGGCGGCCCCGACCCTCTGGAATCAACTCCCCCTGGAGATTAGGACTGCCCCTACCCTCCTTGCCTTTCGCAAACTACTTAAAACTCACCTGTCATCAGGCATGGGGAAATTGATTCCCCTGGGCCGTTTCCGCTTTATGTATTGTTTGTATGAGATGTATGATTGTTTTTATATTAATGGGTTTTAAATTGTTTTAATTTTGGATTTGTACTGTTTCTGTTGTTGTGAGCCACCCCGAGTCTTCGGAGAGGGGCGGCATACAAATCTAATAAATAATAATAAATAAATAACATCCTATATAAAATTGCAATGTCTTGTGATCTTATAACATCCCTATGGCAAAATGTAGCACGACCCGTAATTTTAACAGCTTTTCCCAAGGATTCAGTATAGTGAAGTTACTGGCATCCTGATGCTTGGCAGAGAGACAAGAGGTGGCAGAGAATAATGGCACATTGAGGCAAAATAGCTTTTAAGAATGGGTAACTCTGTTCACCTTCCACTCTAGCTCCATTAAGTCCAACAAAATGTCACCTCAAAAAGATTGCTAGAATTTATAAAACCCACTTATCTAAAAAATATCAAGATTATACATACATAGAGGAGGGTTTACTACTCTTTGGTAACCATCACCAACAAACATTTTAGAGAAAACATTATAGCTCTGGTATGCTTCTTTATTGGTTGTGTTGGCTTTGGGTTCTTACAGGAAAGCCTCATTTCTAATTCCTGTTCTGTCTCAGCCAATGAGATCATGAATTGAAATCTGGAAAATACTAAACTTATTTGCTTTTGCTACATGGGCTACAACTCATGGCTGATGGCATGTCAAGTCTCTTACAGATTAGAAAAGGAGCACTGTACCGTTTATATGTTTATTATTAAGGAAAATAGCCTTTAGGTTATTAGTTTCAACCAGCAGAAATGTAAATTGTTACATTTTAAGAAAATTAGAAAAGCCCAAAGAGTACATTTTTTAAAATCTCTGTGAAATATTTCTTTGATATTTTGTGTGTGTTGTGGTTAGCTCAGGCCCAGCTCCTGCCCCAAGGAATGTGGAGCTGGATGTGGGGGAAACATCCACATGCCACAGGCCTGTTTTTCTCCCGATAGAATCTGCTGATGAAGTCTCCTCTGACCAAAGATGTGTGAGTGACAGGGAAGAGGGGAGTTTGGCAGACAGCACAGAAGGAGATTAATCTTCCTTATCATCCCTGGATTCTGAACAAGAACTTATGAGAGACCCATGCATGCGGAGAGTGATGCATATGAGAGAACAACTGAAGGATTATTACAGGAGATAAGTGAGGCCACCTGTGGTTGGGTGGGGCTTCTGTAATTAGTGCTACAGATAAAAAGAGCATCGTGCTGATTTAGCCTTGTGGAAGTTTATCTGATTCATAGTTCGTCAAGATCGTGGCTTTGCTGTTTCCCTGTTCAAGACTGTGTGTGGACTTTCTGGACTTTGGAATTTGGACTCAATTTCCCGGTTACTGGGTGAGAAATTGGATTTCATTTAACCTGTGCTTGTGTGTACCAGAAAATCCCTTTGACATTCCTGTCTTTCATAAACTATTTAAGACTCACTTATACCGCCAGGCATGGCGGAGTTTATTTATTTTATTTATTATTTAGATTTGTATGCTGCCCCTCTCCGCAGACAAAGTGAAACAATTTACAACAAATCTAAATTACAGTTTAAAAATATTTTTAAAAACCCATTTTCTAAACAAACATACATACAGACAGACATACCATTCATAAATTGTGTATGCCCGGGGGAGATGTCTCAGTTCCCCCATGCCTGACGACAAAGGTGGGTCTTAAGGAGCTTACGAAAGGCAAGGAGAGTAGGGGCAGTTCTAATCTCCGGGGGGAGTTGGTTCCAGAACGTCGGGGCCGCCACAGAGAAAGCTCTTCCCCTGGGACCCGCCAACCGACATTGTTTAGTTGACGGGACCCGGAGAAGGCCCACTCTGTGGGACCAAATCGGTCGCTGGGATTCGTGCGGCAGCAGGCGGTCTCGGAGATATTCTGGTCCAGTGCCATGAAGGGCTTTAAAGGTCATAACCAACACTTTGAATTGTGACCGGAAATTGATCGGCAACCAATGCAGACTGCGGAGTGTTGGTGAAACATGGGCATACCTAGGTATGCCCATGACTGCTCTCGCAGCTGCATTCTGCACGATCTGAAGTTTCCGAACACTTTTCAAAGGTAGCCCCATGTAGAGAGCATTACAGTAGTCGAACCTCGAGGTGATGAGGGCCTGAGTGACTGTGAGCAGTGAGTCCCGGTCCAAATAGGGCCACAACTGGTGCACCAGGCGAACCTGGGCAAATGCCCCCCTCGCCACAGCTGAAAGATGGTTCTCTAGTGTGAGCTGTGGATTGAGGACGCCCAAGTTGCGGACCATAATGGAAGGACAGATGGAATTGTCCTTGGGAGGCAAAACCCACAGCCACTCCGTCTTATCCGGGTTGAGTTTGAGTCTGTTGACACCTATCCAGGCCCCAACAGCCTCCAGGCACCGGCACATCACTTCCACTGCTTCGTTGATTGGACATGGGGTGGAGATGTAAAGCTAGGTATCATCAGCGTACTGATGATACCTCACCCCATGCCCTTGAATGATCTCACCCAGCGGTTTCATGTAGATATTAAATAGCAGGGGGGAGAGGACCGACCCTTGAGGCACCCCACAAGGGAGAGACCTCGGGGTCGACCTCTGACCCCCCATTAACACCGACTGCGACCGACCGGAGAGGTAGGAGGAGAACCACTGGAGAACAGTGCCTCCCACCCCCAACCCCTCCAGCCGGTGCAGAAGGATACCATGGTCGATGGTATCGAAAGCCGCTGAGAGGTCAAGAAGCACCAGGACAGAGGATAAACCCCTGTCCCGGGCCCGCCAGAGATCATCCATCAACGCGACCCAAGCAGTTTCTGTGCTGTAACCGGGCCTGAAACCCGACTGCTGGGGACCTAGATAATCGGCTTCTTCCAAGGACCATTGGAGCTGGAGTGCCACCACCTTCTCAACAACCTTCCCCATAAAGGGAAAGTTGGAGACTGGACGGTAGTTATTGAGTACGGCTGGGTCCAGGGAAGGCTTCTTGAGGAGGGGGCGCACAAGCACCTCTTTATAGGATGATGGAAAGGATCCCATCCCCAAGGAAGCGTTGACAATCTCCTGGACCCAGCTCCGTGTCACCTCCCTGCTGGCCGAAACCAGCCAGGAGGGACACGGATCCAGTAAACAGGTGGCGGAACTCACAACTCCAATGGCCTTGTCCACTTCATCAGGTGTCACCAGATCAAACTCTTCCTAGACAGGTGGACAAGTATGGGCCCCAGTCACCTCGACTGACTCATTGTCAGTCGACTCTGTTTTCCAATTGGAGTCGAGGTCTGCCCGGATCTGAGCAATTTTATCAGTGAAAAACGTATTAAAATCCTCGGCACTACTCTGTAAGGGCTCCCCAACTCCCCCCTGGTTAAGAAGGGAGCGGGTCACCCTAAACAGAGTGGCCGGGCGGGATTCCGCTGATGCAATCAAGTCGGCATGATACGCGCATCTTGCCACCTTGAGCGCCACTTTGTAAGTCTTAATAAAAGCTCTTACAAGTGTTCGATCAGATTCAGACTTACTCTTCCTCCATCGCTTCTCTAGGATTGGAGCCAGGAAGTCGAGCCATAGTAGAGAGACACTTTTCCCCCAGGCTATTTTTTATACTTTGTTTTATGTTTGGTATGAATGTTGCTGTTTGGTTTTTAAGTAATGATAGGGTTTTATATGTTTTTAATATTAGATTTGTTCCACTGTTATATTGTTTTTATTGCTATTGTGAGCTGCCCCGAGTCTTCGGAGAGGGGCGGCAAACAAATCTAATAAATAAATAAATAAATAAATAAATTTTAAAAGGGAGTTTTTTCTGCTTTTCTGTTGATAAAGACTTTTGGTTTTCCTTCTATTGTGTGGTGTGTGTCTTTCTGGACTAATTACCCTGTTGGGACACGTCGGCAGAACAGTGTGATTTGTCCAAAACGTCCTCACCTCCCCACCCACCCCTGCTCACCTTTGGGTTTGGATTTCCAGACACTCTGCATATGAAAGTGACTGTCATTCCTTCAAATATTTTATAGTGTTTAAGTTTTGTCTCAAAATATGGTGTCAAGCTGTTATCAAGAACATCTTTCCCATGCTCCACTTCATCATCAGATTCTTCTACTGGAGTTCTCTCCAATCTAAATTCAATCTCACTGATCAGCCTCTGCTCAAAACTGGAGACTTTATATTCCTATAAATAACAGAAAACTCAAGTTAGTTAGGTCTTTAAAGTCACTTTACCAGGCAGATTATTTGATGAGATTATAATTAGTTCAATTTTCCAGATTTTAATTAAAATGTAGGTATACAGGACATTTTAAGTAATATTCTATGATGCAAAACATAAAGGAATACATTAGTTGAGCAATGGGCATGCATAATAGGATATATGGATTAGATTATAATGTTTTTGTTTTAAGGACTGGAAATATTGAAATAGCCCCTTAGATTACATTTAACTACTTAAGTAAAATGAAAAAGGATCCTTTGGATCATTTTAAATATTGAACATATTTTGAATGGAGCTGTATTTCCAAAAAATGTGAAGTGGAACTGTTTATTACATAATAAAGAATAGGTTTAAATCTCAGTATTAGTGATTTATGCAAAGGGAAGGAAGCAAGATTAAATTCTGCAAACAGCATTGCAACATCAACAGAGGAAGTAGCAAAAGATCAACAGACAGGAAAGCAAGAAAAAAGGAAAGTAGAACCTTTTGCACAGCCTCATGAGTCGCTACAGAAGTATCAACAGAATCAGTTGCCTGTAAGGGCAGAAAAAATATGGACACTAAAAGAACTGTAGGAGAACTTGTAATAATTTCAGACTAATTGTTTCTCAGGATTTATTATAAATGATGTTGACCAGTCATTTCATTAAAGTGTAGAAATTTCTTGTTCTTCTACACAAAAAGTGGCCTCAATATGCAGACTATATTAGATGTTAAAATGAAATGGAATAAAAAAGCAGGATAGAATTGAAAGAAATGAGAAAAGCATGAGAACTGAAAGAAATCTTAAAATTATTATTTCATGTATCAGCTAAGGAAGAAGCGCTATATTCTGCATTACAATTGCCTACAATCATGCAAGAGTTTGAACAAAATCATTTTGATTTTATAGTATTCTGTTCTCTGTTCAAGCAAAATTCAGTTTTTATCTTTTTCTAGTTATAAAAATAATCAAATATTTGGCTATGCAATTATAAATGCCCAGGCCTGCAAAATTCTGCCAGCAAAACTATCTGGCTGGCCCATAAAACCTTTCATTTCTGCTTCAAATTAACCTTCATCCATATTTCTTCCATTGCTTCATTCTTTATGGCTGTTTACATCAATCTACTATACAATTAAAACACTTACTGTTTTGGGGTTTTTCAAAAAAAAATGCCTCAGAGCAAGTGTGGAATCTTTCAGTGCACTTTGCAGTAGTAGTGGGTTCTAAAACCCTTTACTACTGGTTTGCGTACTCACAGAAATGTCCCAGGCGGTTGGGTGGAGCCTTCTGCCGCCGATGCTACTGGTTCTTAGAACCGGGCAAAACTGGGAGCAATCCACCATTGTTTTACAGACCTGAATCTAGCACAAGGAATGCTGATTGTTTACCCAAAAAGCAGGCCATTAGTAACTGAAGAAGGCCAATTTACATCTAATATAATGGGATCCCTTATTTATTCCCTAGTCTCTGACATATAGGCAGTTCATTTCCCGGCTAAAGGTAGAAAGGGGAATTTGCAGAGATGAAAAGCATCATACAGTACTAAAAACATGGTGAATATAAGCAATTCTTTATTTCAAAACTCTTACATTAATATACCAGTTCGGTTGATAAACACACAGGGCAATATAATGTAACATTGTAATCAAATTTAAGGCTTAGTGTTGACTATTTTGTAACTTGGTACAGCTACAAATGTAGCTACCATGTTTCATTAAATATGTTTTACAAATTCAGGGATTCACTCTTTATTTGATCAGAAGAATATGCAGAATACAAGCATAAGCAAATATAAAAGAAGGCACAACTATGTTCTTGGATAGTTTTTGGCAAAAAGCCCATTTCTGCATTTGGACAACATATTTCAGGCTATACAAACTCAATTTGGATGGGTTGCTAGCACTTCACTTACTGAAGAGCTATTGGGCATTCAGGTTAGTATGGAGGATAGACCTCCATTCCAACCTACCCAGGCTTCATACTCTGGGGAATCCAGAGCATGATATCATGGTCTTTTGAGACTGGATACCAATGCAATTGGGCATGCAACATTTAGCTAAGTGTAACCAGGCTAATATTTCTCCAGAGAGGGGCAGCATACAAATCTAATAAATTAAATTAAATTCTCTAAGGCTGGAGTGTTATTAAAAAGCAGAGTCAAATTAAGCAGGTCTAATAAAGCCTATTCCCCCCCCCCACAAAAAAACTGAGTCAAGGTCTGCCCGGATCCGAGCTATTTTATCAGCGAAAAACTTGTTAAAATCCTCGGCACTACTCTTTAAGGGCTCCCCAACTCCCCTCTGGTTAAAAAGGGAGTGGGTCACCCTAAACAGAGCGGCCAGGCGGGATTCCGCTGATGCAATTAAGGCAGCATGATACGTGCATCTTGCCACCTTGAGCGCCACTTTGTAAGTCTTAATAAAAGCTCTTACAAGTGTTCGATCGGATTCAGACTTACTCTTCCTCCATCACTTCTCTAGACATCTCTTCTAGCATTTCAACTCCCGGAGCTCCTCGTTGAACCATGGAGCTTTACGGGGTCTAGTGCCACGGAGAGGTCGCAGCGGCGCAATCCGGTCAAGAGCCCCCGCTGCAGCCTTGTTCCAGGCCTCAGCAAGAGACTTCACTGAACTGTGGATGAGTGGAATAACCCCAAGCGCCTTTTGAAAGCCCTCTGGGTCCATCAGGCGTCTGGGATGGAACAACCTAATTGGTTCTGCCTCCCTGCGGGTAAGAATTGGAGCCAGACAGTCAAGCCGTAGTAGAAAATGGTCTGACCATGACAAAGGCAACGCTTCTAAGTCCCTTAGTCTCAGACCATTACTCAATTACTCAGAGAGGAATACCATGTCGGCTGCGTGTCCCCCCTCGTGAGTCGGACCCTGTATTACTTGAGTCAGGTCCATGGCTGTCATGGTGGCCATGAACTCCTGTGCCTGTCCAGAGGTTTCGCCGAGTGACGACAGGTTAAAGTCCCCCAAGACAATAAGTCTGGGGAACTCCACTGCCAATGTAAGTTGTATGGTAATTGATGTGTCATTATAGTCATTATAGTCTAGGGCAGTGATGGTGAACCTATGGCACAGATGCCACAGGTGGCACACGGAACCATATCTGCTGGCACGCGAGCCGTTGTCCTAGTTCAGCTCCAGCATGCACGTATGCACCAGCCAGCTGATTTTCGGCTCGCGCAGAGATTCTGGGAGGGCATTTTTTGCTTCTGGAGGGCCTCTGGAGGCATGGGGAGGACATTTTTGCCCTCCCCAGGCTCCAGGAAAGCCTCTGTAACCTGGGGAGGGTGAAAAACAGGCCTATCGGGCCCACCAGAAGTTAGGAAATGAGCTGTTTCTGGCCTCCAGAGGGCCTCCAGCAATTTTCGCTCCCCCCAGGCATTGAATTATGGGTGTGGGCACTCATACAGGCGCAATAGTGTGTGCACATGCACTTTTGGCAGTCAAGGGAAAAATGGTTTGCCATCACTGGTCTAGGGTTAAACTAATCCCACATTAGCTTGTTTGGATCATTGTTTACAAATACCAGATTACATACTGGTCAATGACCATAAGAAAAGCTTCTCAATTTACCTGGATTAAAAATTAAGTCTAAAAGTGAGCAATGTTGTCATCACTCCTCAAAAACAAAAACAAAAAACCCGAAATAACCCAATCTATTTTAACAAGAAAATTGCTATTTTATTTAATTGCAATACAATTATTACTTCTACGTTGCAATACCTGCTCTGCAAGTTCCTCTTCTGGTTCTTGAATATCGAAGACTGTTGCAGCATTGTCAGCCCCCAGCAATCGACGAGCCATTTTTTCCTCATATGTTAATTTCTAAATCAGAAGAATGAGACATTTGCATCACCTACCAATAAATATAACCAATACATTTCTGTCAGACAAAATTTTATTAGTCATGAGTCAGTCACCATTTTTGCAGGTTGCCAAAAAAACACACACCTCACAATGATGATATAAAGTGGGTGGAGTAAAAACATAAATGGCATGGGACCAGTATCTCTATGACTTCTTTGAAGAGTGGATCTGTTGTTATTTTAGAACATCTAATACAATTTTGATGAATTTCATGAGTTTTGTGAGCATACCCGGACTATCATTAAGTGTTGTACTTTATGATTTTTGATGAAGGTATCTTTTCTTTTATGAACACTGAGAACATATGCACCAAGGCAAATTCTTTAAGTGTCCAATCACACTTGGCCAATAAAAAATTATATTCTATTCACTGGAAATAGTGTCGATTTTTACAGTTACCTTAGAGAAAGATCATGGGACAAAAAGGAGATTCTAGAGCCACCAGTCTTAAAATAATGTTTCTTGGAAATCTGCAGGATTTCTTTTTGTAATAAAGAAAGAGGCGGAGTTTATTCCTACAGTCAAGAGCAAATAGGAAAATCCATTTATGTCAAATCAGCACATATTCAATGATTCCAGAGCTAGCTGTACAACTAAACCCCAAATTGACAATTTACTAAATCCTCAAGACTCTTTTGCTAGAGAAAGGGTCTCTATCTGAGGAATGAAACCTTTGGATCAAATTAGTTTTAAGCCTAGACAAAGGCGCTGATTTGTTACAACTTTCCTTAACCTGGCCATATCCAGTGTTGCCTTTGGCCATACTGGCTAGAAATTCAACATACCTAGAGGATTACAAGTTGAGGCAGGCTTTATTGCAGGCTTTGTCTATGCTGGTTGGAATCATGACAGTTGTAATCTGCAGATCTGAACAATACTTATTGTTCCAGATCCTGCAATGAAGTCTCATTTTGTTGGTTTATATTTGCTTTATATATTTATATTTTACATATATATTGAAGATATTTGTTTTTTGCCTTCTTACTACAAACTAAAGAACCGTGGTGGCATAGTGATTAGAATTCAGGCTAACTCTGCTGACTGCCAACTGCCAGCAATTCAGCAGTGAGTTTTATTGGCTCAAGGTTGATTCAGCCTTACATCCTTTCAAGGTTGGTAAAATGAGGACCCAGATTGTTGCTGCAATATGCTGACTCTGTAAACTGCTTTAGAGAAGGCTATAAAGCACTGTGAAGTATATATACTGTTTCCCCCAAAATAAGATAACCCCTGATAATAAGCCCAATTGGGTGAATAGCAATAAGGCCAAGTGCTTATTTCATGGTTCAAAAAAATATAAGGCAGGGTTTTATTTTTGGGAAAACATGGTGAGTCTGAGTGCTATTGCTATTGTTCAAGATAAACATAAAACTCTAGTTTAATAATTCAATATTGCTTTATATAGTATGAGCAGTAATACAAGTATACCATAAAAACAATTCCCTTGGTTAGTGATTTTTACTGACAAAGTCTAAATTTTGCAAAAGAATTCACACCAAAAGAGGAATGCAGGACAGAAAGAAACATATGGTAAGTCTTATTTCCCCTTTATAGAAGTTTGAAAATATAATACAGTAGTACCTCGACTTACGAATTTAATTGGTGCGGGAAGGAGGCTCGTAAGTCAAAAAGCTCGTATGATGAAACATTGTTTCCCATAGGAATCAATGGAAAAGCAATTAATGCGTGCAAGCCCAAAAATAAGAAACCAGCCGCCACCACCGAAGGAGGCTTGAGCCTCCCGATCCTCCCCGCCCCTTTGCCATGCATGTCATCCTGCATGCAGGATGCCATGCAGTCAGGAAGGTCATCCTGCTACCCCCCCCAGCCAAAAACACAAAGGCTGCGGAGGGAGGGAGGGAAGCAGAGCGGGGCGGCAGGCGAGGCGACCGCCTCTCCGTTCGCCAAGCACTGCGGCGCTCACCGTCTGTCCCTGTCAGTGTCCCAGCCCCAGCCCCCTTCACCCGCCCGGACAACCGCCAGAGGGGCTCCTCCGGAGGGGCGCACGGGGAAGGGCTTGAGCCGCCGCCTTCTCCTTTCCCCGTGGGAGCGCCGCACCTCTTATCTGCCTGGCCTGAGAGGAGGGACGCACGGGGGCTCCAGAGGAGCCCCATCCCGGGCAGAGCGGCGCACCTGTTATCTGCCCGGCCTGAGAGGCATGAAAACGGTGCTCAAGCCGGGTGGCCCGCCTGGAACGCCAGCAATGCCGCCGAGCCAATTGCCGAGCGGGGGCGGGGCGCGGGAGGAGGCGAAGGCGCCGCCGCACCGGCCCTACCTCGATCAGGAGGCGCTCCACACTCATGCCCTTCTCACCTCTCGTCTTGACTATTGCAATGCGCTCTACATGGGGCTACCCTTGAAGAGTGTTTAGAGACTTCAGCTGGTGCAAAATGCAGTGGTGTGTGCAATAACAGGTGTACCAAGGTATGCCCGTATTACTGCATCTTTACGCAAGCTGCATTGGTTGCCAGTCGGTCTCTGAATGCAATCTACAGTGTTGGTTATTAGTTTTAAAGCCCTAAATGGCTCAGGGCCAGACTATTTATGGGACCGTCTCTGCCCTCATACTTCACTGTGGCCAGTAAAGGCCCACAGAGTAGGCCTTCTCCAGATCCAGTCCGTCAAGCAATGTCAGTTGGCAGGACCTTGGGTAAGAGCTCCTCCATACCAGTCTTCTGGAAAGCTGTTAAGACCTGGCTTTTCCAGCAGGCCTGGAATTAAATTGACTGTAATGTATGTATGGTTCGTTTTTTATGCTATTATTGTTCTATTATAATATTGATTTTATTATTGTACACTGCTCAAAAAAATAAAGGGAACACTTAAACAACATAATATAACTCCAAATAAATCAAACATCTGTGAAATCAAACTGTCCACTTAGGAAGCAACACTGATTGACAATCAATTTCACATGCTGTTGTGTCCACGGAATAGACCACAGATGGAAATTATTGGCAATTATCAAGACACACTCAATAAAGGAGTGGTTCTCCACGTGGGGACCACAGACCACATCTCAGCACCAATGCTTTCTGTCTGATGTTTTGGTCACTTTTGAATGTTGGTTGTGCTTTCACACTCGTAATAGCATGAGACGGATTCTACAACCCACACAAGTGGCTCAGGTAGTGCAGCTCATCCAGGATGGTACATTTCATTCATTCAGATCTAGGATGTGTTATTTGAGTGTTCCCTTTATTTTATTGAGCAATATGTTTTGATTACCTTTTACTATTGTTGTATTTATGCCCCTTGTTAGCCTCTCTGAGTGCATTTTAGAATGAGCAGCATATAAATAAAATAAAATAAAATAAATAAATACAATCAAAATTTACAATTATAATTTAGAACATGAAATTCTAATTGCTGGCAGTGATTCTTGAAATTCATTCAACAATACTTACCTGTGAACCATACAGGGATTCCAGCAATGTCCTGGCTATATAATTTACTGTTCTTTCCTCTTACACAACAGGCATGCCTGACAATGTCCCTCTAATTTTTTTTTGGCGTGGGCAGAAAAGTATAATGTATGAGCGGCACATTTTCATGCCTGGATGTGGATCGATTAGAAACAATAGGGGGTCATGTGACCTCAGGACACACAGCAACGGTCATAAATATGAAACGGCAGCCAAATTTTGATCCTGCGATCATCGGGCTGCTACGAAGGTCCTAAGTGTGAAAAAGATGCATAAGTCACTTTTTTCAGGGCCGTTGTGACTTTGAACAATCAGTAAATGAACCGTTGTAAGTCAAGGACAACCTGCTTTCCCCCCTAGATGTTTTCTGTGGAGCTTCAAAATGGACTCCTGATCTGCTGATCCGCTGCTAAAAGAATGCACTGGTCAGACAGATAATCCTCAACTTCTGTTCTGACCCCAATGGAAGCCAACGTTTCTATCTGAGTAAGATGGTTATTAAGTGAGTTCTGCCTCACTTTACCACTTGCCATAGTTGTTAAGTGAATCCCTGAAGCTGCTTGTCAGAAGATCCCAAAAGATGTTCTTGAATTATAAAAAAATGTATAAATAAAGAAGGAAGCACTTTGGCATAATGGTTAATAAGTTAGCAATATATTTGGTGTTGTCCTGTTTGAAGGAATGTTAAGGATGGAATTTAATTAAAAGAAAATGTACCCATATATACTCGAGTATAAGTCGCTCCGGTTATAAGTCGAGGCGCCTACTTTTGCCACAAAAACGGGGAAAATTTATTGACTCCAGTATAAGTCGAGGATGGAAATTGCAGCGGCTACTGGTAACTTATAAAAATAGAAACCAATAAAATTACATCAATTGAGGCATCAGTAGATTAAATGTTTTAGAATATTTATTTCAAAGAAAGCCAGTAAACTAGCTCTGTAAGTTTAAAAGAGGGTAAACAGGTATATGTCCCCCCCCCAGGCAGGTATAGGCAAAAAATATGCAAGTACCTAGGTACTTACCTCAATCCCCTGCTCCTGCTGGTTTGGGTTAGGGTTAGGATATTTGGCCTCTCCTTGCCTCAAAGAGATACAATTTCCCTCTATATTTACTACCGTGTTTCCCCGATAGTAAGGCAGTGTCTTACTTTCTTTTTACCCCCAAAAGCCCCCCTATGTCTTTCTTTCGGGGTATGTCTTATATTGGAAAAAATTGAAGGCTCAAAGTTGACTCAGCCTTCCATCCTTAACGAGGGTAAGTCAGAAAAGCACAGGGTCTGCAATGTTTGGGGTCCATCAGCTGATGAAAGGCACCGAAAAAAAGGAGGAAAGGAGCTAAAAAGAAGCAGCAGGATTGAAAGACCCGCATAATTTCCGAGCCGAGATAAATGAATGATGAAACCTGGACTGCCGGGCGGCCCGCCTGGAACGCCAGCAATGCCGCTGGGCTGATTGCCGAGAGGGGACGGGGCGCGGGAGGAGGCAGCGCCGCACCGGACCCCTCAGGCTGCTCCGCCCGGGATGGGGCTCCTCCGGAGGGGCGCACGGGGGCTCGGGAGGAGCCCCATCCCGGGCGGAGCAGCCTGAGGGGTCCGGTGCAGCGCTGCCTCCTCCCGCGCCCCGTCCCCGTTCGGCAAGAGAGGCACGAAACCGCTGCTTATGCCGGGCGGCCCGCCTGGAACGCCAGCAATGCCGCAGGGCCGATTGCCAAGCGGGGACGGGGCGCGGGAGGAGGCAGCGCCGCACCGGACCCCTCAGGCTGCTCCGCCTGGGATGGGGCTCCTCCGGAGGGGCGCACGGGGGCTCGGGAGGAGCCCCATCCCGGGCGGAGCAGCCTGAGGGGTCCGGTGCAGCGCTGCCTCCTCCCGCGCCCCGTCCCCGCTCAGCAAGAGAGGCACGAAACCGCTGCTTATGCCGGGCGGCCCACCTGGAACACCAGCAATGCCGCCGGGCCGATTGCCGAGCAAGGACGGGGCGCGGGAGGAAGCAGCGCCACACCGGACCCCTCAGGCTGCTCCGCCCGGGATGGGGCTCCTCCGGAGGGGCGCACGGGGGCTCGGGAGGAGCCCCATCCCGGGCGGAGCACCCTGAGGGGTCCGGTGCAGCGCTGCCTCCTCCCGCGCCCCGTCCCCGCTCGGCAATCGGCCCGGCGGCAATACCCCCCGTGTTTCCCCGAAAGTAAGACATACGTCTTACTTTCGGGGTATGGCTTATATTAGCCGACCCCCCTGAAACCCCACATATGTCTTACAATCAGGGGGGTCTTACTATCGGGGAAACACGGTATTACTGAACATCCCAAATATACTATTTAATTCTATGTATATATGCCATATGTGTACATAAATATTACACACAGGCACACAAAAATATACCGTACATTATCTACTATATAAACTGCATGTGTATATACAGAGAGAGAGAGCGAGAGAGAGAGAGAGCTCTTGTAAAATTATATATGGTACATTCAACCTCATTTACTGTAATAGAAAAAACAAACCTAAAGTCCACTTTCTGCCACACAGTTAACCATAACTAGAACATTACACATGTCTTCAGATGTACCGGTACTTCCCTAGCTTGCACATCACCGTTAGAGCTAGGAAATGTCATGGATTGAGTAAAATGTGGTGATTCTCACTTAACAACGCTTTTGCTTAACAACAAATTTTGAGCTCAATTGTGGTTATGGGTCTTTGTCTGTCTGTCTTCCTTCCTTTTCTGTCTGTCTGTCCCCCCCTCCTCTCCCCTCCCCGGGGAAATTACAGAGTCAATACTGTACTGTTTTTTTATTTAAGGTTACAAAGCAAATGAAGAATCATTTTGAGTATTTGTCTAAAATTTCTTCAGTGGGATCCATAGCTTATTTGGCAAAAGATTTTTCACTGGGGAAAACTTTTTAGTGTTGACATTAGGCACAGCCAGACAGAGGTCTTAAAAGGCAAAAAAACTGTCAAAAAAAGTATGTTTTTTAAAAATATAATATCTTGGTTGTTGAATTTAATTCTGCCTTGGCGAGGGGCAGCCCCCGCAGATGGGTGGCTGGCGAGGACCATGCACTCCCATCTTCATGTCCGCCGGGGTTAAAGGAAAGTTTAGGGACCTCTGCCCCTTTGAGAAATGCCTCGGCGGTGACATTCTGAGAGTTTTTGCCTCCCCACTCCGAAAACCCCGCTTCTCAGCACCTTGCCGAGGCTGAGAGGAGAGTGATTTAAAAAGGCACTCTCAGCTTGGGGTTATCTCCCCGCTGAAATGTTTCTCTCGCCGCTGACAAGTTGCTCGCCCACCACCCTCAACACCCGCTTTGCCCTCGACTGGTAGAAGAAGAAAACCGCGTTCTTACCTGTCGCTCTCTTCCCTGCAAATCGAAAAGTGAAATTAAAAGCCCTCGTTTTCTCCTGCGTCTAAACAAAATTACCAGAGCGCATGGTAATTTTGTTTAACAGCCAACCACTTCAACGACGCGCGAGAGGGAGAGGGGGAAAAGCCAGTGAGGTTGGGTGGGGGGGTATCGAGAAGACAGAAGCAAGAATCCACCCCCCCCACCTCACCGGCTTTTCCCCCCTCTCGCGCGCAAGCAAAGGAGGCAGCCAACAACTCCAATACCGCGCTAGAGGGGAAAAAAGCCGGTGAGGTGGGGTGGATTCTTGCTTCTGTCTTCTTGACATCCCCCCACCCCACCCCACCTCACTGGCTTTTCCCCCCTCTAGCGCGGCGTTGGAGTTGTTGGCTGCCTCCTTTGCTTACAGGTTTTTCCCGCTTTCGCACGCAAGAAAAGGAGCCAGCCAACAACTCCAACACCGCGCGAGAGGAGAAAAAAGCCGGTGAGGTGGGGTGGGGGGGGTGTCGAGAAGACAGAAGCAAGAATCCACCCCCACCCTACCTCACCGGCTTTTTTCCCCTTTCGCACGCAAGAAAAGGAGGCAGCCAACAACTCCAACACCGCGTGAGAGGAGAAAAAAGCCGGTGAGGTGGGGTGGGGGGGTGTCGAGAAGACAGAAGCAAGAATCCACACACACCCACCTCACCAGCTTTTTTCCCCTCTAGCTCAGTGTTGGAGTTGTTGGCTGGCTCCTTTGCTTGTGCGTGAGAGGAGAAAAAAGGCGGTGAGGTGGGGTGGGGGTGGATTCTTGCTTCTGTCTTCTCGACACCCCCCCCCACCCCACCTCACCGGCTTTTTTTTCCCTCTTTTTTTTCGCACGGCGTTGGAGTTGTTGGCTGCCTCCTTTGCTTACAGGTTTTTTCCCCCTCTTGCACGCAAAAAAGGAGCCATCCAACAACTCCAACGCCGCACGAGAGGAGAAATAAGCTGGTGAGGTGTGGGGAGGGTGTCTAGAAGGCAGAAGCAAGAATCCACGCAAACACCATACCTCACCAGCTTTTTTCCCCTCTAGCTCGGCGTTGGAGTTGTTGGCTGGCTCCCTTGCTTGCGTGCGAGAGGAGAAAAAAGCCGGTGAGGTGAGGGTGGATTCTTGCTTCTGTGTTCCTGACACACCCCCACCTCACCTCACCGGCTTTCCCTCCCTCTAGCGCGGTGTTGGAGTTGTTGGCTGGCTCCTTTTCCTGCGCACGAGAGGGGGAAAAAACCTGTAAGCAAAGGAGGCAGCCAACAACTCCAACACCGTGCTAGAGGAGAAAAAAGCCAGTGAGGTGGGGTGGGGTGGTGTCGAGAAGATAGAAACAAGAATCCACCCCCACCCCACCTCACCAGCTTTTTTTTCCTCTCACGCACAAGAAAAGGAGCCAGCCAACAACTCCAAGGCCGAGCTAGAGGGGAAAAAAGCTGGTGAGGTGGGGGGGTGTAGATTCTTGCTTCTGTCTTCTTGACACCCCACCCCACCCCACCTCACCAGCTTTTTTCTCCTCTCGCGCAGCGTTGGGAGTTGTTGGCTGGCTCCTTTTCTTGCGTGTGAGAGGGATAAAAATCTATAAGCAAAGGAGCTAGCTAACCACTCCAACGCCGTGCTAGAGGGGGGAAAAAGCCGGTGAGGTGGGGTGGGGGGGGGGTCTCGAGAAGACAGAAGCAAGAATCCACCCCCACCCCACCTCACCGGCTTTTTTTCCCTCTAGCGCGGCGTTGGAGTGGTTGGCTGGCTCCTTTTCTTGCGCGCGAGAGGGGGAAAAAACTGTAAGCAAAGGAGGCAGCCAACAACTCCAAGGCCGCGCTAGAGGGGGGAAAGCTGGTGAGGTGAAGTGGGGGGGGTGTTGAGAAGACTGAAGCAAGAATCCACCCCACCTCACCGGCTTTTTTCTACTCTCGCGCACAAGCAAAGGAGCCAGCCAACAACTCCAACGCCACACTAGAGGGGGGAAAAGCTGGTGAGGGTAGGTGTGTGTGGATTCTTGCTTCTGTCTTCTCGACATCCCCCCACCCCACCTCATTGGCTTTTCCCCCCTCTAGTGCGGCGTTGGAGTTGTTGGCTGGCTCCTTTTCTTGCACACGAGAGAGGGAAAAAAACTGTAAGCAAAGGAGGCAGCCAAGAACTCCAACGCCGTGCTAGAGGGGGAAAAGCCGGTGAGGTGGGGTGGGGTGGGGGGTGTCGAGAAGACAGAAGCAAGAATCCACCCCACCCCACCTCACTGGCTTTTTTCCCGTCTCGTGCACAAGCTACCTCAGCCCTCTTGTGGTGACTTTTCACTCACCCGAGTATAACCCGAGGTCGGGTTTTTCAGCCCATTTTTTGGGCTGGAAAACTCGACTTATACTCGAGTATATATACGGTATCTAACTGGATGACAAAATTAGAAAAAAAACTTTTGCAACTTTTTGGATGATTGATATTAGTTACTAACAAAATACTGCATTTTATTCCTTCAAAATTAGATGGTACACTGTATTGTTTGAAGGTATGTTGAGAGAAAAAAAATCACCCCCCACCCAAAGTCTTTCCTTCCGTCCCTCCATTCATTTCATTCTTCCTCCTTCCTTCCTTGTTCTCTTCATTTTCCTTCCTTCCCTCTTTCCTTCCTTGTTCCATCCATTTTTCCTTCCTTCCTTCCTTCTTTCCTTTCCTTTCTTTCTTGTACCCTCCATTTCTTCTTCTTTCCTTTCCTCCTTCCTTCCTCTCCACTTCTCTGTTTCCCTCCCTCTCTTTCCCCTTTCTTTCTTTCTCTCCACTTTTCTTTCTCTCTTTTTCCTCTTTTCCCTCTCTCTCATTCTTTCCCTCCAGGTCTCTCTCATTTCTGTGTACTTCTCCCTCTTCCCCCTTTCTCTCTCTCATTTGTTTCTCCTCCCTTTTTGCTCTCATTTCTCTCACCATTTCTGTTTTTTTCTCTTTCCTCTCCCATTTTCTATCTCTCGACGTAATCCAGAAGCAAGGGCTTCAGGACCGGGAAGGAGGCGCAGGAAGAGGCAGGCTCTCTTCCGGTGGTGTGTGTGGCTGTGGTGGCATCGATAGAGCTCGGCAGGCAAAGGAGGAAGAGGAAGAAAGGCGACCTCATAGAGGGTAGCTGAGGAGGAGCGATCTGTGCTTTCGTAAGCTTTCCCTGCTGGATGGTCAATTGCCATCCAGCAGGGAAAGATTGACCATCCAGCTTATGAAAGTGCGGATCACTCCTCCTTGGCTCCCCTCTGCGAGGTTGCCTTTTTTCCTCCTCCTCCTTTCTGCTGGAGGGCGATTGACTGGCGCTAAGAGAGGGTGGCGGAGGGGGCTGGCCCCTCCCAGAAGGAAATGGCTTTTTGCCTGCCAGGGACGCAGACTCTGCCACTGCTGATTTAGAAGCTGGAGAGGACCGGCAGCAGAACGAAGAGCTTGCGCACGCATGCCATTTGCCAGAGAAAAACCATTGCAGCTCCCCCCCAACTCCCCCCCGTCTACCTACCATACCACAGATGGTTATGGATCTGCACTGAAATTGGAAACTGATGCACGGAGGTTTCAAACCTTCTGCGCTATAGTGCACAGCGCAGCTTAGGGGAAAATTGATGCCTGACTCCTGCAGTCTCCATAGATGTTAAATATATTTATTGTCTTTTGTTGAAAGTCCATGTAGTAATCTTTCATTTTTAAGAAAGTAGGAATGGACCTGAAACTAAATGTTCCTTGGTACTTATTTATCTTTTTCCTACCTTATCTTGCTAAGAGCAAAAGTTCCTTATTAGTCTATATCTTTATACTGAAAAGTAATAATGTAATATAAATAGATTAAATAAAAATGATAAACATCATGTAAATATCTTATGGTAATATAAAAAGATATATCAGATCCATACTGTATTCAAAGAAATAATAAATACATCAACCAGAGGCAACATTTACAGAATCTAGTAATTATAAGTTGGAAGGAAAAATTCCATCACGTAATTGGAAGAAACATCCGAGTGCAAAATAAGGATTGGGACCCCATATATCTTCTACACCGAATCTCAGTGCAAGATGGAAAACCATAATAGAGAATATTTCAGTTTGGATTTGCAACTCATTTCTGTATTTGAAAATCTGTCTCCTACTATGCAAGACCAGCTATAATTGAACACAGGATCATATAAAATTGAAATTCACATGAATGCAAATATACATAAAGTAAGAAAACTATACATAAAGTATATACAAATATACATAAAGTAAGAAAACTATTTACATACTGGTTGGCCATTGTTCAAGAGATCTTCCTTGAAGCGAAGTTTTCTTTCCAGGTCCTGGATAACAGCATCTTTTGTGCCCTGAATTTCTTCATCAGATGCAATCCTGGCAGTTCTGCCCGATTTCTTTGGAAAACCCCTGTAAATAAATCATTAATAGTTTACAAACATGACAGGTATGTATAGAGAAATTAGGTATTGGAAACATACCTGAACACCTCTTCTCATCCATGGCGGAGACTGTAGTCACATGGGTAGTCCTTGGCCTTTCAGATTGAAGGACCAAGCCAAATCTTTTAGCACAGATGAGAAGAAGCATTCAGGTATCTGCCTTGCTTCCCCAGATTTTGCAGATCAGAAGATTTGGCTTGTGTTGGCTAGAACTCTGATTTTCAGCCAGGATAGGAAGAAGAAACAGAGAAAAAAGGATAGTCGAAAAGAATGGGGAGGGAAGTGACTACAGTCTCCACCACAGATGAGAAGAAGCATTCAGGTATGTTTCCAACTCCTATTCTCCATCCTGGGGATGGAGACTGTAGTGATGTGGGACATACCAAAGTTAGGTGTCTCGATAGGGTGGGAATGTAATATTGGAAGGTCACAAATTATGGTCAACCACCCTCTGAAGAACCCTCCAGCAAAACACTGGATCAACAGATGCATAGGTATCAATTCTATAATATTTAATGAAAGCATTAGGAGAGGATCAGGTGGCTGCTTGACAAACTTCCTGTCAGGCCAAAGTCTTCATGTGGAGTTAGAGAGTTCAGCCTGACACAACACAAGGGGGGATGGGAGGGGTAGTGAGTAGTCAAGAGGGGAGTTACTAGATACAACCAAAGATTCATTTCTTCAAGCCAAGGCCATCATTTGTTCTGCCTCAACTGAAGAGAAGAGGAAGTTGATATGCCCCTGCACACAGACTGGCTCTCGTGATGAACTTGTGGGTGTGGGGGATGTAAGATGAACCTTAACCTAGGTGTGATTCTGGGAAGTATTCAAAATCGGAATGACAATGGTGTAGCTAACATGGTTCTGTTAATAAATCAAGTTCTGATTGAGAGAATTGGACTGGGACTTGGTTTATTTCTCAGATGCTATTTGGAATGCTGACATTTAAATTCCGATTCTCATCTTCTTCAGGGGCCTGAGCCCCCCTCCCTCCACTACCAGCTACTAGCGGAGGAGTAAACTCAGGAGAAATGCAAAAGAAGGGGTTAACCGAAGTCCCTAAGGAAGGGGGGCTTAGAATTTCCAGAACCCCTCCTCCAGATGGAGCAAAAAGAGATTAAAGCACGGGAGGAGCATGGCGGAAGAGAGCTGCTGATGAAACAACACCCCCTCAGGATTTGTCTCTTCTTGGAGCCGTGGGAGGCCAGGACCCTCTGACCAAGAGAACTGAGACACAATTCAGTGCCAACTGTTCGCCCCCCGCAGATTGGAGATCACTGAGAAGCCAAGTTGTCGACCAGCCTGAATTTGGGAGCCTGCAATTGGGAGTCCTTGGCAGATCTCCCTGACTATTTTGGACGTCTGACTGTAAGTGGAACAACCCCTAAACAGAGCCTCCAGACCCGCGGATGGGTCTTGAAAGCCCCAGGGGATTTTAATGCTGGGTTAGGGAAGGAGACCCGGCAAAGTGAAGAAACCCTTTCTTTCCATATGGCTGCGAGTGAAACCCCTAAAGGTGCTGCAACAGAATTGAAAACTTCCTGGGTGACCCTTCCTTCTGAGCCCAGGCTGGCACCCAGATCTGATGGGGGAGGCCCCAAGCAGGGGAGACAAGAGCCTGGGGAATGCCCTGAGATGAAGACGCATTCGACTGTGTATATTCCAGGGATAAGATGGGCCCAGTGCCAGTGGGGTCCTTACCTCCCCCCTGCTCAGGAATTCCAGTAGCCAAGCCTTTTGAGGGAAACTGTGAAAATGACTGCTGTTTCTTTTCCTGCCCAGCCTCCTCCCCCTGTGCCTCCCCCTGCCAGCGGAATAAGACTGAGACAGGAGCCCCCTTCTCAGCGGGGGGGGGGGTGTATACCAGTGAGGAGGATGCATCCATTGGTTAACACCCCTTTGCCTGCTGCAGCCCACCCTGGATTGCCCAGCCCACCTTCCTTCCAGGCAAAATATGATGGGGATCCGAAGAAACTTAATTACTTTCTCTACCCAGTTGCAGCATTTGTAAGGCAACATGGCCATTTATTTCCATCAGATCGCGAGCTGGTTGAGGCCATTTCTGAGGCTTTAAATGAAGGAGAAGCAGCTCAGTTTATAGCTGTACTATTTGATGAAGCTGCTCCTGAGCTACACGATGTGGTGGAGTTGATTGAGTTTATGAGATTGAGATTTCAAGATATTGCAAGCCAGGTAGATGCAGAAAAACAGATTGGTTTGCTAAAATAAGCAGGCCTACCAGTGAAGGAATTGGTGTGGGAATTCAGAAGAGCTGCTGGTAAATTAAGGGACTGGCCTGAAAGATTATTAATCCATACTTTTAAAAATGCTCTTGACCCAGAATTAAGAAGGGCATGTGAAATCTGGGGAATCGCTTGGGCCATTCAGAATTGGTACACCACGGCAATTACTTTGGATGAGGTGGTTTGCACTGAAAAGAAACACCACCACCCCGGGCTTCTAACAAACCTCCAGGACACCGCCCTTTCTTTCGCCAGCTGGGGCCTTCTCGTTCAGAGTCCATGAGGGGAATAAATTGCTACCGGTGCGGTAAACAATGGCACAGAGCATCTGCGTGCCAGGCACCAGCCCTCCTCTCTCTCTCAAGAGCCAAGCCTTGTGCAACGGCAAGGAGAAGACCTGGAAGACCCTCTGAACCAGGGCATTGGGATTTTCAAATAACAGAGCTATTCCTTCCTGAGGATAATCCTGGGGCCGAAGAAGCCATCCCTTCAGGACCCAGCCCCAACTGGAATGAGGAACCGGCTGGAGAAGATCACCCAATGGTGAGTGAACCTATTCCCCCATTCCTCCTTAAGGCAAAGATTAAAGTAATCACCACGGGGGAGGAGGGGGGAGTAAAGGCCCTGCTAGACACAGGATGCTCCAGAAGTCTAATCAACAAAGCAGTAGTGCAAAGATTAAAAATCCAAACCAAACATTTAGCCAAACCCATGCATTTCCAACAAGTGGATGGTTCCCTCGTAGGCGGAACCACGGCCACACTCCTGACAGAACTAGTTGAGTTACAAATAGGTCAACACCGTGAGCTCCTGCGGTTCATAGTCGTCCCCCAAATGTCAGAAGCCATCATCCCGAGTTTGATTTGGTTGGATAATTTGACCCCCACTATAAAGTGGGAGGATGGATATCACAAGCTTTTCTTCCGCATAGGGCCTACTCCTCCCACAGAAAATGACAGGAAAAGTCCTTTCCCCCAAGAGAGAGCAGATGGGCCCTTAGTAGCAGCAACGATGAAGGAAAGGACACTCCAGGTCTCCAAAAGGTACCCCTTGAATACAGAGACTTGGAGAGAGTTTTCAGTGAGGAAGATTACAATGAATTGCCACCTCACAGATCCACAGACTGTGCAATAGAACTTGAGCCAGGGCCAGCTCTCCCAAGACCTAGAATGTATGCAATGTCACCAAGGGAGATGGAAGAGCTGAGAAAGTACATAGACACCAACCTGAGAAGGGGATTCATTCAGCCTGCAAATTCCAAGATAGCAGCCCCCATTCTCTTTAAGGAGAAAAAAGATGGCGGCATTCGTCTGGTAGCAGATTTTTGCAATCTAAATGCAGTGTGGGTACAGAACACTTATCCGCTCCCCCTTATGAAGGATCTACTCAATCATCTAGCAAAGGGGAAAATATTCACCAAGCTGGATTTAAGAGAGGCTTATTATCGCATCAGAATAAAGGAAGGGGGATGAGTGGAAGACAGCTTTTAACTGCCCATTGGAGAGTTTCCAATTCTGTGTCATGCCATTTGGCCTAAAAGGAGCCCCCGCAGTATTCATGCAGTATATCAATGAAGTATTACACGTCCACCTTTACGAGAGCGTCCTCGTATATTTAGATGATATTCTTATCTATAGTCAGAACCTCCCTGACCATGTCAAATTGGTGAGGCAAGTCCTTTCCCCAATGCTATTTGCATTGGCAATTGAGGACTTAGCAAATAAAATTAGAAACGATAAGGAGTTTCCAAATAGGAAAACTTGAATTAAAACTAAATCTTTTCACAGATGATGCTATAGTATTGACTGAAACCCCAATTGAAATGATGAAAAGAATAAAGCTTTTACTCCAGGAATTTAAAGATCAGTCAGGTCTTACAGTTAATATAGAGAAATCAGAGATAATTTGTTGAAATACAGGCCCTAAAGGGCAAATTAAGATACGAAAAGTGTCAGGATTGAAATTAGGATGTAAAAAAATGAAATATTTAGGAGTTTGGTTATTAAAAAATCCTAATAAAATTGTGATGGTTAATTATAACTCAATATGGAAGAGACTTCCAAAGCAGTTAAAAAACTGGAAGAAAAAAAGGTTGAGAAGAATGGCAAAGATTAGAACCCTTAAAATTATGATTATTCCAAAAATGATGTATTTATTTCAGGTTTTACCAGGTACCTTTCCAGGGGCAAAATTGAGGGAATGGGACAGTAAACTAAACTTTTGGATTGAAGGAAACAAAAGACCTAGAATAAGGAAAAGATGGCTGTTTGCCCACGAAAAAGAGGGGGGATGGGGAAGCCTGAGCTTAGAGTTATATAGAGAAGCATTTCAAATAGAAAGATTAATGGAATTACAGTTATGGGGGGAAAAGAAGTGGGTAAAACTGGAAAAGGAAATAAATAATATAAATAATAAGGAGTTATTATTTTAAAAATGGAGTAAAATTGAAATTAAGAATTTAACTGACCCTCTGAAAGCAGTTTTAGAAATATGGTTTAAATGACAGGGGAAATTGGGAACTAGAAACTCAAAATTATCAACGTTACATGTATTGAATACAGGTAATGATGTGAACTTTAGCAGAATCATAAAAGAATTAGATAGTAAAGGGATAATGAGAATTGAACAATTATATGAGAAGGACGGAAGAGTTAGCAGAACTTGGCTGGAATGGTGGCTGGGTCAACAGAAATGGCTGCAGATCAATGCAATATGTAAATATTTAAATAAAAGTGAGAATAAAGAAGCTTTCTTGAGAGAAGAAAATAGCTTAGAGAAAATATTAAAAGAAAATATTAACGATACCAAGGCACAAGCTAGTAATATATAAAGAATGTTATCGCAAGCGGAAGAGGGTGTAATAAAAGGCTTGACAAGATGCTGGCAAAATGATTTACAAATAGACCAAAGTGAAATGAAAGAAATAGTAGAAAATATATATAAGATTAAGAATATAAGAGTTAAAGAGATGAGAAGAAAAATTTTACATAAATGGTATTATACACCGGCACAACTTGCACACTTCCAGGGGCAAGGGAAAGGTAATTGTTGGCATGGTTGCCAAAGGAAAGAAATTTTCATGCATATGTTCTGGGAGTGTGTTGAAGTTCAGAAATTTTGGAAGGAAGTGCAGAACGAAATAAATAAAATGCTAAACATTAATTGGATAATTACAAAAGAAATAGCGATATTAATTAAACAAAGAGAAAGACAATTGAACTTACCTGAACGGTCTTCTCGATGCACTGCAAGGAGAGTCCAACATGGGTAATACTCCAGTCTGATTGGTCGGGACTGAGTTTAATTAGTTAGAGGGAGGGCTCGGCTTGACCAGGGGCGCTGTAGTAGAACATACCCCCTGCAGCACCCGCCTCCCAAAGGCTGCTTCTGACGAGGCAAACGTGTCTATGCGATATTTAATAAACGTAGAAGGCTTTGCCCAAGTAGCTGCCCTACAAATATCTTCAAGAGATGCCTGAGTGGTCCAGGCCGCCGAGGCCGCTGCACTGCGTGTAGAGTGTCCCGTTATTCCCTCTGGGATCGGTTGACCTCTTGCTTTATAGGCATCCGCGATGCAGTCACGTATCCAGCGGCTGACCGTCTGTGATGAAACCCTGTTACCCTTGGAATTCTGTGCAAATGACACAAAGAGCGCCTCAGAAATTCGGAATGATTGAGTCCTTCGGACATAGATTTTTAAGGCACGCCGGACATCTAATTTGTGGCACCTTAGTTCAGACGGATGGGTACCATGAGAGCAAAAGTCTGGTAGCACCACCTCCTGTGCCCTATGGAACCAGGAATTAATCTTTGGTACAAAGGCTGGGTCCAACCTGAGTACAACCCAATCCGGGTGAAATTGGCAAAGGTCTGACCTGACCGACAAGGCTGATATCTCTGACACCCTCCTGGCCGAAGTAATCGCTACCAGGAAGGCAGTCTTGATAGTCAGAAATCTCATGGCAATTGTCCTAATTGGTTCAAATGGGGGACCCGTCAAAGCTTGTAATACAAGTGTTAAGTCCCATGTTGGATACCTATGCACTGTCGGAGGCCTTACGTTGGTGGCCCCCCGCAGAAAATCTTTAATCCAAGGATGCCGTGTTAAAGGGCGTTGTCCATCCTGCACAAGAATGGTGGATAGTGCTGCCACGTGCCTACGTAAGGTATTTGGGGCAAGTCCTTTATCTAAGCCTGCCTGTAAGAAAATTAGCACGTGAAGTGGAGAAGCTGTTTGCGGCTCCACCCCTTGTTGCTGGCAGAATTTGCAAAAGGTTGACCAGGTGGCCTGGTAAATGCGTTTTGTCGATGGTCTTCGAGCTGCCTGTATGGTAGAGATGACGGAGTCTGGCAAGTTCTGATCCTTCAGACGGTGTACTATGTACTATGCACCCCTGCTTGAGGGAGATCAGGTGATTCAGGATCCTCCAGTAGGGAACGATGAACAAGTCCGCTAGGTCAGCAAACCCCGCTCGTCTTGGCCAATATGGGGCTATTAGAATGATTTCTGCCCGCTCCGCAATTATCTTCCTGATTACCTTCGGTATTATGCATGTTGGAGGAAATGCATAGAGGAGTTCCCGAGGCCACGGGTGTCTGAGTGCGTTCACTCCCTCTGCACCCCATGATGGGAAGCAGGAGAAGAAGCGTGGCAGTTGTGTGTTCTGCCTTGTAGCAAAGAGATCGACCGCTGGGTGGCCGAACCTGCAGGTGATTTCCTGAAAAATTTTGGGCTCTAGTTGCCATTCTGCCGGATCTATAGTCGTGCGGCTGAGCCAATCCGCCTGAGTATTCGTCTGGCCAGAGATATGCTCCGCTGAGAGGGAAATTAAGTGAGTCTCGGCCCAACTGAATAGTGTCTCTGACTCCTGCATTAATCTTCGGGACCTCGTGCCCCCCTGGTGGTTGATGTGCGACCGCGTCGCCACGTTGTCTGTGAGGATTAGTACATCCTGACCTTGAACCAGGTGGGAAAAGCTGTGTAGAGCTAAGGATACTGCCCTGAGCTCCAAGTAGTTGATATTCACCTCTTGCAGATCCCATGATGACCAGAGGCCCTGTGCCATCTGTCCGGATGAGTGGGCCCCCCCAGCCTGTCAGGCTGGCATCTGTTGTTATTACGATTGGGATTTGACCCCTGAAGGACGAACCCTGTTATATTGCTGTAGATGCCCACCAGGTCAGAGACCTTTTTAGACGTGGGCTGAGGGTCACTCTCCAGTGTGTATGACTTGTCTTTCTCCTTTGAAAGGGTAGCAAGAACCACTGGAGGGGGCGTAAATGATGTCTTGCCCATGGTACTATGTCTGCTGGGCACAAAACTGTGTGCCCAGCAGTTTTGACAGGAATGAGAGCGGGACCCTCGTGTATTTTTGAGCGGAATTTACCAAAGATCTTATGTTGGTCTGCCGTTCTGGTGATAGGTATACGATGCAAAGGTTCGTGTCTATAACTGAGCCCAGGTGTAGAAGACGTCTTGTTGGGGACAAGTGGCTCTTGTTGAAGTTTATGGTGAATCCATGTGACCGAAGTGTCTGGATGGTTAAAGTCAAATCCCTGTGTGCCTGTTTCGGAGACTTTGAGAGGATGACGATATAGTCGAGATACGCCATGATCCTTAGTGGTTGTTGTCTGAGTCTGGCGGTGAGGATGTCCAGCAATTTTGTAAATGTCCTGGGTGCTGAGGACAGGCCGAAGGGCATAGCCTTGTACTGGTAATATACACCTTCCAGACAAAACCTTAGGAATTGTCTGTGAGATGGATGTATGGGCACATGTAGGTATGCTTCCCTTAGGTCGATTGAGGTAAGATAGTCCTTGTGACGTATGGAAGCCAGAATTGAACGGAGTGAATGCATCTTGAACCTCTTGTATCTCACGTAGAGGTTCAAGTTGCACAGGTTTAGAATTAACCTGCAACCTCCTGAGGATTTGGGCACCACAAAGATGATTGAGTAGTATCCCCTGCCCCGTTGTTGAAAGGGGACCTCTTCTATTGCCTCTGTCTCCAGCAGGTGGTTGACCTCCTGACGTAGTAATTCCCTCTTCTGGGGGTCTGTGGTGAATGGACATTGTAGAAATCAATTTGGGGGTAAGTGAAGAAAATTGATTTTCAGCCCCTGAGCAACGGTGGCTATTGCCCATGCATCTGAGGATGTGGTCTCCCAGGTGCTTGCAAAGTTCTGCAGTTTGCCACCGAGGGGATAACGGTCTGTCCAGTCATTTGTTACGTCTATATCCCCTGTTGTTTGAGCCTCTGGAGGGGCGTCTTCCCTGCTGTGCGCCTCTGCCGCAATCATTGAAGTATCTGTCCGAGCGGTACACTCCCTAGGTGTAAGAGCCCTGAAAATATGGCCTCAAACCTTGGGAAGGGGTTGAAGAGGGCTCTGCCCGAAAGGGCTGTCTATGGTTGAAAGGAGTGAACCGTATCTCAGATCTCTTATTTGCTTTTGGCAGCACCTTTTTCTTGTCTTTGTCCTCAATAAGTACCTTATCTAAGGACTGTCCAAACAGTTTTTCTCCCTGAAAGGGTGCAGCTGCTAAGTTCCATTTAGACTTGGCATCTGCTTGCCAACTTCGGAGCCAAATCATCCTTCGAGAGGATATCGAGGCCGCCATGGCTCTGGAAGCAAACTTCGCTGCGTCAACTGTGGCATCTGCCGAGAACTCTGTGGCAGCTAATAACTTGTTTAGGTCCTGCCTTAAACGTGCATCCTCTGGGTTAACCCTGGTCTGCATCTCTTGGATCCATAGGGTAGTAGCTCGATTAAAAAACGAAGGTGTGGATGCTGCGCGGAACGCCCATGCCGTCATCTGATGAGTCTTCCTCACTAGCGACTCTGTCCTTCTATCCTCAGGTTTTAGGCCATCCGCCAATTCCGAGGGAACCAATGCGTTAGACACAAGGCTGGCCACTGGATCATCCACTGTTGGGGGAGCCAGTAAGTCCTCCATTTCTTGGTCGAAAGTATAAAACTTTCTTTCCACCACAGAAGGCCCGTGCACTGCTGATGGATGCTTCCATGCCCTTTTCGCGTTTTCTATAAACAGTTCAGATGAGGGAATGTTCTCCGTCTCTTTCTGGCGCACCTTGAACAAACCCCCTGTTGTAACAGGTGTTGGTGCCCCTGCCTCTTTTCCCTCACCTGCGGCATCAATAGTTTGTTTGGCCTTGCTCAACAATACACGGAAAAGTGATTGCTTAAATAGGCCCGTGAAGGCCGGTGGTTCTGGGATCTCCTCCTCCCCGAAAAGTTCTGCCTCCCCATCGCTGTGCTTCCTTCCCGGTAAGAATTCCTCCTTCATAGATTCAGGCAGAGATGGAGGCACCTGAACTATCCAAGGATCCCTATCCCTTATGGAAGGGGCAGCTGCCGTATATTGCTGGGCCCCTGTTGCCAAACCGTGGGAGTAGGCTTGAGCTATGATGTCCTGCAAGGCTGGGGGCATGTGCTGCCAAGTGTCCTGCGAGGATCTCAGTCCTGCTGTCGTTGGTGTGAATGTAGCAGTTGGTATCTGACCATACTGTGTCACATAAGCTGATTGTGGAGGTGGTGGGATGTTAGGCCAACTGGAAGTTTGACTAAGAGGGGTTGCTGAGAGAGGTGGAATTTGAGGGCGGTCTGGGGACCAGTCTCTATCTGTTGCCGAGCCTGCTACCCCTGTAATGTTCATGGGGAAGGGCGGTGGTGCAGTGGCCAAAGGAAGGCTCTGCAAAGGAGAGGCTGCTGGTAATAACTGCCTCTGTGTTGCTTCAAGCTGCTTCTCAAGGGCCTTGATTTTTTTCTCTGCCTCCCTGAGGGAGGAGCCCTGAGATGTCTTGGTCTTAGGCTTATCCCCTTTAATCTTTTCTCTGGGGGTATGGGGTCTAGGAGCCGTTGTTGGTTCCTCTCCCACTTGATCAGCCATAATCTCTGTCCCCTTAAAACACTCACGGTAGAAGAGATAAAGGGCAGCTTGCACTGGTCTACTCCTTCCAAGCACGTAGTAAGCAGGTCAAATGTTAAACCACGCCTGCGTGTATCTGGGCAGACTTAAAACGTCGCTTCCATGACGTCTGCCCCAAAGGTTGCCTGGTCTTTCGCCCTTCCCTCTCTTTTCATTTTTTTTTGGGTTTTTTTTAAACGGCCGGCGTTCCCCTGTTGCCTTGGGAACCCTCCGACGCTTCGGCAGAGCTTCTGCTTAATTGGCTGCTCCAGGGACTTTAAAATGGCCGCCGCTCCATTGTCATGGCAACGGGCTCCTTGTGCTTCCCGCCACAATTTGGCGCCGAGCTGAAGTATTTTCCCCCCAGTCGAGGTGGCCTCGATACTCCTGGTGGTCCGGGATATTCGCTGGGGGCGGCGGACCTTCCCCAGTGTCACCTGCCTCCTTATTCCCAGGTATGACCGCGAAGGTTAGGGACCTGGTAGCTCCCCAGATAAAAATAATTGCTTCCCTTCCTCTCCCGAGTTGGAGAGGGGGAGGGGGGGAGCAGCAGCTCTGAGCTAGTCCCCTTAAAGGGGAAGCTGCAAGGAGGGGACCTCGATGGTTCCTCTTCTTCCTAAAAGAAAAAGAAAAAGAGAAAGCAACAGTTAAAATCCCTAATTTACCAAAATTCTTGGTAAATTTAAAGAATTTCCAAGAACAGAAACTCAAAGTCCCTTTTACTGCAACTGAGTTTTTAAGACTGGGGGGTTGAGGGGCGGTGCCTGCCTAATATTATAATATTATAATTAAACTCAGTTCCGACCAATCAGACTGGAGTATTACCCACATTGGACTCTCCTTGCAAGTGCATTGGAGAACTAAGAGATTTTAAAGAAATAAAAACTGCAGCATTGGAAAGCGCTCAAGCGGTAGTGGTATTGGGTTGGAAAGAGTCTATAAAACGGACATTACAGAACTGGTATTGGTACATGGTTGATCACATTCATTTTGAAATCATGGAAATAAGATTAAACAAGTTTGATGAAAATAAATTGGAGAAGCTGATGGTATGGTGGAATAAGGTGAAAGATTATATGTTGAGTAGAATTTGTGACGAAAATGTGAAAAATAAACTCCAATCACTCTGGATAGTAAACAAATGCAAATTAGAGCTAAGGGGGGGGAAAAAGAACATAATCTAGTAAATATTTGAACCCCCCGCAATTGGTGGTGGTGGTGACGGTTATTGTCAGTCGGGTAATGGGCACATGCACTGTGCACTGTTTTATGTTTCTTTTATGTAACCTTATGTGCAAAACCAATAAAATATATTTTTAAAAAATTTAAAAAAATTGGTGAGGCAAGTCTTGAAAAAACGTTTGGCTGCTAAGCTCTATGTGAAACTTTCCAAATGCGAATTTCACAAAACTTCAGTAGACTATGTAGGATATCGCATCTCAAACAAAGGCATAGAGATGGACCCAGCCAAGGTGAGGGCTGTGCTTGACTGGCAAGCTCCCTGCACGTGCAAACAACTGCAGAGTTTCTTAGGATTCGCAAACTTCTATCGACAGTTCATTCCAGTTTTTGCTGAAGTTGCTTTGCCTTTAACTGAATTCCTAAAAACCGGTTCCACTCCTACTAAGCCCAAACCTTCTCAGCCAATTAGGTGGACAATAGAATGCCAAAAGGCTTTTGAAGGTCTAAAAAGACTTTTTGCAAAGGAACCAATCCTGCAACATCCGGACCCAACATGAAAGTTTGTGATTCAGTCAGATGCCAGTGATGTAGCAGTAGCAGCTGTGTTGCTACAAGAGAATGGCGAAGGACAGCTGTTGCCATGTGCATACCTTTCCAAAAAGCTGAACCCCACAGAAAGGAGATGGGCCATATGGGAGAAGGAAGCTTTTGCTATTCGAGTGGCATTGGAGGCATGGAGACATTTCTTAGAGGGTGGACCAATTCCTTTCGAGGTGTGGACTGATCCTTGAGGCGTTAAAAAGAACCCGAAAGCTTTCTCCTAGGCAACTACGATGGGCTCAATACTTCAAACGATTCGACTTCACACTGAAACACATCCCGTCCACCCAAGGACTCAGTTTTGTGTTCTACCCTTCCACAAATGGAGCAACAGAAAGAGCTAATGCCCTAGTGGAACAGTACCTTAGATGTTATGTGAGTTACCAACAAACCAATTGGGCTGAACTACTGCCTTTTGCAGAAGTAGTGTACAACAACTCTGTACACAGCAGTACGGGACTAACTCCTTTCCAGGTCACCAGTGGATAAGATTTAGTTCCCATGCCGGAACTAACTATTGAACCTCCTTCGTCCATCACGTTGGCGGAGTGGATGGAGAAACTGAAGAGAGGATGGGAGGACACCAAGAAGGTGCTAAAAGAGGCCACAAAAGCTTACAAGAATCAAGCGAACAAACACCGATCTCCTCAACCCCATTTAAAAGTGGGAGATAAAGTTTTCCTGTCAACAAAATACACCCAGCTAAGGCTGCCTAGCAAAAACCCTAGGTCCAAAATTTTTAGGCCCTTTCTCAATTGTGAAAGTAATCAACCCGGTCACGGTGCAGCTCACATTGCCTAGAATCCCAGGGAGGATTCACCCCCTATTTCATTGCAGCCTGCTAAAGCCTGTGATTGGGTCCAACATTAGGCCATGTGCACAGCCGCCTCCCCCCCCCCCCCGGTGGTTCAGGGGGAGACTCACTATGAAGTAAAAAAAAATTTAGATTCCTGCATTTTCCGAGGCAGACTGCAGTACCTGATTCATTGGAAAGGATACCCCCAGTCAGAAGTAACTGGGTTAAGAGCCGGGATGTCAAAGCTGATAGATTAATTAAGCGGTTTCATGAAACTTACCCAACTAAACCAAAATGTCTTAATTGATTTAACTGATACTAACCCCTATGTGTTTATTCTAATTTTCCAGGAGATGGTTCTTTGTGAAGGGAGGCCACCTGTCAGGCCGAAGTTTTCATCTGGAGTTAGAGAGTTCAGCCTGACACAACACAAGGGGGGATGGGAGGGGTAGTGAGTAGTCAGAGGGGAAAGTTACTAGACACAACCAAAGATTCCTTTCTCCAAGCCAAGGCCACCGTTTGTTCTGCCTCAACTGAAGAGAAGAGGAAGTTGATAAGCCCCTGCACACAGACTGGCTCTCGTGATGAACTTGTGGGTGTGGGGAATGTAAGATGAACCTTAACCTAGGTGTGATTCTGGGAAGTATTCAGAATCGGAATGACAATGGCATAGCTAACATGGTTCTGTTAATAAATCAAGCTCTGATTGAGAGAATTGGACTGGGACTTAGTTTATTTCTCAGATGCTATTTGGAACACTGACACTTCATCCAATAGTGCCTGGATGGCCCAAGCTGCCAAAGTAGCAGTATTGTGGCTAGAGTGTGCCATTATGCCTGCTGGAGGTTGTAAAGCTGCGAGCTCGTAGGTTTTGGAGATCGTACTTCCAATTGTGGTGTAAGAAACCTTTGTTCTGAGTGAGCAAGAGTGAAAAGTCACAAAAAGAGCCTCTGATCTGCGGAATGAGAAAGTGCAGTAAATGTAGATTCGAAGGGCCCTCCTCACATCTGAAGTATGCCATCTCTGATCCAGGCTCCAAGGGACATGAACAGAATGATGGTAGTACTAGTTCCTATGGCAGGTGGAAAGTGGGATTCACCTTTGGTAAGAAGGTGGGGTTCAAACGTAGGACAATTTTGTCCGAATGGAAGATGCACTGTTGAATTGTGGGAAACTGTCTGAGGGGTTCGCCACATGGACCTGCAATAACAGAGGATAGGACTGCTACCTGTCTGTGCAACGTGCTGGCAGTCAGCCCCTTGTACTAGGAACCTGATGATTTTTGAAAGGGGAATATGAATCAGCGATAGCCCCTCTGCCTGGCATCAGCTACACTAGAGCGGGGAAGAACCTCCTAGGCAACCGACTAGCCCAACTCATCAGGAGGACTTTAAACTAGCTCTGAGAGGGGAGGGTGACCAAACTATACGACAAAACACTGAACAAAACAAGGAAGGGGAACGGGACAAGCCTACAAACAAACCTGAGAATAAAAAATTTCTACCTGCAAACAAACACAAACATCTAAAATGCCTGTACACGAACGCACAAAGCTTGGAAAACAAACAGGATGAACTGGAATTATTAATACACGAGGGCCAATACGATCTAATTGGAATCACAGAAACCTGGTGGGACGAAACACACGCCTGGAACACACAGATAATGGGTTACAACCTCTTCAAGAAGAACAGGTCAAACAAGAAAGGAGGAGGTGTTGCACTATACATCAAAGACCACTACACTGCCACAGAACTACATCCAACCAAAGATGATAACCCCCTAGAAATCATATGGGTCAACATAAAAGAAAAAAAGAGCAACACCACAATTGGAGTATACTACAGACCACCCAATCAAACAGACACAATGGACGACCTCTTCACATGCCAACTAACAGACATATGCAACAAACACAGCACGACAATAATGGGGGACTTCAACTACCCAGACATCAACTGGAAAACTAACTCAGCACCAAGCGGAAAGTCTGCCAAATTTCTTTCCAGTCTAGCTGACAACTTTCTAACCCAAAAAGTTGAAACAGGAACCAGAGGGAATGCTATATTAGACCTAATACTAACAAACAGGGAAGAAACAATAGAGGGAACAGAAGAAGAAGGGAAACTGGGAGAGAGCGACCACGTCATCCTCAAATTCAACATAGACTTCAGAAAAGCGGACTTTAACAAGCTCAGAGTGAACCTTGAACAATGCCCCTGGAACGAACTCTTAGAAGGAAAAACCACTCAGGAAGCCTGGGTGATCCTAAAAAACAGCATCATAGACGCCCAAAACAATGCAATCCCCATGAAAAGGAAAAACAGGAAAACCAAAACTAAACCTGCATGGCTAAACAAAGCCCTCGCAGATGACATAAAAGGAGAAAAAGCTAAGTACAAACAATGGAAAGAAGGACTCATAACCAAAGCGGAATATCAGCAAACAGCCAGTTCCTGCAAACAAAAAATAAAAACAGCAAAGGCACAATATGAACAACACCTTGCAGCGGAAGTCAAAGACAACAAAAAAAGATTCTTCCAACACATCAACAATAAGAAGAAAATCAAAGAAACAATCGTCACACTAAAAAACGAAGAGGGTAGAGAAATCACAGACAGCAATGACCAAGCACAGCTACTCAACGCCTACTTTGCATCAGTCTTCACACAAAAGGGAACCTCCCTCCAACCAATCTGCAATTTAACTGCAACAAACTGCCCCAGAACCGAACTCAACATAGACAAAAGCACAGTGAGGGACTACCTGAGGGAACTCAACGAATACAAATCACCAGGGCCAGACGGACTTCACCCCAAAGTCCTAAAAGAATTGGCAGACACCATAGCGGAACCACTCCTCCTCATCTACCAAATATCCTGGATCACTGGAGACCTACCGGAAGACTGGAAGCGAGCTGACGTAGTCCCCATCCACAAAAAAGGCAAAAAGACCGACCCAGGTAACTACAGACCAATCAGTCTGACCTCTATACCTGGAAAAATACTGGAGAAAATAATCAAAAAACAACTTACCCACTTCCTAGAAACAAACAAGATCATATCCAATAGCCAGCACGGATTCATCAGAAACAAATCATGCCAAACCAATCTCATATCATTTTTCAACACCATAACCAAGTCAGTTGACCAACGCAACTCAGTGGACCTCATATACTTGGACTTCAGTAAGGCTTTCGATAAAGTCGACCACAATCTCCTAATCCACAAACTAGAAAAAAATGGAGTAGATTACTACACATGTAGATGGATAAACAGTTGGCTGACCAACCGCACCCAACGAGTTGTCCTCAACGGCACCAAATCCACATGGAAAAAAGTAGACAGTGGAGTACCACAGGGCTCTGTCCTGGGTCCTGTACTCTTTAACATCTTCATCAACGACCTGGACGAGGGAATAAAAGGGGAACTAATAAAATTTGCAGATGACACCAAGCTGGCGGGGGTAGCCAACACCCTTGAGGACAGGCTCAGAGTACAAGAAGACCTAGACAGACTATCACAATGGGCCCATACCAACAAAATGAGGTTCAACACCGACAAATGCAGAGTCCTCCACCTCGGCAAAAAGAACCCTAGACATACATACAGCCTGGGAGATACCCCACTCAGCAGTAGTGACTGCGAAAGAGATCTTGGAGTCTTGGTGGACAATCAACTAAACATGAGTCAGCAATGTGCAGCAGCAGCCAAAAAAGCCAACTCAATCCTAAGCTGCATCAACAGAGGAATACGCTCCAAGACCAGGGAAGTACTAATACCACTCTACTATGCCCTGGTCAGACCCCACCTGGAGTACTGCATCCAATTTTGGTCACCTCACTACAAAAAAGACATCGAAACTCTGGAGAAGGTGCAAAAAAGAGCAACCAAAATGATTAGGGGACTCGAAACCAAGACTTACGAAGAGAGATTGAGAGAACTGGGCATGGACAGCCTAGAAAAAAGAAGGTCTAGAGGGGACATGATAGCAGTTTACAGATACTTGAGGGGTTGCCACGGTGAGGAGGGGGTCTCTTTATTCCCCAGGGCACCAGAGGGCCGGACGAGGAACAATGGTTGGAAGCTGACCAAGGAGAGATTCAACCTGGAAATAAGGAAGAACTTCCTGACGGTCAGAGCGATCAACCAATGGAACTGCCTGCCAGGGGAGGTGGTGAACTCCCCAACTCTGGACACCTTCAAGAGGAGATTGGACTTCCATTTGGCTGGGGTGCTGTAGGGTTTCCTGCTCAGGCAGGGGGTTGGACTCGATGACCTAACGGTCCCTTTCATCTCTATTAATAAAATAAAAATAAAACTTTGACCAGCTGTGCAAATAGATGCAGTTCGTCGAAGGGCGATGGGTGGCCGGCATGATGACAATCGCATCCTGGTCATAATCTAAGTCCTTCCTTGATGGAAGGAGTCCTTCCTTGATGGCAAATGTAGGCCATGGTGGACATATTATCACTTAAAATGAGTATGTGTTGCCCAGTGACTTGGTGACAAAATTGTCAAAGGGCCAGGTAGACTGTGCAGAGCTCCAGCTGACTGATGGAGTAGCAAGCCTCCACCAGCTTTGCTGAGTGGTTTTGAAGAGTGCTTCTCTGGAGATGACTGAAGAATGCCACCATAAGAGGGATCAAAGAACCTGGCTCAGGACAAGGTTCCTGAGAGACGAGGTGCTTTGCCCAGATTTCTGTAGAGGTTCCGGTGGGGAAGCAGGAAGGAGGGGTGGAATTATCGCTCCACCGGACTATGGTTTAACACCGAAAATATAGGAAATTTCTGTCTGAGTCAGCAAACCTGTTTTGGAGGTTTGGGGAGGCAAAGTGTCCCTGCTCCAGGAGATCCTTGATTCAGCGGTGTTCGTGGCGGTGGAGAGCTGTTTGGCCACGAACACGCCTGGAGTCGGATCAGCTGAGACGCGGTAGAATGGGCGGCCGCCATTTACAGCTGAGTTGCGCTGCTGGGGGTGAATCGGAGAATGGAAGAATGAAAGACCCTGACAGCCGCAGAGAGGGAGCCAGCCGAGCCAGCCAAAAACAACTGGCCTGAACGACCTAGATTTTGGGGGAGGTTTTCGGAGAAGGTCTCCTGGAATTGAGGACCCCCTGGAGAAGCCTCAAGCGCGCGATGAAGGGCAGATAACATGAGGAGAGAGTGTGTGCCGGGGGAGAGGGGCAAGAGAGGAACAACAAAGGAGAGGGGCGAGATAAGAATGACACCCGAGATTGCCCTGTCCCCACTAGATGGACCCGAGACGCTGAGGAGCTGTATGGTGGCAGCACCCAGCGCCGGAGGGCCTGTGGAAGAATAAACTAGTGGGAGGAAGGAGAAGAAAGAGGAAGGAGGAGGCCGGGACGGAGATTGAGGCTCGCCCTATTGAGACCACATGGAGTCTGTATTAAAATCATATAAGATATTGAGGCTGCAATAAACAAACAAAAAAACAATAAAACTCCAGGACCAGACGGAATCCCATCTGAATTTTATAAATATCATATTGATATAATTGCACCCATACTCTTAGACATCTATAACAATGCACTCTCACATGCAAAACTGCCCACGTCCTGGTTTGAATCCTATATAACCCTTATCCCTAAAGACATTGAAAATAGACATCATTTGGAGAATTACAGACCGATTGCATTACTTAATACTGACTATAAAATATTTGCATCAATAATTGCGGACAGACTAAAAAATATATTAAACAAAATTATCCACTCTGACCAAAACGGATTCCTTCCGGGAAGAAACATTTCCACAAACACAAGAACCATACTAAATGCCTTGGAATACTATGACAAAAACTATGACAAAACAGCTGCATTAGTATTTATGGATCTCAAAAAAGCTTTTGACAGTCTTCAATGGCACTACCTTATAAATCAAATTAAATACATGAATTTCGGCTCCAAATTTTTCAATCTAATCAAAACTATTTATTCTACCCAATCGGTCAAAATTCTCTTTAACAATGATATTACCAATACAATTACTATAACTAAGGGTGTACGTCAAGGATGCCCTCTGTCCCCACTTATTTTTATTCTGGCCATCGAGACCTTTTTCAAAACTATAAGAAACAACTCACAAATTCACGGTATTATGATTAAAAAAGAACATTACAAATTGCAGGCCTTTGCGGATGACATTGTATTCATCCTACAAGATCCAATTCGAACAGCACCCATTCTATTTGACGAAATTTACAAATTTGGTGAAATATCTGGCCTGCAAATTAATAAAAATAAAACTCAAATTTTGACAAAAAATATGATACCAAAAGAGATACTTACCTTGGAAGAATTAATTAAAATAAAGACCACAAAAAAAATTAAATACTTAGGAATTTGGATGACTTCGAATTATGCTACGATCAAAAAGGACAATTACGAACGATTAATTAAAGAAATACAACAAGATCTTAACAGATGGTCAAAATTAAACCTATCTATTATGGGGAAAATAGCTGCCATAAAATCAAACATTCTTCCAAGGTTTCTTTATTTATTTCAAGTTGCTCCAATAAATTTGAATAAAACTTTTTTCAATACTCTTCACAAACAAGTAAAGAAGTTTATTTGGACCAAGAAGAAGGCCAGAATAAAATTGAAAAACCTTCAAGACCTTAGATCCAGGGGTGGACTTGGACTTCCAGATTTTTATATGTATTATCAAGCTACCATCTTAACCATGATTAAAAATTGGATTACGCTCCAAAATACAAGACTCCTAACTCTGGAAGGATTCGATCTTCTTGCTGGGTGGCATACTTTCTTGACAGCACACTACCACAAAATACCTAAATACTTCAAAAATCATTACCGACGCAAAACACTAATAACAATCTGGTTTACTATTAAAAAAAATTATTACACCTCAATACCAAAATGGATATCCCCCAATGAAATACTAATTTTTCCCAATCTTTTCTCGCACTCTAAAATTCTGAGATACCAACAACTACTCGACGAATCAGATGCTCTTATCCCTAAACAACAACTGAACAATCAAGGAATTAATATAGACTGGTTAACATATTTACAAATTAAATTAAAATATGAACAACACAAAAAACAATTTGGATTTCAAAATAATAATGTAATAGACACGATTCTTTTCGGCCCCTCTACAAAAATGATCTCAAAATTGTACAACTACTTACTAATCCAAGAAAAACCCGAAGAGCAAGTGAAATGCTGTATGATAGCCTGGGCTCAGAATTTTGGATATACGATTAACCTAATTGAGTGGGAGAAAACATGGACATCAAATTATAAAATGACAACGGCAATGTCTTACAAGGAGAACCAAATTAAAATGTTTTATCGTTGGCATCTGCCCCCAGCAACAATATCCAAAATGTTTCCCAACTTTTCACCAATCTGCTGGAAGTGCAAGACCAAACCTGGAACTTACTACCACACATGGTGGACATGCCCAATTGCACAAAAATATTGGACAACAATTCAATCCCTAATTGACCAAGTCATGTCAATCAAATTACCACTCAAACCCGAGCTTTATCTTTTAGGTATATTTAGACAAAACCTTACCAAGACACAAAAATATCTTATACTACAAATTATAACTGCAGCCAGAATATCATATGCCTCCCTTTGGAAATCTGATCAAGTACCCTCTTTCTTTACAATAATTACGAAAATTAATGAATGTGCTGAAATGTCTAAAATAGCAATGGAAGCACAAAACAAAAAAGATTCAGAATACTACGAAGTATGGGAAAATTGGCATAAATGGGTTTCTCAGAAAAAATACAAAAAACTTTTACTGTAAAATTCATACTCTATCACACCCAAAAGTACCTTCAACACTCAAATTAATATTAAAATAAATTAGAAAAGAAGCACCAAAAACTAATTAAATTTGCAACAAGAAAATATATTAAATCTCTTTTTATCTGTCTTCTAACCAACCCAATACACACTATAAACGTATTAACTATCTTTAGAATAACTAATCTTTATATACACCCATTATATCACCTATATACTCCCCACACTACAACTAAACAAAAGTCGTCCATAAAAACGTCTGCACTAAATGCAGAGTCTTCTCTCTCTTTCTTTCCTTTTTTTCCCTTTCCTCCTCCTTTTCACCGCTAGAACTTTAATGCCTATATATACTAAGAAATACGACATTTGAGTTATAAACATATATACATATTAAGATTAGGAAAGTAAGAGTTATTACATTCCCTTTAAGACACCTGTGTATTACAACTCACATGTATTACAATTCTATCATAAATGTTTTGTTTTTGAATTCTCCCTCCCCTTCCTACTCTACCCCACCCCCAACCCTTCGTTCTGTCCCCCTTCCCCCCAATCCCTTTCCTTGTTTTTAATTATATTTGTAAATAAATAAAGTATATTTTCAAAAAAAAAAAAAAAGACTGCAGAGGGGCTGGAGACTTGGAAATACTGTAAGAGCAGAGGAGTGAAAGTGATTCTGGACCCAGAGAAAGACCTGAGCGTGCCAGCCAGTAGCAGTGGCTGGCACCAAAGACCCTGAAGAACAATATGCTAGGACTTCTCCCTGAACATTGATCCTTTTTCCCAGAACTCACCTTTTAGATCTGGTGCAGTATTGCTGACTTGATGGACAATTGATTTTAATTATTTCCTATATTTTCAGCACTTTATAATCTTGCACTATATAAATTTACCAATTTTTGATAATTAATATGTTATTCTTTTAAGACTTTAAGAATAACTTAGTGTAATTTTGTATTCTAGTTTTAGGCTAATTTGATGTTTATATTAATTATTAATAATATTTTATATAGAGTTTTTAGTTATTAACATTTTAGCTAATTTATTGGAGGGGGGATTTAAATTAGATGGATTATTTATTTATTTATTTATTCATTCATTTATTTATTCATTCATTCAATTTTTATGCCGCCCTTCTCCTTAGACTCAAGGCGGCTTACAACATGTTAGCAATAGCACTTCTTAACAGAGCCAGGCTATTGGAGTGGTTGTGATAAGATGTATGAAATGAGTGATTGTTATGGGTGGGCTGGGTGGGATTTTAGTATGGATGAAACAAATGAAAATGGTATGAATGATTTAATTAGCCTACCTGACACTGGAGAGGCGGGAGGGGAGGGGCCACCAATGACTGGGGTGGCGGAGGGTCGGAATATCCCGGTCTTGCTGGGGAGAGGCAGATATGACAGGGGCCACAGAGCTAGCCATTCCAGGGGAATGAGGGATCGCTGCTTAATAACGATCACATGTTCCGGCTCCGTGAACCCAACCCTGGGCACTGGTGATGAGTGTAATTCTGGCCCTGGGCTCAGGCTGCTGCTACTCAATGCCAGGTCGGTGGTAAATAAAGCTCTCCTCATCCGGGATCTGATCCTGGATGAGGAGGCTGACCTGGCATGTGTAACTCAAACCTGGCTGGGCCCAGAGGGAGGAGTTCCTCTCTCTGAAATCTGCTCAGCCGGGTTTCAGATATGGCATCAGCCTCGACCCCAGGGAAGGGGGGGAGGAGTGGCTATTATAGCCAGGGAGAGCCTTGGCCTACATAGACTCATTGCTCCAGAGATTGCGGGTTGCGACTCCCTCCTGGTGAAGTTGGACTTAGGGGTTCAGGTGGGCTTGTTTCTCATGTACCTGCCTCCCAGATGCGTGTCACAAGCCCTGCCTGTGCTACTCAAGGAGGTAGCCGGGTTGGCAGTGGGGCATGGGGTGAGGTTCCCCAGACTTATTGTCTTGGGGGACTTTAACCTGCCTTCACTCGGCGAAACCTCTGGACTGGCACAGGAGTTCATGGCCACCATGACAACCATGGACCTGACCCAAGTAGTACAGGGGGGCACTCACGAGGGGGGGCACGCACCCGACATGGTATTCCTCTCTGAGCAATTGAGTAATGGTCTGAGACTAAGGGGCTTAGAAGTGTTGCCTTTGTCATGGTCGGACCATTTTCTACTGCGGCTTGACTTCCTGGCTCCAATCCTTCCCCGCAGGTAGGTGGAACCGATTAGGTTGTTCCACCCCAGATGCCTGATGGATCCAGAGGGTTTTCAGAAGGCGCTTGGGGTTATTCCAGATACACTTGTCCACAGCTCGGCAGAGTCTCTGGCTGAGGCCTGGAACAAGGCTGCAGTGGAGGCTCTTGACCAAATTGCGCCATTGCGACCTCTCCACGGCACTGGACTGTGGGAACACGGGAACTAGTGTCTTGGAATGTGCGTGCGAAAAGGATAGACCTTGAGCATGACACGTATGATGACCCAGTTTCTCTAGCAACATTCCCCTTCCCTGCACTCTTATCTTGCTTTCCTTGTTGCTAGCCTAAGAAAAGTGCAACATTATATATCATGAGGTGGGCTGATGGGGCCCTTCTCTCGCTCTTGCTTTCTTTTTCTCTTGAATCAGCACTTTGAAATGTAGCACAAGTTGTGTGATTTTTATTGGTTATATTTTGTATGCTTAATACGTTATAAGTTTGAATTGGTGTAACAGACCCATGTGAAATGTAGCATCACAGAAGCCTGCCTTTCTTTGTTTGCTTTCAATAAAAGGGTCATCCTGGATTTAATCTAGGTTGCCTCACCAAAGAGAAAAAGTTGTTTTTAAGTTTCTTGTCCGAGGTTTTTTCTCTTACATTGGATTCGTGAGTAACCCGCAGTCAGTTGCCAGCTGTGAGCTCCCATACTGGACCCCGTAGAGCTCCATGGTTCAATGAGGAGCTCTGGGAGTTGAAACACCAGAAAAGACGTCTAGAGAAGCGATGGAGGAAGAGTAAGTCCGAATCCGATCGAACACTTGTAAGAGCTCATATTAAGACTTACAAAGTGGCACTCAAGGCAGCAAGATGCGTGTATCATGCCACCTTGATTGCATCAGCGGAATCCCGCCCGGCTGCTCTGTTTAGGGTGACCCGCTCCCTTCTTAACCAGGGGGGAGTTGGGGAGCCCTTACAGAGTAGTGTCAAGGATTTTAACACATTTTTCGCTGATAAAATCGCTCGGATTCGGGCGGACCTCGACTCCAATTGGAAAACAGAGTCAACTGACAACGAGTCAGTTGAGGTGACTGGGGCCCGTACTTGTCCACCTGTCTGGGAAGACTTTGATCTCGTGACACCTGATGACAAGGCCATTGGAGCTGTGAGTTCCACCACCTGTTTACTGGATCCGTGTCTCTCCTGGCTGGTTTCGGCCAGCAGGGAGGTGCCACGGAGCTGGGTCCAGGAGATTGTCAATGCTTCTCTGGGGAGAGGGTCCTTCCCAGCTCCCTACAAGGAAGCACTTGTGCGCCCCCTCCTCAAGAAGCCTTCCCTGGACCCAGCCATTCTCAATAACTATTGCCCAGTCTCCAACCTTCCCTTTATGGGGAAGGTTGTTGAGAAGGTGGTGGCGCTCCAGCGGTCCTTGGAAGAAGCCGATTATCTAGGCCCTCAGCAGTCAGGATTCAGGCCCGGTTACAGCACGGAAACTGCTCTGATTGCTCCGATGGATGATCTCTGGTGGGCCTGGGACAGGGGTTTATCCTCTGTCCTGGTGCTTCTTGACCTCTCAGCAGCTTTTGATACCATCGACCATGGTATCCTTCTGCGCCGGCTGGAGGGGTTGGGAGTGGGAGGCACTGTTCTTCAGTGGTTCTCCTCTTACCTATCCGGTCGGTCGCAGTTAGTGGGGGGTCAGAGGTCGACCTCTAGGTTGCTCCCTTGTGGGGTACCTCAGGGGTTGGTCCTCTCCCCCCTACTATTTAATATCTACATGAAACCACTAGGTGAGATCATCCAAGGGCATGGGGTGAGGTATCATCAGTATGCAGATGATACCCAGCTTTACATCTCCACCCCTTGTCCAGTCAGTGAAGCAGTGGAAGTGATGTGCCGGTGTCTGGAGGATGTTGGGGTCTGGATGGGTGTCAACAGACTCAAACTCAACCCTGATAAGACAGAGTGGCTGTGGGTTTTGCCTCCCAAAGACAATGCCATCTGTCCATCCATTACCGACCCTCTCGAAGAGGGTCCGCAACTTGGCCGTCCTCCTCGATCCACAGCGCACATTAGAGAAACACCATTCAGCTGTGGCGAGGGGGGCGTTTGCCCAGGTCTGCCTGGTGCACCAGTTGCGGCCCTATTTGGACCGGGAGTCACTGCTCACAGTCACTCATGCCCTCATCACCTTGAGGCTCGACTACTGTAATGCTCTCTACATGGGGCTACCTTTGAAAAGTGTTTGGAAACTTCAGATCGTGCAGAATGCAGCTGCAAGACTATCATGGGCTTTCCTAAATATGCCCATGTCACACCAACACTCTGCAGTCCGCATTGGTTGCCGATCGGTTTCTGGTCACAATTCAAAGTGTTGGTTATGACCTATAAAGCCCTTTATGGCATCGGACCAGAATACCTCCGGGACCGCCTTCTGACGCACGAATCCCAGCGACCACTTAGGTCCCACAGAGTTGGCCTTCTCCGGGTCCCGTCGACTAAACAATGTCGTTTGGCTGGACCCAGGGGAAGAGCCTTCTCTCTGGTGGCCCCGGCCCTCTGGAACCAACTCCCCCCAGATATCAGTTGCCCCCACCCTCCTTGCCTTATAAAAAATTTATGCATGGTATGTCTGTATGTATGATTGGTCTCTTAAATTGGGGTTTCTTTTTAAAATTAACTTAAATATTAGATTTGTTTATATTGTTTTATTACTGTTGTTAGCCGTCCCGAGTCTGCGGGGAGGGGCGGCACACAAATTTGATTAATTAATAATAATAATAATAATAATAATAATAATAATAATAATAATAATAAATAGTAACCACTGACGATCTCTAGCGTAGAGACAGCCCAAGGTGTGATCCCTATGCAGCAAATCATTTTCCATGAGAGACAGATAGTTGAGAAATGGGGACCTGTTTGATTGCCTAAATTGTTGTCCAGTAAAGGGCAGCCATTTGCGGCCCTACTGGAATGGTCTGGGGGGGGGTGAGGTGTGATCCTTTGGCTTCCTGCACATGCACAAAGACTGAAGCGTGTGCACACTATTTTGCCAATGGTGTGCTGTTTAAGTTTATTTCTGATTACTTTCATTTCTGACTGTGCCCTTTACTTAGAACAGTGAGATGACACTGGAGGGAATGGGGGGGAATGGGGGTGACAATCGATGTTTTTCCAGCATCTGCTTCTTTCCCACCCTCTCCAGATCACGGGGCAGCATAGCCTTGGGCAGTCTCTCAATTTGGGCACCTAACGGTGATGAGCTTCTTCTCTCGCATAGTGAGGATGCACGCCCAGGCTCTGGAGAAGCCCTGTCATTGTCTCCCACCTGCCCACGTCCCCCATTTTGAGTTAAAGTCTCATTCTTCTCCTGCAATTGTGGGTGGAAAGGGGTGGGGAAAAGAATGACCTTCTTCCAGCTGGGGCCGCGGGAGCGGCTGCCTTGCGGGGAGCTTTGAAGTCGACTTTTTGAATGCAGAGGAGGGCTTTGCCAAGAGTTTGCGCTTTGGGTGCTCAGCCTAGTTTGCGCGGCCTGGCAGCCAAGCCAGGTTGCTATGGAGCGGCAGGTGACAATGTGGGACGGTGACAAGAGAAAGCAACTCAAAAGCAGCGCCTCCCCCCCAGCTCCAGCCGTGCAGATGTGCTCTCTACCAAGCCTCCAAAGCGCTCCAGCCATCGCCTCGCCAGTCTCCTTCCTGGACTCCTGCAGCTCCTTGGCAGGGTCTGATGGGTGGGTGGGGCATGGCTGGGCAGCGGGCAGCAGAAAAGCACCAGCCAGCGTGAGAAGCTCTGTATGCGGCACCTGGCGCAGGCCTACACATGCTGCACTGCTACCTGCCTGCCTCGGTGGCGCCAGCCAGCCGGCGCCTGACCAAGAATGAAATGCTGCACCTGGCCATCTGCTGCTCAGCCAGGAGATGTGCCAGCCGCCCTGCCTCCTCCTCACCAGCTGTGCTGGCCTGCTGGATTTGGACTTTTCTGAGCTCCGGGAGGCCGGACCCAGCGAATCGGCTGCAGCAAAGTGTGAGGGGAACAGACAGAGTGCCTCGCCGCCCAGCGACATCCTCTCTCCAACACTTCTGCACAAGACCCCTCCCTCGTTCCCTTGTGGTCCACAATGTCTTACCTGTGCAGAAGTGGGCGAGGAGGAGGGAGGACCTCACTCAGCGAAGGGGCGCTCTGTCTGTTCCCCTCGCCCTCAGTAGATTCGGCCAGGGCTCTAAGGCTGTGCTCCTGAAGGCCACAACTCGCTCAGGGCAGCCGCCATAGCTGCTCCAAGAGATGCCTGTGATGCGGGAAAGCACAGCAGGCCATGTGGCTGGAACTTGGGGAGCGCTGTTGCTGCTGGCTTGGGCAGCAAGTTTCAGCTTCTGCACATGCGCAGAAGCCGAATCTCGTGTGCATGGCATGCGCACGGTGGGTGGCAATGGAGATGCATGCCATCCCTTCAGCAGCCCACCCCTGTAGTTGTCTAATGCTGTCCTGCCTGTCTTGAGAAAGAAAAACTCTGCACTAAGCAGAGTCAATCTGGGCACCCAAAGGCAAAATGAAAGTTGAGAGAAGTAGCTAGCCTTTGTCAGATTGATGGAGAAACTGTGGCATCATAGGATAGGCATGGTAGTATGAAGATGGGCCAGAGCCTGTTCCCTGAATGGGGTGTGTACCATAATGTCATCTATGTAACATTGTATATTGATGGGAATGGACCTAATGTGAGCCGTGAGGGTGGCCAATAATTTAGTAAAAACTCTGGGAGCTGATATAGAGACCGAAAGGTATGGTTGTTGCTTTTAAAAATGATTGTGGTTAAGCATATTTTTTATTCAGTTTTAAAAGAGAAAATGTAGTAGAGACTTAGATAATTTTATTTTTTCTGTACAGATTGATTTTATTTATTTAATTTATAGCTTTATATTTTTTCAAGTATGTATAAAAACAAAAATTATAGAGTACATCATTACATATATTTAATTCAACTGTTAATTCACCACAGTTACTGTTGGCATATTGCTTTAAATCTTCCAGTAGACATTGGGTATATGTAAGTTATTTTATACAAATGACAGCTTGAATTTTCATTGTAAGTCCTAACAAATTGAATTAAATGAGCAATTTTTAAAATTAAAAGCTATCAACATTCAATACTGTTATTGTAAATTGAATATGTACAATTACAAATTTTGAACTTCTAAAAAGCTTTATTGTTTTTATGTTTATTTTAGGAAGCATTCTTGGCTTAAAAGGCAATGCAGGTCAAAGTGCATATAGTGCTAGCAAAGCAGGATTAGTTGGATTTTCACGTTCTTTTGCTAAAGAAGTAGCACGGAAGAACATTCAAGTCAACATGGTTGCTCCAGGTGAGTTTTGGGTTCAGTTGCCTATACTTTGTCACATAAGATTCACATTTTTTGAACATGAAAGTCTCATGCACATGAAAGAGGGAATTGAAGAAGAAGGGACAATGGGTGAGAGTGACCATGTCATCCTCAAATTCAACATATTACAATCACCAACTGCTGTAACCAACACCACTAGAGTCCCAGACTTCAGAAAAGCGGACTTTAACAAGCTCAGAGCGAACATGGGGGGAAAAAAACCCTGGAAGGAACTCCTAAAGGATAAAATCACACAGGAAGCCTGGGAGGCCCTAAAAATAGTATCATAGATGCCCCAAACAATACAATCCCTATGAAAAAGAAAAACAGGAAAACCAAAATGAAACCAGCTTGACTAAACAAAGAACTCGCAGACAACATAAAAGAAAAAAAAGGCAAATACGTACAAAAAATAGGAAGAAGGACTCATAACCAAAGCGGAATATCAGCAAACAGCCAAAACCTGCAAACCAAAAATAAAAACAGCAAAGGCCCAACACGAACAATACCTTGCAACAAAAGTCAAAGAAAACAAAAAAAGTTTCTTGCAGCACATAAACAACAAGAAGAAAATCAAGGAAACAGTCATTACACTAAAAAATGAAGATGGTAATAAAATCACAGACAACAGAGACAAAGCACAGCTGCTCAACACCTACTTTGCATCAGTGCTCACACAAAGTGGGACCACCTACCAACCAACCAACCTGCAAGTCTACAACAAATAGCCCCGGAACCGAACTCAACATAGACAAAAACACAATAAGGGACTACTTGTGGGAGCTCAACGAGTACAAATCACCAGGGCCAGACAGACTTCACCCCAGAGTCCTAAAAGAACTGGCAGACACCATTGTGGAACCACTTCTCCTCATCTATCAAAGATCCTGGAACTCTGGAATTCTTCTGGAAGACTGGAAACGAGCTGACATAGTCCCCATCCACAAAAAAGGCAACTATAGACCAATCAATCTGACTTCCATACCTGGAAAAATACTGGAGAAAATAATTAAAAAACAACTTTGCCACTACCTAGAAACAAACAGCATTAGATCCAAAAGCCAGCACGGGTTTGTCAGAAACAAATCATGCCACAACAACCTCATATCATTTTTCAACACCATAACCAAATCAGTGGACCAACACAACGCAGTAGACCTCATATACTTGGACTTCAGCAAGCTTTTGATAATGTGGACTACAACCTCCTAATCAACAAATTAGAAAAAAACAGGGTAGATTACAACACACACAGGTGGATAAACAGTTGACTGACCAACCACACGCAACAAGTTGTCCTCAATGGCTCCAAATCCACATGGAAGAAGGTGGGCAGTGGGGTACCACAGGGTTCCGTCCTGGGCCCTGTACTCTTCAATATTTTCATCAATGACCTGGACAAGGGAGTAGAAGGGGAACTAATCAAATTTGCAGACGACACCAAGCTGGCGGGGGTAGACAACATCCTAGAGGACAGGCTCAAAATACAGAAAGATATAGACAGATTAACACTATGTGCCCATAATAACAACATGATGTTCAACGTCAACAAGAGCAAAGTCCTTCCCCTAGGTAAAAAAAACCCTAGACACACATACAGCCTGGGAGAAACCCCACTTAACAGTAGTGACTGCGAAAGAGATCTTGGAGTCTTGGTGGACAATCAACTAAACATGAGCCAGCAATGCGCAGCAGCGGCCAAAAAAGCCAACACTATCCTAAGCTGCATCAACGGGGGATACACTCCAAGACCAGGGAAGTATTAATACCACTCTACTACACCCTGGTCAGACCACATCTGGAGTACTGCATCCAGTTCTGGTCACCACACTTCAAAAGAGACATTGAAACTCTGGAGAAGATGCAGAAAAGAGCAACCAAAATGATTAGGGGACTTGAAACCAAGAATTACGAAGAGAGATTGCGGGAACTGGGCATGGATAGTGAAGAGTCCAGAGACAGCAGGTTAACTGACGGTTCCTTTATTTCAGCTCTAGTGAAAGTGACTTCAGCTGGAACGCATCTGAGCTTTACAGAGAAAAGACGCTCCTTATATACATTTCAGGCTCCCGCCAAAACTGAATTGTCAGCGCCTTAGCCAATCAGGCGCGACTACTATTTTTAACCATTTTTACTTAGAGACAGCTATTTACATAGGGATTTAACACCCCTCCCTCCTTAGTCAAAAAAAATAAAGTTATTCAGCAAGCCATGTGACAAAGTCCTCCAATTGGCTTGGTCTGCGTACAGTCCTTTCGGACCTGCGCAGATCAGTTGAGTCTTTGCAGTCGGCAGAAGAGGAGGTCGGTTCGCCAGTACCTCCACTGGCCGTCCAGGGCCGAGGCTGTGCTCCGGCCCCCAGTGTTGAGTCGGCAGGCACAACACCGACCTCCGAAGAGGAAGATGGCTCGGCTTCGCTGGAGAAAGACCCCCGTCTAGGTGAGTCGATTTTAAAGTCCATAAAAATTGGTTGCGTGTTGCCGTCTAGCGGGGGGGGGGGGAAGAATCCGTATTAGAGTTTTGTAACGAAGTGGCCTCTTGGCGCCTTCGTAAATGGTCGATGTGCCTTTTCCACACTCGGCCATTGTCCAAACGTACAATATAAGTCTTTGGCGCTGTCTGTTGCACAATTGTTCCCTTTAACCAGTTCATTCCCCCATCAAAATTTTTAGCAAAAATACTTTGTCTTAAATATAAGTGTCTTTCAGGATTTACAGACATATAATCATTAGTACAATACATAGGATGCAGTCTATCAAGTGGGGATCTAAGTTTTCTCCCCATTAGAATTTCAGCAGGACTTTTGTGGGTGGTAGCGTTAGGGGTGATATGTTGGGTCAACAAGAATTGGTCAAGGTGTTCTTGCACCTCCCCAGGACCTGATCTGCGCAAGGCCTCTTTTGCCACGCGTACGTACCTCTCTGCCAACCCGTTAGCCCATGGGGAGTAAGGCGAGATGAGGGCATGCCTGACTCCCAACTGATCTAAGAACAATTCAAATTGCCTGGCTGTCAATTGGGGCCCATTGTCTGACACTAATATGTCAGGACAACCATGGGTGGCAAAAAGATGGCGCAGGGCCTTAATAGTAGCACTCGTGGTGATGTTATTCATGACAATAATCTCGACCCACTTAGAATATGCATCAACAACTATCAAGAAGTATTGGGACCTGACTGGGCCTGCAAAATCAATATGGACTCTGGACCAAGGCCCCTTAGGTTGCTCCCAATCCATTGGCGTGATCTTGGGGGGATTTGGCCTTGACTCTTGGCATGGGTCACACTTGGCTACCCACTTTTCAATGTCTGCATCCAGACCAGGCCACCATAAGTGCCCCCTAGCTAAACTTTTCATCCTCACGATGCCTGGATGCCCCACATGTAACAGAGTTAAGACTTCGGTTCTCAGGTTTACAGGAATTATGACCCTGTCTCCCCACAAAAGACACCCTTTTACATATGACAGTTCAAGTCTCTTACTTTTAAAATCAGTCAAGTCTTCTCCTAGGGACTCGTTATGCCAACCCCTTAATACACAATTAATCACTTTTTGTAAAACTGGGTCTCACTGAGTGTGTTCAGCTACTTCTTTTGCGGTTGTTAGTGGGTTGTCTTCAAGTTCTAGAATCAACACATCTGCAGATGGGGCTGGGTCCTCTACTGTTTCTGCTATGGGGCACCTACTCAACCCATCTGCGTGATTGATTGCTGTCCCTCCTCTATGCTTAAGATCATAATTGTAACCTGATAGGAATGTAGCCCATCTAATTAGTCGTGGTGACATAAAAGGAGGTGTGGGTTTGTTTGGGGCTAGAAGGCCTAGCAAAGGTTTGTGGTCAGTTATTAGTTCAAATTTTCTGCCAAATATATAATTGTGGAATTTTTTAACTCCAGCCACCAAGGCTAAGGCCTCTTTATCTAATTGGCTATAATTCCTCTCGGTGCTGGACAATGTTCTAGAAAAGAATGCAATTGGGGCTTCTGTGTCATTAGGCAAGACATGTGCCAAGACACCCCCGACCCCATATGGGGACGCATCGCACGTAAGCCGTACGGGTAGCAAAGCGCTATACTGTACTACTACACTTTTAGAAGTTAATAAGTTTTTTATTTGTGAGAAGGCTTCACGCTCAGTTTTCCCCCATGTCCAAGGAGTTCCTTTCTGAAGCAGCCGGTGTAGAGGCTCTGCTGCTGTTGCTTTCTGCTTTAAAAAAACAGAATAGAAATTTAGAAGGCCTAAAAATGCCTGTAATTCTGTCTTATTTTGTGGCTCTGGGGCTTCTTTGATGGCCTTTATCTTCTCAGGAGTTGGATGGATGCCTTCTCCATCGATCCTATAACCCAAAAATTCTACAGTGCTGGTTCCCCAAATGCACTTGTCTGGTTTAATTCTGAGACCTTTATTTTGTAGTCTAGTTAACACTTCCCTTATTCTTTGGTTTAACTGGGATTGATGTTCCCCTGAAATTCAAATGTCATCAAAGTAGGGAATGGTGCCCTCTATTCCTGCTAATAATCTTTCCATAAGGCTTTGAAAAATCCCAGGGGCTACGCTTACCCCGAACTGTAGCCATGTGCATTTAAATGCACCTCTATGGGTGACTATAGTCTGTGCGAGGGCGGTTGGCCCATCGACAGGTAGCTGTTGATAAGCTTGCGCCAAATCGATCTTGGCGAATACTTTCCCTTCCCCCAGGGAATGAAGCAGTTGTTGAACAACTGGAATAGGGTATGGATGGTGTTGTAAGGCCTTATTGAGCATCGACTTGTAGTCAGCGCAGACTCGCAGTGAGCCATCAGGCTTCAAGGGAGTAACAATGGGCGTCTCTCAAGGGGCTTGATCCACGGGGACCAAAATGCCCTGACTTATAAGCTTGTCTAGTTGGAGATCTAGCTTAGGAAGGAGCGGCAGGGGAACCCTCCTAGGTTTGAGCCGTACAGGGGGAACATTAGGATCAATAGAGAAAGAGATCGGCGGTTCATTGTAAGAACCCAAAGTGGAGCTAAATACATCAGGGAACTCTTGTAAGAAGTTTGGAATACCCTTTGTTCTGACATTGCAAATACCAGAGATTTCAATACCCAGGGGAGCTATCCATTCTAATCCCAAAAGGGAGTGCCTCGCTCCTGAGACCACAATTACAGGAAGGTTACATTGCAAAGTTTTGAACAAAATTGGTACATCAACTTTTCCCAATACAGGAATAATACCCCCTTGAAAATCCTTAATAATTAAGGCAGTAGGTTTAAGAGCAGCTTTTGTGAGATGAGGCATATACAATTTTAATTTGTCCCATGGCATGATTGTATATCTAGAACCAGTGTCTAATTCCATCTTGCACGGCTGTTTGTTAAGGAGCAGAGAAATTACAATTTTGCTCCTGTCATTTGTTAGGTTTAGGTTTATTGGATTTATATGCCGCCCCTCTCCGCAAACTCGGGGCGGCTCACAACAATAATAAAAAAAAAACAGTACAGTACACAATACCAAATCCAATGCCCACCCATCCATGCTATTGATGGAATAGTTTAAGTTACCTCTTGCGTAGTCGCGGTTGAAGTTGGAGTAGTTCTTTCGGCCGAAAAACTGAGAACTTCTGTTATCGCACAGCTGGGCTGGTTGGTTCTGGAAATGCAGAGGACGCTGTGCAGAGAACGATTCTTCTGGCATGGGGGCTCTGCAGGCTTCGGCGATGTGCCCCCGGCGGTTGCAGCGGCGGCAAATTGCGTCTCGGAAGGGGCACCATTGGCGCGGATGGTTTCCTCGGCAGCCCGAGCAAAGGACGACGGGGCGAGGTTGCCTCATTGGTCTTGAGTGGTCCTGTTGGAGCAGGAAACAGCTGTCTTCGGAGGTGGCAGGTTGACCAAGGTCATCTGGAGACTCGGCGCGGGAAGTTTGAGAGTCGATCTGAGCGACGACTTCCTGCTTGTCATTCTTCTTTAGTTCCTTGGCAGCGGCTTCGGCGACTTCTGCTGTCTGTGCCAGTTTGATGACAGTTTGCAGAGAAGGCTCATCTTCCGTGAGGAGTTTATTTCTGACAGTCGCATTTTTCATGCCGAAAATGAGTGCATCTATCAGGCGAGCTTCTGGGTTGTCAAATTTACATTTTGACAGCACCGTTCGAAGACGCGTGGCATACTGGTTGATCGATTCGGTGTCGAGCTGGCCCATTCGCGAGAATTGATGTCAAAAAACGATGGCTGGTTTCGTCGGCTTGAAATGGGCAGCGAGCTTGGTTTTCAAGGCGTCCCAAGTGACGGAATTTGCCGGCAGCGGATCTGTCAAAGTCTGGGCGAGATCGTACATCTCCGAACCACAGTAGTTCAGGAAGATCGCTCTCTTCCGGTCGTTGTTGGCGTCTCTCATCCCGGCAGCTTCGAGGAAGATCTCGAATTTTGAGATGTAGCCGTCCCAGGTGGACTTCTTCGGGTCGAAAAATTCAGGAGCTCTTCCGACAGGCAAGTTGTCCATGGTGGAGAGCGTAGGTTTGTCCGTCTGACGTCGCCAGTGAAGAGTCCAGAGACAGCAGGTTAACTGACGGTTCCTTTATTTCAGCTCTAGTGAAAGTGACTTCAGCTGGAACGCGTCTGAGCTTTACAGAGAAAAGATGCTCCTTATATACATTTCAGGCTCCCGCCAAAACTGAACTGTCAGCGCCTTAGCCAATCAGGCGCGACTACTATTTTTAACCATTTTTACTTAGAGACAGCTATTTACATAGGGATTTAACAGATAGCATAGAGAAAAGGAGGGCCAGAGGGGACATGATAGCAGTATACAGGTATATGAGGGGTTGCCACAGAGAGGAGGGGATCACTCTATTCTCCAGAGCACCAGAGGGCCGGACGAGGAACAATTGCTGGAAGCTGACCAAGGAGAGATTCAACCTAGAAATAAGGAAGAACTTCCTGACGGTCAGAGCGACCAACCAGTGGAACAACATGCGTGCGGAGGTTTTGAACTCCCCAACTCTGGACACTTTCAAGAGGAGATTGGACTGCCACTTGGCTGGGGTGCTGTAGGATTCCTGCTCAGGCAGGGGGTTGGACTTGATGACTTGCATGGTCCCTTTCAACTCTAACAATAAACAATAAACAAGGGAGACCAGAGAAGAATCTGCGTTTATTGCTTGCCTTGTTCATTGCAGGGGATTTTCCGTGTTGAAGACTGTTTGAAATAAGAAGCAAAGTTCACTAGAGCCACCTGGTTGAGAATAGAAGAATTTTGGAGGTAAACCAAATTAATGGGGAAAAAGCAGAAAGGAAAATATCCTACAAGTCACTGCCTTCCTGGGAGATGAGCCAACACATGTCCTTCTAGTCGAAGGACCGAGCAAAATCTGGGGAAGCAAGGTGGATCAGGCTATGTACTAAAAGATTTAGCTCTGCCCTTCAATCTGAGAACTGATGACTACTCACATGACTACAGTCTCCGTCCCCAGGATGGAGAATCTTAAGTTTTATGAGTGCTAACGTTTTATTTTAATCGGTATTATATTTTGGCTGCTCAAGACCAAGTTAGTCAAACTAATGCAATCTAGGTCAGAATTGAAACATTATTCAGTGAGATTGTGTAAAGAATTAGAAGAAACAGTAGATCATATACTTTGTGAATACACAAAGTGATTATAAACAATGAAATATACTGTATATACAATAATAAAACTGACTTCAGTTTTAGTTTCAAGCTGAACATTTCTAATTCTTTACTCCTATCCTGTAGTCATCTGAATTTTTGTAGCTGAAATCTGCTAGCTGTCATTTTGCTTTCAAGGTTTTTAATTATTTGAATTTAACTAAGTAATAACTAAAACTAAAATAGACATAACTTAAAAGGGAAAGGGTAATTATAAAAGCTTGAAATCTGGCAAAATTATAGGCTGATAATAAATATGTTATATTTGGAGGTAATCTTTAAAAAACATGTTATACAGTGATCCCTCGATTTTTGCGGGGGTTACGTTCCAAGACCTCCCGCGAAAATCTATTTTCCGCAATATAGCGGCGCGGAAGTAAAAACACCATTTTTGGCTATGGACAGCCAAAAACTACCCCCACGCACCCTTTTTCAAGGCAGCACAAGGAGCCGGGCTTGAAATTAGGGCAGGGAGCGACGAAAGTGCGGAAGCCGACAAAGATTGCTTTGAATGTCGGCTGCCCCCGGCCCCCCAGCACCCGCCCGCCCGCCGTTCGCCTGCCCGCCGTTCGCCCGCCGTTCGCCCGGCCACCTGCCGTTCGCCCGGCCGCTCGCTCGCCGCTTGCCCATTTGCCCACCCACCCACCCGCCCGCCCGCCGCTCGCCCGCTCGCTCGCCGTTCGCCCGGCCGCTCACATTTCGCCCGCCGTTCGCCCGGCCGCTCACCACTCGAGAGCAAGAGGGGGAGAGATAGAGAAAGAGAGAGAAGAAAAGAAAGAAAGAGATGAGAGAGGGAGGAAGAGAGTGTGAGAGAGGAAGAAGCAAGATAGAGAAAGAGAGAGAGAAAGAAAGATGAGAAAGGAAGGAAGAGAGTGAGAGAGAGGAAGAAAGAGAGAGAGAGAAGAGTGGAAGGAAGAGAGAGAGAAATGATAGAAAAAAGGGGGGGGGAAAGAGAAATGAGAAAATGATTGAAGCAGAGAATGACAGGAAAGAGAGACAGAGAAGTGACTCTTGGTGATGACGTATGACGTGATCGGGTGGGAAAAACCATGGTATAGCAAAAAAACCGTGGAGTATTTTTTAATTAATATTTTTTTAAAAACCGTGGTATAGCATTTCGCGAAGTTTGAAGCCGTGAAAATCGAGGGATCACTGTAATTTCTAATGAGGTATATCCAGATTCACTAAGCTGTTAACTGTGAAACAAAAAATAAAAACTTCAATGCAAATTAAATTATTGGCTAATTATTAGCTTTAAGGAAAGAGAAATAATCCAGAAATGTAATTAAGAATATCCTGGTTGTAAGAGAAACAATCTGAAACAGAAGTAATCCAAACCCTCTCTCTTTTAAAATATACTCAAAGCGATTGATTAAATCACTCAAGTTCTGTGCAGGCTGTTTCTGGATTTTAAAAAAATGTATGGGAGCCTTCCTGGAGAAAATTTGCCCATTTGTCTGTCTGGATAGTTTGTGATCTGTAGATCTACTACAGCCTATAAGGTCTGTGTCTGCCCCCTGCTCAGACAATGCAGTTGTGTGCCAAGGCCTGTGCAATTTTGGCAAAATAGGTATGTTCCAGGTTCTTTCCATTAAATTTTGTCATCTGATGGAACTGAGGGGTTACACCTTCTCTACTGCAGCTTCTGCTCTCTAGAACAGCATTCGCCACCCTCACTCCACCCCCAGAGATACAGAAAACAGCCTCTTTCTTGGGGTTCCAAAGGATTTAAGGCTTTGGTCCCAAGGACTGGGACCTGTGTTTAGTTTGCTATTATTATTTTAACCCAGACTGCCTGTGGGGTTTTATGTCCTTAACTGCTTTTATTGTTTTATATTTGTATGGTAAGCCGCCCAGTCTGTAGGAGTCAGCATTATTGTTGTTGTTGTTATTGTTATGATTTGGCAGCTGTTTAATTTCAGTAGCAATTACCTATATGATAACATTTCTCATCCCTCAGTGCATGCTCTCATATATGAGGAAAAAAGGGAAGAAAGGAACAATAACATCTTCAATGCAGGATTTGGAATGGACGGAAATCAATATTTGATTGTATTAATATTATATTCAAGAACCAGTCTTCTGTAGTGGTTAAGATGTTGGCCAAGAAACAAGAAAGTTGTGAGTTCTAATCCCACTTTAAGCATGTAAGCCAGCTGGGTGACCTTGAGCCAGGTATTCTCTCTCAACCCATCTCACAAGACTGTTGTTGTGGGGAACAGAAAAGGAGGAAGTAGTATTAGGTATGTTTGTTGCTTTGAGTTAGTTACATAGTAATAAATGCAGGATAAAACCTAATAAGTAAATAAATAAATAAATATTTAGACAGATATGGAATAATTGAATGCAAGTTTATTTTCAGTATAAATATTTTTAAATTGCTGCAACTACCATCCCAAACGGTATCAAGTTAAACTCCATACTCCAAAGTTTTTACACTGATAATGTTGCCTTTCATATCTGTGACACACACACACACCGCCTTTGGTGATAGATTTGGACATAATTTAAGAGTTACTATATTGTATCACCTGTTTATTCAAAGGACAAACTGACTGTAACAACTTTTAATAATAATAATAATTACTTATTATAAGTGATTAAAAGTTATGACTGTTTTCACACTTATGACTGTTGCAGTATCCTCATGGTCATGTGATTTATATTCAGATGCTTGAGAATTGTCTCATATTTATGACAATTGCAGTGTCTTGGAGTCATGTGATCCTCTTTTGCGACCTTCTGGCAAGCAAAGCCAATGGGGAAGCCAGATTCACTTAACAAATGGGTTACTAAGCTAAGAACTGCAGTGATTTGTTTAACAAATGTGTTCAATAAAGACATAAGGCAAAACTCATTTAACACATTTCTCACTTAGCAACAGAAATATTGGGTTCAATTGTGGTCATAAATTGAGAATTACATGTAGCTCTTAAGAAAGAAAATGGTTGTCATGAAGAATATTATAGTCTCCTTTTTAATTTTAGAAAGAAAGCATTTTAACATTTTTTCCTCTTTAACACTTTTTTTGAAATAAGGCTTATTTCAAGCCATCTGGGTGAACATTTATGTTTCCCATGGCATCTTGCCATAGGCCAAAGGACAACCTCTATTCTTCAAGCAAAAAGGGACAGGCCCAATCTTCATTCTGCCTCCTGCCCCTTCTTATATTCTAGTCAGCCTAAGCTTCTTCTGAAAGTTACTTTGTCCTGGACTTTTTTTTCTAGGTAATATTCCTGGATGTCTCTGTGGGGATTATGGTATCTTTCTTATCTACAATTCAAAAATTATCTTTAATATCATATATTCTTGAATTTTTAATTCTAATTTAATAGAAATTTATTTTGAAAAGTAAGCAAAGTTTTATGAGTGGTTTAAAATAAGATATAATTTGAATGAAATATATAGAATAAAATTGAAATGTACATCATGTAAACTAGATGGTCATTCAAAATATAAAACAATACAAATTAAAATGAAATAAAAATATAAGTACAAAGAACCTGATTAAATTGTTTCAAACTAGCTACATTCCAGTTTGGAATGTTATTGTATAGGACTGCCAAATGGTGAAAAAAATGTATATTGTATTGAAGTGTAATAGTAGAATAGCAGTGATGAAAAATGATAAATCTTTCAAAGCTTCACTTTGTAATATGCTGTCCTCTTGATTAAATCATAGCCATATGAATATATCTCAAGACAAATGGAAAATATAAGAATAAAATCTATTATAAGATCTGTTCTTACAAAATGTAATATGGAGATAGACCATACAGCGATAGTTTTGTACAGTATATTTAATAAAAGTGGACTTTAAAAGGAAATTTAAGATATATGCGCAGGAGACCCAGTTTGATACAGTGGTCAAGGCACTAGTAAACAGCAGATCATAAATTCTAGTTCTGAAATAGGCACAAAGCTTGCTGGGCAACAGCAGATTCTGAACCCCGTTACTACCGGCTTGCACGATGTCCCAAGTGGGTGGGCGGAGCCTCCCGCTGCCAGTGCTACCCATTCTAAGAGCCAGTCTGAACCAGGAGCAACCCAGTGTTTCTGCTGGGTGATCTTGAGCCAGTAGCTCTTTCTCTTAACACTAGGAAGAAAACAATCACAAACCACCTCTGAAATCTTTCCAAGAAAAATGCAGAGACTAAAAGTTGCTAGAAGTTAAACACTGACTTGCAGGTACACACATAGGTGAATGCGTGCATACACACAAACAAGAGCATATTAGGCATAAAAATATCTTGTTCAAAAATTGCACAAAATGTATTCCTTTCCTCATGCCCCATTGTAGTTATCTTTTTGAATCTTAGTAATTATGGAGAAGACCATAAAATTAATGGAAGTATATAAAGGTTTTTTTTTTAAAAAATCCTTTCAGAACTATCAGATAAAATATACTTTTTGATCATACTACAAGAAATCACTTTTCTTGCTCCCTTTTCATTAAAAAATAAAATAAAATAGGAGCAGAAACCAAAACTTTAAACAAATTTTAAATAATTAAAATGAGGTAACTAACAACCAAAGTCGCCTTAAAATGAATAAATCATGTTAGTCAGTATTGACATGAGGATCTTTAAGGTGATAAGACAGATTTAGGAATAAATTTAACAGTTGAGAAATATAACAAACTAGGGCAAATGTTTCCATATAGATCTATTCTGCCAAAGAATTTGCAAAGAATATATGTTATATATGGTATAGTATTCCAATTATGGTTATCATAGAGGTAAAGACTTTTTGAAAAGAGGGATTTTAAGGAATGAGGTTGAATTTATCATCAAAGAATTCAAATAATAAACGTTTCTGTCCCTTCAAATGAAACTTGCATATAAATTATTAGAAATCTTGACTATTGTATTTTGGATAATTGAGAATGAGATACAATAAGGCCTGTATAAGAAAAGTATCAATTTTTATCAATCTTGTAAATCAAAGAAACAATAGAAGAATTTTCCTAATGAAAAATTATGAAAACAGGCGTTGAGTGCTTACCTGAATGCCTATTCTTGTATGCTGAGTGGGTACAGCAGTCCCGTGGGTTGCTCGCTGTCCAACTGTATAGGACTGAGCCTTGTCTTTTAAAAGATTGCTGGATCCACCCCTTCCCAGAATTTGCGAATCCATAGATATAGGCTCGAAAGTGGTGGCTCAAATGGTACTCTACTCTCGTGATTAAGAAAGGTATTAGAAAGGTACAACCATAGTCAGAAAGACATAGGGAGGGAAGTGACTGCTGTACCTGCTCAGTGTACAAGAAGAGGTGTTCAAGTAAGCAATCAACACCTATTCTCCGTACTGAAAGTGTGGGTCCAGCAGTCATGTGAGACATACCCAATAGATGTGCCCCTAGGGAGGGATTAGTTGGCTATCATGAGAGATAATGGATTGGAAGACTCTTCTGCTGAAGGCAGCATCCGCTGAAGTGTAAGAGTCAATTTTTATAATGCCTTATGAAGGAGTTAGGTGAGGTCCAAGTGGCCGCCTTGTAGACTTTTTCCAAGGGGGCTTGAGTTGCCCAAGCCGCTATTGTGGCTGCACTTCTTGTAGAATGTGCCGTGATTCCTCTTGGTACACTGAGAGAGGTTGACTCGTAAGCTTTTGAGATTGCCCCTTGAATCCAACGGCCTAATATGGTTGACGAGACCTTGGTCCCCAGGGATCTGGGGTAGTAGGCTACGAATAAGGCTTCTGACCAAGAAACACAATGTCCTGGGATCTATGGAACATGGAACTGACCTTGGGCAGAAAGGTGGGATCCAAACGGAGGACTACTTTGTCCGAGTGGAACTGGCATAGGTCTTGTCGGATGGAAAGAGACGCCAGTTCGGAGATGCGCTTGGTAGAGGTAATTGCCACAAGGAAGGCTACCTTGTAAGATAGGTGCCTGAAGGAAGCTGACATTAATGGTTCGTATGGAGCTTTAGTAAGAGAATGCAGAACTCGAGGTAAGTCCCAGGACAGATATCTGTGGACAGTGGGAGGCCTGAGGTTTGAAATGCCTCTTAACAACTCTTGTATTTTAGTGAAAATACATAGTGGTTGTCTGCGGGGTCCTGCCAGGACTGAGGATAAGGCCAAAGAGGAAGTGACGCCGAATGGTGTTGGCTGAGAAACCTTGATGAAAACCTCTCATGAGGAAGGACACAATCCTGTGAATGGGAATACACAAGGGGGAGAGAACTTCCTGTGTACACCACTGGGGAAATTTAGACCAGGTATCGTTGTAGATCCTGTTGGTAGATATTCATCTAGAGAGCCGAGAGCTTGGCATCAATGGCTTGAGATAAAGCAGAATACATAGGTTGTAGCTCTGGAGAGAGGTTAGTAATAGATGCAGCTGAGGAGATACCCTATGGGTCTGGGCTGGGCCTGGCTCAGGGGGATCTGCCATAAAAATTTCTGGCTCACCTGGACCTAAGCCCCATAAATTAGGTTGGGGTCTATTTAGGTTTGGCTCATCTAGGGAAAGCACAGGGACATCTGAAGGAGGCAGATCAGAGGCCTCTGGAGGGTCAGGTGGATTAATACGCGCTTGGGCCTGCACTCTCAATCGTTTAGCAGATTGCTCATGGATTTTTTGAAGAGCTTTGTCCTGCCTCTTCTAAGCTCTAGTGGCCCTAGCCATGGGGGGAGCTACTAAGGAAGAGGAGGAGGAGGCCTGGGGGATGGTTTCAATTTCATCACCAGTAGGCCTACCATCCTGGGGACCCTTAGAAGAAGAAGTGCCTCTCTTGGGAATAGAAGAAGCCATGGCCTGAACAAACTACAGGAACAAGGTCTGAGCCAAGGGTGGAGAAGCTACTATGAATAGGCAAAAAGATTCCCAAGAGGATAAGGATAAGGCCCAAGCTCCTAGGCAGTTCAAAGACAATCTGGACAAATCCAAAGTTCATGCCAATGAGTACAGATGAGATAGGCCTCCCTAAATAAACAACCAAGGCACACTGGTTAACAGGCCTAGCAAGTGAGTAATAGCCTGAGAGTCTCACAGCCTACTCCGAGCCACGTGGTGGATTTTATGGCGCCAAGCGGCTTGCGCGTGGGCAAGCTGCAAGTGCCGGATTACTGGGCACTGAGGGCCTTCACACCAAAGCAAAAAACCCCCCAATCTTTTTAAAATGGAGAATTGACTAAAGTCCAGGAGACAGAACAAGAGAGTTTGTTAAGCGTCCCACACTGTAGGAGGAAAAAGAAAAGCCAAAATCAGTAACCTCCCAGCCGAGTAGATTTACTGGTAAATGCAATCCAGCAGCAGCGCAAGCAGGGCGATTGCAAAATTTGTGACTTTAGCCGTGCTATGGCTTCTCCTTTTGGCGCCAAAACCAGTAGAGCAGGAGCGAAGGAAATAATGACAAACTGAATTACTTATTTATTTATTTATTTATTTATTTATTTATTTATTTAATTTATTGGATTTGTATGCCGCCCCTCTCCGGAGACTCGGGGCGGCTAACAGCAACAATAAAACAGTGTACAATAGTAATCTAATACTAAAAATGATTAAAAACCCATTAATATAAAAACCAAACATACATACATACCATGCATAGAATTGTAAAGGCCTAGAGGGAAAGAGGATCTCAATTCCCCCATGCCTGACGGCAGAGGTGGGTTTTAAGTAGCTCACGAAAGGCAAGGAGGGTGGGGGCAATTCTGGGGGGAGTTGGTTCCAGAGGGCCAGGGCCGCCACAGAGAAGGCTCTTCCCCTGGGTCCCGCCAAGCGACATTGTTTAGTTGACAGGACCCGGAGAAGGCCCACTCTGTGGGACCTAACTGGTCACTGGGATTTGTGCAGCAGAAGGCGGTCCCTGAGATAATCTGGTCCAGTGCCATGAAGGGCTTTATAGGTCATAACCAACACTTTGAATTGTGACTGGAAACTGATCGGCAACCAATGCAGACTGAGGAGTGTTGGTGTAACATGGGCATATTTGGGAAAGCCCATGATTGCTCTCGCAGCTGCATTCTGCATAATCTGAAGTTTCCGAACATTTTTCAAAGGTAGCCTCATGTAGAGAGCGTTACAGTAGTCGAGCCTCAAGGTGATGAGGGCATGAGTGACTGTGAGCAGTGACTCCCGGTCCAAGTAGGGTCGCAATTGGTGCACAAGGCGAATGCCCCCCTCACCACAGCTGAAAGATGTTTCTCTAATGTGAGCTGTGGATCAAGGAGGACGCCCAAGTTGCGAACCTTCTCTGAGGGGGTCAGTGATTCTCCCCCCAAGGTAATGGATGGACAGATGGAATTGTCTTTGGGAGGCAAGACCCACAGCCACTCCGTCTTGTCTAGGTTGAGTTTGAGTTTGTTGACACTCATCCAGGCCCCAACATCCTCCAGGCACCAGCACATCACTTCCACTGCTTCGTTGGCTGGACATGGGGTGGAGATGTATAACTGGGTATCATTGGCATATTGATGATACCTCACCCCATGCCCTTGGATGATCTCACCCAGCGGTTTCATGTAGATATTAAATAGCAGGGGGGAGAGGACCAACCCCTGAGGCACCCCACAAGGGAGAGACCTAGAGGTCGACCTCTGACCCCCCACTAACACCGACTGCGACCGACTGGAGAGGTAGGAGGAGAACCACTGAAGAACAGTGCCCCCCACTCCCACTTATCTTTGTTTGAATTGCAGAGAGAAAGAATGAAGAACAGAAGGTATTTGGAGAGGAGCTGAGCCACCACGCTTCCTGCCTGTAGTAGGACCGAGCGAATTCTGGGAAGGGGTGGATCCAGCAATCTTTTAAAAGACAAGGCTCGGTCCTATGTGGATTGGACAGCGAGCAACCCACCTGACTGCTGGACCTGCTCTTCCAGTACAGAGAAGCATTTCCCATTTTTCTACTGTAAAATATACAATTATTTAGATTTTATACATACAACAAATTTGTGCATTTCAAAATGAATAAGTAAGAAAAACTATTTTTGAGAAATTCACTAAATGTTCATACTTACGATGGTGTAACACTTTTGGGAAGTCCTAGTGCATTAACTGACACTGGAGGTGGCTGAGATGGTAGCATGGAGCTGAGAAAGGCTGCTGGAGACTGACTGGAACTGGATAATCCGGATGTTGGAGAAAAACTGTGGGAAGGCGAGGGGACAGAAGCTGGGAGAGGAGGTGGAGGTGGTGGCAGTGGAAAGGAATCTGCCACTGAAAAAGTAGATATAGGACTAAAAACTGGGGGAGGGGGAGGAGGTAGGGAAGGAGACCATGTATACTCTTCCTCAGGAGCAAATGTTTGAGAAAAAGTGGGGGCAGATGTTTTACCAAACTGCTTCTGAGAAGCATTTGGAGATATTGGGGATGAAAGACTAGTTGTGGAAGATCCAGATGGTTGTGTTATGTAGCTTGAAGCAGGGCTAATATTTTGTGCAGCAATAAATTGTTTAGGACGGGCATAGTTGAAAGAACTGGATGTTTCCATGGCAGGAGCAGAATGAGAATTGAGAACACTCATTTGCACAGGAGAAGCACAGTGGCTGGATTCAAGTTCTTGGAATGAAGATGGAGGGAGAGATATTGGGGACAATGGAAGATTCTGGAGGAAACTAGCTTGTTTCTGATGACACCACTGGTCTGCTTCTTTTTCCAGCCGGATTTGGTTCTGTAACTGCTGAATTCTTAAAGGATCTCTATATTAATAAAAGAAAAAAAACAGAGAGTATGTTAAAAAATTCTGGCAAGAGGTTAAGGAATAGATATGCCATTTTTGTCTTACACAAAAACATCATTTATCCAATGCATAAGTATAATTAGTATACTGGAACACAGATTCCAGTATACTTTTTTTGGGCTGCTTTTTCATAAGTTCTTCCACATTTGTTCCAGCAGACGCTGAGAAATTACATGTCAAAAGTAAAATGTCAACCTATCCATAGAATGTACTAATATCTTTCCATATAAAGTTTTTTTTCTTTAAAGAACAGTTATTACTGCCATTTAAAAAAGGGATTGGTTTTTCACTCCTGGCAGCGGTAGGATGGGTGGGGCAGCTAGTCCTTGCAAATACTGGTTTGGCAAACCAGATGTAAAATTAGCATCCAGTTCGGCTAAACCGGTCCGAACCGGCTGAATCCCACCCCTATCTCTAATAGAATGCTAAGCTATAAACAGAAGAGAACAAACAGAAGCTTTGACTTCTATTCATACTTTACATCTTATCAAGCAAGGTAGGGTTTTTAAAAAATAAACTTAATCATTGTCAAGTCCAGTAAAGTGCTTTGACTCCAAAAGTGTTCATTATTACTGGTGTTATAGTAGAATTTTTCTTCCAAACCTTCCTATTTCAATAATATTATTGTTATAATTTTTATTACACCATCAATAACACATTATATATACAATCTAAAACCAAGTTAGTGTCACCAACCACCCATTTCAATATTCCAGGTCAGTGATGGAAAACCTTTTCACTACCAAGTGTCGAAACTGGAACGTGCATATGCTGGCCAGCTCATCTTCTGGGTTCCATCATGCACAAGTATGCCAACCAGCTGAACTGACGTGCATGTGCATGGACCCACTGCTCTCTTCCAGGTTCCAGAAGACAGCTGGTCTTGATGTGAAGACAAGATGGCCAGCGTGCATATGCGCAATGGAAGAGAACAGTTGGCCAGTGCGCATGCATGTTGGAGCAGCTGATTGGCACACATGATGGAACCTGGAACAACAGTTGGCAACAGCATGTCACAGAGAGGGCCATAGGTTTGCCATCACATGTCTAGGTTCATTTTGTTCTGTGGTAGGCTGTGAACATAGGGAAGAATTTATTATAATGTTTTGAAAGTGAGCTATATTTTTAATCAAGTCAGAATGGCACTTCAGCCAGTGAACAGTCATTATAAGAATATTCTGCTCCAATGCTATTTCTGATACCAATTTTCCTGCCTTATAACTGTATTCATGCTGCTTTCCATTTTTTTGGTCATCTGCCAGTGAGGCTTCCAATTAACATTTGTACTAAGGAAACCAGAAGCAGTGATAAGACAGGAACTTGTAAGAATTCACTGGTATCTCCAAGCAATTTTTCCACTTACAGGAAGTATTTGTCATATTGCAATAATGCTGAGGATATTTTTTTCAAAACATGTGTAACAAAGGAAGAAAGCTAAGGGAGCTGGGGAGGGCGGATAAGAAAATAGGAGTGGGGGAAGACAAAGTATTTTTGTGAAGAGAAAGGATGAAAAAAGATATAGAGGAACTATAAATTGAAAAGAATGGGGGTGGAAATTAACAGGGAGAAAAGTAGAAATGTACCATTTTTCTGCATAGAAAATAATTAGAGGATGGGAAGTTGGTAGTATCACATATGCAAGTGATATATATATCTACCCTGATGTTATCAACCATGCCAAACATGATCTGGCAGTATGGTCATGTTTAGCAGTTGCTAAAAGGGCAAATGTTATTTTTGACTGACAAAGTCCAAAAAAGGGCAGGTGGGTGAGTAGTAGCTGTTCTACTTTGTTAGATCTTTGGTCAGACCTTGCGAACAGTGTGGAAGTGACAAATTGGAGTGTTTAGAGGAGTGTTATGAGAATTGTTAAGAAATTTAAAAAACAACACCTTTGCGGAATGATGACAGAATTCACTTATAATTTGCCTAGAGGAGAGAGAAGAAAGCCATCTTCAAATACGTTTCTTTCACATAGAAGAGGGAAAGGATTTATATTCAGTGGGTAGGACCAGAACCAACAGATTAAAATTACAAGGAAACAGCTTCAGACTAGACATATAGAGAAATTTCTTTGGTATGAGCTGTCAAGACAGTCTAGCAAGCTACTATGTGAAGCAATGAGGTTTCTTTGACTAGAGTTAAAGGAGTTAGACTGGAGATTCTCTGACAGATGATTATGCAGACTCTGTTGCAAAACAAGTCTTCATAATCATCTGTCAGAGAATTTCTAGTCTAGTGGAACCAAACAAGATTGGACTATGACCTTTAAACTCCTTTTCAACTCTAACTCTATACTTTCAATCATCTATACTTAATAATAATGTAACTACAATTACCATATTTTCGCGGGGGCGGGAAAGGATAAATTTTAAAAAGGGCAATCAAAGTGGTTTATAAAGGTAAAAAGTTTATTTATAACTTGCTTTACAAAGGAAAATTAAACAGCAAACCCAAGAAAAATTGTACAAAAATATATATTCTAATAAAATTCTAAAGTAAACAGTACATATCAATTTATTTTAAAAGGACAATTTAATTTCAATATTTTTGATGTGAATGCAAAAGATTCTGCATTTAGTAGTATCATTTGTATGATAAACTTAAATAACCACAATAAAGAACAAACTGACAACAGCCCCTAAACAAGAGCTTTCTAAAATAAAGAACTGTAAATATATGTTAAAACAGGGGTTCTCAACTCCTGGACTGTGGTCCACTATGAGACCATAGTCTATTCAGAACTGGGCGACACAATTGGTGGGCCGGTACATACACACATGCAGCTTGACTTGCACAAGTTGACCCACATGCATGCATGCTGGCCTGCTGCTTGTGTGGCCCATTTCCCCTCTCCCCCTCAGCTGGGCTACCAAGCTGCAAAGGCTGGACACTGCTGTCTTAAAACATGTACATTAGGACAATTTTAATCATAGGGCTATGTTACAATATTTTAGGCAATTTCAGGTGGTTTGGGCTACAAATTTCATATTTCCTTATTTTCTATCATCACAGCCAAAGATCAAATATAGAAATTGTACTCTTAATATATTGGAAGGACATCCAGTTCATTAGGATTACTACAGAAATGGTCAAATTAATGAGAAAGGGGTAATAGATTTATGCTGCTGTAACAAGTGGAAGAAAGGAGAACGGGAGAAACAGCAATTTTCTTGAGATGGAAGCCGACACACCTAACAGATGTTCCCTTTTAGGCAAAATTTTAGCTTAAGGAACCAATGTTTTAGGAAATATTGTAGTTTACTTAGCAAAGACTATTTAATAATATTCTTTCATCAGTTTCATATAACAATGTTTACAAACATTAATGATGATCATTTAAATTTCATTACATGTTGCAATCATTATAATTACATAGGACCTTTCTACCTGCTTTCCAAAGAATTGCTACCCTGGGAACTAAAACAGGATCAGTCAAACAATCCATCATCTTTACATGTAATCCAGTTTTCCCAATAAAGAATCTGTGATGACAGGTCTGGCTAAATAATGAATTCAGAATAGAAGTTTGTAATCTTCAGCTTTATAGTGGAGACCACCTCCATCCCAACAGTTTTGAACAGGCTTTTCTGCAGGATAAACCTATGGCAGAATTAAAAATCTTCTGAATTACCCAAATATATGGTTCTAATCATGGTTGTGGTTCTGAATTGTGGAATGATAAATAATCCTCCCAAAGCAATTTACTATTTGTCTATAGGAAAAATATACCTTTCCTTTTTCAAGAACTCAAAAGTACCATACAAATGTACATTTGCTTGCTGATAACTTACACTTTATGATGTCACTGTTCCCATAGAAACCCTTTTGTCCACACAATTGAACAACTCATTTACCAGTACAAAAGCATGGGAAGCTAAGAGAGAAGGCAACACCTTGAGTCTGGCAAGATCAAAGCTGCTTAACAAGAACACTACCACTCTATGGCTCTGAGTGCAGCTCCATCTTAACACATCAAAGATGGCTCAAAACATCGACTGGTTACACAGTAAGGCAGAGGTCTGTAAAGTAAGTCACTACAACCCTAAAGGACACAAAGAGCTACACTGTAAAATGGTCAGTTTTATCGATGTGCCCAGTTTAAATATAAAGGATAAAAATCAAACAGGATACAACCAACTTGACTTGGGTAGTCTGGAGGAAAGAGAAGTTATTGTAATAAAAAATAATGACAAGAGCAATCCCAACAATGTAGAAGGTGCAGTTTGCCTTTTCAAACAAGGTTCTTCTGAACAACTCAATGTTGTGAGCTGGATAAGCAATGATCTTCAAAAATATGCAACTGGATTTCAGTATGGATTGACACCAGCAAGTGGAACTTGTAAAAATCAGGCTTATACCATATCAGCTGATAGGTTGAATTCCAGCCACAAAGGAAACTCAGAAAATCCTTCTTATGTCAATAAATTTTGCTCCCTACTTGTTCAAAAGGCATGCCAGGAGATTAAGGACAAATTGGAAGGTAGCAACAACAATGTACATACGCCCATCAGTGGTGAGAACAAGACTGCAACTTCAGGGTCTGATAGTGGTTCAGAAAAGCCCCGGTTTCTAGACTTGCATGCAAAAGACATTTTTGGAATGGCTTTGAAAATGATGCAGCAGCACATACTAGAAAAAACAAGGGAAGCTTCTTGCAAGATAAATGCCAGGACACCTAACTACACTCACAAAGATCCAGCTAATTATGATTGGGCTACAGGAAGCCAAAGTCCCAAATGCACTCCAGGAACCAGCGGGACACAAGAACCTCATTTGAATGAACCACCAAGGACAAGTATATCAGGTATCCTTTTATCATTCATCCAAAAAATTTTGCGTGATGCTGCTTCAAATCTGGAAGACAGTTCCAATGATGCAAACCGGGCTTATAAGCAGGCCACACTTCATAAATCAGGCTCAGGAGGAAAAAAGCCTTATTAAAAACAGACTAATGGAACATGGGATGTATGACAATATGGATCAAATAAGCTCACAATTTATTAACCAGTTGGTATAATCTGTGATGGCGTTGAACCAGCCCATGGCTGGAGGCAATCAATGGTTCTAATTTAGTGATGAATAGCAAGCAGCAGTTACAATTGTTCATCACAAATCTTGGCAGGTCTAAAGAAAATATTTCTTCTATAAGAACATTTAACAGAAAACAACTGGGTTTAATCCATTCTGGAAGCAATGCTTAAAATTAATAAAAAGCCAATAATTTCCAGAACAAGTGAAGTGTTACTCAGTAAATGCAAGCTTTCTTATGTGCTGCCCAACCTGTCTGATATTTCAAATAAACAAAATGGTGAATTGTTTCTGAAGACTTACAGCAAGCAAGATATACTTCAGGAGCTAATAAGATACCTAGGAAACAACTGATGGGTACCACTCCTAGATAGATGCTTCAGTGCAAATTGCTGGATTGTCTCTTTGCTAATATCAGGAGCCAATTCTCCCCCTACTTAATGCTTCAATCTAGTTCAGGCATCTAGACTCAAGTTTTCCCTGATGTGACAGCTGCCATCATCATAGTTTCACTGTGGACCATAGCAATAAACAACTTCATACAGTATGATTTCAACTGGTAGATAAAATTGTAGCTGGGCAAGATCATCCATTAAAAACATTGTAAAAAAGTGAGAAGACAGGCTGTTGTTTTAATCACTTCATTACCACCTAGAGCTTCACTGATTTATGTAGTAATCTAAAAATGCTGCTCTCAGGAAAACTAATTAGAAGACTGCACAAATTTACTTTCTTAACACAACCAGGAAATTTATTTCTAAACTTAACATTTTTTAAATCAAGGCTTGGAAATGAGATAGGTATATAAAACATGAGCACCCATGAGCATAACTTATGGGGCAAAATGTACTCAAATTGGATGTTGACACTTTCATAAATCAATGGGAATATCAACAATTTTAACAGTATTTTAATTGCCTTTGCGTGGTGGATGTTAGGCAGGTATAAAATTACTGTTTACCAGAAATTGCCTGTCATCTTCTCTGGCAAACTTTCTACAAGCTCTAGCTTATTTGTTCCTCTAGGCTAGCAGGAACAGAACACTAGGATGCACTAGCTACCCACCATTTTTATATTCTAAGAATGTTAGTGATCCCATTGGTATGCCCCCCTTTCCCAGCAAGCATTCTTAGAAATAAAGATGACCTCTGACATTTTACTCTTCTGAATGCTACGTATCCACATTTCTGTAAAAATATTTAGAAAATAAATCAGACAGAAATAATATTTATTTATTTATTTATTTTATTAGAGTTGAAAGGGACCCTGCAGATCATCAAGTCCAACCCCCTACTCAAGCAGGAAATCCTACACCTTCCCAGCCACCTCCCCAGCCATATCATTAATAACAATGGGAAAAGATAGAGATACAGAATTTGATGCCATTATTTCAGGCTATCTATTGGAGCCTATGCCTAATTTTTCAAGTATGGAACATTACACTAAAATATAGCTTGTCATTTAATGTAGACCCAATCTATGAGATGGTCCATGATGGAGGAGATGAAGGACTTGTGACATATGGATCTTTATTATAACTCTGCTGGATTAGAATTACCTGACACTCTTTCTGTGTAATGATCAAGAGAAGGAGGGTGTTTTTTTAAAAATATATAATTTCAGAGTAAATATTATAGTCACAAATATATCCCAGTCTCTCTTGGAGAGGAAAAGGAATGTTATATTAAAGAATTAAAAACAAAATTAAGACACTGCTCTGCAGCAAGAGTCTAGTAGCTAATGTTTTACTGGAGCAGGATATCTTTAACAGAAATGACAATAAATCTATTAAGTTGATTAAGAAAGAGTTCTTTCAGAATCCTATGGTTTTGTTGCACATATCACTATTCTCAACATAATAGTGAAAGCCAAAGAGATTCACAAGGATATGACTATTTTGTTGATAGTATCTATTTTCAAAGATGACATACTGTACAGTATATAAAATAGGTGTTGATTGCTTACCTGAACGCCTCTTCTCGTACGCTGAATGGGTACAGCAGTCACGTGGGTTGCTCGCTGTCCAATCTGCATAGGACCGAGCCTTGTCTTTTAAAAGCTTGCTGGATCCGCCCCTTCCCCAGAATTCACGAATCCGTAGACTTAGGCTCGAAAGGTGGTGGCTCAAATGATGCTCTACTCTCTTATTAGTAAAATATCAGGTTAAAAGGTGTAACCATAGTTAGAAGAAAGACATAGGGAGGGAGGTGACTGCTGTACCCGCTCAGCGTACGAGAAGAGGCATTCAGGTAAGCAATCAACGCCTATTCTCCGTACTGAAAGAGTGGGTCCAGCAGTCACGTGGGACATACCCAATACATGTGTCCCTAGGGAGGAATTAGTTTGCTATCATGAGAGATAATGGATTGGAGGACTCTTCTGCCAAAGGCAGCATCCGTTGAAGCATAAGAGTCAATTTTGTAGTGCCTTATAAAGGAATTTGGAGAGGCCCAAGTGATTGCTTTGCAGACTTCCTCCAATGGAGCTTGAGTTGCCCATGTGGCTGATGTGGCTGCGCTTCTTGTGGAATGCGCTGTGATACCTCTTGGTACGCTGAGGGAAGCTGACTCATATGCCTTTGAGATTGCGCCTCGAATCCAACGGCCTAATACAGTTGAGGATGCCTATTTATTCATTCATTCATTCATTCATTCATTCATTCATTCATTCATTCATTCATTGTTAGAGTTGAAAGGGACCATGCAGGTCATCGAGTCCAACCCCCTGTCTGAGCAGGAATCCTAAAGCAACCCAGCCAAGTGGCAGTCCAATCTCCTCTTGAAAGTGTCCAGAGCTGGAGAGTTCACAACCTCCGCAGGCAGGTTGTTCCACTGGTTGATTGCTCTGACCATCAGGAAGTTCTTCCTTACTTCTAGGTTGAATCTCTCCTTGGTCACCTTCCAGCCGTTGTTCCTCGTCTGGCCCTCTGGTGCTCTGGAGAATAGAGTGCCCCCCTCCTCTCTGTGGCAACCCCTCATATACCTGTATACAGCTATCATGTCCCCTCTGGCCCCCCTTTTCTCTATGCTATCCATGCCAAATTCCTGCAATCTCTCTTCGTAAGTCTTGGTTTCAAGTCCCCTAATCATTTTGGTTGCTCTTTTCTGCATCTTCTCCAGAGTTTCAATGTCTCATTTGAAGTGTGGTGACCAGAACTGGATGCATTACTCCAGATGTGGTCTGACCAGGGCATAGTAGAGTGGTATTAATACTTCCCTGGTCTTGGAGTGTATCCCCTTGTTGATGCAGCTTAGGATAGTGTTGGCTTTTTTGGCCGCTGCTGCACATTGCTGGCTCATGTTTAATTGATTATCCACCAAGACTCCAAGATCTCTTTTGCAGTCACTACTGCTAAGTGGGGTTTCTCCCAGGCTTTATGTGTGTATAGATTTTTTTTGTTACCAAGCTGAAGGACTTTGTTCTTGTCATCGTTGAACATCATGTTGTTAGTGTGGGCCCATAGTGTTAATCTGTCTAGATCTTTCTATATTTTGAGCCTGTCCTCTAGGGTGTTGGCAACTCCTGCTTGGTGTTGTCTGCGAATTTGATTAGTTCCCCTTCTACTCCATTGTCCAGGTCATTGATGAAAATATTGAAGAGGACAGGGCCCAGGACGGAACCCTGTGGTACCCCACTGCCTACCTTCTTCCATGTGGATTTGGAACCGTTGAGGACAACTCGTTGCGTGCGGTTGGACAGCCAACTGTTTATCCATCTGCATGTGTTGTAACCTACCCCGTTTTTTTTTTCAAATTTGTGGATTAGGAGGTTGTGGTCAACTTTATCAAAAGCTTTGCTGAGGTCCAAGTATATGAGGTCTACTTCTTTGTGTTGGTCCACTGATTTGGTTATGGTGTTGAAAAATGATATGAGGTTGGTTTGGCATGATTTATTTCTGACAAACCCGTGCTGGCTGTTGTATATAATGTTGTTTGTTTCTAGGTAGTGGTAAAGTTGTTTTTTAGTTATTTTCTCCAGTATTTTTCTAGGTATAGAAGTCAGACTGATTGGTCTGTAGGTGCCTGGGTCAGTCTTTTTACCTTTTTTGTGTATGGGGACTACGTCAGCTCGTTTCCAGTCTTCCGGAAGGTCTCCAGTGGTCCAGGATTTTTGATAGATGAGGAGAAGTGGTTCTACAATGGTGTCTGCCAGTTCTTTTAGGACTCTGGCATGAAGTCCAACTGGCCCTGGTGATTTGTACTCGTTGAGCTCCCACAAGTAGTCCCTTATTGTGTTTTTGTCTATGTTGTGTTTGGTTCCGGGGCTATTTGTTGCAGACTTGCAGGTTGGTTGGTAGGTGGTCGCATTTTGTGTGAACACTGATGCAAAGTAAGTGTTGAGCAGCTGTGCTTTATCTCTGTTGTCTGTGATTTCATTAACGTCTTCGTTTTTTAGTGTAGTGACTGTTTCCTTGATTTTCTTCTTGTTGTTTATGTGCTGGAAGAAACTTTTTTTGTTGTCTTTGACTTTCGTTGCAAGGTATTGTTCGTGTTGGGCCTTTGCTGTTTTTATTTTTTGTTTGCAGGTTTTGGCTGTTTGCTGATATTCCGCTTTGGTTATGAGTCCTTCTTTCCATTTTTTCTTTTATGTTGTCTGCAAGTTCTTTGTTTTGCCAAACTGGTTTCATTTTGGTTTTCCTGTTTTTCTTTTTCATGGGGATCGTATTGTTTTGGGAATCAATGATACTGTTTTTTAGGGCCTCCCAGGCTTCCTGTGTGGTTTTACCCTTTAGAAGTTCCTTCCAGGGGTTTTTTTCCCCAGGTTCACTCTGAGCTTGTTAAAGTCCACTTTTCTGAAGTCTGGGACTCTAGTGTTGTTGGGTACAGCAGTTGGTGATTGTAATATGTTGAATTTGAGGATGACATGGTCACTCTCACCCAGTGTCCCTTCTTCAATTACCTCTTTCTTCCCTGTTTGTTATTATTAGTTCGAGTATTGCAGTCCCTCTGGTTCCTGTTTCCATTTTTTGGGTTGGAAAGTTATCAGCGAGACTGGTGAGAAATCTTTCAGACTTTCCACTTTTGGCGACACCATCTCCTTAGCCAATAGTTTATTTGTGGGATTTTGTGTTCCCTGGCTCGATGTGGTCCTCTTGTGGGTAGAATGGAAGAAAAAACAACCTGTGCACCTATCCTTTTGGCTGTGTTGCCCAAATGGTCATAGTCTTTCATTATTTGATTCATATCTTTTCCTGTGTCATTTGTTCCCGCATGGATCACCAGTAGAGGGTAGAAGTCAGAGGGCTTTAATATTTTGGTAAGGTTTTGCATTATGTCAGAGATTTCGGCTCCAGGAAGGCAGCATACCTCTCTGGATTAATTGTCTGGTCTGCAGATGGCAGGTTCAGTTCTCCTGAGAATTGAGTCTCCAATTACCAGCACTCTTCTTTTCTTTTTGGTTGGGTTGGGGAGAGCATAATTAGCTTTTGTTGTGGAGGCATTTGGTGGTGTTGTGTTGTGCTTGATTCTTGGTGGTTCCTTGTCAGGTGATTGCTGATTTTCTTCTGCCAGGAGTACTGAATACTTATTGCTTGTAGGCAGTGGGGTTGGGAGGAAGTGGGTTGGAATTGGTAGAGGTTTTGTATTTGGTTTGTTTTTTCTTCTTTGGATTATGTGTGTCCAGTCATTTACTATCTCGGGGGGGTTGATTCGGCTTTGCTCGACTGGGGTGTTGGTTTTGTTGGGAGTGTGTTGGTCTTTCTCATTTTGATGTTGGTGTTTCAGGGTTCTTAGGTTTTTCTCTAAGTTTTCAATTTTTTCTTCAAGTAATTGGATTAGTATGCACTTGTTGCAAGTAAAGTTTAGAGGGGCTGTGAATTAATATGTCATCCAAATAGCACAAAATGTGGATGGGAGTGGCCCGAATATGGGCCACCAGGGTGCCCAAGAGCTTAGTAAAGACTCGAGGAGCCGAGGACAGGCCAAAGGGCATGGCCCTATACTGATAATGCTTGTCCTGGAAGGCAAAGCGAAGAAATTGTCTGTGGCCTTTTATGATAGGAATGTGAAGATAAGCATCTGTAAGGTCCAAGGAAGACACGAAGTCTCCAGGATGAATGGAGGCTAGGATGGATGATAAAGAATGCATCTTAAATTTTCTATATTTTCTATATTGATTTAATTTCTTAAGGTCTAAAATGGCCCTCCATCCTCCAGATGTCTTAGAGACCATGAAGAGGATGGCGTAGAAGCCAAGACCTCTTTGAGAGGAAGGAACCGGTTGAATAGCCCTGATGGCTAACAGGTGCTGAATTACTTCTTCCATCCTAAGACGAGAAAGAGTTCTAGGGGATGGGCAGGATATGAAGTGCTTAGGGGGCATGGAGATGAACTCTAACTGAAGTCCCCATTCCACTGTGGGGATAACCCAGGGGTCCTTACAGGAATGGCGCCAGCTGGAAGCAAACCAGGCCAGACACCCCCCAATGGGAATAAGATGGGAATTACCATCTGGACTTTCTAGAGGCCCTGGAAGAGGAGGAGCCTCTCTGAAAGCGAGATCCTCTGCCCCTGGTATTCCTGTCTGTTTGGGAGCAAAAATGGGAGGAATACTGACCTGAATTCCTCTGGAACGCGAACCCTTTATTTTGTTGATGATTGGGATGTTGAAAAGGTTGATGTGTCTTGAGGGCCTTCTTGGTAGTGGGCCCCAGAACCTTCTTTTTATCAGCGGTCTCTGTAAGTAGGGGATCCAAGAGGTCACCGAATAACAGATCGCGCTTCAATGGGCCCATGCCAGGGACGAAGCCATAAGAGTCTTCTGGCGGTTATTGAGGCAGCCACTGACTTAGCTGCAAATCTTGATGATTGCAAGGTGGCGTCTGCTATATATTGGGCCAGTGCAAATACCTTATTGAAGTCCTGTTGGCCCCATACGTCATCAGGAGGTATGTGCTGTTGAAGCTGTTGGAGCCACAAAAGAATGGCTCTGGAAAAGAATGCTGCTGCTGCTGCACTTTTTATAGCCCAGGTATCAGTGAAGAAACTTCTCTTGAGCATTTTCTCTAAGTGTTTATCTTTGGGTTTTAATACTTCCTCTGCTTCGCCAGGCATAGCTGCCGCAGAGTGCAAAATCTGTACTGGTTCATCAGCCTTGGGACAGACAAGAAGGTCCTCATAAGATGGAGAAAGCTTATATAATTTCTTGTCTTTAAAAGTGAGGTTAAATCCGTAAGATGGATGGTCCCACTGTTTGAGCAGAGTATCCTTGAACAGTTTAGGCATGGGAATAACTTCAATATCTTCCTGCTCCTACATGAAATGTGGAAGGTTCTCCTCTGGTGGAGCTGTTGAGGGATCAGAAGGTTTGTCCTGACCAGCTAGGCCTTGAATAAAAGGGATTTGAACAGTTGAAATGGAAAGATGGCACCAGGAGCGGGAATCTTGGTTTGGGATTCCTCATCCTCTGACAGGCATTGGAAAGGATCATCCCTGTCCTTTATGTCCTCATCTTCATTCTCATCCTGTGATGAATCCGAGTCTAGTTTTTGGACTGGAATTCTGGAATTCTGTAGGTTGAGAAGGACGAGAGTAGGAGGGCGCATTGATAGCTGAGAGTTTGGCATCGATGGCTTGAGATAAAGCAGAATACATAGTTTGGAACTCTGGAAGAAGGTTAGTAATGGGAGCAGGTAGCAAAGGAGATACCCTGAAGGCCTGAGTTGGGTTTGGCTTGAGGGGATCTTCCATAATAATATCTGGCTCCTCTGGACCTAAACCCCATAGATTAGGTTGGGGTCTGTTTAGGTTTGGCTCATCCAGGGAAAGCACAGGGACACCTGAGGGAGGCAATTTTAGAAGCCTCTGGAGGGTCAGAAGGGCTAACGGGCACTTGGGCCTGCATTCTTAAATGTTTAGCAGATCTCTCATGGATTTTTTGGAGGGCTTGGTCCCACCTCTTCTCCGCCCTGGTGGCCCTAGCCATTGGGGGTTGTACCAATGAAGAGGAGGAAGAGGCCTGGGGGATGGTTTCAATTTCATCACCAGTAGGCCTACTATCCATGGGACCCTTGGAAGAAGTGCCTCTCTTGGGAAAGGAAGTCATGGCCTGAACAAATTACAGGTACAAGACTTGAGTCAAAAGGGTGGCAGAAGCTATGATTAGTCAAAAAAAATTCCCAAGAGGAAGGGGGCCCAAGCTCCTAGGCCCAGGAACATCTGCAATTCAAAGGCAATATGGACAAAACCAGAGTTCGTGCTAATGAGTATAGAAGAGGCCAGGCCTCACTGTTTAAATTTAATAAACCAAGGCACACTAGTTTTGAGGCCTAGCCAGGGAGAAATAGCCTGAGGGTCTCACAGCCTACTCCAGGCCATGCGGTGGACTTAATGGCGTCAAGCGTCTCACACGTGGGCGAGCTGCAAGTGCCGAAATTAGTGGGTGCTGAGGGCCTTCATGCCAATAATAAATGCTCCACCGATCTTACAAAAGGGAGTTGAGACTAAAGTCCAGATGATAAACAAGAGAGCTTGTTAAAGTGTCCCACACTGCCGGAGGGAAAAAACAGCCCTTTTTCTCTTATTTAGCTTGCCAGTAAAAACCTCTGAGCCGATTAGATTTCCAAGGAAATAGAATCCGGTTGTGGCATGAGCAGGGTGCTTGTGGAAATTGCGGTAATAGCCACGCCACGGCTTCTCCCCTTAGCACCGAGCCCAGTAAAGCTGGCGCAAAAAGGCAAGCTTCTAAATAAAGGCAAATTGAGAAAATTACTTATCTGCTGATTGAAGAAGAACGAGGAGGGAAGGTGTTATTGAGGACCGGATGGAGGACCAAGCAAATTCTGGGAAGGGGCGGATCCAGTATGCTTTTAAAAGGCAAGGCTCGGTCCTATGCGGATTGGACAGCAAGCAACCCACGTGACTGCTGGACCCGCTCTTTCAGTACGGAGAATTTATTTGAGTTCCAATAACAATAACATAGCATCACAAGCATCACATTCTTTTTTTTTTTTTTGAAAAAAAGTTTTATTAGTTTTTATCAAAGTTATACAAACTGAAATAATGGGAAACTTTTCAAACATTATTTCTCATATTACAAACCACGACCACTCAAGGTTATATAAGAAACATAAAATAAGTCGAAAAGATATGTATAAAAGTTTTCCCCCATAACAATTACACTAATCTCTTTCCCCCCCAACCTTCCCCCCTCCTCGAACTTCCCAGAGTGAAATCAAATTTTCAATTCCCTCAAAATCAAAATCATACATACTTAAATTCTATATTAACTATTATCTCTCCCTAACTCTACTACTTTCACACCCAAATCCATTTAGGATCTTTATACTACTAAAAAATCCTAAACTATTCATATACTATTTGAAGTTTTTTTGAGTGATATTTAATTTGAATATAATCAATCCATTTTTTCCAGTCCAATATATATTTTTCATTCGAGTGATCCTTCATGTAGGCCGATATCTTCGCCATCTCTGCTAGATTCATGACCTTTAATGTCCATTCTTGAATTGTGGGTAACTCTTCCTTCTTCCAATATTGGGCGATCAAGAGTCTCGCTGCTGTTATTAGATTCAGTATCAATTTAGTCTCTATACTTGTACAGTCTGTGGTAATACCTAATAAGAACAACTGTGGTATAAACTTCAGTTTTTTCTTAAGAACATTTTGCATAATCCACCATATTTTTATCCAAAATGCTTTTACTTTTACACATGTCCACCACACATGAAAATAAGTAGCGTCCATACAATCACATCACCAGCATTTAGGCTGTATATCAGGATACATACTAGCCAACTTTTTAGGGTCCAAGTGCCATCTATAAAGCATTTTATAAAAGTTTTCTCTCAAATTTTGAGCTTGTGTGAATTTAACATTTCTTACCCAAATTACTTCCCATGTATCTAATGTAATCGTTTCCTCAAAATTCTGTGACCATTTTATCATACAATCCTTAATTAGTTCTGTTTCAGAGTCTTTTTCTATAAGTATGTTATATATTCTTTTTATGTGCATTGGACCTTGGTCCTTAATTTGTTTTATTAATTGTCCTTCCTGTTGTTCCATACCAAGTCTTTGATCCTTTTTCCATCTATCATTCAACTGTGCGTATTGAAACCATGTTTGCACTAATCCTTCTTCTTTTAAATCATTCAAAGATTTTAATTGTAATACTCCTTCGTTTAATTTCAGTAATTCCTTATATGTTACAACATCTTGCCTTTGTTCTGTACTAGTATTCTCTATTGCATGTCTGGGCGCCACCCATATAGGTACTTTATAATCCATTATCCCTTGATATTTTCTCCAGACACGCAACAGAGCATTCCTTAGTACATGGCTCTTGAAAGTCCTGTCCACCTTTTGATTATAAACCAAATATGCATGCCAGCCATATAACAATTCATACCCTTCTATATTCAATATCATTTCATTAGTTAAGTTTACCCAATCACTTATAGTTACCAAAACTGTTGCATCATAATACAATTTCAAATTAGGCAATTTTAAACCACCTCTTTCTCTTATATCCTGCATTATTTTCATTTTTACTCTTGGTTTTTTCCCTTGCCATACATATTTATTAATTCCTCTCTGCCATTCCAACAATTTTGAATCATTTTTAAGTATTGGAATCATTTGAAACAAAAACAAAAATTTAGGTAAAACATTCATTTTGATTACCGCTATCCTCCCCAACAGTGATAATTGCAATTTTTTCCATTTATCCATCTCTATCTGTATCTTGGACCATAAAGTTTCATAGTTATGCTTATATAATTTTCCATTCTCTGCTGAAATATAAACCCCCAGGTATTTTACTTTTTTCACAATCTCACATCCAGTTGCCTTTACCAAACCATCTTTTTGATTCCCTGTCATATTTATTGTTATCATCTTGGTTTTCCCCACATTAATTTTAAAACCCGATACTTTTCCATACTCCTTGATAATTTCCATTAATACCTTAGTAGATTGTAGAAGCTGTGTTAATGTTACCACCACATCGTCTGCAAATGCACGCACTCTATAATCATGATGCTTAACTTTAACCCCCATTATTTCCTCTACTTTACGTATTTTATTTAACAACATTTCCAAAGACAATATAAATAATAATGGTGATAATGGGCAACCCTGCCTTGTACCTTTACCAATTTGAAAAGATTCTGTTAAATTCCCATTAATTATTATCCGTGCAGTTTGTTCTCTATATATTGCTTTAATAGACTGAGTAAAATGTTCTCCCATTTGCATTTTTTGAAGTATCTTTTCCAAAAATTGCCAATTCAATCTGTCAAACGCTTTCTCGGCATCTAAAAACATTAGCACCGCCGGAGTCTGAATATCTCTCCTAAGATACTCCAATATATTCACAATTTGTCTAACATTGTCTCTCATCTGTCTACCTTGTATAAAACCTGTTTGATCTTTATGTATTATCTGTTGCATGATTGGCATCAGTCTGTTAGCTAAAATTTTTGTAAAAATTTTATAATCTATATTAAGCAGTGATATAGGTCTATAATTCTTAGGCTGAGTGTGATCTTGATCTTCTTTTGGAATTAGAGAAATAAAAGTTGTTTTCCATGATGGAGGGACCCTATTTTCTTCTAGTATTTTATTGAATAATTCTTTAAGTGGTTCCACTATCTCATCCTGAAGGCTCTTATAATACACTGCTGTCAAACCATCCGTGCCTGGAGCTTTACCTATTTTAAGCATCACATTCTTAATATCTGGAACACATCATGTCAATGTCCTTTATTTATTTTCTGCTTAGCATTATATATAAAAATGCATAATAAAAATTACTAAATTTATCATAGGAATGCCAAAAACTCCTAACAATTTGGCAGTCACACAAATTTTTGCAAGATTTCAGCTTTTAATGGGGAGGTGGTTAAACCATCAACAACTGAATGTGTTATAAACTGTAGCACTAGGTGGCTAGAAGGGATGCTGATCCCCGAATCAGCGTGATGCCCAAAGGTAGTTGCTATTTTTATACATATAGGACATTATCTCTCTTATTTCTGTGCCTTCAAAAATTGCCATGCGCAGAACAGTGTGTAATGTAATTAGGTATTCTGAAGTTTTATTGCTTCTCATATGCTTAGTTCTCACACTGAAATACAATTGAAAGTACTGCACTGTGTTTTCACTAAATGTTGAAGCAATTTAACAGAACTATAGGTTATTTGTTTTTTAGTTCAAATTGATTTTTTTTTGCAAATATAATTATCATACTACATCTATAATACATGTAGGCAAAACCTTATGTCTTCCACTAAAGTTTAGTCCTTGGGAAGTTAATATTAGTGTTAAAATATTATATTTACTAGTGTTAATTTTGGATAGGAAATTCTTCTAAAAGAAGGAAAACAGTTTATTTAGTATATTTTACTTTTAAACTGTTATTTTGATTCCTATTTTTTTTCATAATTGCACAACAACATAGATTGTGTCCAAAGTGAACTGCTCCAAACAAATGTGTGAAATTATCTAAAATTTGGAAGTACTGTATTGTAGTCTCTGGCTATCATTTGGACTTCTTAGATCTAATATGAAAATATATTCCAAGTTATGATGCATTTCAGAACATTAATCATTACATGTATTTAAAAAACCTAGCAGTTTACATTAAGTAGTCTTAGAATCTGTATGGTTTAAAAATAAATTCTGGCCTGTTGCCTTCTTTCTAGATGGGAAGAAAATCAAGAGCGATTTCAAATGGTTCTGTGTCAGTAGAAAATGTCCTTATTAAATTCTTATCTTGGATACATAAAACTGTATTGGGTTAGCTTCCCAAAAGAATGGTTAAAATAGAGTTTCCATTTATTATCAATTGCAATTGTTTGCAAACTGAGGGTGAGATGGGATTTGTGTGTTTTTTTAAAACACCCCAGATATCTGTCCCCTCCACAGATTTGCTAGTTAAGGCCTTGCCTTCACCATATTACATGGTGCTTATGGTTGAGAACTCATTTGCCTATATCATCTGATTGCAGCGCAACTTAATTTATTTTCTGTGTTCTCGATCTCAAAATAGAAAAATCTCTGCTGCTTCTAGAAAGCAGAGCTAGAGAGTGGGTGAGGGTGGGGTAGAAACTTTCCCTCAAGAAGGAATACGCAGATGGTGGAGCCGGGAAGCGACGAAAGTGCGGAGGCTGGCAATGGTTGTTTTTAATGTCGGCCACCCACCCAGCGTCTCCAGCCTCCTCGCTGCCACCCCCCGTCCGCCTGATTCGCCCCTCTCACCGGCTTTCTTGGGGCACGAGTCCTCTTGCAGCAGCGCTGGCAGCAACAGCTTCTCGGAGTTTAGAATGCCTGCCTCCTTCCCTCCTTCCTTCCCTCCCTCCTTCCTTCCCTCCTTCCTTCCTTCCCTCCCTCCTTCCCTCCCTCCTTCCCTCCCTCCTTCCCTCCCTCCTTCCTTCCCTCCCTCCTTCCCTCCCTCCTTCCTTCCTTCCCTCCCTCCTTCCTTCCCTCCCTCCTTCCCTCCCTCCTTCCTTCCCTCCCTCCTTCCTTCCCTCCCACCTTCCTTCCCTCCTTCCTTCCCTCCCTCCTTCCCTCCCTCCTTCCTTCCCTCCCTCCTTCCCTCCCTCCTTCCTTCCCTCCCTCCTTCCCTCCCTCCTTCCTTTCTTAAAAAGCACTTAAACAATGACAGAATAAAAAACCCCAGCCCTCACCTGTGTTTGAATTTCATTCACTCAGTCATTCATTCATTCTTCTGTATGCCATTCAGTCCCAACACTTTTAACCCACAAATTACCATTTCCCATCCCCTTAATTACTGTACTGTACCCCTACCTGCCGATGTCAGTTTGGTGATGACGTATGACGTCATCGGGCGGGAAAAACCGTGGTGTAGAAAAAAACCCGTGGACTATTTTTAAATGTATTATTTTTTGAAAAACCGTGGTATAGCGTTTCGCACTAATCGAGACCGCACTAATCGAGGGATCACTGTATTAGCAGAGTTGCTGGAAGTTGGGATGTATATAAATTCCTATTGGTTACATTTACAATAAGGTGACCAGATGTCCCACTATGGCGGGACAGTCCTGATTTTTAATAATTTGTTCCGCATCCTGTGGGGTTTTTAAAAACTCCCGATTTTCCTTTCTCTGGACTGCCCAGAGCGAATAAAGCACTTCCCTTCTCTGGGTGCTGGCAGAGGGAATAAACTTCTCCCAGGGCCCAGAGAAAGGAAGCACTTTATTTGCTCTGGATGGCTCAGAGTGAATAAAGCGCTTCCTTTCTCTGGGTGCTGGAAGGAGGAAGCTTCTCCCACCACCCAGAGAAAGGAATGCGTGCACGGCATTTGACATGTCCCAAAGGTGCTTTTTATCACTCATGAACAGCCTATTTTGCCTCTTTAGGATCGGAAGTGATGGGAGCAGAAAATAGAAAGCACGATTGGGGATTTTTTGAAAGACCATCATGAGGGCAAAACGATGGCTGCATGGAGCGGTTATTGCAGAAGAAAGTGGGGCAAACAGCAAGTTTTCCAGGCCACACGCAACATCCCACTTTTACAGAAACGTCAGCGCATGAGCAGACCTCTACCCCCTGGCTATTCGGGGATGTGTTCCTAGGTCAGAAAGGCCAGGCAAAGCTTCAGGTTTTCACTGAGGAAACTGAGGGACGTGGGTTTTGCTGGCCTTGATTGGGTTGTGGCAAATTTAGTGGGTTGAACCTTGGGAAGATGAAGGTAAAAACATACAGAAAGTGTAACTCAGATTCTGTGGATGTCTGAATGGAGCAACATGCTGCGTCTGTGTCCCTTTCCCAAAGGGAAGCCTTGCTGGAGAGAGTAAAATCTATCTCTGAGAAAACAGAAATAATTAATATTTGAAAGATTAAGTCAGTCTCAGAGTAATAAAGCGCTTCCTTTCTCTGGGTGCTGGGAGGAGGAAGCTTCAATTTTTAATCAAGAACCTCCCCACCCCTGCTGATGTAAAAATCTGGTCACCTTAATTTATAATGACTGAACAGAAGAAGCATGATAGTAAATGTTGAGAAAAAAATTCAGCCAAGGGTCATCCCAAAATTAATGAAGAACTCACATAAGTGCTTCCAATATTTCTTTAGATTTCTAAGAACAATTCCTTACAAAGGAACCATTGCATAATTCCCTCTAAGCTGAGCAGTGAGCAATCGCTCACTTAAAAATCATCATCAACTCAGAGTTTTCCAAACCTGCCCAGAAGCCGAGAGGGAAAGAGTGAGAGGGAAGGAGAGAGAGAGGAAGAGAGAAAGAGAGAGAAACAGATAGAAAAAAGAGAGGAAGGAAAAGAGAAAGAAAAAGATTGGGAGTAAGGAAGAGAGAAAGAAAATCAAAATCTAGTTTGAAACTAGCTCAACTATTTAAGTGGCATTTTGATATTGATAGAGTTGCCCTATTATGAACTCACTGTTATAGACACACAGTACAGTATTTTATTTTGAAATTCTCTGAGGCAAAACAGGGTGGGTTTTTTGTTTGTTTGTTTGTTTGTTTGTTTATTTATTATTTCTGTGCCGCCCAGTCCCGAAGGGACTGCCGCTCAGACACTATACTTTTCCGCCCACCCCCCAAAAAATTAGAGGGAACACTGAACCATTGTAGTGTTTTGTGCTCGACTTCCTCCAATCAAATACTGTGGTGAAAAGGTTGCTTAACAATCAATCCATCAGCCTGGGGAAAGCTACTTTAAAACACAGATTACAGTTATTTTCTTTGCGAAAGCAGTTTATTTTTTGGTTGTCTCAGAAACATTTTAAAGCAGAAGATAAAGCAGAAGACAAACTGACCCCTGACTCAGCGATATTTCGTGGTCTGGAATCTTCCACGGAGGAGACACCGACAGGGCTATCAGGTCTGCAAACCAGGGACGTCTCGGCCAATGGGGAGCCACCATTATCACCTCTGCCCCCTCCCGAATTATTTTGTCCAATATTCTCTGAATGAGACACGTTGGGGGAAAGGTGTAAAGCAGACCTGGGGGCCAGGTTGACAACAGAGCATTGACCCCTTCTGTTCCTGGCGCTGGAAACCGGGAATAAAACCTGACTAATTGGGTGTTGCCTGGGGTTGTGAAGAGGTCCACCATTGGAGATCCAAAGCGGAGAACTATTTGGTCGAAAAGCGCTGGGTCCAGCCGCCACTCCGAAGGATCCAGAGTGGCTCTGCTCAGCCAGTCCGCCTGTACATTGCTGGTCCCCGCAATGTGTTCTGCCGTTAATGAAGCCAGATGATTTTCGGCCCAATCGAAAAGAGCTGAGGTTTCGACCATGAGACGATGTGATTTCGTACCCCCCTGATGGTTCAGGTGGGCCCTGGTCGCCACGTTGTCCGTCAAAACTAGGACGTGCTTGCCTTGAACCCAGTGAGCGAAGGTCTGAAGAGCTAGGAACACTGCCCTGAGTTCAAGGAAATTGATATTGATTGGGCTCAAGTCCTCCTGTGACCACAGGCCTTGAGCCATGTGAGGACCCATGTGAGCCCCCCAGCCAGACAGGCTTGCATCTGTCGTGAGAATCACCCGTTTGTGGCAGTGAAGAGGAGAACCTCGGAGCAACGTCGGGGACAACCACCATCTCAGCGATTGTCTGACGGATGTTGGAATTCTTACCTTCCGGTGGGAATGGCTCACCCTGTCCCTCTGTGATGGAAGGAGGAACCATTGGAGGCCTCTGATGTGGTGTCGAGCCCATGGCACAATGCCTATGGATGAGACTAGAGTCCCAAGCACTTTGGACAACATTGCCAATGACACTTGACATTGCTGACGGAGATTGATGACCAGTCACCGAATGTTGGTCAGTCTTTCTGGTGTTAAGGACACAGTGTCTCTGTCGGTATCTATGATAGACCCCAGATGCTGAATCCTCGTGGTAGGATGGAGATGACTCTTTTCCTCGTTGACCGTATATCCGTGCCATTCTAGAGTATGCCTTGTGAGCGCTAGATCTTGTTGCGCCTGGGGCAGTGACTTGGACAGAACGATGATGTCATCCAAGTATGCCGTGACACGTACGGACTGAGACCTGAGATGAGACGTCAGGATATCCATCAGTTTCGTGAACGTACGAGGCGCCAATGACAGGCCGAATGGCGTGGCCCGGTACTGATAGTGGACACCGTTGAGGCAAAATCTGAGGAATCGATGATGAGCTGGCCATACAGGTACATGCAGGTAGGCTTCCTTTAGGTTGATAGACGTAAGGAAATCGTGATGCCGAACAGATGCAAGAATGGACTGAAGGGAGTGCATCCGAAACCTGCGATATCGAATGAAGGTATTCAGGAGTTTCAGGTTTAAGATCATCCTGAACCCTCCTGATGACTTTGGCACAAGAAAAACGATGGAGTAGAATCCCGTGCCCTTGGCATGCTCGGGTACTTCCTCTATTGCCTGTATGTTTAGTAGATGTGTTATCTCCAACTGTAAATGATGTCTTTTTTGTGGATCTCGAGTCGTTGGACAATGTACAAACCGGTTTGGTGGGGGCTGAAGGAACTCCAGACGCAACCCTTGAGATATTGTTGCTATTGCCCATTTGTCGGTGGATGTATTCCTCCAGGAGGCACTGAAACGTTGGAGTTTGCCTCCTATGGGCGGTAGTGAAGCCAAGTCATTTGGTGCGTTTGAAGCCCCTTTGATTCCCTTGGAAAGGCCGCCTCACCTGTTGGTAACCTCTTGGCCTGTCTTGAAAGGCCAGCCTCTCACCTTTAAAGGTGGACTGATCATACTGGGTCTGCGGGTATGACCTAGTATTTTGTCCCCCCAATGAGGCGGAGGCCCAGCTAAATGGCTGACGGCGAGTGGAAGGGATTGGCACGGCGTTCCTGGCGTCGGTATGCTCTGGGAAGGGTCTTACATTTGTCCTTGTCTTCAATTAAGGCCGGATCGAAGGCTTCTCCAAAGAGCTTATCACCTTGGTATGGTGAAGACGCTAGGTTCCACTTCAACTTTAGGTCAGCTGGCCAGCTCCTTAACCAAAGAAGCCGCCTGGAGGCCAGCGAGGCTGCCATCCCTCGAGCTGAAAATTTTGCGGCGTGGAGAGTGGCATCTGCCGAAAATTCTGCCGCCGCTAACAATTTACTGAGGTCCTGACGCAGTCGACCTTCGTCTGGACCTAGGCGGCCTTGCACTTCCTGCAGCCACATAATCAAAGCCCTATTAAAAAATGAAGCTGCGGCTGCCGCTCGAAACCCCCAGCTAGCCATCTGGTGGGATTTACGCAGCAATATCTCTGCCTTCCTATCTTCTGGCTTTAAACTATCGCCAGTCTCTGAAGGCACTAGGGCCTTTGAAATCAGAGTCCAGCAGCTTTTCCATCTCATCATCCAGGGTATAGAATTTTCTCTCCATGACCGAAGGTCCTTGAGTTGCTGCAGGCTGCTGCCAGGGGCGCTTAATGCTTTGCCGAAATACCTCCGAAGATGGAACATGATCAGTCTCGGGCTGGGGCTCCTTAAATAACACCGCAGACGGCTTAGGATCATCCGTGGCCTCTGTTGCTTTGGTGGGACCTGGCAAGTCCACCACTTGTTTGGCGTTATGGAGCAGAATCTTGAAAAGAGGAGCCTTAAAGAGACCAGCTGCCACTAGTGGTTCAGGAGCTGTCTCATCGTCGGAAAACTCATATTCCTTTTCTTTTTCTTTTTTTTTTATTATAAAATTTTTATTATACATATAATACAAAATACAACATAATATACAAGACATGAAATAAAGGTCGTAACAATAGAGAGCAGTCAAATAACATATCAATCAATTAACAAAGTACAAACTTAAAAGCTAGAAAGAGGGAGGGAAGGAAGTAGGTAGGGAAGGGGTAGAGAGGAGGAGGGAAAAAGATAGAAAGGACAGAGAACGAAAAAAGAATAGAAAGGATAAAAGATTGGCGAATGTCCGGGGGAGCTGTACTGAAAACGAGAACTGATTCCTATTTCATTAGCTCGTTACCATGGTTCGGTTTGTTTATCTAGATTGGTAGATGCAAGTGTTGAGTTACTCAAGTTATAGAGATTTTAGGGAGCAGTAGTAAGGATACTATCAGTATATATATAAAGTCTCTTAATACTATCTAAAATATAAAATGGCTATATACCAGATTTGTAACTGGTCATGTTTATTTAAAACTCATATTCCTTTTCAGTGTCCTCTAACGGTGATGGCTCCTCCATCCAAGATCCCACACCTGATAGGGGCGGTGCAGCCCATAGGTTTCTGGGCTGTGTTGGGCGGGGGTGTTGAATGCTCTGGTGTGCCCTGGCTGCCATCCCCTGAGAATATGCATCAGAGATGATTTCCTGCAAGGCCGGGGACATCTGCTGCCAAGTTGCACCCTAAGGCCAGCTGCAGTGGGCGTGAAAGTGGCTGAAGGAGCACTCCTCACTGAATGGCTAGCAGATCCTGGCCTCACTTGATGAAGGCCAGATGGAGGAACAACTTGAGGCATAAATGGATTCTGCCTATCTGGAGACCAATCTCTTTCTGATAGAGTCTCTGCAGGTCTCAAAACAGATTGAGGGACTGGTTGATCCCTGGCCTGTACTAACAATTGTGCAGGTAGTAGAGAGGCGTTTCTTGGAGTCAGAAAGGCTGCCTCTAACCTCTGCTCTAAAGCTTTAATGCGCTTCTCTGCCTCTTTGAGGGAAGAGGAGGACAGAGCCTTAGACTTGTCTTTGGGCTTCAGCTTGCCTTTATCCTTAGGCAAGCTGGGGGAAGATATTTTCTCAGGAGCCTTATTTTCCATGGCTACTTACAATTTAAACGATGTTAAATTGCCCAGCGAAAGTCTGAAGAGACACGATGAGAACATATGCTGCTCGCAATAAGTTCCCAACAAAATGGCGTGTAATAACCTCAGGGCTTACGCCTGCACCCCGTAGCCGTTGATCGCGCCCACTGATTGGGCGGAGACCAACTGTCTCCCGCTTCAGGAATGGCGGGCGCGGGAAATATTCGCCCAAAATGGCGCCTCCGCGATCTTGCCGCCTTCCTCGGGGTTATCTCCCCCCCCTGGAAGAAGCCAGTGCCACCGTCCTGCCTTATAATGCCCTTCTTCGCCGATCTAAGCGGCTTTCAAAGCGGCGGGGGCTGCTGCGGCCATGGCGGCGGCTGCGGCAGCTTTTATTCTTTCGCTCCGAACAGCTGAGAGGCGCTGGCCGTGTGCCAAGTCTTTTCCTTATTCGGAGAAAGCAATCCTCAAGCCTCCCAGTGAGGGGGACGGACCCCCTCACCTTCGGCTGGCAGCCGAGTTTGGCCACGGAGGCCAGTGACCCCAGGCTGAGTCGCTCCTCGATAGGAATGGTACCTGCTGAGGGAAGGGAAACCCGAGGAGGAATACGGTGGGGCTGGTGCCCGCGGAGGGCAGAGACCCCTTCCAGGATTTCCTCTTCATTCTTCTTAATCTGTAGAAAGAGAAAAACAGAAAGGAACAAGAATTAAATCAGGTTTATTAATATACATTACTACTACACAGAAGAAAAAAAAACTCAACAGTCTCTACTCTTGGACTGAGTTTTTAAAACTGAGGTATTGGGGGCTGCTAAGGGGCGGTGACTAACTCATATTTAAATATTTAAATTAACTCAGTCTCTACCAATAGGATTGGTAAATTACCCATGTTGGACTCTCCATCCAGATGCAGTGGAGAATGGTAACTGGCTAAATTGTAGGAAGCAAAGGGTGGCAATAAATGGACAATTCTCTGGATGGAAAGAAGTAAGAAGTGGTGTACCCCAAAGTTCAGTTTTGGGACCTTTATTTTTTAATTTATTCATTAATGATCAGGATGTAGAAGTAAATAGTGAGGTTTGCTGACGACACTAAATTGTTCCAGGTAGTGAAAAGTGAAACTGATTGTCGGGAGCTCCAGAAGGATCTCTCGAAATTGAGTGAGTGGGCAACAAAGTGGCAAATGCATTTTAATGTAAACAAGTGCAAAGTTATGCACATCAGGGCAAAGAACCCCAATTATACCTACTAACTGATGGGGACAACACTTTCCAAGCCAACCCAAGAAAGGGATCTTCGAGTTTTGGTGGACAGCTCAATGAAGATGTCAACCCAGTACGCAGCAGCAGTAAAAAAAGCAAACTCCATGCTTGGCATGATTAGGAAGGGAATCGAAAATAGATCAGCAAGCTGTAAAACTTTTTACAGGTGGCATATTACCTCAATTAAATTAACAAAACTAAATAACAAACTTTCACCTTATTGTTGGAAGTGTCACCAAGAAATAGGCACCTATTTCCATTTATGGTGGCAATGCACAAAAGCTAAAATCTATTGGAATAAAATCGGAACCTGGATTGACGAAATACTTAATCTGACAATAGAAAAAAACCCTGAATGTTTTCTTCTGGGCATTATTAGACAAAAACTACCTAAATCCCAAATACATCTAATTGTCCATTTAACAACAGCAGCCAGCTTAACCTTTGAGCAGTGGTGGAAGAATGAGGAGATATCTCCAAATGACGCAATAATAAAAAAAATTACATACTGCGCAGAGATGACGAAATTAACTATATTAGTAAGAAACGAAACTATGGCTACATTCAATAACTGTTGGGATCCTTTCTACACCTGGTTAGGAAAAAAGAGTGAGAATAACACGTCATAAGATTGATACGTTGGATATAAACACGACCAGTTACAAATCTGGTATATAGCCATTTTATATTTTATATAGTATTAAGAGACTTTATATATATACTGATAGTATCTTTACTACTACTCCCTAAAATCTCTATAACTTGATTAACTCAATACTTGCATCTACCAATCTAGATAAACAAACTGAACCATGGTAACGAGCTAATGAAATAGGAATCAGTTCTCGTTTTCAGTACAGCTCCCCCGGACATTCGCCAATCTTTTATCCTTTCTATCCTTTCTACATTCTCTGTCCTTTCTATCTTTTTCCCTCCTCCTCTCTACCCTACCTACTTCTTTCCCTCCCTTTTTCTAGCTTTTAAGTTTGTACTTTGTTAATTGTTATGTTATTTGATTGCTCTCTATTGTTACGACCACTATTTTGATGTTTTGTATACTATGTTGTATTTTGTATTATTTGTATAATAAAAAAAATTTAATTAAAAAAAAGAAAAAAAAGAAAATAGATCAGCAAGCGTTGTATTGCCTCTGTACAAATCGATGGTGAGACCACACTTGGAGTACTGTGTACCACATCTCAAGAAGGATATAATGGAACTGGAAAAGATGCAAAAAAGGGCAACAAGAATGATAAAGGAAATGGAGCACCTCCCTTATGATACCAAGTTACAACGCCTTGGTCTCTTCAGCCTTGAAAGACAGCGTTTAAGGTATGACTTGATCAAAGTGTATAAAATCATGCATGGGATAGAAAAGGTGGATAGAGAAAAATTCTTTTCTCTATCATATAATACTAGGACAAGTGGACACTCCCTAAAGCTCATAGGTAAGAAAGTGAGGACAAATTAAGGGAAATATTTCTTCACCCAGAGGGTCGTTGGTTTATGGAATTCACTTCCAGAAAAGGTCGTGACAGCTGTCAGCCTTGATAGCTTCAAGGCAGGATTAGACAGATTCATGGATGCCAAGCATATAGATGGTTATTAAAATGGATGTCCAAGTGCTGCCTCTATGTTGGTTGAGGCAGGCAGGATTCCCTTGAGTACCAATTGTTGGGGGTCAAGGGAAAGGGAGGGTCTTGCCTTCTCTTTCTGCTCAAGATCCCCATGGACAATTAGTGGGCCACTGTGTGACATAGAATGCTGGACTCTATGGGCTTTGGTCTGATACAGCATGGCTCTTCTTATGTTCTTAAATGTAAAAAATGTGCCGTGGCTCAAAAAAGGTTGAAAATCACTGGCCTACAGGTTAATTTTCTGCCTTACAAGGCAGAGTATCAAATCACAGTGAGGGTATGGCTAGTTGATGAGGCCATAACAAGGCCAAAATAGATCTATACTAATCTCCATTCATTTTCAAATTCAGCAAAATTACACATACACACACACACAGTATGAAGCTATACTGGTCTTTTCTACAGCATAGTCAGAGCCTTTAACAAGCAACACTAATATTTTTTTTTTCTATACAAGTGAAACTCAAAAAATTAGAATACCGTGCAAAAGTTCATTTATTTCAGTAATGCAACTCAAAAGGTGAAACACAACATATGAGAGAGATTCCCCATAAAGGTCGTCTGTGGGATGAAGTGCTCCAAACTCTCCCGGCAGACGGCTGTGTTGACCCCGGACTTAATGAACCACAGTGGACCAAAGCCAGTAGATGACTAATATTTTAAGCACATGCCCAACAGAAAGAAATTGTATAAAAATAACAGACGTCATAAACATTATAATTAAAACAATTGCTTTTTAGACAATTCAAGATATATTTTATTAATATCAAAACATTTCCTTTAAAACATTCTTCTAAAAACTGGTTGATTAGAAAACTCAAAATATACTTTAATAATTATTTTAATCACAAATAAATATATTCTCCCGGAATTACTGAAGTAAGTACCCTGACTAAATGCTGTATAAGGAAAATAACTTGTTCTGTTGGGCATAGCTTTTCTTCGGTATGCAGCTAATATAAATAAAATTAGTAGAATGAAACTGGCTGTATTCCATTGGCATTACATCACTCTTCCTTAATAGGAAACTTTCCAGCTTAACCATTTGCTTCAATGTGTCCATGTAAGTTCTCAGAGAGGATCTGAAAGAGCTGATCAGGCTGAGCTAGAGGGAGGAGTCAAATGCATCATCAGTCTCCTGTCCCTTCACACTCATAAGACATCTAAGTCCAGCCCACCTTGAATCCCACTGACTCTTATTTACTGCCAATTTGCTTTGATCATTAATAGTTCAGATTCTAGTGGAGAGCTTAAGCTTGCAATAAATCCTTACATTCATTTCAACTGCCTGAGTTTTCTGATTCCTACACTTGACAGAATCATCTTATAAGGCTGATGTTTTAATCAAGAACAGCACTTTAAAACATATCAGTAATTTGGCTTATAAATGTAACTGTCTAAATTACTGCATCTCTTACTGTAATAAAAGAAAAAGTGCTTCAGGCCTTTAGCATTTTACAACAAAACTGAAGACTAGTAGTAAATACAAGAAATAGTCACGTTCTATAATTTATTATTTAATTAAACTATACCATATTACAAATAGATATGCAATTTAACATGCACCATCTAAGATAGTAGAGCAACTAAAGGAGAAATGTTTTGTATTTTCCTTAGCACTGCAACTGTTTAAATAATATCACCCTGAAAATTTCTAGCAAAGCTCAGAAACTTTCTGAGTACTATAAGGCTGTGATTTTCAACCTTTTTTGAGCCGCGGCACATTTTTTAAATTTACAAAATCCTGAGGCACATCACTAACCAAAATGACCCAAAATGACTATCTAACACAGTACATATTATACATATAGTTAATAATATAGTTTCTAAATGTATTTATACTCAGTATGAAACCTGGGCCTCTTTTGATGAACACAAAAGGGCAAGAATGGTAGAAAGACACATACGAAAGCTCTTCCTCAACAGTTCTCAGTCTCTCTCTGTTTTTAGTTTTTATCACAGTCAAGCTTGAGAAGCTCAGCTCACATAGATATGTGGTTGAAAACGGGAGCAATCTTTGTTGGCCAGAATAGGGAACTCCTTGGCGACAGATAACCAAAAACTGTCCAAAAAAAAATTTAAGCAAACTTTAGCTTTAAACCACGATTAGAAATCAGGAAAACGGGGAGGAGTAGCAGCTTCAACTACTCGCCACAGCTACACGTGCACGGAAGCCCGAGCGGGGACCTTCGTGGGTGTGGACGAGAGGCGGCCTGCTATTGGTTCATCGCTAGTGGTCGGGATGAATCCTAGAAGGTGATTGGTCAGTGAGCGTGCCTCCATTCTTCCTGTTGCTGATAGCTGGAGGGATTGTGAGGGGAATGTTTATGTTTGGATGGAGGCGGCTGGCAGCGGGCTGGATAAATGGCCTCAGCAGGCCGTAGTTTGGGGACCCATGATTAATTTCCCCACGGCACACCGGACCATGTCTCATGGCACACTAGTGTGCCATGGCACACTGGTTGAAAAACACTGCTATAAGGAACTTGGGTTTTGTATATTTCAAAGAAAAGGAGTCTGCAATAAACTGATACACAATTCCCAAATCAGCTGAAAGCAGAAAGGTCATTAGGTCATATATATTATTTCAGAAGTCCAGTCTATCTTTTTTTAAAATCTAGCTTCTCTAAAGTTACATTTTTAAGGCTGCTATGCTATAAAAAGATTGTAGATAAGTATAATAAATAAGTCCAACACTTTGGAAGTGGTATTTTCTGGGATGTAAATAGTTAAACGAAAACAAATATTTGCCACACTTATTTGAAGTTTGGAATTAAATTAGCACTTATGGATCATTATTTAAGGAAAATCTTTGCATACATACTATTCTGATGCTAAAGATATCTTTGAAGTCTATTTTATGGCCAAACCAGATTATATATCAGAAACTTACCAGTATGATTGGAGCTACTATCCCATTTTTCCAATGAAAAATATAAAAATACAGTATGATATTCATGAATAAATTGCAGCTGCATTTCAGAAAATATATGCTGACTGTTAAGGGCCTAGATAATCAGCTTCTTCCAAGGACCGCTGGAGCTGGAGAGCCACCACCTTCTCAACAACCTTCCCCATGAAGGAAAGGTTGGAGACTGGTTGGTAGTTGTTGAGAATGGCTGGGTCCAGGGAAGGCTTCCTGAGGAGGGGGTGTACAAGTGCCTCCTTGTAGGGATCCGGGAAGGACCCCCTCCCCAGAGAAGCGTAGACAATCTATTGGACCCAGCTCCGTGTCACCTTCTTGCTGGCCGAAACCAGCCAGGAGGGACCCAGATCCAGCAAACAGATGGCGGAACTCATAGCTCCAATGGCATTGTCCACTTCATCAGGTGTCACCAGATCAAACTCTTCCCAGACAGATGGACAAGTATGGGCCCCAGTCACCTTGACTGACTCGTTGTCAGTCGACTCTGTTTCCCAATTGGAGTCAAGGTCCGCCCGGATTCGAGCAATTTTATCAGTGAAAAACGTGTTAAAATCCTCGACACTACTCTGCAAGGGCTCCCCAACTCCCCACTGGTTAAGAAGGGAGCGGGTCACCCTAAACAGAGCAGCCGGGTGGGATTCCGCTGATGCAATCAAGGTGGCATGATACGCGCATCTTGCCGCCTTGAGTGCCACTTTGTAAGTCTTAATGTGAGCTCTTACAAGTGTTCGATCGGATTCGGACTTACTCTTCCTCCATCACTTCTCTAGACATCTCTTCTGGCATTTCAACTCCCGGAGCTCCTCGTTGAACCATGCAGCTCTACAGGGTCTAGTGCTGCGGAGAGGTTGCAACAGCGCAATTCGGTCAAGAGCCTCTGCTGCAGCCTTGTTCCAGGCCTCAGCCAGAGACTCTGCCGAACTGTGGACGAGTGTATCTGGAATAACCCCAAGCGCCTTCTGAAAACCCTCTGGATCCATCAGGTGTCTGGCGCGGAACAACCTAATCAGTTCTGCCTCCCTGCGGGGAAGGATTGGAGCCAGGAAGTGAAGCCGCAATAGGAAATGGTCTGACCATGACAAAGGCAACACTTCTAAGCCCCTTAGTCTCAGATCATTACTCAATTGCTCAGAGAGGAATACCATGTTGGGTGCATGCCCCCCCTCGTGAGTCGGACCCTGTACTACTTGGGTCAGGTTCATGGCTGCCATGGTGGCCATGAACTCCTTTGCCAGTCCAGAAGTTTTGCCGAGTGACGGCAGGTTAAAGTCCCCCAAGACAATAAGTCTGGGGAATCCTACCGCCAACCCGGCTACCTCCTCGAGTAGCACAGGCAGGGCTTGTGACACGCATCTGGGAGGCAGGTACGTGAGAAACAAGCCCACCTGAACCCCTAAGTCCAACATCACCAGGAGGGACTCACAACCCGCAATCTCTCGAGCAACGAGTCTACGCAGGCAAAGGCTCTCCCTGGCTATAATAGCCACTCCTCCCCCACTTCCCTGGGGTCGAGGCTGATGCCATATCTGAAACCTGGCTGAGCAGATTTCAGAGAGAGGAACTCCTCCCTCTGGGCCCAGCCAGGTTTGAGTTACACATGCCAGGTCAGCCTCCTCATCCAGAATCAAATCCTGGATGAGGACAGCTTTATTTACCATCGACTTGGCATTGAGTAGCAGCAGCTTGAGCCCAGGGCCAGAATTACACTCGTCACCAGTATTCTGGGTTGAGCTCACGGAGCCGGAACAAGGGATCATTATTAAGCAGCGATCCCTCCTTCCCCTGGAACGGCTAGCTCCGTGGCTCCCGTCATATCTGCCTCTCCCCAGCAACACCAGAATATTCTGACCCTCTGCCCCCCCAGACATAGGTGCCCCCCCGTCCTGTCTCTCCAGGCCAGGTAGGCCAAATATATCATTTACATCATTCCCATTCACCTCACCCATATTATAACCCCACCCACTCCACCCATCCCATCCATACCAATCATTCATTCCATACATACTACACCCACCCCAATTATCCATCATTTTAAGAAGCCCCCCAATAATTTAATTAAAAAGAAAGTTAAAACAAAATTAAAAATATTAATACTAATATTAATACTAAAAATCTAAAAATTAATTATTAAAAAAGATTAAGAAAATAGGAGATAGATTAAAATTCATTAATCAAAAAGTCAGAAGTATGTAGCACCAGCTCTCAAAGGTGAGCTCAAAAAACGTTCAGTGTTCTGTTTGGCACAGTTCAAAAGGGAATGGCAAAGTTCTAAATAAATAGATTCTGTCCTCCAAAGTCTCTGAGGCAGGCTTCTAGATTTCTCTCTGTTTTCAGTGGTGGCGGCAGGCAGAGGGGAAACCCGGCCATGGCAAGGACTGGTGCTTCAGCCTCAGACAAGGCTCCCTAGCTCACACTCAGTGCCTGGCACCCGCTTCTTCCGGGGGAGTCTCTTCAAGGTGCCCAGAGCAGCTGGCTTTAAATCCCCTGCAGGCTCAATAATTGTTTTTATTGTTTTTATTAGAAGGAGCGGGGGAAGGAGAAGCAAAAGTGAGGAGGAGAGTGCCCTCCTCCTCCTTCTCCTATTGATTCCGCTCCGCACAGAACAAATAAGAGACCAAAAAAAGTGAAAAGGCTTCTTGATTGGTGAGCACAGCTGCTGGGGGTGAGGGCACACGTGAGCAGGTGGGGAGCAGAAGGAGGAGACAGAATGAATGCTGGCAGCCAGGACCATGGTGCTGTCCCCCAGACCCAATTCTCCAAACCCTTCCTAACTGCATGGCCGACAGTGGGAAAGAAGAGCCGAGGCTGGAGAGGGAGGGAGCCTCCTCCCTTTCTCTCCTCCCCCTGGCATGGGGGCGGCATTCGGCAGGCTACCCGGCATTTTTACCAGCTGGGAAACAGGCAAGGCGAGATTGCAGACGGGTCCTTTAAGTGACAGCTGCAGTAGTTTCCCTTCAGGGAGAGACCGCGTGATTCACCTGCCTCCTCCCGCGGTCGCTTCTGCTGAGGCAGCCAAAAGAGAACTGTGCCCATGGAGTCCTTAGGTGGCTGTGCCTCCAGAGCTGCTGCCTGCCCACGGTGTCCCGCAGGTGGCTCAAGGCGGCGACTGCCTTGGCTGCAAAATTCTCTTGCTATTTTCTGTAGATTTGAGTGGGTTAAAAAGTTTTCCTTGGCTTTTTGTGTTGTGTCCTGGCTATCCCTTAATAATAATTCCCGGCCCCGACCTCTCCAATGGCTCCCTTCTCCGTTTTCTGGTACCACCCTACCCTGAGTTCCCCTCTCTCCTTTCCCCCTCCCTCCTTCCCCAAACCCCCAATGGCTGCTGTGTGTTCTGCCCATCATTCCTTCCCACTTCGGCCATGGCATGTTCCAACAGATGGGGGAGGGGAGTTGGGTATAAGGGAAGAGAGAGATTTGTTGCCATGTGTATTCCTTTACTTTATTATTATTAATTAGATTTGTATGCTGCTCTGAGTCTCCGGAGAGGGGCGGCATACAAATATTATTATTATTATTATTATTATTATTATTATTATTATTATTATTATTATTATTATTATTATTAATAATAATAATAATTTTACAAAAGTGTCAATTAAAAAGCATATTGATTTAGATCCAGCAAATGGATACATAAGAAACTGAACCATTCTAAACCAATCAACAACAGAACCAACCAGCTGCTCAGCAGTTCATTATAGCAACGAACATGCCAAACTACTTTTCTTTTTTTTTAGTCACCGGGCTGAATCCACACGCACGCGCGTGCATGCACACAAACACACGCATACACCCCGCAAACTGAAAGGAATACACATGGCAACAAATATCTCTCCTCCCTTATACCCATCTTCCCTCCCCCATCTGTTGGAATGTGCCATGGCCGAAGTGGGAAGGAATGACGGGCAGAACACGCAGTAGCCATTGGGGATTTGGGGAAGGAGGGAGGGGAAAAGGAGGCAGGGGAACTCAGGGTAGGGTCATACCAGGAAAACTAGGGAAGGGAGCCACTGGAGAGGTCGGGGCCAGGAATTAGTGCAGCTGTCACTTAAAGTCGTTCACAAGAAAGAAAAAAGGAGACAATGAGGCCGCCTCGCATTTCGTAAATCCCGGTGCATCAACCAGGCTGCCTAGGACGCTTCTAGTTGAGAGCAGAGCGGAGACAGACACCTTCTGCTCATTTCTCCAGTGCTCCTGAGTAAAGGCTCTTTCTCTCTCCCTCCCCATCCCAAACAGCAGCCCACCCGTGGCGTCGCAGCGGCATTCGGTGGGCTACCCGGGTTTTTTACCCAGACTGTACAGGGACAGGGCTGGAGAGGAGATGAGTTGTGGGAGGCTGTGGTTTGAGTTGGGGCCCCTTCAGGTTTCTGAATTGGACTGTTGAAGCATTGTCCTTATCCTTAAAAGCCAGGTAGCCTGTCCAGGTCTGGCTGGGCCACCCAGACGTTTAAAAGAGGAGTTATTTGAAACGCCAGGGCAGGAGGAGGGCTGCCGTATGGGATAGGGAGGGAGAGAGAAAGAGCCAAAACCCTTTACTCGGGAGCAAGCGGATGGGGAGAGGAAGCCTTGGCGAAGCTAAAGTCTTTTGCCAAGTCCTTGGAAAGGAAGAACCCGTCTGCAATCTCGCCTTGCCTGTTTTCCAGCCGGTAAAAACGTCAGGTAGCCTGCCGAATGCTGCCCTCATGCCAGGAGGGAGGAGAGAAAGGGAGGAGGCTCCCTCCCTCTCCGGCCTTTGGCAGTAGAGTCAAGCACCCATGGCAGTCGCTGCCTTGAGCCATCTGTGGGGCACAGTGGGCAGGTAGCAGCTCTGAAGGCACAGCTGCCTAAGGACTCCATTGGCACCTCTCTCTTTTGGAGACTGCAGCAGAAGTGACCATGGGGGGGGCGGTGAATCACACATTCTCTCCCTGAAGGGATCGAGGCCCATTCTGGGAGGGCGTGTGCCTCCCTTTCTCTTTGAACTGCCCCCAAATGGCAGGCGCCTGTCCAAGGGCTGAATCCTCGGAGCGACTGACTCCAAAAAGGTCCAGCGGCAGTCTGGGAAGCCCTGGGAAGCCTCCCAACACTCATATGATAGGCAGGGAATCCCCGCTGCCCACCCCGAAGCTACAGCTCGTTGCAGCGTCCCTGACTATGAGGAAGCAGGCAGGAAGCTTGGGGAGGCTCCAGGCGCTCATACATTCGGCAGGGAATCCCTGCCGCCCACGCGATGCCGCCACCCTGTAAGCAACCGCGAAGGGGGGGTGCGGGGGTGAGGTGAATCGTGCACTCTCTCTCTGTGCGAGTAGGTAGGGATTGAGGCCCGTTCTGGGAGGGCTCTGGCACAGGAAACGCTGCACCACACTGACTGCGAGGGACTCTCATCTCTCCCCATTGGCTCCAAAGGACGCCGTACGCTTGCCTTCTCCCCCCCTCTTTCGCTGCCTTCCAAGGACTTCCAAGGACTTCGCTAGCCTTTCTTTATCCAGCCGCCACCCTGAGGCGGCTGCGGAGAGTTCTTTGGATGCGCCGTTTTCTGGCAGAAGGGATGGGGGGGAGACCCCGCATGGCAAAGCCTGGCTCTGTTCCCTTAAGATCATCAGAGCCTGCAAACTTAAAAGCACTTGGTTTGGCCACTGCTCGCAGTAGCAGCTGGGAGAGAAGCGAGGGATCATAAGATGACAATGGTTTGTGAGAAGAGATAAGTTCATATGAAGAGGCGTTCGTAAGATGGGGTACCACTGTATCTATATTTTTTTAACTAGGAAATCTCAAAAAACAGTACAGTGGTACCTCGACTTACGAACTTAATTCGTTCTGTGACCAGGTTCATAAGCAGAAAAGTTCGTAAGTAAAAGCAATTTCCCCCATAGGAATCAATGTAAAAGCGAATAATGCGTCCAAACCCATTAGGAAAATCCAAAACTTTAAGGCTTTAAAAAAAAAAGTGGCAAGCTGAGGAACTAGAGGGGATTTCTTCCATCTCATGCCAAAATGTGTCCGTGACCCACCCTACCCCCTTGCCAGAAGTCCACAGGGGAGCCAAAGCCGGGTGTGGGGAAGGGCGGAACTTTCGGCTCCTGGACAGGCAGGAGAGCCCAGAGCCACTGCCTTCCCACCTGGCTGCCTTGCCCATTTCCCCCCCAATACTATTGGCCAACGGTGCCTGCCCCGCCTGCTCCAAAAGTCACACTGAGGCCGCCTGGGATCCCCCGCTGCCAGGACGGTTTGGCGGGGCAGGGTGGGGATTCAAGCCGCTGCCAGGGGCGCCTGGCTGGGTGGGCGCTGCCAGGGGGCCTGGCTGTGGGGACGCTGCCAGGGGGCCTGGCCAGGGGGGCCCCACTGCCAGGGGGGCCAGCCTCCAGCTGCCTCCCAAGCGCAGCCCGGGTCCACTGGCAAGAGCTTCGCTTAGGTCGTTTCTTCCGAGGGTGGCCCGCTGTCTTCTTTCCTGGGTGTGGAGATAACGCCCCCTCCCGCCTCCTCCTCTCTGCTGGGCTCTCCCGGCTTTCCTCCTGTCCACCCCCACCCTCCTTCGAAGAGGGCGAGGGGAGATTTGATGGAATGCCTTATTACTAATACAGTGATACCTCATCTTACAAACCCCTCATCATACAAACTTTTTGAGATACAAACCCAGGGTTTAAGATTTTTTTGCCTCTTCTTCCAAACTATTTTTACCTTACAAACCCAAGCCGCTGCCACTGGGATGCCCTGCCTCCAGACTTCTGTTGCCAGCGAAGCACCCGTTTTTGTGCTGCTGGGATTTCCCTGAGGCTTCCCTCCATGGGAAACACCACCTCCGGACTTCCGTGTTTTTGCGAGGCTGCAGGGGAATCCCAGCAGTGCAAAAATGGGTGCTTCACTGGCAACAGAAGTCTGGAGGTGGGTTTTCCCAGCAAGGGGAGCCTCAGCAAAATCACAGCATCAGAAAAACACGGCAGTCTGGAGGTGAGGTTTCAAGGACTTCCGTGTTTTTGCGATGTTGCAATTTCGCTGAGGCTCCCCTCGCTGGAAACCCCACCTCCGGACTTCTGTTGCCAGTGAAGCACCCATTTTTGCGCTGCTGGGATTCCCCTGCAGCATCACAAAAACACATGTCCGGAGGTGGGGTTTCCCATGGAGGGGAGCCTCAGGGGAAACCTAGCAGCGTAAAAACGGGCGCTTTGGCTGGCAAAAGGAGTGAATTTTGGGCTTGCACGCATTAATCGCTTTTCCATTGATTCCTATGGGAAACATTGTTGCGTCTTACAAACTTTTCACCTTACAAACCTCGCCCTGGGACCAATTAAGTTCATAAGATGAGGTATCACTGTACTGCCATCTCCTTTGCAATCACCCACTTTATATTTAATATCCTATTAATTTCCTCTTGCACCTCTTTCCAGAATTTCTGCACTACCAAACACTCCCAAAACATGTGGATAAATACCCCTCTCTCCTGGCATACATACCAATATACACTGTTGATATTCTGACAAAAGTTGGGTGTATGATACCACTTATGTCAAATTTCCTCCTCATTTCTCTAACCCTTTTATTCTTAGCTTTCCTTATATTCTCCACTATATTCTTCACCTCTTGTATGTCTATTTGTAATTAATTTTGCCACCATCTAGTTAATCCCTCTATCACACACCCATCTGCCTGCATTAACATCCTGTATATATTGCCTGCCTTTGCTTTTGTACCATCACTTTTTTCTCTTAGAATTTTCTCTAATTGTGTCTCTTTCCTTAGTAGTGCTTCGTTATTTTCTCTTTCATTCAAATATGTGCATATTGCATTTATTTGCAACCATCTCTGCTGGCCCAACCACCATTCTATTTGATTTCTACTAACCCTTCCATCGTTCTCATATAACTGTTCTATCCTGTTTATTCCCCTGCCCTTTAACTCACCTATTACCTTGTTTAGGTTTATTTTTTATTTATAACATACAATGTTGACAACTTTGATTTATTTAATCTTAATTTCCCCTGCCACTTTTTCCAAATTTCTAAAGTCCCTTTCAAAGGGCCTATTAATTTATCTAAATCACTTTTATTTCACCTTGTAAATATTAGCTCTCTATTCCTTATCCCATTAATCTCTTTTTCCAACTTAACCCATTTATTTTCAAATACAGTGATACCTTGTCTTACGAACTTAATTGGTTCCAGGACGAGGTTCGTAAGGTGAAAAGTTCATAAGACGAAACATTGTTTCCCATAGGAATCAATGTAAAAGCAAATAATGCCTGCCAACCCATTAGGAAAATCCAAACTTTAAGGCTTAAAGAAAAAGCGGCAGGAGGACAAAGTGAAGGCTAACGGAGTGGAGACAGATAGCGAGGAGAAGCAAGGAATGGAGTTCCTAACGAAGGCTAATGCCATCCCAAATTCCCCCAAAAATCGCCATTCCAAAAGCTTCCTATCTTGCTCTAAATTCCCCCCAAAATTGCCATTCCAAAAGCTTCCTATCTTGCCCTAAATTCCCCCCAAAATCACCATTCCAAAAGCTTCCTATCTTGCCCCAAATTCCCCCCAAAATCACCACTTCAAAAGCTTCCTATCTTGCCCTAAATTCCTCCAAAAATCACCATTCCAAAAGCTTCCTATCTTGCCCTAAATTCCCCCCAAAATCGCCTCTCCAGCCACTTCCTATGCCACCCAAATCGAGGTCCTAATGAAGGCAAATAGAGTAAAGAAAGGCAGCAAGGAGAAACAAGGCATTTTGAAAGGAGAGGTGAGTTTGGAAGACTTTGGAAGGGATTTGGGGTGGCTTAGGAAGCTTTTGAAGTGGCGATTTTTGGGGGAATTTAGAGCAAGATAGGAAGCTTTTGAAGTGGCAGCTACCAGCCCTGATGCAATACCCACAGAATTTTATAAGCTAGACAGTGAAATACTTTTTTCAAATATGTTGGATATATTTAATGATATAATAGCGGACGGTAAATTACCTAAAACATGGACAGAAACTTTAATAACATTAATACATAAATCGGGAACAGAAAAAGAAAAAATTGAAAACTACAGACCAATTTCATTATTAAATGTAGATTATAAAATCTTTATATCAATATATGAATTTAGGTTTAAAAACATTATAAATGAAATAATACATGAAGACCAGAATGGATTTTTACCAGGTAGACAAATTAAAAATAATTTGAGGACAATTATAAATACCTTAGAATATTATGAGCAACACCCCGAAAAACAAATGGCACTTATATTTCTCGATGCTAAAAAAGCATTTGACAACGTAGACTGGACTTTTATGAAAATACAACTAAAGATGAATGTGGGAACTAATTTTTTTAATATAATTCGTTGCGATTTATTCCAACCAATCTGCAAAAATTATAATAAACAAAGAACAAACAGGAAGATTAGAAATACAAAGAGGAGTTAGACAAGGCTGCCCTATATCACCATTATTATGTATTTTAACATTAGAAACTTTATTAATAAAAATAAGAACAGAAAAGGAAATAAAAGGTTTGAAGATTAAAAAAGAAACATATAAAGTCCAAGCTTTTGCTGATGATGTGGCCTTCATAATAGAAGATCCTTTGACATCAACATCAAAATTAATAGATCTAATAGAAGAATATGGGAAAGTAGCAGGTTTGAAAATTAATAAGGAAAAGACACAAATACTTATAAAAAACATGACAGAGACACAGATAAAACATCTAGAAAAATTAACAAATATGAAAATAACAAAAAAAGTAAAATACCTAGCTATTTGGATTTCTTCCAAAGTTATGTCTTTAAAAATGATAACTATATAAAGCTTTTAGGACAAATTTAAAAAGACTTGGAAATATGGAACAACTTACAGCTATCTTTAGTGGGAAGAATTTCCACAATTAAAATGAATATTCTGCCCAAAGTATTATTTCTATTTCAGGCAATCCCAATCAATCCAGGTGGGAATTTTTTTTAAAAAAATTAAACAAGATTACTAAAAAATTTATATGGCAGGGTAAGAAACCAAGAATAAAACAAAGTTCATTAGAAGATCGGAAAGAGAGAGGTGGGTTAGCCTCCCAAATTGGAAGTTATATTACCAAGCATCCACATTATCGTGGATAAAAGAATGGCTAACCCTGGAAAATAGAAGATTATTAAACCTAGAGGGCCACGATTTAATGTTAGGCTGGCATGCCTTCGTATGGTATGAAAAGTCCCAAGCCCATTCATACTTTAACAGTAATATAATTAGGAAGACATTAATAGAAGTTTGGAATGAGATTTTTAAAAAATCACTTTTTAGTAATGCCAGAATGGATCTCACCAATAAAAGCCATCTCCCATTCTAATTTATTAAAAGAAGGGAAAATATGGAAATATAGAAATTTACTTGATAATCAATTAAAACTGAAAACAAAACAAGAATTACAGGAGTCAGGGGTGGAAATAGATTGGTGGCAGTACGCCCAGATTAATTCTAGATATCAAAAAGACATGCGAATATTCATTTTCAAGAAGGATAATAATACACTCGGTAAATTATTAATCCAAAACCAAGGAAAATTGATTGGGAAATTATATAAATATAATTTCATATAAATTATAAGACGATAGGTTGGATATTGAAAGATAATATGATTAGTTGGTGTAAAAATTTTGCAAAGGAAATAAATTCAGATACAGGGGAAAAGGTTGGCTATATAACTGGAAAATAACTAAATCAATTTCCTTTTAAAGAAAATCAAATTAAGATGTTTTATAGATGGCATCTCCCACCAAATAGGATTTCAAAGATGTTTCCAAGTGCCTCACCTATTTGCTGGAAATGTAAAAAAGAAATTGGCACATATTTTCATGCGTGGTGGACATGCCCAAAATCTAAGATCTATTGGAATAAGGTAGAAAATTGGTTAAAGGAAATTACAAAGCAAGAAATCAAGAAGACCCCAGAATTTTTTTAATTAGGTATTACTGATGTTAAATATAAAAAAGAAATATACTGCATATCTTTAGAAAGATTATGGTATGTGCAGAATTAGATATGATGACGAGACGGTTGAGCAATCAAGTGGAAATGGAGTTTTATAAAACTTGGGAGAAAGTATACAACTGGGGGAATGTAAAAAAGGACTATTAAAGATATTAAGATAATGTATGGAATAGTTAAAGTTACTAGGTTGAATATATTTTATAGTGATATTTAATGGATTAGTTTAGTTTTATTACTTGATTATAATTACCTTAATTACAATTATATAATGAAATTGTTTGAATGTCTAGATTTATGCATTATTATAGTATACCAAGAGATATTTTACTAACAAATTTTACTTTTCTGTATTGATCTAAACTATAATTAGTCCTTCTTTCTTGTATTAGGAAGACTTCTATGCTTAGTGGAGCAATGGTAGCTCCTTTACATGTTAAATGTTGTTTGTCTTGTTTTGTGTTATATTTTTAAAAATCAATAAAAATATTTTTTTTAAAGGAAGCTTTTGAAGTGGCGATTTTGGGGGGAATTTAGAGCAAGATAGGAAGCTTTTGGAATGGTGATTTTTGGGGAATTTAGAGCAAGATAAGAAGCTTTTGAAGTGGTGATTTTGGGGGGAATTTAGAGCAAGATAGGAAGCTTTTGGAATGGTGATTTTTGGGGAATTTAGAGCAAGATAGGAAGCTTTTGGAGGTGTCATTTTAGCAGCACGATGGGGCGAAGGAAGAGGCAGGCTAGGGGGGATTTTGGCAGAAGGATGGGGGATGCGGGGAGCAGAGGAGGCGGAGGGCTAGAGGGGAAAGTGGCAAGGAAATGGGGCAGCTCTGGCATTCCCCGCCTCAGGTGCAAACAAAAGGGGGCAGGGAATTCTCATGCAAGCAAATGGGAAATCCCAGCGGTGACAGTCACAAGGCAGGGGAATCCCTTCGGCAGTCAGAGAGCGCAGGCGCAGTAAGAGAGCCCACGGACCCGGGCTCAGGTTCATAAGACAGAAAGGGTTTTTAAGATGAGGCAAAGAAACCTTAAACCCCGGGTTCGTATCTCGAAAGGTTCATATGACGAGGTATCACTGTACTTGCACTTCCATTAATCTTTCCATTTGGAATGCATTTCTATACAACTCTAAACTAAGTTTGCCTCATCCTCCATCTTTTTCATTTGCTATTAGCCATTTTTTCCTTACTCTTGGCCTTTTATCTTCTTCTAACCAATAATTTAATCTTCTGTCTCATTCCCTTAATTTTGCCCCAGGTAAAACACCTGGCAGTACCTGAATTATATACAGGGGGTGGACGAAAAGATGAAAACACCTTGAAAAATCATCAAAATATATATTTTAATATGGTGTTGGTCCACTTTTTGTGGCAAATACATCCTCAATTCTCTGAGGTATTGATTCATACAAATTGTAAATTTTTTCCAAAGGAATTTTTGCCCATTCTTCAGTTAAAGCAGCCTCCAGTTCTTTTAGAGATGATGGTGGTAGAAATCGTCTTCTTACTTGAATCTCTAAAAGCGACCATAAATGCTCAATAATGTTGAGGTCTGGCAATTGTGGTGGCCAGATGAGATGCTGAACTTCATTAGAATGTTCCTCGTGCCATTCTTTAATAATTCTTGCTCTATGGATTGGTGCATTATCATCTTGAAAGATGGCATCAGCCTCTGGAAACAGTTCTTGAACCATAGGATGAATTTGGTCGGCCAAAATTCTTAAATAGTGATGTCTGTTAATTCTTCCATGAAGGGAAATCATTGGCCCGATGGATTTCCAAGAAATAGCACCCCAGATCATCACTGAACCCCCGCCATGTTTGACGGTTGGGAGCAATGTTCCCTCTAATTTTTTTTCGGTATGGGCGGAAAGGTATAGTGTTTGAGCAGCAGTCCCTTTGGGACTGGGCGGCACAGAAGTCAATATATAAATATAAATAAATAAATAAATATTTCTAATTTCTCTTTTTTCTCCCCTTTTTGCTTTCATTTCTTTCTCTCTCTCTCTCTCCCTTCCTCTCCTTTTCTCTCTCTCTCACACTCACTCTCTTTCTCTCTCTTTCTCTCTCTCTCCCCCCTCTTGCTCTCTCTTTCTCACTCTTTCTCTTTTTCTAACACTTTCTGTCTCCCTCTCTTTCTCTCTTTCTCTGTCTCTCTTGCTTTCGCTCTCTTCCTCTCCTTTTCTCTCTCTCTCTTGCTTTCTTTCTTTCTCTATTTCTCTCTCCCCTCCCTTTTCTCTCTCTCTTGCTCTCTCGTACACCATGCCAGCAACAGAGAGAGAAAGAGAAAGAGAGAGAGCGGAGAGAGAGCGGAGGGTGGCTTGCTGGTCTGCGGCCCCCTGGATGAGTGGCCCCACAGGGCCCCAGTGCTGGAATCTGCTGTTGCCTCTGCCCCCATCCGGCTCTTTTTACAGCAGCACTTCAGCCTGATGATGGTGAATGTGATTTCACCGAAACGTCGCATAGACATTCAAAATATTACATGAGGCAAAACCCGAACTCAGAACAATCTACATACATATACCCGTGAAAATCTACGAAGACACACACATATATATAAACATATATATATATAAACATAGAAGACTGATGGCAGAAAAAGACCTCATGGTCCATCTAGTCTGCCCTTATACTATTTCCTGTATTTTATCTAAGGATGAATATATATTTATCCCAGGCATGTTTAAATTCAGTTACTGTGGATTTACCAACCACATCTACTGGAAGTTTGTTTCAAGCATCTACAACTCTTTCAGTAAAATATTTTCTCATGTTGCTTCTGATCTTTCGCCCAACTAACCTCAGATTGTGCCCCCTTGTTCTTGTGTTCACTTTCCTATTAAAAACACTTCCCTCCTGAACCTTATTTAACCTTTTAACATATTTAAATGTGTCGATCATTTACATCCCCCCTTTCCCTTCTGTCCTCCAGACTATACAGATTGAGTTCATGGTCTTTCCTGATAAGTTTTATCATTAAGACCTTCCATCATTTTTGAGCCCATCTTTAGACCCGTTCAATTTTATCAATATCTTTTTTTAGGTGAGGTCTCCAGAACTGAACACAGTATTCCAAATGTAGTCTCACCAGCGCTCTATACAGCGGGATCACAACCTCCCTTTTCCTGCCTGTTATACCTCTAGCTATGCAGCCAAACATTCTACTTGCTTTCCCTACTGCCTGATCACATTGTTCACCCATTTTGAGACTGTCAGAAATTACTACCCCTAAATCCTTCTCTTCTGATGTTTTTGCTAATACAGAAGTGCCAATTCAATACTCAGATTGAGGATTCCTTTTCCCCAAGTGCATTATTTTACTAAGCTATCATCAGCTCTTTATGTGGAACCGTATCAAAGGTTTTGCTGAAGTCCAGATAGGACTTCATATTTTTAATATATAATAAAATATATAATAAAACAAATAGCAAATTCTTATTTATAAATAGTGATGGTGCTTTATGGTGCTTTATGTCATGTGATAAAATGAGGATAGATTTCAGATTTCAATATTTGTGAAAGCAAGTTCATGTGATCATAGGTAGATAGATAGATCATATTATTAAGTATACATGGTTCAATCCTGTGAACGTTTATTTGTTGACAAATTTTAGAGGATTTATTTAAAAATATTATTTTAAAAGAAAAACTAATTGTGCACACAATATCCATATTTTTAGTATCACAGATGATACGGATGAATCCACATACACATGGGAGGTTGAACAACTAACCTTGTGGTGTGACTAAAACAATCTGGAACTGAACACACTCAAAACCGTTTAGGAGAAACCCTCCCAAACTTTCACTTCTTACAATGCTAGAGAACACAATATTAACAGGAGAGACCTTCAAATTTTTAGGTTCTACCATATCACAAGATCTAAAATGGACACCTAACATCAAAAATGTCATCAAAAAAAGCACAACAATGAATGTTCTTTGTGCAACAACTCAGAAAGCTCAAACTGCCCAAGAAGCTGCTGATACAGTTCCACAGAGGAATTACTGAGTCTATCATCTGCACCTCTATAATTGATTGGTTTGATTCTGCAAACCAACAAGACAAAAACAGACTTCAGAGGATCATTAGAAGAACTGTAGGAAAACATTTGCTACCAACCTGCCTTCCATTGAGGACCTGTATACTACATGAGTCAAAAAGAGGGCTGTGAAAATATTTACAGACACCTCTCATCCTGGACACAAACTGTTTCAGTTCCTACCCTCAAAATGACGCTATAGAGAAGTGATGGTGAACTTTTTTTGGTTTACGTACCAAAAGGGTTTGTGTGGGTGTGCACGTGCCCACATCCCTTCCCTCCCCCTTCCCCTTCAGGAAACTTCTTCAAACTCCGGAGCACAAAAAGCAGCACATCAGGCAAAACGGAAGTTTGGAAAATGCACTTCCTATTGGCCCATTGTGCTGTTTTTTGCACTCCGGGGCTCCAGGAAGCTTCCCTGAACCCTCCAGAGTGCAAAAAACAGCACAACAGCAAACCAGAAGCATTTGTTTTGTTTCCAGGGCTTCAGGTAAGTTTTCCTGAAGTATCCGAAGAGCAAAACGGCCTTTCCCAAGGCTGAAAATCAGCTGGCCAGTGCGCTGGAGCTGAAACAGGACATAGTCTTGTGTGCCCTCTGATATGACTCGGCGTGCCACCTGTAGCATGTGTGCCATAGGTTTGCCATCACAGCTATAGAGCAAGACAGTTGTTGAGTCTAGTATTGTTTGATACTAATTGGTCAAGTCCCAGGCTGGTTATGGCATTGAATAAAGTAGTATGGATTGGTTCCGTGCTGCATTCATTTAGGGTCCAGTTGATGTGTGGTAGGTTGAGATCACCAAGGAAGATAGTAGGGTAGGAGCAGAAGGCTGCCCACGTTAGTAGTGAAGCTAATTTGGTTGCATGTGTGATGTTGTAGTCAGGAGCTCGGTAGCATAGTAGGAAGCGGAGTGTGTTATTCAGGGAAAGATCACATATAATGGTTTCAGGGAGGATAAGATCATGTGCAATTTGGATGTTTTTTAGATTGAGTGTTTTTTTAATAGAATATAGCTACACTGCCTCCTCTGCGGGATTCTCGGTCAGATCGAAAAACAAGGTAGTTATTTGATGTGATGACGGAGTCAGGATAGGATGAATTTAGCCATGTTTCACAGACAAAGATTATGTCAAATATGTTGGTGTTTAGTAATAGGAGGAATTCAGACAACTTGTTGGTTATACTTCTTGCATTGATTAATTTACATTTAAGATTGATTTTGGGTTCTGGATTGAAATAGGGTTGAGTTGGATTGAAATTGGATTGTCTTAAAGTAGTAAGGGGGCGCTTCCCTATTCATGGCTGGAAGTGTTAGGGATGTCCGTTTGCTGGTGAGGGATGGTAAGGATAGAAGTGTGGGATGGCTGAAAGATGAAGGGAGGGTTGTGGGTCTTGGTTTTGATGCATTCAGTGCGGTAATCTATGTATAGGTTAGTTTCACCAAGACCTTGACGTCTCTTAAGTTCGGCCCAAAGTTCACGAGAACGGATGCGTTGAAGTAGAGATAGATCTGGTCTGGATCTAAGTTTGCTGTAGTTGGTGTTATTTCTGGTGATGGAGTTCATAGTCTTGGTGAACTGTTGTTTGGTAGTTTCACTTTTACAAACAACTCTACAGAATTGGGGAGCCGTTGATCCATCACTGTACCTAAGTACAGGGCCGTTTCTAGTGACCTCTAAGATGTCATCAGGGACAATTGTTCAAGGATGTTGGCTGCGAATGATGTTACATACACTTGCTAGATCAGATTCCCCATTTTCCTAGAGGCCAAATAGGATTGCATTCTGTCGCTTTTGTTCACGCTCCATGGCATTTTTAACGAGGGTAGAGATGTCGGCAGTTGGGTTTGGAGGTAGCGGATGGAGAATAAACTGGTGGTGGAGAATAAACTGGTGGTGGTGGAGTGGTGTAGGGCAGAGGTCCCCAACCGCTGGTCCGCGGACCGGGACCGGGCCGTTGGGGTTTTCCAGCCGGTCCGCGGCGGCGCTGCCCTCCCAGCAGAGGACATTATGCAGGACAGGGTGGGGCGTCGGGCAGGGCGGGGAGAATCAGGAGGCTCCTTTGGCGGCTGGGGGCTGCCTGGCTTCGTGATTTTGGCTGGGGGGGAGTTAGGAAGGTCCTACTTCTCCCCCCCCCAGCCAAAAACTCAAAGCCTATCTGCTGGATACGGGCGATGAGCGGGACGAGCGGCACCGAAGCCGGTGGCTGTGGCAGCTGCTGCAAGAGGCTTCCGCGCCGCTCTGTCCCACTCATCGCCCGTATCCAGCAGATAGGCTTTGAGTTTTTGGCTGGGGGGGGACTTAGGAAGGTCCTACTTCTCCCCCCCCAGCCAAAAACTCAAAGCCTATCTGCTGGATACGGGCGATGAGTGGGACAGAGCGGCGCGGAAGCCTCTTGCAGCAGCTGCCACAGCCACCGGCTTCGGCGCCGCTCGTCCCGCTCATTCCCCGTGTCTGGCAGAAGCTGCTGCCCGAGTGCTCTTGGCTGGCGGGATTCAAAGTGCTGGGGTGGGGGGTGTCCTGACAGCCCCCCCACCCCAGTGCTTCGCCTCCCGCTGGGACACCCCCCACCCCAGAACTTTGAATCCCGCCGGCCAAGAGCACTCGGGCAGCAGCTTCTGTCAGACACAGACAATGAGCGGGACGAGCGGCGCCGAAGCCGGTGGCTGTGGCAGCTGCTGCAAGAGGCTTCCGCGCCGCTCGTCCCACCCATTGCCCGTATCCAGCAGAAGCTGCTGCCCGAGTGCTCTTGGCCAGTGGGATTCAAAGTGCTGGGGTGGGGGGTGTCCCAGCGGGAGGCGAAGCACTGCGGCGGGGGGGCTGTCGGGACACCCCCCACCCCAGCACTTTGAATCCCGCTGGCCAAGAGCACTCAGGCAGCAGCTTCTGCTGGATACGGGCGATGGGTTGGATGAGCGGCGCGGAAGCCGGTGGCTGTAGCAGCTGCTGCAAGAGGCTTCCGCGCCGCTCTGTCCCACTCATCGCCCGTATCCAGCTTATAGGCTTTGAATTTTTGGCTGGGGGGTGGAGAAGTAGGACCTTCCTAACTCCCCCCCCAGCCAAAATCACAAAGCCAGGCAGCCCCCAGCTGCCAAAGGAGCCTCCTGATTCTCCCCGCCCTGTGGAGAAGTGTGGAGGGCTGCGTCACTAAGCTCCACCCCTCCATAACCCCACCCCCATATGACCAAAGCCCCCCCCCCCCGGGCCGTGGAAAATTGGTCTAGCTTAAAGCCGGTCCCTGGTGCAAAAAAGGTTGGGGACCTCTGGTGTAGGGTATTTGTTTTGGTGGTTTAGCATTTATCAAATCTTGGATGGTTTTGTTCTATGGAGGCAAGCTGAGGTTCGATGTTTTCTATGTATGCTTGTTGTGTTTTAGAGAATGCTATTAGGGTGAGGATTTCATCAGATGAGTTGCTGAAGGAGTCAGGTTTTGGAATACAAGATGGGCAGAAATAGTAGAACGAGGAATTATCTTGAAGAAAAGCCGCAATATGTTTATTTATGTTAAGGCAGGTATGGTGAGCTGCTTTGTAGCAGGAGTGACATTTTTTAGATCCTTTTTGTATATTAATTGAGTCATTGCATTTAAAGCAAAGGTTGCTGGAGTTATCAGGATTATTTTCCTGGGAGTTTTGGGACCTTTTTTTAGCTGGCATATCTGGGCACAGGATTATTGTTTGCTGATATAGCTTTTATTGTTATATAGCAATTGGGTAGAGTATAGATATATCTGAGAATGTGATTGCTAGGATCCTTCACAACCACTAGGGGGAGATGGAGCGTTGCTGTCAGATTAAGTGACTTTTCAAGTTGATAGAAGCTTTCACTTCCCAGAGCACAGGAAGTCTCTTGGTCTTTGTTAAATTGATGAACCACATGGTAATGGAGAACTCCTAATGCTGCTACTGAAGCAGGACAGTTTCAGAATCCTGAATCAGCTTTTGGGAAGGCTCGGGCGTTTGCAGAGTCAGTTGGCTCCTAATGCTGTTGAAATGAGCTGCAGGAGGCTGATGGCTCTTCGGAGATCTCAGAGCTGGAGACTCGTCTGTACTTCTTTGCAAGCTCCCAGGTAACTTTGTTGGGCTTATTGGAATCAGTTGTGCAGCACTGGATAGGGAATAGGGCTCTTGGCGGTTCACCTTTCACCCACCCAAATTAAATCACAGGGCTGGGGAATCGGCTGTGCCTGGGAACTCTGCAGGACTTTAAGAATCAGATGGGAATCTGGCTTTTAAAATCAGCTGGGAAGCACTGGGGAATGCCTGGGTGGAATAGGGCTTCAGATGTTTATGAATTAGGCTTCAGAGGTTTGAATCAAGCTTCTGATATTTTTTAAATCAGCTGGGAAGCTGGAATCGGGCTACGGTGAGATGAATTAAACAGTTGAGAAGTGGGAACGCACCTTTGTTATGTCCTGTAGCCTTGTGATTGCTTTGTAGTCTAGCGGTTGTTTGTTGAGCCTCCTGGGATTTCAGAATCGTCGCTTGATAGTAAGGGAATTCATTTACTTCCTTTCAGATTTTTCCTGTCTCTGAATTGGGTTTTATAACTTTTTAAAAGACTTTACCCTACCTAGTGAAGTGACCATGCATCTCACTCAGATCGCCATCTTGAGAATTCTTGATGAACATATCTTTTATGTACACAGAGAACATCTCCACCAAGAAAAATTCCTCATGTGTCCAATGACACTTGGCCAATAACAAATTCAATTCAATTCTATATCATTTAAAGGGATTGTGCTATTTGGTCACACTCACATCTCAACTTAGTTCACTTTCTGGTAAATAGCTGTTTCTTGTTTCCTGATTATCCAATGTATCACAGCAGGCGTAGTTAGGTGGTCAAATAAAGAGGAGAGGTCTAGAGCAGCTGGAGACATTTGGGTCAGAACAAATTTATATTTCAATTTTTCTTAATAATTTTGCCCCAAATTTGATTTATATTTTTACTGCACCCTTAATTTATACCCCCATAATTTGTGTTTGATGTTTAGGGATACACATTCCACCATGTAACAAATAGGTTTTTTCAAAAAACTTTCAATTAACTATGTAGTTACTTTCTATAATTCACAGAAATCTTATTCAATTTCATGACACTACAATCATTTCACATTTTCTACTTATATAGTGCAGCAACTATTCATTATATCAGCGGTTCTCAACCTGTGAGTCGCGACCCCGGCGGGGGTCGAATGACCAAAACACAGGGTAGCAGTGTTTTTCAAACAGTGGAGACAAGGTCAGGTGTGCCGCGAAGAAGGAAGCTTAAGTTCCGGTCTCACAACTTTTTGCTGAGGGCGCGAAGAGCAAAAAGTTGTGAGACCGAAAGCTGAGCTTCCTTCTTTGCGCCTTCCAAGTTTTCTGGCAGCTGCAGTGCCCTGCCTGGCTGGAGCTTCCCTGGAGACATGCCAAATTAAATTGATAAGTAAAGAAGATAAAGAAATGTTGAATAAAGAAATAACTAAAGAAGAACTGGAAAAAATAATTATGAAACAGAATAATAATAAAACACCAGGCCCAGATGGTTTCCCAATTGAATTCTATAAAGCAACACTTCACATAACGGGAGAATTATTATTAGAAATCTACAAAAAATGTTAACAAACGGTGAATGTCTGGCATCATGGCAAGAAGCTAATATAACATTGATACACAAAGAAGAAACAGACGCAAAATATATTAAGAACTACAGACCAATATCCTTATTAAACGTAGATTACAAAATTTATATGTCAATCATAGCAGATAGATTTAAAAAAATATTAAACAAAATAATACATCCTGATCAGAATGGTTTTCTGCCTAATAGACAAATTAGAAATAATATAAGAATTACATTAAATATGTTAGAATACTATGAAAGTCACAATGATAAGGAGTTTGCAATGCTGTTTCTAGATGCTGAGAAAACCTTCGATAACCTCAATTGGAATTTTTTTTAAAAATTAATAAATATTATGGATTTAGGAGGAAATTTTGAAAATACGATAAATAAAATATATTCCAAACAAAAGGCAAGGATAATTATAAACGGAGATTTAACAAATTCATTCGATATTAAAAAAGGAGTGAGACAAGGCTGCCCATTATCTCCCTTAATATACATAATGTCTATAGAAATCCTACTAGATCAAATCAGGGGAAAATCACTAATACAAGGCACTAAAATTAAACAGCAAATATATAAAGCACAGGCTTTTGCCGATGATCTGGTCTTCTTTTTAGAAAATCCAGTCAGCTCATTGATATATTTAGTAAAAGAATTAGAGAATTATGGAAAAGTGGCCGGATTAAAAATAAATAGGAATAAAACTAAAATATTAACCAAGAATTGTAATCAAGATTTAAATAAATTATTAATAAAGGAAACAGGTTTTCAAATAGAAAAAAAATTAAATACTTAGGAATTTGGTTTACGGCAAGGTACTCTTCACTAAAAGAATTAAACTATATGAAACTACTAAACAAAACAAAAGAAGATTTAGAAAAATGGACAAATTTAAACTTATCCTTAATGGGAAGGATCAATACCATAAAATCTAATATACTCCCAAGGTGGCTCTACCTCTTCCAAACAGCGCCAACACAATTAGACAAATCATTCCATCCAAATATAATTAGCCAAGAACAAATTATAACCTATGAAGTCCTCCTGAATACCAAAGGAAGTCTAAAAACTAGAGAAAGACTTAAAGCTGAAGGCATAGTAATAGACTGGCTACCATATTACCAAATTCAAAGTAGATACAAAAAAGACCTGGTGAAATTCGGAATATGTAAAAAACAAAATGAAATAGATAAAATATTAACAGGTCCTGACAAAAAATTCATAACCAAAATGTATAACTATCTACTAAACTACGAAAATATCAAAGAAATAGTTAAACCTAATATGATAGCTTGGATGACCAACTTTGACTATGCGATCCAACTGGAAGACTGGGAAAAACTATGGTCAGTAAATTACAAGATGATGCTATCAACACCTTAAAAAGAAAATCTCTATAAAATGTTTTTCCGATGGCACTATGCGCCAGCGCGCTTAGCCAAAATAAATGTGAATGTAAGCAACAAATGTTGGAAGTGCAAAAAAGAGATAGGAATATACTACCACATTTGGTGGCGATGTAAGGAAGCAAAAAAAATTTGGACCCAAATTCAGACATGGATGGAAGAAATATTGGATTATAAACTTGAGAGGAAACCAGAAATGTACTTATTAGGAATAATTAGAGGCAAACATAGTAAAGAAAATTATTACTTAATAAATCATATACTCACAGCTGCAAGATTAGCATTTGCACAAGTATGGAAACAAGAAAAGACCCCAAACGAAGAAATGGTGATTAAAAAAAAATTAGACTGCGCCAAATTTAGCAAATTAACATATGAGATACAAAACCAACAAAATGAGGACTGTTACAGAGTGTGGGAGAAATTATACAACTGGGTGGAAATTAAGAAAAATGCATAGTAAATAGAATTGTAAAAGATAAACTTTGTAAACATATAAATTGTAAATGTTTAATGTTGTCTGTATGGTGTTTAATTGTTTGTATGTTAAATAAAATTGTTAAAAAAAAAGTTGCGAGACCGGAAGCTGAGCTTCCTTCTTTGTGCCTTCCAAGTTTTCCGGCAGCTGCAGCGCCCTGTCTGGCTGGAGCTTCCCTGGAGGCGACAGCAGGTGAGCTTTGGGGCTCAGCGGGAGGGTGCCAGCAGTAGCCATGGGGCAGCGGCAGGCCGCACGCCAACAACCAACCCCCAGCGCAGCCTTTTCAAAGGCCGTGCACAACAGAGCTGGGCGTTGGGGTTGGGGGAGGGGAGCGACGAAAATGGAGGCCGGCAAAGATTTTTCTTACTTTAAATGTCACGTGCGTATCTGCACGCGCTCCCCATTCCCCTGCCAGCTGCCGGCACCAGCCCAATGACCGTCTAGGGGGGGGGCATGGATTCACGCCCTGCAAGCTTTTGGCACCCACCCGATGACTGTCTGGGGGGAGCGCGGATCCACGCCCCGCAAGCTTTTGGCACCTGCCCGATGACCATCTGGGGGGAGCGCAGATCCATGCCCCGTGAGCTGCCAGCACCGGCCTGATGACCATCTGGGGAGAGCACGGATTCACACCCCGCGAACTGCCGGCGCTGGCCCAATGACCATCTGGGGGGAGCATGGATCCACACCCCGCAAGCTGTCAGCGCCGGCCCGCAAGAGAGAAAGAGCAACAGACAGAGCAACAGAGAGCGAGAGAAAGAAAAAGAGGAAGAAAGAAAGAGAAAAAGACAGAGTGAGAAAGAGAGAGAAAGAGGAGGGAGAGAGAAAGAGAGAGAAAGAAAGCAAGAGAGGGAAAGAAAGCAAGAGAGAGAGAAAGTGTGTGTGAGAGAGAAAGCAAGAGAGAGAGAAAGAGTGTGTGAGAGAGAAAGCAAGCAAGAGGGAGAGAGAAAGTGTGTGTGAGCAAGAAAGAAAGCAAGAGAGAAAGAGAGTGAGAGAGAGAGAGAGAAAGCAAGAGAGAGAGAAAGATAGCAAGAGAGAGAGGGGGGAGAGAGAAAGAGAAAGCAAGAGAGAGAGAGAAAGCAAGAGAGAGAGAGAGAGCAAGAGAGAGAACAAGAGAGAGACAGAGAGAAAGATAGGGGAGAGACAGAAAGAAAGCAAGAGAAAGAGAGAGAGAGAGAGAAAGCAGGAGAGAGAGAGAAAGCAAGAGAGAGAGAAAGAAAGCAAGAGAGAGAGAAAGCAAGAGAGGGAGAAAACAAGAGAGGGAGAGAGAGAAAAGGAGAGAAGGGAGGGAGAGAGAGAAATGAGAGAAAAAAGGGGAGAAAAAAGAGAAATGAGAAAATGATTGAGGCAGAGAATGAGAGGAAAGAGAGAGAGAGAAAAGAGAGAGAGAGAATTGACTCTTGATTTAAACTTCAATCATATGATAAAAATCACCCAAAGAATAAGAGAGAAAAAAAACCCAGCCCTCACCTGTTTTTGGAAATGGTTCAAGAGTTTTTGTGATTAATCACTATGTTTAAATTATGTTGGATTTGTAGCAATGCGAATAGATAATGCAAATCAGGTACAGTATTTACATTTTTAATCATAATTGTAGCAAAATTACAGTTTTGAAGTAGCCACCAAAATTATTTTTTGGATTGATGTCACTGCAACATGGGGAACGGTATTGCACCATCACGGCATTAGAAAGGTTGAGAACCACTGCATTATATTCATCTAATAATGTGTCTATTCAACATTGTAATGCATTTACTAAACATTTTAAGTTAGTACATATAGACTACTTGCTCTTCTCTTCAGAGAAAAGCCTGTGGCAGTGCACAATGTAATAAAAATGTCAGATAGCCACCCAACAATTAAACAACTCCAAATGAAAAAGCATACAGGTAGTTCTTGTTTAGCAACTACAACTTGGACCAGCAAGCTGGTTGTTAAATAAAGCAACCACTAAGTGAAAATCTTAACTTTCTGAAGATCCCTCAAGACCTGGTGGTTTTGCCATCAGGTCTAGAGATCCTATGGAATTGGCAAAATAAATTAATAATTTCCCAGTATTATTAACATCTCTTTTGCCCATTATATTTACTTGCATTTTATAGTTTTTAATATTTTAAATTATTATAATTGTTATTTCTGAGCTATATTTTTTAAACTTTGTTTTTCACTGCCCAGCATCACTTGTTTCGTGAGATGAATGGGCTATATAAATTTGTAAAATAAATGAGACCAGAACTATGCTTACAGTTCTATCTCAGTTTTCCTTTGCTTGAAGTTCTTTGTCCCTTTGTGGATATCGTGATATGGAGTAAATAAGAAAGTAAAAATAAGAGCAGTAAGACCCTATGAAGATCATAATTGCAAGGATTGGTCACATCTTTAAAACAATGGTTTAATTTTGGTCACTAAATAAGTCACTATGTAAGTTAGGACTGTACAGCATACAACAAATGCATTTTTAAATTATTTCTAACACATCTGAGAATGGCTACTATATGAGTACTGGTCACCAACTTTTCCTATACTTCTGAATAACTATCTGTATGTTAGAGAGAGCTATATTTAAGATCTGCTAAAACAATTATAAAGTAAATGAATCATGGCTAAGTAGTACCAACACCAATGACTCTAAATCTTATATAACCTAATTAGATATAATTCAGTTGGTTTATATCTTTATCTAACAAACTTCCCCATAGTAAAATCACTGTCAATAGTTAATGTAAACATTCTATATCAGGGGTGTTAAACTTGTGGCATCATGGCGTTGTTGTGTGATATTATTGGGACTTTTCCCTTCACCAAACTGGTTGTGGGCAAGGCCAGCGCTTAACGCATCCAGCCCACAGGCCATGAGTCTGATAGCTCTGTTCTGTATCTTCCACCTTAATTCAATCCTTGTGCGAAAAATCTGGGGTATGAAAATATGAGATATTTTATTTAAGTCTTTTTTTTTAGTTCATCCTTTTAGCCATTTGTTGCTCTGAAGAAAAGCCTATGAATCACACAATATCCTGAGGCCAACCTGTTAGTCAAATTTCTTGAGGTCAAAAGATATGTCAAAAGATAAACATTTCCTCATGAATTGCCCATTACAGACATTATCACTTACTCATCCCAACTATCTCATGCTTAACATCACAGGCTGCTTTCATCTTCTCAGAGACCATCAGAAAAGACCAAACACAAGTGAGACATGCATCATAATCCCTTTCCACATCCATAAAACATGCAGTCATGTGTAGATAAATGTACTCCTAGACATTCTGATTCACTCCTATAATATTTGTAATGGAGAAAAAAACTTGTTTTTTAAGTGTTTTAAGTTTGAAAGGGTTTTTTTTGTAACACAAAGCATGAAGTATTCAGGAAAGTGGTTTATTTCTTCATCCAGATGCCTTCCAAAATACAAAACCCGCCCATTCCTATTTTTAGACTAAGGCTCTTAGTGTTTCTTCATTTAATGTGGATTTAAATGCTTCAAAAACAGACATTGGTATATTTGTGAAAGCCGCTGCGTTTTTCTTTAAACTTTTGTAAATGCATTTTTTTTAAAAGAAAAAGGAGGAAAAAAGAAAAACAATGAAGCAAAGATGACTTTTCTCAGCATTCTTTGTAACGAAGTGTGCTAGCTGTGAGAAAATGTTCTCATACTTTGTATCTAATTCTGGCCTTTAAAAAAATTGTCCACTAGAGCTAGTGAGATGGACAGCTAGAATAACTGGGTATAAATACTCTGTAATTCACAACACTTATAGGAAGACTATTTACATAAATTTCTCCCAACACTCAGCTGGACAAAAATAAACCAATAATATCAGAGAATACAAACAATATTTTCCCCAAAGCATTCTGAAAGCTTTACAGTATTTCCTCAATTTTCGCAGGGGGATGCATTCCGAGACAGCCCGCGAAAGTCGAATTTCCGCAAAGTAGAGATGCGGAAGTAAATACATTATTTTTGGCTATGAACAGTACGTATTACAAGCCTTCCCTTAACACTTTAAACCCCTAAATTATAATTTCCCATTCCCTTAGCAACCATTTAGATTATTACTCACCATGTTTATTTATTAAAGTTTATTAAAAAAATATTTATTAAGGGTGGGACTGTGGTATAGGGGAAAAAACCACTAAGTATTTTTAATTAATATTTTTGAAAAACCGTGGTATAGACTTTTTGCGAAGTTGAAACCCGCGAAAATTGAGGGAACACTGTATTTCAAAAGTCTCATAATGTTCAGGTTAATGAGCCCTAGTATCTTAGGAAATAACCCTGATAAAATATCCAACATTTTTCTGTATTATTAGTTAACTATCTATTTGTTTGGAAATCTTTCTTTCTTTTTCCCTCTCAGAAAACCCTAGATATATTTTCCCTAATCTTCCTCTTCCCAAATCTCATAGTACAGTATTTGTATTCCCACGCTGGACACAGGAAAAATAGCCTACATGCTATTTCTTCTAAGTATAATACAACGAACTGTTTTTTTTTTAAATTACCAAATCCTAGATTATATGTGGGGGGAAAAATCACACCTCAGACTTAAACAGCTATTGTCATGCTAACATCCTGAATAAACTAAAAAAAAGGCTGAGAGAATGCAAATAACATGAGTTGGAAAGCATAGCTCAAATTACTGAAAGCTTTAAGAATCAGTAACAAGCACAGTGTTATTAGCTACATTTTTGACCACATCACACAATTTCTGCTTCCATAGAATTGTTTTCGTCTGCCATCCTCCACCCACATTTAGACACATTTACTTAATATACACCAAAAGAATTCTTTGAATCTAGAAAATGGGCACATAATCCTATCCTTACCTTTTTTGTATCTCATTCACACCAGAGGACAACTTTTCGACATGCAGAAGTAAGCACAATAGCTGTAAAACCAGCACTTTGGGAACTGAAGTGGAGCTGTGCAGGTACTCAATAATATACTGTAGACAGATTAGTCAGAGAAAGAGCTGTACTTCATGACTCAGTGGTTTCTTCACTAAAGCTTTCTACTCTAATGCTTTCACAATAAAAGTCCCTTAAAGTTCCTGGGAATTCAAACTGTTGGTTGCTAAAAGCAAAATACAGCATTTGAAGTGGGAATGGAGGCATATGTTGTCTTGTTTTATTGCTTCTAGTCTTCTTTTCAAAATAGTTCAAAATTAATCTCTTACTTTATTAGGCAAAGTCAGAAACGTATTAAATATAGAAACCATATTACTTCATCAAACAAAATTAGTTTACTGGGGGAAGTTTACCAATATTGAAGTCACAAAATCTTTGAGTAGAATTTAAACAAAATGTGATAGATGACATAGATATTCATTTTAGATTTCCCTGGAATAGACTAATAACTGATCCATATTTTAAAAATATAAAGTCTATTTCCAGTGTTACAACAACTTTAAGCATCCAAAAACTTTATAAAATGGTGCAACAATTGTTACAATGCTTTCCCTAGTATAAATCATAAAAGTTTAAAGCAGGCTTTTTTATTCATAAAATAGATTGAATTTCAGTTCCTATAATTTTCCAAATAGTCTCTGAGTTAGCGTGAAACACATTACAGAAAAAAAATTATACAGGATTGATTAAAGTATGAATGAATACCCTAAGCCAATGATGGTGAACCTTTTTTCCCTTGCATGGCAAAAGGGCATGCGTGTGCACTAGTGTGTGTCCACACCCATGCCCTCCCTCTGCACATGCGCACACCCCCTACACTGCCTCCCATATGTGCATCGGTTTCACAAGGGACTCCTGAAGTCAATAAAAACAACCCAACGGGCCAACCAGAAGTTAGTTTCTGAACTTCCATTTGGCTATTTTTCACCATCCCCACACCTTCAGGAGGTTTCCCTGACGCCTCGGGAGAGTGAAAACAAAGTTCTGGTTGGCCCATTGAACCATTTTTTTTGCCAACAAAAATGGCCCAAAAGGCTGAAAATCAGCTGGGCAGCATGCATATGTGCACTGGAGCTGACATAAGGCAACACCTTGCATGCTCCCTGATATCGCTCTGTGTGCCACCTGTGGCAAAGGTGACATAGGTTTGCCATCAAAGCCCTAAGCATTATAGATTTTTGTAAGATTGGATAGACAAGTCAGATTAAAGGTATAGAAATTTGATAAATCTGGATATTACTGTACCCACTATGCTCCCTAATATTCAATCTGAACTACAAGTGCTATTCCAGTCCCAGTGGAGGAAAAGGATTCAAAGGATATAATTGTGCTTCATGTTTTATGTGCTATATACAGTATTCTAAAGTACAACCTAGAGTGCACCTGGAGGGCTAGGAAGGGCCTGTTTTGTAGTTATGAGCCTAACTTATTCTATCCCCTGACCTGATTGCTTCTTTGTAGTACTTCCTATCCTCAACTAGAAGACTTCCAACTTCCCTGTTGGCTTCCCCCATTTGATTTCACTTGTGGGAAGCTGCCATGGAATGTTGAAAATAATCATCATGTGATTGTGGCCTCAATGTGATATTGCAATCGGGATCATAATTCTATTGGTATTCAAACCATTTGATTTGAATTAGACCCTGCTGTTCTGTTAGTAAAAGGTCACACTTGTACTGTTCGGGTCGTATTATTTTGGTACTTAAATTTGGTCTTTTTGAAAGCTTTTTTCACTGGAATACTAATTTGAACTTTTCTGAACACAATGAAAGTAAAGTTGAGATGAAAAAATTAATGCTTATATTTTTATTTTGATCATAAAGGCCTGCCCTTAGCGTTTTTGCAAAAGTTTTTCAATTTATAGATAGTTTAGCCTGCAAACGGGCATACAATTTTGCTATATTTTTCAAAAGAATATTCCTAATATTTTCAGCCAAATCTATATAAAAAGTGAAAATAATGGCACACAGCAAGGGCCAGGGGGTGGTGGCCATTTTCTGAGCAATATAAACAAATAAGCCTCATTTTTTTCAGTTCATTTCTATTTTTCTTATGATCAGGAATGTTCACTTTATTATATCAATACCAAAGGGGGAATATTTTTTTGAGATTTGGAACCTAAAAATATATAAACTGAAAAAAGTGCTCCAAATCATGGGTGGGGGCTTTTCTGAGCAAAATAAACAAATAAGCATCAATTTTTTTCAGTTCAATTTTCATATCATTATGTTCAGAACTGTTCAAATTAGTATCCCAGCAAAAAATGTTTTCAAAAAAGTTGGAACTGGCAGGCAAAAAAAAGTAAAAGTGGTACCGATTGCACACAGCCGAAATGTGGTTTGGACTTTCTGAGTGAAATAAAAATATAAGCAGCAATTAGAAACCTCAGGGAAGTTTTTTCTGATGATCAGCAATGTTCAATTTAGTAAATCAATGCCTAGGGTATTAAAAATATTTTGGATTTGGAGCCTAAAAAAGGGTAAAGTGAAAAACCCTGATTGCACACTGAGGCCCTATTTCTGAACAAAATAAACAAATAAGCATCAATTTTTTCAGTTCAATTTTCATATCATTATGTTCAGAAAAGTTCAAATTAGTATCCCAGTTAAAAAAGCTTTCAAAAAAGTTGGAACTGGCGGACTAAAAAAAATGTAAAGTGAAAATGATTGCACACAGCCGTGGGGGAGGAGGCCCTGTTTCTGAGCAAAAAACCCCAATAAACATATTTCAGTTCATTTCTATTTTTCTAATGATCAGGAATTGTTCAAAATAGTGATCCAATGCAAAATAGTGATCCAATGCAAAACGGGTGGGGGGGAGTTTGAACTGGCAGCCTGAGCTAGATAAAAATGAACAAAATTTCACAAAAACGCTAGGGCGGGCTTTTAAGAACAAAATAAACAAATAAGCATTCTTTTTTCAATCTCAATTTTACTTTCATTGTATTCAGAAAAGTTCAAATTAGTATCCCAGCAAAAAAGTTTTCAAAAAGACAAAATTTAAGTACCTAAATTAAACCTTTTTTGGTCCAGATCGTATACAACCCAAACAGAACAAGTATGACTTTTTTTGCCAAGCAAAAACTAAGCCCCCCACACCCCCATCCCCCAAAAAAATTCTCAAAGAAAGAACCCCTCAAATGATACAAAGTCATAAAATTTCAAGTTTCAGATATGCAGGAAAATATTTTTTACAGGGTCTCAAACATGGCTTCGGGTCACATACGACCCGAACAGAACAGCAGGGTTTTAAAAGATATACAGTAATACCTCATCTTACAAAGTTAATTGGTTCCCGGAGGAGGTTCGTAAGGTGAAAAGTTTGTAAGACGAAACATTGTTTCCCATAGGAAACAATGTAAATGAATTAATGCGTGCAAGGGGGGAAAAAACCGCAAAAAAACGCTGCCGCCCAGCTGTCACCTTTTGAAACAGCCGGGCGCTTCTCAGCGTTCTCCCCCAATGCTGAACGTGGAAGTTTGGCAAAAGTTCGGGTTTGGGTTCGGGAGGACACCAAGAAGCCCCCCAGCTGTTTCAAAAGGTGACAGCCGGGTGGCGGGGGCATCTCGGTGGCCACCCCGAACCCGAACTTTTGCTGAACTTCCGGGTTCGGCGTTCGGGCGGCGGGTTCGTAAGATGGAAAAAGTTTGGAAGAAGAGGCAAAAAATTTCCGAACCCGTGTTCTAATTTTGGTCCTGTATATGTATTAAGGTTTGTATCGTATATGTATTGAGAATATTGATTGCTGTATTTGTGAACGACTAGGACTATTACTGACTACGATATTTTGCCTAATGTAAATAATATTTATACATTTAGTATATATGGTCTGGTTATTTGAAGTACTGCTCATATCTCTAGGATATTAGCTGGATATCTGCTACATCCCACGTTTTCCTCTGTGCAGGGGATAGCACAGCTTACTCTTTTACACCTAACACCAGTGAATACTGAAAATGGTGAAATAAGCCAATAACGTTACTGTTGTGGTTGGCTCTGGCCCAGCTCCTGCCTCAAAGAATGTGGAGGTGGATGCAGGGGAAACATCAACATGTCATAGGCCTGTTTTATGCCGACATAGGCAGGTTGTGCAGTTTCCTTGGACGAAGAAGAAGGTGGGGGTGACTTGAAAGAGGGGGGCTTGGCGCACAGCCCAGGAAGCCAATCTCCATTATCTTCGGTTGATTCGGATGAGGAGGTATTAGACCCACGCATGTTTTTTTATTTAATATTTATTTATTTATTAGATTTGTATGCCGCCCCTCTCCGTAGACTTGGGGCGGCTCACAACAATAACAAGAACAACGTAAGAACAAATCTAATAATTTAAAAAATGCTAAAACCCCATTATTAAAAGCAAACATACACACAAACATACCATGTATAAACTGTATAGGCCCGGGGGAGATGTCTCAGTTCCCCCATGCCTAACGGCAGAGATGGGTCTTAAGAGCTTTACGAAAGGCAAGGGTGGGGGCAGTTCTAATCTCTGGGGGGAGCTGGTTTCAAAGGGTCGGGGCTGCCACAGAGAAGGCTCTTCTCCTGGGTCCTGCCAAACAACATTGTTTAGGTCGACGAGACCCAGAGAAGGCTAACTCTGTGGGACCTAACTGGTCGCTGGGATTCGTGCAGCAGAAGGCGGTCCCAGAGGTATTCTGGTCCAATGCCATGAAGGGGCTTTATAGGTCATAACCAACACTTGATTGAATGTGACCGGAAACTGATCGGCAACCAATGCAGACTGCGGAGTGTTGGTGTAACATGGGCATACTTTGGGAAGCCCATGATTGCTCTCGCAGCTGCATTCTGCACGATCTGAAGTTTCCGAACACTTTTCAAAGGTAGTCCCATGTAGAGAGCATTACAGTAGTCGAACCTCGAGGTGATGAGGGCATGAGTGACGTGTGAGCAGTGAGTCCCGGTCCAGATAGGGCTGCAACTGGTGCAACCAGGCGAACCTAAGCAAATGCCCCCCTTGCCACAGCTGAAAGATGTTTGTCTAATGTGAGCTGTGGATCGAGGAGGACGCCCGAGTTGCGGGACCCTCTCTGAGGGGGTCAGTGATTCCCCCCCCCAAGGTTATGGACTGACAGATGGAATTGTCCCTGGGAGGCAGGACCCACAGCCACTCTGTCTTATCCGGGTTAAAGTTTGAGTCTGTTGACACCCATCCAGACCCCAACAGCCTCCAGGCACCGGCACATCACTTCCACTGCTTCGTGGACTGGACGTGGGGTGGAGATGTACAACTGGGTATCATCCGCATACGGATGATACCTCACCCCATGCCCTTGGATGATCTCACCCAGTGGTTTCATGTAGATATTAAATAGCAGGGGGGAGAGGACCGACCCCTGAGGCACCCCACAAGGGAGAGACCTAGAGGTTGACCTCTGACCTCCCACTAACACCGACTACGACCGACCGGAGAGGTAGGAGGAGAACCAGTGAAGAACAGTGCTCCCACTCCCAACCCCTCCAGCCGGTGCAGAAGGATACCATGGTCGATGGTATCAAAAGCCGCTGAGAGGTCAAGAAGCACCAGGACAGAGGACAAGGCCCTGTCCCGGGCCCGCCAGAGATCATCCATCAACGCGACCAAAGCAGTTTCCATGCTGTAGCCGGGCCTGAAACCGGACCTGCTGGGGACCTAGATAATCGGCTTCTTGCAAGGACCGCTGGAGTTGGAGTGCCACCACTTTCTCAACAACCTTCCCCATAAAGGGAAGGTTGGAGGACTGGACGGTAGTTATTTAAGCATGGCTGGGTCCAGGGAAGGCTTCTTGAGGAGGGGGGCGCACAAGTGCCTCCTTATAAGGAGCCGGGGAAGGACCCCCTCCCCAAGGAGGCGGTGACAATCTCCTGGACCCAGCTCCGTGTCACCTCCCTGCTGGCCAAAACCAGCCAGAAGGGACACGGATCCAGTAAGCAGATGGCAGAACTCACAGCTCCAATGGCCTTGTCCACTTCATCAGGTGTCACCAGATCAAAACTCTTCCCAGACAGGTGGACAAGTACGTGCCCCAGTCACCTCGACTGACTCATTGTCAGTCGACTCTGTTTTACAATTGGAGTCGAGGTCCAACCGGATCCGAGCGATTTTATCAGCGAAAAACATGTTAAAATCCTTGCACTCTCTGCAAGGGCTCCCCAACTCCCCCCTGGTTAAGAAGGGAGTGGGTCACCCTAAACAGAGCGGCCAGGCGGGATTCCACTGATGCCATCAAGGCGGCATGATATGCGCATCTTTGCCGCCTTGAGCGCCACTTTGTAAGTCTTAATATGAGCTCTTACAAGTGTTTGATCGGATTCGGATTTATTCTTCCTCCATCACTTCTCTAGACGTCTCATTCTGGCGTTTCAACTCCCGGAGCTCCTTGTTGTACCATGGCATGTGCAGAATTATGCATAGAAGAGACCAATTGCAGAAATATTACAGGAGATAAGAGAGGCCACCTGTGTTTGGGTGGGGCTCCAGTAATTAGAGCTGCTGATATAAATAGCAGCGTGTTGGTTGGCCTTTGTGGAAGATTATCTGACCGTTGTTCTTCAGGACCGTGCCTTGCTGCTTCCGGACTTTGTTGATTTTTCATGACTTTAAAACAAAGCAGAGCAAAGCGTGTTTGTGTTTCACTTCGTGGAAGAAGAAGGGCTGTGACGGTTCTTCACAGGCTGCTAGCTAAGTACTTAAAGACTGATTAAGGGGATTGTACAGACTAACAAGTTGTTTTGGGATGAGTGCTCTTTGCAAAGAAAAAGGGTGCCTTGTTTCTTTTGAATTTTTGTGATAAAGAACATTGTTATTGAACTTTCAAGCGTGTGTGTCTGAAATTTGTACCCTTGAATTTTTACGGAGACTCTTACCATAGAGCCAGGCAGAGCAGTTACAATAAACTGTCTTCTGAATTCTAGCAGCTTTTAAGAGCTTTTCAGGGAAGAACAAAGGCATCTCCAGACTGCAGGAAATACTGTAGCAATTCTTTTAGATTGCACAACTTCCCAAAAATTGACTAGAAACAGTATCAGGTCCATATTCTGCAAAAGCCTTATAAGGTATATTCTAGTGATAACAACGTCCTATATCAGTGATGGTGAACATTTTAAATACCGAGTGCCCAACTGTGTGCATGTGCATGCCCCAAACGGAAAGATGTGTGCATACCATGCAAATACGTGCATGTGTGAACATGCATGTGAATGAGTGGACATTAGTAGTGGGTTCCTACCAGTGCAGTAGGCAATTCCATATTGGTAGCGGTCGCCAAACTATGCAATTTGCATGCAACTGCTCTGATGCCAATTCGTGGTGGTGCCATCTTTCTTCTTGAATTTTTCAGATTTTATGCTTCCTGCGCATGTGCAGAAGCAAAATCTTGTGAGGGGAGGCTCGCACATATGAGAAAATGCAAGCACATGCGAGTGGCCTCTCATAAGATTTTGGTGCATTTTTGCTTTCTGTGCATGCACAGAAACAAAATCACCCGTAGGTCCTCTCAAAGGATGAAGATGCATGTGCGGCGCACCAGTGGCAGGTTGCACTTACCTGCATGTCTGCAGGCAGGAAGTACAAGTAATCTTGTACTTTCCTACAAATGTGCTCATGCAGCCACACATACATGGACATGCATGCATGCGCAGCAGAGACATGAAGACCAGCTGACCAGTGGAAGTCTGGGCATCCAAACTCTGACAGCACTGCAAGATGTAAGATCTTTTTCCTTTGTGAGCTTCTGTTTCATCAGTGCGGGGAAACAGAAGATCATGAAACAAATGCCACAGAGATCTGACCTGTGGCAATTATTATTATTATTATTATTATTATTATTATTATTATTATTATTTTAAATTGTTGATTACTTATGATTTGTCTTTTACATGTTGTGAGCCGCCCCCGAGTCTTCGGAGAGGGGCGGCATACAAATCCAAGTAATAAATAAATAAATATTATTATTATTCTTTATTAGATTTGTATGCCAATGGTATGCGTGCCAGCAGAGCACAGCTCTGTGTGCCACCTCTGGCATGCATGCCATAGGTTTGACATCCCAGCCCTATATTATAAAGCATCATTCTATGAAGAGCATGTTAGAACCACACAGATTGATCTTTCACACAAGGTATGCTCACACATAGTGGGTACTAAAATCCTTTACTACCAGTTTGTGTGTGTGCTTGCGTAACTACTGCTGCTGCTGGCGCTACCGGTTCTTAGAACTAGTCCGAAACCAGGAGCAATCCGCCCCTGATGTTCACATGTATTAATTCATGGTTTATATCACCACAGTGTGAAATAATAAAATTACCTAAGTTTGAACAACTCACTGCATCGTAATCATTTATTTCATCATAATATACAGTGATACCTACAAACCTGGGGTTTAAGATTTTTTTGCCTCTTCTTACAAACTATTTTCACATTACCTAACCCACTGCCCCGCTGGGATGCCACCTCCAGACTTCCGTTGCCAGTGAAGCACTTGTTTTTGCACTGCTGGGATTCCCCTGAGGACTCCCCCTCTATGGGAAACCCCACCTCCGGACTTCCGTATTTTTGTGATGCTGCAGGGGAATCCCAGCAGGGGGAATCCCAGCAGTGCAAAAATGGGCGCTTCGCTGGCAACGGAAGTCCAGAGGTGGGGTTTCCACCAGCAAGGGGAGCCTCAGTGAAATCACAGCATCACAAAAACACAGAGGTCCGGAGGTGGGGTTTTGAGGACTTTGGTGTTTTTTGCGATGCTGCAATTTCACTGATGCTCCCTTTGCTGGGAAATCCCACCTCCAGACTTCCGTTGCCAGCAAAGCGCTCATTTTTGCAATGCTGGGTTTCCCTGCTGGATTCCCCTGCAGCATCGCAAAAACACAGAAGTCCGGAGGTGGAGTTTCCCCATCGGAGGGGAGCCTCAGGGGAATCCCAGCAGCACAAAATCGGGCTCTTCGGCTGGCAAAAGGGGTGAATTTTGGGCTTGCATGCATTAATCGCTTTCCATTGATTCCTATTGTTTCGTCTTACAAACTTTTCACCCTTAAGAACCTCATCCCAGAACCAATTAAGTTTGTAAGACAAGGTATCACTGTACCTACCTAGCAGCCATGTAATAAAAATGACATAGCCAACAATACTCAAGACCAAAAAAGAATTTTGTTTTACTTCGTCACACTTGTGAATACTTAAAGCAAGAACACTTGTGAATACTTAAACCAATGAAAGTTTCACAACTTGATTTAAGGAGAGCCAGTTTGATTTAGTGGTGAAAATGCTGGCTGAGAAATCAGGGGACTGTGATTTCTAGTCTTGTTTCAGGATAGAAGCCAATTGGGTAACTTTGGGCCACTCACTTTCTTTCAGCTTAACCTACCTCACAGGTTGTTTGTGTAGAGCAAATAGGCAGGAATATTATTTATGTTCACCACTTAAGCTACTTAAAGCCAAGATAAAAATCTAATGTAATAATAAAACAATTTAACTTTATAATTCCTGTATGGAAATTTAAGCAAGCAATACAGGTAATCCTCAACTGATAGATTAGCAATTTAGATGGCTCTCTCTGGGGGATGCCTACAACCCAGATTTGAAATTCTGATCCACCACCCCCAAACCCTATCTGACTGTACTTGTGATATTTATTTATTTTATTAATTTATTATTTAGATTTGTATGCCGCCCCTCTCCACGAATTTGTCAACCTGGCTGCATTTTATGGCCATTTGCAGCATTTTGGGGTCATGTGACTACATTTTATAAGGTTTTCTGAAAACCTAGCATTTGCTTTGGTTTTTGACAAAACCATGCCTATGGTGAGCCACATAAAAGGTAAGAAAATCAGATTGATCCCAAGTGACAACTGTGATGGACAGGTTCCATTATGGTCATAACCTGAGGATTACTTGTACTTCCTGCCTGCAGACATGCACCACAAACATGGTTTGTTGTACTGACACTACGACAACATTACGTAAGAGCCAAGCCTAAAAAAATTAATAATTTGAAGCAAAAAACTTGCTTGCTATATGCCCATAGTTTTATTCTCATATTTCTGTTATTGTTTGGGGAAATAGGAACACAGCAATGATATCTGAATAATTTTCTAGCATTACAACATGAACAAGTATTTTATTTCTTCCTTCATGTTACACTACAGGAAAACAATTACCCGGTATTATTAAAATATCTGAGCCAGGATTGTGCAAAACTTACAGTGTTCCTGGATTCTTTGCAGAAAGAGAACATTTTTCAAGAATGGTGCCTGAACATTAAATGGATGCTTTAATTTACCAAATTGTTAACTGAAGCATCTGTTCAAAGGAGCACTTTTCTTTAAAGTGTTAGATTAGGAGCAATCACACTGATTCAGTCAAAATGCTAAAAGAAGTTTCTGCACAAGTGCTTTTTAATTTTATTTCTGCAGGAACGAAGTGGCTGCCAGTCCTGAATCAATTTATTTTACCTGGAAATGCTAATCAAATTGCTTCAGTTCAGAGTAGGCAATGTTGAAAATACCATGTTTTCTTGAAAATTATTTTGTTTTGGCCCCCCAAATAAGCGCCAGGTCTTATTTTCATGAGATGTCTTACCCCACTGACCTTAGGACCATCAACATTTGTTGTGCCACTGGCTGACTTCTGTGGCTGCACGTGGCTGCAAGCTGCCAGACGCCGCATGGCTCATAATGTTGGTATCACCACTTGCATTAGGAGGCTGTGTGGTGTGTTGTATTGTGCTTTTCTGTGTGTGAGCGGTAGGACCGGCATGATGTGAGCGATGACACTGGGCACTATGAGCAACACAGTATCTTTTAGCGAGTGGTGGCACTGGTGCAAAGAGCCTCATGGTGACTTCCCATGAGCAGTGGGCACCGGCATGATGTGTCCACATGGTATCCAGCCACAGAAGGAGTCAGGCAGCAGCACAATATGTATCAAGGCATGGCAGGCCTGGTTGTGGCAGTCCTAAAGTAAGCAAGTGTGTGGCACATGGGGCAGCTCCAAACATCCACCCTAACTAGATTTTTATGCATGCACTTCATGCCACCTCATACAACCAGACAGCGAGAAGGGCTTATTTAGGGGTTTATATACTGCTCAAAAAAATAAAGGGAACACTTAAACAACACAATATAACACCATCTTAAGTTTGTAAAGTAAATCAAGTAAATCAAATGTCTGTGAAATCAAACTGTCTACTTAGGAAAGCAACGCTGATTGACAATAAATTTCACATGTTGTCAGCACATTCATCACTTTGTAACAGAACAAAGTATTCAATGCTAATATTTCATTCATTCATATCTAGGATGTGTACTTTGAGTTGTTCCTTTTATTTTTTTGAGCAGTGTATTTCTCACAGGGCATAAAAAATCAGACTATGGCTTGCTTTCATGGTAGATATTTACAGGGAAACATGGTATATGGAAACATGGTATATATTACTTAAACAGGATTCAAATAATCAGTCTTAAGTTATGTAGGTAGTTACATAATTAATTCAGAAATATCCCAAAAAAAATTTGACAATTAATGGTATATCTTTACTTCATTGTTCTGATTTGCACTAAACTTGGTGACATTAAACAACAACAGCAAGAACAACTGTAGCAGCTGCACATTGATTTGCTTTCAGACTCATAGAAATTATTCTATCATCCATCCTGCAAGTAGAAAGCTAGGATAATCTTTCTGTTGCTCCCACACACATCTGAAGACCATCAAGTTGAGAAAAACTAGTGTTATTCATAGTTTAATATAATCAGTGCCCAGGGTATATAACAAGACATAAATGATAGGCTCTTATCCAAGAAACAACAACATGTAAATAAAATAAAAAATAATCCAGTTAAAAGAATTAAATACATTTGAAAAGAATGTATAATTGTTTCAGTCATAAGTACATATCCTATAAATAAGACATCCTCTGATAATAAGCCCAATTGGGCTTCTGAATGCATGGTAATAAGGCAAAGCGCTTATTTCAAGGTTAAAAAAATAAGACAGGGTCTTATTTTCAGGGAAGCATGGTACTTATCTAATGTGATGTTCTGAAAGTTTCAAAAAAATTGTGAGGGAACTAACCTCATGATCCCTCCCACCATGAAAACATTCTCCCCTTAAACCAGTGGTTTAAACATTCATTTAAATAATTCTCCTTGAATATATTAATATCCCAGCAATGAAATACATATGCTTAATATGTTAAAATTAAAAGATAATGTTTTTTAAACCTAGTAGTTTGCCACCTAAAATAATTTTCAGCTGTACAGAAATTAAGCAGTCATTTATTTTTGTTCTCTGCCAGAAAGGAGATAAATTTTGTATTCAGCTAGCTTTTCTATTTTCAGAAATAAAAAATCACCAATTATTTCTTCATATAGGAATAAACAAGCAACTCCCATAAGGGACTAACATATTTAATATATGACTTCCATCTTTTGATATACACTAAATGCTAATCTCATGGATACAGTATCTACAGGATAACTCAAAACATTACTGCACTGTACATAATGGCTACACTGACAATTAAACCAAGCAAAAGCCATGGGACTGCTCCCCCCCCCCACTTTCTCACACAAATATCTGAAAATTCGTTTCTTAAAATATTGTTGGGATTCCTGATTTTTAAAATGTTCATCCTTTCCAAGCACTTCACACTTGAAAGTAAGTTATATTGAGAAAAATGTATTGTGAATATGCCCATTATTCCGCAGATGTAAAAAGAAACAAGATTCAGTCTTCAATAAAATTTCTCAGATGATGTTTTATACAAAAGCTGTCAATTAATGTATTTTCAAAAATTAAAAATAACACCATTTTAAGTTTGTCAGAGTTTATTAATAAGGATAAGAATGGAAACATTTTCTGCTCTTTCCAATACATTTATTTATCTCTCCCAGAGCTTTCCTCAAATTCTCAAGTTGCCCCCACTTTGAAATACCAGTGTTCCAACTTCCTTATTTGGTTGCTGAAGCTGTTCTTTGTCTTGTTCAAACATTCTGATGAAGCTGCTTGCGTTCTCTCAGTCACAGCCTTTCCATTCCCCCTCCCTTTCAGTCTGGCTTCAAGCAGGTCACTCTGACTCAACCTCCTTTGTAGCTTACAAACCAATCACACACTGGTTATGCCCATTTATGGAGTACCTTTCCTTTTGGAAATCTGCAAGGCAAAAGGGATTTTTTCGGTTGTTTGGAAAAGTGTTTGCTCTGCTGAAAAGTCTGAAGTGAGCATAAACCACAGATTTCTATTTTACACATTCCTGTCTTTTTGCTGAGAAATCAGGGCAATATGTACGTAAGAAGGGGGAGCAGAGATTAAATACATACTAATTTGGGATCATGTTTTACTTATTTCTTTGTAGTTTAGCCATATCTGTGCCCATAGTTTATGGTATGATATCTAGCATATTTGCTCAAAATAAATATTCTGAACTCTCTTAATTATCCAGAAAATATATCATAGAAACATAGAAGATTGGCGGCAGAAGAAGACCTCCTGGTCCATCTAGTCTGCCCTTATATGATTTCCTGGACTTTACCTTAGGATGGATATATGTTTATCCCATGCATGTTTAAATTCAGTTACTGTGGATTTACCAACCACGTCTGCTGGAAGTTTGTTCCAAGCATCTACTACTCTTTTAATAAAATAATATTTTCTCACATTACTTCTAATCTTTTCCCCAACTAACCTCAGATTGTGCCCCCTTGTTCTTGTGTTCACTTTACTATTAAAAACACTTCTCTCCTGAATCTTATTTAACCCTTTAACATATTTAAATGTTTCGATCATGTCCCCAATTTCCCTTCTGTCCTCCAGACTATACAGATTGAGCTCATTAAGTCTTTCCTGATAAGTTTTATGCTTAAGACATTCCACCATTTTTGTAGCCTGTCTTTGGACCTGTTCAATTTTATCAATATCTTTTTGTAGGTGAGGTCTCCAGAACTGAACACAGTATTCCAAATGTGGTCTCACCAGTGCTCTATACAGCGGGATCACAGTTTCTCTCTTCCTGCTTGTTATACCTCTAGCTATGCAGCCAAGCATTCTACTTGCTTTCCCTACTGCCTGACTGCACTGTTCACCCATTTTGAGACTGTCAGAAGTCACTACCCCTAAATCCTTCTCTTCTGACGTTTTTGTAAGCGCAGAACTGCCAATACAATACTCAGATTGAGGATTCATTTTGCCAAGCGCATTATTTTACATTTGGAAACATTAAGCTGCAGTTTCCATTGTTTTGACCACTTATCTAGTAAAGCTAAATCATTTGCCATATTACAGAAGCCTCCAGGAATATTATTATTATTATTATTATTATTATTATTATTATTATTATTATTAATTGGATTTGTATGCCGCCCCTCTCCGGAGACTCGGGGCGGCTAACAGCAACAATAAAACAGTCTACAATAGTAATCTAATACTAAAAATGATTAAAAACCCATTAATATAAAACCAAACATACATACAGACATACCATGCATAGAATTGTAAAGGCCTATGGGGAAAGAGGATCTCAGTTCCCCCATGCCTGACGGCAGAGGTGGGTTTTAAGTAGCTTACGAAAGGCAAGGAGGGTGGGGGCAATTCTAATCTCTGGGGGGAGTTGGTTCCAGAGGGCCAGGGCCGCCACAGAGAAGGCTCTTCCCCTGGGTCCCACCAAGCGACATTGTTTAGTTGACGGGACCCGGAGAAGACCCCCTCTGTGGGACCTAACTGGTCACTGGGATTCATGCGGCAGAAGGCGGTCCCTGAGATAATCTGGTCCGGTGCCATGAAGGGCTTTATAGGTCATAACCAACACTTTGATTTGTGACCGGAAACTGATCGGCAACCAATGCAGACTGTGGAGTGTTGGTGTAACATGGGCATATTTGGGAAAGCCCATGATTGCTCTCGCAGCTGCATTCTGCACGATCTGAAGTTTCCAAACATTTTTCAAAGGTAGCCTCATGTAGAGAGCGTTACAGTAGTCGAGCCTCGAGGTGATGAGGGCATGAGTGACTGTGAGCAGTGACTCCCGGTCCAAGTAGGGTCGCAACTGGTGCACAAGGCGAACCTGGGCGAACGCCCCCTTTGCCACAGCTGAAAGATGTTTCTCTAATGTGAGCTGTGGCTCGAGGAGGATGCCCAAGTTGTGAACCCTCTCTGAGGGGGTCAGTGATTCTCCCCCCAGGGTAATGGATGGACAGATGGAATTGTCCTTGGGAGGCAAGACCCAGAGCCACTCCGTCTTGTCTGGGTTGAGTTTGAGTTTGTTGACACCCATCCAGACCCCAACAGCCTCCAGGCACTGGCACATCACTTCCATATCAACCCTATTGCACACTTCCCTACCAAACCTTCCCCTATGTCACTCACAAAGATATTAAAAAGAATAGGACCTAGAACAGACCACCGTTCTTCATAGGCTGCGCTCATGAGCGCGAGTGCACCCCAAAATACCGCCCCACACGCCCTTTTCCATGGGCGCGCAGCCCCCATTCCCCTGCCAGCCCGTGGGGGGCGGGGGCGGGGAGGCGCCGGCAGTAGAAGGCGCTGTCCCCACCCGATCCGCTCCCTCTCCTCCTCTTCCGCCGAAAGAAATGCGCGGAAGCTACCTGCTTGAGCCTCGTGTTGTTCCACCCCGCTTCGTCCTGCCTGTCATCCTCCATTATGTTTTCGGGAGGGAGCGGCGGGAAAGCCCTGTGCCGGCCAGGAAAGCCGGGTTTGCTTTTCGTGAAAGCAGCGCGCCTTTTAAACACGTTGCTTTCCTGCACCTCTTTCCTGGTGGGGGGGAGTGGCCTCCTCCCTCCCACCCAGGAAAGTGTTGCAAGAAAGCAGTGTGTTTAAAAGGCGTGCTGCTTTCACAGAAAGCAAACCCGGCTTTCCTGGCCGGCACAGGGCTTTCCTGCCGCTCTCCCCCGAAAACACAACGGAGGTCCAGGTTGACAGGCGAAGCGGGGTGGAGCAACGCGAGGCTCAAGCTGGTGGCGGAAGACCTCCGTTGTGTTTTCGGCTGGGGGGGGGGCAGGAGGACCTTCCTGGCTTTCCCGGGCAGCTGACTTGAGCCTTGTGCTGGTCAGCAAAGCTGGAGACGTGGAGAGAAAGGAAAGAGAGGGAGGGAAAGAGGAGAGGAAAGGAGGGAGGGAGGGAAGGGAGAGAAAAGTGAGCGAGAGGGAGAGAGAAAGGGAGGAAGAGAGGAAGGAAGGAAGAGATAAATATAAAGGGAGAGAGGGAGTGGAAGAGGGGAAGGAAGGAAAAGAGAGAGAGAAAGAGAAAAAAGTGGAAGGAAGAGAGAAGGAAAGAAAGCAAGAGAGAAAGAGAGAGAGAAAGCAAGAGAGAGAGAAAGAGTGTGAAAGAGAGAAAGCAAGAGAGAGAGAGAAAGCAAGAGAGAGAGCGAAAGGGGGAGAGAGAAAGAGAAAGCAAGCAAGAGAGAGAGAGAGAGATAGCAAGAGAGAGAGAGAGAGAGAGCAAGAGAAAGAACAAGAGAGAGACAGAGAGAAAGAGGGGGAGAGAGAGAAAAAGCAAAAGAGAGAGAAAGCAAGAGAAAAAGAGAGAGAAAGAAAGAAAGAGAAGGAAAGCAAGAGAAAGAGAAAGAGGGAGAAAGCAAGCAAGAGAGAAAGAGAGAAAAGGAATGGAAGAGGGAGAGAGAGAGAGAAATGAGAAAAAAGGGGAGAAAAAAGAGAAATGAGAAAATGATTGAGGCAGAGAATGAGAGGAAAGAGAGTTAGAAAAAAAAGAGAGAGAAGTGACTCTTGATTTAAACTTAAATCATATGATAAAAAGCACCCAAAGAATAAGAGAGAACCCCCCAGCCCTCACCTGTGTTTGGAAATAGTTCAAGAGTTTTTGTGATTAATCACTATGTTTAAATTATGCTGGATTTGTAGCAATGCAAATAGATAATGCAAATCAGATACAGTATTTACATTTTGAATCATAATTGTAGCAAAATTACAGTTTTGAAATAGCCACCAAAATTATTTTTTGGATTGGGGTCACCGCAACATGGGGAACTGTATTGCAGCATCACGGCATTAGAAAGATTGAGAACCACTGGTCTAGTCACTAAAGTATCATACATTTTCTGATTCCTCCAGTTCAAAGTTTGGAAATGTAAATTAGAATATTATTTAATGTTCAATTTTATAAGAGCTCTGTTTTAAGAGAACTGTCTGAGACAGCTTATCTACCATTTTGTTCAGGAAACTATCTTTACTGCCCAAAAGCAATATCAGTAAATCTGACTAAGCCCAACATTTATTACAAAAGTGAGCATCTCTGATGTTAATTTTTCTTTCCTTTCCAGTTACCTATTCATTATTAACTTTTGCTAAATAAAAGGAGAGGAAGAGAGAGAGAGAGAGAAATGAGAGAAAAAGGGAGAAAAAAGAGAAATGAGAAAATGAGGCAGAGAATGAGAAGAAAGAGAGAGAGAAAAAGCATATGATAAAAAGCACCCAAAGAATAAGAGTGAAAACCCCCAGCCCTCACCTGTTTTTGGAAAGAGTAAAAGAGAGAAAAACTCCAGCTCTCACCTGTGTTTTGAAATGGTTCAAGAATTTTTGTGATTAATCACTATGTTTAAATTATGTTGTATTTTTAACAATGCGAATAGATAATGCAAATCAGGTATTTATATTTTGAATCATAATTGTAGCAAAATTACAGTTTTGAAGTAGCCACCAAAATTATTTTTTGGATTGGGGTCACCGCAACATGGGGAACAGTATTGCGGGGTCACGGCATTAGAAAGGTTGAGAACCACTGCTCTAGAGCTTTTTAAAATTTGGAATCAAAATATTAGATTTGCTACACTGTTACTATTTTGTTGTGAGCCGCCCCGAGTCTGCGGAAAGGGGTGGCATATAAGTCTAATAAATTAAATATTAAATATTAAATATTAAATATTAAATATTAAATATTAAATATTAAATATTAAATATTAAATATTAAATATTAAATATTAAATATTAAATATTAAATATTAAATATTAAATATTAAATATTAAATATTAAATATTAAATATTAAATATTAAATATTAAATATTAAATATTAAATATTAAATATTAAATATTAAATATTAAATATTAAATATTAAATATTAAATATTAAATATTAAATATTAAATATTAAATATTAAATATTAAATATTAAATATTAAATATTAAATATTAAATATTAAATATTAAATATTAAATATTAAATATTAAATATTAAATATTAAATATTAAATATTAAATATTAAATATTAAATATTAAATATTAAATATTAAATATTAAATATTAAATATTAAATATTAAATATTAAATATTAAATATTAAATATTAAATATTAAATATTAAATATTAAATATTAAATATTAAATATTAAATATTAAATATTAAATATTAAATATTAAATATTAAATATTAAATATTAAATATTAAATATTAAATATTAAATATTAAATATTAAATAAAATTAAATTGTCTTTCAAACAAGTTTTTCTTTTTTCTTGGAAGATTTTTTTAGACTGTGTTTGCCATTACTTCCTTTGTAGAGCTGATAGAGAGAGTCTAATCTAAGGTCATAGTTGGCTATATGCCTACGGTAGGACTAGAACTCTCAGCCTCCTGGTTTCTAACTTGTTGCCTTTAGTAGGTTTACATCCAAATGACTGGCATCATCAGTATAATCTTAAAACAAAAACGTCTCATGGACACTTATTTCTATTTCATGAAGAAACTTAATTTAACTTCCTTACAGCTCTGTATAACCTATTTTGACTTGGAACCCTCCCTCAAGTCTACTTTGTTACTTTTGCCATCTTATGTTATAATCAAGGAATATTCATGTTCAATAGAATCAGTCACAAGCTGTTATATGCTGCACAGAGTCCCTTTTAGTGAGATCAGGGGCCATGAGAGACATGGGAAACACTTGAACACAGGAGCTTCTGTTAGCAATAATTGAAAACAAACACTTTAAAAATATCAATAAAATACTAGTCAATAAATTACATTGCCTTCTGTAAAGCCTTTGACTCAGTGATTCATGATAAACTACTTCTAAAACTGAAATCATATGGCATCCCAGGATCCCTACATGGCTGTGTTCCTATCAAACAGACAACAAGTTGTCAAAATAGGGAGTGCCATATCTAATCCTGTTCTGGTTAACAATGGTGTACCCCAAGGCAGCGTACTAGGACCAACACTCTTCATCCTCTATATAAATGACCTTTGCAATCACATTACAAGCAACTGCATTCTTTTCACCAACGATGTAAAACTTTTCAACATCACCGATAACACAGCTACTCTCCAAAAAGACCTTGACTTTGTGTCTGAAAGGTCAAATATCTGGCAACTCCAAATCTCAACCAAAAAATGCTTTGTCCTAAACATTGGCAAAAAGAATCAGAACACCAAACACAAACTGAATAAACAAGACCTTACATACAACCCTCACTCTGTAAAAGACCTTGGAATACTCATATCAAATAACCTAAGTGCCACTGTCACAACATCACCAAAAATGCTTAAAGAACTGTTAACCTAATTCTACGTAGCTTCTGCTCCGGTAATCTCACACTACTCACCAGAGCATACAAAACTTTCGCCAGAACAATCCTTGAATATAGCTCATCTGTATGGAACCCACACCACATTTTCAACATATATATTTTAGAAAATGTCCAGAGATATTTTACTAGAAGAAACCTCCATTCCTCCACTCGCAACAGAATATCCTATGCAACTAGACTTACAATCTTAGGTTTACAAAACTTAGAACTACTGTATATCACCTTAAACACAACCTAAGCATAGTCCATAAAATCATCTGCTAAAACATCCTTCCTGTAAACAACTACTTCAGCTTCAACCACAACACACATGCACACAACAGATACAAACTTAAAGTAAACCGCTCCAAACTTGACTGCAGGAAATACGAGTTCAGTAACCGAGTAGTTAATGCATGGAACTCATCTGACATTGTAGTATCATCACCTAATCCCCAAAACTTTACCCTCAGACTATCCACTGTTGACCTCACCTGATTCCTAAGAGGTCAGTAAGGGGAATGCATAAGTGCACTAGCGTGCCTACCATCCTCTGTCCTTACATTTCTCTCTTACTAGCATCATGTATATAAATATTGTTATATCTTTGAATACTACCAATAAGTACTATAAATGAATGAATGAATGAATGAATACTTATCAAATTTAATTTTCAGGTTTTCCAGGATTTTCCCCCATCTCTAAACTTTATTTCAATTATTTCAGTAATTATGTTTCTTGTTCACTATCTGTGCTCAGCCTAAGTGCTCAAAGAAACGTAAACAAGGAAATACTGTAAAAGTGAAAATACAATATTTGAATAAAAAAAGTGAAAGTAATGAAACTTGCAAGAAAAAGACAATAATATCAGAATAAAGGTTAATTCTTTTTGGGGTCCACAAATTTGGGGTCCACAAATTTTTGGACTTCAGCGATCACCAAGGTCACACTTTTAAATCCCGTGGACCACCAAATTCACAAATTTAAGTCCCACAGACTGCTCATACAATTTAAAAAAGATAAAAACATTTGTAAAATAATGATAAGAGAACTTCCATTTTATTAATATGAAATGCACCTATTTATCCTAACAAAATCATAAATGCTTATTTAATCATAACAAAAATTTTAAAGGGGCCAAGATTTCTCCACGAACCACCAACATTTTCTCGCGGACCACCAGTGTTCCACGAGCCACCAGGTTGCTGACCCATGCTCATCTAAAGCATTTGGGAAAATAAGTAACTTTCCAGCAGGTGCCAGAAAAAGCAGTTCTGGTAGAAGTAAAAAAAATATTATTATTATTATTATTTATTAGACTTGTATGCCGCACCTCTCCGTAGACTCGGGGCGGCTCACAACAGTGATGAAGGCAATACATAATAACAAATCTAATAATTAAAATCTAAGAAATAACAATAGTGCATTAAAAAAATCTAAAAACAAGGAACCCCAATATATGAATACATACATACAATCCTATCATACACAAATACTACATAGGCAGAGGGAGATGTCTCATTTCCCCCACACGATGACAGAGGTGGGTTTTGAGGAGTTTACGAAAGGCAAGGAGGGTGGGGGCAGCCCTGATCTCTGCAGGGAGCTGATTCCAGAGGGTCAGAGCCGCCACAGAGAAGGCTCTTCCCCTGGGTCCCATCAGATGGCATTGTTTAGTCGACGGGACCCAGAGAAGACCAACTCTGTGGGACCTAACCGGTCGCTGGGATTCGTGCAGCAGAAGGCGGTCTCACAGATATCCTGGTCCGGTGCCATGAAGGGCTTTATAAGTAATGACCAACACTTTGAATTGTGACCGGAAACTGATCGGCAACCAATGCAGACTGCGGAGTGTTGGTGTAATATGGGCATATTTAGGAAAGCCCATAATTGCTCTCGTAGCTGCATTCTGCACGATCTGAAGTTTCTGAATACTCTTCAAAGGTAGCCCCATGTAGAGAGCATTACAGTAGTCGAACCTCGAGGTGATGAGGGCATGAGTGACTGTCAGCAATGACTCCTGGTCCAAATAGGGCCGCAACTGATGCACCAAGCGGACCTGGGCAAATGCCCCCCTCGCCACAGCTGAAAGATGGTTCTCTAATATGAGCTGTGGATCGAGGAGGACGCCCAAGTTGCGTACCCTCTCTGAGGGGGTCAGTAATTCTCCCCCCAGGGTGATGGACGGATAGATGGAATTGTCCTTGGGAAGCAAAACCCACAGCCACTCCGTCTTATCAGGGTTGAGTTTGAGTCTGTTGACACCCATCCAGCCTCCAGACACCGGCACATCACTTCCACTGCTTCGTTGACTGGACATGGGGTGGAGATGTAAAGCTGGGTATCATCAGCGTACTGATGATACCTCACCCCATGCCCTTGGATGATCTCACCCAGCGGTTTCATGTAGATATTAAATAGTAGGGGGGAGAGGACCGGCCCCTGAGGTACCCCACAAGGGAGAGGCCTCGGGGTCGACCTCTGACCCCCCACTAACACCGACTGCGACTGACCGGAGAGGTAGGAGGAGAACCACTGAAGAACAGTGCCTCCCACTCCCAATCCCTCCAGCCGGGGCAGAAGGATACCATGGTCGATGGTATCGAAAGCTGCTGAGAGGTCAAGGAGCACCAGGACAGAGGACAAGCCCCTGTCCCGGGCCCACCAGAGATCAACCATCAATGTGACCAAAGCAGTTTCTGTGCTGTAACCGGGCCTGAAACCCGACTCTTGAGGACCTAGATAATCGGCTTCTTCCAAGGACCGCTGGAGCAGGAGCACCATCACCTTCTTGACAACCTTGCCCATAAAGGGAAGGTTGGAGACTGGACGATAGTTATTAAGTACGGCTGGGTCCAGGGAAGGCTTCTTGAGGAGGGGGCACACAAGTGCCTCCTTGTAGGGATCCAGAAAGGGCCCCCTCCTCAGAGAAGCATTGACAATCTCCTGGACCCAGCTCCGTGTCACCTCCCTGCTGGCCGAAACCAGCCATGAGGGACACAGATCCAGCAAACAGGTGGCGGAACTCACAGCTCCAATGGCCTTGTCTACTTCATCAGGTATCACCAGATCAAACTCTTCCCAGACAAGTGGACAAGTACGGGCCCCAGTCACCTCGACTGACTCATTGTCAGTCGATTCTGCTATCCAATCGGAGTCGAGGTCTGCCCGGATCCAAGCGATTTTATCAGCGAAAAATATGCTGAAGTCCTCGGCACTACTCTGCAAGGGCTCCCCAACTCCCCCATGGTTAAGAAGGGAGCGGGTCACCCTAAACAGAGCGGCCGGGCGAGATTCCGCTGATGCAATCAAAGGGGCATGGTACGCGCATCTTGCCGCCTTGAGCGCCACTTTGTAAGTCTTAATATGAGCTCTTACAAGTGTTCGATCGGATTCAGACTTACCGTTCCTCCAGTGCTTCTCTAGAAGTCTCTTCTGGCATTTCAACTTCCGGAGCTCCTCGTTGAACCATGGAGCTCTACAGGGTCTAGTGCCGCGGAGAGGTCGCAACGGCGCAATCCGGTCAAGAGCCACCGCTGCCGCCTTGTTCCAGGCCTCAGCAAGAGACTCTGCCGAACTGTGGACGAGTGTATCTGGAATAACCCCAAGCGCCCTCTGAAAGCCCTCTGGATCATCAGGCGTCTGGGGCGGAACCTTCTAATCGGTTCCGCCTCCCTGCAGGGAAGGATTGGAGCCAGGAAGTTAAGCCGCAGTAGAAAATGGTCTGACCATGACAAAGGCAACACTTCTAAGCCCCTTAGTCTCAGATCATTACTCAATTGTCCAGAGAGGAATACCATGTCGGGTGCGTGCCCCCCCTCATGAGTTGGACCCTGTACTACTTAAAGTCAGGTCCATGGCTGTCATGGTGGCCATGAACTCCTGTGGTAATCTAGAGGTTTCACTGAGTGATGGCAGGTTGAGGTCCCCCAAGACAATAAGTCTGGGGAGCCCCACCGCCAACCCGGCTACCTCCTCGAGCAGCACAGGCAGGGCTGTTGACACGCAGCTGAGAGGCAGGTACATGAGTAACAGGCCCACCTGAACCCCTAAGTCCAACTTCATCGGGAGGGACTCGCAACCCGCAATCTCTGGAGCAATAAGTCTATGCAGGCAAAGACCCTCCCTGGCTATAATAGCCACTCCTCCCCCCATTCCCTGGGGTCGAGGCTGATGCCAAATCTGAAACCCGGCTGGGCAGATTTCAGAGAGAGGAACTCCTCACCTCTGGGCCCAGCCAGGTTTCGGTCACACAAGCCAGGTCGGCCTCCTCTTCCAGGATCAAATCCCGGATGAGGAGAGCTTTATTTACCACCGACCTGGCATTGAGTAGCAGCAGCCTGAGCCCAGGGCCAGAATTACACTCATCACCAGTGCTTTGAGTTAAGCTCATGGAGCCGGAAGAAGGGATCGCTACTAAGCAGCGATCCCTCCTTCCCCTGGAACGGGGAAGGTATAGCTCCATGGCTCCATGGCAGGTATAGCTCCATAGCTTCCGCCATACCTGCCTCTCCACAGCAAGGCCGGAATCTTTTGACCCTCTGTCACCCCAGAGATAAGCGTCCCCCCTCCTCCTGCCTCTCCAGTGTCAAATGTGCCAGAAATTTCATTCATATCATATACATTCATTTCATACATATTATAATCCCACCCGTCCACCCCATTCCAGCAATCACCCCCCTCCCCTTCATTCCCATTCATACGATTCCATTCATTCCAGTTACTAAGATAGTTCCATTCACTCATAGCATATATAAATTAACCCCCTAAAAATAGTTAAAAGAGTAAAAATATATAATACATATATAAAAATATAAAAATACAAAAATAGCCTAGACATAATTAATTTACTAGTAGTTCTTAAAAGGGAGAGTATAAAACAGCAGCAGCAGCAGGAGGGTGCCAAGCTCCAAGCTTATTAAGCTCGTTAGTTCTTGAAGTTGTAGAAGTTCTAAAAAAGTTAAATATAAATATCTGAGTCTCAGGGTATAAATACAGAATAGTCTTTTTAGTGATGGTTGACCAATACTGTAAATATTCTGTCTCTTTATCTTGGTTGCAATGTCTCTTTATCTTGGTTAAAATATCAGAGAAGTCAAAATATAGATGTCATATCTATATCTCCAGGACCGCCTTCTGCCGCACGAATCCCAGCGATCAGTTAGGTCCCACAGAGTTGGCCTTCTCCGGGTCCCGTCAACTAAACAATGTCATTTGGTGGAACCCAGGGGAAGAGTCTTCTCTGTGGCGGCCCAGACCCTCTGGAACCAGCTCCCCACAGAAATCAGAATTGCCCCCACCCTCCTTGCCTTTCGTAAGCTCCTTAAACCCCACCTCTGTCGTCAGGCATGGGGGAATTGAGATATTCCTTTCCCCCCAGGCCTATACAATTTATGCATGGTATATTTGTGTGTATGTTTGGCTTTTAATAAGGGTTTTTAGTTATTTTAAATATTAGATTTGTCATATGTTGTTTTATTAATGTTGTTAGCCACCCTTTTCAGATAAATATCTGAAAAGATAGATCTGGCTCTAATCACAAACTTTATCACTACACAAGGCCTTAGGATTGGATATAGGATGGCAAGTTTAAACAGTACTTTAATTGAGGAAAGCTGTTATGCCGGGCTTCATGTTACGAGCCCCAATTAAGTCAGAAGTGTAAATTCAAACACACATGCTGTTGTAAAGTAAACAAAGAGTCAGTTTATCAAAACAAAAGTATTGTACACATGCACTTTAATCAGCCAAAGTGCTCTCCCACAAACCACAAGCCTGTGGTTTGCTGTGAAAAGCAAAAACAAAAGCAGAGCAGATAAAGGCAGCTGTAAAGACGTCACAGCCACCCCCCTTCAAGAGTCCACAAACTATACTTAACTGTGAAATATCCAAAAAGTCTTTGTAAATTCTGGAGCAGTCCAAAAATCAAACAACACTTATCCCTCTTCAAACGGATAATCTCCCACACATGCTCTCAGTGATGCTGGCAATTTATCAGCAGCCCCATTAGCCTAATTGCCCCAGCCACAAGTGTTCTACCTTATCTTCTATAATACTTATACAGTTGCTCCCTTCTCGTCATAAACCTGCGCCTGTGAGTATCTATGAATCCCTCTTCCTCTGAGTCTAATGATGATGACTCACTAATGGGGTCATTAGCTAATGGGCTGCCTGTAACTACCTCATCATCCGATCCTGCTTCACTCCCAAAGTCTGTCCTTGACACAGAATCTTCACTGTCCAAAGCTGTTGGCAGTAAAACCGGTCTCTGAGAACGTGAGGATTCTCCCAAACCAACACCCACAGTCCTTGGAGCAGGAGCTGGCCCAGAGCCAACCACAACAAAAGCAATTTGTTTGATAGTAAGAGCAAGAACAAATATTTAGTTTTAGTGCAACCTGAGATTGCTGCGCAAGGGACGAAGCTTTTGCGGAAATGCCTGAATGAGTGCGGGAGCATCCACACGTTTGGCTCTACCCAAGAGCAATCATCTGGCTCGCCTTCAACCCATTGCACTAAATACTGGAAGCAATCGTCCACCCAATGTGAATCCTGAATGGCGTGGATCATGACATCGGGCAGGTGATCCCGAACACAGGGTCCAGGCAGGGTGGGTACACTAGGACAGAGCGGGCAGTCAGGACAAACAGGAACTTATAGGGAATGATGAAACACAGGGTGAACTCGCATGTTGGCAGGCAGGGTTAGACGATATGCCACAGGATTGATGACCTGCTTAATGGGGAAAGGGTCCATGAACCGTGGATCTAACTTTTGACGGGGCAACTTGGAGGCGATGTACTTCGTGGACAGCCACACCTGATCTCTGACAGCCAACAGCGGGATGCCTCGCCAGGACCGATCAGCAAATTGCTTGTAATCCTCCTTGGCCTTAAGCAGATATTGTTTCATCATCTCATACACTGCGTGAAGTTCAGAGAGAAAGTCCTCCGCCGCCGGGACTGGGGAATCTAACAGGGTTAGTGGAAAGAACCGAGGATGGAACCCATAATTGGCATAGAAGGGCGTGATTCTTATGGATGTATGATGGGAGTTATTGAAAGCAAACTTGGCCATCGGGAGACAGCATGATGAGTTGGACTGCTGGTCTGACACCAAACACCGCAAGTATTGCTCAAGAATGCCGATGACCTTCAATATGAGGGTGCTGTGTCGATGTGAGACAAATCTGCACCTGTAAAGCGGACATGTTCCCTCCAGAACCAGGCCATGAATTGAGTCCCCCGGTCCAGCACCACCCGATCCGGAAGCCCATGGAGCCGGAAAATGTTCTGTAGGAATAGTTGGGCAGTGACATGAACTGTGGGCACTCGGCAGCATGGAATAAAGTGTGCCATTTTAGTCAGCATGTCCACAACCACCATCACCGTGGTGAACCCCGAAGACACTGGCAAATGGGTTACAAAGTCCATGGACACAACTCCCCACAGCCTTGTGGGCGTTGGCAATGGCTGGAGCAATCCTGGCGAGGCTCCTGTAGCGGATTTGGCTGCACAACAACGTTCACAAGTGTTGACATAGGATTGTACATGGAGCCGCGGCCACCAAAATGTTTGGGACACTAAGTCCAATGCCTTGAACAATCCAAAATGACCAGCGGCGGGATTGTCATGACATTGGGACATGATTAAACCACGAAGCGGCCCTGCTGGCACATACAACTGCCCCCGGTACTGTTGTATATACTCCTGGTCAGTTAGAAGATGTTGAAGAGTTTGCAGATTCTGATACAGATAGTGTTTATGAATTAGTGGCAGGTTCTGGGTTACAGGTGTCAGAACAGGTGGGAGGCCAGCCACAGGACGTTGCTATGAGCCCAGACTCCAGTGAAGAGACAGATAATAGATGGTTAAATTCGCATTTCAGGCAGGTGCAGAGATGCAGAGAACAAGTGTTAGGGAAGAATATTAAGGGGAGGAACGGGTTAATTACTTAAGTGATTTATTCGTCACATTCGGGTGCCAGCGGAGAAGAAGGGTGGAGTTTTCAATGTTGAAAATCCATCATGGATTTTTCACGATGTGGCTACAAAGTAAGCTAGTCTTTTCTCTGTTATTTAACAACTGTTTTTATTGCTTTGAACTAACGCAGCCCAGCCATAAATCTTAAGATAAGGGAGGAGAGCTGGAGAAAGGCTTGTGTGCTCTGATCATGAAGAAATGAGATGAAAGAATTTGACTGCCTGTAATGCATTTTTTGAATACGGAGGAGAGGAGGAATAAAGATGGAGTTTTTGTTTATAAAACCCTTCATTCAGTAAGCGTTATTTCCAATTTAACCAAAGTTCTAACCAGAATCCAGAACAGGTACCGGAGCAGTCCATCTGCAAATGTCCATCTCCCGCACCCGCTGTGCCACAAAACCATCCGTCGCTGCATCTCTCGAATACGCCTCCACAAATCGACGGGGTCATGAGTGGCAGCCAAAGCTTCCACAGGCGGGATAGTTTGTAATGGGTCCGGTTCTTTGGAATGCATGAACTCAGGTTTTCGAGATAAAGCATCCGCTCGAGAGATTTGATAATTTGGCATGTACTGGATCCGAAAGTTGAACCGTGCAAAGAAAAACAACCCACGTATCTGTCATGTTTCAACTTTCAGGCCATTTGCAGGGACTCCAGATTCTGATGGTCCATCCGGACCTCCACCTGGTGCCAAGCTCCTTCGAGATGATGCCTCCACGTCTCGAACACAAACTTGACAGCCAATAATTCTTTTTTCCAGATCGTGTAATTCCATTCCAAGGGCGTGAGTTTGTGGGAGTGGTAGGCACATGGTAACAGAGTGCCAGCATCCGGATTGGCCTGAAGAAGTACACATCGACGGCGACATCAGAAGCATCGGTCTCCACGACAAACGGCCGATGCGGGTCTGGATGCTGCAGCAGGGGTTCCTTCATAAAAGCGTCCTTGAGAGCCACAAATGCCTGCTGCTCAACCTCACCCCATTGAAACAGCCCGTGCTTCTGCAACAGGTGAGTGAGTGGCGCGGTCAGGGAGGCAAAACCTGGGATGAACGTGCAATAATAATTCGCAAACCCCAACAATCTTTGCATGTCCTTCACCTTCCGCGGGGGTTGCCAGGTTTTGAGAGCTGACACCTTGCCCGGGTCCATGACTATGCCCCCTGGAGAAATGACGTGCTCCAGAAATTCAATGGTGGTCTGAAAAAAATGGCATTTCTCCAACTTTGCATATAAACTCTGTTCACACAAATGGTGCAGAACCCAGCGTAAATGCCACAAATGACTGAATTGTGTTGGGGAGTACACAAGAATGTTGTCAAGGTAAATGACCACAAAATGGTCTAGCATATCCCTGAACACATCGTTCATCAGGTGCTGGAAGACCGCTGGGGCGTTGGTGAGATTGAAGGGCATAACGGTGTACTCAAAATGCCCATACCTGGTGCCGAACGCTGTTTTCCACTCATCCCCCGGTCATATCTGCACCAAATTATATGCACTGCGTAGATTGATCTTGGAAAACACCTTGGCAGCTTGCAGCCGTTCCATTAACTTGGGAATCAATGGCAATGGGTACCAGTTGCGCACAGTGATAGCATTCAGGCGTCGGTAATCACAGCACAAACACAAGTCCCCAGTCCTTTTCTTAACAAACAAAATGAGCACGGACAAAGGCAAGGTTGAGGGCCTGGTGAACCCTTTAGCAAGATTCTTTTCAATGAAGTCCTTGAGGGCCACTAGTTTGGGTTCAGACATGGAATATAACTGACTGGCAGGAAGCTTGGAATCAGGAAAGAGTTCAATGGCACAATCATATGGCCGATGGGCTGGTAGCCAATCCACCTCCTTTTCATCGAAAACATCAGCGAATTCTGGGAAGCTCTCAGGTAAAACCTTCTCGGGGTTCCCGGGCCTTTGAGCAGCACAAACATGATGATTATGGTCCACACACTGCAGACTTGAAAAGGTGACTATGTTCTGGGACCGCACCACGTGAGGATCGTGCGCACGTAACCAAGACAATCCCAAAACTACAGGAAAATGGAGGCCTTCGATGACGTACAATTGGTTGCAAAAAATGGTGTAGTCCTGCAGCAGTGGATCATCGCGGTCTGGCAATGGTGACACCCATGCTGCAGTGGGGCCAGCCAACAAGCTGCAGAAGAAAGCCACCTTCTCTGCATCCCTGGGAAAATGTATCATTTGTGTATTGATAAACAGCTGCAACTGAGGAAGGCAGGAAACATGCTATGTTTGCCCCAAAACCTCTCAGGCATAGCCACAAAACACTTCTCCCGTGGCAGGGGCTGTAGAGCAGGAACCATCGACTGCACCAGGGGTGGGGCTGGATGCTGTGATAACACATCCACCTGGTTCTGCAGAAAAGCCATCGTCTGCGTCTGGTTTTGTATTTCCAAATGGAGGGCCTCAAAAACAGCCTGCATCTCAGCCATGCCAGCAGCCATTGCAAAAACAAATGCAGGAAAACAAAAACAAACAGGAAAAGACCACAAAACTTGATTGGTGTGTGTTTGAAAGGTGGGAGATTATTCTGTTATGCTGGGCTTCATGTTATGAGCCCCAATTAAGTCAGAAGTGTAAATTCAAACACACACGCTGTTGTAAAGTAAACAAAGAGTCGGTTTATCAAAACAAAAGTATTGTACACACGCACTTTAATCAAACAAAAGTGCTCTCCCACAAACCACAAGCCTGGAATGCTGTGAAAAGCAAAAACAAAAGCAGAGCAGATAAAGGCAGCTGTAAAGACGTCACAGCCACCCCCCTTCAAGAGTCCAGAAACTGTACTTAACTGTGAAATATCCAAAAAGTCTTTGTAAATCCTGGAGCAGTCCAAAAATCAAACAACACTTATCCCTCTTCAAACGGATAATCTCCCACACACGCTCTCAGTGATGCTGGCAATTTATCAGCAGCCCCATTAGCCTAATTGCCCCAGCCACAGGTGTTCTCCCTTATCTTCTATAATACTTGCGCAGTTGTTCCCTTCTTGTCATAAACCTGCACCTGCGAGCATCTATGAATCCCTCTTTCTCCGAGTCTAATGATGATGACTCACTAATGGGGTCATTAGCTAATGGGCTGCCTGTAACTACCTCATCATCCGATCCTGCTTCACTCCCGGAGTCTGCCCTTGACACAGAATCTTCACTGTCCAAAGCTGTTGGCAGTAAAACCGGTCTCTGAGAATGTGAGGATTCTCCCAAACCAACACCCAGTCCTCGGAGCAGGAGCTAGCCCAGATCCAACTGCAACAAAAGAAATTGGTATATATTTGTTTGATAGCAAGAGCAAGAATATTTAGTTTTAGTGCAATCTGAGATTGTAATTGAAAAAAAAACCCACAAGAGTTTTAATTAATTTTTTTTGAGAGCAACAATGAAGGATTTCAAATACAGTGATACCTTGTCTTACGAACTTAATTGATTCTGGGATGAGGTTTGTAAGGTGATGTCAAGCTGCCAGTCAGAATGTAAGATAAATAAAACTCAGAGTCCTTGTTTTAAAGTTCAAAAGTGAATTTATCAAAATCAGAACTAGATGCATTGAAGGAAAAGCAAAGTCTGTGAAAATGGCGTGATACAAGCATATATGAAAATCCCTTTTCCACCCCCTCTTGGGATTAACTCAATCCTCATTGACCATATTCATCAGGTGGGACATGTTAGCCCTCACGTCACTCTTCAGGAATTTTCCATTTTAAGGGTCTCCTCCTGGTACCTAGGAAACCGAAACTTAACTCTCCTCCTATGCTCTTCCCAACCCCCCTCCTTCTCTAACCCATCCTGTAAATCCATGACAACCAAGCGAAAGATTGCAGCAGCATAGCAAAGGTTGATAGATGAAAAGTTTGTAAGACGAAACAATGTTTCCCATAGGAAAAGCGATTAATGTGTGCAAGCCCAAATCTCACCCCTTTTGCCAGCCGACGCGCCCATTTTTGCGCTGCTGGGATTCCCCTGAGGCTCCCCTCCATGGGATACCCCACCTCCGGATTTCCGTGTTTTTGTGATGCTTCAGGGGATTCCCAGGCAAGGAATCCCAGCAGCACAAAAACGGGTGCTTCACTGGCAATGGAAGTCTGGAGGTGGGGTTTCCCAGCGAGGGGAGCCTCAGCAAAATTGCAGCATCGCAAAAACACAGAAGTCCTCGAAACCCCACCTCTGGACTTCCATGTTTTGGTGATGCTGCGATTTCGCTGTGGCTCCTCTTGCTGGGAAACCCCACCTCCGGACTTCTGTTGCCAGCCAAGCGCCCGTTTTTGCGCTGCTGAGATTTCGCAAAAACATGGAAGTCCGGAGGTGGTGTTTCCCATGGAGGGGAGCCTCAGGGGAATCCCAGCAGCGCAAAAATGGGCGCTTCGCTGGCAACAAAGTCCGGAGGCGGGGCATCCCAGTGGCGGCGGCTTGGATTTCTAAGGTGAAAATAGTTTGGAAGAAGAGGCAAAAAAATCTTAAACCCCGGGTTTGTATCTCAAAAAGTCTGTATGACGAGGGGTTTGTAAGATGAGTTATCACTGTATTTTGAAAAAAAAATTATTATTACCATGATACCTAGAAAAACTAGAATCAGAGGTAATAATCAATGAATTCAATTACTGTTTAGAACTATTTGTTTTGATAATTATTGCAGATATCTCATGGAGATTTTGTTTCAATGATGCACTAGAAAACAGAATCAAATACATGACGTTATTACTTGCAATATAAAATAAGATTAGATTAGATTTAGAGCTGCAATACAAATGATAAGAATCCTTCACTTGATGACTATAAAATGCCATATAGAATAAATAAGAGTGTATTGAACTACACATAAAGTAAGTTTGTTTGTTTGTTTGTTTGTTTGATTTGATTTGATCTGATTTGATTTCTATACTGCCCTTCTGAGACTCAGGCCGGCTCACAATAAGGCAAGTACAAAACATACAAGAAATCTAACATTGGAACTTCCAGCTGGAGCACGACCGTGTCGGGGGTGCGGAAGCATAGCTCCATCTCCGCATCCTACCTTTCCAGGATTGCAGGGCGCAATTTGCGCTATGCCGACACCTGGAGGGGTCGGCCCAGGACAGGGGGTCTCCTGGATCCCCCGGGATGGATCGCCGCAGCCCCGGGGGCTAGGGAAAGCCCCGCAGCTGCATTAATGGAGAGCTGCGTTCAGGCGACTGCCTGGGTGCAGCCATAGCGGTTTCCAAAAGAAGGAAGTCTAAAGATAGAATAAAGAAGTCTACCAAGAAGCAGATCAACAGATAAAGAAGATCGACAGCACTACGAGACAATCCTTCGGTATTTTAACGATCAAGCTTGAAAAGAGAAGATACCAGATTGAAAGGCGAACATAAACAAAGTAAAAAAAACCTGTAAGTGATATCCATACGCTCAGAAGAAAAACAGCCGGAACTACTTGTCTTTCTTAACTCTAATAGTATATTTTTCTCTTTTGAATTTTAAGACTATAGTGGGGTTTTTTTTTAATTATTCATATTTTTATAATTATATTATTTTTTTAATAGTAATAAAAAGACTGAATTGCTAATTAGTCAAATTGGATGAAGTAGGAATTTTTAAATGAATTGAATACACGAATAAATGAACTGAATAAAGTGAACTGAACTTAAATCATTTCATTTGAATGAAATTTCACTGAAACTTTAACTATTTGGAATAAATTTTGGACTGTTTATTCTATTTTTCTATTTTTTTCTTCTTTTTTTCTCAGAATCTGTGGGACTATTTTTTTTCTAACCAGACATCGGAGGCGCAAGGATTTCCCCCTCCCCCCAGTATTTTTTCTTTTTATATAATAAAAAAGACGTGGATTTTATTATTATTTTTATTTTAACTTGCATATTATAGATATTATGTTGGATATTGGCTTTGGAGTTTTGCTTTTTGGACATTTGCATTAAAGCATAATTCATATCTGGCCTATTTGGACTTATTAGGGGGGTTTTTTGGACCCCTTTTTTTGGACTTTGATCTTCTTTTTTTTCTTTTCTAATTTCTTTTTTTATTTTTTATTGTTATTATTATTTCCTCACTTTTTTTACTCTTTTAAAACAATATAAATAATTCTCAATTTTTCTTAAATAATTCTTAAAAGTTTTCCTCTTTTCTCCTTACCCTTCTCCACTAGAATTATAGTCTTCCTTTTTTTGTTGTTATTATTAATTAATTATGTGTTAGAAGCTCTGTTTTTTTCCCTTTTCCACCTGGTCCCCCCCCCCCCCATGAGCTCTGGTTTTTAAAAGATTGAACTATTTTTTTTCTCTTTTCTTTTTCTTTAATTAATTATTGCATTAATTGAATTGAATTGATATTTCTTTCCCTTTTTTAAATATTATTTTTCATTACTAGTATTATAGATTTAAAACTTTTTTCTTCTGTAATTGAGAATAAATAAGAGATTGATTTAAGTAATTGCTAAACAAAGTAAAAATTTTGGAATATGAAAGGTTCTTACAGGGCACAAAGTGTGACTTCGGTGACAACAACAACAACCCGAAAACAAGCAACTACCACAACTCCAACTTCAACCCCTACACCTAAAGTCTCTCCAACATCACCTCCGCAACAACAAAGGTCAATGCTGGCCAAGGAGAAAGAAAAAGAGAAAGAAAAGTCACCTGCAGATCCAAATTTCCAGTCTATTCAGGATGCATTAGTAGGCATTCAAGATCTTATGCAGAAGACATAAACTCAGACACTAATTCAACGAGACTAACAAAGAAGAAATGAAGAAGTACCTGGAAGATATGAGACAAGAGATGAAAGATGAGATCAAAAAAGAACTAACAGAAGTAAAAGGAAACATGGCGGAAATGGATGGGAACATAAAAGTCATACAACAAAATCTACAAGAGAATGAAAAAAGAATAAAAGTAACAGAGGAAAAAATCCAAGCTATGGGGCAGAAAGTGAAAGAATGTGAAGATCATAACTGCAATGCTCGTAGAGGCTTTGATATTGCAATAACTAACCTTGAACTCCAATCCGCATCGCATGGCCTGAGATTTCAAAACATTGAAGAAGAAAGAGATGAAGATTTAACTACAAAAATGGCAGAAGTGATAGGAGGAATTATGCAAGAAGACCCAGCAGAATTGAAAAGAGAAATAGACGAAGTTTACCAAGTCCAAACTGGATATACAAGACATCACAATCTACCAAGAGAAGTACATATTAAGTTCTCAAGAAGAGTAATTAAAGATGAGATCATGAGATTGACAAGAAACCAGAAATTTCAACTTAATGGAAAAAGAATTACAATTCTGAAACAAGTTCCGAAAAGGGTGAGAGAAAGCAGAAGAGAATATTACTTCCTTACAAGTATTTTAATCAAGAAAAATATTGTGTTCAGATGGTTGGTACCAGAGGGCCTTACCCTAACTTGGCAATCAACAAAAGTAATAATAGACAGTTTGGAACTTGCAAGATCTTTTTTAGCACGTACCGGATTGGACAGGATTGATCAGCCTCAGATAGAACCAAAGAGTAGTGATGACATGATGGGGGCCACAGGCAGAGGCGGGGAAGAAATACCAGAAGTAAAGAAGAAACAACCACAGGCATCACAATAATTAATTTTAGAAACTAGACTCTGAGAACCAAAGGAAGCAAAAAAATACTACAAATAGAGATGACATATGACTTGAAAATTTTCTCAGTCAACGTAAATGGATTGAACAATCCAAAGAAAAGAAACCAAATATTTACTAAACTTAAAAAACAAAAAGCGCAGATAAATATTTTACAAGAAGTTCATATTAAAAAAACAAAATGGAGTCTTTTTAATAACTCAAAATTGGGAAAATTATACACTAGTCTGGCAAACCAAAAGAAAAAGGGCGTAGCAATGTATATAGATGAATCAATTGAATCTAAAGAAATATACAATGATACCGATGGAAGGATTCTGATGGTACAATTGGATCTAGAAACAAAACCTTTTGTAATTGTCTCAATTTATGCACCAAATGACAACCAAAAACAATTCTATAAAGATTTACATGAAAAAATAAGTGAATTGGCAATTGAAAATATGATAATAAAAGGAGATGTTAATGCAATCTCAGATGACCAAATGTATTATACTGGAAAAAGGAAAGGAAAGAAAAAAAAGGTAATTTTACCTGTGACATTTTGGAAAATGAGTACAGAACTATTAGTGAAGGATATATGGAGAAAATACCGTTTAAAAGATAAACAATATACTTTCTATTCTAACCCACATAAGACCTGATCCAGGATTGATATGGCTTGGGCCTCAGCACATATAATGGAACAAATTAGTAAAATAGAAATAGAAACAAATACCTGGGCAGACCACAATCCTTTAGCAATACAGTGGAAAGGTAAAAAGAAAATAAATAACTGGTCAATGAATATAAACATAATAAAAGACCCAGAGTACAAAAAATGGATTGAGAGAATTAGAGATTTTTTAAAAAAATAAATAAAAATAGTGATACTACCTCTCAAAACATATGGGATACAACAAAGGCATATATACGTAGGCCAACAATCTCTTATATAGCAAAAAAAAATAAAGAAAAGAAAACACGTTATGAAAAATTAGTAGAAGATCTCAAAAAAGTAGAAACGTCAATGCAAAAAGTTGATAATGGTGATAAAAATCAGAGAGAATTAATAAAGCATAAATTGAGATTGATAGAACAAGAACCAATAGTAGAAAAGATAAAGAGAGCAAAGCAAGAATATTTTGAACATGCAAATAAACCAGGAAGATGGTTGTCGTATAAATTAAGAAAAGAGAGGGAAAACAAAATTATAAAAAATCTGATAGACTCAAAAGGTAAAATGAAACAGAATAGAAGAAAAGAAGGAAATAGTATTAGAATTTTACAGAAAATTATATACGAGAGAAGAAATAAATGAGGACTTAATTTTTGAATATTTGAAAAATATAGATTTACCGGTATTAACCGAAACACAACAACAAAGACTAAATAAACCTATTACAGAAATGGAATTAAAACAATCTATAAAGAACCAGAAAAATAATAAAGCGACGGGCCCAGATGCAATACCAGTAGAATTTTATAAGTTAGATATAGAAATACTTTTTTAAAATATGTTTGAGACATATAATCAAATAATGGCAGAAGGTATATTACCTAAAACATGGTCAGAAACATTAATAACCTTAATACATAAAGTGGGTACAGAAAAAGAAAAAATTGAGAACTATAGACCAATTTCATTGTTAAACGTAGATTATAAAATTTTTATATCAATCTTTGCTAACAGGTTTAAAAATATAATAAATGATATGATACATAGTGACCAAAATGGTTTTTTACCAGGAAGACAAATTAAAAATAATTTAAGAACAATAATAAACACATTAGAATATTATGAACAACATCCAGAAAAACAAATGACGCTTATATTCTTAGATGCGAAAAAAGCATTTGACAGCGTAGACTGGAATTTTATGAAAATACAATTAAATAAGATGGAGGTTGGAACCAGTGTTCCCTCTAATTTTTTTGGGGGGGGGGGCGGAAAAGTATAGTGTCTGAGCGGCAGTCCCTTTGGGACTGGGTGGCACAGAAATAATAAATAAATAAACAAACAAACAAACAAATAAAAAACCCACCCTGTTTTGCCTCAGAGAATTTCAAAATAAAATACTGTACTGTGTGTCTATAACAGTGAGCTCATAATAGGGCAACTCTATCAATATCAAAATGCCACTTAATTAGTTGAGCTAGTTTCAAACTATATTTTGATTTTCTTTCTCTCTTCCTTACTCCCATTCTTTTTCTTTCTCTTTTCCTTCCTCTCTTTTTTTATCTGTTTCTCTCTCTTCCTCTCTTCCTCTCTCTCTCCTTCCCTCTCACTCTTTCCCTCTCGGCTTCTGGGCAGGTTTGGAAAACTCTGAGTTGAGGATGATTTTTAAGTGAGCAATTGCTCACTGCTCAGCTTAGAGAAAACTATGGTTGGAACTAAGTTTTTTAATATAATAGATGCAATATATTCTGAACAAACAGCTAAAATGATAATACATTGCGAGTTGACCGAAAAAGTGGCAATACAACGAAGAGTAAGACAAGGTTGTCCAATATCACCATTGTTATTTATCTTAACCCTGGAAGCACTGTTGATAAAAATAAGAGCAGACAGGGAGATAAAAGGACTGAAGATAAAAAAAAGAGACTTATAAAGTACAAGCATTTGCAAATGATGTGGTCTTAATTTTAGAAGATCCCATAAAATCTATTTCAAGGTTAATAAATTTAATTGAAGAATATGGGAAAGTCGCAGGATTAAAAATAAAGAAAAGACGCAGATTCTAACAAAAAATATGACAGAGACACAAAGAAAACATTTAGAAGATCTATCAAATATGAAAATTACAAAAAAGGTGAAATATTTAGGGATATGGATGACCTCTAAAGCCATATCCTTAAAAAAATGATAATTATTTAAAATTATTAGGTCAGATTAAAAAAGACTTAGAAGTTTGGAACAATTTGCAATTAACATTGGTGGGAAGGCTATCTACAATTAAGATGAATATCCTCCCTAAAATTTTGTTTCTTTTCCAAGTTATTCCAATAAACCCTGGATCGAATTTTTTTATAGAATTAAATAAGATAATAAAATTCATATGGCAAGGCAAGAAACCAAAATGCGTTAGAAGATCGTAAAGAAAGAGGAGGACTTGGGCTCCCAAATTGGAAATTATATTATTATGCCACCGCCCTAACATGGATAAAAGAGTGGTTGACCTTAGATAATCAAATGTTACTTAACTTAGAAGGCCATGATTTAATGGTGGGCTGGCATTCCTTTATATGGTATGATAAGATTAAAACACATTCATATTTTAAAAATAATATAATTAGAAAAGCACTGATTGATGTATGGATTGAAATAAAGAAAAATCATTTCTTAGTAATGCCAGAATGGATCTCACCCATAGACGCCATTACACATCCGAACTTAGCAAAGGAAGGTAAGATCTGGAAATATAGGGATTTACTGGACAACAAATTAAAACTTAGAACAAAACAAGAGTTACAAGAATTAAATATTGATTTGGATTGGTGGCAATACATACAGATTAGTTCCAGATATCAAATGGATATAAAAACTTATATTTTTAGAAAAGAAAACAATGTATTAAGTAAATTATTACTCCAAAATCAAGTAAAGGTAATTGGAAATGTATATAAATACAGTGATCCCTCGATTTTCGCGATCTCGATCTTCGCGAAACGCTATATCGCGATTTTTCAGAAAATATTAATTAAAAAATACTCCACTCTTCTCTCTCTCTCTTTCTTCCTCTCTCTCACTCTCTTCCTTCCTTTCTCATCTCTTTCTTTCTTTCCTTCTCTCTCTTTCTCTATCTCTCCCCCTCTTGCTCTCCCTCTTTTTCTCACTTTCCCTCTCTCGTGCACCGAGCGGTGGGCAGGCGGGCAGGCAGGCGGCGGACAAGCGGCGGGCAGACAAGCGGCCGGCGGGCGGGCAGGCAGGCGGCGGACAAGCGGCGGGCGGACAAGCGGCGGGCGGACAAGCGGCGGGCGGACAAGCGGCGGGTGGGCAGGCAGGCGGCGGACAAGCGGCGGGCGGACAAGCGGCGGGCGGGCGGGCGGGCGGCGGGCGGACAAGCGGCGGGCGGACAAGCGGCGGGCAGGCGGGCGGGCAGGCGGCGGACAAGCGGCGGGCGGACAAGCGGCGGGCGGGCGGGCAGGCAGGCGGCGGACAAGCGGCGGGCAGACAAGCGGCGGGCGGGCAGGCAGGCGGCGGACAAGCGGCGGGCGGACAAGCGGCGGGCGGGCGGGCAGGCAGGCGGCGGACAAGCAGCGGGCGGACAAGCGGCGGGCGGGCGAGCAGGCAGGTGGCGGACAAGCGGCGGGCGGACAAGCGGCGGACAAGCAGCGGGCGGACAAGCGGCAGGCGGACAAGCGGCGGGCGGACAAGCGGCGGGCGCGGCAGCAGCGAGGAGCCGAAGATCGGGGTTTCCCCTTTGCGTGGGCGGCGGGGAAACCCCGATCTTCGGCTCCTCGCTGCTGCGGTGCTGCCGAGCAGATCAGCTGCTGGGCGGCGGAAGGAACCTTCCCTGGGTCTTCCCAGGTGCGGAAGTAAAAACACCATCTGCGCATGCGCGGCCATGGAAAAAGGGTGCGCATGCGCAGATGGTGTTTTTACTTCCGCACCACTATATTGCGAAAAATCGAGTATCGCGAGGGGTCTTGGAACGTAACCCTCGCAATACTCGAGGGATCACTGTACTTAATAAATCATAAAACGATAGGGTGGATATTGAAAGATAACATGATCAGCTGGTGCAAAAATTTTGGCAAAGAGATAGACTTAGAAACATGGGAAAAGATTTGGGTGTATAATTGGAAAATAACAAAATCAACTTCCTTCAAAGAAAATCAAATTAAGATATTTTATAGATGGCACCTTCCACCATATAGAATCTCCAAAATGTTTCCAACCGTCTCACCTGTATGTTGGAAATGTAAAAAAGAAATTGGTACATATTACCATGCATGGTGGACATGTTCAGAGGCAAAATAATATTGGAATATAGAAGAGAAATGGATAAATGAAATAACAAAGGAGAAGATTAAAAAATCTCCTGAATTTTTCTTATTGGGTATTTCAAACATTAAGTATAAAAAAGAAATTTATTACTTAATAATACATATACTGGTTGCGGCAAGAATTACATTTGCGCAGAAATGGAAAAAAAGGAAATACCAAAGGATGCAGAAGTTTATAAAAAAATTATGGAATGTTCAGAATTAGACATGATGACAAAACGCTTGAATAATCAAGTAGAAACAGAATTTTATTAAATATGGGATAAAGTATACGAATGGTGGGACTTTAAAAATAATATTAAAAGTTAAAGTAATAAGAATTTAGAACTTTTTGAACTTATTGTTTTGAAATTTTATAAGATAGAGTAAAACAGTTTAAAAATGTTTATAGTATGAGAAAGTTAGATGTGCTATTCATTATATTATATTTTTTGAATAAGTATTTTATAGATAAAGAAATTTAATTAACATAAGAATATAGAGTTAAATTCAACAAGTATCTAATATAAATGTGTGCTATTTCTGTATTGATCTAATTACAGTTAGGTTTTTACTTTTTGTAGTAGTTAGACTTCTAAGATAAGCGGAGCAATGGCAGCTCCTTGAGTGTTTAATGTTGTACGTCTTTGTTTGTCTTTTTAAAAAATACAATAAAAATATATATTAAAAAAAAAAGAAATCTAACATTATGGAATCTATTCCAATGGGAAACATATCAGGGGTGGGTTCTAAGTTCACTTCTTCCCACATCACATGGCTGCACACACGTTGCATGCTTCATGGCCATTCTGTGTGGAGTACGCGCTTTGCGCGCTCAGTGCCAAAAAAACAAGGAAAATATAGCAAAAAAAACAAAAACAAACCCAAAACAGGATGGCAGCATATGTATAGTGGCTAGTGGCTGGAAAAAACGAAAAACAAGATGGCAGCATATGCTTGGCTTCTGTGCATATGCAGAAGCAAAAAAAAGATGGCGGTGTCTACTGAAAGTTTGAAAAGTTATCTGTCTTCTCAAATAAGACCCTCTTTGATTCCTCTATTCATGTGCTTCATATGTATGTACATTTTTTTTGACAAGAATTGCGAGGATTGTAATAGAGCAATCTTCTTGTTTTTTAAAACTCCCCATTTAGCTCTTTTTAAATATTCTACTTTTTGCCCTTTAAGACAAAATGTGTCATCATGATTACCCATGGAATACATGGTCACAAAGGTTATGCAAAGGTGCCATAGCAAACATTATAACAGACTTTAGGTTTCCTTTATTTCTTCTCATCAGAGAATTGAGATTTGAGTCAAATAGTTTAAAAATTGTCAGTAAAAAGAGGTCTGGATTTCATCTAGGAAAAAGAAGAATAGTTCGTAATTTATATACATAAGGCAAAAATAGGGCCTCTTTCCACTTTAAAACACAGATATAGCCTTCCTTATGTTGAAAACCAAGAGTTCCAACATTCCTTTAAAACAGAAATGCTGTAGTTTTTGCTGTTTCTAAGCCAACATATAAACAAACAAAAACATAGATGCCCACAGAAGAAAAATATACTTTTTAATCCCAAACTTACAAGCTCCAGTTACTATATAGTACAGTAGTATTAAAGTTGATGATGCCAAGAAACTGGAAGATGTAGAGCATCACAACATTTACAAAGGCCAGGTGGGTCCATCCAAAGAAAAGGAGGAAAAAATATGGATTAAGGAGAAGCGATGCTACTTCATCTAGCAAAGCAGATCTTAAATTAGAAAGCAATAATATAGTAGAGCCTTAGGTGTAGTATGAACCCAGTTGCAGAGTTACTTTTATTTTCTTATTTTCTTGCCAAGTGCAGGATCCATCCACTTTTTTCAGATCAACCAACTGACAAACAAACAAACAAACAAACAAACAAAACCCCCAAAAAATATTCCCAAAAAAGATGGTGGCATCCATGGACTGGTACAGATAGAACCAGCTCTGTGACATCATCACCATTTTATTACCAGTTCTATAGAACCGGTGCAAACCCACCTCTGGTCAGACAGCTATAAAATCAACCACAAATACCTACAAATCTATAATAAGGGGCTTGTTAAAAGCTAGGAATATGGTAAATTTAATGGAGTGATCAATTTCTCACAGCTAATCTCTGTTTTGTGATGGTTGTGTGCCACTCCAATCTGATTCCCAAGGACATGACAGAAATCAAAACCTTTTAATATTCCTTCTAGTCTGACAACCTTTTGACAGCACAAGATGTTGCATAGCTAAAATTGTTCAAAACATTATTTATTGTCTAAAGAATGCTAAATAGTATATTTATCATCTGGAGCTGCATTTTTTATCATCTCAAAAATACAGTCACAATTCTTCTTAAATTCCATCACAGCTTGAATATAATAAACCAACTGTCCATCATGTCAGTTCAGAAAAATTCCCACATATGGACTAGAAAACTGAGCCAACAAAAACAGTGAAAGAGATTTCGAACAGACTGCAATATGCAAGCTTACCAAATACTACCAAAGTAGTAGCAAAAGTATTTTAGTCTCTACTCCAAAGTATCCCTCAATTATTTCAGTATGACTCTTTCTCACATAATAAACAGAAATCTAAAATCACATGAAGCCACATTATACAGATCAGACACTATTCAGCCAATTATTTAGTTGCTACAGTCAAAATTCATTATATGACCTAATTTATTTTAATGAACTCAATTTTATAAGAATATAAAAAATTTATAATTTTATAAGAATATAAAATATAAGAATAAAATTGAGAAAGTATAATATCTGAACTTTTATTTTTATGTGATATTGTTACCTATTTTTTGCGAAGAAATGGGATCAGATGGCTGAAAATAGTGACTTGTTGGAAATTAGTTTCCTGCCTAACTAGTTAGTTTTCTTTAGTTAGTTTCACTAAACTTCACTTAAATAGGATTAAGCTTAGGTTTTATGTTTATTTTTCCTTTTTTATTGAGTTAAAGTTTTGTAAATTTCTTTCTCATTAACTTCACTGTTGCAATGATTCTTGATATTTATTTATTTATTTATTTATTTATTTATTTATTTATTTATTTATTTATTTATTTATTTATTTATTGTTAGAGTTGAAAGGGACCATGAAGGCCATCAAGTTCAACCCCCTGCCCAAGCAGGAACCCTATAGCACACCAGTCAAGTGGCAGTTCAATCTTCTCTTAAAAATGTCCAGAGTGTTGGAGTTCACAACGTCCGCTGGTAGGTTGTTCCATTGGTTGATCGCTCTGACCGTCAGGAAGTTCCTTCTTATCTCCATGTTCAATCTCTCCATGGTCAGCTTCCAGCTGTTGTTCCTCGTCTGGGCCTCTGGTGCCCTGGAGAATAAAGTGATCCCCTCCTCTCTGTGACATCCCCTCGTATACTTGTAGACTGCTATCATGTCCACTCTGGCCCTCCTTTCCTCTAGGCCAGTGTTTCCCAACTTTTTTTGAGCCGCGGCACATTATTCACATTTTCAAAATCCTGGGGAACATTGAGCGGGGGGGGGGGAGTTTGGACAAAAAAATCTCTCTTCCTCCCTTTCGCTCTATTTCTCTCTCCCTCCCGCTTTTTCTCCCGTCCTTTCTCTATCTCTCTCTATCCCTCTTTCTTTCTCCTTTCTTTCCTCTCTCTTTTGCTCTCTTTCTCCCTCCCTCCTTGCTGTCTCTGTCTTTCTTTCTTTCTTTCTTTCTCTTTCTCTCTCTCTCTCATTCTGTCTCTCTTGCTATCTCTTTCTTTCTCTCTTCCTTCCTTCCTCTCTCTTTTGCTCTTTCTCTCTCCCTCCTTCCCCCCCTCTTGCTGTCTCTTTCTCTCTCTCATTCTTTCTCTCTTCCTTCCTTCCTCTCTCTTTGCTCTCTTTCTCCCTTCCTATCTCTTTTGCTCTCTTTCTCTCTCTCTCCCTCCTTCCCCCCTCTTGCTGTCATTCTCTCTCTCTCTCTCTTTCTTTCTTTCTCTTTCTCTGTCTCTCTCATTCTGTCTCTCTTGCTATCTCTTTCTTTCTCTCTTCCTTCCTTCCTCTCTCTTTTGCTCTTTCTCTCTCCCTCCTTCCCCCTCTTGCTGTCTCTTTCTTTCTCTTTTTCTCTATCTCTCATTCTGTCTCTTGCTATCTCTCTTTCTCTCTCTTCCTTTCTTTCTCTCTCTTGTTCTCTCTCTTCCTTTCTTCTCTGCGGAGGCCGGCAAAGCTTTTTCTTATTTTAAATGTTCCAGGTGGACTGGCAGGGTGATGGGGAGTGCGCGTGCACGCGCCCCCGACATTCTAAAGAACCTTCACCGACCTCCGCAGTGAGGTTTTCTCCAAGTGCTCGCCGCTGTTGCAAGCCACCGCTGCGGGTGGAGCTGGAGAAAAGGGCAGAGCGCGCGGGCGGGCGTAAGTGGCGAGAAGCCAAGGGCGCGAGGGGGCCGGAGGCACTGTGGGGTGGGGGCAGTCACGGCGCCGGCCTCCGCACTTTTGTTGTTCCCCACCCCAAACTCCAACACCCGGCTCCTTGAGTAGCCCTGGAAAAGGGTGTCACGCTGTGGATTGACAGCCTCCAAAAGACATTAAGAAACATCCTGTAGTTAAATGGTTAACTCTGTTTGTTAATGTAGCTCCTCCCTTTTCTGTGACCTAACCCTGCTTCGCTCACTTCCTCCTGCTTGCAGGAAGAGAAGCTATTAGCAGCCATTCTAGTCTTCTCTATTAAAGATGTAAGACGCATGTTTGAGCCTCTCTGGCTAAAACATTTTTCTACTTTTCTAATAAAAAAGTTTGATTCATTTTAAAAATGAATGCTTGTGCTTTAATATCCATCGACCTCCAGAAAGCCTTACTTCAGTTTTAACAGACTAAGCACTCTGCCGGTAAGATTCCTCTTTCCGACAAAGGGTGCTACATTGCCGGCTATTACCTGGTGCCGCCAGGGAATCCCCAGCTGGGCGGGGCACTGTCGGTGCCTCTGACCTGGAGCTCCGGCTCGCAGACGCTGCCCCGGCTACTGTCCAATGCCGCTGCTGCCAGCACTCTCCTGCTGGGCCCCAAAGGCGCGAAAAAGGAGCCGGGAAGAATGAAGCTCAGCTTTCGATCTTGGAAGCTGAGCTTCGCGGCACAGCTGACCATGTCTCGCGGCACACTAGTGTGCTGCAGCACACTGGTTGAAAAACACTGCTCTAGGCTATTCATGCCCAGTTCCCTCAGTCTCTCTTTGTAAATCTTGGTTTCCAATTCCTTAATCATCTTGGTTGCTCTTTTTTGCACCTTCTCGAGTTTCAAGGTCTCTTTTGAAGTGTGGTGACCAGAACTGAATACAGTACTCCAGGTGTGGTTGGACCAGGGTGTAGTAGAGTGGTAATAAGACTTCCCTGATCTTGGAGTGTATTCCCCTGTTGATGCAGCTTAGGATTGTGTTGGGGGTTGAACTCGATGGCCTTCATGGTCCCTTTCAACTCTAACAATAAATAAATAAATAAATAAATAAATAAATAAATAAATAAATAAATAAATAAATAAATAAATAAATAAATAAATAAATAAATAGGAAGGAAAAGGGAATGGTTGGAGAAGGAGGGAGAAAGAGTAAGAAAGTAGGTAGTAGAGGCGGAACAGCCACCTGCAATAGAAAGAGACAAGTGGAAAGAAGAAAGATGGATACAGATGAAATGATATAAAGCAAAATTGGGATATGAGCTACTGTATTTTTCAGAGTATAAGACAGAGTTTCCTCCCTAAGAGACTGAAAATTCAGGTGTGTCTTATACTCTGAATATAGCTTTTTTCCAAAGCTTTTTCCCCCATTCCTAACTAGGTGCTAACGATCTTCCCAGTTCTTACCTGCAAGCTCTTTCATTGTTCCTCTTTGCAAAGAATGTTTCCAAATCTTTGCAGGGTTTTTTTTGTTTATTGCTCTAACTTGCTTCAAATGTTTCTTTCTAGCCCTAACCAGGTGCTAACAATGTTCCCAGCTCTTTATTGGCAAGCTCTTTCATTGTTACTCTCTCTGAATAAGGTTTTTTTTTAAAGCCCTAACCAGGGGATAAAATAATGTGCTGAAGCTGACCAGAGTAAGGATGCTAGCCAGATGAATATCTGGTAAGCAGATACTTTTTCCTATTTTCCTCCTCAAAAACTAAGGTGTGTCTTATACTCCGGTGTGTCTTGTACTCTGAGAAATACGGCGGTTTATTGTACTTGAAAAATGATGTATGCATATTAAGTTGTACTGAAGGTACATGAAATTGTATGTTGAATGTGGAGAAAAATAATTTTTTAATTAAAAAATAAAGTTTTGTGTTTTTTAATAATTAGGATGATAATGAGGATGATGATTTCTATGATGCCTGGAGAAAGCAGAATATAAGAGAAAGAACTGGAGAAGATAGCAAAATACAAAGATCTACAAATAGAAACAGAAATAGAAGGACTGTGGAAAAGGCAAGCAAAGTTAGTACTAATAGCATTAATAGACCCCCTGGGGTGCAATTCCAAAACAACTGGAGCACCACTTGAACACTATTGGCATTGACAAATTCACCATCAGTGAGTAACAAAAGACAGCTTAATTGGGAACAGCTTCCATCTTGCAATGTTATCTGTAACACCATCCAATATCCAGAACTGCTTATCCCACGTCTTTGGTAGGGATTTAATAGGGAGGAAAAAAAAGCCAAATCCAATCTGAACATCTTACTGTGATGATGATGATGATAATAAAATAATAAATAAGATGTAGCATAGCTAAAAACTATGTGAAACGTTTTTTGTTGTCTAAGGAATGCTAAATATTATATTTATCATCTGGAGATATATATATATATATATAATAAAGAAACTGAGAGAAGCTAAAGAAACAAACTGAAGGAACCTAGCCACTCTACTATATATAACACCGTCATTAGTCTGGGACTCAACCAACTAGTAACTAACAATACTAGATTAGATAACTGTCTGGATCTCATTTTCTGCAACAGCAGAGTGCAATATATGACCTACAAATAAAAGAACCATTTTCCAACAGTGACCACTGCATGATCAACTTCAATCTCAACCTAAGCCACACCAAGATCCATCCAAACAATGCGACACTGAAATTCAACTTCAAAAAAGGTAACTATGAACTCATTGATGCCCATCTCTCAACATTAAACTGGTGAACTATATTCTCTAACTGCAACTCTACTGATGACCTCTACAACTCTTCTGCTATAGCTGAACCTCTGAACATAATTTTTGAAAAATCCTTCAGCAGCAGTACGCTTCCTAAGCTATGGTCGAAAGCAATGGTCATTCCAAAAAGGAGACCCCTCTCTTGTAGATAACTACAGACCAATATTACTATGCTGCGTCCCATGCAAAGTCATGGAATCAATTATAAACCAATCAATTACCCTCTACCTTGAAACTAATAATCTGCTCTCTAACAAACAATTTGGATTCAGAAAAAAACTATCCTCCAACCTACAGCTCCTCCACTGCAAAAACATATGGACAACTCATCTTGATCAAGGAAAATCTATAGATGCAATCTATATTGACTTCTGCAAAGCCTTTGATTCAGTGGTCCACGACAAACTACTACTAAAACTCAAATCCTATGGCATCTCAGGATCCCTCCACTGCTGGATTACAGCATTCCTGTCAAACAGACAACAAGTGGTTAAGATAGGAAACACCATATCTACCCCTGTCCCTGTTAAAAGCAGTGTCCCTCAAGGTAGCGTTCTTTTTATTATTATTTTTTTTTTAATTGAGTAATGAGTTCCACGCTTCGACAACTCGATTGTTAAAGTCATATTTTTTGCAGTCAAGTTTGGAGCGGTTAATATTAAGTTTGAATCTGTTGTGTGCTCTTGTGTTGTTGCGGTTGAAGCTGAAGTAGTCATTGACCGGAAGGACGTTGCAGCATATGATCTTGTGGGCAATACTTAAATCGTGTTTTAGGCGCTGCAGTTCTAAGCTTTCAAGACCCAGGATAGATAGTCTATTTTCGTAGGGTATTCTGTTTCGAGTGGAGGAGTGAAGGGCTCTTCTGGTGGAATATCTTTGGACGTTTTCAATAGTGTTGATGTCTGAGATGTGGTGTAGGTTCCAGACAGATGAGCTGTATTCGAGAATGGGTCTGGCATAGAGGTTTTTTAGGCTCTAGTCAGTAGTGTAAGATTGCCAGAGCAGAAGCTACATAGGATCAGGTTAACAACTCTGGAAGCCTTTTTGGCGATATTGTTGCAGTGGGCTTTAGCACTTAGGTCGTTTGATATTAGTATTCCAAGGTCTTTTACTGAGTGTGGGTTGGCTGCGAGAATTTGTTTATTCAGTTCATATGCGAGGTTTGGATTCTTTTTGCCGATGTGGAGGGTAGAGCATTTGTTGGTTGATATTTGAAGTTGCCAGGTGTTAGACCAATCTGAAACAAAGTCAAGGTCTTTTTGGAGAGTGAGTGTGTTGTCAGTGGTGTTGAAAAGTTTCACATCGTCGGCAAAAAGCACACAGTTGCTTGCGATATTATCACAGAGGTCATTGATGTATAGGATGAAAAGAGTAGGACCTAGTACGCTGCCTTGGGGAACGCCGCTTTTGACAGGGACGGGGGTGGAAATGGCACTTCCGATTTTGACAACTTGTTGCCTGTTTGACAGGAATGCAGTAATCCAGTTGTGGAGGAGTCCTGAGATGCCATAGGATTTGAGTTTTAGGAGAAGTTTGTTGTGAACCACTGAATCAAAGGCTTTGCAGAAGTCGATATACATTGCATCGATGGATTTTCCTTGATCAAGGTGGGTAGTCCAGATGTTTTTGCAGTGAAGTAGTTGTAGGTTGCAGGATAGTTTCTTTCTGAATCCAAATTGTTTTTTTGATAGTAGGTTATTAGATTCTAAGTAAAGGGTGATTGATCAATTTATGATTGATTCCATGATTTTACAAGGGACGCAGCATAGTGATATTGGTCTGTAGTTGTCAACTAGTGATGGGTCTCCTTTTTTGAAAATGGGGATGACTACTGCTTTTGACCACAGCTTGGGGAGAGTGCTGGTCCTGAAGGATTTTTGGAAGATAATGCTTAGGGGTTCAGCTATGGCAGAATAATGTTTTCTTAGGAAGTATGCACAAAGACCGTCTGGTCCGACAGATAGGGAAGGTTTGAGGTCACGGATTGCTTTTTCAACGTAGATGATTTGGGTTAGGTTTTTTAATGAGTTTGGAATGCGATTTGCGAAGAGGGGGGATGAGCCATTACTGTTAACAAAAACGGAGCCAAAAAAGGAGTTGAAGAGGTTAGCTTTGGATGGGTCATCGTGGTATTCTTTGTTGTTGGGTCCTACGAGAGGTGGAATAGGTCTGGAGTCATTAAGTTTGTTGTTGACGAAGTTGTAGAAGGCACGGTTAGATTTGGTATGTAGGAGGTTTTCCTCTTGTTTACTGTGATAGTTGAGACATTCTACTTTTATTTGTTGGCATATGCTTCTGTAGCGGCTTTTTTTATTTCTACGCCAGAGGGATCTTTTTTTGGTTTGTAGTTTCTTTATCGAGACTGGTACGTTATTTTTTTCGTTTTCTTCTAGGAGTGGTGAGTGGAACATGCAGATCTATAAGTCTATTAATTTGGTGTAAGAACGTGTTGTAGAGGTCATCAATGGTGATGCAGTTAGAGAACAAGGATTGCCAATTAATAAATGAGAGATTGGCGTCTATGAGTTCATAGTTGGCTTTCCTGAAATTGTACTTAGGCGCCGCATACTTCATGTGAGTGTTTAGATGACGTAGGTTGAGGTTGAAGTTGATCGTGCTGTGGTCGCTGTTGGAAAAAGGTTCTTTTGTGTGCAGTCCATAGATAGCACTTTTGCTGTTGCAGAATATGAGATCGAGACAGTTGTTGAGTCTGGTGTTGTTTGATACTAATTGTTCTAGTCCTAGGCTGGTGACGGCGTTATAGATGGCGGTATGTATAGGTTCAGTGGAGCATTCATTTAGTGACCAGTTGATGTGTGGTAGGTTGAGGTCACCAAGGAAGATAATGGGATGGGGGTAGGAGGTTGCCCAAGTTAGGAGGGAGGTTAGTTTAGTTGCATGGGTAATGTTGTAGTTTGGAGCTCTGTAGCACAGAAGGAAACGGAGTGTAGTGTTGAGGGAAATGTCGCAAACTAGGCTTTCGGGGAGGATGAGATCTTGTGTAACTTGAATGTTTTTTAGGTTGAGTGAGCTTTTGTAGAATATGGCTACACCACCCCCTTTGCGGGAGTCGCGGTCAGACCGGAAGACCAGGTAGTTACTTCGTGTGATGATGGAGTCAGGATATGAAGAGTTCAGCCATGTTTCACAAACAAATATTAAGTCAAATATGTTTGTGTCAAGTAGGATGAGGAATTCAGATAATTGTTGATTATGCTTCTTGCATTGATTAGTTTACATTTGAGATTGAGTTTGTGGTCAAGGGTGGGATTGGGTTGAGTTGCGTAGAAACTGGACTGGAATGAGGTAGTAAGAGGCGCACTATCCTATTTGTTGCTTGAAGTGCTGGGGGGGGCCGTTTGAAGATGAGGGATGATGGGCGGAGAAGATGGCTGAGGAGGGACAATGGGTTTGGGGAAGAAGGGAGGATTATGAGATTTGGTCCTGATGCAATCAGAGCGGTAGTCAATGTAGAGGTTAGTTTCCCCTTGGCCACAACGTTTCCGGAGTTCGGCCCGTAGTTCACGAGAGTGGATGCATTGGAGTAGTGTTAGGTCTGGTCTGGATCTGAGTTTGTTGTAATTTGCGTTATTTCTGGTGATGGAGTTCATGGTCCTGATGAACTGTTGTTTGGTAGTTTCGTTTTTGCAGACTATTCTGCACAGCCGGGGAGCCATTGTTCCATCACTGTACTTTAGTACAGGGCCGCTTCTAGAAACCGCTAAGATATCGTCAGGGGCGATTGATTGAGGATGATGGTTGTGGATGATACTACGGATATCTACTGTGCAATATTATATTATTTAATAAAATACCAGTGTAGCAAAATACTTTTTACAACCATGTATGCTGTTTAAAACCATGTACACTTTTTAAAACCATGTGTACTTTTTAAAACCATGTACACTTTTTACAAACTTCAAACTTGACAGCTTCAAGACTTATGGACTTCAACTCCTAGAATTCCTCCTTCAATCATGCTAACTCAGAAACACGAGTTGAAGTCCACAAGCCTTAAACATGCCAGTTTTGAAGACACTTACACTCCTAACCCCTAATTCAGGTTTTCAAACTTGACAGCTTTAAGACTTGTGGAATTCAACTCCCAGAATTCCTCCTTCAATCACAAGCCTTAAACTTGCCAGGTTTAACTCCACAAGCCTTAAACTTGCCAGGTTTGAAGACCCTTGCACTCCTAAATCAGGGGGTTTTCCAACTTGGAAGTTGGTCTTCAAACTTGTCAGGCAGCTTGCTTTAGGCAGGGGAAGCGGTGGCGGCTCCTCAGATAAAGGCTTTTTCCAGCGGCGGCCAGCGGAAGTTTTTCTGAGTGGTCAGCAGCGGCGGTAGCAGCTTTCCTATTTTGCAAGCCGGGGAAGGAAAGGTGGGTGCTCTCGATTTCTATACGTGAGACAAACCTACCAAGGGAGAGAGGCACCCACATGACGGAAGATAGAAGCTCAGCTTTCCCCCTTGCCGTGAAAGCAGTCATAGGGGAAAGCCCAGCTTCTGTCCTCCATCGTGTGGACACCTCTCTCCTTTGGTAGGTTTGTCTCACATGTAGAGATCGAGAGCGCCCACCTTTCCTTCCCCCTACCGGCCGCGCTTGCAATGAGAGCCATCTTGGTTGCCCTCCCCATTGGGAGCCTCACATGCTCAGAAAAGCCACTGCTGCTGGCCCACACCGCACAGAAGGCAGGATCCGAGGAAGCGGCAGCTGTAAGATTGGGAGCCTCGCGCCAAACGTTACCGCGAGAACGAGTTGGCGCCTAGGTCAGCTCAGCGAGTGCTGGTTTTTGAGTCTTTTGGGAGGGTGGTGGTTGTGGTGAAAGACTGACCTGCAGCCCTAACTAGCCCACAGCTCGCTGGGAGGAATCGCTACTGAATTCCTTGCTGAATTCAGCGTGGATCTTTTTTTATTTGTATCCCTGGGGAGAGGAGCCTGCAAGCAGGTCCAGGGGTCTCTAATAAGGGATTGCAGAGAGGCGGCTTGCCACCACTGGACTACAGGAAAGCAGCTACCGCCACTGCTGGCCACAATCTGGCCAGGCAAAAGACGCGGCAGCGGAGGTTCTCAGGCGTCCTCCTCCACCGCCATGTCTTTTGCCTGGGCGAAGGATGCTGGAAGCACCTCTGTTCTCCCCACCCCAAGAGAAGAGCACTGGTACTAAATGGAGAGAAAAGCACTTTTGGAGCACAGGATGAAATGGGGGATGTCCCCAAAGCTGCCCACCAGCAGATCAGCTGTCAGGCGGGAAAAATGGCACCAGCTCTACCGTGCGAGGTTTGAAAAACCTGCACAGAGTTTGTTGCTCTTGTCACTCACCCACGGGCCGGATAAATGGCCTCAGTGGGCCGCATTTGGCCTCCAGGCCATAGTTTGGGGACCACTGCATTAGAAGCTTTGCCAGAAATTTGGGTTTGAATGCAGCAAAAATTACTGGGAACACCAAATTGACAATGAACAGGTCAAGATTTTGTGGGAAATTTGAATACAAACAGATAGACATCTGACCCACAACATGCCTGAGATCACTATTGTGGAAAAGAAAAATGTCTGGTTCATTGATATTGCAATATCAGGTGATGCATGAATAGAAGAGAAAACAGAAAAAATAACGAAATATGGTGATCTACAAATTGAAGTTGAGTGATTGTGAAAGAAGAAATCAATGGTTGTACCAATATTAATAGGAGCTCTTGGAACAATATCAAAAGAGTTGCCTAGATACATGGAAATGTGGAACTTATCAGACCTGAATATTTTGACTTTGCAAAAAGAAAACCCACCTTATTCGGAACTGCCTATATACTCAGGCATTACCTTAATAGCTCTTAGGTCCTTTGTTAGGAGGAACAGTTTTAAAATATACCTTAGTTGAAAGTAAACCTATATTTTTTAAAAAGTCAATGGCATTTTGTGTTATGTTTAAAGTGAAATCAGCATAGAAACCCATTAACCATGTATATTTCAATGGGCAGAAAAAAGTGAAAGAGAGGACAAGTTTGATTGATTAAAAGTCAGTTATTTCTTTTTCCAATTTTTTTTGGAGAGGGAATTTTTGGTTTGTTTTTGCTTCTGTGCATGTGCAGAAGACAGGTTTTCAGCACTGTGCATGCACAAGCATCTGTGAGAACTACAAATAGCCATGTGGCATGGGACGAAGTAGTGGTGAGGTCCCATGCAAAAAACCTGCAGCTCTCGCTGTCTCCATGAGTGCGTGCTTGCTGCTTTTGCACTTAAACATAGGTTAAGTGCAAAAGACGGGCTACAAAAATGGTGGAAGGTCTTAAGCATAAAACTTATCAGGAAAGACTTAATGAACTCAATCTGTATAGTCTGGAGGATAGAAGGGAAAGGGGGGGGACATGATCAAAACATTTAAATATGTTAAAAGGTTAAATAAGGTTCATGAGGGAAGTGTTTTTAATAGGAATGTGAACACAAGAACAAGGGGGCACAATCTGAGGTTAGTTGGGGGAAAGATCAGAAGCAACGTGAGAAAATATTATTTTACTGAAAGAGTAGTAGATGCTTGGAACAAACTTCCAGCAGACGTGGTTGGTAAATCCACAGTAACTGAATTTAAACATTTCTGGGATAAACATATATCCATCCTAAGATAAAATACAGGAAATATTATAAGGGCAGACTAGATGGACCATGAGGTCTTTTTCTTCCATCAATCTTCTATGTTTCTATGTTTCTAAACATAGTACAGTGAAAAGTCTCCTTTTGTTGGCTGGAAAAAGAGGCATGTAAAGAGAAGAAAAAGCCACTTTTCTCCATACTAAGTTTAGTGCAAAAGCAGAAAGTATATATACATGGAGACAGACAGAGGAAAATGGGGAGATGTGCCCCAGCTGGTGTGTTATTTTTAGCTCTCTCTAGAGACAGAAAGAACGTGGCCAAATTTCTTTAGTTATTCTCTGGATATGAGGATTGGAAAGTGGGGTTGGGGAGTGGGGAAGAGGAAGGGAGAAAGAGAGGGAGAGAGAATTACAGAGAATGAAAGAGGGGGGAGAATGAGAGACAGAAAGAGAGCGAGAGAGAGCACTGAAGGAGGCTCTTACACAGCTGTTCCGGCTTTGTGGCTAGCAGGAGACCAAAACCCAGCTTGATGCAGAATTTGGGGAAGGGGAAGAAAAGACAGCTGCAGGCCTTGAAGAGAGTTCCTGCGCTAAAACGTTTTAATCCAAAGAGCAACCCTGAGCATGCATAGACTGCTGGCAGAAAGGAGGGCAGTTGACCCTTGGTCTATCCATTTGTGAGCTGAGCCAGCTCTTCCCATTCAAATGAGAATGGTAGAGATTTTCCTCCTGGTGTAGAATCAGAACTTGTTACTTCACTTTTCCCAATAGCTTATTCCCCCACCAAACCTCTCCTGAAATTAAAGCAGCAGGTTGTTTCCCTCTGGTTAACCAAGGTGTTTTCTAGCTGGTAATAAATTATTTATTTATTAGATTTGTATGCCGCCCCTCTCCGGAGACCCGGAGCGGTTATCTTATGAAATAGTATGGAAGAAAGGTTTAACAAAATTAGGCTCCTATGATTTTTAATGACTGTGACTGGGATGAAAGAAAAAGAGGGGAGAGAGAGGCAGAGGGGGAGAGAGAGAAGAAAAAGAAAGAAAAAGAAAGAGGAAGGGAGGGAGGGAGAGAGGGAGGGAGGGAAGGAGAGAGAGAGAGAAGAGGAAGGAACCACCACAAACTGGCACTTCAAATTCTCAAATCCTTAGAACCACAGTTGGAGAGGAATTTGATACTTTCCTATATATGTTTTCTATTCCATTCTTCCATTCTCTCCCACTGTATTGCCTCTTTTCTAGTTTACCTATGTATATGTTACCATGGTATTTCTCAGTTTCAGTCTCTGATTAGCATCAGGCAAATGTTATCTCCAAAGCAGATGTGTACAGTATGTGTTTTAATTGTTTTAATGCTTAAGATGTTTTAAAGATTTTATTATGTTGTTAAACCGCCTGGAGTCCTTTGGGAGTTGGGTGGCATATAAATTTTAAGAACAAAAACAACAACAACAACCTAGTGCTATTATTTGGGGATTTGTAACTTTCTTAGGAGTAAACACTAAAAATCAATTTTATTTTTAAAAAACAACTAAAATTTCTCTAAAATGTATACACTTTTAAAATATTTAATAAAAAACATTAAGTAATTGATGTTAATCAAATTTCTTTTAAGTTTTACCCAGGCAATTTTAGTGATAATCACACTAAAATTGCCTGAGTAAAACATTTTTTAAAAAAACTTTCCCAGAAGGTGCTATGTCTCTTTCCCATCCCCGCCCCCCCCCCCCCCCCAATTTGACTATTAAAATTAAGGCTGGCTTCCCCTCAGCCTCACTTTTAATCAGGGAGCCCATAGCCTCAATCTGAAACCTACAAAGAGGGATAGGGGAGCATGGGAGATGTGCTAGCATTTTCTAATTACAAAAACTTAAAATCTGCAATGCCATGTTCACAGCATTTTCAGAATGCTGTTTCAAAACCCTTTTCTTGAGTTGAGAGAAGGAAAACTACTCTTAATGCAGGGCTCCTGCCACCTCTGTGCAAGTCCATCCACAGGGCCAGAGTTTGGGGGGGGATGTTCCCTGCCTCTCTGCCACCTGACAGGCGAAGTAGGGGCAAAGGGCCCTCTTTATTGTGAGGGCCTCCTAGAAGGGATCTTGCCACTCCAGCTCTCCCTTGATGAGCTTCCCCGGGGCAGATATTAAACTCTGCCCGCCTCATTGGAACTGGGCAGCAAAGGGTGAGCATCCTGAACAAGGCGGGGAGCCATGGCAGCATTCAGAACATGGAATTCAGCTAGTGCAAGATGCTTTGGGGGAGAGCCAGATATGGTTCTCATGCCACCTCTCCTGGGCATTCCCCTTCCCCCATGTGCGTCAGTCTACCTCTCCCCCACTGGCATCATCCCTCTGCACACCCGCTGACCCAAGAGCACATGGCTGTGCCACAAGCATCACCTCCACCATCCAGCCCTCTCCCACCCACTTGCCAGACCGCCCCCTTCAGCTTTACCTTTGCAGGCAGCTGCAATACGTTTGAAATAAGCAGAAGTGTGGTTGGATTCTGGAACAGATAAGGCTAATGGCTGGAGGAGGAGGATGGGGGGCAGCAAAGCCTTGTAGTCGGCAAGGTACCTCCTCCCCTGGCCCCTGTCAGCCTGGAAAAACCAGCCACATGAGGAGTGGCTGGGAGGAGAAGAGTGGGGCGAAGGGCAGGGCTGAATCCCACCACTGTGTGGGTCAGATACACTGAGTTGCTGGACCATATTTTGAGGACCTCTGCTATACACAGAGATCTCCTCAGACTAACATTTTACACCTATGTGAGACTAGATAAGGTGAGATTGGATAAAGTTCAATGGCATTTAAATAAGTTGAACTTTGCCCACATAAGCATTCTAGACCAGGGGTCTCAAGCTTGCAGCCCGCAGGCCAACTGTGGCCCTCAGGACAATAGTTTGCGGCCCCAACCTCAATATTAAAATTTAATATTAGTGCGGCCTGAGTTTAATGGTAATTGTAATTTATATGAGATGAATGAGCGGAGTGGGTGGGATGCTATGTATGGGTACAATGGGTACAATGGGGATAGTTTGAATGCAGAATTTAGCCTACCTGGCGGTAGAGAGACAGGAGGGATGGGGGCATCTTTCTCCAGGGTGACAGAGGGCCAAAATATTCCGGTCCTGCTGGGGAGAGGTACATATGGCGGGAGTCACGGGGCTAGCCATTCTGGAGGAAAAAGAGATCGCTGCTATTAAGCGATCCCTTGTTCTGGTTCCGTGAGCTCAACCCGGGGTTCTGGTGACGAGTGTAATCCGGGCCCTGGGCTCAACTGCTGCTGCTCAATGCCAGATTGGTAGTAAACAAAGCTCTCCTCATCCGGGATTTAATCCTGGATGAGGAGGCTGATCTGGCATGTGTGACTGAAACCTGGCTGGGCCCAGAGGGAGGAGTTCCTCTCTCGGAATTATGCCAAGCTGGGTTTCAGATATGGCATCAGCCTCGACCCCAGGGAAGGGGGGGAGTGACTATTGTAGCCAGGGAGAACCTTCGCCTGCGTAGACTCGTTGCCCCTGAGATTGCGGATTGTGAGTCACTCCTTGTGAAGTTGGATTCAGGGGTTCAGGTGGGCTTGTTACTCACATACCTGCCTCCCAGCTGCGTGTCAACAGCCCTGCCTGTGCTGCTCGAGGAGGTGGCCGGGTTGGCGATGGAGTTCCCTGGACTCATTGTCCTGGGGGACTTCAATCTGCCGTCACTCGGCGGTTCCTCTGGATTAGCACAGGAGTTCATGGCCACCATGACAGCCATGGACCTGACTCAAGTAGTACAGGGTCCGACTCACGAGGGTGGACACACACCCAATATGATATTCCTCTCGGAGCAATTGAATAATGGTCTGAGACTAAGGGGCTTAGAAGCATTGCCTTTGTCATGGTCAGACCATTTTCTACTGCGGCTTGATTTCCTGGCTCCAATCCTCCCCCGCAGGGAGGCGGAACCGATTAGGACAGTGATGGGCAACCTTTTGAGCTTGGTGTGTCAAAATTCGCCAAAAAACCGAGCATAACTCGGGTGGTGTGTCACCTTGAGAAAAAAACACTCTTACTCTCTCTCACTCTCTTCCTTCCTCTCTCACTCTTTCTTTCTTGCTCTCTCTCACTCTCTCTCCTTTCTTTCTTTCCTTCTCTCTTCCTTCCACTTTTTTCTCTTTCTCTCTATTCCTTCCTTCCCCTCTTCCCCTCCCTCTCACTCTCTCCTACTCTTCTCCTACTCTTCCTCTCCTGCTTTTCTTTCTCCTCCTCCTTCTCTTCCTCCTCCTCTTTTTTCTCCTCCTCTTCCTCCTCCTCTCCTTTTTCTCCTACTCTTCATCTCCTGCTTTTCTTTCTCCTCCTCCTTCTCTTCCTCCTCCTCTTCCTCTCCTTTTCCTCTTCCTCTTCTCCTTTTCTTTCTCCTCCTCCTCCTCTCCTTTTCCTCTTCCTCTTCATCTCCTTTTCCTCTTCCTCCTCCTCTCCTTTTTCTCCTCCTCTTCCTCTCCTTTTCCTTCTCCTCTCATTTTTCCTCTTCCTCTTCTCCTTTTCTTTCTCCTCCTCCTTCTCTTCCTCCTCCTCTCCTCTTCCTCTCCTTTTCCTCCTCTTCCTCTCCTTTTTCTCCTCCTCTCCTTTTTCTCCTCCTCTTCATCTCCTTTTCCTCCTCTTCCTCCTCTTCCTCCTCCTCTCCTTTTTCTCCTCCTCTTCCTCTCCTTTTCCTCCTCTTCCTCCTCCTCTCATTTTTCCTCTTCCTCTTCTCCTTTTCTTTCTCCTCCTCCTTCTCTTCCTCCTCCTCTCCTTTTTCTCCTCCTCTTCCTCTCCTTTTCCTCCTCTTCCTCCTCCTCTCCTTTTTCTCCTCCTCTTCATCTCCTTTTCCTCCTCTTCATCTCCTTTTCCTCCTCTTCCTCCTCCTCTCCTTTTTCTCCTCCTCTTCCTCTCCTTTTCCTCCTCTTCCTCCTCTTCCTCCTCTTCCTCCTCCTCTCCTTTTTCTCTTCATCTCCTCCATTTCCTTCTGGTTCTCCTTCTCCTGCTCTTCCTTCTCCTTCTCCTCTTCCGCTTTCTCCTCCTCTCCTTTTCCTCCTCTTCCTCTCCTTTTCCTCCTCTTCCACCTCCTCTCATTTTTCCTCTTCCTCTTCTCCTTTATCTCTTCCTTCCTTCCTCTCTTCCTCCCTTTCTCTCTCCCTCTCATTCACTTTTCTCTCCCTTCCCTCCCTATCTCCTTCTTTCCTCTCCTCTTTCCTTTCCTCTTTTTCCCTTCTTTCTCTCCACGTCTCCGGCGGACAGACGGCTTTGCTAACCGGCACAAGGCTCAAGCCAGCTGCCCGGGAAAGCCCTGTGCCAGCCAGGAAAGCCGGCTTTACGGGAAAGCAGCGCACTTTTCAAATGCGCTGCTTTCCTGCTGCAACTCTTTCCTGGGCAGGGGGGGGGCGCCCGAACAGAGGTGGTGGCGGCGGCGGGTTCAAGGGACTAACAGCCGGTCCTTTTCGGGGCTGCGTTGTTGCAGCGTCTGAGGCCGCCGCTGCCTCCACCTCCAGGCGAAGGGATCTCCTTGGTGGGCGGCCTCGGAGGCTGCAACAACGCAGCCCCGAAAAGGACCGGCTGTTGGTCCCTTAAAGCTGCCGCTGTTGCCCACTGCGGACATCCCTTCGCCTGGAGGCGGAGGCGGCCTCAGACGCTGCAACAACGCAGTCCCGAAAAGGACCGGCTGTTGGTCCCTTGAACCCGCCGCCGCCTCTGTTCGGGCGAAGGGATCTCCGCAGTGGGCAGCAGCAGCTTGAAGAGACCAACAGCCGATCCTCATTGAGCTGAGTTTCCTTTGGCTTCCTTCGAGGCAGCAGGTGAGCTTTGCAGTTTTGCCTCGAAGGAAGCCAAAGGAAGCTCAGCTCGGGGGCGGGCCTGAAGCAGCCGCCGCCTACTCCGCCCCACGCTTCGGCCGCGCCGGGGCCAAGTAAGCTGAGGCTAGGCCTGTCGCCCCGGCTCCAAGTGCGGGGCCTGGGCGGGCAAGCATTGGGAGGGCCTCGCCGTTGCTTGGCGGGAGAAGAGCTCCCCTCCCCGCGATCCGGGATGGCATGGCCGTCAACAAGTTAGTGCGCGGGGGTCCTGATGGCTTGCTTACGGCCCCCTCCAGCCGCTCTTGCAGGGCTTCCAGGCTTCCCGCGGGGCGGCGAAGAAGCAAAAAAGCGGCACTGGAGGGACCAAGACGGTCTGCAGCTGAGCGTCTGGAGGAGGAGGAGGAGGAAAGCCAGGGGGCGGGGAGGAAAGCGGGCCTGCAATTGGCCAATTTCTTTCTCGCCTTCAGGGTGTGGAACTGCTGTTGCTCTGCCATAGAGTGCTTTCCTCCCCGCCCCCTGGCTTTCTTCCTTGCCGCCGCCAGACGCTCAGCAGCAGAGTGGAGGGGAGATTCGGGAGCTTATGGTAAAATCTCTTACGTTGCCAGGGGCCGGGTAAATGGCCTCAGCGGGCCGTAGTATGGGGACCGCTGCCCTAAAGCTCCCCGTTTCTCCAGCCGTGTGTCACCAAAAATGGCTACGCGTGTCAGTGCTGACACGCGTGTCATAGGTTCGCCATCACTGGATTAGGAGGTTCCGCCCCAGACGCCTGATGGACCCTGAGGGCTTTCAGAGGGTGCTTGGGGTTTTACCAGATTCACATGTCCACAGCTTGGCAGAGTCTCTTGCTGAGGCCTGGAACAAGGCTGCAGCGGAGGCTCTTGACCGAATTGCGCCATTGCAACCTCTCTATGACACTAGACCCCATAGAGCTCCATGGTTCAACGAGGAGCTCCGGGAGTTGAAACGCCAGAAGAGACGTCTAGAGAAGTGATGGAGGAAGAGTAAGTCTGAATCTGACCAAACGCTTGTAAGAGCTTTTATTAAGACCTACAAAGTGGTGCTCAAGGCGGCCTTGATTGCATCAGCGGAATCCCGCCTGGCCGCCCTGTTTAGGGTGACCCACTCCCTTCTAACTCAGAGGGGAGTTGGGGAGCCCTTGCAGGGTAGTGCCGAGGAATTTAACTCGTTTTTCGCTGATAAAGTCGCTTGGATCCGGGCTGATCTCAACTCCAAATGCATTGCAGTATCGGCTGACAATGAGTCTGTCGAGGTGACTGGGGCTAAACGTCTTTGTCCATCAGTCTGGGAGGAGTTTGACTTGGTGACACCTGATGAAGTGGACAAGGCCATTGGAGCTGTGAGATCCACCACCTGTCTACCGGATCCGTGTCCCTCTTGGTTGGTTTCGGCCAGCCGAGAGGTGACATGGAGCTGGGCCCAGGAGATTGTCAACGTCTCCTTGGGGAGGGGGTCCTTTCCGGCCCCTTATAAGGAGGCACTTGTGCGCCCCCTCCTCAAGAGGCCTTCCCTGGACCCAGCCATGTTTAATAACAACCGTCCAGTCTCCTTTATGGGGAAGGTTGTTGAGAAGGTGGTGGCGCTCCAACTCCAGCGGTCCTTGGAAGAAGCCGATTATCTAGGTCCTCAGCAGTCTGGATTCAGGCCCGGCTACAGCACGGAAACTGCTTTGGTCGTATTGATGGATGATCTCTGGTGGGCCTGGGACAGGGGCTTGTCCTCTGTCCTGGTGCTTCTTGACCTCTCAGCGGCTTTTGATACCATCGACCATGGTATCCTTCTGCACCGGCTGGAGGGGTTGGGAGTGGTAGGCACTGTTCTTCACTGGTTCTCCTCCTACCTCTCCGGTCGGTTGCAGTCGGTGTTAGTGGGGGGTCAGAGGTCGACCTCTAGGTCTCTCGCTTATGGGGTGCCTCAGGGGTCGGTCCTCTCCCCCCTGTTATTTAATATCTACATGAAACCGCTGGCTGAGATCATCCAAGGGCATGGGGTGAGGTATCATCAATACGCAGATGATACCCAGCTATACATCTCCACCCCATGTCCAGTCAGCGAAGCAGTGGAAGTGATGTGCCGGTGCCTGGAGGTTGTTGGGGCCTGGATGGGTGTCAACAAACTCAAACTCAACCCAGACAAGACAGAGTGGCTGTGGGACTTGCCTCCCAAGGACAATTCTATCTGTCTGTCCATTACCCTGGGGGGGGAAAATGTTGACCCCCTCAGAGAGGGTTCGCAACTTGGGTGTCCTCCTCAATCCACAGCTGACATTGGAACCTCATCTTTCGGCTGTGGCAAGGAGGGCGTTTGCCCAGGTTCGCCTGGTGCACCAGTTGCGGCCCTATTTGGACAGGGAGTCACTGCTCACAGTCACTCATGCCCTCATCACCTCGAGGTTTGATTACTGCAATGCTCTCTACATGGGGCTACCTTTGAAAAGTGTTCGGAAACTTCAGATCGTGCAGAACGCAGTCGCGAGAGCCATCGTGGGGCTTCCAAGATTCACCCATGTTTCTTCAACATTCCGTGGCTTGCATTGGCTGCCAATCAGTTTCCGGTCACAATTCAAAGTGTTGGTTATGACCTTTAAAGCCCTACATGGTATTGGACCAGATTACCTCCGGAACCGCCTTCTGCCGCATGAATCCCAGCGACCGATAAGGTCCCACAGAGTTGGCCTTCTCTGGGTCCCGTCGACTAAACAATGTCGTTTGGCGGGCCCCAGGGGAAGAGCCTTCTCTGTGGCAGCCCCGACCCTCTGGAACCAACTCCCCCCGGAGATTAGAATTACCCCCACCCTCCCTGTCTTTCATAAACTACTCAAGACTCATTTATACCGCCAGGCATGGGGGAGTTGAGATATTCCTTCCCCCTAGGCCATTACAAGTTATGCATTGTATGTTTGTGTGTATGTTTGGTTTTTATAAATAAGGGGTTTTAGCTGTTTTATTATTGGATTGTCACATGCTGTTTTTATCATTGTTGTTAGCCGTCCCGAGTCTATGGAGAGGGGCAGCATACAAATCCAATAAATTGTTGTTGTTGTTGTTATTATTATTATTATTATTATTATTATTATTATTAATACGAATAGCACTTTTCAGTGTTGTGTGTGGAGCTGAATGAGCCTACCAATTATGGTGGGGTATTTTACTCTCGGAGGCGGGACATCAGCCGGGCTTATTGTGAACTTGCGCCATTACCCCAGGCTCAGAAGCAGAGGTGGTCGTGGAAATTTCTACTCAGTAGGACAGAAAAAAAGCGGGAAAGACGCATCGGCTAAACACTGAAACAGTGACGCCAAGTGGAATTATATATTACACAGCCCCAAACATGTCTTTTTCAAAGCCTGCAGTGAAGAGAAAGGTTGGTGATGAGCACAGACAATTTCAGGAAAGTGGGAAGTGCAATATTTTTTTGTTGAGCACAGGGGCATCCCGACGTGTCTTATTTGCACAGAGAAAGTTGTGGTGCACAAAGAATAAAACAATTTGAAATGTCATTACACAACTAGACATGCTGAGGAGTATGCAAAATACCAGGGAGATGAGAGAGCAAACCAGGTGCTAATCTTAAAACATATCTATTGAGGCAACAAGATTTATTTAAGAAAGCAACCAAAGAGAATGATGCAGCAGTCGAAGCTAGCTACGTCGTTATTGAGATGATTGCTAATGCAGGAAAGCTATTCAAAGAAGGTGAATTTGTAAAAAAGTGCATATTGCAGGCTGCAAGTATTGTCTGTCCAGAAAAGAAAGGTCAGTTTAGCAACATCAGCCTTTCTGCCAACACTGTAGCAGAGCGCATTTCTGACCTGTCAAGTGACATTTCTGACCTGTCAAGTGACATGATCAACTGTGTGAGAGAGCAAAATGTTTCAGTGTATACTCACTCGCTATTGATGAGACTACAGACATCATCAACATTGCCCAGCTTGCAATCTATGTCCGTGGTGTTGATGACAATTTTGAAGTCATAGAGGAGTTGCTCACAGTGATTGCAACGCATAACCAGACTACCGCTCAGGAGATATTTTACTAGCTGTGTGATGCCATTGAGAATGTCAGTTTGCCTTGGAGGAGGTTTGTTGGAATAACAACTGATGGAGTGCCATCAATGACAGGGAGGAAAAATGGACTGATGGCACTTGTTAAAAAAAAACTGGAAGAGGACGATGTGGAGGAGGCCATTATTTATTTATTAGATTGCTCTGCATTGCATTATCCATCAGCAGGCCCTTTGCAGCAAATGCCTGCAGTTTGATAATGTGATGTCTTTTGTTGTGAAATTCATCAACCAAATCAGATCCAGGGGCTTAAAGCACAGATTTGCAGATTTGCGGGAGGAAGCAGTTGAGACCCTCAGCAGGGCTTCCTCCCTTAAGCCAAATACGAGAGTAAGCGTTGCCATATGTCTAGCAGCAAGAAGTAGGCAGAAGAAGGTATGTTCAAAACAGTTTATGTTCAATGTTCCATTCATGTTCAGAAAGTTAAATGTTAAAGAACTGTTAATACAGACATTTGAATCTGAATAATAATAATAATAATTACATTTCTCTAGTCAGCAACTATATGTGATTTCTTCAGTCCTATATCTGCTGTATTATTATTATTATTATTATTATCATCATCATCATCATTTTTTTATTTATTACTGATTGATTAATTTTTTTCTTATGAATTTGTTAATTTATTTTTATTTTTAACACAAAATAAGATGAAAACAATAAAGACATTTGATAACATTTGAATGCTTTTGTAAGAGCTTTTCTTGCGGAAAACCTGATGTGGCCCAGCCTCACCCAGCCTCTACCTCCAGCGGCCCCTGAGAAAATTGAGTTTGAGACCCCCGTTCTAGCCTAAGTCTCCATTTGATCCCTTCCCTTGGCTCAGCTAGCCTCTTTCCTACAATATGTTTAAAAAATAGTTATACAGTAACAAAATGACTATTGGTGCAAATGTACAGCTGTGTTAAGATGCTATTTACGAATATTAACAGATGTATTAGAGGGAGAGTAACCACATGGAGTGTGGGTCGGCAATTTTTAATTAATGAAATTTAATTAATGAAATTCAGCAATTAATACCAAATATTAATAAATACATCCCTGCTCTCTAGAAAGAAGAAAAAAGTTATAGCTGGTACAGTTCCTAGCACAACCCAGTACATTTAATCGATATATATGTGTCGCATTTTAGCAAGTCTCAAATATTTAAAACAATATATGGTTTATATAAAGTTGCTATAAAATAAAATAATATACTGACTGCTCCAACGAGCAAAACTTCCCTGATAGAATCAGTAAAACCTGTTTGGAAACTGACCTGATACATTCTTTTTGTGGGAACTGGCAAAAAAAACCTTACTGTAATATGAAAAGGTTCCAGCTACATCAAAAGATATAATGTTACATCTTTCCAGTTATTTTTATCTATGCCACATCATTCATAAAGGATCTGCCTCTTTTCCTTATAAAAAAGAAAAACATTTCTAACATTTTGACAATTCTCTATAAGCTAAAATGATTGTATTTGTACAATATTATATGCAGTTCTGCATGAGTCCTTCTGCATTCCAATTCACAGCTTATGAGTTAATTTACCATAAACCATCTTGGCATAAAACCCCACATCCATTCCCAACTTCAGGTCCATTCTCAAAGATGTGCTTTTCATTAGCAAGACTTACAGACAGACAAAAAACATTCTTTTCACCACCATGGTGCCTAAACAAAGGGTGCAAATATACTTTTACTTCGCCTTCTGAAATATTAGGATTTCGTAGTTGTCTGTCAATCACAATTCTTTCCTTCACAAAGCAGTATGTCTTCAGTTTTAGTGCAACAGAAGACTCCATTAATCCTCAGAAATCACTAATGCATAATGCAGAAAATTTGACTTCCAAAGACGCTCCACTAAATAAATAAGAACTATACAAATTCAATTAAAAAATAGAATTTTCATGAAAAATTGATCCTGATGGAATGTATCCCTTGTGTTTAATTCTATGGTAATGATACTGCTGAGACAAGAAGTTAGAAATCAGAACATGTTTAATAATATTTATCATTGTTATAAAAGCTCAGAATAACAAAACAATAACAATAATAATTTATTAGATTTGTATGCCGCCCATCTCCGAAGACTCGGGACGGCTCACAACAACATAAACAGTGTACAAATCCAATTTTTAAAAGATACAATTTAAAACCCTTATAATAAAATAATCACACAATCCAATCAAACCATACACCAACCTTGACAATTGGGGGGGGGGTCAATTTCCCCATGCCTGGTGGCAAAGATGAGTTTTTAATGACTTACGAAAGGCGAGGAGGGTGGGGGCAGTCCTAATCTCAGGGGGGAGTTGGTTCCGGAGGGCTGGGGCCGCCACAGAGAAGGCTCTTCCCCTGAGTCCCGCCAGACAACATTGTTTAGTCGACGGGACCCAGAGAAGGCCAACCCTGTGGGACCTAATCGGCCGCTGGGATTCGTACGGCAGAAGGCAGTCCTGGAGGTATTCTGGTCCAATGCCATGAAGGGCTTTATAGGTCATAACCAACATTTTGAATTGTGACCGGAAATTGATTGGCAGCCAGTGCAGGCCACAGAGTGTTGATGAGACATGGGCATATCTGGGGAGGACCATGATTGCTCTCGCGGCTGCATTCTGCACGATCTAAAGTTTCCAAACACTCTTCAAAGGTAGCCCCACGTAGAGAGCGTTGCAGTAGTCCAACCTTGAGGTGATGAGGGCATGAATGACTGTGAGCTTTGACTCCCTGTCCAAATGTTTTATTTTACTTTTAATAAAGTAGAAGCACATGTAGAAGCAAGAATTTTTATGAAGTAAGGAATGATCCATATATTATTGGTCAAAGAATACATTGTAACTATGTTAAGTTAAGAATTACTGTTTTATATTTGTACACTCAAGAAACTGGTTATAAAAGAATACACAGCATGATCCCAGAGAGAGAGAGAGAACTTGCTTCTCAACATGAGACAGCTCTGTTCAGCCCAGAGATATATTTGCAACCGGGACAAAGCATTCTAGAAACCATGTGTCTGTGTCTGTGATTTTCACATCTCTACAACTATGGGTGTGGCTTATGCAGGATGCCCTGCATTTTCTTTCATGTTTCAGTGCAAATTGGGTACTCTGGGATGGAGCTCCATTTTTGCTACCCCACTGCCCCCCCCAGTCCGGATAGCAGCTCACCCGAGCACAGTGATCAAGCCAATACAGTGATACATTGTCTTACAAACTTAATTGGTTCCGGGACGAGGTTCGTAAGGTGAAAAATTTGTAAGATGAAACATTGTAACCCATAGGAATCAATATAAAAGCGAATAATGCGTGCAATTCTAAAACTCAATCTTTTGCCTCATTACTGCTGGCATTCAGATCCTTGTGGGTGGAGGAGTGGGGGGAGACAGTGCAGGCTGCCTAGAGGGAGCCTCGTGGGTGAACCCACCCCTCAGAAACTCCGAAGCCGGGACCTGTGCTCCGTTCACGGCTGCTAGCTCTCTGAAGGAAATTCAAGCCAGCCGGGTTGGGTGGGAGGGGAGCTGAGAGAGAGGGAAGCCACCACAGATGAAGCGCTTGGAGGGATGTCCAGCTGGGGGTCTGGAGTCCCCCCTCCTCGGAACCCCCAAGCCCAGGAGGGCGGATCCCTGCTTCTCTGACCCTCCCTTCAAAAACCCTGGCTCTCAGAATGAAAGAAAACTCAGAAGGAAAGACAAGGCAGCCGGGATGGGGGGGTGGCTGAAAAAGAGGGAAACCACCGCAGAGGAAGCCCTTGGGGGATGTCCAGCTGGGGGAGGGAGTCACCCCTTGGCACCCCCAAGCTCAGGAGGGCGGCTCCCTGCTTCTCTGACCCTCCCCTGAGAAACCCCAGAACGAAATAAACCTCAGAATCAGGTTTATTTCGTTCTGAAATCCTGGGTTTCTCATGGGAGGGTCAGAGAAACAGGGAGCCGCACTCCTGGGCTTGGGGGTGCCGAGAAGGGTGACTCCCTCCCCCAGCTGGACATCCCCCCAAGGGCTTCGTCTGCAGTGGCTTCCCTCTCTTTCAGCTCCCCCCAGCTGCCTTGTCTTTCCTTCTGAGGTTTATTTCGTTCTGAGAGCCCCGGTTTCTCAGGGGAGGATCAGAAAAGCAGGGAGCCGCCCTCCTGGGCTTGGGGCTGCCGAGAGGGGTGACTCCCTCTCCCAGCTAGACATCCCCCAAGGGCTTCCTCAGCGGTGGCATCCCTCTCTCTCAGCTCCCCTCCCCACCCAGCTGGCTTGTCTTCTTATGCACGTCCGGAGGTGGGAAATCCCGGCAGGGTGGGAAGCAAATGGGAAATCCCGGGGGTGACAGTCACAAGGCAAGGGAATCCCTGCAGCAGTAAGCGAGCGCATGCGCAGTAAGAGAGCCCACACACCCGGGTTCGGGTTCGTAAGATGGAAAGAGTTTTTAAGACGAGGCAAAGAAATCTTAAACCCCGGGTTCGTATCTTGAAAAGTTCGTGTGATCAGGGGTTCGTAAGACGAGGTATGACTGTATATGCTTTTTGCTTATGATATGATATACCTGCTAGAAATCATTTATTAGGAATGAAGCTTTATAAATAGCTTCTGCTCATATTATTGTATACTGTCAGAAATTAGTGGTTATGAACTAATTCTAGCTTAGTAAATTGTAACCTTGATACTTGTTGGCATTAGGGATAGAGACAAGGGCCTGAACCAGAAACCGTTGAAGATAGACCCACACTGGTAACAAACCTTTGTCTCTGATTGGGTAAACTTTGTCTCTAACAGGATAAAATATATCTTCGGAGAGGGGCGACATACAAATTTAATAAATTGAATAATAAATTGAATATAATACTCTGAGCCACTCTCGTAAAGGTGTGGCTATTCCTTACATGTATTTATCTGTATCTTTTGGATATAGTAATTGTTATGTATCCATGTAAATAGGACTATGTAAATAAGTTATGTAAATACCCATTTAAATCTGCTCATCTGCATAGCCGCCCGCAGATTGGCCAAGCCGTGGGCGGGAAAATCCAAATGGCTGTCAAAGCTATGCCTACAGAAAAGATACCCATGCCGCACGCCTTGGTTTTTACCACAAACTTCAGTATAGATACTGTTTCTTGTTACTTTGTTACACGGGCTGACTCCTAATAAAGACGAATTCGGCAGCCATGTGTCTTCTAGTTATTCAGATCTAACATTGGGGGCGAAGGAAACTCAAACCAAAAGCAGCACAGAAGTCATGGAAGCATCTTCGGTAGCCCAAGCACCAGAATTATTTGACCCAGAGAAAATCACTTGGGAGAACTTTGAAAACTTCCTAGAAGCTTCAGGCCACAAAGATGCCAGTGACAATATGAAGTGGGCAATTTTCCTAAATCGCTGCGGCCCCTTCATCTACGCGCTTTCCAAAACGCTCACGAATCCAGACTCGGTGAGGTCGGTACCATGGACCATGCTAACAGCCAAACTAAAAGCCCATTTCAAACCGACGAAACCATCAAGAGTCTACAGACACAAATTTGAGTGCTCGAGGCAAGCAGAGGGTGAGACAATAAATGAATTCGCCACCCGACTCAGGGAATTGCTTGCCAAATGCAATTATGAGAGCCCAGAACCCCGGTTTCTGGACAGAGTGATAATCGGAATGCGGAATGAAGCACTCTGTAGTAAACTGATCACCAAAGAGGACACAATGCTACAAGATGTCCTCAAACAAGCACAGGCGGTGGAAATTTCTCAACAAGCCACTGTAGAGCTCAAAGGAAGCACCACATCTGTGAACTGCATAAAGGCCGACAGTAAAAGTATGTCGGAGCTAGCAGATCCAAAGGAAGAACTCACCGACCAAGTGGAACAGACGTGCTTGCAAGTAACATCTGGCAACCCAAGAGATCACACGAGCACAACCCAGTGCCAAGACAGCAGAGGTCCCCATCCGTTGCGGTTGGCTCTGGCCCAGCTCCTGCCCCAAGGAATGTGGAGGTAGATGCAGGGGAAACATCAACATGTCATAGGCCTGTTTTATTGCCGACAGAGTCAGGTAGAGCAGTTTCCTTGGACGAAGAAGGTGGGGGTGACTTGGAAGAGGGGGGCTTGGCACACAGCCCAGGAAGCCAATCTCCATTATCTTCGGTCAATTCGGATGAGGAAGTGTTAGACCCAGACATGCGTAGAATTATGCATAGAAGAGACCAATTGAAGAAATATTACAGGAGATAAGAGAGGCCACCTGTGTTTGGGTGGGGCTCCAGTAATTAGAGCTGCTGATATAAATAGCAGCGTGCTGGCTTGGCTGTTGTGGAAGATTATCTGATCGTTGTTCTTCAGGACCATGCCTTGCTGTTTCCGGACTTTGTTGATTTTTCACGACTTTGAAACCAAGGCAGCGCAAAGTGTGTGTGTTTCACTTTGTGGAAGAAGGAGGGTCTGTGACGTTCTTTCACAGCTTCTAGCTAAGTACTTAAGGACTGATTAAGGGGGTTGTACAGACTACCAGGTTGTTTTGGGACTACCAGGTTGCTCTTTGCAATACAAATAAGGGTGCTTTGTTTCTTTTGAATTTTTGTGATAAAGAACATTGTTTCTGAATTTTCTTTTTTTTAAAAATATTTTTTAATTGTTTTTCAAAGGACAAACAAAAACAAACAACTTTCAACATTCAAGGAGCTACCACTGCTCCACTTGTCGTAGAAGTCTAACTAATACAGAAAAGAAAAAAGCCTAACTATAATCAGATCAATACAGAAGTATAACACACGCACTCTATGTTCTTATTAAATTTAACTCTATATTCTTTATATTAATTAATTTTCTTATCTATAAGATATTAAATACTTATTCAAATAATAAAATATAAAAAATAACACTTCTAAATTTATCATTTTGTAAAAATATTCTATATTTATATTGTTTTTAAACTATTACATTCTATCTATTAGCCTTCAGGTTAATAAGTTCAAATAATTATACATTCTTACTTATTTAATTTTTAAAACTATTTTTAAAATTCCACCATTTATATACTTTATCCCATATTTTATAAAATTCTGTTTCAAATTGGTTATTTAAACGTTTTGTCATTATGTCTAGTTCTGCACATTCCATTTTTTTAAAAAATACTTCTACATCTTTTGGTATTTCCTTTTCTTTCCATTTCTGTGCAAATGTAATTCTTGCTGCAACTAATATATATATTATTAAATAATAAATTTCTTTTTTATACTTCGTATTTGAAATACCCAGTAGGAATAATTCGGGAGATTTTTTAATCTTCTCCTTTGTTATTTCATTTATCCATTTGTCTACTTTATTCCAATATTTCTTGGCTTCAGAGCATGTCCACCATGCGTGAAAATATGTGCCAGTTTCTTTTTTACATTTCCAACAAACAGGTGAAGCAGTCGGAAACATTTTGGAAATCCTATATGGTGGAAGGTGCCATCTATAAAACATCTTAATTTGATTTTCTTTGAAAGAAATTGATTTTGTTATTTTCCAATTATACACCCATATCTTTTCCCATGTTTCTAAATTTATCTCTTTGCCAAAATTTTTGCACCAGCTGATCATATTGTCTTTCAGTATCCAACCTATCGTTCTATGATTTATTAAATATTTATATACATTTCCAATTAACTTCACTTGGTTTTGAAGTAATAATTTACTTAATACATTATTTTCTTTTCTAAAAATATAAATTTTTATATCCATTTGATATCTGGAACTAATCTGTATATATTGCCACCAATCTAAATCAATACCTAATTCTTGTAATTCTTGTTTTGTTCTTAGTTTTAATTGATTATCCAGTAAGTCCCTGTATTTTCAAATCTTACCTTCTTTTATGAAATTCAGATGGGAGATGGCTTCAATAGGTGAAATCCATTCTGGCATTACTAAAAAATGATTTTTCTTTATTTCCTTCCATACATCAATCAATGCTTTCCTAATGATATTATTTTTACAATATGAGTGTGTTTTTAACTTTTCATACTATATAAAAGCATGCCAACCTAACATTAAGTCATGACCTTCTAAATTAAGTAACCTTTGATTTTCCAAAATCAACCACTCTTTTATCCATGTTAGGGCGGTGGCTTGGTAATATAATTTCCAATTTGGGAGGCCAATGCCTCCTCTTTCTTTGCGATCTTCTAGTGAATTTTGTTTTATTCTTGGTTTCTTACCTTGCCATATAAATTTTTTCGTTATTCTATTTAATTCTATGAAAAATTTCGGTCCAGGATTAATTGGGATAACTTGAAAAAGGAATAAAATTTTGCGGAGAATATTCATTTTGATTGTAGAAATTCTTCCCACTAGTGATAATTGTAAATTACTCCACACTTCCAAATCTTTTTTGATCTGACCTAATAATTTTAAATAATTGTCATTTTTTAAGGATATACCCTGTTTCCCCGATAGTAAGACACCCCCGATTGTAAGACGTATCGGGAGGTTTCAGGGGGGTCGGCTAATATAAGCCATACCCCGAAAGTAAGACATATGTCTTACTTTCGGGGAAACATGGGGGTATTGCCGGGGGGGAGCCCGATGACGTCGCTTCCAAGCTCCCCGCGCGCCCCTCGCCTTTGCCTCGCCGCGGCGCCACCGCCTCTTCCCCGGCTTGGCAAAGCGAAGGATGGCGCTGGTCCGAAGCGAGCTGAGCGGGCGGCGGCTTGCAGCGAAGGCGCTCGTCCCAGCAACCGAGTCCTGCCGAGGCTCGGCTGCAAGCGGCCAGTGAGGCTGACCAGCTCCGAGGCGAGCGGCCGGAGCTGCGCCCTCCTTCACCCGCCTCCTTTCCGGCAGGCAGGTGGGGCTGCCCAACTGCGCAGAGCGGCTCCTCCCCTCCAGACACACGCTTCCCCGACACGCGTCTGTGGCTCCACGCGTGCACGCCGCTTGGAGCCCTGAGGTTGAACTTGGAAAAGGGCTCACGAGGCTCCCGTCCCGCGGCTGCCCTTCTGGACTCTGGGGAGATGCCTTCGGGAACGCGACCCTTTCAATTTTTTTCCAATGTAAGACATACCCCGAAAGTAAGACGTAGTGGGGCTTTGGGGGGTAAAATGAAAGTAAGACACTGTCTTACTTTCGGGGAAACACGGTAGCTTTAGAAGTCATCCATATACCTAAATATTTCACCTTTTTTGTAATTTCCATATTTGATAGATCCTCTAAATGTTTTCTCTGTGTCTCTGTCATATTTTTTGTTAGTATCTGTGTCTTTTCTTTCTTTATTTTCAAACCTGCGACGTTCCCATATTCTTCAATTGATTTTATTAACCTTGAGATTGATGCTGTAGGGTCTTCTAAAATAAAAACCACATCATCGGCAAACGCTTGTACTTTGTACTTTTTTAATCTTCAATCCTTTTATTTCCCTATCAGCTCTTATTTTTATCAACAATGCTTCTAATGTTAAAATAAATAATAATGGTGATATTGGGCAAACTTGTCTTACTCCTCGTTGTATTGCTACTTTTTCCATCTGCTCACTATTTATTATAATTCTAGCTGATTGTTCAGATTATATGGCGTCTATTATGTTAAAAAAAATTGTTTCAACCTCCATCTTATTTAGTTGTATTTTCATAAAATTCCAATCTACGTTATTGAATGCTTTTTTCGCATCTAGGAATATAAGTGACATTTGTTTTTCTGGATACTGTTCATAATATTCTAATGTATTTACTATTGTTCTTAAATTATTTTTAATTTGTCTTCCTGGTAAAAATCCATTTTGATCATTATGTATCATATCATTTATAATACTTTTAAACCTATAAGCAAAAATTGATATAAAAATTTTATAATCTACATTTAACAATGAAATTGGTCTGTAATTCTCAATTTTTTCTTTTTCTGTGCCCACTTTATGTATTAAAGTTATTAAAGTTTATGACCATGTTATGGGTAATTTACCTTCTGTCATTATTTGGTTATATATCTCCAAAATGTTTGAAAAAAGTATTTCTATATCTAGCTTATAAAATTCTGCTGGTATCGTATCTGGGCCCGTCACTTTATTGTTTTTCTGATTCTTTATAGATTATCTTAATTCCATTTCTGTGATAGGTTTGTTTAATCTTTGCTGTTGTGTTTCAGTTAACACTGGTAAGTCTATATCTCTCAAATATTCAAAAATTAAATCCTTGTTTATTTCTTCTCTCTTATATAATTGTCTATAAAATTCTAATACTATTCCCTTTTTCCCCTGTGTTCTGTTTTATTTTACCTTTACAGTCCATAAAATTTTTAATAATCTTGTTTTCCCTCTCTTTTCTAAGTTTATATGACAACCATCTTCCTGGTTTGTTCGCGTATTCAAAATATTCTTGTTTTGCTCTCTTTATCTTTTCTACTATTGGTTCTTGTTCTATCAATCTCAATTTGTGTTTTATTAATTCTCTCTGGTTTTTAACTTTATCGTCATTATCCTCTTTTTGCATTAACAATTCTAGTTTTTTCAGTTCTTCTTCTAATTTTTCATAATATATTTTCTTTTATTTATTTATTTTTGCTATAAAAGAAATTGTTAACCCACGTATATATACCTTTGTTGTATCCCATAAGTTTTGAGGGGTAGTATCACTGTTTTTATTTATTTTGAAAAATATATCTAATTCTTTCTCTATCCATTTTTTATACTCTGGATCTTTTGTTATATTTCTATTCATTGACCAATTATTTTTTTTCCTTTTACCTTTACAATGTATAAGTAAAGGATTATGATCCGCCCAGGTATTTGTCTCTATTTCTATTTCACTGATTTGTTCCATTATATGTACCGGGGCCCAAGCCATGTCAATCCTGGACCAAGTCTTGTGTGGGTTAGAATAAAAAGTATATTGTTTATCTTTTAAATGGTGTTCTCGCCATAAATCTTTTAATAATAATTCTGTACGCATTTTCCAAAATGTCACGGGTAAAATTACCTTTTTTTCCTTTTCTTTTCTTTTCCCTGTATAGTCCATTTGATCATCTGAGATTGCATTGAAATCTCCTATTATTATTATTATCATCATATTTTCAATTGATAATTCATTTATTTTTTCATGTAAATCTTTATAAAATTGTTTTTGGTTGTCATTTGGTGCATAAATTGAGACAATTACAAGAAGTTTTGTTTCTAAGTCTAATTGTACCATTAAAATCCTTCCATCGCTATCATTGTATATTTGTTTAGATTCAATTAATTCATCTATGTACATTGCCACTCCCCTTTTCTTTTGATTTGCCAAGCTACTATATAATTTCCCTAATTTTGAATTGTTGAGAAGACTTCTTTTTGATTTTTTAATGTGAACTTCTTGTAGAATATTTATCTCCGCTTTTTGCTTCTTAGGTTTGGTTAATATTTTATTTCTTTTCTTTGGATTGTTCAATCCGTTTACGTTAACTGAAAAGATTTTCAAATCATGTGTCATCTTTATTTGTAGTATCTTTTAGTTTCTTTCGGTTCTCGAAGTCTCGTTTCTAAGACCAGTTCTTGTGAAACCTGTGGTTGTTTCTTCTTCCCTTCCTGAATTTCTCCCCCTTCTCCACCGGTGGCCCCCATCATGTCATCTCTGCTCTTGAGTTCTATCTGGAGTTGATCAATCCTGTCCAATCCGCTTTGTGCTAGAAAAGATCTTGCTTGTTCCACACTTTCTATCTTCACTTTCGTTGCTTGCCAAGTTAGGGTAAGGCCTTCTGGTACTAGCTATCTGAAAACAATATTCTTTTTGATTAAAACACTTGTAAGAAAGTAATATTCTCTTCTGCTTTCTCTTACCCTTTTGGGAACTTGTTTCAAAATCATGATTTCTTTTCCATTATGTTGAAAAGACTGGTTTCTTGTCTATCTCAATATATCATCTTTAATTATTCTTCTTGCAAACTTAATGTGTACTTCTCTTGGTAAATTGTGGCGTCTTACATATCAGTTTGGACTCTGTAAACTTCGTCTATTTCTCTTATCAGTTCTGCTGGATCTGCTTGTAAGATTTCTCCTATTACTTCCGCCATTTTTGCCGATAAATCTTCATCTCTTTCTTCTTCAATATTTTGAAATCTCAGACCATGTGATGCAGATTGGAGTTCAAGGTTGGTTATTGCTATGTCGAAGCCTCTGCAGGCTTTGTAGTTGTGATCTTCATATTCTTCTACCTTTTGTCCCATTATTTGAATTTTTTATTCTGTTGCTTTTATTCTTTTTTCACTCTCTTGTAGATTTTGTTGTATAACTTTCATGTTCCCATGCATTTCAGTCATGCTCCCTTTTACTTCTGCTATTTCAGTTTTCAGTTCACCAATTTCTTTTTTGATCTCGTTTTTCATCTCTTTCATCTCTTGCTTCATTTCTTCCAAGTACTTTTTCACTTCTTCTTTGTTAGTTTCAAGTTGAGTTTTTGTCTGAGTTTGTGTCTTCTGCATAAAATCTTGGATACCTGCTAATGTATCTTGAATAGACTGAAAATTTAGCTCTGCAGGTAACTTTTCTTTCTCTTTTTCTTTCTCCTTGGCCAACATTGTAGTTATTGTCCTTTGTTGTAATGGAGATGATGTTGGGGAAACCTTAGGTGTGGGGGTTGGAGTTAGAGTAGCTGTTTGTTTTCAAGATGTTGTTGTTGTTGTCACCGAAGTCACACTTTGTGCCCTGTATGAACCTTTCATATCTCTAAAGATTTAAACTTTGTTATAGAACTCCTTAATACAATCACTTATTGCCAGTACATAAATTTAGAGTTATTATGCCTAGCACAAAATATATATAAAAGGAAATGTGAAAAATATCAATTTAACTTTGTTGAGAAAAATGAGAGTGGGAGGGGAGAAAGAGAGAGGCACAAAACAAAAAGAAAGGAACACAATGATAATAATAATAATAATAATGAGTAAAGGAAAAAATAAAGGTTAATAATAGTGTAATTTTACTGATGCTGGAACAAAAAGAAAATAGGGATATGTAAGGGGGGGAAAAGTAAGATCGATTTCTTAAATATTAAATCCTAAAATTATAGAGGGGGACCAGATAAAGGAAGGGAATAAATAGTATTTCTAGCACATATTATATTTCTAATTTAATTAATAAAGAAAAAGGAAAGAAGCAAAGAAAAATTTCAAAAATAATGAAATAAAAACCTATACAGTTATTTAATCTCAAAAATATATACGTAAAAATGTAAAAAGAATATGAAAAATAAAAATATATTTTAACCAATATTACTAGAGAAAAAATGCAGAGGATAAAAAAATTATCAAAATACCGATATGAGAGGAAAATTTTCTCTTAAGAGTTTTGAAATGAAGTCCAGGTAAAATTAAAAAGTAGAATAAAGTTAAGATTCAAAAGTTACAACCTGCTAAAAATTCATTAAAACAATGTTTTCTAAATGGAAAAAAATGGAAAAAAGAAAAAAAACCAGGTTTTCCCCCCCAGATGTTGTGTCTCAGTTCTCAATCTTTTATTAAGCAAAAAAGGAAAGAAAAATAGATCCAAAATGGATGATCTCTGGCGGGCCCGGGACAGGGGTTTATCCTCTGTCCTGGTGCTCCTTGACCTCTCAGCGGCTTTCGATACCATCGACCATGGTATCCTTCTGCACCGGTTGGAGGGGTTGGGGGTGGGAGGCACTGTGCTTCAGTGGTTCTCCTCCTACCTCTCTGGCCGGTCGCAGTCGGTGTTAGTGGGGGGCCAGAGGTCGACTCCTAGGTTTCTCCCTTGTGGGGTGCCTCAGGGGTCGGTCCTCTCCCCCCTGCTATTCAACATCTACATGAAACCGCTGGGCGAGATCATCCAAGGACATGGGGTGAGGTATCATCAATATGCGGATGATACCCAGCTCTACATCTCCACCCCATGCCCAGTCAATGAAGCGGCGGAAGTGATGTGCCGGTGCCTGGAGGCTGTTGGGGCCTGGATGGGTGTCAACAGACTCAAGCTCAACCCAGATAAGACGGAGTGGCTGTGGGTTTTGCCTCCCAAGGACAATTCCATCTGTCCGTCCATTACCCTGGGGGGGGAATTATTGACCCCCTCAGAGAGGGTCCGCAACTTGGGCGTCCTCCTCGATCCACAGCTCACATTAGAAAAACATCTCTCAGCTGTGGCGAGGGGGGCGTTTGCCCAGGTTCGCCTGGTGCACCAGTTGCGGCCCTATATGGACCGGGACTCACTGCTCACAGTCACTCATGCCCTCATCACCTCGCGGTTCGACTACTGTAATGCTCTCTACATGGGGCTACCTTTGAAAAGTGTTCGGAAACTTCAGATCGTGCAGAATGCAGCTGCGAGAGCAGTCATGGGCTTACCTAGGTATGCCCATGTTTCTCCATCACTCCGCAGTCTGCATTGGCTGCCGATCAATTTCCGGTCACAATTCAAAGTGTTGGTTATGACCTTTAAAGGCCTTCATGGCACTGGACCAGAATATCTCCGAGACCGCCTACTGCCGCACGAATCCCAGCGACCGATTAGGTCCTACAGAGTGGGCCTTCTCCGGGTCCCATCAACTAAACAATGTCGGTTGGCGGGCCCCAGGGGAAGAGCCTTCTCTGTGGCGGCACCGGCCCTATGGAACCAACTCCCCCCGGAGATTAGGATTGCCCCTACTCTTCCTGCCTTCCGTAAACTCCTTAAAACCCACCTTTGTCGTCAGGCATGGGGGAATTGAAACATCTCCCCCTGGGCATGTTTAATTTATATATGGTATGTGTGTGTGTATGTCTGTTAGTATATGGGGTCTTTTAAATCTTTAAACATTTTAAAAACTGTTGGATTATTTATGATTTGTTGTTACATGTTGTGATCCGCCCCGAGTCTTCGGAGAGGGGCGGCATACAAATCGAATAAATAATAATAATAATAATAATAATAAAAATAAGTCCACAGTCCACAAAGAAATATAAAAAAATGTATTAAAGTAGTTATGTAATTAAGGTGAAAAGAATCCTAATCCGTCTTATTTAATTTGATCCTTATGCTCTTGCTGTCAGTAAAATAGTCCTTCAATAGATATCTCCAAATTAATACAAATCTTGTTCTTTATTTTCTTGATTATAGATGTGTAATGCAATCCGATTTCAAAAAGGAAAAAAAAAGGTTCAAAAATAATCCAACAAGATAAAATTCATTAAAAGAGAGTTTAAGTCATTTGCCACAATTTATCACGATTTCTTCTGAATTAATCCAATTTAAAAATTCATTCCAATCATTTATGTAATATAGATAGTATATTGGAGTTATCAATCCAAATATTTAAAAGTTTTAAAATCCAAAGTCAGTATATAGTAACTAAGATGTAAAAGAATCACTTTTTTCTTTCCAAGACAAGCTATCTAACAAAGGAAAGTAGGTCCGGCCATTCTTATTTTTGTGGATGGATTTCACTCCGAGTTGCAAACTTTTTTTAACTTCGCCTTTTAATTTCAGGATCTTCACTTTTCAAATATTAGTTACCAAAATTTTACCTTGTAAGTGCTTTCATTTTCTTCTTTCTGTAGATCTGCTTTTTTGTAGACTTCTGTTGTATTTTCTTGGCTTCCTCCGTAGACCGATCGCTATGGCTGCGTCCCTGCAGCCGCTGGGGCGCGGTTCTCCATACTACAACTGCGGGGCTTTCCCTACCCTTCAGGGCAGTGGCGATCTGCCCCTAGGGACCTGGGAGACCCCCTGTTCTGTGCCGAGCCCTCCAGGCTCAGACAGAGCACAAAACGTGCCCTCTAGCAAGGAAAAGGAGAAGCGAAGATGGAGTGATGTCTTCGCCCACCTGGCGCGATCGAGCGTCTGTTTTTGAACTTTCGTGTGTGTGTGTGTGTGTGTGTGTCTGAAATTTGTACCCTTGAATTTTCAGGAGACTCATACCATAGAGCCCAGCAGAACACCATCCAAGAGCAAGATGCCCTTTCAGAGATACCATCTGCCGAAGTTGCAACAAGAGAGGCCACATCGCCATAGCCTGCCGAGCCGTCCTCCAAGATGACTTCACACCACAGCCCAGGTACCAACAAACCTCCGGCAGTGGCAACTACAGACCCAATCGCCCCATGACCTATCCAGCGAGAATCTACCTGCGAAGAAGTGAGAGAAACAGAAGAGAACATAACCGAGGTAACTGTTACCCTGCAGTAAACTTTACAGGGCCAAATGCGAACAGTAACATCTCAGTTCCCTCTCACTAAATGGCCACCCTTGTAAGATGGAACTGGACACAGGTTCAAAATATACCATTATACCTTGGCACAAGGTAAAGATTTACATGCCTAACCTAACCAGGCAAAACCTCGAACCTATGTCAACAACTGTGCGGGAGTTTCAAGGAAAGGGAGTTCCAATTTTGGGGTGGGTGAGGGTACCTGTAAAGTTTAAGAATGTGGGGCTCACGTTGCCATTAATTGTCATAGATGGACCAAGGCACACATTGCTGGGAAGGGAATGGATGGATCCATTGGGGATTGAGGTAACAGGCATCCATAAGGTTCAAGTCCACCAACACACTGACTTTATTAAGGAATTTCCCGACGTTTTCGCAGAGGGGCTGGGAACATATAAAGGACCCCCAATCTCCTTCACATTAGAACCAGCAATCGTGCCTCTAGCCCCGCAGAGTTCCCCTACCGCTCCTCCCCAAATTAGATGCACAATTAGACAAACTCATTGCACAAGGAATCCTAGTTCCAATAGATTATGCTCCATGGGAGACCCCAATAGTGATCCCGCTTAAGCCCGACAGTCAATAAGGGTGTGTGCAGATTACAAATCAACGCTGAACAAAGCCCTCCAGCTCAATGCATATCCAATTCCAGTAGTTCAGCACTTGCTACACTCTTTGGGAGATGGAAAAATATTTGCCAAATTGGACCTGGCTCAAGCATACCAGCAATTACCCATAGATGAAATCACTGCCCTAGCTCAAACAATTGTCATCCATAGGGGTGCCTTTAAATGTATGAGGCTACGATTCAGAGTAAGTGTGGCCCCCGTAATTTTTCAAAGCCTCATGGAAAGATTACTTAGTGGGCTTCCAGGCATCGTCCCCTACTTCAATGACATGTTAATATCGGGGGAGTCACAGACACAATTAAATGAAAGAATCAGGGCTGTGCTTAAAATTTTTCAAAAAAAGGGACTCCACCTAAAAGCCGATAAATGTTCTTGGGGAGTTCCAAACGTTGAATTCTTGGGATTTAAAATAGATGGAACCGGAATTCACCCCACAGAAGAGAAAGTGAGGGCAATTAATATCTGACAAAGACAGTAACAAACTAAACAAGAAAATCAGTCTAATGGAACTTAAAACTGCTATCACAAAACAACAGAATAATAAAACCCTGGGACTGGACGGCATTCTGGCAGAATTTTATAAATACCGCCATGAGTTATTAGAACCCATTATGTTAGAGATTTATAATGAAGCCTTGCTTCAGAGCAAATTACCTAAATCCTGGTCAGAAGCTTACATAACTGTAATTCCAAAAGAAAATAAGGACAAAAAACACATCGAAAACTATAGACCTATTTCCCTACTTAATTCTCATTACAAAATATTTTCCACAATAATAGCAGAACGCCTTTAAAAAACTTTAAATAATACTATTCACTCTGACCAAAACGAATTCCTATCCACAAGAAATATTAGTTACAATACAAGGACCATACTCAATACTCTCGAATATTACAAAAAACACTCTGACAAACAAATGGTGCTTATTTCTATCGATTTACTTCATAACTCAAACAGCTCACATGAAATTTGGGGATGACTTTGCCAATATAATTAAATCAATCTACACCCATCAGACCACCAAAATACTTTTCAATAATGATGGTACTGGAAAAATAACAATAATGAAAGGTGTCCGTCAGGGTTGCCCTCTAGCACCATTAATCTTCATACTCACAATAGAAACCTTACTAAAAAAAATAAGAAACAATCCACAAATCCAAGGAATTAAAATAAAAAGAGAACATTTTAAATTACAAGCGTTCACAGATGATATTGTATTTATAATCCAAGATCCATTAGAATCAGCACACATTCTATTAGAAGAATTAAGATGACTGGCTTGGTCCAGTGTAACACTTGTTTGGCTGTTGTGTTCCGTAGTACCTTGTGGAACTTGGGGTGCTGCCCTCTTTGCATAAGGACATCTAATTTATATGGCGAGATCTCTAGATTGCAGTCCTTAGTTTGTAGCTTGCAGGCAGAAGTGGAAAGTTTGTCCCAGCCACGTGCTGTAATGCAGCCATGTGTGCAGCCTCCACTTCCACAGCGCCCCCCAAGGAGGAGGGCTGTGTGGACAACTGTCGGTTCCGGAAGATTACGTGCAGTCGAGCAAAAACAGCAATAAACATATATCCATCCTAAGATAAAACACAGGAAATAGTATAAGGGCAGACTAGATGGACCATGAGGTCTTTTTCTGCCATCAGTCTTCTATGTTTCTATGTTTCTAAGAATTACACAGATTTGGAGATGTAACTGGTCTTAAAATCAATACAGAAAAAACCAAAATTATAACCAAAAACATGACACAGAAACAAAACATCTTATTAGAACAAATTCTTTGTTTAAAAATAGTTTTAAAAAATCAAATATTAAGGTATTTGGATTTCCTCAAATTGTAATACTATAAAAAAAGATAATTTTGATAAACTAACACAAAAAGACTTAACAAGATGGTCAAAACTAAATTTATCCCTGATGGGAAGGATTGCGGCGATCCAACTGAACATTCTCCCATGGTTCTTATACTTATTTCAAGTAGTTCCCATAAATCTAAAGAAATCCTTTTTTTAAAATCTACACAAGGCAATTCGCAAATTCGTTTGGTCCAAAAAAAAAGGCAAGAATAAAACTAAAGAATTTACAAGATCATCGATCTAGAGGAGGCTTCGGACTCCCGAACTTCTATTTGTATTACCAAGCCGCTATTCTAGGAAAGATTAAAGACTGGATAACCCTTGAAAACACAAGATTACTGACTCTAGAGGGCCATGACCTACTGTCAGGATGGCATTCATTTCTAATGATGGATTTAAACAAAACCCCAAATTACTTCAAACATCACCACGTAAGAAAGGCCGTAATAACAATATGGCATAGCATTAAAAAAAATCACTACATTTCCACCTCGAAATGGATATCACCCAATGAATCATTTACTTACCCTAATTTCTTCTCCCCATTGAAAACATTAACCTATTCACAACTATTGGATGACAACGACAATATACTTTCAAAACAACAACACCCAAACAGAATAATAATAATAATAATAATAATAATAATTATTATTATTATTATTATTATTATTATTATTATTATTATTATTATTTATTAGATTTGTATGCCGCCCCTCTCCGAATACTAGAATGGTTAACTTACGTACAGATAAATTCCAAATACAAAGAACATAAAAATAAATTTGGCTTTCAAAATAAAAATCCCTTAGATTCAATCTTATTTGGCCCAAACCTAAAAATGATTTCCAAAATATATAACTATCTGTTAATGCAAGACACCATCGACGAACAAGTTAAGGGTTGTATGGTCGCTTGGGTCCAGAACTTTGGGTACACAATAAATCTGATAGAATTGGAAAAAATCTGGACAATTAACTACAAAATGACACTTGCAACATCTTATAAAGAAAACTTATTTAAAATGACATACAGGTGGCACTTACCCCCAGCCACACTCTCAAAAATGTACCCTAGTTCATCTTCTATCTGCTGGAAATGCAAAAAATTACAAGGAACTTACTATCATTTATGGTGAAATTGCACATATGTCAAAAAATTCTGGCAGGAGATAAAAAAAAATATTGACCCAGTCATATTTATAACAATATTACCCAAACCAGAATTATTTCTTTTAGGCATTTTCAGGCAAAAAAATCACACAGGAAGACAGATACCTCACCATACAAATATTAACAGCTGCTAGAATCATATATGCACAATTCTGGAAACAGGGAAAATCCCTACCACTATAAATATTATTACAAAAATTATGGAGTGTGCTGAAATGTCTAAAATGACAATGGAACTACAAAACAAAAATGACTCAGACTTCTACAAGGTTTGGGAGAAATGGTACCAATGATTATTTCATAAAAAGTACAAGACAATCATTGAAAAGAAAAAAGAAATGTCTTAAGTCTCTTCACGACTCCATTTGACAATAGACAACAAAAACTTAATAAAATTCAATATCGTTTGCATACAACTCAAATTTTAAAGCAGACATTGGTTACATGATGTATATAAATTATCTGAATCTATTCCTATTTATATTGACATGTAAATAATTATCATCTCCTATTCCAAACAATTATAGAACCACTTCCCTTTCTTATCATATACACCAGCGGTCCCCAAACTACGGCCCGCGGGACAGATGCGGCATGCTGTGGCCATTTATCCAGCCCGCAGCAGCGTACGAGATTTTACTGATCTATATAATAAGCTCCCGAATCTCCCGTCCACTCTACTGCTGAGAGTCTGGTGGCGGGCAAGGAAGAGGAGGAAAGCCAGGGGTGGGGAGGAAAGTGGGCCTGCAATTGGCCCCTTTCTTTGCCGCCTTTAGGGAGAGAAACTGTTGCTGCCCTATGGCTGAGCAGCAACAGTTCCTCTCCCTAAAGGCGAGAAAGAGAGGAGCTAATTGCAGGTCCGCTTTCCTCCCCGCCCCCTGGCTTTCCTCCTCCTCCTCCTCCAGACGTTCAGCTGCAGACTGTCTTGGTCCCTCCAGTGCCGCTTTTTTGCCTTTTTTCTCTCTTCAGGGATTTTGCACTGGTGAGGTTTGCGTGCGTTTGGGCACTTTTGGTGTTGGGGGGGGGATCTGCTGTGGAGAGGGAGAGAGAAAGAGGGAGAGATAGAAAGGGAGTGAGTAAGTGAGAGAGAAATAAAGCAAGAAAGAGAGGAAGAGAGAGAGCAGGAGAGTGCCGCTTTTTTGCTTCTTCGCCACCCTGCGGGGAGGGCACTGGCCTCTGCCCTTAGCCTGGAAGCCTTGCAGGAGCGGCTGGAGGTGCTGAAGGTGCTGCAGGGCCATTACCTCCAGGGCCGTAAGCAAGCAAGCAGAACCCCCCTGCGCACTAACTTGTTCACGGCGCGCAAAGCCACGTCATCCCGGATCACGGGGAGGGGAGCTCTTCCCCAGCCAGGTGACGACGAGGCCCTCCCGATGCTCACCCGCTAGGCCGCACTGGGGGCTGACCCTTGGAGCCGGGGGTGATGGGCCTAGCCTCGGCTTACTTGGCCCTGGTGCGGCCGAAGCACAGGGCGGAGTAGGCAGCGGTGGCGACTGCTGCTCCGGGCCCGACCCCGAACTGAGCTTCCTTTGGCTTCCTTGAGGGCAAAGCTGCAAAGCTCACCTGCTGCCTCGAAGGAAGCCAAAGGAAGCTCAGCTCAGGGGCAGGCTTGGAGCAGCAGCCATCGCCGCCACCTACTCCGCCCTGCGCTTCGGCCACACTGGGCAGCTCTGGCAGGCGCAGGGCAGCAGGGCAAGCAGCGAAGGTGGCGCCTCCAAGTGTGGGTCGAGCGGGAGGACACTAGCAGCAGCGGCACTGAGTAGTAGCCACGGGGCGGCGGCGGGGCAGTTGGCTGCAAGGCACTGACGGCGGCGGCTGGATTTGTTGCAGGATGCCATACATGCTGGTGCTACACTGGGCATGGGGCTGGCACCTCCGTCCCAGCCCAGCCAGCGGGCCAGTGCCAGCCCCGTGCCCATACCCAGCGCAGCGCCAGCAATGTACTGCGACCCGACATCGGTGCCACCGTCTTGGAGCTCCTGCTTACAACTGACTGCCCCGTGGCGCACAAAATGTATTTGTGCGCGTGAGTGGTGTTGCAGGGCAGAAAAAAAAGAAGAGAGAAAAAAGAGAGGATGGAAGAGAGAAGCAAAGGAGAGAGAGAGAGAGAGAGAAAGAAAGCAAGAGAGAGAGAGGGAGAGAAAAAAAGAAGTGAGAGGGGGAGGGAATGTGAGAGATAACAAGAGAAAAATGAGAAAATGATGGAGGGAAAGAACGAGGGAGAGGAAAATGAAACAAATGAGAGAGAAGGAAAAAAGGGAGAGGGAAGAGAGAAGTGGAAAGGAGGGAAGGAGGGAGGGAAGGAGGAAGGAGAAATGGAGGGAAAAGGAAGGAAAGAAGGAGGGAAAGAAGGAAGGAAGGAATAATGAAATGAATGGAGGGGTGGAGGAAGGAAGGACTTTTTTGGGGTGGTGGTGTAAATTTTTTAAAATTTTTCTCTCAGCATACATTAAACAATACAATGTACCATCTAATTTTCCCTGAATAAAATGTGGTATTTTGTCAGTAACTAATATCAATCATCAAAAGAGTTGCAAATGTTTTTTTTCTAATGTTGTCATGCAGGTACATACTTCTCTTTTAATTAAATTCCCTCCTTAATGTTCCTTCAAAAAGTACAACACCAATTATATTTCTAACTTATTAACCATTATGCCAAAGTGCTTCCTGTTTTATTTATATATTTTTCTATAAACATTTTATACATTTTTCTATAAACCAAGAAAACCTTGTATAGCCAATCAGATGTTAACAAAAGAAAATTAAAAACAAAACATAAACTTATATGAATTTCAGACTTCTTTCCCCCCTCTAAATAGTACATTCCCATTTTGTATTTTACTTTAAAATAAGGTATGTGCAGTGTGCATAGGGATTTGTTCATAGTTTTTTTTATAGTCCGGCCCTCCAACAGTCTGAGGGACAGTGAACTGGCCCCCTGTGTAAAAATTTTGGGGACCCCTGATACCTATTACAAAATCAAAATGAATAAGTCATAAACTCCAAACTGCCTGCTACCTTGCAGGCTCTCCCTTTCCCTTTCCCCTCTGTCCTGATCTTAACCCCCTCATCACCTACCAACTTCTCATTTTATCCTCTATACTCTGCTATCAGCTTTCATCTTCTCATTTCCTAACATGTTTTTTTCTTCCTATAACTGTAATAGATACTTGAATTTATAAAAGATTTAATATGATGTGTATCAATTGAACTTATGTTTATATAGAGATTTTTATTTTTTATGTATACCTCTCCCTCACATTTTTTCTCTTCCGTCCCCCACTTCCCCCATATTTAAAACTCAATAAACTATTTTTTTAAAATTAAGAAGCACCAGAGCCTCAGAACAAAACTGAATTACAGGCATTCTGTTTTTTTGAAACAGAAAGCCACGGCAGTGGAGCCCCTACATAAATTGCTGCAAAAAGGATCAAACTGGCTGTGGGGAGATCAAGAAAGGTTTGCCTTTAACCAAATAAAAAACCATTTATCTTCCAACAGCATTATTGTATAATACAATGCCATCCTGCCAGTTAGGCTGACTTGCAACGCCTCACCATATGAGGTAGGCGCAGTTCTTGCCCACATTTTCCCTGATGGCTCTGAAGCCCCCATAGTGTTTTTCCCTCGAACCCTGTCTAACACTGAATGAAACTATAGCCAAATTGATAAGGAAGCATTAGCAGCAGTAGCCGGTGTGAAAAAATTTCACGATTACTTGTATGGTTGGCCATTTGAACTAATTACTGACCATAAACCCCTCTTAGGGCTATTCACAGAAAATAAAGCCACACACCTGTATTTATGTCCCCCAGAATGACCAGGTGGGCAATCTTCCTAGCCGGCTACAACTATTCCCTGAAACACCGGGGGTGGGGGGTGGACCCAGCTCCAGCGGCTGAGGTGTTGCTAATTGAGCTAGACAATAGTCCTATAGTTACAGCGGAAGAAGTAGCCAGGGAGACACAAAAAGACCAGACACTCCGAACATTAACAAACTACATACTGAAGGGGTGGGGGGATTTCACACATCAGGAAGAACTGAAGCAGTACAAGAGAAAGCAACTGGAACTGTCCACACTGAAGGGTTGCACATTGTGGGAAGAGAGAGTAGTAATACCTCCAACACTAAGGGAAAGAGTAATGCACACACTTCACATGGGGCACCCAAGAATACTGAAAATGAAGAGCCTGGCCAGAAGCTACTTGTGGTGGCCAGGGTTAGACTCAGATATTGAACAATGGGTGCCCACCTGCACACCGTGCCAACAATCCAGACCAACCCCTCCCAAGACATAACCCATAGAATGGGAAGCACCCAGGGGACCATGGTCTAGGCTACACATAGACTTCGCAGTACCATTCCATGCAAAAACATTCCTCATTGTGGTAGATGCTTACTCCAAATGGTTGGAGATAGTCCTGATGAATGCAACAACCACCGGTGCAACCGTAAAAGCGTTGTAAAAGTTGTTTGCCACATATGGGTACCCTGACCTGACAATGGGCCCCAAGTCACGGCAAGACAAAGTTGCAGAGTTGGGGATCAGACATGCCCTGGTATCGCCTAACTCCCTGAGCTCGAATGGACAGGCAGAACGGATGCATAGTTCCCTCTAAGCTGAGCAGTGAGCAATCGCTCCCTTAAAAATCATCATCAACTCAGAGTTTTCCAAACCTGCCCAGAAATCGAGAGGGAAAGAGTGAGAGGGAAGGAGAGAGAGAGGAAGAGAGGAAGAGAGAGAAACAGATAGAAAAAAGAGAGGAAGGAAAAGAGAAAGAAAAAGAATGGGAGTAAGGAAGAGAGAAAGAAAATCAAAATCTAGTTTGAAACTATTTATTTATTTATCTATTTATCTATTTATCTATTATTTATCTATTATTTATCTATTATTTATCTATTTATCTATTTATCTATTTATCTATTTATCTATTTATCTATTTATTTAATATTTCTGTGCCGCCCAGTCCCGAAGGGACTGCCGCTCAGACACTATACTTTTCCGCCCCCCCCCAAAAAAAATTAGAGGGAACACTGAATGGATGGTGAGAGTAACCAAAGAAGCTCTCAGTCATTCCCCATCAGGAGACTGGCAATCAAAAATTGATCAGTTTCTATTAATTCAACATATCACGCCCAGCAGCTCTACTAATAAAAGCCCAGCAGAGCTCCTCATGGGCAGGAGACTAAGGTCTAGTCTAGACCGACTGCACCCACTTTACACAGCCTAACCAGAGAAAATAAGAAGCACCCTAGAAAGGTCTTTTGAAATAGAGGAAACTGTATACGCGAGGAATTTTGGGGGGGCTGAAATGAGAACGGGGAACAATTATAAATAAACCAGGACCAAAAATGGATGATGGGCGCAAATGGAGGAGACACATAGATCACCTCCGGAGCAGACTGGAAACAGCAAACATCCAAACGCCACCGAATAAAGACTCTTACCCTTCGCTTCCTGCAGGAAGCAGCGACACCCGGCGACACCCATCCCAAGACATTAGAGACTTCTTACCTGCAAACCTTCAGGACTCCAGCAGGAGGAGCTGCGAGCTCCAGGAGGCTGGCGTTGGTTTAGTCAGTTCAATGCAGGACATTGTGGCACAGGCCAGGCCAGCTAGGCCTGCCAAGGCCCACGGAGAAGATAGCGAGCCAACCTCCTCTTCAGGTGACAAACACTCAACTGAACTGCGCAGGTCCAGTTGGGATCGGCTATGTCCAACCAGGTTGGAGGCAATGTACCCTCTAATTTTTTTTCGGTGTGGGCGGAAAAGTATAGTGTCTGAGTGACAGTCCCTTTGGGACTGGGCGGCATAAAAGAATAAATAAATAAACAAACAAACAAACAAACAAATAAATAAATAAGAAAAAAAATCCCTTCTTTTTTATTAAAAGAAATTAATAATTTAAAAAAACCAAAATCCATTACTATTAAAACTAAATCAACCAGCAAAACCAAAAACATAACTATTAATAAAAACAGGTGAGGGCTGGGTTTTTTTTCTGTTATTATTTAAGTGCTTTTACCATATGCTTTAAATCAAGTCACTTCTCTCTCTGTTTTTCTCTCTTTCCTGTCATTCTCTGCCTCAATCATTTTCTCATTTCTCTTTTCTCCCCTTTTTCTATCATTTCGCTCTATCTCTTCCTTCCACTCTTCTCTCTCTCTCTTCCTTCCTCTCATCTCTCTCTTGCTTTCTCTCTCTCTCTTTCCCTCTCCCCCCCCTTTCTCTCTCTTTTTCTCACTTTCCCTCTCGTTTTCTTTCTCTCTCACTCACTCTTTCTCTCTTGTTTTCTTTCTCACACTCTTTCTCTCTCTTGTTCTCTCTCTCTTGCTATCTCTTTCTCTCCCCCTTTCTCTCTCTCTCTCTCTTTCTCACTTTCTATCTTGCTGTCTGTTGCTCTCACTGTCTCTCGTTCTCTCTCCGTTCTTCTCAGCGGAGGCCGGCGAAGGTGATATTCAATGTCGGGGGGGCGCGGGCGTTTGCGCGTGCTCTAAATCCCCCTGCTAGCCCCCCGGAACATTCAAAATAAGAAAAGCCTTCACCGGCGAAGGCTTTTCTTATTTTGAATATTCCGAGCGGGCTAGCAGGGGGATAGGGAGCGCGCGCAACCGCTCGCGCGCCCCCGACATTGAATATCACCTTCGCCGGCCTCCGCTGAGAGAATGCCTGCTCCGCCTCTCCTGCAATCCCCTTGCCGAGAGCCCGGGACGAAAGTGCTCTCGGCAAAGGTGAGACGGGCAGGGGGTGTGTTCCGGCTGCGGAGGAGCTGCGCCGAAAGGCAGGAGGCGGCGGAGGAGCAGAGGGGGCGGGCGGGGGGCAGCGCCGAAAGGCCGAGGGGCCGGAGGAACTGTGGGGAGGCAGGGGCGGCCGCGGCTCCCTTCCCTTCTGCTGCCGGCGCCTCCCCGCCCCCCCCCGCGGGCTGGCATGGGGATGGGGAGCGCGCGGCTGTGAAAAAGGCTGCGTGGGGGTGTATTTTGGGGCATGCGTGCACGCGCGTGCGCAGCTTTCAGGGAACAGTGGTTGGAGGACTATGTCACCTGCTTAAATGAGTGACAGTTGTGGCGACCTATGAGGGGAGGGGTGTTATGTATCCATGTAAATAGGACTATGTAAATAAGTTATGTAAATATCCATTTAAATCCGCTCATCTGCATAGCCACCCACAGATTGGCCAAGCCGCGGGCAGGAAAATCCAAATGGCTGTCAAAGCCGCACCTACAGAAAATAAACCCTTTAAATTCGGATACCCGTTCTGTGCACCTTGCTTTTTACCGCAAATTTCAATATATATACTGTTGCTTGTTACTTTGTTACACGGGCCAATTCTTAATAAAGACGAATTCACAGCCACGTGTCTTCTAGTTATTCAGATCTAACAGTAATCACCCAGTTCTTTTAGCTTTGGCAAAAATTATTTATTTTTTGCAAACCTCATTTCAAGTCTCACTTTCTTTGGCCTCTCAGTGGCCCAGGGAAACATCTAGGACTTTATAAAACCTTCCGACACATTCAGTATCCCCCAGAAACTGACAAATGCTGCCTCCACTGACCAATGGGAAGTTGCAAAATTGATACTGCAGCCTAGGGGTCACCAACCTTTTGGACTTCAGGGACCACTAAATTCATAATTTTAAATCCCATGGACCACTAATACAAATCCAGAGTGCCTCTTGCTGAAGTGCCTGGATGGGGTCCTTCAGGCACTTAGCTTGGTCGTGTGTTTCTGCAACTTTAAACACTCAAAGAGCCATTTGGACTGGTTTCCCACAGAAAAAAAACCCCACCGGGATCTCTCATCTCTCTCTCCTCACACCCTCACTTTCTTTCTCATCCCTCTCCTCCTTTCTTTTTCTCTCCCTCCCTCTCATTTATCACTTTCTCTCCTCTTCTTCCCCCATTTCTCTCTCTCCTCCCTCTCTTCCACATCTCTCTCCCTCTCTCTCCCCCTTTCTCTCTCATCTCTCTCCCCCTTTTTCTCTTTCTCATCTTTCCCCCTCTCATTTCTCTCTTCCCCTTTTCTCCCCCCCTCCCCCCCCTTTTGTCTGTCTTTCATATCTTTCTCTCATCTCTCTCCTCCCTCTTTCTCTCCCCCTTTGTCTGTCTAACTCTCTTCTTGGTTTCTACAGCTTGAAATTTCGTGATGATGTGTGAATGGTATTTGGCATATATGTATATGTACAGTAGTACCTCTACTTACGAACGCCTCTATCTATGAACTTTTCAAGATATGAACCGTGTGTTCAAGGTTTTTTTGACTCTTCTCACAAGCCATTTTCAACTTACAAACCCTTGCTTTTCTCTCGGCTGCTGCTGTAAGCAGCGGGCAAAACAAGCGCTTTTAAGTTTGCAGGCTCTGATGATCGCAAGGGAATTGGAGCCAGGCTTTGCCGTGCAGGATCTCCACCTCCCCATCCCTTCTGCTGAGAATGTAGCAGCAGGCGAAAGGCATTTTGAAGTGATATCAGGCAGAGAACGTAGCAGCAGGTGAAGGGCATTTTGAAGTGATATCAGGCAGAGAACATAGCAGCAGGCAAGGGGCATTTTGAAGTGATATCAGGCAGAGAATGTAGAAGCAGGTGAGGGGCCTTTTGAAGTGATATCAGGCAGAGAACATAACAGCAGGTGAAGGGCATTTGGAAGCAATTTCAGGCAGAGAATGTAGCAGCAGATGAGTGGCATTTTGAGGTGATATCAGGCAGAGAACGTAGCAGTAGATGAAGGGCGAGGAGCTCCCTGCTATCTGCCTGATCTCCCTTTAAAATGCCCCTCGCCTGCTGCTATGTTCTCCAACTGATCTCCCTTCAAAATGCCCTTCGCCTGCTGCTATGTTCTCCGCCTGATCTCGTTTCAAAATGCCCCTCGTCCACTGCTACACTCCCCGCCCGATCTCGCTTCCAAAATTACCTCTCGCCCACCGCTTCCTTCGGTCACCGCTTTTTTTTTAAGCCTTAAAGTTTTGGATTTTCCTAATTGGTTTGCATGCATTATTTGCTTTTACATTGATTCCTCTTCTTACAAACTTTTCTACTTACAAACCTGGTCACAAAACAAATTAGGTTCGTAAGTTGAGGTACTACTATATATGTATATGTATATATACATATATATATGACGGTCTTGGTATCTTTGGGTTTCTTCCCGTGTAGGATTTGGAAATTTCTGGCGACGTTTCAATGAGGTCCCACTCATCATCTTCAGGCTGGTGTTTCTGTCCTTGTTCTAAGGCGAACACTGAGTGGGACATGAGTGGGACCTCATCGAAACGTCACCAGAAATTTCCAAATCCTACACGGGAAGAAACCCGAATATACCAAGACCGTCATACCTGTACCCGTGAAAATCTACGAATATATATATATATATATATATATATATATATATATATATATATATATATTTGTTTTCGTAAATTTTCACGGGTATATGTATGTAGATTGTTCTGAGTTCGGGTTTTGCCCTGTGTAATGTTTTGCATGTCTATGCGACGTTTCGGTGAAATCACATTCACCATCATCAGGCTGGAGTTCCAATCTTTGTGTTTTTGCAAAACTCCAGCCTGATGATGGTGAATGTGATTTCACCGAAACGTCGCATAGACATGCAAAACATTACACAGGGCAAAACCCGAACTCAGAACAATCTACATATATATATATATATATATACCCGTGAAAATCTATGAAAACAAATATATATATATAAATATATATATATATATATGTAGATTGTTCTGAGTTCAGGTTTTGCCCCGTGTAATATTTTGAGTGTCTATGCGACGTTTCGGTGAAATCACATTCACCATCATCAGGCTGAAGTTTTAAGCTTCGTGTTGCTGTAAATATGGAATGTTTGTAACTGCCATTTCTTCCTTATATATAGTGTTGGGGGTGGAGATATATAAAGAAGAAATGGCAGTTACAAACATTCCATATTTACAGCAACACGAAGCTTAAAACTTCAGCCTGATGATGGTGAATGTGATTTCACCGAAACGTCGCATAGACACTCAAAATATTACACGGGGCAAAACCCGAACTCAGAACAATCTACATACATATACCCGTGAAAATCTACAAAAACACACACACACACACACACACACACACACACACACACACACACACATATATATATATATATATATATATATATATACATACATATGTCAAATGTTTTTTTAGCTAGAATTTTAAAATTAAGGGAGACTAGGATGGTCCCATTTCGGCTTTGTTCTGGCCTCATCAGCTAGCCACACCCTTCCTTACTGGGATTTGATCTGGTGGACTCTGCCTTCTAAGGCAGAGAATTAGCAGTTGAGCTATCAGATCAGATCCCTTCCAGCTGTGTACCAGGGAGGGGCTTTATGGGGTTTTTTTATGTCGGATCACCCTGGTATATTTGAAGGAACGTCACAGCTCCTTTTTGCCTCTAGGCCCAACCCAGGGCCACTTCAAGGCAGTTAATTAATTTATAGCCGACAACTATATTCTGTATGTGTCAAATGTTTTTTTAGCTGGAATTTTAAAATTAAGGGAGACTAGGATGGTCCCATTTCGGCATTGTTCTGGCCTCATCAGCTAGCCACACCCTTCCTTACTGGGATTTGATCCGGTGGACTCTGCCTTGTAAGGCAGAGAATTAGCAGTTGAGCTATAAGATCAGATATATATATATATACACACACACACACACCTACGTATACATATACATATACAGTAGTACCTCTACTTACGAACTTAATTTGTTTGTGACCAGGTTTTCTAAGTAGAAAAGTTGGGCTGGGCCGAGAGGCAAAAAAGGACCTGTGATGTTCCTTCAATATACCAGGGTGATTCGACACAAAATGTAACCCTTCCCTGGTACAGAGCTGAAAGGATTGGATACTGTAGCCTAGAGGTTAATTCTCTGCATTACAAGGCAAAGGTTGCAGGTTCAAGTCCCAGTGAGGGTATGGCTAGTTGATGAGGCCAAAATAAGGCCGAAATAGATCTATCCTAGTCTCCCTTAATTTTCAAATTCAGCAAAAAACAAAACAACATAGATAGATAGATAGATAGATAGATAGATAGATAGATAGATAGATAGATATAGATATAGATATAGATATAGATATAGATATAGATATAGATATAGATATAGATATAGATATAGATATAGATATAGATATATAGATATATAGATATATAGATATAGATATATAGATATATACATACATACATACATACATACATACTGCTCATTGCCCATGTCACAGGCTCACACCCTTCCTTCCCTCCTGTAAGGTGTGGGCCTGTGACGTGGGCAGTGAGCAAATTGAGCAGCATTATATAAACCAACTATGTCTTCAATCAGGATTAACGAAAGCTTAGTAATTTAGTAGTTTTTAATAAATTTTAAACGTTCTGGAGATCATAATGGCTGTTGCCCCTTCATTTATAAATACACCTGGAACTCGCATTTTAGGAAAATTATATAAATATATATAATTTTTACTTAACGTTTTTCAAAAATCCAGCTCCCCCCCTCAAACCATCATCGCCTCCAAAAACCTATATAGTGAACTGAGTATAGAGCACAGTAAATTACAATTCCCATGTTCAGCACTGAATATGGTTACACTGGTTGGCTATACAGTGGCTATATTACATATTCTTTCCCCAGGTTTTAACACATTTCTCATTTTCAAAGTAGTAATTCTATTACTTAAGCAACAGATTCTGAGTTCATGATTGAGTTATAACCAGAGGCGGGTTCCTCCGAGTTCGGAACAGTTCTACAAAACCGGTAATGACTTGGTGGCTTGGGTCGCTGGAACTGGTAGCAACCCAGACTTGCCATGTCCCAAGCTGGTTCTCTCAGAGGCACCATAGCTGCCACCATCTTGTTTTTTGCTTCTGTGCATGTGCAGAAGGTTTTTTTATAGTGTTGCGCATACATAGAGGGTCATTTCCAGAATGTGTTGTGGGCGTGCAAAACAAGCACTTCTATCGCGATGCGAACCAGTGGGGAAGGTAAGTAGAGCCCATCCCTAACTATAGTATATGTTTCTCAGGCAAGAATTCAATATTTTGTATCAAAATCAATAAACAGAGGTACCTAGCATTTGCTCAAAGGAATCTATTGCTCCAAATTCAATTTTTTTGTCTTTGTTTTAAGGTTTATGAATGCCTGTACCAGTGATGGTGAATCTTTTTTTCCTTGTATGATTCAAGTGCTCTATTGCACGTGCACGAGTGCCCACACCCATAATTTAATGCCCTCCATGCCCCCTGCATGTGCATGCAACACCCCTGCATCATGCTCCTGTGCATGCATGCACAAGCCCCCCGCTCCCTGTTTTGGCCTAGCAGACCTCCCTGAAGCCTCCAGAGGCCGGAAGCAACACATCTCCAGACTTCTGGTAGGCCCATTTTTCACCCTCTCCAACTTCAGAGGCTTTTCTTGGAGCCTGGAAAGGGCGATAACAGCCTCCCCAATCCCTCCTTCCCTGAGGCCCTCTGGAGGTCAGAAACGGCGCATTCATTACATATAACTACAGAATAAAAAGAAATATAAAAAAATTAAAAATGAAATGTATGTCTGTAATTTTACTTAATGTGTGTTCTGCCGGGCTCTCTGATAGGAGCCTCCTGAAAATTCAAGGGTACAAATTTCAGACACACATACGTTTGAAAATTCAAAACTAAGTTCTTTATTACAAAATTCAAAATAAACAAAGCGCTCTTTTTGTATTACAAAGAGCACTCTTCCCAAAACAACCGGGTAGTCTGTACAGTTTCCCTTAAGCAGTCATTAAGTACTTAGCATTAATAAACAACTGCACCTGACTGACGAAAGCTGCAAACATGCGTCTGTCACCCCAGAATTTCCTCCTTGGTAGGGGCTGTGGGGCAGGAGCTGCTGGCTGCACCGGTGGAATGACAGGCTGCTGAGATAATAAATCCACCTGGTTCTGTAATTGCTGCACTATCTGCGTCAACCCTTGGATTTCCAACTTCAGAACTTTGAAGACTGCTTGGATTTCTGCCAAAGCAGCAGCCATGATCAGATAAATGCCAGAAAAAAAAGAAGCAAACAATCCAAAACACTTCCCTTTGGAACGGTGTGTGTCTGGGGTGAAAGAATATACTGTTCTGCCGGGCTCTCTGATAGGAGCCTCCGAAAATTCAAGGGTACAAATTTGAGACACACACACGTTTGAAAATTCAAAACAATGTTCTTTATCACAAAATTCTAAATAAACAAAGCACTCTTTTTGTATTGCAAAGAGCACTCTTCCTAAAACAACCGGGTAGTCTGTACAGTTTCCCTTAAGCAGTCATTAAGTACTTAGCTAGCAGCTATGAAGAAACTTCACACCCCTTCTTCTTCCAACGAAGTGAGACACACACACACACGTTGCTCTGCTTTGATTTCAAAGGCGTGAAAAAGCAACAAAGTCCAGCAACACAAGATTCCTGACGAACTCCGATCAGATATTCTTCCACAACGGCCAAACCCACATGCTGCTATTTATAGCAGCAGCCCTAATTACTGGAGCCCCACCCAAACACAGGTGGCCTCACTTATTTCCTGTAATATGTTCTTGCTTGGTCTCTTCTACGCATAATTCTGCACTTGCGTGGGCCCAAAATGTCATCATCTGAATCAAGGGAAGATAAGGGAGATTGACTGCCTGGGCTGTGTGCCAAGCCCTCTTCTGCTGAGTCACTCTCACCTTCTTCTTCGTCCGAGGAAACTAAACTCTGAACTGATTCTGTCGGCAATAACACAGGCCTGTGACATGTTGAGTTTTCCCCTGCATCCACCTCCCCATTCCCTGGGGCAGGAGCTGGGTCAGAGCCAACCACAACACCATCCCCTCCCGGAAGGCCCTCCCCTGACTCCATCACAAGGGATGAGGTTTCTGTGGAAATTGGGCATGAAACGCCTGGATAAGGATGGGAACATCAACCAGGGCAGCCTCCACCCACGAACAACCGCCAGGTTCACCCTCCACCCATTGCACAAGATATTGAAAACAATCGTCCACCCAATGGGAGTCCCGGATGGCATGGATCATGACCTCGGGCAGATGATCCTGAACACAGGGGGTAGGCAACAAAGGGACACTGAGACGAAAGTGGCACTCAGGAGAAAGAACCGTTGAACTTACCTGAACGGTCTTCTCGCTGCACTGCGAAGAGAGTCCAACGTGGGTAGTACTTCAGTCTTATTGGTAGGAACTGAGTTAGAAATTAGCACAATTAACATGTCCCGCCCACCACTGCCCCCTCTTAGCCAGTGATAAAAACGAAGGAATAGTAAAGGAACAAAAACTTTATTTAACAAATGTAACCTCAAAGAAACTGTGCACCTGGGCCAAAAAAGGCTGGGCGGGTTTGGACTCTCTTCGCAGTGCAGCGAGAAGACCGTTCAGGTAAGTTCAATGGTTCTTCTCCACTGCACTGCTCAGAGAGTCCAACGTGGGATATACCCAAGCCACACTTCAGGGAGGGATCGGCTGGACCAGGGGCGCAGGAACACAAACTCCCTGTAGCACTCTTCTGCCGAAGGCTGCCTCCGTTGAAGCAAAGGAGTCTATACGGTAATGCCTGATGAATGTTGTAGGGGCAGCCCAGGTCGCTGCCCTGCAAATGTCCTCTAATGGCGCTTGAGTAGTCCAAGCGGCTGAGGCAGCCGCGCTTCTGGTAGAGTGGGCTGTAATTCTACCTGGTAATGGCGTCGCTGTGGTTCGATAAGCCTCGATGATACAAGTCCTGATCCATCTGCTGATGGTCTTAGATGAAACTTTTCCCCCCATTGAAGGTGGGAGAAAGGATACGAAGAGGGCCTCCGACTTCCGAAAGGTGCTAGTGCGGCGGATATAAATCTTAACTGCTCTTCTAACGTCCACCTTATGCCACCGCAGCTCTGATGGGTGAGAGCCATGGGTGCAGAAATCTGGGAGGATAATGTCCTGGGCCCTGTGAAACCTGGTGTTAACCTTGGGGAGAAAACAGGGGTCCAGTCTTAGAGTAACTTTATCCGGATGAAACACACAAAGGTCCGGCCGAACCGATAGTGCTGCAAGCTCCGACACCCTGCGGGCGGAGGTGATGGCGACTAGGAAAGCCACCTTGACGGAAAGAAAACGAAGTGAGACCTCTCTCAAAGGTTCAAAGGGTGGTGCTGTTAGTGCCCTTAGAACCAACGGTAAGTCCCAGGATGGAAAGTGGTGTATGACAGGAGGAGACAGGTTTGCCGCTCCTCGTAGGAAGTCCTTCACCCAAGGGTGATGAGAGATTGGGGAAAACGGGTCTGGACGAAGGATTGTCGCTATAGCCGCCACCTGTCGGCGGAGTGTGTTGGGCGCCAACCCCTGGTCTAGTCCTTTCTGGAGAAATTCCAGAAGATGCCGTACTGAGGATGACGAGGGTGTGATGCGCTGGGCCCTGCAAAAGGTGCAGTATGCCGCCCAGGTAGCCTGATAAATACGTGTCGTTGATGGTCGCCGTGCTGCCTGAATGGTGGTAATGACACTTTCTGGAAGCTGTCTCTCCCTCAGGCGGTTCCCTTCAATCTCCACACGGCAAGTTTCCACCACTGTGGGTCTGGATGCACGATGGATCCCTGTGTTATGACTAGGTGCTGGAGCGGGATTCTCCATGGTGGTAAGGTTGACAGTCCCATGAGGTCGGCAAACCAAGGGCGCCTGGGCCAGTATGGGGCTACGAGGAGGATGTCCGCCTCCTCGGAAAGAATCTTGGCCACCACCTTGTGCAATAGGCAGACTGGAGGGAAAGCGTACAGAAGCCCCTTGGGCCATGGTGACAGCAGTGCATTGACCTGCTCGGCCTCTGGTGTCGGAAATCGGGAGAAAAACCGTGGTAACTGCCGGTTGTGTTGTGTGGCAAAGAGGTCCGCTACCGGTACACCGTACCTCTGGACTATCAGTTGAAACGCCTCCGGGTTCAATGTCCATTCCCCGGGGTCGATAGTCGTGCTGCTCAACCAATCCGCCTGGGTGTTGTCTATCCCTGAAATATGCTCCGCTCGGATCGACGCTAGGTGACTCTCTGCCCATGACATTAGCCCGTGGGCCTCCTGCATCAGGCGACCTGAGCGAGTGCCACCTTGGTGGTTCACATGTGCTCTTGTCGCTACGTTGTCCGTTAGGATTAGGACATGTTGGTTCCTTACCATCTCCGTGAATGCCTGTAGAGCATTGAATACTGCTCGTAACTCCAGCCTGTTGATATTGGGGTCCCCCAAGTCCTCTGGGGACCACCTGCCCTGGGCCACTTGTCCCCTTGAGTGTGCCCCCCAGCCAGAAAGACTTGCGTCGGTGGTTATCGTTACCTCCTGGTGAGGCAAGAAGGGGGAGCCCTTGGAGATGGCTGGTGAGGTCCACCACGGGAGGGAAAGTCGAACTGTCGTGGTCAGGTGCACTTTTCTTTTTGAATTGCTGAGACGAGCCTTTTGGAAGGGAAGGAGGTACCATTGGAGGGGGCGAGCGTGAAGCCGAGCCCAAGGAACGATGTTGATGCAGGAGATGAACATCCCTAGTAGTTGTGACAGCTGTGCTAGGGAGGTCCTGCTGTGACGTGAGACGGAACGAACTAGTGCCCGTATCTTCTGCCTCCTCTCTGATAAGAGGAAGACGAGGCCTGTTGAGGAATCTATTATGGCGCCCAGATGGAGCAAACGCATAGTCGGCTCTAGATGACTCTTGGCTCGGTTGATGGTGAAACCTGCCCTCTCTAGTGCATCTATTGTCCTGGCCAGGTCTTGTCTGGCTTGCTGAGGGCTTCTGGAGAGAATGATAATGTCGTCTAGGTATGCTAGAAGACGGATGGATTGAGCCCTGAGACTCGCTGTTAAAGTGTCCAAAATCTTGGTGAATGTCCTCGGGGCGGAGGACAAACCGAAGGGCATGGCTCTGTACTGGAAATGCTGGTTGAGAAGAGAGAAGCGGAGAAACTGTCGATGTTGTGGATGGACCGGGACATGGAGGTATGCCTCCTTGAGGTCGATGGAGGTCATCCAGTCCCGGTGTCGGATAGATGCCAGTATAGTGTGCAGGGAATGCATCTTGAAGCGTTGGTACCTGATGTAAAGGTTCAGTTGCTTCAGGTTCAAAATGAGACGGCAGCCGCCGGAAGACTTGGGGACCACAAACACGATGGAATAGAACCCTAGCATCTGCTGATGCACTGGCACCTGCTCTATTGCTCCTATGTCTAGGAGGTGTTGGACCTCCTGCAGGATGATGGATCTCTTTTGTGGTTGCCGCAATGAGGTTTCTATAAATCTGCCGGGAGGGCGGTGGAGAAATCTTAGTTGCAGACCCTGAGCTATGGAGTCCAAAGCCCAAACGTCTGTGGAGATGGACTCCCAAAAGTCGGTGAAGCACTGCAGGCGCCCACCTATTGGAGTGTCCTGGGAGGAGTCATCTCTGTTTGCGGTAGCCTCCCCGGTTACCTCCTTGAAATGGCCTACGGGATTGCTGGAACTGTTGGCCCCTGCTCCCATAGCCTCCTCGATCAGTACGATAGGTGGGATTATAAGTCCCTTGTCCATAGGGTCTTGAGGCCGGGGATGCAGCCGAGGTGGTGTCTGAACGAAAGGACTGCCTTCGGTAATAAGGTGCTCCCCGCCTGTCCTGACGCCTCGCAGATCGTGGTAAGACCTTCTTCTTATCCCGGTCCTCAACAAGAACCGAGTCCAGGGATTCCCTGAAGAGTTTGGAGCCCTGATACGGGGCCGCAGCGAGACGCCATTTCGACTTGGCGTCTGCCTGCCACGAACGAAGCCAAAGCAGGCGTCGGGCTGATAGGTTTGATGCCAAGGCGCGGGAGGAGAACCTTGCAGCCGCTAAGGTGGCATCCGCGGAGAATTCTGTAGTGGCAATCAATTTATTCACATCTTGGCGGAGCCTGGCATCCTCCGGGCCTAGTCTGGTTAGCATGTCCTTTAACCATAGGATGGAGGCCCTGTTAAAGAAAGATGCGGCCGATGCCGCTCTGAGGGACCAGGCTGTCAACAAATGCATTCTTCTGGTCATATTCTCTGCTTTCCTATCATCCGGTTTCAGCCCATCTGCCATGTCTGATGGCACGACAGCATTGGACATCAAGGACGTCACCGGGGTATCCACCGTAGGATACTGGAGCAAATCCTCCACCTCCGTGTCGAAAGTATAGAATTTCCTGTCCCAGGCTGATGGTCCTAGGGCTGCAGTTGGCTGCTGCCAGGGCTTTTTGATGTTTTCTGCAAATATAGGAATTGCAGGAAGGTGCTCAGACTCCCTCTGGGGCTCGTTGATGAGCCTAGCTGCTGGCATGATGCCCACCTCCTGGGCTGCTGGCTTTGCTGAGTTGTCAGGAGTCAAGGTGGCCTTAGCCTTACTCAGCAAAACTCTGAAAAGAGACTGCTTGAAAAGGCCTGCCAGTGGAGGTTGCTCAGGTAAGGTGGCCTCATCTCCTGAGAGTTCATCCTCCTGATCCATGGGCATCTCCCCCAGGTCCTGTTCCTCCTGGAAGGAGTCCTGAACAGATGTGGCTACCTCTGGCACAGTCCAAGGGTTCTGTCTGTTAGGCCTAGGAAGTGGTGAAGGCCTCTGTTGGGCGCCCACTGCAATGCCTTGCGAATATGCTGAGGCAATCATGTCTTGCAAGGATGGAGACATTGTTTGCCAATTGTCTGTGGGTCCTCTAAGGCCCGCTGCAGTTGGAGTAAATGTTGCAGCCTGAGTGGTTTGTGGCCTTGGTTGAATAGCCTGTCTAGACCACTCTGTCTCTTGACCCCCTTGTGATGGGGGGGCGCTCAAAGGGCGATCTGGTGACAATCCCCCTGTCCCAGAGAGTAGCATGCCCTCTAATGGTGCTTCAGTGACCGAGGGGCTCAGGTGCTGAGTGGGAAACATACTGGAGGGGCTAGGTCCTTGCCTGGACTTACTCATTTCCAGTTGGGCCTCTAGGGCCTTGATCTTTTTCTCAGCCTCCTTGAGGGCTGTTGCTGATTGTGATGATTTGCTTTTAGATTTGCTACTGTGAGATTTCTCCTTCCCCTTACTAATTGAGGGGGCAGCCGGTTCACCGGTATTGCTCTGGGGTAACTGCAACATTTCTGAGTCAGTAATTACTCACAATAATTGCAGTTGGGCAGCCTTCCAATGCAAACCCTCTCTGTGAATGATTCAGCTTAGTGTCGCCCAAATATAGCATCATAGCTGTCTGGAGCCCTGATTGGTTCAGGAGGGCATGGTCTAGGCCCTTAGCTCCTGGTCATGCCCTTCCAAAATGGCCGCCCGGGAGAGGCTGAATTTGCCTTCTCACTGTCCCAAGATGGCGGCCGTGACATAGCCCGGGGAACGAATTATGGCGGGAAAGGACACTCCAGTCCAATAGCCAGCCCAGTGCCGGTTTAGGAGGTAAGAAGACTCTCTGGTTTGTAAAAACGGCTTCTTTCCTCTGCCGCTCTCTTTTTCCCCTTTTTTGGGGCTCGATCGGCCGTTTAGGGCTGCCTGGCGCTAGCCGCTTGAACGCCGCTCCCAAGAGCCGCCTCACAGCTGATTAGGGTCCCCACGGCAATCCGGAGCTTCCCTTGCCGCTGCGCCGCTTCCGAGGCCGCCCTACAGCTGTCTAGGTTCCCCACGGCAATCCAGGGCTTCCCTTGCCGCCGCGCTGCTTCCAAAGCCGCTCTACAGCTGGTTAGGATCCCCGCAGCAATTTGGGGCTTTTTCTTGCCGCCGCGGCGCTAGCCGCCGCTGCTAAAGCCGCCTCACAGCTGATGAAGCTCCTCGCCATAAGCTGGGGGGCCGCGGCTCCTCTCTGACGGCCGGAGCCGATCCTGGAGGTGTCGGTTTGCGCTGGGTGTCCAGGAGGGCAATTGGACAAGGGGGTTATGATCGCGGGCGTCAGGGACCCCATACCAGCGAACCCTGTCAGCAAGGCAATACTCCGGAGAGCAGAGGCCTCTCAGGGATTAACAAGTTGGAGAACTATACCCCAGAGGGCAGAGGCTCTCATTCCCAGGAACTCTGTCTTCTTCCTGTAGAAAAGGAGAAAAAAAGGAGAAACAATTATTAGTGTAAAAATTTTATTTTACAAGGAGAACAAAACTCATATGTCCCTACTCTATGAACTGAGTTTTTAAAACTGGCTAAGAGGGGGCAGTGGTGGGCGGGACATGTTAATTATGCTAATTTCTAACTCAGTTCCTACCAATAAGACTGAAGTACTACCCACGTTGGACTCTCTGAGCAGTGCAGTGGAGAACAGGTACCAAAAGGGAACAGTGGAAAACGGGGTGAACACGCAGGTTGGCAGGCAACATAAGCCGATAGTCCACCGGATTGATGACCTTCTCAATCAGGAAAGGGCCCATGAAGCATGGATCCAATTTACGTCAAGGTAATTCCGAAGTGATGTGTTTGGTGGATAACCACACCTGGTCACCAACAGCCAATGGGGGGACGTCTCGCCGGGACCGGTCCGCCACCCGTTTGTAGTCCTCTTTGGCCTTAATCAAATACCGCTTCACCATCTCATGAATCGCGTGCAGTTCCGATAAGAAGTCCTCTGCTGCGGGGACCGGGGAATCTAACAGGGTTAATGGGAAAAACCGGGGATGGAAGCCATAGTTTGCATAGAATGGCGTGAGTCTTATGGAGGTATGCCGGGAGTTATTAAATGCAAACTCCGCTACCGGGAGGAAACGTGACTAATCAGCCTGCCGGTCTGACACAAAGCACCACAAGTATTGTTCCAAAATTCCAATGGTTTCTTCTGTTCCCCCATCAGTCTGAGGGTGCTGGGTCAAAGCAACACACACTTGGGCCTGTAAAGCAGACATAAGCTCTTTCCAGAACCATGCCGTGAACTGAGTTCCTCGGTCCGACATAACTCGATCTGGAAGTCCATGGATCCGGAAGACATGTTGCAAAAACAATTTAGAGGTGTCATCGGATGTGGGTACCTTGTAACAGGGGATGAAATGGACCATTTTTGTCAACATGTCCATCACCACCATTACTGTGGTGAACCATGACGAGGGGGGCAAGTGTGTGACAAAGTCCATGGACACAGCTCCCCACAGACTCATGGGCATTGGCAATGACTGTAATAATCCTGGCAAGGCCCCTCTGGCTGACTTGGCCACATGACACCGTTCACATGTGGCAACATACGAGTGAACGTCATCTTGGATTCGCGGCCACCAAAATGTTCGAGTCACTAAGTCCAAGGTTTTAAACAAGCCAAAATGACCCGCCGCAGGATTGTCATGGCATTGGAACAGAATCAATCCGCGAAGCGGCCCTGCTGGAATGTACAACTGCCCCCGGTACCGGAGCAGTCCCTCAGCAAATGTCCAGGGAGAATTGGGCACCATCTCCCTCACCCACTGTGCCACCATACCATCCCCTTGCTGCATCTCATGGATACGCCTCCTCAAGTCGACAGGGTCCTGGGTAGCAGCCAGCGCTTCTACTGGCAAGATGGTATATAATGGGGCCGGCTCTTTCGGATGCAGAAACTCGGGTTTCCTAGACAAAGCATCCGCTCTGGGATTCTGGAAGCTGGGTGTGTACCGGATCCGAAAGTTGAACCTTGCGAAAAGAATGACCAACGTATCTGTCGTTGATTCAACTTTCGGGCCATTTGCAGATACTCCAAGTTTTTATTGTCGGTCCTGACCTCTACCTGATGCCGGGCGCCCTCGAGATGATGTCTCCATGTCTCGAACGCTGACTTGACTGCCAAAAGTTCCTTTTCCCAGATCGTGTAGTTCCTTTCTGAGGGCATGAGTTTTCTGAAGTGGTAGGCACACAGAAACAAGGTACCACCTTCGGGATGGGCCTGGAGAAGTACAGCTCCAACAGCAACATCAGAGGTGTCAGTCTCAATGACAAACGGCCGACACGGATCTGGATGCTGCAACAAGGGCTCTTTCATGAACGCATCCTTAAGAGCTACAAAAGCCCTCTGCTCCTCCTCACCCCAATGTAATGAGACCTGTTTTTGCAACAGCCGGGTGAGAGGCACGGTCAACTGGACAAACCCTGGTATGAATGTGAGATAGTAGTTTGCAAACCCCAACAACCTCTGCACATCCTTAACTCTCTTTGGGGGTTGCCAGGTTTTTAGTGCTGACACCTTGCCCGGGTCCATGGCCATGCCCCCTGGAGAAATGACATGACCTAAAAATTCTATGGTGGTCTGCAGAAACTGATATTTCTCCAGCTTAGCATATAAACGGCCATTGAGGCTCGGCTGCTGGCTCAAGAGGTGCGCCGGGCTGGCTGGTCCTCCCTCCACGTTTCAGGTGTCACGCCAGTGCCTGCTATGCCCGTGCTGACCCCGGTTCCTGTATCCCGTCGCTTCCTGCCTGCCCTGCCTCCTCATCTAGTGGATCGTGCCCCTGCCAGGGAGCCCATGGAGGTGAGCTTCGTGCAACCCCGTTTGTCCCTGGAGGAGAGAGCGCAGCGATGTGCAACAGGCCGGTGCTTCTATAGTGGGGGGGCAGGTCATTTTGCGCATGCCTGTCCCAACAAACAAAAGAGCACAGTTGCTGCCACAGTGTCGACTCCTCCCAGTCTTCCTGTTGCCATGCTGACTCTTGCAGGACAGCTCCCAGAATCCTCAACTCATGTTCCCACCATGGCTCCGGATTCCTCGATGTCTGTCCCCATGCCCCTGGTTTCCCCGCCAGAGGTGCACTCGGGAAACGAGGGCGGCCCGGCTTGGTGGCAATGCTAGGTTGGGCTGGCATTTCATCGGTTAAAGATTCTTTGGCTAACGACCCCGGAATGTACCGTCACCTCACAATTAATGTCAAGCTCCTGGTGGATCAGCGTACTCAATTGATTCCTGCTCTTGCTCTCGTGGATTCAGGGGGCCACCACGACTTTCCTGGATGAGGAGTTTGCACAGAGACATTCGTTGCCCTTGTGTCCTGTGGACCCTCCGTTGACTGTAGAAACTATTGATGGGCGGGTATTGTTGTCTGGGCCCATCCATTTTCAGACCTTGCCGGTGCGGATCAGCATTGGGACTCATGTGGAGGCATTACAATTTTATGTCATGCAGGGCCTCCATTTCCCTCTTGTCTTGGGGTTGTCATTTGTTTATTTATTGTATTTGTATGCCGCCCCTCTCCGGAGGCTCGGGGCGGCTAACAGCAATAATAAGACAGCATATAATAATAATCCAATACTAAAAACAATTAAAAACCCATTATAATAAAAACCAAACAGACATACAGACATACCATGCATAAAATTGTAAAGGCCTAGGGGAAAAGGGTATCTCAATTCCCCCACGCCTGGCGGTAGAGGTGGGTTTTAAGTAGCTTACGAAAGGCAAGGAGGGTGGTGGCAATTCTAATCTCTGGGGGGAGTTGGTTCCAGAGGGCCAGGGCCACAACAGAGAAGGCTCTTCCCCTGGGTCCCACCAAGCGGCATTGTTTAGTTGACGGGACCCGGAGAAGACCCACTCTGTGGGACCTAACTGGTTACGGGCGCATGATCCTCAGGTGGTGTGGTCGCAAAACATTGTCATGTTTCCCAGTTTACAATGTGTAGACCACCATCGTCACGTGTGTGCCACACAAGGGCCCGTTATCCCCACAGCAGTATTACCTGAGGGCCTCGCCTCGCTGAGTTTGCGGATTTCTTTAATGAAAAAGAGGCAGATCTCATTTTGCCGCATCGCCCTTATGATTGTGCCATAGACCTGTTCCCCGATGCCAAGTTGCCGGCTGGTCGTTTGTACTCTATGTCGGAACCTGAACTAGTCGCCCTCAAGGAGTTCATAGATAAAAATCTGGCCAAAGGGTTCATCAGGCCATCGACCTCCCCATTGTCGGCGCCCATCTTGTTTGTGAAAAAAAAAGACTGGGGACTTACATCTGTGTTGTGATTACCAGCACCTGAACGCCATTACGGTGCACAATCGCTATCCCTTGCCACTGATTCCGGAATTAATGGAATGTTTACGAGCTGCCACTGTTTTTTCCAACATAGACCTATGCAGCGCTTACAATTTGGTTCATATAAGGCCAGGGGATGAGTGGAAAACAGCGTTTGGCACCTGATACGGGCATTTTGTGTATACAGTGATGCCCTTTGGACTCACCAATGCCCTGGCTGTTTTCCAGCATTTGATGAACGATGTATTCAGGGACATGTTAGACCATTTTGTGGTCATATATTTGGATGACATTTTAGTTTACTCCCCCTCCATGGCTAGTCATTTGGGACATTTGCACCGGGTTTTGCTACGGTTTTCTGCTCCAGCTCGGCAGGGCCTCGTGCACCAGCTCATCAAGCATAGTCTCTGACAAGCCTTCCTGAAACGCCTCCATCAAGGCAGCCTCATTCCACTGCACCTGTCCACTGTCCACTGAGGCTACGAAAGTCACTTAAATATTCCACTAAGGGGCGCGAACCTTGTTTCAGATGTTTCAACGTCCTCGTGGCCGTCTGCTCCCACACCGGATCCGAAAACTGCCAGAGCAAATGGCCGCAAAAGGTGGTGTAATCATGCAGTATCGGATCATCTCTGTCCAGCAATGGAGACACCCAGGAAGCAGCAAGGCCGGCCAACAAACTGCAGAGGAACGCCACCTTCTCTGCATCTCTTGGAAAATGGGGCAGTTGTGCATTAATAAACAACTGCGCCTGACTGACGAAAGCTGCAAACATGCGTCTGTCACCCCAGAATTTCCTCCTTGGTAGGGGCTGTGGGGCAGGAGCTGCTGGCTGCACCGGTGGAATGACAGGCTGCTGAGATAATAAATCCACCTGGTTCTGTAATTGCTGCACTATCTGCGTCAACCCTTGGATTTCCAACTTCAGAACTTTGAAGACTGCTTGGATTTCTGCCAAAGCAGCAGCCATGATCAGATAAATGCCAGAAAAAGAAGAAGCAAACAATCCAAAACACTTCCCTTTGGAACGGTGTGTGTCTGGGGTGAAAGAATATACTGTTCTGCCGGGCTGTCTGATAGGAGCCTCCGAAAATTCAAGGGTACAAATTTGAGACACACACACGTTTGAAAATTCAAAACAATGTTCTTTATCACAAAATTCTAAATAAACAAAGCACTCTTTTTGTATTGCAAAGAGCACTCTTCCTAAAACAACCGGGTAGTCTGTACAGTTTCCCTTAAGCAGTCATTAAGTACTTAGCCAGCAGCTATGAAGAAACTTCACACCCCTTCTTCTTCCAACGAAGTGAGACACACACACACACATTGCTCTGCTTTGATTTCAAAGGCGTGAAAAAGCAACAAAGTCCAGCAACACAAGATTCCTGACGAACTCTGATCAGATATTCTTCCACAACGGCCAAACCTACATGCTGCTATTTATAGCAGCAGCCCTAATTACTGGAGCCCCACCCAAACACAGGTGGCCTCACTTATTTCCTGTAATATGTTCTTACTTGGTCTCTTCTACGCATAATCCTGCGCTTGCGTGGGTCCAAAATGTCATCATCTGAATCAAGGGAACATAAGGGAGATTGACTGCCTCAGCTGTGTGCCAAGCCCTCCTCCACCTTCTTCTTTGTCCGAGGAAACTAAACTCTGAACTGATTCTGTCGGCAATAACAGAGGCCTGTGACATTTTGAATTTTCCCCTGCATCCACCTCCCCATTCCCTGGGGCAGGAGCTGGGCCAGAGCCAATCACAACACATATGTAGGTGACTTTTTTCATATACCGGTATATCTTTAGCCACATATAAACTAATCTTCCCAAATTATTGTCCTTTAAATGGCTTGTATTTCAATGTCAGTAATTATCCTAATCAATTCTAAAATCATTCCCACACCTGCAAGATATCGGATGGAGAAATCTGAATTATATATATTATCAATTGAGATTGCACACATAAAAAAATCAGTTGTATGATTAATGTTATCCACTCAGAATTGCATGAACAGTGGGGAAGCATACAAATGCTTACACTAGAATTTGGCTGGTTTTATTGCAGTTTTGTTGCTGGTTTTATATAAGTTAAGTGGTGCCTAAATTTAAAAAGTTAAAATTGAAGCCATTGTCCTAAAGATTCATTTATTATATGCCTCTCAACAGTAAGGAGACTTTGGTCTATTTACGAACAATACACAATATAAAAGAATTAATTTTTTTTTAAAGTATATGAAAATTAGAACCTAGGATATGGATGGCATGAGGATGAGATCTTCTTACCCCATCAACTATGCCCAATGATGAGTGCTCTCCTTGGGTTCCCAAGCCAACCAGCAAAATTAGCCTTTAATATTTTTCTGGAAGGCCCAAAGAGTAGATATACATATATTAATGTATCCATTTTAACAAGAACCTTAGACTTGTGATATAAACACATTGCTAACAGATAGTAGATTTATATTATGCAATAAGGAACTGAACGATGTGAGCAAGCATATTTCTAATTCTCAACCCCAAGCATTTCATATTTGGATGAGAGATAATAACTAAAAGCCACCTATAGGTTTTGTGGCCAAGTAATGATTTGAAGATAAGTTTTCATTCCCATTACATCAATGTAGCCCTATATGGAAGAAAATGTGAAGCAACTCTTCAGAAACATTTTTCATACTTCATGACCTTATGTATGCTGTTAGTTAGCTAATATGACTTGTCTAACTAGATGTCTGGAAATTTTATCTGCTAAACTTCTGGCCCCTGTGAGACAAAGATAAAATACCTTTTCATAATATTAGAATATATAATGACAAAGAATTACTCACAGCTTTGGCTTAGCAAGCACAGGTGGTGGTGTTTTTGTGGGTGAAAACAATTCACCAGGGTGGGATTTGTCAATGTTGGTGTTGCCATTAATGATCCCATTGACTCCATGGGTAGGATGAATTCCATTAGTTTTCTTCTCCACAGAATTAAGCTGTAATTCAAAAGCTGCCACACCTGAGCTGGGATGGCTGATAGAGTGCTCTGAATAATTTGGAGGAAGCTTCACAGAATTAATCTCAAAATGTGAAGGTGGAGGTGAGAAATGTTGGAAGTTATCCTTATTCTGTACTCTCATTGACAAATCATGGCTGGAGCTTTCACAACTGGCTAAAATAGAAAGGAAAAAAATAGCACATCATCATAACACATTTTTTTGAATTATCCTCACATTTTAGTTAATTGAAAATGAGATCATAACTTTAGTCAGTTACATCCAGGAAAGAAAGTCATTTTCAAATTCTCATGAGTATTTGAACTTAAAGATCATAAATAAATATTTATTTACTGCTATTATTCATATTACAAGTGGAAATTGAGTTGAGAACAGTAAGTGATCTATGCTCAATATTGGCTAAATGAATGAATTGTGTGTATCAATCTTATTTGAATTAAAGATGTATAATACCACTGTGCATGAAAAACACCAACTTATTCCAAGACGTCTGCATATATTTCTGGTTTATATTTAATACTCACAGGAAAATTACTGGGGATTTGTTGGCTTTTGTTTTTAATATAAATTACTCATTTTTTCCATGTTGCCTCTGCTGCCATCTAGTCTCAAAATCTTAATGTTAAAATTTGAACTTATAAGTAACTTCTCCTTCTTTGTAGTAGATGTGGATAATTATTGTGGAATTTACATGGTGCCAAGATATAAAATAGGGATAAAATATTCATAGTGCACATTTCTTACTGGCAGTTATCGGAATATATTCTTAACTAGTCATTATAATTAAATATATTACTAACTACATGTTTTATCGTTTATACTACTAACTACATGTTTTATCGTTAATACATAAAATTATTCTTATTAATTTCTTCATAATTTAAAAGATATGAACCAAACTAGATTTTTTAAAAATCAGAACTATTTTGTACTAGATAGAAACTATGGTTTCATCCTGAACCATTTTTTGATATACTCAGTAATTGTACATTCATAATGGCTTGCTTGCTTGCTTGCTTGCTTGCTTGCTTGCTTGCTTGCTTGCTTGCTTGCTTGCTTGCTTGCTTGCTTGCTTGCTTGCTTGCTTGCTTGCTTGCTTGCTTGATTAATTAATTAATTAATTTTAGAGTTGAAAGGGACCAAGAAGGCCATCGAGTTCAACCCCGTGCCCAAGCAGGAACCCTATAGTACACCAGTCAAGTGGCAGTTCAATCTTCTCTTAAAAATGTCCAGAGTGTTGGAGTTCACAACATCCGCTGATAGGTTGTTCCATTGGTTGATCGCTCTGACCATCAGGAAGTTCCTCCTTATCTCCATGTTGAATCTCTCCTTGGTCAGCTTCCAGCCGTTGTTCATCGTTCGGCCCTCTGGTGCCCTGAAGAATAAAGTGATCCCCTCCTCTCTGTGACATCCCCTCGTATACTTGTAGACTGCTATCATGTCCGCTCTGGCCCTCCTTTCCTCTAGGCTATCCATGCCCAGTTCCCTCAGTCTCTCTTTGTAAGTCTTGGTTTCCAATCCCTTAATCATCTTGGTTGCTCCTTTTTGCACTTTCTCCAGAGTTTCAATGTCTCTTTTGAAGTGTGGGGACCAGAACTGAATACAGTACTCCAGGTGTGGTCGGACCAGGGCGTAGTAGAATGGTATTAAGACTTCTCTGGTCTTGGAGTGTATTCCCCTGTTGATGCAGCTTAGCATTGTGTTGGCTTTTTTAGCTGCTGCTGCACATTGTTGGCTCATGTTTAGTTGATTGTCCACCAAGACTTCGAGGTCTCTTTCGCAGTCGCTACTGCTAAGAGGGGTTTCTCCCAGGTTGTATGTGTGTCCAGGATTTTTTCTGCCTAGGTGAAGGACTTTGCTCTTGTCGATGTTAAACATCATTTTGTTGGTGTGGGTCCACTGTGTTAATCTGTCTAGGTCTTTCTGTAATTTGAGCCTGTCTTCTAGGGTATTGGCTACCCCCGCCAGCTTGGTGTCGTCTGCGAATTTGATCACTTTCCCTTCTATTCCCTCGTCCAAGTCGTTGATGAAAATGTTGAAGAGCACAGGGCCCAGGACTGAACCCTGTGGTACCCCACTGCCTACGTTCTTCCATGTGGATTTGGAACCGCTAAGGCTAACTCGTTGGGTGCGGTTGGTCAGCCAGCTATTGATCCATCTGCATGTGTTGTACTCTACTCCGCTTTTTTCTAATTTGTTGATTTGGAGATAGTGGTCGACTTTGTCGAAAGCTTTGCTGAAGTCTAAGTGTATGAGGTCCACTGTGTTGCGCTGGTCTACTGATTTGGTTATGGTGTTGAAAAAGGATATGAGATTGGTTTGACATGGTTTGTTTCTGACAAACCTGTGTTGGCTGTTGGATATTATCTTGTTTGTTTCCAGGTAGTGGCAAAGCTGTTTTTTTATTATTTTCTCCAGTATTTTTCCAGGTATTGAAGTCAGGCTAATAGGTCTGTAGTTGCTTGGATCTGTCTTTTCCCCTTTTTTGTGGATGGGAACTACGTCCGCTCGTTTCCAGTCTTCTGGTAGGTCTCCAGTGGCCCAAGATTTTTAGTAGATGAGGAGAAGAGGTTCCGCTATGGTGTCTGCCAGTTCTTTTAGGACTCTTGGGTGGAGTCCGTCAGGTCCCGGTGATTTGTACTCGTTAATCTCCCTCAAGTAGTCCCTAATGGTAGCTTTGTCTATGTTGAGTTCAGTTCCGGGACTGTTATTTGCAGTTAGGTTGTAGGTTGGTTGGTTGTAGGTTGGTTGGTTCCTTTATGTGTGAAGACTGATGTAAAGTAGGTATTGAGCAGCTGTGCTTTGTCTCTGTTGTCGGTGATTTCGTTACCATCTTTGTTTTTTAGTATGGTGACTGTTTCCTTGAATTTTTTCTTGTTTATGTGGTGGAAGAAGCTTTTTTTGTTGTCGTTAATTTTCGTTGCGAGGTGCTGTTCGTGTTAAGCTTTTGCTGTTCTTATGTTTTGCTTGTAGGTTCTGGCTGTTTGCTGATATTCCATCTTGGTTATGAGTCCTTCTTTCCATTTGTTGTATTTGGCTTTTTTTTTTCTTTTACGTTGTCTGTGAGGTCCTTGTTTAGCCATGCTGGTTTCATTTTAGTTTTTCTGCTTTTCTTTTTCGTGGGGATTTAATTGTTTTGGGCCTCAATGATAGTGTTTTTTAGGGCTTCCCAGACATCCTGTGTGGATTTACTCTTTAGAAGTTCCTTCCACGGTTTATACTCTAATGCATAACTTAGGTTTTTACAACATCAATACAATTCTTGCAGAGTTTTATTTTTGTAGTTTGTAGTCCAATTGAAACAGAGGCCAAATCTATCCTTTATAATTAGCAGCTGTATTTCTGGTAGTTGGATTCACTGTCAAGAGTTTATTTTACTGTATTTACTAATGCCACTTCTAGGCGAGATAGATGGAATAGAAATCAAATTAGTGAGTAAGATTTAGAGCAAGGGTTTCCAATTTTGGCAACTTTTAAGATGTGGACTTCAACTCCCAGAAATCAGTTCCCAGAATTCCCCAGCCACGCATCTTAAATTTGTCAAGATTGGGGAACCTTGTTTAACGGGACTGTGTAGAATACTCTTACACAGGTAGGCAGCCCCCAGAATGTGAGGGGGGGGTGTTTGCCGTTCTGGTAGTGAAAATGGAGCTGTACGCGCAGCTCCAGCTGACTGGCAGCCATGCATGCACACAACCAGTTACCGGCGAGATTCCGGCAATTTTCTGACAAAATCTCACTCACATGAGAATGCTTGTGCAAGATTTCGGTTGCTGTGCATGCAAAGCAACCAAATCTCACCACACGCCTGTGAGCCTAGAGCCACAGCAGCAGCAGCAGTGCTGAACTCCAGCCACCCGGCCTGCTCCCTGTACCGGTGAGGCAGAAAGAAGACGGCGAAGGAGCAAGCAAGCAGCAGTGGCCTCTTCCTAAAGGTAGGGGGAAAAGGTTTAGAGACCAGAGGACATGGAGCGGAACCTTTCAGAATGGGGGTGGAGGTGGGGGTGGATGAAGGTCTCTCTTGTGAGCAGCGGGGATGTGGAGGGGAATATTTCAGAATGGGGTGGGAGGGGTGGCCGGAGTTCTCTTACCTGTGCAGGTGGGGACCTGGAGGGGAGGAGGAGGGAAGATCTCGCTCAATAGAGGGGCTCTTCTGCTCCTCTGTCTCCCCTTCCAAGCAGCAGCAGCCAATTTTTTGCTGGTTTTTGGCCTTTTTTTTGCTTCTGCACATATGTGGAGGCAAAAAAAGCTGGAAATAGTTGAAATCTCACGTGCACGAGCATCCTCGCATGTGATTCGACTTCTGTGCATGCACAGGAAGCCGAATCTTGTGCCGGGAGCATACCCGCATGCACTCGCACCAGGAACATTCCGGGAGTGCCAGTGATAGGCGGCCCTTCACTGTACTCTTAGGTATGTCAACTTTATACATTCTTTTTACCCTGGTGTAAAGCAATATGTCATCAGTAAAATACCTGGAAATATAACATACAATGTATTCTAAATGTATCTGGTGCAGCTGGGCCCAAATACCACACTGTTTCACTTATATTGTAGACAACACATCCCACCAAAAAACTGCTGAATACCTGACAGCACAGTCAGTTTGACAGTGCTTGTGACTGATCCATAATCATTGTTTGCTGTGCATGCAAAGATCCCTGCATCTTCCAGAAACGTCTCTGCAATCACTAAAGTACATATCTCCTCTAAAAGGCAATCAAAAGAGAAATAATTTTGCATTAGGCTTCACATAATTAGCTTTAGAATTCATGATATTTAGCCTCAATCTTGGCTCCAGGACAGTGATGGTGAACCTTTTAGAGACAAGTGCTCAAACTGCAACCCACTTATTTATCGCAAAGTGCCAACACAGCAATTTAACCTGAATATTGAGGTTGTACTACCTAAATAATGATAAACAAGGCAAACTTCAGCTAATTGTTTTAAGAAAAACACTTTTATGCCCATTATTTTTTCTGCTTTTGAAATATTATGTTTGGCAACAATAAAAAAAACTTTTGTAATATCATTTATCTTTCTCTCCCTCTCTTTCCCTCCCGATTTCTTCCTCTCTTTCCCTTTCCCACCCTTTTTCCCTCCGCCCTTTCCCCCCTGTCTGTTTCTCTCTCTCTCTTTCCCTCCCTCTTTTCTTTTCCCCCTTTCCTTCTCTCTTCCCTCTTTCTCTGTTTCCCTCCCTCTCTTTCTTTCTCCCTTCCTCTCTCTGCTTTTGTTTCTTTCTCTTTTCCTCCTTCTCAATTTCCCTCCCTGTACCTTTGTTTCTGTCTTTCCCTCCCTCCTTCCCTTTCTCTCTGTCTCTGTCTCTCTTCTTTCTCTCTCTTTCACTCCCTTCATCTCTCTGTTTCTCTCTCCCTTTCCCCCCCTCTCTTTCCCTGTCTCACTCCTCCGAACTGGTACTGGGTGCTGGGAATCTGACATCTCAGGAACAGTGCGCCCATGTCCAGCTGGTCGGCTGAGAACCAAAGCCCAGATGACTGGTGGGAAGGCGAGGCATCTCAACACAGGCAGCTGTGCAGAAAATGCAACTGGGAGGCAGGAGTGAGCCCACGCCAACACAGGGTTGCATTGTGGCTTTACAACATGGACTCCAGGAGGAAGAGAGGACCAGTCTCCCCCATTGTAAAGTGCATTAAATTTCACTGTGCTATGAAGGGGGCAGGTCATTAAGGCAGCAACAGCAAATGCACAGCCATGAAGGAGGAATGCTGTGACCAGTGATGGTGAACCTATGGCACAGATGCCACAAATGGCATGTAGAGCCATATCTGCTGGGATGCGAGCTGTTGCCCTAGCTTAGCTCCAATGTGCATGTGTGTGCCGGCCAGCTGATTTTTGGCTTCCACAGAGGCTCTGGGGGGAGGGGTTTATCATCCCTGGCTCCAGAGAAGCCTTTGGAGCCTGGGGAGGGCAAAACATGAACCTACCAGAAATTGGGAAACAGGTTGTTTCCAGCCTCCAAGGGGCGGGGAAAACTGTTTTCGCCCTCCCAAGACATTGAATTATGGGTACGGGCACTTGCGCATGCACGATAGTGCGTGCCCAAACTCTTTTGGCACCTGAGGAAAAAAAGGTTCATCATCACTGACCTAGACAATAGAGTAGGCATGATCCAAGAAGCAATACAAAAAAACTCAATAAAAATTACAAGCAGTGGAATTAAAAGAGGAACAAACAGATAAAAAATTAGATCAATATCAAGATTCCTGCCAACATTACTCAAGTGACAATGATTTCAATATTTAGTGACTCTCTGTAGAAACAAAGCCTACATATGCACAACAATCAATGAATTCATATCAGTTCCAAGGAAGGCTTTCTAAGCTGAGATGATACAGGTTTGCAACTAAAATTATATTTAAATTAATTTACCTATTTGCTTAATGTAAATGCATAGGTTAACCACATTGATTTCATAAAATGATTGCAGAATGTGAGTGTGCATGAAATAACATGCTAAGTATTGCTTGAATTATTACAAAACTGTGTAATTCAAGTTGGAAGAGACAGAGGAGGGGCGGGGTCAAATGGCCGCAGCAGCAGGGAGTTCCCCCATGTCGTTGGGAGAGGCTCCAAATCCCCACCATCTGGGGGTTCTGGTTTTTTTGAACCAGACCAGATCCTCCCTGAGGGAGAGGTGATGCAGGCGACCCTGCCAGGGGTCTGGTTTGGGGTTGGCATACCCCACCAGACGTACCGGCCCAGTCTCGCACCGGCAGTGGGGTCAAGTTGGCTAGGCTGCCATGCCTATGCCGACAGTAGCCACGGAGACAACACGCAAAGCAGGGATTGAAAGATGAGCGGTAACACCTGGGAAGAGGATAATTTAAGCAATGGCTTGGTGAAGGAAAATAAAGCGGTGTGCTGGTGAGTGATTTCAGCCGAAAAGTGACTTGGAACTCTATTTTTCTGATTTTTTTTCCACAATGAAACTAAAAATGCCAGGAATTGGAGAGGAAGTGACTATTCAGCGGTGAGGCGAATAGCAAAAGGCTTCAGGCTGCAGCAAATTGCCCAAGATTGGATTTTAAAAGAAAGGACATTTAAGGACTTTAAATTTGGATTATTAAAGTATTATTTTTTTTCCCTTGTTGCTTTTTTGGGTGTAATGAAGAGGATAAAATATGGAACTAAAAAACAATAGAATAATGAAAGAGACTAAAGCTTGTTTCATGTGTTCACCAGATGCTGGCCTTGGCGGTGGACTTTATCTATTTTGGTCATGAGGATGGAATGTGTTTTTTATGTGTTTATTCTTGAGAAGAAAGAAAGTTATCAACCTTTGCAATAAGAACTTTTGTGAGAAGAGACATGTGAACTGGCTGGTGGAAATATGGCTACAGATCTGGCAAAAGAACATTAGAACAAATTAAATATGTGAAAAGACTGAGGACTATAATATATTGGATGTTACTACCAGAAAGAGTCTTTGGAATATGGAAATATGGAATATGCAAACAGGAAGATATGGATGGCAACAGTAAGAAGATTGAGATTATTATAAACTTTTTTTAAACGATGGACTGGATCTATGGGAATTAAATGATGAATTTTAAATTTAATTGGAATTTATTATAGGGAAATTATATTGGGAAAGAGATTGAATATAGATTGGGGGATTTGAGTTGGAAATATGGAAGGGAATTAATGAGCAAGATGAAAGAGTAATAATTGAGTTGTATGTGTAACAATGCTTTATTGAGATATGTTATGATCTTTTAAAATTATTCTTGGGGTAAATAATGAAAAATGGATAATAACGAAAATAGAAAATGGTTATGTTTATTTTGAATGATTAATATTCTTACTATTTTTAATATTAGAAGGAGAGAGGTGGAAAAATCTTGAGAAGGAATTTTATACGTATGAAGGTTTAACTATAAAATAAGCAAAGATTATGAGAATTATATATATGGATGAATTATGTTATATTGGAGTAATAGAATTAAGAAAATAGAATACAAGGATGATTATATTGGATGCTTTTTACTTTTTAAAGAAAAGTTATTAATAATAGTGTGAAATATTTATTTTATTTTATTTTTTAAAGTATCTTTATTAATTTTTTCATAAAACGGGCAAACGGGACATACACATATTCAGCATATATTTGGGGCTACAATTACCCCACTTATTGTAGAAGTCTTTCTAATACAGAAAAAGAATATACTAATAATTTGTAAAATCAACTTAGTAATTTAAATGAAAAGAATTTTTGTTTTTATGTAATTTAACCATTAATACTTATAATTATAGAAAAATAAACAATTTTAATACATTTACATAGTTTCAGATCTTTTTTTTTGTTTAACCATACATAAACTTTATTCCAAATATTGTAAACATCTGATTTTTCTTGATTATTTAACCGCCTTGTCATCATGTCCATTTCAGCACATTCTATAATTTTCCTTATTACGTCATCTTCCTTGGGGATGTCTTCTCCCTTCCAATTTTGTATGTATACTATCCTAGCCACTGTCAGAATATGAGTAATTAAGAAGAAAATATCCTTTTTATATTTTTGTTTCATTATACCTAATTAAAAAAATTCTGGAGTTTTCTTTATATCCTGTGAAGTAATTTCTTTTATCCACTTTTCTATTATATTCCAATATAATTTAGTTTTATGGCAAGTCCACCACTGGTGGTAATAGGAGCCTATTTCACGCTTACATTTCCAACAGTTTGGGGACATATTAGGAAACATCTTGGCAATTCTGTTTGGCGGCAAGTGCCACCTATAGAACATCTTAATTCGATTTTCTTTTAATGAAACAGATTTTGTCATTTTCCAGTTGGATATCCAAACTTTTTCCCAAGTTTCTAAATCGATTTCTTTTCCTAGGTTTTTACACCAACTTATCATATTGTCTTTCAAAGTCTGGTCTATATTTTTATATCCTATCATGTATTTATATGCTTTCCCTATTAATTTACTCTGATTTGTAATTAACAGATTTCCTAAGAATTTTTTGCTCTTCCTAAATAAATGTATTTTAATATATTTTTGATATCTAGATTGTATCTGGATATTGTTATTCCCTCTTCCTGTAGTTTTTGTCTTGTTTTTAATTTCATTTAGTCATCTATTAATTCTTTGTATTTTGGTAACTTCCTTTCCTGCATTAAGTTAGGGTGGCAAATTGCTTCTAATGGAGAGATCCAATCTGGAATAGTTAAAAAGTGGTCTTTCTTTATGTCTTTCCAAACTTCTAATAGATGTTTTCTTATTATATGTTTTTTTAAAATATGAATGTGTTTTGTCCTTCTCATATTAAATAAAGGCATGCCAGCCGAGCATGAGATCATAACCTTCCAAGTTTAGTGTTCTTCTATTTTCTAATGTTATCCTATCTTTAATTCAGGATAAAGCTGCAGCCCAGTAGTATAGCTTCCAATTAGGTAATGCAAATCCTCCTCTTTCTTTTGTATCTTCTAATGCACTTAATTTTATTCTCGCCTTCTTTCCTTGCCATAGGAATTTCCTAACTATTGTTAATTCCTTAAAGAATTTCCCTCCTGGGTTTATAGGTAACACCTGAAATAAAAACAATACCTTAGGTAATATATTCATCTTAATTTTTGAAATTCTCCCTATGAAAGATAATTTCAAGTTATTCCAAATTTCTAAGTCTTTTTTAATTTCACCGATAAGTTGATATGGTTATCGTTTTTTAAAGATATAGTTTTGGATGTAATCCAGATTCCTAAATACTTCACTTTCTTAACTATCTTCATACCTGTAATGTATTCTAGTTGTCTTTTCTGTGTTTCTGTCATATTATTGAATACTAATTGTGTCTTGTTTCTATTTATTTTTAAACCTGCTACTTTACCGTATTCTACTATCATTTCAATTAAATTAGGTATTGATGTTATAGGATTTTCAATTATAAAAGTCAAGTCATCTGCAAACCTTGCACTTTATAAGTTTCTTTTCCTTTAGTTAATCCTTTGATTTTATTATTTGCTCTTATCTTTATCAATAAAACTTCCAAAATTAATATAAACAGTAAGGGTGAGAGAGGGCAACCCTGCCTCACACCTTTAAAAATTTCAAACTTTTCAAGTTGTTCATTATTTAGTATAATTTTTGCTGTTTGATTTGAATATATTGCGTTTATTACATTAACAAATTTTATTCCAAATCTCATTTTATTTAATTGCATTTTAATAAATGTCCAATCTACATTGTTGAAAGCTTTTTTTGCATCTAGGAACATTAGTGACATTTGTCTTCCTGGGTATTGTTCATAAAATTCTAAAGTGTTAATAATGGTTCTTAAATTATTTTTTATTTGTCTGCCTGGTAGAAACCCATTCTGATCTTCATGTATCTTCTCATCCAAAATCTTTTAAAGTCTTGATGCATAAATAGAGGTAAAGATTTTATAATCGACATTTAATAAAGATATAGGTCTATAGTTTTGTATCTTATCTTTGTCTGAACCTGTTTTGTGTATTAATGTTATTAAAGCCTCTGACCAAGATTTGGGAATTTTACCATCCATTATGATCCAATTAAAAGTTTCTAACATGTTCGTCATTACAACATTACTTTCTATTTTATACCATTCTGCCGATATTGCATCTGGCCCAGTGGCTTGGTTATTTTTTTATTTTTTTTAATGTTATCTGTAGTTCAGTCATTGTAAGTTGGCTATTTAAACTTGTCTGTTGTTCTTCTGATAATTGAGGTAACTCTAAGGGGTCTAAATATTTAAAAATCTCATCTTCTTTTGTTACCTCTTTTTTATATAGCTCTTTGTAAAAATCCTATACTATTTTTAATTTTTCATCAGTTATAAATTTTATCATATCATTATTGACTACTATCTTTATTGTCTACTACATTATTGTCTACATATCATTATTGTCTACTATCTGATTGTCTATGTTTTCTTAATTTATATGCGAGCCAGCTTCCTGGCTTATTAGCATGTTCAAAATATTGCTGTTTGAAATATTGATTTTAAAAGTTATAGAATTATAGAATTTAAGCAAGATAAGTGGACTATAATTTATATTTATAACTTTTTATATATTTATAAAAGGTTATAAACTAAACTGATACAAAGAGAGAGGGCACAACATCTCTACTGGGGTTACAGTGATCTATATTATATTAGGGTACGAGGTTTTTATTGGCTTTATTGTCTCACAAAATGGAGTAGGCTTTATTGATGATCACATTGGGTTTACAGATTTTTATAGAATAGGACAGGGGTCCCCAAACCTTTTACACAGGGGGGCAGTTCCCTGTCCCTTAGACTATTGGATGGCCGGACTATTAAAAAAAACTATAAACAAATCCCTATGCACACTGCACATACCTTATTTTAAAGTAAAAAACAAAATGGGAATGTACTATTTAGAGGGGGAAAGAAGTCTAAAACTCATATATGTTTATGTTTTGTTTTTAATTTTCTTTTGTTAACATCTGATTGGCTATACAAGGTTTTATTGGTTTATTTAAAATGTATAAAAAAAGAAGGAAGCACTTTGGCATAATGGTTAATAAGTTAGAAATACAATTAGTGTTGTACTTTTTGAAGGAACATTAAGGAGAGAATTTAATTAAAAGAAAAGTATGTACCTGGATGACAACATTAGGGGGGGAATTTTTTTTGCAACTTTTTTGATGATTGATATTAGTTACTAACAAAATACCGCATTTTATTCATGGAAAATTAGATGGTACATTGTGTTACTTGAATGTATGTTGAGATAAAAATTTAAATAAAATTACACACACCCCAAAAAGTCCTTCCTTCCTTCGTCCCTCCATTCATTTCATTCTTCCTTCCTTCCTTCCTTGTTCCCTCCATTTCTTATTCCTTCCTTCTTTCCTTCCTTCTTTTTCCTCCATTTTTCCTTCCTTCCTTCCCTCCCTCCTTCCTTCCTTTCCTTTTCTCCCTCTCTCTTGCTTTCTTTCACTCTCTTTCTCTCTCTCTCTCTCCCTCTCTTGCTTTCTTTCTCTCTCTTGCTTTCTTTCTCTCTCTTGCTCTCTCTCTCTCTTGCTTTCTTTCTCTTTCTCTCTCTCATTCTCACTCTCTCTCTCTGTTATCTCTCTTCCTCCCTCCCTTTCTCTCTCCCTCTCTTTCTCCCCCTTCCTTCCTTCCCTTCCTCCTTCCTTTCCACTTCTCTTTCCCTCCCTCTTTTTCCTTTCTCTTTCCCTTTTCTTTCTTTCTCTCCACTTCTCTCTCTCTCTTTTTTCCCTTTTTCAGCCTTCCTCTTCTCTCCCTAAGGAGGACTCCCCCAACAAGCCTCCACCCTCCGACCCCGGACTCCCATTCAATCCCCATTCAGAAAATGGGAGCCGGAAACTCAAAGAGGAGAAGGAGGAGGTGGGTGTGTGGCGATATGTGTATGTGTTGTGCTCGGCTCAGCTTTTGGCAGGCTTTCCTTTTCCTTGGGTGAGATGAGATCGAGGGGGATGTTCTCACCATTGTTGCTCCGGCTTTGGATGCGGAGGTGCCTCAGCGAGCGGGCATAGAGACTCACCGGCTCCTCCAGGTGCAATCCCCGCTTTGGCGGTAGGCGCTGGCGATAGACACAGGCAGTGGGGAAGGAGAGGGAGCCGCTGCCACCCCGGCACTGCCAGCCGCGGATAGGCCGGTGCCAAGCCTCTTTGAAGTTCGTGGCGGAGTGCTCAGCCTCTCCCCCAGGCGCATGGCGGGCTGGCAGTGGAACGGGGAACTTGCACGCACAGGCGCGCACAAACCTTCGCTGGTTCAAGACTTCCCCACACTTTCCTTGCCACTCCCCGCCCCAACTCCAACACCCAGCTCCCCAGTGTGGCTTTGGAAAAGACTGTGCGGGGGGTTGGGGGTTTTTTGTGTTCTTGTGTCACTCACCCGCGGGCTGGATAAATGGACTCAGCGGGCTGCATGTGGCCCATGGGCCGTAGTTTGGGGACCCCTAGAATAGGGTATGCTGATTCCACTGGATTTACAGTGGTTTTTTAAACTAGGGCACAATGATTCCACTGGGTTTACAGTGATATAATTACAGTAGGGCATGATGATTCCACTGGGCTTACAGTGACTTTTTTATAATAGGACACGATGATTCCACTGGGTTTGCAGTGATATTATTAGAGTAGGGCATGATGATTCCACATGGCTTACAGTGATAAATGGGATATTACTTAATTGGGTTTATAGTGAAAAGGGATATATGAAAGAAAAGGGAAAAGGTTTTTTTCTTTTCTTTCTTCTTTTCTTTTTTCTTTTCTCTTCCTCTTTTTTCTATTTTCTTTTCTTTCCTTTCTGAAAAAAAAAATTCACTTCTTATTTACTTACTTATTTGTGATTGGAGTGAAAAAAAATTATTTGCCAAGTTGGAAAAGACCTTTTAGGTCATCTAATTGAATCCTCCACGGAAGAAGCAGATCCTACACCTGTGATGGTGAACTTATGGCCTGAATGCCCCAAGTGACACATAGAGCCATGGCACCTGGCACATGTGCCATTGCCTGTTTCTCATCCATGTTTCTGGTGTGCTTGTCCAATCATGTCTCACTATAGGGGACAATGCTCACCTCCATTTCTTAGCTGACAAAATCAACATTGTCTGCAGACATTTATATGATCATATGGCCAGCCTGATTATATGCCAGGGTATATAGAACACTGTTAGTTTCCCACAGAAGTAGTATCCACTTATATACTCCCATGTGCATGCTTTCAAACTGCTAGGTAGGGAGGAGCTAGGGGCATGGAGAAGAATTCACCCTGTTATGCTATCAACTTTATTTATTTATTTGTAAAATTTATATGCCTCCACACTCCAAATTAACAACAATGAAAAGACAATATAAAAATAAATTAATATCCTTTAAAAAGACCATACTTTCAATTGTTAATTGCTGAATCAAGATGGTAACCTAACTTTCTAGTTGACAAACTCCGTATCTTTAACCGCTGAGCCATTGTATATTGCAGGTGGCTGTACAAACTTAATAAATAATAATAAAATACATATTAACCAAATCTACTAAACACGGCACAATTTTAGGAGGGGCAGGGCAAGCTACCGAGAAGAACGGAGATACAAAAATGAATCTCCATTTTGGAATTCTGTTCTTTCCTCATATTCCACTACTTGACAGACTCCTAGGGGTCCATGGGTCCCTTGGAGGGGGACCAGGAGAAAAGAAGCGTCCAGAGGAGCGATCTGCAGCAGTGGTCGAGGTCAGCAAACTCAGGAAAACTTTGGAGAAGTTGATCGGGAAAAGGCAATGGTGCATAATGGTGACCGAGAGGAAATGACAGCTGACAGCTGGCAGAAACAAAGTGGGGAAATAGTGGTATAGAGACGGATCAAATCTAGTCAAGATCAATCTTGGTGATCCTGGGAGAGTGAATCTGATGGAAGATCGAACCGGAGGTTTCTGAGAAGGGAAGGAAAGTGGCCCAAAAGGAAGTAAAAGTTGTGGCAGAGAAAGAAAGCATTGGTACTACAAAGCCTTCAATATTAGAAAGAACGGTGCAAAGCAAAAAAAAAAGTCTGTGAGGTTTGTTGTTCCTTTTCTTTCTCCCTATTTTAGATCACTTCTAAGAGAACTGCTGGCACATTGACTGCTAATGGAGCAGAAGGTCAGGAAGGGAAAGTGTTAATTAAGTGGAGAAAGTAGGTATCTTGAGCACAGACATCTGATTAATAGCGGTAAGCTGAATGAATGCAAAGAAGATCTGAGAGACATTGTGATCAAAAGAATGAAAGAAAAGGATATAACTATTAATTAGATCTTTGAAACTGAAGTTTGAATTTGCAGCTTAAAAGGCATCTTGGACATTCTAATAATCTTTTTTAGACTAAAAGGTTCAGATGAAAAAAAATACTGATAAATTAAAGTTTAACAGAGCATACGGTAAAGTGAAAACAAATATAGCCTTTGGACAATTGTTGGATCCTTTGATTCTCTAAAGAGTGAACCTAATATTAAAGTACAACCTATTTACTTACAATACTTCCCTTCTAATAATTGATATTTAGTGTATATTTAAACAAGTACTCTTCCATTCTACATTTTTGGACTATTTTTTTAGATATTATCATAACATCATTTGACTGTATATTTTTATAAATATTTTTATAAATATTTAGGGATACTTGTATAAGATAGTGAACAAATTAATATTTAGTTTGCAACTCATTCAGTTATACTGGAGAGAAATCAGAATTTTGTAAATAGGCGGTGGGAAATTAGAAAAATGGCAAGCATTCCTAATTTAACAAAGGTGGGGGGGAAAACAGACACAAACTTTAACATTAAACCCCGGCTCTACAAGACAAAGGCCTTTGGAAGAGGTAACCCAGAGAGAAAGGTTGGGCTCTTTCAGAGACTTACAAGCAATATTACAGGTTATTCAGGAAATAATGCACAAAAACTATAAAGACATAAGTAGGGAAATTGGGGAAGTTCAAAATGATACTGGGTAGCTTAAAGAAAGATTTCAGGATATGGATGGGAAACTTGAACTATTCCAGCAATGGATTATGAAGATCAAGCAAAAAGTCTGTGTTAAAGAGTTGATGAGATAAATGAAATATTGACATAGGCCAATAGGGATCTTGAAGGGACAATAACTATTTTGAATTAGAAAAGGCTACTTTTTTCTTGAGTTTTCAAAATGTTAAGAGGGAAAAAGGGAGAAGGTCTTCCAGATATGAGAGCTGAAATGTTAGCGGGCGCTCTGGGAACCGGAGAAGACGAAATGGCTAATGAAATAGATCAGATTTATTGCATACACATGAACTATGCCAGAAGGAACAAAATGCAAAATGCAGCCCCCCCAAGCCGTTATGGCCCTTTCAAGGTACAGTGATACCTTGTCTTACAAATCCCTCGTCATACGAACTTTTCGAGATACGAACCCAGGGTTTAAGATTTCTTTGCCTCATCCTAAAACCCCTTTCCGTTTCACGAACCTCAGCCCGGGTTCGTGGGCTCTCTTACTGCGCATGTGCTCTTACTGATGGAGGGATTCCCCTGCTTTGTGACTGCCCCGATGGGATTTTCCATTCGTTTCTGCGCCCGCCGGGATTCCCCACCTCCCAACTGCCAGCCGAAGCACCTGGTCCAGATGCCTCCCCTTCCTCATCCATCTGCACAGCGGGAGGCGAAAAGTGGAGGGGGGGTGTCAGGCTCGCCCTCCTGCCTCCCCCCAGCCAAAACCCCAAAGCATTGCCGCTGCAGCCGCCACCACAGGAGGCTTAGGCCTCCCGATCCTCCCCGCCTCTCGCCTGTGGCCTGCAGAACTGCCTCTCGAACGCTCCTGCCCGGCAGGAGGTAAAGCGCTGCAGTGGGGGGTGTCAGACCAGCCCTCCTGCCTCCCCCCCAGCCCTCCTGCTGGCTCCCAACCCTTTCGGTTCTGAGGAAAAATAAGAAATTAAGGAGGTTGAATCAAGTGGGTGAATCGGTTTGGGAGGACAGGATGGGCGACTCCAGACCCAGAGCCTGACTTCCCCCCCCCAGCACTTCACCTCCCACCAGGCAAGAGGACTCAGGAGGCAGGTTCTGCCGGACGGTTATTCAGGATCCCGACCGGCAGCTTCAAGCGGGCGGTGGGCGGGAGGCGAGGAAGGCTCTTTGAGAAGCCGCCTCAGGAAGACTGAAGGGGTGGTTGTATCTCCCTGCCCTGTGCACTCACACACTCCACAAAGGTCTGGGGCGCAAAGTTTGAGGAGGATTCAAAGGAGCACTGGCAAAAATGAACGGAATTCCAGCAAGGGGAGCCTCAGGGAAATCCCAGCAATACAAGAACGGGCGCTTTCACTGGCAACGGAAGTTTGGAGGCGGGGATTCCCAGGGAAATCCCAGCGCTTCAGGACATCCCAGCGGAGGTGGCTCGGGTTCATAAGGTGAAAATAGTTCAGAAGAAGAGGCAAAAAAATCTTAAACACCGGGTTCGGATCACAAATAGTTCGTATGAAGAGGGGTTCGTAAGATGAGTTATCACTGTATATAATATATAATATAATATATAATTATAATTTATAATTATAATATACTTAACTCAGTTCTACCCAATAATATACAGTATTGGGTAGAACTGAGTTAATTATATTAGTCCAGCCCTCTAAAACCATCCCAGCTTTTCATGTGGCCCCCTGGCAAAATTAATTGCCCACCCCTGCTCTAGAGGATTACAAGGTCTATAATGAAAAACAAATGGCATTAATATTTTTAGACTCCCAAAAAGTGTTTAATAACATTTGAATAAGAAGAGAAGAGTTTGAATAAGAGGAGGAGAAAGGAGGGAAATTGCAATCCTCCAATTAATTTGAATTTACAGAGGGTGGGGAAAGAGCAACTGTCAGTGGGCTGTGAGTTTGAATAAGAAGAGAAGGAGAAAGGAGGGAAAGACCAAAAAACTCCTAGCAGTACCAACACCTCAGAGGAGCAAAACAGAATCAATCCCTCAGAGGATGAAAACGGCTGGACACATGTCACCCAAAGAAGGAAATACAAACCAAATACAAAATCGCTACCAATTTCAACCCACTGTCTACAAGCAACAAATACTTAGGACTCCTAACAGAAGAGAACACACCGATAATTGACAAAGAATCACCAGAAAGAAAGCACAATAAAATAGCGCCAACTGACACCACCGCAACAAAGAAAAAGACCCCCCACACCAACCCAATCAAAAGTAAAAGGAGAGTGCTGGTGATTGGTGACTCAATTCTCAGGGGGACTGAACCTACCATCTGCAGACTGGACAATCAAACCAGAGAGGTGTGCTGCCTCCCTGGAGCCAAAATCTCTGACATAATGCAAAACCTTACCAAAATATTAAAGCCCACTGACTACTACCCCCTACTGGTGATCCATGGAGGAACAAATGACACAGGGAAAGGCATGAATCAAATAATGAAAGACTATGACCACTTGGGCAACACAGTCAAAAAGATAGGTGCAAATGTTGTTGTTTTTTCTTCCATTCTACCCACAAGAGGATGACATCCGGCCAGAGAACACAAAATTCCACAAATAAACTACTAGCTAAGGAGATGGTGTTGCCAAAAGAACTTTGTTTTCCTCGACCACAGCCTACAATATCTCTAAGAAGGGCTTGTAGCAAGAGACGGGCTACACCTCACCAGAGCTGGGAAGAACCTCTCCTAGGAAATCGACTAGCCCATCTTATCAGGAGGGCTTTAAACTAGATCCAAGAGGGGCGGGTGACCAAACTAAGAGACTGAACAACGAATAAAATAAGGAAGGGGAACAAGTCAAGCCTACAAATCAATCAGAGGACAAAAAATGTCCACCCAGAATCAGACACAAACAACTAAACTGCCTGTACACAAACGCACAAAGCCTGGGGAACAAACAGGATGAACTGGAATTACTAATGCATGGGGGTGAATGCAATCCAATTGGAATAACAGAAACCTGGTGGGATGAAACACACGACTGGAATATGCAAATAAAGTGTTACAATCTCTTCAAGAAAAATAGGTCAAACAAGAAAGGAGGTGGAGTCTCACTATACATAAAAGACCACTACACTGTCACAGAGCAACATCCAATCAAAGAAGATAACCCCCTAGAAAGCATATGGGTTAACATAAAAGAAAAAAAGTGCAACACTACAATAGGAGTATAGTACAGGCCATCAAACCAAACTGATACAATGGACAACCTCTTTACAAGCCAACTAACAGAAATATGCAATAAGCACAACACAACAATAATGGGGGACTTTAACTACCAACTCAGCACCAAGCAGAAAGTCTAATAGATTTCTCACCAGTCTCGCAGATAACTTTCTAGCCCAAAAAGTGGAACCAGGAACCAGAGGGACTGCAATACTATACCTAATACTAACAAATAGGGAAGAAATGATAGAGGGAATCGAAGTAGAAGGGACATTGTGTAAGAGTGACCATGTCATCTTAAAATTCAATATAAAACAATCACTAACTGCTGAACCCAACACCACTACAGTCCTAGACTTCAGAAAAGCGGACTTCAACAAGCTCAGAGACAACCTGGAAAATATCCTCTGGAAGGAAGTTCTAAAAGGGTAAATCCACACAGGAAGCGTGGGAGGCCCTCAAAAACACAATCATAGATGCCCAACACAATACAATCCCTATGAAAAAGAAAAACAGGAAAACTGAAAAGAAACCAGCATGGCTAAACAAAGACCTCGCAGACAACCTAAAAGTAGAAAAAGTCAAATAGAAAAAATGGAAAGAAAGACACATAACCAAGGCGGAATTTCAACAAACAGCAAGAATCTGCAAACAAAAAATAAGAACAGCAAAGGCCCAATATGAACAATACCTAGCAATGAAAGTCAATGACAACAAAAAAAACTTCTTCCATCACATAAACAACAAGAAGAAAATCAAGGAAACAGTCACTACACTAAAAAAATGAAGATGGTAAAGAAATCACAAACAACAGAGATAAAGCACAGCTGCTCAACGCCTATTTTGCATCAGTCTTCACACAAAAAGGAACCACCAACCAACCTGCAACTCAACAGCCCCAGAACTGAGCTCAACATAAATAAAAACACAATAAGGGACCACTTGTGGGAGCCCAACAAGTACAAATTGCCAGGACCAGATGGACTACACCCCAGAGTCCTAAAAGAACTGGCAGACACCATTGCAGAACCATTTCTCCTCATCTACCAAAAATCCTGGACCACAGGAGATCTATCAGAAGACTGGAAACGAGCTGATGTAGTCCCCATCCACAAAAAAGGTAAAAAGACTAACCCAGGTAACTACAGACCAATCAGTCTGACTTCTACACCTGGGAAAATACTGGAGAAAATAATCAAAAAACAACTTTGCCACTACCTAGAAACAAACAATATTATATCCAACAGTTAACATGGGCTTGTCAGAAACAAATCATGCCAAATCAATCTCAGATCATTTTTCAACACCATAACTGTTCTGCCGGGCTCTTTGATAGGAGCCTCCCAAAAATTCAAGGGTACAAATTTCACAAACACACACATTTGAAAATTCAAAACAATGTTCTTTATCACAAAATTCAAAATAAACTAAGCACTCTTTTTGTATTGCGAAGAGCACTCTTCCCAAAACAACCGGGTAGTCTGTACAATTTCCCTTAAGCAGTCATTAAGTACTTAGCTAGCAGCTGTGAAGAAACTTCACACCCCTTCTTCTTCCAACGAAGTGAGACACACACACACACATTGCTCTGCTTTGTTTTCCAAGGCATGAAAAAGCAACAAAGTCCAGAAAACACAGGATTCCTGACGAACTCCGATCAGATATTCTTCCACAATGGCCAAACCCACATGCTGCTATTTATAGCAGCAGCCCTAATTACTGGAGCCCCACCCAAACACAGGTGGCCTTACTTATTTCCTGTAATATGTTCTTACTTGGTCTCTTCTACGCATAATTCTGCGCTTGCGTGGATCTAAAATGTCATCATCTGAATCAAGGGAAGATAAGGGAGATTGACTGCCTGGGCTGTGTGCCAAGCCCTCCTCTGCCGAGTCACTCCCACCTTCTTTTTCATCCGAGGAAACTAAACTCTGAACTGATTCTGTCAGCAATAACACAGGCCTGTGACATGTTGAATTTTCCCCTTCATCCACCTCCCCATTCCCTGGGGCAGGAGCTGGGCCAGAGCCAACCACAACAATAACCAAATCAGTAGACCAATGCAATATAGTTGACCTCATATACTTGAACTTCAGCAAAGCTTTTGATAAAATAGATCACAATCTCCTAATCCACAAATTAGAAAAAAATGGGGTAGACTACAACATATGCAGATGGATAAACAGTTGGTTGACCAGCTACACCCAATGAGTTGTCCTCAATGGCTCCAAATCCACATGAAAGAAGGTAGGCAGTGAGGTACCACAGGGTTCTGTCCTGGGCCCTGTGCTCTTCAACATTTTCATCAATGACCTAGATGAGGGAATAGAGGGGGAACTAATCAAATTTGCAGACAACACCAAGGTGGCGGGGATAGCCAAATCCCTAGAGCAGGGGTCCCCAACCACCGGGCCGCGGACCAGTAACGGGCCGCGGGGCATGTTGCACCGGTCCGTGGAGTCAGCAGCTGCCGGCCCTCATGCCGCCACCCCCTCCCTCCAGCGCTTCGCCTCCCGCCGGGCAAGAGGCCTTGGGAGGCAGGTTCTGCTGGCCACAGGACGATGGACGGGACAGAGGGGCGGGAAGGACCGAGAGGCTCAAGCCTCTTTTGGCTTCTGCCGCGGGGCGCTTTTGCGTTTTTGGCTGGGGGGAGGCAGGAGGGCCAGCCTGACCCCCTCTCTCCAGCGCTTAGCCTCCCGCTGGGCAAGAGGGCTTGGGAGGCAGGTTCTGCCGGCCACAGTGCAATGGCGGGAAAGAGGGGCGGGGAGGACCAGCACCCCCATGCTTAATCCCGCCCCCAACCACACCCCTTTCCGCCCCCACCGGGCCATAGAAAAATTGTCTTGCTGAAACTGGTCCCTGGTGGAAAAAACGTTGGGGACCACTGCCCTACAGGATAGGCTCAAAATACAAAAAGACCTAGATAGATTAACGCTGTGGGCCCAAACTAACAAAATGATATTCAACATCGAGAAGAGTAAAGTCCTTCACCTAGATAAAAAAAACCTAGACACGCATATAGACTGGGAGGAACCCTACTTAGCAATAGTGATTGTGACTCTCGGAGTCTTGGTGGATAATCAACTAAATATGAGCCAGCAATGTGCAGCAGCGGCTAAAAAGGCCAACACAATCCTTTTTAAAAAAAATAATTTATTAATTTATTAAAAAGGGACATAAAAAAAGGGATACAGAGGAAGAGAGAGAGAGACATAAACACATATCTGAATAGCGTAAATAACATATATAACTTATTATATATCAATTCTTTTAAATAGAATAATAGAATAACATTTCTGTTCGAGGTTTAGGTTATACAGATTCATATCGATTACGTATGCGGATTCAAAAGTGGGCTAGTTAATTTTATTATATTATAAAATAGTGTAAGTATTGGAAGATATGTGGAAAGGTGAAGGGGAGGGAATACCTGCAATATAGCAGGCGTTAGTAATTTGACAACTTATTAGTTTGTGATGTATGGTAGGTGTATATGTTAAAGATGAATGAAAATTAAATTGTTAGTATTTATGAGTGAATATCAAACGAATTGAATTCAGACAGTATATGCGACTAATGTCTTTAGTATTTTGAATTGTGAATGGTATTAGTTTTTGTTTTTGTTTTTTTAATTAATTTTTTTTATTTTAATTTTTGATTATCATATGTTCTAGTGTGAAATGGAAACTTGTGTTTAGATGATTTAGCAGTTGCTTTCTTTTTTATTATTGTTAGTGTTGGATAACCATCGATACCACTTCTCCCAAGCCTTGTAAAACTCTGAGTCATTTTTATTTTGTATCTCCATCATCAGTTTAGATAATTCAGCACATTCCATAATTTTGGTGATGATATTTAGAGTAGTCAGGATGTTTTCCTGTTTCCACTGTTGGGTATAAGTTATTCTAGCAGCAGTCAATATTTGTATAATAAGATATTTATCTTCTTTTGTGACTTTCTGTCGGAAGATGCCTAACAAGAATAATTCAGGTTTAAGTATAATCTTTATCGATATGGCTTGGTCTATAATTTTTTTAACATCTGCCCAATTTTTCTTAGCATATATACATGTCCACCATAAATGATAGTAGGTTCCTTGTTTTTTTTTTAAATTTCCAACAGAAAGGAGATATATTAGGGTACATCTTTGAAAGTCTAGCCGGTGGAAGATGCCACCTATAAATCATTTTGAATACATTTTCTTTATAAGATGTCACGAGCGTCGCTTTATAATTAATTGTGCATATTTTTTCCCATTCCGAGAGATTTATTATATATCCAAAATTTTGTACCCATGCAATCATACATCCCTTAACTTGTTCCTCTATAGTTTTTTGTCTTAGTAAGTAGCTATATATTTTTGAAATCATTTTTAAATTAGATCCAAATAAAATTACATCAAGGGGATTAGTATTTTGAAAGCCAAGAGTGTTCTTATGTTGTTTACATTTGGTGTTTATCTGCATGTAAGTAAACCAATCTAAGGTTATTCCATTTTCTTCTAGTTGTTGCTTTGTAAGGATATTGTCATTAAGGTCAAGTAGTTTTGAGTAAGTTATGATTTTCGATGAAGAAAAGATGGTCGGGTAGGTGAGGGATTTGTTAGGAGATATCCATTTCGGAATTGCTAGATAGTATTTTTTTTTAATCTGGTGCCATGTTGATATTAAAGCGTTTCTTATGTAGTGATTTTTAAAATAGTTTGGAATTTTGCTCAGTTCCATTGTTAAAAATGAGTGCCACCCCGACTACAAGTCAAATCCCTCTAAAGTAAGTAATCGTGTGTTTTGGAGGGTTATCCAGTCTTTTATTTTAGCCAGGATGAAAGTTAGGGAGGCCAAAGCCTCCTCTAGACTGATGATCCTGTAAATTTTTTAATTTTATTCTTGCCTTTTTTTTTGACCAAATAAAATTTTGAATTATCTTATGCAAATGTTCAAAAATAATTTGTTTAGTTTGATTGGGGCTACCTGGAATAGATATAGGTATCTAGGGAGGATGTTTGATTTGATTGCGGCAATCTTCCCTATCAAAGGTAGCTTTGTCCATCTCACTAAGTCTTTTTGTATATCTTGTGTAAGTTTATCAAAGTTGTCTTTTTTTAAGCTACTACAATTTGCTGAAATCCAGATACCTAGATATTTAATTTTGTTGACTATTTTTATATTAAGGATTTGTTCTAATAGGGAATTTTGTTCTTTTGTCATGTTTTTAGTTATAATTTTAGTTTTGTCTACATTGATTTTAAGACTGGTTATTTCTCCGAATTTATGAAGTTCTTCCAGTAAAATATGAGCTGATTCGAGTGGGTCTTGAATTATGAATACAATATCATCTGCGAAGGCTTGTAATTTAAAATGTTCCTTTTTTATTTTGATTCCGTGAATTTGTGGATTGTTTCTTATATTCTTTAATAGCATTTCTATTGCAAGTATAAAAATTAGGGGTGCTAGGGAGCAGCCCTGGCGGACACCTCTCATTATTACTATTTTTTCAGTAATGCATTTATTGAAGAGCATTTTGGCTGACTGTTGTGAATAGATAGATTTAATTAAGTTAAGAAAATTATCTCCAAATTTCATGTGTTCTATTTATGCTATGAAATATTCCCAGTATAGAGAGTCTAAAGCCTTTCTTAGATCTATGAATATAAGGGCCATTGGTTTATCAGAGTTTTTATCGTAGTAATCAAGAGTATTAAGTATGGTCCTTGTGTTATTACTGATAGTTCTTGCTGGTAGCAATCCATTTTGGTCTGAATTGATAATGTTATTCAAAATCTTTTTGAGACGTTCTGCAGTTATTGTAGAAAATATTTTATAATCAGTGTTTAATAGAGAGATAGGTCTGTAATTTTCAAGGTATTTTTTGTCTTTATTTTCTTTCGGAATAATAGTTATGTAGGCTTCAGACTAAGTTTTGGGGAGTTTGCCTTGTGTTAGGGCTTCATTATAAATATCTAACATGATAGGTTCTAACAGATCCTGATGGTATTTATAAAATTCTGTGGGAATACCGTCGGGTCCCAGAGTTTTGTTATTATGTTGTTTTCTAATAGCAAATTTAATTTCTGTTGGAGTAATACTCTTGTTTAGTTTGATATTTTCTTCATCCATTATCACTAAGGTTTCATTTTGGAGTAAGTATTCCCTAATTGCACAATTGTCTATTGTGTCTGTTTCATATAGTTCCTGATAGAATTGTTTTATTATCTTTTTTTTTCTTCTGTGTTTGATTTTAATGTGCCTAAATTGTCATAAAGAGATTCTATAGTTTTTTCAGCCTTTTGTTGCGTCAGTTTGAAAGCAAGCCAATGGCCCGGTTTGTTTGCTGATTTGAAATTTATCTGTTTTAGTGTTTTAATTTTAACAGTAAGTTGATGTTGAGTTTCTAGATTTATTTCGTGTCTTATAGATTTAGTTTCAATTAGAGTCGTTGTGTCATCTGGATATTGTTGGAGAGTCATTTCTGCAATCTGAAGTTTTGTGTTAATTAAGTTTCTCTTTTTTTTGTTTTCTAGCATTTGCTGAATAGGAAATGTATACAGTGTTCCCTCGATTTTCGCGGGTTCAAACTTCGCGAATAGCCTATACCACAGTTTTTCAAAAAATATTAATTAAAAAATACTTTGCAGTTTTTTTTCCATACCATGGTTTTTCCCACCCGATGACGTCATATGTCATCGGCAAACTAATAATTTTTGCAAATAAATAACAAAAAAAATAATTATTGTTAATAAATAATTATGTTTTTAAATATTCAATGGTGAGTACCAGTAATAATGGTGAGTAAATGGTTGTTAAGGGAATGGGAAATGGTAATTTAGGGGTTTAAAGTGTTAAGAGATGGCTTGTGATACTGTCCATAGCCAAAAATGGTGTATTTACTTCCACATCTCTACTTCGCGGAAATTCGACTTTCGCGGGCGATCTCGGAACGCAACCTCCGCGGAAATCGAGGGAACACTGTATTCCATAAATGTAGGCTTTCATTGTATCCCAAACAATCTGTAGGGATGTATCTCCTTTACCGTTGATCTTGAAAAAAATTGGTAATTCATATTCTATGCGGGTTTTAAATTGTTTTTCATTTATGATGGATTGGTTCATAGTCCATTTTTGCCATATTGTGGTATTAAAATTTTTAAGAATTAGAAGTATAGGATTGATTTATAATGTAGGAATTAAACCAAGCCATATCAATACGGGACCAGGATTTGTGTGGATGTGAAAAAAAGGTGTATTGTGTCTTCTCTGGATGGTGTGTTCTCCATATGTCTTTAAGTGCAAATTCATATGCTAAATCATCAAATGTAGTTGGGAGATTTTTTTCTTAAGTGGTGTTTATTGCTCTTGTAGTCTTTTCTTTTGTCTTGTACGGCATTAAAATTGCCTATAATAATAAAGTTAGATAGATTCATTTCCAATACTTTTTCATGTAGTTTTGTAAAGAATATAGATTGTTTAATAGAGGGTGCATAAATTCCTATTATTGTTAATTGTTCTTTCCAAATAGTTATCTGTACCATTAATATTTGACCATCTGAGTCCTCGTAAATGAGTTTTGGTGTGTACTGGGCTTTAATATACATAGCTATCCCTCTTCTTTTAACTAGTGCTGAGGTGGTAAAGAGTTCGCTTGGAAGAACTAGCACCATGGTATCTTTTTTGGTAATTTGTGTCTCCTGTAGACATGTTATATGAAAATTGTGGTTTAAAAGTTTATGACATTTTTTTCCCTTTTCCTGTCTGAATTTAATCCATTTATATTGGTTGAGAATATTGTAATGTCATTTTCTTGTGTTGAAATAGATGAATTGTTGTAGTTTTATTTTCTTGCTTCAGCCTTTGCTCTTGTAATCGGCCCGTCTTTGGTATTTGTCTTGTGTTTGTTGCAAATCACCTTCAGGGGCTTGTCTCAAATCGCCTTCTTTATGTGGGAGATTGTCCTCTGAGCTTAGCTCTTCTGTGCTCATTTTATCTTTACTGTCTTTTTCTTTTGTAAATCTGTCTTCCAGGGGTTTTAGGAGTTCTTCATAGAACTCTTTTGCATCTTCTGGGGTGTTAATTTTATATTTTTTGTCAAATAGGGTCACCAACATTCCTTCGGGCACCAACCATTTAAATATAACTTTGTTTTTATTTAGTTTGTTTGCCAAAGATTGCTATGGTTTGCGTTTTTCTCTTGCACATCTAGGGATCTGCCTAAGTACTATGATCTCTTTTCCCCTATGGGAAATTACATTTTCTTTCGATACTCGATATATTTCATCTCGGGTGTTTCTTTTAGTAAATCTAATGTGTACTTCTCTTGGCAGTCTGTAGCATCGTGCAAATGAAGTTGAGATTCGGTAGATTTCATCCATTTGATCTATCATTTCTTGCTTTGTTTTTCCTGTCATTTTCCCCAGAATTTCAGCCATAGTTTGAGGGAGGTCTTGATCATCTGATTCCATTATGTTTTGAAATCGGAGGAAGAAAGCCGATTTCTCCAATTCCAAGTTCATCACCGCTTCTTCAAGATTTTTATTGATATATTCTGTTCTGGCTTTGGTAAATTGCAGTCGTGTCTCCATTCGTTCGTTGGTCTCTTCTATTTTTTTAATTTTTTGATCATTATTCATCAAAATTCCCTGGACGTTTTCCATTTTATCGTCTAATTTTTCCATTGGGTCATCCAGGTTGCCAACGTGGTCCTGTATTTTTCTGATGTCCTCTCCCATATTTCCGGACATGGCTTCATAGTTGCGGTCAATGGATTCCTGCATTTTTAGCATCATGTCGAATAATGAGGCCAATGTGATGGTCTGGGGTGGTTGTGAGGAATAAGCCGTTGTTGTTTTATCAATGGGATTAGTTTCCGATGAGCATTGGGAAGACGATGTAGTCAGTTGTGTGACATTCTTTTTCCAGGTTTTCGTTAGTGTTGTCTGGTTTGTTGAGGACATTTTAAATGTTTTCCACAAGTGGTCTTGAAATAAAATTCATTTTTTAAGTTAATAGAAATGTTTGAATAAACGTAACAGATAGAATGGTAATAATAGGTTAGGTTATCTTAAAGAGTATGTTAGTTGTCCGAAATAGTAGAACTGTAGTAATGAATTAATAGGGGATGTATTCAAGAGGGAAAATATATACAAGCAATATTAAGTCTATGTTCAATCTATATATTATAATCTATAATTCTATAATCAATTCTGTCAATCCTGTCAATAGTAGAAAATCAATGTATTAAACAATCAGTAATAAAAGTAATTAATTCAATCTAATGATAAATTAATAATTCAAATCTAATAATGTTTCTAAACAAAGGGGAGAAAGAAAGAGAAAGGAGAAAAAAGTAAATGAGTAAATTAAAAAATTATATAGAAAAAATATATGTATATATACTTAATCAATCTTTTATATACCAACTGTGTGTCCACAGTATCATACTAGCATTGTTTTTATCCCCCAATTAATAGCAATAATAGTTAAGAATGTCACTTAGTCTTAATTTGTATTAATTAGAATTATGAAGAAGAAACCAATCAACAATTAAATAACATGCAAATGTTATATATAGTGTCAAACAGATGTAATAAATTGATCTTTTAGTTTAAATTAAAATTAAGTATAGAAAAAGGTCACAGTATAGAGAGATACCATATCAAAATTATAAATGTCTAAGTCCTTTATGTAATAATCAGGAATAAAAGAGCAAATGTTTATGTTAGATTTTCCGCTGCAATCTCTTCGATGTACTTGTATATGTATATTGTATATTGTCCTTTCTTTAGTCTTTTATGAAAGAAGAATATGGAGTCCAAAGTCCGAGGTCAGATTCAATGTGTCAAATATAAAGAAGGAAATTAATTCAATTCATTCAGTCAATCAATCAGTCGACCAGTAGGTTAATGATTATTCCAAGTTTATAATATGGCTGTGTATGAGTTAAATCCATAGTTAATGTAGGAAGGAGGAATAGGGAACATGGCAATTGCAAAGAACCAACAGGACAACAGTAGCAAAAAGAAAAAAAAGGGAGTATCCACAGGTTCAGAAAAAAAATCCACAGGTCCAGGGGAAAAAAAATCACACCGTCAAAGAAAGAGCAAAGTGAAAGAAAAAAAGAAAAACAGTAGGCAATGTGAAGATCGAGGGAAGGGAAACAGAGGGGAAATAAAATTTATTCCGGTTGATAATCTCAGGCACCTCCGACTCAATTCACTTCTTGGTCATTCAAAACGACATAGCAGATTTAACAAAGCAACACCTTACACTTTCCTTCTACACATTCCGGGTGTCTTTCACCTTTTGTAGAGAATCCAGTTTCTTTCCATCTCAGTGGCTACTGCCGCCACGCCAGTAGGAAGCTTGAAGTCGCCGCCGTTTAATTTCAGGTCTACAAAAGGGCTACTTTCCTGTCCATTCCAAATACCAAACACTCACAGTCTTGCTCTTACTTTCTAGTCCACCAATGCTTCAGTCATCCTCGCGGCTTCCATAAAAGAGTCAGGAACGGTCTAGCAAGATGATCTCTTTGAAAGTCGGCAAAGGGGATTTCCCCGCCATCAGCCACCCCCAGGTACTCTGGAGATTCTCCTATTGGATCGTAGGCTCTACGGTTCCACGATCGCCCTCATAGGCGGCCGAAAACTTTCAAAAGCCAAAGTTTCCTCGGAACTGCCAAGAGAAGCGTGACACCAGCGCAACATCACAACTGGAAGTCAAGGCCAACACAATCCTAAACTGTATCAACAGGGGGATACACTCTGAGACCAGAGAGGTATTAATACCACTCTATAACACCCTGGTCAGATCACATCTGGAGTAGTGCATTCAGTTCTGGTCACTGCACTTCAAAAGAGACATAGAAACTCTGGAGAAGGTGCAAAAAAGAGCAACCAAAATGATTAGGGGACTAGAAACCAAGACTTATGAAGAGAGATTGCTGGAGCTGGACATGGATAGCCTAGAGAAAAGAAGGGCTAGGGGGGACATGACAGCAGTCTACAGGTACTTGTTAATTTTTAACAAGTTTAATATACACACAACATAAAACAGTACATAGTGAAATGTGCCCACCACCCCGACACACACACATACCCCACCACCAATCGGGGGTGTTTCTTATATAATCCACTTTGACCCAAGAGCAATATATATATTTACATATTATAGAGTGATTCCAATTTATTTCTTGTAGCTTGGTCTCGGATTCTACTCATCATATATCGTCTTACCTTGTCCCACCGTCCCATCAGTTGTCTCAATTCAGTTTCATTATCCAAATGTATCCTTTTATCCATAATTTCAAATTGAATATGGTCCACCATGTTCCTATACCAATTTTGCATTGTCCATTTTGTTGCATCCTTCCAACCCAAAACTATTACCGCCTGAGCGCTTTCTATTGCTGCTTGTTTTATTTCTCTAAATTCTCCCATCGCATTGGTTTTAACTAGTACTGCCATTTCTTAGTGATTGTCCATTGTATGTTTAGCATTTATTAATATCCTCTTGCACTTTTTGCCAAAATTCCTGCACTATCGGGCATTCCCAAAACATATGCATAAACACTCCTTTATCTTGACACCCAAATACCACTGACATTCTGCTGAAAGTGTGCGAGTTGAACGGAAGTATAATACCACTTATGTAATATTTTCCTTCTCATTTCCCTAATTCTTGTATTTTTAATTTTCCTTATATTTTCTACTATATTTTCCATTTCTTGTACCTCTACTTGTATCTCATTTTGCCACCATTTAGTCAGTCCTTCAATCGTGTCCCCGTCTGACTGCACTAGCAACTTATATATATTGGTTGCTTGCGCCTTTATACCCTCACTTTTTTCTCTTATTATTTTCTCTAACCCTGTCTCCTTCCTCAATAGTACTTCTTTATTCTCCCTTTCATTAAGATATTTACACATTGCATTTATTTGTAGCCATCTTCCCTTACCTAACCACCATTCTATACGGTTTCTACTTGGCCTGCCATCCTTCTCATATAACTTTTCTATCTTAATTATCCCTCTTCCCTTCAACTCTCCTATAACCCTATTTAAATTTGTTTCATTATCTCTATTTATTACATAAAGCGATGACAGTTTAGATTTATATAATCCTATTTTCCCTTGCCATTTTTTCCAAATTTCCATAGTCCCTTTCATGGGACCTATTAATTTACCTGTCGCTCCTGTTCCACTTTGTAAAAATTAATTCTCTATTCTTCATCCCGTTTATCTGTTTTTCCAACTTCACCCATTTGTTTTCACATAATTGCAACTCCATTAACCTTTCCATTTGAAAAGCTTCCCTATACAGCTCCAAACAAGGAACTCCCTATTTCCCCTCTTTTTCGTTCGCAATTAACCACTTTTTCCTTATTCTTGGTCTCTTATCTTCTTCAACCCAATAATTAAGTTTTTTGTCCCACTCTTTAAACTTAAATGCTGATAGCGCCCCCCCACAGCACCTGAAATAGGTACATCATTTTGGAAGCTATCATCATTTTTACAGCTCTTATTTTAGAGTCTCCTTAACTTTTTCTCTTTCCAGCTCCTCATCTGTTTCAACATTTTCCTCCATATTAATCTATAATTCACCTCCTCAATTTTCGCTGAGTTTTTCAATAACCAAATTCCCAAATATTTAATTTTTTTAGTCCTAATTTCAACCTTGATTCTTTCCTAATTTCTATCTGCTCTCTCGGACCTATATTTAAAGACATAATCTCTGATTTTTTCATATTAACGGACAGTCCCGATTCCTGTTTAAACTCTTGTAAAGTATTTGTTATACCTTTAATCATCTCCATCGGGGTCTGGGTCAATATAATTGCATCATCTGCAAATAAATTTATTTTCATTTCTAATTCCCCTATTCTATATCCTGCCCAGGTTTTATCTTGTCTTATCTTATTAGCTAAGATCTCTATTGCTATTACAAATAGTTTTGGAGATAAAGGACATCCCTGCTTGGTGCTGTTTAATATTTTAATACTCTGCGTTCTTTGTCCATTCACTCTTATATACGGGGAGAATTTCATAAGAATGTTTAAAATGATATATTTAAGACAGAAGGCCAAGGAAATTAACGGGGAAACAACTGATAGCTTCCAAATTAAAAAAGGCACACAACAAGGCTGCCCATTATCTTTTTATTATTCGTATTATCATTGGAAGTTTTAATAAGTAACATTAGGTCAGATGGACTTATTAAAGGCCTTGGAGTAAAAAAAAAGATATTTAAACTGCAACCATTTGCGGATGACCTAGCATTTATAATTGAAGAACTGCTACAATTACTTTGATGGATGTACTGGTTGATGGAAAATGGAGAATTGACCAGCTTCAAAATTAATAGGGGAAAAAAACAAAATGATAGTTAAAAACCTGACTAAAGGATAAGAATAGGAATTAGTAGGGAAATTGGATATTCAAGTTATAAAAAAGATAAGATATTTGGAAATGCAAATTACATCAGGGTATACCACATTGAAAATAGATAATTATGATAGATCAAATAAAGCTAGATTGAGATAGATAGACAAATCTCCAACTTTCCTTTTTGGGTAGAACAGCACTAATAAAAATGAACATTCTACCAAAAATACTTTTTTTGTTGCAGTGTATATTGATTAAATTGGAATTTTGTTTTCAAAATTTAAATAAGATCACATGTAAATTTGTTTGGCAAAAAAGAAAAGCAAGGATTAAATTAAAACTGATGCAAGATTCAAAGAAAAAAAGGGGATCTGGACTTCCAAATTGGGAAAAATATGAGCAGGCCACCAAACTAATATGGGTAAATGACAAATGAAAAATGAAAATTACTAAAATTAGAAGGACATGACTTATAAGCTAGCTGGCATGCCTTTTTATGGAAGAAAAAATATAAAAACTGGAACAAATAATATCATTGGTAGGAAGAAAAGGAGAACCAGGATTTTGAATCAAGGGAACCTGGTAGAGATGTAAAATGTATGTATATATATAAAATTTGGGGGTACTGGAGTTTTAAGGTGAATATTGATGTAATAATTAAGGGTATTTGAGTGTACATACTAGAAGATCCATCATATACTTGTCTTTGAGTGTTATGTATGTGTTGTCCTTTTTAATGTGCTTTTAAAATAATATGTTTATTGAATATATACATTAAAAACAGTGTACAGAAAAGCAAAGGGAATATATATAATGTACATTCTAGCAATTATAATTTACTTATCTAGTATGCATAGGTGGGGAAGGAGGGAAGAAGAAGGGGACAGGGATTGGGGAAGAAGGGGAAGAGATACGAGAGGAGGAAGGATAGAAAATTAGAGCAAAAAAGAGTAGTAAGAAGAGGAGTGTAGAGGGCCAGCGTTAGAGCTTGGGCTTCAATGCTTTGCGGCCTGTGGTTTAAACATATAGGTGGTGTAGATTTCCCTAAAGTTTTCTCCATATGTGTTTGACGTAGTTGCTAGTGCCAATACATATCAGTGATTTAAGGGTTTGTTCATTCATAGCTCAAAATTTGTGTTGATCGATGTTTACAGTTTGTCGTATCAATTTGATGTTATGATTCGTGTCGTGGATTGCTGATTTTACAAGTTGTTTTTGTTGGATATTTTTCTTGGTGAATAATTTTTTAGTAATTTCTTTTTTTTAACTAGTGGTACCATTTGTCCCAGGCCTTGTAGAAATCTGTCTCATCCCTATTTTGCAGTCCCATTGGACATTTCTGCACATTCCATTATTTTAATCAAAAGAGATAAAACGGTTGGGTTTTTTTCCTGTTTCCAGTATTGTGCATATAGAATCCTCGCAGCTATAATAATGTGAAATATAATATATCTGTTTTCTTTATTAATATTTTGTCTTATGATTCCTAATAAAAATAGTTTGGGTTTTACTCGGATGATCTGGGAGGTGATCTGATCTAGTATAGTTTTAATTTTAATTTTATGGCAATATTTTTGAGTGGTTTCACATGTCCACCAGATGTGGTAATATGTGCCTGGTTTTTCCCTGCACTTCCAACATAGAGGTGATAAATTTGGATATATTTTTGCAAGTCTAGCCGGTGGCAGGTGCCATCTGCAAAACATTTTGTAATGATTTTCCTTATATGTAGTTGCCATCATTAGTTTGTAGTTGACAGTCCAAATTTTTCCCCATTCATTTAAGTTAACTGTATATCCAAAGTTTTATGACCAAGCTATCATGGGTCCTTTAACTATTTCTTCTACCATATCGTGTTGAAGGAGGAGATTATATATGTTTGATATTTGGGGTTTTTTTGTGGGCTAAAAATGATCTTGTCAAGGAGGCTGTTTTTTTGGAAGCTGAATTTGTTCTTATCTTCATTATATTTTGATTTAATTTTTAGGTACTGTAGCCAATCCACTTTAATAGCTTTTTCCACAAATTTTTGGTTAGTAATTAGATCATTATTTTCATTTAACAGTTGATCATATGTTATGATTTTGTCAAGGGTTAATGTGTTTGGGTATATAATTGTTTCTGTTGGGGATATCCATTTCGGGATACAGAGATAATGGTTTTTTTAAATAAAGTGCCAGGTGTTAATTAAAGTTTTTCGTATATAATGTGACCTAAAATATGTTGGTATTTTACCTATGTCTGCCATCAAAAAGGTGTGCCATCCTGATTGAAGGTCGTAACCTTCAAGTGTTAATATTCTAGAATGTTTTAATGTTATCTATTCTTTCAGTAAATTTTCAATTGAGGCATAGTAATATAATTCCATGTTAGGTAACCCGAATCCACCTCTTGATCTATGGTTTTGTAGGTTTTTGAGTTTTATTCTGGCCTTTTTTTTTTGTCCATATAAATTTGCGAATTTTTTTGGTGAAGGTTATTGAAAAAGGTCCTGTTTAATTTAATGGGTGCAGTTTGAAAAAGGTATAGAAATCTGGGAAGTATATTACTTTTAATTACAGCAATTTTCCCCATTATAGAAAGTGGGAGCTTTGACCATCTGGAAAAATCTTTGTCCATTTCGTTAATTAATTTGTCATAGTTGTCTTTCTTAATAGTGCTACAGTTAGCGGTGATCCATAGTCCTAGGTATTTAAATTTCTTGGCGGTTTTGATTTTAATAGATTCCTCTAGTTTCGATATCTGCTGCTGTGTCATTTTTTTGGTATCATCTTAGTTTTTTCCCTGTTGATTTTTAGTCCGGCAATCTCTCCAAATTTATTTATTTCATTAATCAGAATAGGTGCAGATTCTAAGGGGTCTTGTACAATGAACACCATGTCATCAGCAAATGCTTGAAGTTTATAGTGTTCACTTTTAATTTTTAGTCCTTGGATTTCCTTGTTGTGCCTTATTTTATTAAGTAGAACTTCTAGTGCGAAAATAAAAATCAGGGGGGCTAAGGGGCAGCCCTGCCTTACTCCTTTTTTATATTTATTGTTTCTGTCATATCATTGTTTATCAGTATCTTGGCGGTTTGTATTGAATAAATAGTTTTAATGAGTTCTGTAAATTTAATACCAAGTTGCATTTATGCCATTTGGGTTGTGAAGAATTGTCAGTATAAACTATCAAATGCTTTCTGTAAGTCTACGAATAGGAATGCTACTGGTTTGTCTATGTTTTTATTATAATATTCTAGAGAGTCCAAAATAATCCTTGTATTTGTTGCTATATTTCTTGCTGCAAAGAAGCCATTTTGGTCTGTATGTATTCTAACAGTAAGTATTTTTTAAATCTTTCAGCTATGATTGATGCAAAGATTTTGTAGTCTGAAGTAAGAAGGGATATTGGGCGATAATTTTGAATGTAGGCTCTAGTTTAGGTGTCTTTAGGTATTAATGTTATATAGGCCTCATTCCAAGAGGAAGGAAGTTTTGAACCTTCAAAATTTTCATTAAAGAGAGGTAACATTATAGGTTCCAATATTTCTTGAAATTGTTTGTAGAATTCAGCGGGTATACCATCTGTGCCCGTTTTTTTTGTTTTTTTGTTTCATAATTGCATTAATTAATTCTATTGATGTTATTTTGTCATTTAGTATATCCTGATCTTCCTTATTTATTTTTGTATCTTTTAAACTCTAGAATAGTTTCTTTATTCATTGTTTATTTACGTCATCTTTTTTATACAATTCCTCAAAGAAGGATTTAATTATTTGTTTTTTATCACTAATTGTTGGTTTTAAAATACCTGTGTGGTCATATATTGCCTCTATGGTTTTGTCTGCTTTTTGATTAGCGAGTTTTGCGGCTAACCATCGCCCGGGTTTGTTTGCAAATTCAAAATGCTTTTGTTTGGCAATCCTTAGTTTGTGTGAAAGTTCTTCTTGGGTTTGTAAGTTTATGTAATGTTTTGCAATGTTCAGTTCTCCTAAAATTTCAGTGTTGTTTGGTTTGGTTTGTAAGGTTTTTTCAAGGTTCTGAAATTTTATTTTTAGTGTACATAGGCTGTTTTGTTTCTGTTTTTTCTTTTTACTTTGGTAAAAAGCACATATGCTTTCATTGTGTCCCATAAATTTTGTATAGAGGTATTACCATCATTGTTGATTTGGAGAAATTCACATCTCTTGTTTTAAAGTTTTTTGAAAATTTTCTTCTTTAAGTATTGTTTGGTTCATAGTCCATCGCCTTGCATAATTATTGGTTGAATCTCTCCATTTCAACAATATGGGGTTATGGTCTGTCCAGGAATTCGGAAGTATTTGTATGTCTGTTACTTCATTGATAAATTCTAAATCAGCCCAGGCCATATCAATGCGGGACCATGACTTATGGGGAAAGGAGAAGAAAGCATATTGTCTATTGTTTGGATTGAAGTAATGCCATATGTTTTTTAATTCAGTTGCGAGTTTTTCAAAGGTTGTTGGTAGTTGTTTTCTCTTTTTCATTTGTTTAGTGTTTTTATGATCCTTTTTCCTAACTAAGGTTGCATTGAAGTCGCCAACTATTATTATATTTGTCAAGTTTAGTTCGGTAATTTTTAGATGTAGTTTTGCGTAGAAAATAGATTGATTTATTATGAGAGCATAAATTGCAATTATGTGTATTTTCTTTGGTCCTGATGTAATTTGTACTATTAATATCTGTCCATCTGTATAGATTAATTTGGGGAGGAATTTGGATTTAATGTACAGTGATCCCCCGATTATCGCGAGGGTTCCGTTCCAAGACCCCTCGCGATAATCGATTTTTCGCGATGTAGTGGTGCGGAAGTAAAAACACCATCTGCGCATGCGCGCCCCTTTTTCCAGCTTGTCCGCCGCTTGTCCGGCCGCTGCTTTTCCGCCCGCCGCTTGTCTGCCGCTTGTCCGCTTGTCCGGCCGCTTGTCCGCTTGTCCGGCTGCCGCTTGTCCACCGCTCTGGGAGTTGAAGACCCAGGGAAGGTTCCTTCGGCCGCCCACCAGCTGATCTGCTCAGCAGCACAGTAGCAGTGAGGAGCCGAAGATGGGGTTTCCCCGTTGCCCACACAAAGGGGAAACCCCATCTTCGGCTCCTCGCTGCTACTGCGCTGCCGAGCAGATCAGCTGGTGGGCGGCCGAAGGAACCTTCCCTGTATAGCACTACTCCTCTCTTCTTAACTTGAGCAAGGGATGAGAAGATTTCTCCAAGCCTGGGATGGTTCAAAATTAATTGATCTTGTTTTCTTACATACTCTTGGAGACATAGTATATCTGCATTTTGTTGTTGGATTTTATGAATCCCCCCCCCCTTTTAATAGGAGAATTGAGGCCATTGATATTAATGGAAAATAATCTTATTTCATTGTTAGGTAAGGGTTTTTTTATGTTGTAGGTTAATTTGCTGGTTCTTTTCTTTTCTCCTTTCTTGTCTCCGCTTTAGAACTTGTTGTTGGACCATCTCTGCCATATTCTTCCATTGATTTAAATCCAGTTTCCTTGTCTGAGAGAATGTCTTCAGAGCTAAGTTCATCCAGACTAGGTTTATCTTTTTATTCTTGTTCCCTAATACATTTCTCATCCACCTTTTTGATGACTTGGTCATAGAAGACCCTTGCATCATCTATCAAAGTTATTTTGTATTTTTTATCGATCAGGGAGATAAGCATGCCCTCAGGTGTCAGCCATCTAAACGGTATCTTGTTTCTGTTAAGTTTAGTAGCTAGGGTTTGATAAGGCTTCCGCATTTCTCGAACTCGTCTGGGAACTCGTCTTCGGAGAGGGGCGGCATACAAGTCCAACTAATAAATAAATAATAAATAAACTTGATAAACTATTATCTCTTTTCCTATCTATCTATCTATCTATCTATCTATCTATCTATCTATCGAGTTGGAAGGGAAGGTTCCTCCTTATCTCCATGTTGAATCTCTCCTTGGTCAGGTTCCAGCCGTTATTCCTCGTCCGGCCCTCCAGTGCCCTGGAGAATAAAGTGATCCCCTCTTCTCTGTGACATCCCCTCGTATACTTGTAGACTGCTATCATGTCCGCTCTGGCCCTCCTTTCCTCTAGGCTATCCATGCCCAGTTCCCTCAGTCTCTCTTTGTAAGTCTTGGTTTCCAATCCCTTAATCATCTTGGTTGCTCCTTTTTGCACTTTCTCCAGTGTTTCAATGTCTCTTTTGAAGTGTGGTGACCAGAACTGAACACAGTACTCCAGGTGTGGTCGGACCAGGGCGTAGTAGAGTGGTATTAAGACTTCCCTGGTCTTGGAGTGTATTCCCATTGATGCAGCTTAGGATTGTATTGGCTTATTTGGCTGCTGCTGCACATTGTTGGCTCATGTTTAGTTGATTATCCACTAAGACTCCGAGATCTCTTTCGCCATCGCTACTGCTGAGAGGGGTTTCTCCCAGACTGTGTGTGTCTCCAGTTTTTTTTTTACCTAGGTGAAGGACTTTGCTCTTGTCGATGTTGAACATCATTTTGTTGGTGTAGGCCCACTGTGTTAGTCTGTCCAGGACTTTCTGTAATTTGAGCCTGTCTTCAAGGGTGTTGGCTACCCCCGCCAGCTTGGTGTCGTCTGCGAATTTGATTAGTTGCCCTTCTATTCCCTTGTCCAGGTCATTGATGAAAATGTTGAAGAGCACAGGGCCCAGGACAGAACCTTGTGGTACCCCACTGCCTACTTTCTTCCATGTGGATTTGGAACCGTTGAGGACAACTCGTTGGGTGCGGTCGGTCAGCCAACTGTTAATCCATCTGCATGTGTTGTAATCTACCCCGCTTTTTTCTAATTTGTTGATTAGGGGATTGTGGTCAACTTTATCGAAAGCTTTGAGGTCCACTATGTTGCGCTGGTCTACTGATTTGATTATGGTGTTGAAAAAGGATATGAGATTGGTTTGGCATGATTTATTTCTGACAAACCCGTGTTGGCTGTTGGATATTATCCTGTTTGTTTCCAGGTAGTGGCAAAGCTGTTTTTTTTATTATTTTCTCCAGTATTTTTCCAGGTATTGAAGTTAGACTAATAGGTCTGTAGTTGTCTGGATCCGTCTTTTTACCTTTTTTGTGGATGGGAACTACATCAGCTCATTTCCAGTCATCTGGTAGGTCTCCAGTGGCCCAAGATTTTTGTTAGATGAGGAGAAGAGGTTCTGCTATGGTGTCTGCCAGTTCTTTTAGGACTCTGGGGTAAAGTCCGTCAGGTCCCGGTGATTTGTACTCATTGAGCTCCCACAAGTAGTCCCTGATAGTAGCTTTATCTGCATTGAGTTTGATTCCGGGGCTGTTTATTGCAGTTAAGTTGTAGCTTGGTTGGTTGGTTCCTTTATGTGTGAAGACTGATGTAAAGTAGGCATTGAGCAGCTGTGCTTTATCTCTGTTGTCTGTGATTTCATTACCACCTTTATTTTTTAGTATAGTGACTGTTTCCTTGATTTTCTTCTTGTTGTTTATGTGATGGAAGAAACTTTTTTTGTTGTCATTAACTTTCATTGCGAGGTATTGTTCGTGTTGAGCTTTTGCTGTTCTTATTTTTTGTTTGCAGGTTCTGGCTGTTTGCTGATATTCCACCTTGGTTATGAGTCCTTCTTTCCATTTATTGTATTTGGCCTTTTTTTTCTTTTACGTTGTCTATGAGGTCCTTGTTTAGCCATGCTGGTTTCATTTTAGTTTTTCTGCTTTTCTTTTTCATGGGGATTGAATTGTTTTGGGCCTCAATGATAGGTTTTTTTAGGGCTTCCCAGGCTTCCTGTGTGGATTTACTCTTTAGAAGTTCTTTCCAGGGTTTATTTTTCAGGTTCACTCTGAGCTTGTTAAAGTCCACTTTTCTGAAGTCTGGGACTGTAATGGAGTTGGGTATTGTAGTTAGTGATTGCACAATGTTGAATTTTAGGATGATGCGGTCACTCTCACCTAGCGTCCCTTCTCCTTCTATTCCCTCTATCATTTCTTCCCTGTTTGTTAGAATTAGGTCTAGTATGGCAATCCCTCTGGTTGCTGTTTCCACTTTTTGAGTTAGAAAGTTGTTGGCGAGGCTGGTGAGAAATCTGTCAGATTTTCCACTTGGTGCTGAGTTCGTTTTCCAGTTAATGTCGGGGTAGTTAAAGTCCCCCATTGTTGTACTGTGCTTGTTGCATATTGCTGATAGTTGGGTTGTAAAGAGGTTATCCATTGTATCTGTTTGGTTTGGTGGCCTGTAGTATACTCCAATTGTAACATTGCCCTTTTTTTCTTTTATGTTAACCCATATGATTTCTAGGGGGTTATCTTCTTTGGATTGATATACCTCAGTGGCGGTGTAGTGATCTTTTATGTATAGTGCAACTCCACCTCCTTTCTTGTTTGACCTGTTTTTCTTGAAGAGATTGTAGCCCTTTATCTGTGTGTTCCAGTCGTGTGATTCATCCCGCCATGTTTCTGTAATACCAATTAGATCGTATTGGCCCTCATGTATTCGTAATTCTAGTTCGTCTTGTTTTTTCCCCAGGCTTTGTGCATTAGTGTACAGGCATTTTAGGTGTTTGTGTCTGATTCTGGGTGGACATTTTTTATCCTCTGGTTTATTTGTGGGCTGAACTTGTACCCCTTTCTTGTTTTGTTCATTATTCAGTCTCTTACTTTGGTCACCCACCCCTCTCAGTTCTAGTTTAAAGCCCTCCTGATAAGTTGGGCTAGTCGATTTCCAATGAGGTTCTTTCCAGCTCTGGTAAGGTGATACAGAGTTTTCCTTTGACATATTATAAATTTCATCTCTTATAATACGCTTTATGATATGTACTTCCCTGGATAAGCAATTTCTTTTTCATAGCTTGTGGATAATCTGTAAGTTTCATCTATTTGCTAATACATTTCCTCTGAGGTTTTGTTAGTAATGGATGTGAGAATTTCCGACATAATCTGGGGCAGGTCATCTTCGTTTGATTCAGTAATATTCTGGAACCTCAAGAAGAATGCTGATTTTTCAAATTCGAGGTTTATTATGGCCTCTTCCAGATTTTTATTAATATATTCTGTTCTACTTTCTGTGTATTGCAGTCTGGTTTCCATTCTATCATTTAGTTCCTCAATTTTTTTAATTTTTTCATCATTCTGTGTGAGGGTTCCATGCATTATTTCTATTTTCTCATTGATGCCCAACACGGTCGTCAATTTTCTTAATATCTTCCTTGATATCTTCCTTCATCGCACCCATGTTTCCCATTATTACTTCATAATTCTGATCTATTGATTGCTGCATTTTAATCATTATCTCTTGTAAAGAGGTTAAGGTGATAGGTGCAACTTGGTCTGATTGTACAACTGATGTTTTGTCATTAGAAGGGTTTTTTGAGTTACGCTGGATGACTGGGGTTCAGGGTTGAGGTGTTGCCTTCCTCCAAGCTTTAGTAATTTTATTTGTATTAGTAGATGACATTTTGAATATTTTACAAATAATTTCCAGTTTAGTCGTGTATAATTAGTTATGGGGATCTCAAATTTGAACATCTGTCGTAGTTCAAAGTAATTGCATTAAAATGATTAAAGTGATGAAAGGTAAAAGTAACTAGCTAGAAGTTTTGTATTATGAATATAAGAAAATAAAATAGAGTATAGTAAAAGATACGGAGATATTAGTTTTAGCTTGTACTGAAAAGGATCAAAGATGTTGATTTATATTAATCTTAGTAAGATAACTTATAATTGTCACGCTGAATATTGACAGCCCCAGAGACATTCAGTAATTAAATAGTTAACTGTGTGTGTTTTATTAAGATCCTCCTATTACGATGTAATATCCTGCCACATCATCATACCTCATAGCCTTCTCCTTCATGTTCTGTTGTTTCATTCTCCATTCCTATTCTAACCTCCATCATGTGAAGACGTGTTAGTTATTTTGTCCACCAGGACATGTTTATTTTTGTACTTTTATAATAAAAGAAATATTGCTTTGAAAACAAATGATTGGGCTCTCAGTCCATCACCTCCGCGGTGGGTTAATGTTCAAACGGACATTAATCACTCAAACCGTGACAATAATAAACTCTACAGTCCAAGTCTTAGGAGTCAAAATTGTCAATATACAATTCTATATCAATATCTCATAAGTATTATTAATGTCTTCAAGGTTCTAAATATGAGTATTCAAGTATTCAAGTAAGTTGGAGTAAATTAAGGACAGAATAATTAAGTAGTTAATAAGTAGTAAAAGGTAATTTTCAATTAATTTATAATAATTAATTACAATTGATTAGCAAGTTTTAGTATTTGTATTAATAGATAAATCAACACATGAGCATATATATATATAGGTCAATAAATAAATTATTAGTTTAGATATAAATCAGTAAGTAAATCTAGCTCAGTAGTTCAATTAATTCATAGGTTCAATAAATCTCTAATAGTAATGACAGTATAGAATATTATCAATGGCAGTATAACAGTAATCAATGGCAGTATAACAGTATAATGGCAGTATATCAGTATAGAATATTATCAAAAACCAATTAAAAGGTTATTCTCAATGTTGCAGCAAATCGCATATGAAGTATTAAAAAATGATTGAAAGAGAGAGCAGCAAGGGACAGGATTATTCAGGAGTGGGAAGAAAAACAGTAAGAAGCAGATATTATCGGGAAGATGTTTTCTTCCTTTTTCTTTTTCTTTCTCCTTGGGCTTATGCAATAGTGCTGAGTCACAGTTCAGTCTCTCTCAGTAAGGGAACAATGTTGTAGGTTCAATAGGAAATCAAAGTTCAGAGTTCGTAGTTTTTTGTTTTTTAACAACTGGAGCAACAATGCAAAGTCAATACAAAGTCAAAAACGAGGTAGAGAAAAGGGAGTAAACAAAGCGGAGGAGGTGAAAGGGAAGGTAAAAAAAATAAGGAGCATATAAAGACCTCCAATTTTGTAGCTTGTCACCGACTCGATTCATTCTAATCCATTCAAATATGTCCAAAAAGGAAGTTTTACCATCAAGACATCCAAAAACCTTCTCTCCCCAACTGTTGTATATCACATGTTGTTTCCAATCTATCACTGCATTAATCACAAATGCAGTCCAGAGGAAAAGTCCAGAAGGTATATAGTTTTCACTCACACATCCACTCGATTTGCCTAATCTTGTTTGTTCTCTCCCGCCATCAGCCAGTTAAACAAAATCGCAGCTGCTTTTCTGAGGTTTTGGCACTCTTCTTTAATCAATGCAAAGCACACAACAGGGGGTCTTTCATCTGCTATTATCCACAAACAATGATCGATCAAACAGAAATCCTTCACTTTTTTCACTCCAAAGGCTTTTCACCCCCGTCTTCTCACAGCTTCCTTAATGGAGTTGGAGCGTCACAGCTTCAGGCCGATCTGCAGATTGGTTCTTTGTGCGCTGGCAAAAAGGGTTTCCCCGCTTCCCGGTGGGTCCGCCGACCTCCCTCAGGTGCACTGGGAATTCCTCTATTAAATCACTGTCTCTCCGGGTTGGTGATTGCCGTTAAGCCACCAAGAAACACACGAAAAGCCAGGACAACCCCGGAGAAACCGAAGGCTGCCTGGTGTCAGTGTGACACCAAAACCGGAAGTCTCTTTTTTTTATGTGTTTTATAAATAAAAAACTTTTTAAAAAACACGGAACAATTCTCTTACTTTTTGTGATCTTTGCTGACAAAGTAATGCACCACAGAAAGTAATGCAACTATTTATTGAACACAATGAAACTTACACACAAGAAAGAATGATGTTTCTTCTACACTCCCTATTTTTTTCACATACTCTACATCCCGTTCTATGGCCTTTCTCCAGCGAGACACAAGAGCGTGTTTGCCCTGTCAGTACCACTCCTTGTTTTGGTCACGAAGCCATTTGTGCACTGTAATGGCCTCAATCTCTGTGCCCAGCAACTAACTGTACTTCTGTTGACTGAAGATTCTCCATAAACTGTACACAAACGTTTGTGAATGTTCTCAACAAGTTCTTTCTCTGCAGTGAGAAATTCAATGACACACTGTGCTAGCAAACCAAAACGGCATTCCGAGAAATAAAACAATTCCACGCCTGTGCTTCTCACCGGGTAGGATTTATTAACGGCCATGTCTGCATTCAACTGGAATCATTCCAACTCTGAGTCCCTTAGATTACATCCAGGTCAAAACACCATGTCACATCCCCACACCCACAAGTGCAGTCATGAGGGCCAATCCTATGCAGGATTCCTGATTCCTTCCTGTGTTTGTTACTATGGCATCTGGAGAAAAGAATGTGTGGTGGCATCTCTCTCTCTCTCTCTCATTCCCAAGCTGTGTCAGGCCCACCTTGGACTTCACATAATGACTTTGGGCCTGACAGATGGCCTCCCATCCTGCAAAACCCGTCTCCTGGAACGATGAATAAGTATAGAGGTTAGTACTGTTCCAAACCATCCTATCTTCCTTCTCCGGAACCCTTTGGCTTGTTCGGATAATTCTCATGGAACTGATTGACTAACCTATCAGCACTGACATCCTGATTCTTTACCCAAGTAGCCTCCGACAGAGGGTACCCCTTCCAATGAATTTAGGTAATGCAAATTTCCCCAGAAAATGCAGGAGTCCAAATTGTTTTTCACTTCATAGTAGGGTTCCCCCCGAATCACTACAGGAGAAGAGGGCGGCTGTGCGTGTGACCTTATGTTGGACCGGATCACCAGCTTAAGCAGGCTGCAGTGAAATACAGGGTAGATCCTCCCTAGGATTCTAGGCAGTGCAAGCGACCGGGTTGATTACTTTCACTGTTGGGAAAGGGCCTAGGAATTTTGGGCCTAGCTTTTTGCTAGGCAGCCTTAACCGAATGTATTTGGTAGACAGGAAAACTTTATCTCCCACTCGAAAAGTGGTTTGGGGAGATCAGTGCTTATCTGCTTGTTTCTTGTAGGCTTGCGCTGCCTCCATCAGCGCCTTCTTGGTATTCTCCCATCCTCTCTTCAGCTTCTCCATCCACTCCACCAACGTGATAGACGAGGGAGGCCCTGTAGGTAGTTCCGGCATGGGAACAAAATCTTGACCACTGGTAACCTGGAAAGGGGTTAGTCCTGTACTGCTGTGTATAGAATTATTGTACGCTACTTCTGCAAAAGGCAGCAATTCAGCCCAATTGTTCTGCTGGTAACTCACATAACATCTAAAGCACTGTTCCACTAGGGCGTTAGCTCTTTCTACTGCTCCATTTGTGGAAGGGTGAAATGCAGAACTGAGTCCTTGGGTGGATCCAATGGTGCGGACGAATTCTCTCAAGAATCTGGCTGTGAATTGGACCCCTCGATCTGATATGATTCTGTGGGGGACTCCATGCAATCTGTAAATGTGTTTTAAGAATAATTTAGCTTCAACTTCCCCTCTCATTGTGGGCCACCAGAACTGTCTCCGTGCCAGATGCAATGTTTTCAGGAACCCAAAGTGGCCCCCTAGTGTGGAGTCATGACTCCGTTAGTTGCAGGCTGGCAGGCACATACAGCTTGGTTCCCTTCCAAGCCAACCCTTCCCTCAGTGTTAGGATTTCCTTATGTTCATTGAACCACGGGTCAGTGGGCAATGCTGACTTCAATTTGTTTTCCCATTCCCCCTTCCCTTGTGGAACCTGTGTCCTGGTCTGGTCTTGGGTGAGGACAAGTGCAGCTTTCTTCTTACTTTCAGGAGGGGGGAAAATACATGGGATGATTGGATGTACTTCTTCCTCTCTCTTGCTATTGTATTGTGGCTTTCATGACAATGAGGTTCTTCCCAGCTGGGATATGTTTCAGTGTAAAATTGAACCATCTGAAATATTGGGCCCATCATACTTGCTTAGGGGAAAGCCTCCGAGGCATCTTTAATGCTTCCAGGTTCTTATGGTCAGTCCACACTTTGAAAGGAATGGCCTTCCAGAAAATGCCTCCATGTCCCCAGCGCTACACGTACAGCAAATGCTTCTTTCTCCCAAATAGCCCACCTACTCTCAGTGGGGGTCAGCTTATTGGAAAGGTATGCACAAGGCAGCAACTGTCCCCTTCCATTGCCTTTTAATAACACCGCAGCTATCGCCACATCACTGGCATTGGACTGGATCACAAACTTCTGCTCGGGGTCAGGATGTTGCAGGATGGGCTCCTTTACAAAAAGTCTTTTGAGCCTTTCAAATGCCTTTCGGCATTCTATCGTCCACCTGATTGGCTGAGAGGGTCTGGGCTTAGTAGGGGCTGACCCAGTCTTTAGTAACTCGGTTAAGGGCAAGGCAACTTCTGTGAAAGCTGGAATGAATTGCCGGTAGAAATTTGCAAATTCTAAGAAACTCTGTAATTGCTTGCGGCGTGTGCGGGGAGCTTGCGAATCAAGCACTGCCTTCACCCTGGTTGGGTGCATCTCTATGCCTTAGCTAGATATGCGATATCCCAAATAGTCTACTGACATCTGGTGAAATCCGCACTTGGAAAGTTTCACATAGAGTTTAGCAGACAAAAGCTTCTTCAAAACTTGCCTCACCAACTTGATGTGGTCAGGGAGGTTCTGGCTGTAGATAAGGATGTCATCTAAGTACACAAGAACCCCGTTGTAGAGGTGGGCATGTAGAACTTAATTTATGTACTGCATGAACACGGCAGGGGCCCCTTTCAGGCCAAATGGCATCACCCGAAATTGGGCAGTTGAAAGCAGTTTTCCACTCATCCCCTTCCTTTATTCTCATGCGGTAATAAGCCTCCCTTAAGTCCAACTTGGTAAAGTATTTCCCCTTGGCTAGATGATTTAGTAAGTCCTTCATGAGGGGGAGGGGATAAGTGTTCTGCACACATACCACATTAATTTTCCTGAAGTCAACGACTAAGTGAACCCCTCCATCCTTCTTCTCTTTAAAGAGAATGGGGGCTGCTGTCCTGGAATTTGCGGGCTGGATGAATCCCCTCTTTAAATTGGTGTCTATGTAGTTTCTCAGCTCTCCCAATTCTTTCTGTGACATTGCATACATCCTAGGTTTGGGGAGAGTTGCCCCTAGTTCAAATTTTTTGCACAGTCTGTAGGTTGGTGAGGGGGCAGTTCATTGCAATCTTCCTCACTGAAAACTCTTCCCAAGTCCCTGTATTCCAAGGGCACCTTCAGGAGATCTGAAAGTGTTCTTCCCTTCATTGCGACTGCTGCTAAGGACCCATCTGGCTCCTCCCGGGGAGGAGGTTTTCCTCTGTCAATATTTAGAAAAGGGTTAGAACCTAAAGGGATGAAAAGCTTATGATGCCCACCCTCCCACTGAAAGGTGGGAGTCCATTTGTCCATCCAGGTCAGGCCCAATATAATTGGTTCTGACATCTTGGGGGCGACTATGAATCTCAAGTGTTCACGGTGCCGGCCTATCCGCAGCTCCACTAACTCAGTCAGGAGCATAGCAGGAACTCCACCCACTAGAGAGCCATCCACTTGCTGGAACCGGATGGGTTTCACTAAAGGCATGGTCTGTATCTATCAGAGCCCGTATTTCTTCCTCTTCCCCTGTGGTCATTGCTTTAACCCTTGCTTTAATGATGAATGGTTGGATGGGCTCACTCACCATTGGGTTGTCCTCTCTACTGGGCTTCTCATTCCAATTGGGCCCAGTTCCTGAAGGAATAGGGTTTTTACCTTTAGCAAAATCCTCAGGAGGGCATAGCTCTGTAGTTTGAAAGGCCCAGAGACTCTGCAGAGGGCCTTCTTCAGATACTCTTTCTGCTACCAGGCATGGCTTGGGTTTTGTGGGAGAGAGGGGCGTCAAACGGTTTGTCCCCTTATGGCCAATCTGGTCACATCCGTAGCAATTTATTCCCCTCATAACCCCTGATCAAGGGGAGCCCAGCTGACAAGGGAAAAGGCAGCCTCTTGAAAAATCCTTTGTTGCATGGGGCGGGGGAGGTCCCTTCTCAGCAAGAATTACATCACCCAAAGTGACTGCTGTCTTGAATGGTCCAGGTCTCCCCCACCTGCAGTTCACACGCAGCTCTTAACTTTCGATCAAGGACACTTTTGAAAATATGGACCAAACAGTCCTCTGGCCACCTTTCCAGGCTATAGGAAATCATTTGAAATTCTTCTATAAAATTCTTCACAGGCTTGCCAGCCTGTTTTAATTGGAAAATTCTGTTCTCACTTTTTAAATGACTTGATTTACTTATTTACTTATTTACTTATTTACTTATTTACTTATTTACTTATTTACTTATTTACTTATTTACTTACTTACTTACTTACTTACTTATTTATTTATTTATTTATTTATTTATTTATTTATTTATTTATTAGATTTGTATGCCGCCCCTCTCCGAAGACTCGGGGCGGCTAACAACAATATAAAAAGACAATGTAAACAAATCTAATATTAAAAATAATCTAAAAAACCCCAATTTAAAGAACCACTCATACATACAAGCATACCATGTATAAATTCAATTCCCCCATGCCTGACAACAGAGGTGGGTTTTAAGGAGCTTGCAAAAGGCAAGAAGGGTGGGGGCAACTCTGATATCTGGGGGGAGCTGGTTCCAGAGGGTCAGAGCCGCCACAGAGAAGGCTGTTCTCCTGGGTCCCGCCAAATGACATTGCTTAGTCGACGGGACCCGGAGAAGGCCAACTCTGTGGGACCTAACCGGTCGCTGGGATTCGTGCGGCAGAAGGCGGTCCTGGAGATATTCTGGTCTGATGCCATGAAGGGCTTTATAGGTCATAACCAACACTTTGAATTGTGACCGGAAATTGATCAGCAACCAATGCAGACTGCGGAGTGTTGGTGTAACATGGGCATTTCTTGGGAAGCCCATGATTGCTCTCACAGCTGCATTCTGCATGATCTGAAGTTTCCGAACACTTTTCAAAGGTAGCCCCATGTAGAGAGCATTACAGTAGTCGAACCTCGAGGTGATGAGGGCATGAGTGACTGTGAGCAGTGAGTCCCGGTCCAGATAGGGCCATAATTGGTACACCAGGAGAACCTGGGCAAATGCCCCCCTCGCCACAGCTGAAAGATGTTTCTCTAATGTGAGCTGTGGATCGAGGAGGATGCCCAAGTTGCGGACCCTCTCTGAGGGGGTCAGTAATTCCCCACCCCCAGGATTATGGACGGACAGATGGAATTGTCCTTGGGAGGCAGAACCCAAAGCCACTCCGTCTTATCCGGGTTGAGTTTGAGTCTGTTGACACCCATCCAGACCCCAACAGCTTCCAGGCACTGGCACATCACTTCCACTGCTTTGTTGACTGTTGTGATTCAGCCTGAGGCTCCCCAGGGACCGGCTGGATTTCTGCCGGATCCATGCCCAGAGGAGGAGGACAATGAACAGGAGGGGGAGGACCAGGCAGACGGGGGAGAGGAACATCAGGAAGAGGAGGAGGGAGAGCAGCCTGAGACCCCCGGGGGGGCCTCTCCCCAGCTAGTAGCCTGGATTCATTGGATGAAGACGCACAGGCTATAATAGACATGAGGCAGCGACATGCAGCTCAAAGACGGGGCCAATTAGAAAGGTATTTCCAGGACTTCCGGGTGGAGCCCGATCGCGCCGGAGGAGCGGAGGCTGAGCTCTGGCCCCGCAGTCCTCCTTTCCAGCTTGCAGGACGCGGTTTCGCGTTGTGCCGACTCCGGAGGGGTCGGCTCAGGACAGGGGGTCTCCTGGACACCCTGGGACGGATCGCCGCGGTCACAGGGGTTAGGGATAACCCCGCAGCTGCAGACATGGAGAGCTGTGCCCAGGCGGCTGCCTGGACACAGCCATAGCGATCGCCGAAAGCGGAAGGTCAAAAAATAGAAGAAGTAGTCTACAAATAACTGATCAGCAGATAAAGGAGATTCACAGCACCACACGGAATTCCTTTGGTATCTTTACAAGTTTGGGAAAAAGAAGATTTTAAATTCTAAGGCGAATACAACAAAAGAAAAAAAACTGTAAGTGATATCCATCCGCGGAGGAGAAGATTAGCCGGAACTACTTGCCTTTGTTATAATTGAGTATAACTTTCTTTCTTTTTTTGCTACTTTAAGATTATAGTGTGGTGTGTCTACTTTCCCTTTTCTTCTTTTATTTTTTCTTGTTACAATTTTGATACATAAATTTTTTCTTTTTTTTCTACAAAACTAAAGTTTGACTTGGAAATCATGGAGTGAATGAAGTAAAATATATTAATCAATTGAATACTGTAGAACCAATGAACTGAACTAATCCAATTTACGCTATTTCAATGGAATTTTACTGAAGTTATAAATATTTGAAATGAATTTTGGACTATCCATCTTATTTTTCTATTTTAAAAATTTTTGACATTATTTTTATTCCTTTATTAATCTTTCCCTTGGACTTGCTGGGACTATTTTTTTGTGTGATTTTAGAGGCGTGAGGATATTTTTCGTATTTTTATTTTTTTATTCCTCGTTGTTCTTTCCTTTTTTAAAAATATATAATATAGAAACTTGGACTATCTTACTAGTATTTGAATTTGGAAATTACTCTGGACATTGGTTTTGGATTCATTTTTCTTTTTTCTCCTTTTTTTTTCTGGACAATTTTATTAGAGCATAAGTTAGGCTCACTTTATTGGGACTCATTAGAAATTTTTGGACCCCTTTTTCTTTAGAACTTTTGATATATTTCTCTTTTCTAACAAAAAGTCTGTTCATTACCACTACCTTTGGATTAATTTTTATTTTTTCATTCTTACACATATAAGTATATTTTTTGAATATTAGAAATAATTTTAAATATATTTTTCTATATTTTTTAAATATATAAAATATTTTCTTCCCCTCTCTCTTTTCTGTCCTCTTAAAAGAAATTCTCTCTAGTTGTTGTTTTTTCTTTCTATTTGCCTTTCTTTGAAGAAACCCTTTGTATCTTTCTTTCTTTTTACTTCTTTCCTTTTTTCTTTTCTTCCTTCTCTCTCTCCCTTTTTTCTCTTTTATATTTTTTCTTTTTTTCATTATTAAATAGCTATGTGCTAGAATATTGGTTTCTTCCTTTCCCCCACCTGATCCCCTTTTAAGGAATTTAGGAACTCACTGAAATATTTTTCTTTCTACCTTTACCCTTTTACTTTCTTTTTCTTTTCTATTTTCCTTTTAATTAAACTCAACAATTAATTATAGCATCAATTGAATTGAATTAATATATTCAATCTTTCTCTTTTCCTTTTTCTGCTCCATTTTTCTATTAAGAATACATAAGATTTAGATTAAAATATTTTTTAACATAAAATAAATAACAGTAAATTTTGGATTATGAAAGGTTCCCACAGGGCACAGAGTGTGACCTCAGTGACTACAATAACAACGCGAAAACAACCAACTACTCCTGCCCCAACTTCTACACCCAGGACCTCCCCAACCTCATCACCGTTACAACAAAGGACCATACCCACAATGTTGGCTAAAGAGAAAGAAAAAGACAAGCCTACGATGGACCCTGGTCTTCAGACCATCCAAGAAGCACTAGCAGACATCAAGGCATTACAAACCCAGGCAAAAACTCAAAGTGACACAAACAAAGAAGAAATGAAAACCTACCTACAAGAATTGAGGCAAGAGATGAAGGAGATGAAAGACGAAATTAAAAAAGAAATTGCAGAACTCCGAACTGAATTAATTGAAGTAAAAGGGAATGTTGTCGAAATGGACGGAAATATAAAAGTTATTCAACAAAAACTACAAGACAGCGAAAAGAGAATACAAGTGACAGAAGGAAAAATCCAAGATGTGGGACAGAGAGTAGAAGAATACGAAGACCGTAACTACGCAGCCCGCAGAGACTTTGATATAGCAATAACCAATCTAGAACTCTACTCCGCACAACATGGCTTGAGGTTTCAAAACATCGAAGAAGAAAAAGACGAAGACTTTTCACTTTCGTTTTTTCCATCTTGAACTTGAACTTTGAAACTTAAAAAATATTTTCCTTACTCTATGGATTAATAAAATAATTTAAATTTGATATGACTTTATAGAAAATCTAAATTGCTAAAGGAAATCTGCAATGATGATTGGAATTCGTATTTTTTAGATCGTTAAAATCATAGTGTTCCGGGCTTAAACTTTGACAGCGGAGGAACACAGCCTTGCTGCCTTTCTTCTCACCTTGCTGATTTTTTTTAATACAATAACGAAATAACGCAATAATTAGAAAATAAATGGAAAATAAAAGGAACTGAAATATTAAATCACAAAGAGTCTATTCAGCCTTTCTTTTGGATTATTTACTTCTGGATTAACGTATTTGGATTACTTGCTAATCGTTTTTGGATTATTTGCTGAGAATTTCCCAACATCTGCCTTGCTGTACGAAACTTAACCTGACTCCATCTTAGGATTTGCCTCTTTACTTCTGTCTTGAACTTGGAAAATAAACTTACTTTATTCTAAGCAAACGAAAACCTTTAACTTGACTTTGCCTTTGAATTTGAAATTGGAACTAAATACAACTTTATCCCTTGACACTTGGATTTACAACCCTTACTTGCCCCCACAAGTATTTGACTTATAAGAAGACCATAAGTATATAATACTGATATTTTGTCTTTTAGAATAACTATTTTCCTCCCTGGTCTCTTTTAGATTCCTTTCTATTTTTTCTTTTGTGCACTGTTATTCTTAAAAGAAAATTGATTTGAAACATATGCGTTGTTAATAAACCTTGGTTTCCTGCTCTTTTTCAGTGGAATTAAAATACCACCTCCTTCCTTTTTCTCTCCCCTAGAATAATTTCCTCCACTCTTTTTCCTAATTTTCTTTTCTTCCCTCTCTCCCCCTCCTTTTTCTCTCCCATAATTTTCTCTTTCTATGTTCCCTTCTACCTTTTATTCTTTTTTCATTTATTCTGTCCTCTTTTCAGACTACTTCTTTCTAGCTCTTATTTCTTTCTTATTTTTAAAAGTTTTACACCTGGTTTTTTTGGTATTGCCTATCTAAAGTTTTAAAAATAACAATATATTTTGAATTTTGTTAGTAATTGGATTGATATATATAGCTATATTTAAAGGGAAAATTGTTAACAAGGTAAATTGAACAGGTTTGGAATTTATAGGAATTCTTTTCCTTTTACTACATATAAATTGAAAGTAATTTTAAATTTTAAATAGTGGATTCAAATTTGATAATGTCAAGTACCTCAACCTTTGTTAAAATGGTTAAAAAACAAACTACAGCAGCAATTCCTTCCCCACAAGGGTCACCGCTTCCTTCCCCGTCGCACCAGGTGTTAACTATGTCTACCAAGGAGAAAGACAAAGACAAAACAATGCAGTCCAACTTTGCAACAATACAAGAAACTTTAAATACATTGAAAGACTTTATGTTTAAATCTCAAGAAGATGCAACCCAACAACGAGAGGCTATAAAAGAGGACGCAACACAACAAAGAGAAGCTATAAAATCAGAGTTGGCAGAATTTAAAACGGAGATGGCTGAATTGAAAGTTGACATGGGAGAGATGAAAGACCAGATGCAACAAACACTACAAGAAAGTGATGACCGAGTTAAAAAAGTTGAAGAGAAGTCTGATAAAACCGAAAAAAGAATGGACTACCTTGAAGGTAGAGCTGATGCAAGATATAGAAGATATGATGAATCAATCACTCAGTTGGAGATGCAACGTGCTTCGTATGGGCTACGATTTCAGAATATAAAAGAGGAAAAAGATGAAGATTTAAAAATGACTATGGCTGAAACTATTGGAGGAATACTCCAAGAGGATCCCACAGCACTACTGAAAGAAATCGATGAAGTTTACAGAACTTCGAATAGCTACATTCGTCGCCACAATCTTCCGAGAGAGATACACATCAAGTTCACAAGAAAAGCTTTGCGAGATGACATACTCCACTGGTCAAGAAACTCCAAACTCCAACATCAAGGAATTGAAATAAAAATATTAAAACAAGTTCCAAGAAGTGTCAGAGAAAGCAGAAGAGACTATCACTTCCTAACCAGAATTCTGATTAAAGAAAATATAACTTTCCGTTGGCTCATCCCACAAGGCCTATCTCTGACTTGGCGTTCTACAAGATACAAACTGGAAAATATAGATCAAGCCATGTACTTCTTTGAAAACAGTGGTATCAGCCATCTGGACCATACAGCTAAACAACAAGCGGTCCAACAACAACCAGTACAACAGCAACCAGGGGAAAAACCAGCAATCCAACAAGAAGAAGACCTGGGGGCTACTGCTCAGATAATTGAGCAGGACCAAGGTGCCAGAAGAGTTCAACCTCAGCGAGAAACCAAAAAACCTACTAAATGACAATAAGTAAAGACTTAAAAATCTTTTCTGTAAATGTTAATGGACTTAATGAACCAAGGAAAAGGAAACAAATCTTTTCTAAAATCAGAAATCAAAATGCTCAAATTGCAATATTACAAGAAGTGCATATTAAAAAAACAACCAAAAATTACTGTTGAATCCCAAAATTGGAAAAATGTATGCTGCATTAGCAGATCAAAAAAAAAAGAGTAGTGATGTATGTTGAGAATTCTATAAATTCCAAACAAATATTTAAGGATAATGAGGGTAGAATATTGATTGTACAAGTTGATATTGAACCCAGACCTCTAGTTATTGTTTCTATCTATGCCCCTAATGAAGATCAAATGACATTTTACAAAAATCTACACCAAACAATAATAGAACTAGCTATTGAAAATGTATTAATAATTGGTGATTTTAATGCTATCGCGAATAGACAACTAGACCATTCAGGGGGGGGGAGGTAATAATAAAAGGAAAAAAAGTAAAAAAACAAGAAGGAATCTACTACCTAGTACTTTTCAAAAAATGAAAGCGGAACTATTATTAAATGATATCTGGAGGGAAAGATACCCTCACAAGAGACAATATACCTTCTACTCCAACCCCCACAAAATTTGGACAAGAATAGACATGGTATGGGCACCAAAAATGGTTGCAGAACAAATAAAAGAGGTCGAGATAGATGTCAATACATGGGTTGATCACAATCCAATAGTAGTTTTTATGAGAATGAATAATAAACAGAACAACTGGCGGATGAATAGAAACATTTTAAATGATAAGAAATATAAGGATTGGATCGAAAAAGAATTAAAAATATTTTTTGAAATTAATAAAAACTCAGACACCACTCCACAAAATTTATGGGATACAGTTAAAGCCTATATAAGAGGATTAACAATATCCTACACAGCAAAATATAACAAGGAAAACAAATTAAAGTATGTACAATTAATAAATGAATTAAAACAACTAGAATTTTTATCGCAGCAGCATATCAAGAATAGAGATTTAAAAACAGAAATAAATGTAATTAAACATAAAATTAGAATCATAGAACAAAATCAGATAACTGAAAAAATTAAAAGAGCAAAGCAACACTATTTTGAACATGCAAATAAACCAGGCAGATGGCTAGCATATAAACTTAGAAAACAGAGGCAATCAAAACTAATTAAAAAACTAGAAGACAAAGATGGTATAATAAAATATGATACAGAAGGAAAGGCAGCCATTGTGTATAATTTTTATAAAGATCTATATGCAAAAGATAATATTAGTGAAGATGAAGTTTTTAACTATCTACAATCTTCAAAATTACCACAAATAACAGAGGACGAACAGGCCACTATGGATGGACCAATAACAATGGAAGAACTCCTAATAATAATCAAAAAACAGAAAAATAATAAGGCCATGGGCCCAGACGCCATACCGGCAGAATGGTATAAAATAGAAAATGAAACAATAAGAAATAACATGTTAGAAATCTTCAATCAATGTAGACTCGAGGGTAAAATTCCTAAATCTTGGTCAGAATCACTAACAACTTTAATACACAAACCGGGCACAGAGCCAGAAAAAATTAAAAATTACAGGCCTATATCATTATTAAATGTAGATTACAAGATATTTATTGCTATTTATGCAGACAGACTTAAAAGAGTCATAAATGGAATAATACACCAAGATCAAAATGGGTTTCTACCAGGGAGACAAATTAAAAATAACCTCAGAACAGTTATAAACACGCTAGAGTACTATGAACAATATCCAGGTAAGACAGCATCCTTAATGTTCTTAGATGCCCAAAAGGCCTTTGATAACGTCAATTGGATATTTATAAAAATGCAATTAAATAAAATGAGATTTGGCCCAAAATTTGTTAATTTAATAGATACTATCTATTCAAAACAAACAACTAATATAATATTGAACAATAACCAACTACCAATACTTGAGATAAATAGGGGAGTTCGTCAAGGTTGCCCTATATCACCATTGCTATTCATTATGATTCTTGAAACTCTATTAATTAAAATAAGAACAGATCCTAAAATAAAAGGTCTAACTGTAGGAGATGAAACTTATAAAGTTCAAGCCTTTGCAGATGACTTAACGTTTATAATTGAAGAACCGATAACAACAGTCCCCACATTACTGCAAGCCATTGAACAATATGGAAAGGTAGCAGGTTTAAAGATAAACAAAAGTAAAACACATTTTCTAACTAAAAATATGAGCAAAACACAAGAAACCAAATTAGAAAGCATCTCCGGAATAAAGATTGTTAAAAAAGTAAAATACCTAGGAATAAGTCTAACAGCGAAAACAATAACATTAAAAAATGATAACTATACAAAATTACTAACAGAAATTAAAAAAGATTTAGCAATGTGGAATAACCTGAAAATATCATTTCTAGGAAGAGTTGCAACAATTAAGATGAATATTTTACCCAAGGTCTTATTTCTCTTCCAGGTAATTCCAATAAATCCAGGGGGAATCTTTTTTTAAACTTTGACAAATCTAGTTAAAAAATTTATATGGCAAGGGAAAAAAGCAAGGATAAAAATAAATTGTCTAGAAGATATTAAAGAAAGAGGAGGATTTGGCCTTCCAAATTGGAAATTATACTATCAGGCTGCCACATTAACATGGATTAGAGATTGGATAACTCTAGAGAATAAAAGAATATTAAATCTAGAAGGACATGATCTTATGCTTGGATGGCACGCATTTATATGGTATGACAAGGAAAAAAACCACTCATATTTTAAAAGACACACATTAAGGAAGTATCTATTAGAGGTTTGGAAAGACATAAGGAAAAATCACTTTCTAAATATCCCAGAATGGCTTGCCCCCCTAGAAGCAATAACACATCCGAAGTCTATAAAAGACAAGAAAATATTTTTTAGATACAAAGAATTACTAAATGACCAGATGAAGTTAAAATCTAGGATTAAATTACAAGAAGAAGGGATAACAATAGACTGGTGGCATTACGCCCAGATTCGATCTAGATATCAGAAGGATAAAACTCTTTATATTTTTAATAAAAGTAAAAATTTGCTAAGTAATTTAATCACTACCAATCCAACAAAAATGATAGGTAAAATATATAAATTCCTCATTGCTCACAAAAATATAGAGTTGACCTTAAAAGATACTATGATAAGATGGTGCAGAAATATTGGCAAGGAAATAGACATAGACACATGGGAGAAAGTTTGGACTAATAACTGGAAAATGACTAAATCAGTCTCATTAAAAGAAAATCAAATTAAAATGTTCTACAGGTGGCATCTCCCACCAAATAGGATAGCAAAAATGTTTCCCAAAACATCCCCACTATGTTGGAAATGTAAGAATGAAATAGGAACCTACTACCATCAATGGTGGACATGTGGTAAAGCTAAAATATACTGGAAGATGATAGAGAAAATAATAAAAGAAATAGTAAAGCAGGATATAGAAAACACCCCGGAATTTTACCTATTAGGAATCACCAATCAGACTTATAAGAAAGAAATTCTTTATTTAATTATACACATACTAACTGCGGCTAGAATAATATACGCGCAAAATTGGAAGGGGGAAGAAATCCCCAAGGAAGAAGAAGTTATAGTCAAAATATTAGATTGCGCTGAAATTGATATGATGACAAGACGATTAAATGATCAAGAAGATACTAAATTCTATGAAACATGGAACAATGTTTATAAATGGATAGACAAGAAAAAATAAGATACACAAATTTATTTTTAGTTAATCTTTTGTATTTGTTTTTACCTGGGTGATAACAATGTTAATATTAGTTTAAATGTATCCTTTGATGATTAGGGTATAGTAGTTTATGTAAATTCTAACCCAAATTTACTAGACTTTTTAATATTCAATATATATTCAATTATGTATTCTTTTTCTGTATTTGAATCTATACTTTCAAGAGAAGCGGAGGAAATGCACCCCCACTTTATGTTTAATGTTTGTATGTGTGTCTGTTTATTTTAAGAAAAATTAATAAAAATATTTAAAAAAAAAAAGAAAGAAAAAGACGAAGACTTGCCTGCAAAAATGGCAGAAGTTATGGGAGCTATTTTGCAGTTAGACCCAACAGAACTGGTAAAAGAGATCGATGAAGTCTACCGAGTTCAGACTGGATATGTTAGGCGCCACAATTTACCTAGAGAAGTCCACATTAAGTTCACAAGAAGAATTGTCAAAGATGCGATACTGAGATACACAAAAAATGAGTCTTTCCAACGTAATGGAAAAGAAATTGCGATTCTGAAACAAGTTCCGAGGAGAGTTCGAGAGGCTAGAAGACAATATTATTTTCTCACAAGTATTTTAATCAGAAAGAGCATTGCTTTCAGATGGCTGATACCAGAAGGTTTGACCCTAACATGGCAATCAACGAGAGTGAAAATAGAAAGCGTAGAACAAGCACGATCTTTTCTAGCACGCAGTGGACTGGACAGTACCGCACAAATTCAGATTCAACCAAAGCCTGGCGACGAAATGATGGGGGCCACAGGTGGTGGAGGGGAAGAAGCGTTGGTGGTGAGGCAGAAACAACTATAGATCTCACAGGACTTAATTTTGGATACCCGACTCCAAGAACCAAAAGAACCCAAAAGGTACTATAAATAAAGATGACACATGATCTGAAAATATTTTCAGTCAATGTAAATGGATTGAATAACCCAAGGAAGAGAAACCAAGTATTAACTAAACTTACGAAACAAAAAGCCCAGATAAACATCCTGCAAGAAGTCCATATCAAAAAATCAAAAAGAAGTCTCCTTAAAAACTCAAAATTGGGAAAATTATATACAAGTCTGGCCAATCAAAAGAAAAGAGGTGTAGCAATGTATATTGATGATTTAATTGAATCCAAAGAAATATACAATGATGGGGATGGAAGGATTTTGATAGTACAATTAGATTTAGAAATAAAACCTTTAACAATTGTCTCAATTTATGCACCAAATGATAATCAAAAACAATTCTATAAAGACCTACATGAAAAAATTAATGAGTTATCAATTGAAAATATGATAATAATAGGAGACTTTAATGCAATCTCAGATGACCAAATGGATTATAATGGGAAAAGAAAAGAAAAGAAAAAAAAGGTAATATTACCGGCGTCATTCTGGAAAATGAGTTCAGAATTAGCATTAAAAGACGTATGGCGAGAACAGCATTTAAAAGATAAACAGTATACTTTTTATTCCAACCCACATAAGACATGGTCTAGAATTGATATGGCTTGGGCCCCTATTCACATAATGGAACAAATAAGTGAAATAGAAATAGAGACAAACACTTGGGCGGACCATAACCCTCTATCCATATATTGGAAAGGTAAAAGGATAATAAAGAATTGGTCAATGAATAGAACTATAATAAAAGACCCTGAATATAAGAAATGGATAGAGAAGGAATTAGAGATTTTTTTAAAAATAAATAAAAATAGAGATACCACCCCTCAAAATTTATGGGATACAACCAAAGATATCATTCATAGCAAAAAAAAATAAAGAAAAGAAAGAATACCAAGGAACATTAGTAGAAGAATTAAGAAAATTAGAAATTTTAATGCAAAAAGAGGATAAGGACGACAAATTAAAAAATCAGAGAGAATTAATAAGACATAAATTGAGATTAATAGAACAAGAATTAATTGCAGAAAAGATAAAGAGAGCAAAACAAGATTATTTTGAACATGCGAATAAACCTGGAAGATGGCTGGCATACAAACTAAGAAAGAGAGAGAAAATAAAATTATAAAAAATCTGACAGATTCAAAAGGTACAATAAAACATAGAATAGAAGATAAAAAGGAAATAGCATCGGAATTCTATAAACAATTATATAAGAAAGAAGAGATAAGTGAGGATTTAATTTTTAAATATCTGGAAAAAATAGAACTTCCAGTTTTATGTTGTTCGTATTTTAATTTAATAACTGATTCAGTGACTTTCTCAGAGGTGTTACCGGTTTGTGGCCAGGAGGGTAAAACAAGTTGTATCAGAGAGTTTAATGTGTGGTTAAGGCAGTGGTGTAAAGCTGAAGGTTTTGGTTATGTAAGTCATGATGTCAATAGGTGGTCTAATAGGGAGTTGTTTAAGAGGGATGGTTTGCATCCATCATACAGAGGTGCCCAGGTGCTCGGTGAGGAATTCAGAACTTTTTTGGACAGGCATTTAAACTAGGTAAAGGGGACAGAGATGTACCAGATGTGGAGGATTTCTGTCCCCGAGCAATGAGGATAAATCAGTTTCTGGAAGCTTATGAAAAGGGAGCTGTAAATAAAATAGATGTAGTTGCTGATGATAAGGGGCAAACTAATAATGAAAATAATGTTCTTCGGGTAATGTACACAAATGCTCGAAGCTTGAGCAACAAGCTCTGTGAGTTAATGGCCATAATATCTAGAGATAATTTGGATCTGGTTGCCATAACTGAGACATGGTTTAGGGATTCTAATGAATGGGAAATATCCATACCAGGATATACACTATATAGGAAGGATAGAATAGAGAGAAGGGGAGGTGGAGTAGCCATTTATGTTAAAGAAAGTCTAAAAACAATACTAATTCAAAATACATGTAAAGATCTGGAGACCCTCTGGATTTGCATGCAAAATAAAGACGGTTCTGTCATTAGAATTGGGGTGATCTATAGGCCTCCAGGGCAATCTGAGGAACATGACAACAAGATGGTGGATGAGATTACCCTAATGGCAGTAAAGGGAGATATTGTGGTTATGGGTGATTTCAACATGCCTGATGTTGACTGGAATATCCCCAGTGCCCTTACATGCAAAAGTAAGAATATAGTAGAGGCCTTTACAGGAGCAGCTATGGCACAGCTAGTTAAGACACCAACTAGAGGGGAGAATATTCTAGATTTAGTTTTTACCAATGGGAATCGGGTTTCAGAGGTCAAGGTGGGAGAAAATTTAGGTTGCAGTGACCATCTATGTTTGTGGTTTGATGTAAAAACTGATGGTGAGCAATCCTATACTGCAACCAAAGTATTGGATTTCAGAAAAACAAATTTTAATGCAATGGGGGGATATTTAAATAATGAATTAAAGGGGAGGGATAAAATGGCAGGAGCAAGCACCCAGTGGACTGTATTAAAAAAGGCCATCTTAAAAGCCACAAGACTTTATGTAAAGCAAGTAACTAAAGGTAAAAGGAAGAAGAAACCGCTATGGTTTAGCAATGATGTAAGGGCTATAGTCAATGAAAAAAAGGCTGCCTATAGGAGGTATAAAGAGTCTGGAAGTATAGCTGATAGAGAGGTGTATAAAATGAGACAGAAGGAGGCGAAACAGATAATATATGCTGCTAAAGCCTCAAAAGAGGAAGAAATAGCAAAATCTGTAAAGAAGGGGGATAAAACCTTCTTCAGATATATTAGTGATAGGAAGAAGAAAAACTGCAGCATCACAAAGCTTAGTACCGGGAATAATACATACATTGATGGGAATAAGGAGATCGCTGACCATTTCAATAGCTACTTCTGTTCAGTTTTCTCAAAAGACACCTTACAAAATAATAATAATACTATAGAGGGATATAGCATTGCTTCCAGCTGTACGGATTCAGCTCCAGTGATCTTAGAAGCCGATGTCTTAGAAGAACTTGAAAGATTAAAGATAAATAAGGCAATGGGTCCAGATGGCATCCACCCCAGAGTTCTTAAAGAACTCAGATCTGTCATTGCTACCCCCCTGACTGATTTGTTTAACAAATCCCTGTTAACAGGAGATGTTCCTGAGGATTGGAGAATGGCCAGTGTTGTGCCTATCCACAAGAAGGGCAGTAGAGAAGAAGCTGGTAACTACAGGCCAGTTAGCTTGACATCAGTTGTAGTTAAAATGATGGAGACTCTACTCAAAAAGAGGATAAATCAGCATCTAAAAAACAATAACTTATTGGACCCAAATCAGCATGGCTTTACTGAAGGCAAATCGTGTCAGACTAATCTCATTGAGTTCTTTGACTATGTCACAAAGGTGTTGGATCAAGGTGGTGCCGTGGATATTGCCTATCTGGACTTCAGCAAAGCCTTTGATACGGTTCCACATAAAGAGCTGATAGATAAATTAGTGAAGATTGGACTTAATCCCTGGATAGTTCAGTGGATTTCAAGCTGGCTGAAGCATAGACATCAGAGAGTTATTGTTAATGGCGAGTATTCTGAGCAGAGTCAGGTTACAAGCGGTGTGCCACAAGGGTCTGTTCTGGGTCCTATTCTTTTTAATATGTTTGTGAGTGACATAGGGGAAGGTTTGGTAGGGAAGGTTTGCCTATTTGCCGATGACTCTAAAGTGTGCAATAGGGTTGATATTCCTGGAGGGGTCTGTAATATGGTAAATGATTTAGCGTTACTAGATAAATGGTCAAAGCAATGGAAACTGCAGTTTAATGTTTCCAAATGTAAAATAATGCACTTGGGGAAAAGAAATCCTAAATCTGAGTATTGCATTGGCAGTTCTGTGTTAGCAAAAACTTCAGAAGAGAAGGATTTAGGGGTAGTGATTTCTGACAGTCTCAAAATGGGTGAACAGTGTGGTCGGGCGGTAGGAAAGGCAAGTAGGATGCTTGGCTGCATAGCTAGGGGTATAACAAGCAGGAAGAGGGAGATTGTGATCTCCTTATATAGAGCGCTGGTGAGACCACATTTGGAGTACTGTGTTCAGTTCTGGAGACCTCACCTACAAAAAGATATTGACAAAATTGAACGGGTCCAAAGACGGGCTACAAGAATGGTGGAAGGTCTTAAGTATAAAACGTATCAGGAAAGACTGAATGAACTCAATCTGTATAGTCTGGAAGACAGAAGGAAAAGGGGGGACATGATCGAAACATTTAAATATGTTAAAGGGTTAAATAGGGTTCAGGAGGGAAGTGTTTTTAACAGGAAAGTGAACACAAGAACAAGGGGACACAATCTGAAGTTAGTTGGGGGAAAGATCAAAGGCAACATGAGAAAATATTATTTTACTGAAAGAGTAGTAGATCCTTGGAACAAACTTCCAGCAGACGTGGTTGGGAAATCCACAGTAACTGAATTTAAACATGCCTGGGATAAACATATATCCATCCTAAGATAAAATACAGGAAATAGTGAAAGGGCAGACTAGATGGACCAAGAGGTCTTTTTCTGCCGTCAGTCTTCTATGTTTCTATGTTTCTATGTTTCTATGTAAATATGTTAACCAGTCTATATTAATTCCTTGATTGTTCAATTGTTGTTTAGGAATAAGAGCATCTGATTCGTCGAGTAGTTGTTGGTATCTCAGAATTTTAGAGTACGAGAAAAGATTGGGAAAGGTTAGTATTTCATTGGGGGATATCCATTTTGGTATTGAGGTGTAATAATTTTTTTTTATAGTAAACCAGATTGTTATTAGTGTTTTGCGTAAGTAATGATTTTTGAAGTATTTGGGTATTTTGTGGTAGTCTGCTGTCAAGAAAGTGTGCCACCCAGCAAGAAGATCGAATTCTTCCAGAGTTAAGAGTCTTGTGTTTTGGAGCGTAATCCAATTTTTAATCATGGTTAAAATGGTAGCTTGATAATACATATAAAAATCTGGAAGTCCAAGTCCACCCCTGGATCTAAGGTCCAGTTTTAACGGAAGCTCAACAGCAAAGATTAAATAGACCTGTTACAGATATAGAATTAAAACAATCTATAAAGAATCAAAAAAATAATAAAGCGACTGGTCCGGACGCAATACCAGCTGAATTTTATAAACTAGAACTAGAAATATTCTTTTTCAACATGCTTGAGATATATAATCAAATATTGACAACAGGTAAATTACCAAAAACCTTTTCAGAAACTTTAATAACCTTAATACATAAGGCTGATACCAAGAAAGAAAAAATTGAAAATTACAGACCTATCTCATTGTTGAACGTCGACTACAAAATCTTTATATCAATATTTGCCAATAGACTTAAAAGTACTATAAATAATATGATACATAGTGATCAAAATGGATTTTTACCAGGAAGACAAATTAAAAATAATTTAAGAACAATAGTTAATACTTTGGAATACTATGAGCAGCACCCTGAAAAGCAAATGGCACTTGTATTCCTAGATGCCCAAAAAGCATTTGACAACGTGGATTGGAATTTTATGAAAATACAATTAAATAAGATGGAAGTAGGAACAAAGTTTTTTAATATAATAGACGCTATATATTCTGAACAAACTGCTAAAATTATAATAAATAGTGAACAAACAGAAAAAGTAGTTGTCCAATATTGTCCAAGGTTGTCCAATATCACCATTGTTATTTATTTTAACTTTAGAAGCATTGTTGATAAAAATAAGAGCAGATAAGAAAATAAAAGGATTGAAAATTAGAAAAGAAATCTATAAAACACAAGCATTTGCTGATGACGTAGTGTTTATTTTGGATGACCCAATAGAATCTATTTTAAATCTAATAAATGTGATTGAAGAATATGGTAAAGTTGCAGGATTGAAAATAAATAAGGAAAAGACACAGATATTAACAAAAAATATGACTGAAATACAGAGAAAATACTTAGGAGACCTATCTTAAAGGAAAAGGTAAGATTTGGAAATATAGTGACTTGTTAAATAATCAATTAAAATTAAGAACAAAACAAGAGTTATATGAGTTAGGTATAGATTTAGATTGGTGGCATTATATGCAGATTAGTTCTAGATATCAAATAGACGTAAAGACTTATATTTTTAAAAAAGAAAATAATGTACTGGGCAAATTATTATTCCAAAACCAAACAAAGACAATTGGAAATGTTTATAAATATTTACTAAATCATAGAACGATAGGTTGGATATTGAAAGATAATATGATTAGTTGGTGCAAAAGTTTTGGCAAAGAGATTGATTTAGATACTTGGGAAAAGATATGGATGTATAATTGGAAAATAACAAAATCAATCTCTTTCAAAGAAAATCAAATTAAGATGTTTTATAGATGGCACCTTCCACCATACAGAATCTCTAAAATGTTTCCTTCGGTATCGCCCATTTGTTGGAAATGCAAAAAAGAAGTTGGCACATATTACCATGCATGGTGGACCTGTCCGGAGACAAAAATATTTTGGAATAAAGTAGAGAATTGGATAAATGAAATAACAAAGGAGAAGATTAAAAAATCTCCTGAATTTTTTCTATTGGGTATTTCAAATATAAAGTATAAAAAAGAAATTTACTATTTAATAATACATATATTGACGGCGGCACGAATAACATTCGCACAGAATGGAAAGAAAAGACGATACCGAAAGACACTGAGGTGTTCAAAAAAATTATAGAGTGTGCAGAACTAGACATGATGACTAAACGTTTGAACAATCAAACCGAAACAGAATTTATAAAATTTGGGATAAAGTATATGATTGGTGGAATGTTAAAAACAGTATTAAAAATTAAATATATAAGAATAAATGACTATTTAAAAACCATAAGATAGAATTATATAGTTTATATTATAACTAACTTAGAAGTGTTTATATTATCTCCTTCTTGTATTACTAATAATTTGTTTATTGCTTTTTGATATATATATATATACATATAAGTATATTATTATTATTATTATTATTATTTTTAAAAAACATAAAGAAACTTAATCAATAATCTTAATTTTAAAAATTTATAATTAAATTTAATGGTAATGTAATCTTCAAGTGTGGCTTTTCTGCTTAGTTCTGGTAATAGTTAGGGTTTTTTATATTCTGTATTAGTTAGACTTCTATGATAAGCGGAGCAATGGTAGCTCCTTAAATGTTCAATGTTGTATGTCTTTGTTCGTTTTCTTTTGAAAATAATAAAAAATATTTTTTAAAAAAAGAAAAGAAAGGTATTTCCATCCCTGAATTGGCAACAGCTGGGTTTGGGTGTGGTCCTCCTCAGCAGGGTTGAAAAGGCAGGCCCGCCCTTACAGTCTTGTGGAGAGTTATCAACTAGGAGTCCTGTGACCTTGCTTCGATTCTCGGCGTCTCTGATCTTGGCTTGTGGCCTAGAAGTCTGGAAGACTTGGGGGAGGCGTGGGTTTTATTATCTCCAGCATTGTTTTTGCCAGCAAGAATCCTGTTTTATTGCCTGGCCTTCGTGAAACCTCTGTGAAGCTTCATAGTGTTCCTGTCTGTAAGAACAGTTTTTGTTACCTGTGTTTGCTTTGAATTATATAAACTGCCTTTGCTTTTTACCAGTGTGTCTGGATACTCTTTTTGGTTGGTGTTGGCGTCTGGGGGGACCCAGACAGAACAGTTGACTGGACATGGAGTGGAGATGTATAACTGGGTATCATCCGCATACTGATGATACCTCACCCCATGCCCCTGGATGATCTCACCCAGCGGTTTCATGTAGATATTGAACAGCAGGGGGGAGAGGACCGACCCCTGAGGCATCCCACAAGGGAGTAACCTCAAGGTCGACCTCTGACCCCCCCCCCCACTAACACCAACTGCGATCGACCGGATAGGTAGGAGGAGAACCACTGGAGAACAGTGCCTCCCACTCCCAACCCTTCCAGCCGGCGCAGAAGGATACCATGGTCGATGGTATCGAAAGCCGCTGAGAGGTCAAGAAGCACCAGGACAGAGGACAAGCCCCTGTCCCGGGCGCGCAAGAGATCATCCATCAATGCGACCAAAGCAGTTTCTGTGCTGTAGCTGGGCCTGAATCCAGACTGCTGGGGACCTAGATAATCGGCTTCTTCCAAGGACCGCTGGAGTTGGAGCACCACCACCTTCTTGACAACCTTCCCCATAAAGGGAAGGTTGGAGACTGGACGGTAGTTATTAAGCACGGCTGGGTCCAGGGAAGGCTTCCTGAGGAGGGGGTGCACAAGTGCCTCCTTATAAGGAGCCAGAAAGGGCCCCCTCCCCAAGGAGGCGTTGACAATCTCCTGGACCCAGCTCCGCGTCACCTCCCTGCTGGCCAAAACCAGCCAGGAGGGACACGGATCCAGTAAGCAGGTGGCAGAACTCACAGCTACAATGGCCTTGTCCACTTCATCAGGTGTCACCAGATCAAACTCTTCCCAGATATTTGGACAAGTATGTGCCCCAGTCACTTCGACTGACTCGTTGTCAGTCGACTCTGTTATCCAATTGGAGTGGAGGTTCGCCCAGATCCGAGCTATTTTATCAGCGAAAAACGTGTTAAAATCCTCGGCACTACTCTGCAAGGGCTCCCCAACTCCCCCATGGTTAAGAAGGGAGCGGGTCACCCTAAACAGAGTGGCTGGGCAGGATTCCGCTGATGCAATCAAGGCGGCATGATACGCACATCTTGCCGCCTTGAGCGGACTTACTTTTCCTCCATCGCTTCTCTAGACGTCTCTTCTGGCGTTTCAACTCCTGGAGCTCCTCGTTGAACCATGGAGCTCTAAGGGGTCTAGTGCCATGGAGAGGTCACAATGGCGCAATCTGGTCCAGAGCCTCTGCTGCAGCCTTGTTCCAGGCCTCAGCCAGAGACTCCCCCGAGCTGTGGACGAGTGTATCTGGAATAACCCCAAGCACCTTCTGAAAACCTTCTGGATCCATCAGGCGTCTGGGGCGGAACAACCTAATCGGTTCTGCCTCCCTGCGGGGAAGGATTGGAGCCAGGAAGTCAAGCCGCAGTAGAAAATGGTCCGACCATGACAAAGGCAATACTTCTAAGCCCCTTAGTCTCAGACCATTACTTAATTGCTCAGAGAGGAATACCATGTCAGGTGCGTGCCCTCCCTTGTGAGTCGGACCCTGTATTGCTTGGGTCAGGTCCATGGCTGTCATGGTGGCCATCAACTCCTGTGCCAGTCCAGAGGTTTCGCCGAGTGACGGCAGGTTGAAGTCCCCCAAAACAATAAGTCTGGGGAACTCCACCGCCAACCCGGCTACCTCCTCGAGTAGCACAGGCAGGGCCTGTGACACGCAGCTGGGAGGTAGGTACGTGAGAAACAGGCCCACCTGAACCCCTAAGTCCAACTTCACAAGGAGGGACTTGCAACCTGCAATCTCTGGAGCAATGAGTCTATGCAGGCCAAGGCTCTCCCTGGCTATAATAGCCACTCCGCCCCCCATTCCCTGGGGTCGAGGCTGATGCCATATCTGAATGCACTAATTGGCTCATAAGCCCTCTCCTTATGCACTTTAGGAAGCATTCTGCCATTTGCCATCAGAGGAGCAGAAGGGGGGGCGAGCAGGTTTTGAAATTCCCTGACAAAGGAATGTCTTTGATATGCGTGTGGCTTGGCTTTATCTGGAAATTCACTTAGGGAGTCAGCGAGGGGGGTGGGAGGGAAGTCTACATTATTTATTTTTGCCATGTCGAGAGGCAACTTCAGGGGGCCACAGGGATCTTCAGAAACCCATGGGTATCTCAGCCACCCCCACTCAGGAAGATAGATTGTTTCTGGCTTGTTCATACAGCTCCAAGCCTGCTCCTCCCCTCTTTACCTTGCAATGTAGATCACTGTCCGTCTGGTTCCTACTGCAGAGAGGGTGTGTGTGTGTAGGATATTCAAATCCCTTCCACATTCAGATTCTTGTTTAACTCCCTCTGTTCCATTCTTCGGAATGGGGGAGAGTTGGAATTGATGTTAGCGAACCAAAACGGCATTCTGAGAAATAAAACAATTCCACGCCTGTGCTTCTCACCGGGTAGGATTTATTAATGGCCATGTCTGCATTCGACTGGAATCATTCCAACTCTGAGTCCCTTAGATTACATCCAGGTCAAAACCCCATGTCACATACCCACACCCACAAGTGCAGTCATGAGGGCCAATCCTATGCAGGATTCCTGATTCCTTCCTGTGTTTGTTATTATGGCATCTGGAGAAAAGAATGTGTGGTCGCATCTCTCTCTCACTCTCACTCTCAAGCTGTGTCAGGCCCACCTTGGACTTCACATAATGACTTTGGGCCTGACACGCTGCTTGTAACATACATCCCTTACAGACGCTATTTTGAAACACTGCTGCAGCTACACTCTCTATCTGAAGAAATGCAAAATTTACACACGCACTCCTGACAATTCAAATAATGTATATCTAAAGTTTCACATTCATACCATTACTGTAGCCTGAGAAAAAAAATGTGGTGCATTACTTTCTGGGCAACCCTCATAGAATTGGTATGATTAATGCATACCTAAACAATACAGCTCCTTTAACTCTATTGTAACTGCAGAAAATCTGAATTAAACAGTAAGTGAAAATTCCCACTTTGTCTGAACACATCAGCAGCAAATTATTTGTATTTATCACATTTCAATTAGCTATTTATTAAGTTTTACTACGTTGCCACATATTTTTATTAAGCCTGATTCATTGAGCAAATCAAATTGTCTCAATATATGCAACATACTAAACAAATACCAAACACTCTATATTATGGCATTACAATTTTAGCAGTGTAAGCCTCCTTTCCTGACCTGATAGCTTTTTAAAATTAGATCTAGATTTAACTCACATAAGTCATAGATATGCTTTTATATCACAATGGAAAATGCTGCAGCAAAGGAATCAAGGTTACTATAATACTTTTATTTCAAAATATCCACAGGCTGTTTTAAAAGTGTCAAGTTTTGAACATGGTATAAACATAACAAAATGTGTATACTTATTTGTACGATGGACAGTAATTTCATGAATTATTCTTAATTAGAAAATGAATGAAACTGTTTTGATTAACATCTACACACTATTGTTGGCAATGTAGCCTCCACAGCCAAGGAGAAATTTTGACCAAGGAACACTGTACAATATATGAAATGAACCTGAAATGGTCATCTATTAGGATCAGGATTTAGTTCATTTTTCAACCAGATACAGAAATAGAACATTTCTTTTTTACGAATCCTACAAGACTGCTAATCAATTGTATTATCCTATTCTGCAGTTTCCCCCTTTTTTGTTGTTATCTACCCCATAAGTATCCTTCAGTTTAATGACTTCCACTGTAAGTATGTCTCCCTCCTGCAATATGGAATGCTGGCCAACATAGTAGGAACTTGACTTGCTGTTTAGACTGGAAAGACTTTCTCTAGTTTTCTCCAACTATTTCCCCAAAATATATTGATGACCAACTACAGAATTCTCAATAAATAATGTCATATTAATATGGCAATAAAAATTATAGTGAGAGCTGGTTAAACATCTTTTGCAATTAATATATAGATTTTGTTTGCTAAGAGGTCTTTTCTAAATTGCATGGAAACAGAAAGAGTCATAGTTTGATAAAAAGTTGGAGAGGGTTTCTTTGTTCAAAATATAAATCCAATGAAATAAAGTACAGTGATACCTCATCTTACGAACTTAATTCATTCCGTGATGAGGTTCGTAAGTAGAAAAATTCATAAGATGAAACAATGTTTCCCATAGGAATCAATGTAAAAGCAAATAATGCGTGCAAGCCCATTAGGAAAATACAAAACATTAAAGCTTTTTTTAAAAAAGCGGTGGGGCGGACGAAATGGAGGCGGACAGAGTGGGGACAAAGGCAAGCCAAGGAAGCGGTGGCAAAATGTGTCTGTGGGAGACCCGATCATCCATCGCCCGCCACCCCCTCCTACCAGAAGCCCGCGAGGAGCAAAAGCCAGGTCTGGGGAAGGGTGAATCTTTCGGATTCTGGATGGACAGGAGAGCCCAGAGCCACCACCTTCCCGCCCGCCCGCCATTCACCCCCCCTTGCCAAAGGCGTTCATCCCGCCTGCTCCAAGACCGGCACCGAGGCTACCTGGGAGCTGCCGCTGCCAGGACGGGATCCCCTCGCTGCCCATGTCCCCATTCCGTTAGCCTCCACTTGATCTTCCTGTCCTTGTAGCCAGCAGGAGAGCAAGCGAGTGAGTGAGAGAGACGACCCTTCTCCAGCTGTGCCTCGGGAGGACAAGGATACCTGGTCTTGAACTCGGGACGTGCCCCTCACCTTCAAAGGACAGCCGAGTAGAGTGCTTCGGAACCGGGCTGGCTGTGGAACAAGGCGCGACCTCCAAGCAGCAGCGGCTGCGGCAAAAGAAAAAGAGCCAGCTGCCGGACGAGCATGCAACTGCACAGCCCAAAGCTGCAGAGGAGGAAAAAAAAGCAGACGACCCCGCAGTCAGGCTGCTTCCCATGGCTGCAAAGAGGAAGAGCACCCTTCAGCTTCTTTCTGCAGCAGGAAAAGTTCTCGGGGCCACACTTACTTCGTCCGGCTCTTGGACTCAGACACCTTCCGAAGGAAGAAGGGTGAGTCCAGCCTTGAGGGGTCGATCCAGCTTGGCTTTGAATTCCTGATCGAATCCCACAAAAGAGATCCTTTGGAAGCTAGCTGTGGGGGGTCTTACAGCCTCGCCTGCTCAGGGTTGTGGATCCTGGTGGTGGCTTGTCTCTCCCGTGTTTTTCTTTTAAAATAAAGAGAGCCAGACAGAGGAAAATCCCAGCAAGGGGCTAAGAACTCAATCCCAGCCAAAACAGGAGGGAGGGAGAAGGAGGAGGCAGCTGCACGGCCGAGCCACGCGGTGGAACAAGCGTGTTCCAGGTTCAGGAGAAGCTCTCCCACCCGCAGAGGACTAGAAAAAAGTGGCAGCGGGAGGGTGCAGGTCAGTAAAAACATGCTAAGGGATCTTCAATCTAATTTGAATGCTTTCAGTACCCAGGCCCTGAGGAAATAATTCTCAGAATATTTTTTTAAAAAGAGTCAGAACTTCTTTGAGGAACTACAGAATTGGAGCGATGCTGGAGGAAGGGAGAACAGCAATGATGGTCCCCCTTCCCACTCTTCAAGAAAGGACAAAACGACCCTGGAATTATTACCCGGGAAGCCAATAATAGCCGGAGAAATCTCTGAGGAGATGTACTAAAGCAGGATATCTGTAACCAATGAGAAAACAACGCTGGGACTGCTAAATAGTCAGCACCACTCTCATGAAAGTTATCCCCATGAAGCAAATCTCATCTTGACAGTGTCAATTCTTCACGCCGCAAACACAAGTTACGCGCCAATGATGGTGGAAGGAGGAAAAGCTAAAGGGCGGGTCCTTTCTTCTGAGAGGTTTTGTTTGGCTGAGCTCCATCGAGAGGAGCTAAGTGGCTGGAGATGCTGCCAGCCCACTGGCGAGGGCAGCTGCGGCTGAACCAAGCCAGGAGCGGAAGGGTAAAATGGCCCTTCCCGGAGACCTGCACAAAGCCAGGAGCAAGGCAGTTCAGACTTTTCCCAGCGCCAGTGAAGGAAGCCAGTGCTCCGCCAAGGGACGCCCAATAGGCTGCCTTCCTCCCCGGCCCTTACTGTTAGCTGAGAGACCCAAAGCAAGAGAACAGCGCTTGGGGAGGCTTCTCCACTTGCCTGGCGACCATGGCCTGAGGGTCCGAAGAAGAGCTGCGTCTGAGGGGAAAAGGTCCCTGCCTTCTTTTGCTTCTGCGCGACAAGGCATTTGGGCGCCTGGAAGAGAAAGCGTGTTGCCACCACGGTGTCCTGAGCAACACAGAGCCTTCCCGGAAGAAGCAGGGGCTTCAGTGGAGCCCAGGGGTTTCCCGGCAGCTACCTGTCAGCCTAAGCTTTCGGCGCCTGCGAAGAAGCCACAGAACAGAGCAAACGCCTTCAGGAGAGCGGAGGGCAAAGCTCTCCCTCCCTGCAGGGAGCAGCCCTTGGAGCGCTTGTGGGCGATTTCACAATAGCCCAAAGCTACTAGAAGTGAGCAGCACTCCTCTCGATGGAGCTCAGCCGAACAAACCTCCCAGAAGAAGGGACCCCCCCTTTAGCTTTTCCTCCTTCCACCTTTGTTGGTGCGTAACTTGTATTCGCAGTGTGCAGAATTTACACTGTCAAGATGAGATTTGCTTCATGGGGATAACTTTCGTGAGAGTTGTGCTGACTATTTAGCAGTCCCGGCGTTGTTTTCTCATTGGTTACAGATATCCTGCTTTAGTACATCTCCTCGGACATTTATCTGGCTATTATTGGCTCCCAGGGTAATATTTCCAGGGTCTTTTTGTCCTTTCTTGAAGAGTGGGAAGGGGGACCATCATTGCTGCTCTCCTCTCCTCCGGCATCTCTCCGATTCTGCGACCCAGGGCTGAGGCCAAAGTGCGGGTCCTTGCCAGGGCCAGGATTCCCTGCCTCAGGACTTCAGGTGCAAGCAAAAGGAGGCACGGAATCCTGGCAGGGGTGGCAAGCAAATGGGAAATCCCTGCGGCAGTAAGAGAGTGCAGGCACAGTAAGAGAGCCCACACACTCGGGCTCGGGTTTATAAGGTGAAAATGGTCCTTAAGACGAGGCAAACAAGTCTTAAACTCCGGGTTCATATCACGAAAAGTTCATATGAAGAGGCGTTCCTAAGACGAGGTATCACTGTATTCTGAAAACTTGTCATATTTAACAAGTCCCTGATCATTGACCAAAAAAATAAAGCAATATCATTTTTTTAACATATCAAAATACAGTTGTGTTAAAGAAATTCAATATTGTTTGTGGTGCTTCCAGACAGCTGAGTAATGGTGAAAGCATCAGCAGCTGGCAAATGATTCTATAGGTCTCTTTTTTTCCTTCATCTGTCATCTGCACCTCTATTACTGTCTGGTTTGGTTCTGAAACCCAACAATGCAGACACAGACTTCAGAGATAATCTGAAGTGCAGAAAAAACAATTACTGCCAATCTGCCTCCCATTGAGGACCTCTATAACGCAGGAATCAAAAAGAGGGCCGGGAAAATATTTACTGACCCCTCACATCCTGGATATAAATTGTTTCAACTCCTACCCTTGAAATGCCGCTATAGAGCACTGCACACCACGACAACAGATACAAGAACTAAACAAATAATCCCCTCACCACTGTCAAGCTATTCACTAAGGCTATATTACTATTAGTCCTCTCATCATTCCTATCACCCATCTCCTCCCACTTATGACTGCAGGACCGTAATTTGTTTCTTGTATCGTTATGATTTATATTGACATTGTTTCCTGATTGCCTATTTTTATCTATGACAATCATTAAGTGTGGTAACTTATGATTTTTGATGAATATATCTTGTCTTTTTATGTATATTGATAGCATATGCACCAAAGACAAATTCCTTGTGTGTCCAATCACACTTGACCAAGAAAATTCTATTCTATTCTATTTTATTCTATTCTATTCCTTAAAAGAACTTTACTTTGAAGGAGTCAATCAACATAAAGTCAAAATGTCAAAATAACATAATACTGAACAGGTCATTTGACAAACTGTATTGTTGGCCTTAAGTCAGTGGTTCTCAACCTTTCTAATGCCATGACCCCTTAATACTGTTCCTCATGTTGTGGTAACCCCCAACCATAAGTCTAGCACCAATTCTCCCCACAGATCTTTAAGCTGATTGGCAGAAAGGTCAGAGGGATACCCCCACTGTAAACACCTGATTGGTCAGATTGTAAACATATACTGTATTCCAAGGTGCCAGAATAGAAGCTTTAGTTCCTAACACCATGAAAAATTTGTCTTTTCCCATGGTCTTAGGCGACCCCTGTGAAACGGTCTATCGACCCCCAAAGGGGTCCTGACCCCCAGGTTGAGAACCACTGCCTTAAGTAATGTGACTATTAATTTTTGAAACTGAAGAGATTTGTGTTACAGATTGATTTCGGTCTAGACAAAGAAAGGAGGTGAGAGATCCATTTCATAGATTTTCAATTGCCTGAATCTCCAAAGTTTCTTCCCTACCCCCAACCTTCTGCTTTTAATTTCATATAGATTAGCATTTAGTCAACTGAGATTTTGGGGAGATAAATTACAAATGTCATGTATCAGAGAGGTATACCGTATTTTTTGGAGTATAAGATGCACCGGAGTATAAGATGCACCTTAGTTTTGGGGGAGAAAAATAGGGAAAAGAATCTGTTTACCAGATATTCATCTAGCTAGCATCCTTAATCTGGTCAGTTTCAGCACATTATTTTTTCCTCTGGTTAGGGCTTTAAAAAAACCTTATTTGGAGAGAGTAACAATGAAAAAGTTTGCAAGCCAGTAAGAGCTGGAAACATTGTTAGAACCTGGTTAGGGCTGGAAATAAAACTTCTAAGCAAGTAGAGCCATGAAAAAAACCTGCAAAGACTTAGACCTGGAAAACATTATTTGCAGAGAATAACAATGAAAGACTTTACAAGCCCATAAGAGCTGAAAACATTGTTAGCACCTGGTTAGGCTGGAAATAAACATTTGGAGCAAGAAGAACATTATTCACAGAGAGTAACAGTGAAAGAGCTGGGAACAACATTAGCACCTGGTTAGGGCTGGAAAGAAACATTTGGAGCAAGTTAGAGCAATGAAAAAAATAGCAAAGATAGGACTTGGAAAACATTCTTAGCAGAGAGAAACAATGAAAGAGCTTGCAAGCTGTAAGAACACCGTTAGCACCTAGTTAGGGCTGGAAAGAAACTTACTTAGAGCAAGTTAGAGTAATGAAAAAACTCTGCAAAGACTTAGGGCTTGGAAAATAATTCTTCACAGAGAGAAACAATGAAAGAGCCTGCAAGGTAAGAGCTGGGAAGATCATTAGCAGCTAGTTAGGGCTGAAAAAAAGCTACATTCAGAGTATAAGATGCACCCAAATTATCAGCCTCTTTTAGGGAGGAAAAAAGTATGTCTTATACTCTGAAAAATACAGTAAATAATAATTGTCGTTTCCTATTTATTACTTAAGGTTTTTAAAACATACAGTCAGTTATGTTGGCAACTCACCGCTGCCAACTCAAAACCACTATCTGGCGATGGCCAACTCACCACAACCAATTCGCCATAGGACAGGTCAGAAATTCAATTTTTGACATTCACATTTCATTTTTCCCCTCCTTTTGCATCTTTTCTTTAATGATTTTATTCCATCATTTCTTTGATACTAATGTAACTGTTGCCCAGTTATGAGTTGTCAAATCATGAATTGGCTGTGACAAGTTGTTTTGCAGCAAACTGGCCATGGGAAGTTGGTTGTGGCAAATTGGCAGCGGCAAGTTGGCCACAGCGAGTTGTTCTAGACCCACCTTGGGGATTGGAACAGACAATTTAACAAACCCCATGAACTGCAATATTTATTAATTAATGCTGCCCCTCTTCAAGGATTCAATATTAAAAATTGAATATTGCTGTAATATATATTTTAGTTTTCTGTAATTCCTGTAAAGTTATTATTTTGTAACAGTGAGCTCCAGGGTTGTGCCAACTCTCATCCCTCCAAAAAAATTAATATTTGTCAGATCATATGAAGAAAATACTGCCTCCAAAAAAGTTGCCCATTACTAGCCCAGTACAAAATATTTTAACTACAAAACAAGAAATCAATACTTTTTAAAATGTGTTGCTTACCAGATTCTGCTGTAGAACGTGGTTCTGTTTATGACATCATGCAAAGCACAGGATAGGGAAGAGAAGCAGGAAGAATAAAATGCATTAGAAATGTTATTATGCAAAAGATAACAAGCTTTATAGAATCAGAACTTCATATTCAGAATAAAGTTAAAAACAATAATAATTTCACATTTGTATATTTTTTACTGCATGTGTACTTCAATGGGAAAATAATGGGCACTTACTTTTCTGAAGAATTCGGAAGTCTGGAGAATCATGAATTTCAACTCCTTGACGAAACCAGAGAACATGTAAGGGAGGTGCTCCTCTTACTCTACACTCAAGTACAGTTACTTGTCCTTCATTTGTTGTTGAATTTTGAAGTTCCTGAAAGTTTGATATACAAATAAGTTAATGAAAATACAGACAAATATGACTATCAGGAAAAGTGACATTAACACTGGAAAGCTATAACACCAACATGGGCAATTAACAGCAGCTACTGAAATCTTTTACTTGTTTATTATTTATTACATTATTTTTTCAATTATTTATTTGAATAGTGCAGGGTTTATTTCCAAGTAAATTAGACCAGATGTCCCAAACCCCCAGTCTGTGGACTAGCACACCATACCAGAAACCATACCATGCAAAAAAGTGAAGTTCCACCTGAAGAATACAGGCAGTACACAAAACCACACCCCTCCAGTCCATGATAAAATCTCACTCCAGAGATTTGGTCTCTGGTGCCCAAACTGTTGGGGACTGCTGAAATATTGTCTTAAATCTAGGTCAGTGATTGCTAACTTTTTTGTCGCTGAGGACCTAAGTGTGCGCACATGTGCAAAAGCGGAAGTATGTGTGCACACATCCATAATGCAATGTGCATATGACCTCCCCCCACCCCATTACATGCGTGCACGACCCCATGTGCACTCCACACATGCATGCACAACCTGAAAACCAGCTGGCCGGCAGGAGGCACATACGCATGCACAGTGAAGCTTAACTGGGGCAATGGTTTACATGCCCTGACATGTCTCTGACATATTGGGATTGGTTAATGTGTGATACATCTGACTCGCAAGCCAGGAGTTTAACAGTCCTGGTATAGATAGATTAGATAGAATAGATAGAATAGATAGAATAGATAGATAGATAGATAGATAGATAGATAGATAGATAGATAGATAGATAGATAGATAGATAGATAAATAGATAGAGGTAGGCAGACAGGCAAGTTGATAGGTGGATGAAATTTCCCCAGTTGTAAGCATCTGATCACAACATAACTTGATCATCATAAGGTTTATGCAAATACCAGAATTGACACTTTGTTTAGAAAAAGTATTCCTCTTTTCAAAGCCCGAGATCAAGGTTTCTCAACCTCAGCAACTTTAAGATGTATGAACTTCAACTGGCTGGGAAATTTGTTCAAGACAAGATGCAAGGAAAGAGATACAGGTTGCCCTAGATCAGAGGAAGGCAAAGTTAGCACTTCTATGGCATGTGGACTTCCAGAATTCTTGAGCTAACATGATTGGCTCAGGAATTCTGAGAATTGAATTTCACAAGTCACAGAAGAGCCAACTTGGTTACCCTGCCCATGACTCATGATGGTTAATTTATGGCATGTGTGTCACAAGTGGCACACAGAACTCTCTCTGTGAGTAAGCTAGCTGTTGCCCCAGTTCAGCTTCACCACACATGTTTATATGCTTCCCACCAGCCAGCTGGTTTTTGGGTCTCTGCTGTACATGTGGTGGGGTGGGGTGCACATGGGGGATCTTGTGTGCATGCACAATGGGTGTGTGGCTCATGTGGTGATCGTGCATGCATCCATCGGGATTGCGTGCACATGTGTGGGGTGCACACAGGAGTCATATGCACATGACCTGGGGGGTGGGGAGGTCACATATGTTAGTATGTCTCGGTGCAGCCTTGTGTGAAACCGTCGACATACACACAGCAGAGTTATTACAGTGGGTGTAGTTGTGTGATCCAGTCAGTAAAAGACACAGACTTAGTATTTAACAAAGTATTATTTACATATATACAACACAAAGTAGCAAAAGAGAACAAGCCTCACACAGCCACACACAGCTAAGAATATATCAAAGTAAACTCCCCCCACAGGGAAAGGTGCTGGCACCCTCTTATGGCCAAACCAGCCAAAGCTCTTAAAGACATATTACAACATCACAGTAAACTCCCCCCACAGGGAAAGCTACCATTTGTAGTTTAATACATGGCAACCCCAAAACAGGTGAGTACCATGTACTAACAATCTCTGCCCTTGGGGTTGACAATGTAATGTACATTTAATACAGTTTTACATTTACCAGGTTGTACCTGGTACAATTCTCGACATGTAGTTTAGCTCCTTGTGCTTTGGTGAAATTGTCAGCTATGTTATCTGTACTCTCGCAGTACTCAAGCTTGATCATCCCATCTTAAACACACTCTCTTACATTCAGGTACTTTAAGTCTGTGTGTTTTGATCTTGTCTTGATAGCTTTCCCTTTTGCCATACTTAAAGCTGATTGATTGTCTTCATGTACCATAATAGGCTTATGGCACTCTATAACTAAGTCTAGAAGCAACTGCCAATATACCACTAAATCTGTACATAACTGCGACAGACTAGCAAATTCGGCCTCCATCGTAGACAGACTAAGGTGTTGCTGTCTCATTGATTTCCATCCTACCAAGGCTCCACCAAAAAGAATAGCTAAACCAATCGTAGACTTCCTGGTCACATTATCAGAGGTGAAACTGGCATCTGCGTATGCCGTCAAACTATCATCAGGTTCCATGGTACCCTTCAAATACCGTAAAATCCTCTTTGTCGCCTTCCAATGATATCCAGTCGGCTCTCTATGGTACCGTGCCAAATGATTCACGCTATACGCTATATCCAGTCGTGACCAATTCCCCAAATACGACAAGCTTCCTATAAGTGAACGATACAGTCCCTTATAAACAGCCTTTCCATCCTTATTGCTATGCATGAAGCAACTCTCCATCGGAGTTCTAGCAATCTTGCAACTGTCCATGCTTTATTTCTTTAACAGACTGTTAATCTTTCCAGCCTGTGACAATCTAAAGCCTTTCTTAGTTTTCACAATATCAATGCCCAAATATTGGCTAATCTCACCCAGATTCCGTATCCTAAAGTACTTCTCTAAGTCTTTCACTATCTTATTCACAGACTCTACAGACCGAGCAATAATTGCTATGTCATCTGTAAAAAACAACAATACTTCCTTGGAATCTTGATCATCCCATCTTAAACACACTCTCTTACATTCAGGTACTTTAAGTCTGTGTGTTTTGATCTTGTCTTGACAGCTTTCCCTTTTGCCATACTTAAAGCTGATTGATTGTCTTCATGTACCATAATAGGCTTATGGCACTCTATAACTAAGTCTAGAAGCAACTGCCAATATACCACTAAATCTGTACATAACTGCGACAGACTAGCAAATTCGGCCTCCATCGTAGACAGACTAAGGTGTTGCTGTCTCATTGATTTCCATCCTACCAAGGCTCCACCAAAAAGAATAGCTAAACCAATCGTAGACTTCCTGGTCACATTATCAGAGGTGAAACTGGCATCTGCGTATGCCGTCAAACTATCATCAGGTTCCATGGTACCCTTCAAATACCGTAAATTCCTCTTTGTTGCCTTCCAATGATATCCAGTCGGCTCTCTATGGTACCGTGCCAAATGATTCACGCTATACGCTATATCCAGTCGTGACCAATTCCCCAAATACGACAAGCTTCCTATAAGTGAACAATACAGTCCCTTATAAACAGCCTTTCCATCCTTATTGCTATGCACGAAGCAACTCTCCATCGGAGTTCTAGCAATCTTGCAACTGTCCATGCTTTACTTCTTTAACAGACTGTTAATCTTTCCAGCCTGTGACAATCTAAAGCCTTTCTTAGTTTTCACAATATCAATGCCCAAATATTGGCTAATCTCACCCAGATTCCGTATCCTAAAGTACTTCTCTAAGTCTTTCACTATCTTATTCACAGACTCTACAGACCGAGCAATAATTGCTATGTCATCTGTAAAAAACAACAATACTTCCTTGGAATCTTTCCTCTCTCTGATGAACCTACAGGGATCAGCCTTACTTGCATAAAATTTGTATTTGTATTTATTAGATTTGTATGCCATGTTCTCTAACTCTTTGACAATCATTGAATTCCACTCGAATCCAGATTGCTTCAATCTGTACAAGCTTTTCTTAAGCTTCCAACATTTACCTTTGTCGTGCGTAACACCAGGTGGAATCCTCATAACTATTCTATTTGCAATGGTGCATGCAAATACACAGTTTCCACATCAATGTGGTGCACACAGCACTTGTGCTTTGCAGCACAAACCAATGCTGTCCTCAGAGTTGCAGCTCTCAAACTTGGAGCAAATACCTCATCATAGTCACCCTCCGTATGGGAGAAACCCTTGCTACCAATCTAGCCTTTTACTTAATAGCACCATCAGATCTGGTCTTAATCTTATAGACCCAGCAAGATCCCACTAAATGCTCTCCAGGAGGCAACTGAACTTCCTCATAAACACCCAACTCTTTCATTGCAGCCAATTCTTTTCGCATAGAATCATGCCAATGCTTCTTTTCTCTATCTGGATACATCTTAATTTTGCCATAATGTGATGGTTCCACAACTGCTTTACAAGCTACATTAGCTTGATATCTATCAGGTTCCCACCTAATTCTAGAACCTCTCCTGGGAACAACTACATGGCTACTGCTTGGCATTGGCTCTTCCTTCACTTTACTCTTTACATCCACTACTGGAACACTCTCACTAGTACCTGGAGTTTCCTCATCCAACAACTCCTCATCAACTGACTCTTCTGACTCATTTCTCACACTGCTATGCAGTCTCTGGCAGCTATCCTTCTTCTCCTTAAATAATGGAATTTGAATCATAACTTCCTTACTTGTCCCTTTAGGATGTTCTACCCTATTCCATCCAGTGTTTTCCAGAAACTTGGCACTTGGCCAGAAACATGCACCGGTGTTCTTATCCCAAAATTTAAAAGATCCGTGGTTATTGTGATATCCAACAAAATACAACAACCTTGCTCTATGTTGACCTTTTCTCCTAACCTGCGATGGAATGTGCACCCATGCTGGTGCTCCAAACACATGAAGGTAACTCAAGTCAGGCTTCCTACCGTACCATCTCATGAACGATATCTCTCCAGTAGCTGAGTGAACAACATTATTTAAGATCACATTCACACATAGCAATGCCTCAGACCACAACTGACCCAACAATCCAGAATCTCTTATCATTGTTCTCATCATTGCTTGTAGCGTTTGGTCTCTTCTCTTAACAAATGCATTATGCTGTGGCCTATAAGGCGCAGACAGCCTATGCTCTATACAACAATTATTTAACAAGTCAACAAACCACTTGTTTGTAAATTCTGTACCATTGTCAGTAACCACGCTAACAACCTTCCTATTCATTTTTCTCTCTACAAATCTTAGCCAGTTACAAAACAACCTATAAGTATCTGCCTTCGTCTAAATAAAGCCAAACCTTGAGAAATGATCTACAATGCTCAGAATATATCGTGAACCATCATAGCTAATTTTCCTCATTGGACCTATCACACTAGCTCCAACATATCCTTAGTTTTAAAACGTTCATAACAGTTTACAGGGGTAACCTTGCTTTTCTCTTCATGGCAAATGTTGCAATCTACAAATCTAGAACATGGCTTAAGGTTTATGCCATTAACAACCCAAATTGATTTTTTCACCAATTGAAAATTCAAATGCCCCATTCTTCTATGCATGAGATGAATACAATTATTATGAGGTTTTACATTGCTAAACATGGCATTTGTTTTTGCTTGTTTTCTCTACATTAATTACATATAAACCATCTTTAAGCTCTGCAACAATTTTACACCCCTCTTTCTCAATAATGCAATGGTCATTCTTAAACAATACTGTATAACCCATCTTAGTTAATACATTGACAGATAGTAGGTTATACTTCGCCTGAGGAATATATAATGAGAACATTGTCTCTTTAAGAAACAAACAGTGTGTGTTCCCCTCCCCAGCAGCATTAATTTTCCAGCCTTTAGCTAAACAGATATTTTCCTTACTGGCATTTAGCTTTCCCAACATTTCTTATCATTAATTAAACAATGTGTTGACCCACTATCAACAACCCACAAACGACATTTTACATTCCTGGTTTGTTTTACATTCCTGGTAGCAACAAAAATATCACTAGGCACTTCTTCCTGTCCACAAAATTTTGCCAAATGTCCTTGCTTTTTGCAATTGTAACATTTTCTCACAGTTCTTTTCTTGCTGAGGCTTTTCTTCTCTTAACATCAAATGGTCACTCCGCATATTTGCTTCCTCCAGCAGACGCCCAGTAACCTCAGTCAAAGAAAGTTCATCTTTGGTCAACCTAACGATGATACATAGGCGTCGTAACTGTCATCAAGCGAAGATAAGATAATGTACACTTGATGAATCTCTGAGAAAATAAGCTCTTTTTCATGCAGCTCTGCCAAAATCTCTTTCATCACAGTCAAATGAGCTAGCATGTCTCCATTCCGGGCTAAGCGGGTACGAAAAAGTTTCCTTGTTAACTGTATATGTGCTCCAACACTGTCCCGCACATATATCCTCCGGAAAAAGGCCCAACACTTCGCAGCCGTACTCTCACCACAAATGTGAGTTAGTTGCTGGTCAGCAAGTGTAAGGCCAATAAAGCTACAAGCCTTATCATTGTCCTGGTCAAAGTCTCTTTTCTTCTTGGCATCCTCCTCCACATCAGGATCCAAGGCAGTCAAGTTGGGGGGGTTAGCAACAATGTCCCACAGTCCCTCACATTTCAACAACATACCACATTTAATAGACCATGTGTTTTAGTTGCTTCCATCCAACTGAGCAATGGAGAAAGCCTTACTGGACTGGAACGTTGCCATCTTAATAATACTGTTACAACAAATACTAACTGTAATACAATGCTGGCTAAATTAAACCACACATTAACAAACTACAGTCCACTCTGCCACCAGTGGCCCATAACCAATGTTAGTATGTCTCGGTGCAGCCTTATGCGAAACCGTTGACATACACACAGCAGAGTTATTACAGTGGTGTAGTTGTGTGATCCAACCAATAAAAGACAGAGACTTAGTATTTAACAAAGTATTATTTACATATATACAACACAAAGTAGCAAAAGAGAACAAGCCACACACAGCTAAGAATATATCAAAGTAAACTCCCCCCACAGGGAAAGGTGCTGGCACCCTCTTATGGGCAAACCAGCCAAAGCTCTTAAAGACATATTACAACATCACAGTATAAACTACCATTTGTAGTTTAATACGTGGCAACCCCAAAACAGGTGAGTACCATGTATTAACAACATGCACATTACATTATGGGTGTGTGCATATGCATGCACACTTTTATACATGCATGTACACTTCCACCACTCGGTGATGAAAAGATTAGCCATCACCCGAACCCGCATGTGTTTTATATCAATTTTTCACCTTTGACTTTATCAAGCAACACCCCCCAAAAAACCCCAAATTATCTGTACAGCACCTTTTCCACTGGTAGCAATTATTTTATGTATAAGTACTTATGCACTATCAATATTTTCAAAAAACATGCAAAAATGCTAATTTGGAAATTTTATTTTTTACATTTTTGAATCACCTACCTGTCTCAGAGAGGAATTATACAATAAAATGTTAATAAAACTGCATGTAAAAATTAAAAATTTAGAAGGAGTCAAGGAAGATTAAAATGTGTTAAAATTAGTTAAAAAGGGGGTATCTTACGGTGGCAAGAAGTGGTTATGGACCTTCACATTTTCACCTCAATCTTTTAAGGTCCAGAAATCATTTTGCAGCCTAATTTAGGGATTTTTTTCAAGATTTGTGGAATATTTAAAGGTGCGGTTTAGGGCATTTTATCTTCCACTTTTGTTCCAGCTCTTAATTATGTAGAAAAACAAACAAACAATGTACCATGTATCAAAATGTATCAAATTTTACCATATTCAGTTTCCAAAGATTGAGATGCTAGAAAGCTGCATGCAGTCCAAGATCAGCCTATTCCAACTTATAAAGTGCAAGTAGAAGATAAGATTACAGAAAAAAAATCCCAATATTTCTTTCCAAAGTATAAATCACCCTTCTAAATCAGAAGTGCCATCTGCCAATCCCCATAATTACTAAGTATGCACTTAGTACCCTATTGGGGAAATAGGCACACACAAAAAATCACTATTTGTTAACACTCTTATAGGCTTTAAATTTTCTATAATTACATGATTTCAGGCTAGAATATTGGTTGAGAAAACAGACCTTTGTAAAAATAGGTGTAGCATGGCTAGGTTTTGATCCGTATAATTTGCAGAGATGTAAAGTAGGACTTTGAACCTGTAAAAATATCATATGCAAATATTGTTAAAGCATATCTGCATTATTAATAATGTAGACTGCCATTTAAACAATAATATAAGGTATATTTCTATTCCCATTTTCTCTATTTTTGCCTTGAATATGCAGTGGAACTTTGGCTAACGACCACAATCCGTTCTGGAATGTTGGTCATTAGCTGAAATGTTCGATATCCGAAACAATTTTCCCCATAAGAAATAAAGGAAATAGATTTAATTGGTTCCCAGCCTTTATTTCTTATGGGGGAAAATTGATCCCTCGTTTATCGCGGGTGTTCTGTTCCAGGACCACCCGTGATAAAGGTTTTTTTTCTCCCCTCCAACATCCATTGTCCCTCACTCCCTCACTCCCCCCCTCACCTCTTTACCTCTTGTCTCTCTGCCTTCGTCTCCTCGGCAGGCGGGCACTGAGTTTGCTGGTCCCAGGGGGGCTTCTCTTTGCGGCCAACGACAGCCACTGCGCCTGCAGTGGGAACTTGGGCCTGGTCATGGACATGATGTTCCCAGTGCTGCTGCTCCTCGAAAGGAAGCTGCCGGAGCCACCTCAGAAGTTGCCGCCGCCACGGCCAGGACCAGCTGGTGGTGGCGGCAACGGCAAGTGCTGAGGCAGCTCCAGCAGCTTCCTTTCAAGGAGCAGTAGTGCCGGGAACATCACGTCCATTTGCAGGCCCCTGCCGCAGCTGTCTTTGAAAAGAAGCCACTGGAGCTACCCGCCACTGTCCTCAAAGAGAACCCGCCGCCCAGACCAGCAAACTCAGAGCCTGCCTCGTCATAGCCAAAGCGATGCTTTGCTGCTCTCCTGGCAAGGAGATGAAGGCAGAGGTAAGAGGTAAAGAAATAAGGGGGGAGTGAGGGACAATGGCTGTAACATTTTGAGTAAAACCAAAAATTTCTGTTTGGTATCCAAATTTTAGTTCGGTATCCGGTGCAAAGTTTTAACAAAATTTTTTGGTTGTTATCAGAAATGTTCGCTATCCAAAGCATTCATTAACCAAGGTTCCACTGTAGTACAAACATATTAAAATTAATATTAAAATATGGTGTAAATGCCCTGAGTCTTCAGAGAGGAGCGGCATAGCTCTCGGGTTCTCCCTCCGGGCGCACGCATGCCTTGGATTTTTCCTCCCCTTGCCATTGCAGAACTGCAGAAGCGAGGAAGTGTCATAGAGGCTGCTGTAGCTAGAGAACCGGTCTCCATCATGCCGAAGGTGGTTTCGCGCCCCTCTCCGGGCCCACTTGGGATCCCGGGGGGGGCCCTCCCCGCCAGCCTTAAGTCCAAACAACTCCTTCCAGCCTCCCTCCTTTTTTCCCTACCTGCCTCCCAGTCCAACTCGGGCTGCTGTTCGGCTCCTTTAGGGCAGCTCAGTTCTCTCACCCCCCTGCCTTCCCTTCCAGCTGAGGAGAAAAGCGGCAGCGGCCCAAGCCACGGGCGGAGTGAATGCAATTGGCAGAGGCAGGCGGGCAGGCCAGCCCCAGGCCCCTCAGCTTTTGCACTGTGTGTGGGTGAGAGAACTGAGCTGGCTCCTTTAGGGCAGCTCAGTTCTCTCTCACACACACCGCCTCCTCTTGCAGCAGAGGAGAAAAGCAGTGGTGGCTTTTGCACTGTGTGTGGGTGAGAGAACTGAGCTTTCCAAAAGGAGTCAGCTCAGTTCTCTCACCCACACACAGTGCAAAAGCTGAGGGGGCTGAGGCTGGCCTGCCCGCCTGCCTCTGCCAGTTGCTATGACAACACATTCACTCCGCCCGTGGCTTGGGCCGCCGCCACTTTTCTCCTCTGCTGGAAGGGGAGGCGGTTTGTGTGTGAGAGAACTGAGTTGCCCTAAAGGAGCCAGCTCAGTTCTCTCACCCACACAGAGTGTCAAAGCTGAGGGAGCTGGCTCTGCCAGTTGCCATGATAACGCATTTACTCCGCCCGTGACTTGGGCTGCCGCCACTTTTCTCCTCTGCTGGAAGAGGAGGTGGGGGGGTGAGAGAACTGAGCTGCACTAAAGGAGCCGAAGAGCAGCCCGAGTTGGACTGAGAGGCAGTGGGGAAAAAAGGAGAGAGGCTGGAAGGAGTTGTTTGGACTTAAGGTTGGTGGGGAGGCCCCCCCCCAGGATCTCAAGTGGGCCCGGAGAGGAAAGGTTCAAGGCATGTGTGCGCCCGGAGGGAGAACCTGAGATGGATGTGCTGGAGAAGCTGGCAAGGAGAACCATCCACCCCCCCCCCCCATCTGCCCGCCAAGCTCCCAGCTTTGCTACTTGGAGAAAGAATGGGGCTTTTTTCGGCGCTTTCTCTCTGTGTGTGTTGGTTTAGCTGAAGGAGGGGAGCAATCTTATTTCTGCCTGGCTGAAAGAAACGCTGGGTAGTTTAGTTATTAGCTTCATGAGAAGTAGAGGGAAAGACCAAGAGCTGTGCCTGCCTGCCTGTGGAGCCTCTTCCCACTATAGGATTGCATTGACAGGTGTCTAATAGAGGATTGTGAAGATTTATGGAAAAGAAAATTTAAAAATAAATAAATAAAAACCCAACAGCTTCACCTTGTGTGTGTGTACGAAAGGGGGAAAGCAATTTGTGATTGACGTGTTCCCCTCATTATCCAAAATAAGCCAGGAGAATCGGGGAAACGCAGGCAGGCAGACGGGGTGCAGGGTCCTTGGTGTCTCTTTTTTCCAGCCTCCCGGCTTTTTTTGGATAACTGCAGAGGCAAAAAAACCCCAGAGACAAAAAAACGACCCATTCCAAAGCAAACCGACGTGAGAGTAGAGTCCTGAGCCCTGTTCTCTTCAGCAAAGACAAGAGAGCCGGTGGTTTTAAACCTCTGCATTTTTTTTCCACCTTCCCAACGCAAAACCCCCCAACCTGCCTTCAATCTCAAGACCGCCTCAAACACAGATTACTGGGAGAATCGGGGAAATGCCAGGGATGTCGTTGCCTCCTTTCTTTGCAAGGCGGTTTCAGGAGTGGAAAGGTGGCCAAATGAGCTCCTCGGGAGTCAGGACATTGAGCCTTGCTTGCCGCTGGGGGAATCTCGCGGCGTCAGGCAAAAAAACCACCAAGGCAGAAGGGATTTCGGACTGCGGTCTTGGGAATCCAGAGCGCAGCTTCGCTGGGAGCGCCTTCTTCAAATGCTTCGGGAACGCCTGCCCCGCCTTTCCTGCAGCCCCTTCGCTGATAGCCCTGGATGAAAGTGCTCCCAGTGAAGAAGATGCGAGAGGGCGGGGCAGGTGTTCCCGAAGTGCTCGGAGAAAACCCTCTCACAGCCCCTTCGCTGGGAGCGCTTTCGCCGAGTCAGCCCCTCTGCTCCAGCCCTGCCCTCCCAAAGGGAGAGGCTGCCATATCCCGGCAGATTCCATCCCTCACGCTAGGACAAGGGGATAGTGGCGGCGGTTTCCCTTTGAGAAGCAGCAGCAGCGCTGGGAATATCTGATCCACCCCCCCGCCGCACCCCACTCCTGAACAAGGATCCAAATGCCGGCAGTAATGGGCAAAAGGGGTGAGTTTTGGGCTTGAACACATTATTCGCTGTTCCATTGATTCCTATGGGAAACATTGTTTCGTCTTACGAACTTTTCACCTTACGAAACTCGTCCCGGAACTAATTAAGTTCGTAAGACGAGGTATTACTGTAGTTGTTGGAGTTGATGTTTGTAGATTGTGAATCACTGCAGTTATTAAATTATCAATATGGTTGTTAAGTAAATCTCTCTTCCCAATTGACTTTGCATGGCAGAAGGCCCTAAAAGATTATCACATGAAAAATATCCATAAATATGAGTCATCTGCCAAACCTCTGGATTTGGTCATGTCACCATGGGGATGTTGCAATAGTTGCAGGTGTGAAAAATGGTCACTTTTTCAGTGTTGTAATTCAAACAGTCACCGAATGAAGTGCTATAAATTGAAGACTACCTGTAGTGTTGTTTGTTTGTTTGTTTATTTAGATTTGTATGCCGCCCCTCTCCGCAGACTCGGGGCGGCTCACAACAAAGTGCAAAAAGACAATTTATAACAAATCTAAATTTCTACTAAAACATTTAAAACCCCATTTCTAAACACACATACATACACACATACCATTCATAAATTGTATATGCCCGGGGGAGATGTCTCAGTTCCCCCATGCCTGGCAACACAGATGGGTCTTAAGGAGCTTGCGAAAGGCAAGGAGAGTAGGGGCAGTTCTAATCTCCGGGGGGAGTTGGTTCCAGAGGGTCGGGGCCGCCACAGAGAAGGCTCTTCCCCTGGGGCCCGCCAACCGACATTGTTTAGTTGACGGGACCCGGAGAAGGCCAACTCTGTGGGATCTAATTGGTCGCTGGGATTCGTGCGGCAGCAGGCGGTCTCGGAGATATTCTGGTCCAGTGCCATGAAGGGCTTTAAAGGTCATAACCAACACTTTGAATTGTGACCGGAAGTTGATCGGCAGCCAATGCAGACTGCAGAGTGTTGGTAAAACATGGGCATACCTAGGTAGGCCCATGACTGCTCTCGCAGCTGCATTCTGCACGATCTGAAGTTTCCGAACACTTTTCAAAGGTAGCCCCATGTAGAGAGCATTACAGTAGTCGAACCTCGAGGTGATGAGGGCATGAGTGACTGTGAGTAGCGAGTCCCGATCCTGATAGGGCCGCAACTGGTGCACCAGGCGAACCTGGGCAAACGCCCCCCTCACCACAGCTGAAAGATGGTTCTCTAATGTGAGCTGTGGACCGAGGAGGACGCCCAAGTTGTGGACCCTCTCCGAGGGGGTCAATAATTCCCCCCCCCAGGGTAATGGAAGGACAGATGGAATTGTCCTTGGGAGGCAAAACCCACAGCCACTCCATCTTATCCGGGTTGAGTTTGAGTCTGTTGACACCCATCCAGGCCCCAACAGCCTCCAGGCACTGGCACATCACTTCCACTGCTTCATTGACTGGACATGGGGTGGAGATGTAAAGCTGGGTATCATCAGCGTACTGATGATACCTCACCCCATGCCCTTGGATGATCTCACCCAGCGGTTTCATGTAGATATTAAATAGCAGGGGGGAGAGGACCGACCCCTGAGGCACCCCACAAGGGAGAGACCTCGGAGTCGACCTCTGACCCCCCACTAACACCGACTGCGACCGACCGGAGAGGTAGGAGGAGAACCACTGAAGAACAGTGCCCCCCACCCCCAACCCCTCCAGCCAGTGCAGAAGGATACCATGGTCGATGGTATCGAAAGCCGCTGAGAGGTCAAGAAGCACCAGGACAGAGGATAACCCCCTGTCCCGGGCCCGCCAGAGATCATCCATCAACGCGACCAAAGCAGTTTCCATGCTGTAACCGGGCCTGAAACCCGACTGCTGGGGACCTAGATAATTGGCTTCTTCCAAGAATTGCTGGAGCTGGAGTGCCACCACTTTCTCGACAACCTTCCCCATAAAGGGAAGGTTGGAGACTGGCCGGTAGTTGTTAAGTACGGCTGGGTCCAGGTAAGGCTTCTTGAGGAGGGGGCGCACGAGCGCCTCTTTATAGGATGATGGAAAGGATCCCCTCCCCAAGGAAGCGTTGATAATCTCCTGGACCCAGCTCCGTGTCACCTCTCTGCTGGCCGAAACCAGCCAGGAGGGACACGGATCCAATAAACAGGTGGCGGAACTCACAGCTCCAATGGCCTTGTCCACTTCATCAGGTGTCACCAGCTCAAACTCTTCCCAGACAGATGGACAAGTACGAGCCCCAGTCACCTCAACTGACTCGTTGTCAGCCGACTCTGTTTTCCAATTGGAGTCTAGGTCCGCCCGGATCTAAGCGATTTTATCAGCGAAAAACTTGTTAAAATCCTCAGCACTACTCTGTAAGGGCTCCCCAACTCCCCTCTGATTAAGAAGGGAGCGGGTCACCCTAAACAGAGCGGCCGGGCGAGATTCCGCTGATGCAATCAAGGCGGCATGATACGCGCATCTTGCCGCCTTGAGTGCCACTTTGTAAGTCTTAATAAAAGCTCTTACAAGTGTTCGATCAGATTCAGACTTACTCTTCCTCCATCGCTTCTCTAGACGTCTCTTCTGGCGTTTCAACTCCCGGAGCTCCTCGTTGAACCATGGAGCTCTACGGGGTCTAGCGCCGCGGAGAGGTCGCAAAGGCGCAATCCGATCAAGAGCCTCCGCTGCAGCCTTGTTCCAGGCTTCTGCAAGAGACTCCGCCGAACTGTGGACGAGTGCATCTGGAATAACCCCAAGCGCCATCTGAAAGCCCTCTGGGTCCATCAGGCGTCTGGGGCGTAACATCTTAATTGGTTCCGCCTCCCTGCGGGGAAGGATTGGAGCCAGGAAGTCAAGCCGTAGTAGGAAATGGTCTGACCATGACAAAGGCAATACTTCTAAGCCCCTTAGTCTCAGACCATTACTCAATTGCTCAGAGAGGAATACCATGTCGGGTGCGTGCCCTCCCTCGTGCGTTGGACCCTGTATTACTTGAGTCAGGTCCATGGCTGTCATGGTGGCCATGAACTCCTGTGCCAGTCCAGAGGATTCGCCGAGTGACGGCAGGTTGAAGTCCCCCAAGACAATAAGTCTGGGGAACTTCACCGCCAACCCGGCTACCTCCTCGAGCAGCACAGGCAGGGCTTTAGACACGCAGCTGGGAGGCAGGTACGTGAGAAACAAGCCCACCTGAACCCCTAAGTCCGACTTCATCAAGAGAGACTCGCAACCCGCAATCTCTGGAGCAATGAGTCTACATAGGCAAAGGCTCTCCCTGGCTATAATAGCCACTCCTCCCCCCCTTCCCTGGGGTCGAGGTTGATGCCATATCTGAAACCCAGCTGGGCAAATTTCAGAGAGAGGAACTCCTCCCTCTGGGCCCAGCCAGGTTTCAGTAATACATGCCAGGTCGGCCTCCCTATCCAGGATTAAGTCCCGGATGAGGAGAGCTTTATTTACCACCGACCTGGCATTAAGCAGCAGCAACCTGAGCCCAGGGCCAGAATTACACTCACCACCAGTACCCAAGGTTGAGCTCACAGAGCCAGAACAAGGGATTGTTATTAAGCAACGATCCCTCGTTCCCCTGGAACGGCTAACTCTGTGGCCCCCGCCATATCCCTTAATATTTATTAATACCGTAATGCTATCATACCTGAACTTTGTATAGAAAGGTGAGCAAGGACTCTTCATAAAATAAATGCACCAAGAATAGAAGAATCCAAGGCAGAAAAGAAGGAAAGGTCTTGTAGTTGCAGGATATATCTACATGTTATTATTAATTTAATAATAATTTAATTACCATATTTTTCAGTCTCCCAGCAATTTGCATCCTTGCAGCAAATAGCCAACAGCCTGGTCGGCTTCAGCACAGCCTGATTTAGCACAAGTAGCTGATTTGTATTTGGATCTGCCCCCCGGAATATCACTGATCAGCTGCTCCAGGCTGCGGGGATCACTGTCGCCTATTGCCATTGTCACCTATTGCCATTTCCATGCACCCGTTTTTTGGGCATTGTATGTCCCATTTTCGGCCTCTGCATGCCCCATTTCAGCTGTCACCTGGAACGGACCAAAAGCAAAACACACAGAAGCCAAAAATGGGGTATGTGAAGACCAAATATGGGATGCATGGAGACTGAAAATGCGGAAGCTGGAGGCGGTGATAGGTGGCAGTGGTGATGGGTGGTGACAACAGTGATCCCTGCATCTAAAGTAGCTGATCAGTGGTATTCCAGGCAGTAGATTCAATCGCCAATTAGCTGCTTGTGCTAAATCAGGCTATGCTGAAGCTGATCAGGTTGTCTGCTGTTTGCTGCAAGGAGCCAAATTTCTGGGAAGCAGAAGGCTGAAGGGTGGGGGGCTGGTGGGTGGGCTGGGCTTTAGCAAAATTCTGCCTGTAAGACACACAGATATTTCCATCCACTTTTTTGGGGGTGGTGGTGTTTGGCCCATTCCAGGTCTTATAGTCCAAAAAATAAGGTGAATCTTCAGTTCCATAGAAGATCTGCATGAAGTAATGACAGAGCTGATCGCCTGGATAGATGGACATCCGGTTATGAGATCACTGCCACACTGCCATAGATGTTATGTTTATAATTATGTGGATTGTGTATATGTTTACTTCTCTTCTGTCATGTTCTCATATGCTAAATAATAATAATAAATATTAATTAATGTAATAAACATTTAATGTTCTAAAGTAGCACATAATATATACCTGCTCATTAGGCACAGAGATAGGCTGTATTACTGCCGTGGTAATTCCAGACTTTGGAGCTGACAATCCAATTGTCAATGAAACAGAAGTGCTTTTCTTCTGAGCTCTGGATATATGAACAAATCAAAATGCAGAAAGTCATTTAGTGTACTAATTAAATGCTTCCCATTTAATGAAATAGAACACTGTAGAGCATTTTCTCATGATTAGTTCAATTGCTAAGTTCCACACTAACTTTTCACCCTGTTATTTCATTGGTAGTTAAGTGATAGGGAATAGGAAATTACATAAGTATAATTAAGTCATACCGACATCAGGAAACTTTGGGGAACATCCTTCGAGTTCTAAAAACTTGTTTTATCTGAGCACACACCCAACCTCAATAGTTTATTCTATTCTTGCTCTTAGCAATTTAAGGGGGGGAAACATATACTTTGAATCCACATTCTTTAATCAGCTAACATTTTAATATTAATAATTGCTCCAAGCTGTAATTATACATATCTTAAAATAAAGCAAGTGGGTTTTTTTCCTGTCAAGCTGATTTCTATTTTTTTTAACCTTTTTGTTAATTTGTTTTTAAACAGAATTCCACATTTGGGTTGATAAGTTACAGTTTTGTTCTAACAATCATACAAAGACTGAGGATCACTGTTCCCTCTAACCTGCGCTATGCGCTATAGCACAGGAGATTTGAGAGCTCGGCGCACAAATTTTCAATTCTGGCGCAGAGGTCTCAAATCTTTTTTTCCCCGGTCCCGTGGCCGGAAAAATTTGGAAGGCACGAAGAAGGAAGCTGAGCTTCCAGTCTCACAACTTTTTGCTGAGGGCACAAAGAGCAAAAAGTTGCGAGACCGGAAGCTGAGCTTCCTTCTTCGCGCCTTCCAAGTTTTTCCGGCAAAGTTTGGAGCAAATACGCACACAGCCCTTCCATGGAGGCGCTGAGCTTCAGCCCTGAGGTGGCATCTCCCACAGCTGCAGCGCCCCGCCCGGCTGGAGCTTCCCTGGGTGCAACAGGTGAGCTTTGCAGCTCTCAGGCACAGGAAGGGCTCAGGCCTGAGGTGGGTCTGCAGGGGCAGTGGGGCTGGGCAGCAAAGGTGGGCGTGGGGCAGCAGGGTGGGCAGCGAAGGCCGCGGTGCCAAGTGGGGGTCAAAGTAGGAGAGGGAGGGCGCTGGCAGCGGCGGCTGGTCATGTTGCTGGACGCCGTACATGATGGCGCTGCACTGGGCAAGGGCGCGTGGCTGGCACCTCCGTCCCAGCCCAGTCAATGGGCCACTGCCAGCCCTGTGCCCATGCCCAGTGCAGCGCCAGCATGTACAGCATCCAGCAACATGACCAGTTGCCACCGTGGTATACGAGAAAGCAAGAGTGCGCAAGGGATAAAAGTTGCAGCCGTGGGCCCGTGGCGTTCCTTCTCCCCCCAAATAAAGCATCCCCCTCCAGCCTTTGGATCGGGTGATTTCTTTGCCCGGCCTCGGTTGCACTGTGCTGCACTTTGGCCAACCGCCCCCCACAAGCCCGCCCTGGGCCGAAAGCGGCCACCGCTGCTTAACTCACGTTGCCACTGAGATCTTGGAGAGCCACGCTCATGGCTGGCGATGCCAGGGAGGGTGAAGGGGTGGATGCGGCCACTGCCTCTTAGCTGAGGAACCGGCCAGGGACAGAGGTGACGGCAGAGTCCGGCGCTGGGGCCATGCTTTGCCACTCCCCCATGGCGCCACATACTGGCAAGCCGCCCTCTGCTCTCTCTCTTTCCGATCTCTCTCTCTCCCCCCTTGCTCTCTTTCTCACGCTTTCTCTCTCACTTTTTCTCTCTCTTTCTCTCTCCCCCCTCTTGCTCTCTCCTTTCTCTCTCCCTCTCTCTTTCTTTCTCTCTCACATCCAGCCGCCGCCATCCGTGACTCCGCCCTGGAGCTCCCATCCTGCCGCTGACCCATGGCTACTGCCCAATGCCAGTTGCCAGCATGGTGTACAATAAACAGAGAGAAAGTAAGAGAGAAAGAGAGAGATAGCAAGAGAGAGAAAGTAAGAAAGAAAGAGAGAGAAAGAGAGGAGAGAGAGAAAGAAAGCAAGAGAAAGAAAGCAAGAGAAAGAGTCAGAGAGAGAGAGAAAGCAAGAGAGAGAAAGAAAAGGAGAGAAAGGAGGAGGAAGGGAGAGAAGAAAGGAAGAGAGAGAAAGAGAGAACAAGAGAGAGAGAGAGAAAGCAAGAGCGAGAGAGAGCAACAGACAAAGCAAGAGACAGAGAGCGAGAGAGAAAGAAAGAGGGAGAGAGAAAGAATGAGAAAGGGAGAGAAAGAAAGAGAGAGATAGAGAAAAGGAGAGGAAGTGAGAGAGAAATGAGAGCAAAAAGGGGAGAGAAAAAGAGAAATTAGAAAATGATTGAGGCAGAAAATGAAAGGAAAGAGAAACTAAAGAGAGAGAGAAGTGACTCTTGATTTAAAGCATGTGATAAAAAGCACCCAAAGAATAAGAGAGAAAAAACCCCAGCCCTCACCTGTTTTTGGAAATGGTTCAAGAGTGTGTATACACACACACACGGGGGGGAGGAGAAGAGGGATGGAAAAAGAGAGAAGTGAGAGGGGGAAGGAATGAGAGAAAAAGGGAGGAAGAAGGAGAAATGAGAAACAAATGAGAAAGAAAAGGGGGAGAGACAGGAGAGGGACTCAGAAATGAAACAGTGGTGGGAATTTGAGGAGGGATGATTGATTATTAAATATGGATTGATTATGGAATGATGGTATAAGATATATTTAGATGTTGTTTAATATTAGGATGTATTAATTCATAAAATTTGATTAGAAGTTTAGAACTATATAGAATTACATAGGTAAAATTAATGGAAGATACATAGGATAAATAAGGGGTTTATGATATGTACTGTATGATTTTATGACTTTGCATTATGAATTTAAAATATACTTGGAAATGTAGAAGATTGATGAAAATTAATAATAGTAAATGAAGTGCCTGAAAATTAATTGAGCTTGGAGATATTGAATGAAATTATAGAAAAGTAAATATGGAAATATATTAATTGATGCATTGGTGTCCAGATAGATTTTCATAGTACTATTAGATTACCATAATACTATGATAAATATTTAAGAAATAAAGATTTTAAAGCACGGATTTATTAACAGTTGTGTTTTTGGTTTTGCTGGTTGTTTTAGTTTTAATAGTAAAAGATTTTGGCTTTGTGTATTATTGATTTCTTTTAATAAAAAAGAAGGGGATTTTTTTTTCTGAATCAGGGAAAAGGTGTATAAGGGTCTTTTGTTTCTTTTAAGAAGAATGTATAAGAAGGAAGAGTAGGCATGATGGCCTATTTGGATTTATAAGGGGATAATGATATTAATTGAAATATAAAATAACAGAATAACATAGTGGGAAGGGACTTTATTCTGTCCCAGCACCCAGCCACAAATAATTACGCAATAGGTGGTCTTGGGTGACATCTGTGAAAAAAAAATCAGGCATGAAAAATTTATTTTTATTTGTTTGTTTGTTTGTTTGTTTATTTAGTCTTCTATGCCGCCCAGTCCCAAAGGGACTGCCGCTCAGACACTATACTTTTCCACCCACACCAAAAAATAATTAGAGGGAACATTGCTGTGGATATAAATATTTTCCTTAGCAAATTTGCAGTCAAAATTCCAAATTAAAGAAGACATTCTCATCATCGCAGTATCCTATTTCTATGCCAGAAGTAGTATTCAAACTGTTCTTGTGGATAAAAGTGATAACATTTGTATACCAAGCTATTTAAATAAGCTGAATTACTTACTGTAAGACATTCTGATTAGGGACCTATAACTAATTAGCTACATTTTCCATTGTCTGTGTCTTCAATAAGTAGAAAACTGCAGCTTATTATGTTTCCAATGCAGCAATGAAACTCTTAACGCCAATATTTCCTCATCAAATTATTTGTATTTTTGGAACTCTTACATTACAACAGATATTTTTACTGATATGCTTGGAATTCATTTTAGGAATATGAAATGATTAGCAATATTAGCATAGTCATCCTACAATCAAGATTCAATCCATCACATCAACAGCACTTAAATGTTGATTAACAGTAGTTAATTATTTCCCTGCATAAAGTGATTATAGGAGGAAGATGTGAAGTACAGTAGAACAGCTTAGCAATTATCTTTGCAGGCTATAGAAACATTAAACATTGTTGGTTTTGTTCTGTAAACTTACTGGGGCATGGCTCCAGATTTTGTTTTGAAATGTACACTATCAGAATCAGAGGAACTGGCACCTGCACAAAAGTAGGAAACAGAATTATTAGTGATAACATCAGGTTTAACACAGTCGCAAGTTTATTAACAAAATATTTAAGACAGGGGTGTCAAACTGAATTTCTTTGAGGGCTGGATCAGCATTGTAGTTCTCCACCATGGGTTGATGGGGCAAATGCCTCCTACAGCACCCTGCTGGCCAAAATGGGATATGAGAGGGACCCCCTGCCCCATTTTCGGCCTGGACGGCCTCCTACAGCACTTTGCCAGCCAAAACGCGGGGGGTGGGCTGTGCCCTGTTTTGACTGCCAAAGGCACCATGAGCTGGTCTTTGGCTATTTCCATACCTGTCCTCTGGGCCAGATGTAAACACCTCATGGACTGAATCCTCCCCACGTGCCTTCTTCTTCTTCTTCTTCTTCTTATTATTATTATTATTATTATTTATTAGATTTGTATGCCGCCCCTCTCCGAGGACTCGGAGTGGCTTGAATTTGACATCCCTGATTTAAGACAATCTCCATGATTTCAGTATTGCTGAAATTTCCATGGCACTTTGATGCTCACCAATCTTCTCCGATCCAATTATTGTAATTTATTTAATTCAGTTTTTAATATTAAGATACACAAAAAAATTAGCATTTTGCACCATTCTGTGAGGAAAAAAAGGTATGTCCTGTTTTATAACATTTCAGTTTTTTTAAAAAAGAATTTTCCAAAGTCTAATGTTGAAAAGGTATAATTAAAAATAGAAGAACTGCTACATATAGGCTTTTTAATCATTGCAGACATTGACATTTTAGACATGCAGATTCAGACTGCAGACTCATAGACTTATGAAAGTTAGAGATGCTTTTAAATACGGTAGTAAATACGGTAGTAAAAACAGAACCCAATGCGTGACATTTTTATTGTCATGTCTTCTTACCTTCAACAAATAATTCTGCTGAAGAAGAAGAAGAGCCAAGAGAATTGAAGGCCAGGCAACTGTAGCGCCCTGTGTCGTCCTCAAAAGCTTCTGCTATAATTAATGTCTGGAGTCCTCCACTTTCAGAACAGATCAGAATATCAGGAGAATTTTGTAGTTCTTTACCTTCACAGAACCACCTTTGAACAACATTCAATTGGACAGTGAGAGACAAAGAAAAGAGTCATTACCAATATTGATAATAAAAACAATACAAAACAGCAACAGACCTTTACATGAGAACCAACTGTTTAACCATTAGATACTGGCATTTGAATTGTTACAAAGTTAGAATAATTTTGCAGACTTCTCTGGGAATGTTGTTGTTGTTATTATTATTGTTATTGTTATTATTATTATTGTCAGTACAACACAGCAAACGAGATCTCTATGCTGGATTTCATATTTCATCATCAGTCGGGCGCTGCATGATGTAGTGGTGAATTATGTGTGCCAATCCCAGTAAAGCGGCCTTTTGCAATTGACAGGTGGAGATTTTGTCAATTCCAATGGTTTTCAAATGTCCGCTGAGATCCCTTGGCACTGAGCCTAACATGTCAAGGACCACTTTCACTGGCCTATGCCAGAGTCGATTTTTAGATCTTCATATTTCACTAATTTCTCTAGTTGCTCCTCCTCAATTCTGCTGTCTCCTAGGATTGCGATGTCGATGATCCATACTTTTTCTCCACAATCAGGATGTCTGGCATGTTATGCTTCAGAATTTGGTCAGTCTGAAGTCGGAAGTCCCACAGTAGTTTTGCTTGCTCATTTTCGATCACTTTTTCAGGCTTATGATCCCACCAGTTCTTTGCCACTGGTAGATGGTAGTTCTGGCAGAAGTTCCAGTGGATCATCTGTGTCACAGCATCGTATCTATGCTTGTAGTCAGTCTGTGTGATCTTTTTGCAGCAGCTAAGTATGTGATCGATTGTTTCATCTATTTCTTTACAGAGTCTGCATTTTGGATCATCTGTTGATTTTTCAATTCTGGCTTTGATAGCATTCGTTCTAATGGCCTGTTCTTGTGCAGCCAGAATTAGTCCTTCCGTCTCCTTTTTGAGTGTTCCTCTTGTAAGCCATGACCAGGTTTTTTCTTTATCCACTTTGCCTTCAATCTTCTCCAAGAACTGGCCATGCAATGCTTTGTTCCGCCATCTGTCCATACGACATTGAGTTACAGTTTTTCTGTACTGGTCCTTAGTTTGCTTTACCTTGAGAAGCTTCCTATTGTTGACCTCTATCTGTTGTGGTTAGCTCTGGCCCAGCTCCTGCCCCAAGGAATGTGGAGGTGGAGGTGGGGGAGGCATCCACATGCCGCAGGCCTGTTTTGCTCCCAGGAGAATCTGCCGACGAAGTCTCCCCTTACCAAGGAAGCGTGAGTGACAGGGAAGAGGGGAGTTTGGCAGACAGCCCAGGAGGAGATCAGTCATCTGTATCATCCCTGGATTCTGAACAAGAATTAATGAGACATCCACGCATGTGTAGAGTGATGCATAGGAGACAACAACTGAAGGATTATTACAAGAGAAAATGAGGCCACTTGTGGTTGGGTGGGGCTGCTGTAATTAGTGCTACAGATAAAAGTGCAGCCTGGTGTTTTAGCCTCATGGCAGTTTATCTGATTCATTGTTTCGTCAAGATCGTGGTTTTTGCTGTTCAGGATTGTGTGTGTGGACGCTCTGGACTTTAGAATTGGACTCAATTTCCCAGTTATTGGGTGAGCAATTGGACTGCATTTGGACTGTGCCTTGTGTGTACCAGAAAATCCCTTTGACATTTAAAAAGGGAGCTGTTTCTATTTTTCTGTTTATAAAAACATTTGGGTTTTCCTTTTATCGTGTGGTGTGTGTCTTCCTGGACTAATTACCCTGTAATTACAGGCGGTTGAGACATGCCGGCAGAACACTATCAATGCTTCGGAGAGGGGCGGCATACAAATCTAATAAATTATTATTATTATTTTTAATGCTGACTCTTTGCTCTCCTTCACAATCAAATAATGCATGCTTCTCTTCTTCTACTGTCTGCCTCACTTGCAAAAGTCCTCTGCCGCCTATTTTCCTTGGTAAATATAGCTTGTCAATGTCACTGCGGGGGTGTAGTACATTATGGATTGTCATTAATTTTCTGGTTTTCCTGTCCAAGTTGTCCAGCTCTGCTTGAGTCCAGTTCACTATGCCAGCTGTTACCTAATGACAGGTATGGCTCAAGTATTTATAGCCTTGATAGTGTTGCCACCATTCAGTTTGCTCCTCAGAATTTTTCTGGTCCTCTGGATGTACCCTTTACTGATCACAATTTTCACATGACCATGCTTTATATTATACAGTTGCAAGATGCCCAAGTATCTGTAGGCTTCTGGCTGGTGGCACTTGATGGTTTGACCATTTGGCATTTCAATGCCCTCACTTTAAGTGATTTTCCCATTTTTAAGTGCCACTGTCACACACTTATCCAAGCCAAACTCCATGCTGATGTCATTGCTGAAGATTCAAACAGTGTTGGTTAGTGACTGCATCTCAGTTTCTGATTTTCCATACAACTTCGGGTCATCCATCTACAGCAGGTGTGAAATTTTTAGTGAATTCCTAGCAGTTTGGTAGCCTAGGTTTTCTTTCTGTAGGATGAGTGACAGTGGGTTTATAGCAATGATGAATAGCAATAGGGACAGAGAGTCCCCTTGGAAGATGCCCCTTCTGATATTGATCAATCCATAGCTTTCATTCCCAACAAAAAGCTCAGTCTTCCAACATTTCATCGCCTTTTCTATGAATTTCCTGATGTTTCCATTGACTCCAATGACTTCCAGGCATTTTATGATCCAGCTGTGTGGCAGTTAGTCAAAGGCTTTCTTGTAGTCAATCCAGGTCATGTAAAGGTTTGTTTTCCTGTTCTTACAGTTCTCCAAAATCGTAGCTGGTCTTTCGTACCTCTGCTTCGTCTTTTATTGCCCTTTTGCTCCACTGGCATGATGTCATTTTCTTCCAGGTATGATAGCTATGATACCTGTCAGCAGCTTGAGCATGGTCGGCAGACATGTTATTGGCCTATAGTTTCCTGGTATGGCTCCTTTTGCTGCGTCTTTCAATATTAAATATGTTCTGCCAGTTGTAAGCTATTCACTGTCTGCAGCATTTTGTTGAACAATTCGGCCATTTTTGCATGCAGGCTGGTCAGGTATTTCAGCCAGAAACCATGCAGCTGATCAGTGCCAGGGGATGTCCAGTTCTTTACTTTCTTCACTCTTTTTGCAATCATTTCAGATGTTATTTCTAGTTGCTGCATATTGCTCTTTGAGAATTTTTTCTCAAACTCCTTTATCCATCCAGCAGTTTTGTTATAGTCCTTTTCAAACTCCCAGAGACCTTTCCAGAACTTTGTTGTTATTTTCACCTCTGGTTTTTCAATTTTCTTATCTGTTTGCTGATGCAGGTTCTGGTAGAACTGTCTCTGATTGGATTGAAATGTTTGATTCTGCCTGTGGGTGATCCTAGCTTCATATCGCTCAATTTTCCTGGCTGTCACTGTTATCTGCTGCTTTACAATTTCCAGAGCTTCCTTGATTTTTCTTGTATTAAGCCAGTAATCTTCTGATTGTTCAGTTTCTGCTCCTTAATGTTCTTCAAGTTACTTACATCTGATCTCAAGCTTTTGATTTTCAGTTCTAGTGAGATTCCCTGCCATTAAGAATTTCTGCCGCTTTTTGATTTGTAAGCTTTGTTTGTTTTGTTCCTGTAGCTTATTTGTCAATGGCCGCCAAGGTTCCTCAGCAGCCACCGCAGTCTTTTTTATCCTGGGCGACGACTGAGCCAGTATGGACCTCTTTTTGTTTTATCTCTCCATTAGTTTAAATGGGATAGGTACGTTTAGTCTGGCTCCTCTGCTTTGACCACTCCGGCAAGGTTAGACCTACCAGTAGTTTACACTACCACCAGCACAGCTCTTAGCTTCATTGAAGCACACAAGCCTCACTACCACAAGGCATACCCATCAGTGGGGTTGTTGTTGCTGTTGTTGTTGTTGTTGTTGTTGTTATTATTATTATTATTATTATTATTATTATTATTATTATTATTAATTGGATTTGTATGGCGTCCCTCTCCAAGGACTCTGGCCAGACCCAGCATATCAAAACAAAATACAATATACATATCTAAAAAATCAAAAAAATATAACTAAAAAACTTTTAAAACTCCAATAACACTTAAAATCATTAATTCCCATTCACTCAACAAGACATACTACACTCATCGGCCAAGGGACTAGGGTCTAATGGCCCAAAATCTGGTGGCACAGATAGGTCTTTAAACTTTTATGGAAGATGAGGAGGATGGGGGCAGTGCAAATCTCTGGGGGGAGCTGATTCCAGAGGGCCGGGGACCCCATAGAGAAGGCTCTTCCCCTAAGTCCTGCCAAATGACATTGTTTAGTTGATGGGACCTGGAGAAGGCCGACTCTGTGGGACCTAACTGGTCACTGGGACTCATGCGGCAGAAGGCGGTCCCAGAGGTTATCTGGTCCGATGCCATGTAGGGCTTTATAGGTCATAACCAATACTTAGAATTGCACCGGAAACCAATCGACAGCCAATGCAGTCTGTGGAGTTCTGGAGAAATATGGGTATGCCTTGGAATAGATATTTATATGCATTTAGAGCATTACTTGCGGGTTGGCAGAAATAATACTTAGCGTGTTTGTAAGAATTGTTCATTAGCTTCATTTTGACAATGTTCTGTCCCAGCTATGGACACAAAGAACACAGCACACACAAAGTCTTTACAAACCTTAGTTTACTAATTAAAGACTACTAATGAGCTTTCTTAGTGGTTAGCAAACATAAATACAGTTTAAAGCAGTCTTTTCTGAACACTGACTGTAAATTCAACTTCATTAACAGCCAGCACAAGTCCATGAAATAATAACTCAATTCTGAGTAAACAGTCTTGTAGATAACAGCAATCTTATGGTGGTTAGCAAAATGCCCAGAAACAATGTGCAGGAAAATTGCCAAGAGAGAGAGAACAAGAGCCGCTCACAGACATTTCTGAAGTCAAGTAATGAAGGGATATGAACGAAGTTGTTTCTGCAAATTAGCTTCTTTCTCCTCATCCCTTAAATAGGCTAGGGGAGTGGCCAATTAGTCCCAAGCCTTACTCCCGAGGAAACTTCCTCCTAAGGAACCATTCCTGCCTACTGGCAGCTCTGCATGGCCATGCATTGAGAATAGGCTCCTCCTCTTCTTCCTCGTCACTGATGGGAGCTTCTGGAAGTTCTGAAGGCCCTGGATGAATCTCCACCTCTGGCACATATCTTCCCCAGCCTCCTCCCTGTCTGACTCGGATGCCAGCTGCACAGGCCACTGGGGTATCACTACATCAACCTCTTTGCTGTTGGTATCAGCTACCAGCTACATGGGCTGCTGGCAGGCCACAACAGATAAAGTAACATGAAGGAAGCCTTTCTAATCCAGAAATGGGAATGTAGGGGTTCTCCAGATGATTTCCAGAATAGTTCCCATCAGTGCTCCCTCTAATGTGAGTTGTGCGTTATAGAGCAGGAGATTTGAGATGTCTGCCCACGAGTTTCCAATTCCAGCACGGAGGTCTGACCTATGCGCTGGAATTGGCAATTAGAATAAGGTGACCAGACCTTGATCATTTGTCCCGACTCCAAAATGCGGCATGACTTTAAAACTGACTGGATTGGATTTATACCCACAAGAGAAAGAGAAAAAAGCCCAGTCGGCTAATTTCCCCCCTCCCTCCAACTCCAAAATGCGGCATGATTTTAAAACTGACTGGATTGGATTTCCACCATGGGGAAGGAGCGTGGAAGAAAGAAAGAGAGAAAAGTATGGCTTTTTCTAATTGGATATTGTATTTTTTTTATTCTCATTGAAGGCATTTGTAATTGCTTCTAAATGATGTTGGTTTTGCTTTTGCAAAAAAAATAAATTCAAAACAACCTCCTTAGGTGCAAGTCAGCTGAAAGTCCTAGAGAGACTGAAGGTAGATAATTCATTAACAATCAAGGCATGTCAAATTGATCTGTGTTTCCTGAACTAGATACTGGATATTGGATACTAGATGTAGAAGTTGTTTATGATTATTCCCAGTTTCTGGAAGTATTGTCTACAAGGTGGGAAGATGTTCCTCTAAAGAGATGTCTCTTGTGGCTTGTACAGATATTTTAAAATGTGAAACATTTTCTAGCAACCAAGATGGAAGGACCTTGGAGGTCTTCTAGTCCAACCCCCTGCTTAGGCAGAAAATCCTACAGACAAGTGAGTATCCAACATATTCTTTAAAACTTCCAGTGTTTGAGCATTCACAACTTCTAGAGGCAAGTAGTACCATGGATTAATTGTTCTCACATTCACTCCTTGCTTCTAAGTTGCTTCTCTCCTTGATTAGTTTCCACCCAGCTTCTTGTCCTACAGGTGCTCTGGAGAATAACTTGACTCCCCCTTCTTTGTGGCAGCCTCTTATTTACATTGTAAATAAGCTGTCTCAGACAGTTCTCTTAAAACAGAACTCCTATAAAATTGAACATTAAGTAATATCCTAATATACATTTCAAAACTTTGAACTAGAGGAATCAGCAAATGTATGATACTTTAGTGACTGGACAGATATTTAGCAGGATATTTAATAAATTCCACTGCTGGTTGGCATTTATAGTCAAAAAAACATGCAAACAATTGTAGCCTTCTCTTAAAATGAAGCCTTCTGTGAACATAATATACTAGTTGGGAGCAAATATACCTTTGTATTTCCACTGATAAATTAGTTTGATTAACAAAGATAAAAACAAGGTTTTATCATGGTTAACGTGGTTTCTTGATGGTAAAGAACCGTTGCACTTACCTGAACGGTCTTCTTGATGCACTGCAAGGAGAGTCCAAGGTGGGTTATACTTCAGCCTTATTGGAAGGGACTGAGTTAAATATTAGCATAAATAACAGGTCCCGCCCCCTTACTGCCCTTACTGGGTCAGTCTTCAATAAAAACGAAGTCATAGTGTTAATCAACCAAGAACTTTTATTAACTATTGTTAAGTGAGAACAAATGAGAATTTAAATCAACTGTAGCTCTAAGACCTGTGCTCCTGGGCCAATTAGCTGGGTTGGGTTTGGACTCTCCTTACAGTGCATCGAGAAGACCGTTCAGGTAAGTGCAACGGTTCTTCTCCACTGCACTGCTGCGGAGAGTCCAAGGTGGGATATACCCAAGCTTAATTATCTAGGGCGGGAAGAGGCTGGACCAGGTGCGCAGGGGCATTGCACATACTTTGCAACACTCTACGTCCGAACGCTGCTTCAGCTGAAGCATATGTATCTAGGCGGTAATGCTTGATAAATGTGTTGGGGGCAGCCCAGGTTGTTGCCCGGCAAATGTCCTCAATGGGTGCTTGAGTTGCCCATGCCGCTGATGTGGCCGCACTTTGCGTGGAATGTGCCGTAATGCCCTTTGGTATTGGAGTGGGGCCTAGCTTGTACGCTGTGGTTATGCAGGAACGTATCCAGCGACTAATAGTCTTAGATGAGACCCTTGACCCCATGGAGGCAGGAAAGTAGGACACGAATAGGGATTCCGTCTTTCGAAATGTACTTGTGCGTCTGATGTAAATTTTCAATGCGCGTCTTACATCAATTTTATACCATTTAAGTTCCAGAGGGTGTGACCCATGGGTGCAGAAGTCTGGCAGAATAATCTCTTGTGCTCGATGAAAAATTGTGTTTACCTTCGGCAGGAAGGAGGGGTCTAATCGTAGGACCACCCTGTCTGGGTGGAAGATACGTAAGTCCTGTCTGACTGAGAGTGCTGACAGTTCTGAGACCCTTCTTGCTGATGTAATAGCTGTCAAAAAAGCTGTCTTAATGGATAACAGTCATAATGGAATGTCCCGTATTGGTTCAAAGGGAAGTTTGGTGAGGGCTTGCAGTACTAGTGGTAGGTCCCAAGTTGGGAAATTATGGACCGGTGGGGGTCAAATGTTTGCTGCTCCTCTAATGAAATCACGTACCCATGGATGTTGTGAAATTGGTTGTGCAAATTCTGTTTTGAGAATGGTAGCTATGGCTGCTACTTGTCTGCGTAGGGTATTTGGTGTTAATCCTCTGTCTAGACCAGTCTGCAGAAAAGCCAGAAGTTGAATCACAGATGGGGACTGTGGGTCCAGGTTCTGTTTCCTGCAGAAGGTGCAGTATGCTGTCCACGTGGCCTGGTAAATCCGAGTGGTTGATGGACGGCGTGATGCCTGGATAGTATTAATGACATTTTCTGGCACTTGAAGTCTCCTTAATCTGTCCCCCTCAAGTGCCACACGGCAAGTTTCCACCAGTGTGGTTCTGGGTGCATCACCGATCCCTGTGTTAGTACTATCCTGTGATTCGGTATGCGCCAAGGAGGGGAGATCGACAACTCCTTCAAATCCGCAAACCACGGGCATCTGGGCCAGTATGGTGCGATTAAGAGGATTTCTGCTTCTTCCCGTAGGAGCTTGTTTATCACTCTCGGCATCAGGCATACTGGTGGGAAGGCGTATAGGAGGCCTTCCAGCCAAGAACAGAGCAGGGCATTGATTTGTTCCGCTCCCGGTGTTGGGAAGCGGGAGAAGAATCTCGGGAGCTGATTGTTGAGGTGGGTGGCGAATAGATCCACCTCCGGTGTCCCATATCTGTGAGTTATTTCCTGAAAAAGTGATGGTTCCAGACTCCATTCTGCTGGGTCGATGGTCGTCCGGCTCAGCCAGTCTGCTTTTACATTCGAGATGCCAGAGATGTGTTCGGCTCTCAGGGATGCCAGGTGTTATTCTGCCCACCTGAATAGGGAGTGTGCCTCTCGCATCAGGCGATCTGACCTCGTGCCCCCTTGGTGATTGATATGTGCCTGTGTAGCCACATTGTCCGTCAGGATCAACACATGTTGGTGTCTGACTCGCAGTGCAAAGTGTCGAAGTGCTAAGTGAACCGCTTTAAGTTCTAGGAGGTTGATGTTTGGGTCTGTGAGATCCTCTGTGTTTCACAGCCCTTGGGCCACCCCTGAGATGGAGTGGGCACCCCAGCCTGATAGGCTCACATCTGTTGTTATCGTCACCTCCTGATGCGGAAGAAAGAGGGACCCTTATTGGAGAGCTGGAGATCTCCACCATGGAAGGGATCTCTGCACTTTTGTTGAAATTGTTACCTTTATGGAAGAGTGACTGGTCCGGTTCCTCTGGAAGGGGAGGAGAAACCACTGCAGTGATCTGGCATGTAGTCTGGTCCAAGGCACAATGTCTATGCACGAGATGAATAATCCCAGCAGTTGAGACAGAAAGGCTAGTGGAACTGTTTTCCTTCCTTGTAGCTCTGCTACCATGTCTCTGATCTTGTTCTGGCGCTCGGGAGACAGGTAGACCCTGCCTGTTGTGGTGTCTATGTTGGTCCCTAAATGAGACAATTGTCTGGTTGGGGTCAAGTGGCTTTTCTGGTAGTTGACTAAGAAATCATGATTCTCTAGTGTTCTGATGGTCTCCCTGAGGTCCTCTCGTGCTCTGCTGGGACTGCTGGACAATATTATGATATCGTCCAGGTAAGCCATGATTTGCAGAGGTCGGGTTCTGAGTTCTGCTGTTAAAATGTCCAGTATCTTTGTGAACGTTCGTGGGGCTGATGTTAGGCCGAATGGCATGGCTTTGTACTGAAAATGGTGATTCTCGAAGCAGAATCAAAGGAACTTTCTGTATTCCGGATGTACCGGTATGTGCAGGTACGCCTCTTTTAGATCTATCGATGTCAGCCAATCGTTTTGACGTATTGCTGCAAGGATTGTCTTTAATGAATGCATTTTGAATCTGCGGTATCTCACGAATATGTTCAACTGTTTTAGGTTGAGTATGAGTCGGCAACCGCCTGAAGCCTTGGGTACTATGAATACTATTGAGTAGTATCCTTGACCCTCTTGGTGTGGGGGAACCTTCTCGATTGCACCTATTTTGAGGAGATGGCAGATTTCCTGGTGCAAAAGGTCCCTTTTGTGCTGGATGAGAATCACTGGACATTGGAGGAATCAGTTTGGAGGCCGCTGTAGGAATTCTATGGTAAGTCCTTGGGCAAGTGTATTTAACGCCCAGGTGTCTGTAGAGATATTCTCCCAGGAGTCAGTGAAATGTTGTAGCCGGCCTCCTATGGGAAAAGAGTCTTTGGAGTCACTTACTTCTACGGTAACCACCCCTGTTGGAGCCTCTAAAGGGCTTCCTGGGTTGCTGAAATTGTCTATTTCTGTCTCTGTAGTTGTTCCTGTCTGTTCTATAGGCAGGTTGTGTGAAAGACCCTATGACCCGTTGACTGCGGATGTAGCCATGGAAGTCTCTGCCCGAAAGGGCTAACATCTGAAATAAGGGGTGGGACGTCTGTTCTGGCGTCTATAGGTTCTGGGTAAAATCTTCTTTTTATCCTTGTCCTCTATAAGGACTTTGTCAAGGGACTCTCCAAACAATTTCCCCCCATCAAAGGGTGCTGAAGCTAGACGTGATTTGGATTTGGCATCTGCTTGCCAAGTGCGGAGCCAAAGCAGTCGACGGGATGATAGGTTCGCTTCCAAGGCCCGCAAGGAAAATCTCACTGAAGATAAGGTAGCATCAGCCAAGAATTCTGCTGCTGCTAATAGTTTGTTGATATCTTGCCTCAGCCGACCATCCTCCGGTCCTAGCTTTGTGAGCATCTCTTGAAGCCACAAGATTGAGGCTCTGTTGAAAAATGACGCGGCCGTCAATGCCTTGAGTGCCCAGGCCGCCATTTGGTGTGATTTTTTAATTAGTCCCTCAGCTCTCCGGTCATCTGGTTTTAAGCCACCTGCCATCTCCGATGGTACTAGCGCATTGGACACTAAGCCTGCGACAGGGGCATCAATGGAAGGAAATTGCAGTAAGTTTTCCATTTCTGGATCGAAGGCATAGAATTTGCGCTCTGAGGCCATTGGGCCTAGAGCTGCTGCTGGGTGATTCCATGGCCTTTTAATGTTGTCACGGAACATTTGAGAGGAAGGTATGCAGTCTGACTCTTTTTGATGCATTGGTGTTCAGTTAGATTTTCATAGTATTACTAGATTACTATAATACTATGATAAATATTTAAGAAATGAAGATTTTAAAGCATGGATTTATTAATAGTTGTGTTTTTAGTTTTGCTGGTTTTTTTAGTTTTAATAGTAATAGATTTTGGTTTTGTTTTATTATTAATTTCTTTTAATAAAAAAGAAGGGAATTTTTATTTATTTATATATATTATTTATTTATTTATTTATTTTGGACTTCTATGCCACCCAGTCCTGAAGGGACTGCCGCTCAGACACTATACTTTTCTGCCTACACTGAAAAAAATTAGAGGGAACATTGGTTCCCATAATAATTTGCCACTGGTCTGGGAATGAATGGACATTCAAAACATCTTTAAGACACATTGTTTGCTGCTTTAGTAGCCTACATGCATTCAATGAAACAGTTCATGTTTCCCCAAATATACGACCTACTCCGAAAATAAGTTCTAGCCTGATTTTTTTGGGTGAATATGGCCACCACAGGATGCAGCCCTTCCCTTCCGCAGTCACTTCATAGCTGCCCAGCCCCTTAACCCCAGCAGATCCAGTGAGGGCCAGAACCTCTGTCTCTTGGGGTGCCTGGAGATTTTTCCAGTGCACTCTTGCTAGCCCGAGCTCTGCCAATGCACAAGGCAATCTTGCAGCTGAAGGGCCCCCTCTTCTGCAGCTTACCTTGACGTTCTGGAGCAAGCAATGACCAGGCCTGGAGCTCAAGTGTTGCTCAGGCTGCTGCTACAATGAGGCAGAAAGCCATGCAGCCAGTCAGAATCAGCTCCCTGCCCCCACCACTACCTTGCTGCTGCTAAAAGGGCAGACAATTCTGGAAGATTGTGGGAAGCACATGCTTACAGTAGAAGCAAAGCTCAGCCTGTCCCTTTCAAGCAATCGTGTGTGTGTGTGTGTGTGTGTGTGTGTGTGTGTGTGTGTGTGTGTGAGAGAGAGAGAGAGAGAGAGAGAGAGAGAGAGAGAAAATAAGACAGACAGAAGGAAGGGGAGAGAAGGGAGGGAGTAGCAAGAATTGCAGATAACACTGTTTGAAGGATTTTCCTCTCCCAGTGTCTTTTTCTCTGTCACACACAAATCCACACAAACACACACACACACACACACACGATGAGAAATGGCAGAGGGCAGGCAACTAGGTAACGGACAGACCCTTCCCTGTCTCCAGTTTAATGCCTGCTCAGGGTGGTACCCCGAGGTCCAGCCTATCCATGGGCGCCCCCCACCCAGCCAATGTTAATTTACACTGCAGCTTTGCAACTGCGATTACTTTCAAGGCCATATCAGTTTGCTCTGGTATGCAGTGACTTCCAGTTGCCTAGCTACAAGGCGGCTGCGCTGTATACTGTATCTGTATCTGTGCTGATCCCTCTCTAGGCCTCAGAGCTCTCTTGAAACCATTTGGTTTGCATTCAGTTTGTAATGGTATTATTAGAATAGTACTTGTAATACTACTAGTAAAAGTACTTTTCTCTAATCAATGAAGCTAAGAATTTTTTGTCCAAGGAATTATTAAACAGAAGCAACCCTGACATCAATCAAGCTCTGATTTAATGATCAACCAGGAGACAGCAGTCTACCATGGGGACCAAGCAGGGGTAGCCTGCTGGGGGTTTGCAGAGGTTTGGGAGAACCTCTAGTTTAGATTCTGTGTAGTTTGCAGAACCCTCAAATCCCACTCCTGACTGGCCCAGCCCACCCACCCCTCCCAAGTCCCCAAGCAGTGTTTCTTGTAAGCTGCGCGCATGCGCGCATGCACGCCCCAAAATACCCACACACACACCCTTTTCCTCGGGCCGCGCTCCCCATCCCCCTGCCAGCCCGCGGGGGTGTGTGCGGGGGCAGGGAGGTGCCGGCAGTAGGAGGAAAGGGAGCCGTGGCCGCCCCTGCCTCCCCACGGTGCCACCAGCCCTCTCGCACCCCTGGCCTCTCGGCCCTGCCCCCCGCCCACCCGATCAACCCCCTCTCCTCCTCCGCCGCCTCCTGCCTTGGGGCGCGACTTCTCTCGCGGCTGCAGCTTCGGCTTCTCGGGACAAAAGTGCTCCCAGCCAGGGGGCTGCACGAGATGGCTTTCTCCATCCGCTTTGGGAATGCCCGCCCCACCCCTCTCGCAGCCCCTTCGCTGGGAGCGCTTTTGTCCCAGACTTCCAGCAAGAAGGCTGCAGTAGAGGCAGGGCAGGCGTTCCTGAAGCGCTCGGAGAAAGCGCTCTCGCAGCCCCCTCGCTGACAGAGAGAGAGAGGGAGAGAGAGAAAGTAAGTGAGAAAGAGAGAGAGAAAGGGGGGGAGAGATAGCAAGAGAGAGAAGAGAAAAAAAGCAAGAGAGATAGAAAGAGAGAAAGAAAGAAAGCAATAGAGAGAAAGAAAATGAGAGAAAGAGAGAGAGAGAAAGAGAGAGAGAGAAAGAGAGGGAGAGAGAAAGTGAGAAAAAAAGAGAGAGAGCAAGACGGGGAGAGAGAAAGAGAGAGAAATGACTCTTGATTTAAAGCATATGGTAAAAAGCACCCAAATAATAACAGAGAAAAAAACCCCAGCCGTTTGTTTGTGTGTGTGTGTATGAACTCTTGAACCATTTCCAATAGCTCACCTGTTATTGGAAATGGTTCAAGAGTTCACACACACACACACGGGGGGGAGGAGACAGGGATGGAAAAAGAGAAGATAGAAATAATAGTAATAGATTTTGGTTTTGTTTTATTATTAATTTCTTTTAATAAAAAAGGGAATTTTTTTCTTATTTATTTATGTATTTATTCATTCATTCATTCATTCATTTATTTATTTATACTTCTATGCCACCCAGTTCCAAAGGGACTGTCACTCAGACACTATACTTTTCCGCCCACACCGAAAAAAAATTAGAGGGAACATTGTCCCCAAGTGGCCTAATTTGGATGCAGGTAAGTGCAGGGCATGCTCACAGGTTCAAGGAGGGTGAAAAATGGGCCTATCAGAAGTTCAAGAAGTTTGCATGCCACCACTGTTCACCTTTCGCTTTCCCCCTTTTGGCTTGCAATCTCCTATGGCTACTGCCCATGATGTGCTGGCAGGCAGAAATATGAATTCTGAGTGGCTTGCAAATTTTGATTTTGTAGGAAAGGGGGTACTGGTTTGCTCCTTCTAGTTCACATGAAGACATCATCCAGGAATGTCTGTAATCCTACTGGACTGAATCTGCTAAAGTAAATGCTACACTTCCTCCTCTTGCTCCTCCAGCTTTTTTGATGAATGAGGTGATGCAGGCTGATGTGTTGCACTATGTAAAAATATAGAATCCTTGTGGACCTAGGACGTTATGATATTCCGGGTGGGGCTGTATGCTGTTTCCATGTGAACGAGAAGGAGTGTATGAAGTAAGACCAAAGCAGGAAGTCCTATTGGGAGGACACATTTTGGTCTGAATTCCCCTGTTCAAAGATGACCCATTGAAGCACACTTCTGCCAAATGTCACCTCAGCAGAGCTATAAGAATCCAGTTTATAGTGGCGGATAAATGGAGATGGAAAGGACCAAGTGGCTGCACAGCAGACCTCTTCAATAGAAGCCTGAGTAGCCCATGCCACCTAGGTTACTTCTAGTGGAGTGAGCAGTAATATTCCTTGGACAAGGTAATACCTGAGTCTCATAAGCTGTGGCTATACATGCTCTGAACCACCAGCCTATAGTAAGATAAAGTGACTCTGGAACCCAATGTCACTGGCTGGAGGGAGATAAATAAGGATTCCGATTGTCTAATGGAAGAAGTTGTGCAAACATAGATGTGGAGAGCTCTATGCACATCCAGAGTATGCCACTGATGTTCCAAGCGATGAGAAGGCTCAGGACAAAAATTAAGCAGGACTAGTTCCTGCACTCTGTGGAACCAACTGTTAACTTTTAGAATGAAAGTAGGATCCAGTCTCAAAACCACTCTGTTAGAATGAAACACAAAAAAGGTCCGGTCGTTTGGAAAATGCTGCCAATTTGCATGGCCAACATTATGGCTATTAGAAAGGAGTCTTTATAAGTGAGAAAACCAAGACTCACTTCCCTCAGAGATTCCAAGGGTCCCTAGTCAGGGTGTTGAGAACTTTGGTTAAGTCCCAGGTGGGGAATCTGCACCACAAGGGATCAGATGTTAGAAGTTCCCCTTGAGAAACTGTTGAATCACTGGGTGGTGTGAAAGGGACGCCAACGTCTCACAAGTCAAATAAACAAAAGAGCAGTAAGCTATCTCCTGATTATGTTTGGTGATAAAGCTTTATCTAGACTCTCTTGTAGAAACTCCAGTACTTGGGCAATGAAAACATCCATGGAGGGCAAGGCCCTTTTTATATACCACTCACAGAGGTCTTTCCATGTGGCATTGTAGATGTGATTGTTGAAGTCCTGCGTGATGCTTGTATTGTCTTGATGACTCTGTTTGAAAATTGTCTTCCCTCAGAAGGTTCCACTCAAGCACCAGGCAGTTAGTTGGAACCATTGGGGGTCTGGGTGAACCAACACCTCCCACTGTTCCTGCTAAGGTGCACGCCCGCGCGCTATCACACACAATAATTATCGGCTGCGCAGCATTTTCAACTTCAGTGCAGACACCCGACATAGAAGCTGCAGCAGCCCAAGGCTCTGCGGAGGAGATTCCCCTCTGGCTCCTTACAGAGACTGGTGAGCCTGAACTCACATTACCCACCCTCCCACTGGGCAAAGAACTCCAGGGGTCCAAGTGCCTTTTACCCTTTATTCGCTTCCAGATTGCTGCTGCTGCTACTACGCACTCACCTCTTTTTTCCCTAGCACAAACCCCGCCTCTAATATTGAGACTCTTTATCCCATTAATTCAGAGGGCCATGGAAGCTCCGTCCATAGGATCACTTTGGTACTCCATTGGTCAGCCCACTCTGTCACTTAACACACCTTTCAGCTGTGGCGAGGGGGGCGTTTGCCCAGGTTCGCCTGGTGCGCCAGTTGCGGCCCTACTTGGACCGGGAGTCATTGCTCACAGTCACTCATGCTCTCATCACCTCGAGGTTCGACTACTGTAACGCTCTCTACATGGGGCTACCTTTGAAAAGTGTTCGGAAACTTCAGATCGTGCAGAATGCAGCTGCGAGAGCAATTATGGGCTTCTCTAAGTATGCCCATATCACTCCAACACTCCGCAGTCTGCATTGGTTGCCAATCAGTTTCCGGTCACAATTCAAAGTGTTGGTTATGACCTATAAAGCCCTTCATGGCACCGGACCAGAATACCTTCGGGACCGCCTTCTGCCGCACAAATCCCAGCGACCGGTTCGGTCCCACAGAGTTGGCCTTCTCCGGGTCCCGTCGACTAAACAATGTCGTCTGGCGGGACCCAGGGGAAGAGCTTTCTCTGTGGCGGCTCCGACCCTCTGGAACCAGCTCCCCCCTGAGATTAGGATTGCCCCCACCCTCCTTGCCTTTTGCAAACTTCTTAAAACCCACCTCTGCCGTCAGGCATGGGGGAACTGAAACATCTCCCCCTTGCCCATGTTGTTTTGGTATTAGATTGATTGTATGCGTGTTTTGTTTATTTGTTTTAATATTCTGGGGTTGTTTTTTTATGAATTTTAGCTTAAAATTGTCATTGGATTGGTGGGTATTGGATTGTCATTATGTATTGTTTTTGTCTTGCTGTGAGCCGCCCCGAGTTTTCGGAGAGGGGCGGCATATAAATCCAATAAATCTAATCTAATCTAATCTATCCTGAGCGCTTCCATTGGAGGGTTATGAGAGAGGAAGTGGCCCCAGATTGGCAGTCTGCCAGAGAAGGGGATGTTTGAATGAAGAGTTCCGATTCATTATTAAAGTGAAAAGAAACTCAGATCAGGAGTCTCCAACCTTAGCAAATTTAAGACTTGTGGACTTCAACTCCCAGAATTCTGTTGCCAAGGTTGGAGACACCCTGCCTTAGACTAGTTACTTTCAGTTTCACTTTCAACCCAGAAGCAGAGTTCTTTATCATCTACTGTATAATTTTACTCCCTGCAGCTAGACATTACTTAGACAGGCTCAAATTAAATATTTTTGACACAGTATGAGGGAAAAAAGAAGGAAAAACAGGATGATTAGCGGCCAAATGGATGGACTCAGTTGCAGCAATGGAAGGTAAGTTGTTTGAAAATCTAAAGGAATAGGTTGAGAACGTCATCCTGGAGAAAACATGTAGTCACTCCAATAAGAGACTTTCCTATTGAATGCTCTTTCTTCTGCCTCTTCTAAATAAGTAATTGTATTTTACCAGTTAGCTCTATAAGAGAGATTTGATTAAAAGGAAAAGTTCTGTTTGAAATAAGCAAATATATTCTATATGCTGTTTAATAGATTTAATAATGATACAATGGTTATGACAAAATGATAATAGTATGAATTTTGATGCTAATGATCTGATTTACTTAATTAATATGGGTATTTTTTTGAGAGAGAGATTGGTTCTTTCTGGTACAAGGTGAATATTATTTTATAGAGGAAAGATTACATGATTAAGGATGAATTCCTGATTTGATATTTATTGAATTAGTAATGATCCTAATTTATGAAATGATGTTTAAATGGAAAATGTGAAGATTTACCATATGAAAGTCTGAATTAATCAATTGATTTGGAATGATGATTTTAATCTATGAGATAATGTTTAAATGGAAAATTTAAAGATTTATTATATGAAAGTTTGAACTAATTAATTGTTTTTGGATAATACATAAACTCCTGATTATTAAGAAAATCTGATATTTATAATGAAAATTAATACAATATAATATGCTTGATTATATGTCTGAAGGCTGAGTAGAGATTTTTGGTTATGATAAATGAAGGAATCAGAAAAATAGACATTGAGGAAATGATCTGGGGGTGGGGGGTGGAAACAGCAGGTCTGAAAGGAAAAGGTATGAGAAATAAACAACTATTTTGGAATGATAAACTATGGTGATTAACTGTAGGAGTTATTGCTGGATTAATTTGATAGTGAACCCAGAAGAAAAAACTATATATTTCTTTTACTGACGGTAAAAGAACATTATATACCTAGTATAATAGATTTATTTTAAGTTTTATGACTGAAATGTTATAAACAACAAGAATTCTCTTTGAGGGGGGGAGTTAAATTCCTTAAATCTGATTATGTAACACTAGTTGGTAAATATAAGATGGGAGACATTCTGGAAAGGTTAAAGGGGGTCGAAGAGGAATTAGAAAGGAGATGAAGAAAGGAGATGAAGAAAGAAGGAGGGAAGTCTGAGAAAGAATAAAAGGAGCAGATTGGGGTAGGTTATGAAAAGAATAGATAAAGATGGGGATTCCTGAATAATAGATAATAATGTGTATCTATATATATGTTTTTTGAAACACTGGAAGGTATATACATGTAATTTGTTTTGTGAAGGGGGAGAAAAATTAAAAAAACCTTTTGCTAAAAAAAAGAGTACCAAAATCATCACTATCACAATTAGACATATACTTATAAAACAATTTTAAAATGAACAGCTTTCAAATGGTAATCAACTGGGGAAATGATGTTCCAAAGGGTAGGTATGATGATAGAAAAGGCTTTTGTGTCAAATCCCATCATGTTGTCATTTCATCCAAAATTAAATTTTATTTATTTATTTGTCAAGTACGCATTGGTGCTATACAAAGATATAACAATGTTTATATACATGATGTTGGTACTAATAATAGAGAAACATCAGGACAGGGACAGACAGGACGATAGGCACACAGTGCACTTATGCATGATCCTTATCATGATCATTGTAATCATCAGGAGGATCATCACAATGAAAACCTATTTCGGTGTTGTCTTGGGAAAGATCTGTGAAAAAAATTCAGGTGCTCAGGTATGAAAATGTGTCGCTCAATCACTATACTTTTCTGCACACAGCCCCCAAAAAATAGAGGGAACATTGACACCTCCTGGCTGAGGGATACCCTGTGTTGAGGGAGTCTGCAGGATGGGTCACCAAACAATCGATCAGTTCCATGAACCAAGGTCTCCTGGGCCAATGGGGGACTAGCAAGAGAAGTTATGCCCCTTCCTCCAGCTACTTTCTGATGACCTTTGGGGTGTGTGGAAGAGGCGGAAAGGTATACAGGAGCCCTGGGGGCCAAAGGCAGTATAGAAGATCTGTTCCCTTGGTCCTTGATGTCACAAATCTGGCAAAGAATTGAGGGAGTTGCCTGTTTTCCCAAGTGGAAGACCGAAGTGTTCTGTCAGTTCCTTGAACAGTGACAGATGAAGGTGCCACTCCGCCTAATTTCCCTATGCTTGGTTGAGCCAATCCACTTGGACATTGGCCACTCCAGAAATGTGGCACATTCCAGTCAATGTCAGGCATGTTGAAATCACCCATAACCACAATATCTCCCTTTACTGCCATTTGCCATCACACTTACAAAAACTACCCCTTGGAACATCCCCTCATCCTCTGCCTGAGGGGCCTCACTAATATCCGTAACAACTTTATCATTTAAATCTGCAAGAACATTGCACCTTTGCTCCACTGCACGTAATTTTCCTGAACCAACAGTTGTCCACACAGTCCTTCTCCTTGGTAGGTGCTGAGGAAGTGGAGGTTGCACACATGGCTGCATTACAGCATGTGGCTGGGACAATCTTTCCACTTTTGACTGTACAAACTAAGGACTGCAACCTAGAGATCACACCATGTAAACTAGATGTCCTTATGCAAAGAGGGCAGCACCCCAGGTTCCACAAGGTACTACGGAACACAACAGCCAAACAAGTGTTACATTGCACCAAGCCAGACATTTTAACAATTTATTGAAAAACAAGTACTTACCAAGAAAATCAACAACCCCCTGTCACTACCAAACTTTACTTTTTGGATTTTTTTCCTACTTCTTTTAGGATTATATTGCACACCGGATTAGTAGCTAAACAAGAAACTAACCCCACAAACTTACCAGGGCTCAGCAGGTATTCTGCTAAGCTCAAAAGAAAGATGGCTGAGCCCACAGACTGGCACCGACCAAATCGTTTCTGTGACATCATTATGACATCACCAGCGGGCTGTTACTGATTTGGGTGAGCCAGTCCAAACCCGGAGGAACCCACCTCTGAATAAAGCTTATCCATACCAAGTGATTACCATTGATATTACTGAAAAACTACATATGTACAGCTGAATTTAAAAGACCATCTCTTGGCTGTGGCTAGGGGAGGCCTTCGCGCGGGTGCGCTTTATTCATCAATTGTGGCCCTATTTGGACAGGGAGTCACTTCTCACAGTCACTCATGCCCTTATCACCTTGAGATTCGACTACTACAATGCTCTCTATATGGAGCTATCTTTGAAGAGCGTTCAGAGACTGCAAATACAGTAATACCTTGTCTTACGAACTTAATTGGTTCTGAAATGAGGTTCGTAAGGTGAAAGGTTCGTAAGACGAAACATTTTTCCCCATAGGAATCAATGCAAAAGCAAATAATGCGTGCAAACCCACTTTAAGGCTTAAAAAAAGCGGCAAGCAGACAAAGTGAAGGCTAACGGAGTGGAGACAGACAGTGAGGAGAAGTGAGAAATGGAGGTCCTAACGAAGGCTAACACCACCCCAAATCTCTCCCAAATTGCTCCCCCAAAAGCTTTGTATCTTGCCCCAAATCTCTCCAAAAATCGCTCCCCCAAAAGCTTCATTTCTTTCCCCAAACCTCTCCAAATATCGCTCCCCCAAAAGCTTTTTATCTTGCCCCAAATCTCTCCAAATATTGTTCCGCAAAAGCTTCTATTCTTGCCCCAAATCTCTCCAAATAGCGCTCCCCCAAAAGCTTTGTATCTTTCTCCAAACCTCTCCAAAAAGCGCTCCCCCAAAAGTTTCGTATCTTTCCCGAAACCTCTCCAAATATCGCTCCCCCAAAAGCTTCGTATCTTGCCCCAAATCTCTCCAAAAATCGCTCTCCCAAAGGCTTCCCCTTTATGGGGAAGGTTGTTGAGAAGGTGGTGGCGCTCCAGCTCCAGCAGTCCTTGGAAGAAGCCGATTATCTAGGCCCTCAGCAGTCTGGTTTCAGACCCGACTACAGCACGGAAACTGCTTTGGTCGCGCTGATGGATGATCTCTGGCGGACCCGGGACAGGGGTTTATCCTCTGTCCTGGTGCTCCTTGACCTCTCAGCAGCTTTCGATACCATCGACCATGGTATCCTTCTGAGCCAGCTGGAGGGGTTGGAAGTGGGAGGCACTGTTCTTCAGTGGTTCTCCTCCTACCTCTCCGGTCGGTCGCAGTCGGTGTTAGTGGGAGGCCAGAGGTCGACCTCTAGGTTGCTCCCTTGTGGGGTACCTCAGGGGTCGGACCTCTCCCTGGGGGGAGAATCACTGACCCCCTCAGAAAGGGTTCGCAACTTGGGCGTCCTCCTCGATCCACAGCTAACATTTAGAGAAACATCTTTCAGCTGTGGCGAGGGGGGCGTTTGCCCAGGTTCACCTGGTGCACCAGTTGCGGCCCTATTTAGACCAGGAGTCACTACTCACAATCATTCATGCCCTCATCACCTCGAGGCTCGACTACTGTAATGCTCTCTACATGGGGCTACCTTTGAAAAGTGTTCGGAAACTTCAGATCGTGCAGAATGCAGCTGCGAGAGCAATCATGGGCTCCAACCATGTTACACCAACACTCCACAGTCTGCATTGGTTGCCGATCAGTTTCCGGTCACAATTCAAAGTGTTGGTTATGACCTATAAAGCCCTTCATGGCACCGGACCAGATTTTCTCAGGGACCACCTTCTGCTGCACGAATCCCAGCGACCAGTTAGGTCCCACAGAGTTGGCTTTCTCCAGGTCCCGTTGACTAAACAATGTTGTTTGGAGGGACTCAGGGGAGGAGCCTTTTCTGTGGCAGCCCCGACCCTCTGGAACCAATTCCCCCCAGAGATCAGAATTGCCCCCACCCTCCTCGCCTTTCGTAAGCTCCTTAAAACCCACCTTTGTCGTCAGTCATGGGGGAAATGAGATATTCCCTTCCCCCTAGGCCTATACAATTTATGCATGATATGCTTGTGTGTATGTTTGATTTTTTTTAAAAAATAAGGGTTTTAAAAATTATTTTAAATATTAGATTTGTTACATGTTATTTCATTATTGTTCTTAGTCGCCCTGAGTCTACGGAGAGGGGCGGCATACAAATCTAATAAATGAATGAATGAATGAATGAATGAATGAATGAATGAGTAAATAAGTGCCAAAGCCCACTGCAACAACATTGCTAAGAAGGCCTCAACAATACCTAGCAATGAAAGTCAATGACAACAAAAAAAGCTTCTTCCAGCACACAAACAACATGAAGAAAATCAAGGAAACAGTCACTACACTAAAAAATGAAGATGGTAAAGAAATCACAAACAACAGAGATAAAGCACAACTGCTCAATGCCTATTTTGCATCAGTCTTCACACAAAAAGGAACCACCAACCAACCAACCTGCAACTCAACTGCAATAAACAGCCCCGGAACCGAACTCAAATAAAAACACAATAAGGGACCACTTGTGGGAGCTCAACGAGTATAAATTGCCAGGACAAGATGGACTACACCCCAGAGTCCGAAAAGAACTGGCAGACACCATCGCGAAACCACTTCTCCTCATCTACCAAAAGTCCTGGACCACAGGAGATCTACTGGAAGACTGGAAATGAGCTGATGTAGTCCCCATCCACAAAAAAGGTAAAAAGACTGACTCCGGTAACTACAGACCAATCAGTCTGACTTTGCCACTACCTAGAAACAAACAATATTATATCCAACAGCCAACATGGGTTTGTCAGAAACAAATTATGCCAAACCAATCTCATATCATTTTTCAACAGCATAACCAAATCAATAGACCAACGCAATGTAGTTGACCTCATATACGTGGACTTCAGCAAAGCTTTTGATAAAGTAGATCACAATCTCCTAATTCACAAATTAGAAAAAAACGGGGTAGACTGCAGTGCAGATGGATAAAAAATTTGCAGACGACACCAAACTGGTGGGGATAGCCACCACCCTAGAGGATAGGCTCAAAATACAGAAAGACCTAGATAGATTAATGCTGTGGGCCCAAACTAACAAAATGATGTTCAACGTCGAGAACAGTAAAGTCCTTCACCCAGGTTAAAAAAAATCCTAGGCATGCCTACAGTCTTGGAGGAACCCTACTTAGCGGTAGTGACTGTGAAGGGGATCTCGGAGTCTTGGTGGATAATCAACTAAATATGAGCCAGCAATGTGCAGCAGTGGCTAAAAAGGCCAACACAATCCTAAACTGTATCAACAGGAGGATACACTCTAAGCAGGATTTTGGACTTGATGACCTGCAAGGTCCCTTTCAACTTAAATGAATGAATGAATGAATGAACAAACAAACAGTCCTGCAGTTATAAGTGGGAGGAGACGGGTGATAGGAACGATAAGAAGACTAACAGTGAAATCACAGAAAACAGAGACAAACCACAGCTGATCAACACCTACTTTGCATCAGTGTTCACACAAAATGACACCACCTACCAACCAACCTGCAATTCTGCAACAAATAGCCCAAGAACTGAACTCAACATAGACAAAAACACAATAAGGGACTACTTGTGGGAGCTCAACGAGTACAAATCACCAGGGCCAGACGGACTTCACCCCAGAGTTCTAAAAGAACTGGCAGACACCATCGCGGAACCACTTCTCCTCATCTATCAAAAATCCTGGACCACTGGAGACCTTCCGGAAGACTGGAAATGAGCTGACATAGTCCCCATCCACAAAAAAGGTAAAAAGACTGATCCAGGCAACTACAGACCAAGCAGCCTGACTTCTATACCTGAAGAAATACTGGAGAAAATAATTAAAAAACAACTTTGCCACTTCCTAGAAACAAACAACATTATATCCAACAGCTAGCGTGGGTTTGTCAGAAACAAATCATGCCAAACCAACCTCATATCATTTTTCAACACCATAACCAAATCAGTGGACCAACACAATGCAGTAGACCTCATATACTTGGACTTCAGCAAAGCTTTTGATAAAGTTGACCACAATCTCCTAATCCACAAATTAGGGGGGGAAAGGGTAGGTTACAACACATGCAGATGGATAAACAGTATACAACGAGTTGTCCTCAACGGTTCCAAATCCACATAGAAACATAGAAGTCTGACGGCAGAAAAAGACCTCCTGGTCCATCTAGTCTGCCCTTATACTATTTTCTGTATTTTATCTTAGGATGGATATATGTTTATCCCAGGCATGTTTAAATTCAGTTACTGTGGATTTATCTACCACGTCTGCTGGAAGTTTGTTCCAAGGATCTACTACTCTTTCAGTAAAATAATATTTTCTCATGTTGCTTTTGATCTTTCCCCCAACTAACTTCAGATTGTGTCCCCTTGTTCTTGTGTTCACTTTCCTTTTAAAAACACTTCCCTCCTGGACCTTATTTAACCCTTTAATATATTTAAATGTTTCGATCATGTGCCCCCTTTTTCTTCTGTCCTCCAGACTATACAGATTGAGTTCATTAAGTCTTTCCTGATACGTTTTATGCTTAAGACCTTCCACCATTCTTGTAGCCCGTCTTTGGACCCGTTCAATTTTGTCAATATCTTTTTGTAGGTGAGGTCTCCAGAACTGAACACAGTATTCCAAATGTGGTCTCACCAGCATTCTATATAGCGGGATCATAATCTCCCTCTTCCTGCTTGTTATACCTCTAGCTATGCAGCCAAGCATCCTACTTGCTTTCCCTACCGCCTGACTGCACTGTTCACCCATTTTGAGACTGTCAGAAATCACTACCCCTAAATCCTTTTCTTCTGTAGTATTTGCTAACACAGAACTGCCAATACAATACTCAGATTGATGATTCCTTTTCCCCAAGTGCATTATTTTACATTTGGAAACATTAAACTGCAGTTTCCATTGCTTTGACCATTTATCTAGTAAAGCTAAATCATTTACCATATTACAGACGCCTCCAGGAATATCAACCCTATTGCACACTTTAGAGTCATCGGCAAATAGGCAAACCTTCCCTACCAAACCTTCCCCTATGTCACTCACAAACATATTAAAAAGAATAGGACCCAGAACAGACCCTTGTGGCACACCGCTTGTAACCTGACTCTGCTCAGAATACTCGCCGTTAACAATAACTCTCTGATGTCTACACTTCAGCCAGCTGCAAATCCGTTGAACTATCCAGGGATTAAGTCCAATCTTCACTAATTTATCTATCAGCTCTTTATGTGGAACCGTATCAAAGGCTTTGCTGAAGTCCAGGTAGGCAATATCCACGGCACCACCTTCATCCAACACCTTTGTGACATAGTCAAAGAAATCAATGAGATTAGTCTGACATGATTTGCCTTCAGTAAAGCCATGCTGATTTGGGTCTAATAAGTTATTGTTTTTTAGGTGCTGATTTATCCTCTTTTTGAGTAGAGTCTCCATCATTTTAACCACCACTGATGTCAAGCTAACTGGCCTGTAGTTACCAGCTTCTTCTCTACTGCCCTTCTTGTGGATAGGCACAACACTGGCCATTCTCCAATCCTCAGGAACTTCTCCTGTTAACAAGGATTGGTTAAACAAATCAGTCAGGGGGGTAGCAATGACAGATCTGAGTTCTTTAAGAACTCTGGGGTGGATGCCATCTGGACCCATCGCCTTATTTATCTTTAATCGTTCAACTTCTTCTAAGACATCGGCTTCTAAGATCACTGGAGCTGAATCCGTACAGCTGGAAGCAATGCTATATCCCTCTATAGTATTATTTTGTAAGGTGTCTTTTGAGAAAACTGAACAGAAGTAGCTATTAAAATGGTCAGCGATCTCCTTATTCCCATTAATGCATGTATTATTCCCGGTACTAAGCTTTGTGATGCCACAGTTTTTCTTCTTCTTATCACTAATATATCTGAAGAAGGTTTTATCCCCCTTCTTTACAGATTTGGCAATTTCTTCCTCTTTTGAGGCTTTAGCAGCATATATTATCTGTTTTGCCTCCTTCTGTCTCATTTTATACACCTCCCTATCAGCTATACTTCCAGACTCTTTATACCTCCTATAGGCAGCCTTTTTTTATTGACTATAGCCCTTACATCATTGCTAAACCATAGCGGTTTCTTCTTCCTTTTACCTTTAGTTATTTGTCTTACATACAGTCCAGTGGCTTTTAAGATGGCCTTTTTTAATACAGTCCACTGGGTTCTCGCTCCTGCCATTTTATCCCTCCCCTTTAATTCATTATCTAAATATTCCCCCATTGCATTCAAATTTGTTTTTCTGAAATCCAATACTTTGGTTGCATTATAGGATTGCTCACAATGAGTTTTTACATCAAACCACAAACATAGATGGTCACTGCAACCTAAATTTTCTCCCACCTTGACCTCTGAAACCCAATTCCCATTCGTAAAAACTAAATCTAGAATATTCTCCCCTCTAGTTGGTGTCTTAACCAGCTGTGCCAGAGCTGCTCCTGTAAAGGCCTCTACTATATTCTTACTTTTGCATGTAAGGGCACTGGGGATATTCCAGTCAACATCAGGCATGTTGAAATCACTCATAACCACAATATCTCCCTTTAGTGCCATTTGGGTAATTTCATCCACCATCTTGTTGTCATATTCTTCAGATTGCCCTGGAGGCCTATAGATCACCCCAATTCTAATGACAGAACCTTCTTTATTTTGCATGCAAATCCAGAGAGTCTCCAGATCTTTACATGTATTTTGAATTAGTGTTGTTTTTAGACTTTCTTTAACATAAATGGCTACTCCCTCTCCCCTTCTCTCTATTCTATCCTTCCTATACAGTGTATATCCTGGTATGGATATTTCCCATTCATTAGAATCCTTAAACCATGTCTCAGTTATGGCAACCAGATCCAAATTATCTCTAGATATTATGGCCATTAACTCACAGAGCTTGTTGCTCAAGCTTCGAGCATTTATGCACATTACCCGAACAACATTATTTTCATTATTAGTTTGCCCCTTATCATCCACAACTACATCTATTTTATTTGCAGCTCCCTTTTCATAAGCTTCCAAAAACTGATTTATCCTCATTGGTCAGGGACAGAAATCACCCACATCAGTTACATCTCTGTCCCCTTTACCTAGTTTAAATGCCTGTCCAAGAAAGTTCTGAATTCCTCACCGAGCACCTTGGTACCTCTGTATGATGGATGCAAACCATCCCTCTTAAACAACTCCCTATTAGACCACCTACTGACATCATGACTTACATAGCCAAAACCTTCAGCTTTACACCACTGCCTTAACCATACATTAAACTCTCTGATACACGTTGTTTTATCCTCTTGGCCACAAACTGGTAAAACCTCTGAGAAAGTCACTGAATCAGTTATTTTACCCAGCTCCACACTTAGACATTGAAAATCTCTTTTTACTACATTAACATTTCTCTGGGACAAATCATTTGTGCCAAGATGCACCACCACATCAACGTTATTACCTTTACTCACAGCCTTGACAATGTTTGTAATCCGCCTCCTGTCCCTGCTGGCAGTGGCCCCTGGGAGACACCTCATCTCCTTCACCACATCCTTACTCTGTCCCAAATCAACACCTCTAACAGTCGAATCACCCACAAGAAAATGTGTCCTCTTTTTATTTCTACTAACTGCACTTGATGGTTTGGTGACACTATGTACCTCACTAAGAACAACTTCCCCTTTGAACATCCCCTCATTCTCTGCCTGAGGGACCTTGCTAATATCTCCAACATCCTTACTATTTAAATCCGCAAGAACATTATAGGAATTCGATACAGAGAGACCAAAATTGCTATGTCTTTGCTCAACTGCACGCAATCTTCCTGAACCAACAGTTGTCCACACAGCCCTCCTCCTCGGGGGGGCGCTGTGGAAGTGGAGGCTGCGCACATGGCTGCATTACAGCACGTGGCTGGGACAATCTTCAGACTGCAAGCTACAAACTAAGGACTGCAATCCAGAGATCTCGCCATCTAACCTAGACGTCCTTATGCAAAGAGGGCAGTACCCCAAGTTCCACAAGGTACTACCGAAGACAACAGCCAAACAACTGTTACACTGCACCAAGCCAGTCATCTTAACAATGTATTGAAATACAAGTACAGTGGTCCCTCGATTATCGCGAGGGTTCCGTTCCAGGACCCCTCGCGATAATCGATTTTTCACGAAGTAGCGGCGCGGAAGTAAAAACACCATCTGCACATGCGCAATCTTTTTTTTTTTAAAGGCCGCGCATGCGCAGATGGTGGGGCGACGGCAGTTCGGAGGCTGGCAATGGTTATTTTTCATGCCGGCCACCCCCCCCCAGTCCAATTTCAACCTGGTTTTTTGGCCCTCCCAAGTTGCTAGCTCTCAGTGAGGACACTTGCCACTTCTGACCAAGTCCAATTTGAACCTGGTTTTTTGGCCCTCCCAAGTTGCTAGCTCTCAGTGAGAACACTACACTTTATGATTTCCAAGTCCAATTTTAACCTGGTTTTTTTGTGCTCTCAAGTTGCTAGCTCTCAGTGAGAACACTTACCACTTCTGATTTCCAAGTCCAATTTGAACCTGGTTTTTTGGCCCTCCCAAGTTGCTAGCTCTCAGTGAGGACACTTGCCACTTCTGATTTCCAAGTCCAATTTGAACCTGGTTTTTTGGCCCTCCCAAGTTGCTAGCTCTCAGTGAGGACACTTGCCACTTCTGATTTCCAAGTCCAATTTGAACCTGGTTTTTTGGCCCTCCCAAGTTGCTAGCTCTCAGTGAGAACACTACACTTTATGATTTCCAAGTCCAATTTTAACCTGGTTTTTTTGTGCTCTCAAGTTGCTAGCTCTCAGTGAGAACACTTACCACTTCTGATTTCCAAGTCCAATTTGAACCTGGTTTTTTGGCCCTCCCAAGTTGCTAGCTCTCAGTGAGGACACTTGCCACTTCTGATTTCCAAGTCCAATTTGAACCTGGTTTTTTGGCCCTCCCAAGTTGCTAGCTCTCAGTGAGGACACTTGCCACTTCTGATTTCCAAGTCCAATTTGAACCTGGTTTTTTGGCCCTCCCAAGTTGCTAGCTCTCAGTGAGAACACTACACTTTATGATTTCCCACTCCAATTTGAACCTGGTTTTTTGGCCCTCCCAAGTTGCTAGCTCTCAGTGAGAACACTACACTTTATGATTTCCAAGTCCAATTTTAACCTGGTTTTTTTGTGCTCTCAAGTTGCTAGCTCTCAGTGAGAACACTTACCACTTCTGATTTCCAAGTCCAATTTGAACCTGGTTTTTTGGCCCTCCCAAGTTGCTAGCTCTCTGTGAGGACACTTGCCACTTCTGATTTCCCAGTCCAATTTGAACCTGGTTTTTTGGCCCTCCCAAGTTGCTAGCTCTCAGTGAGGACACTTGCCACTTCTGATTTCCAAGTCCAATTTGAACCTGGTTTTTTGGCCCTCCCAAGTTGCTAGCTCTCAGTGAGAACACTACACTTTATGATTTCCCACTCCAATTTGAACCTGGTTTTTTGGCCCTCCCAAGTTGCTAGCTCTCAGTGAGGACACTTGCCACTTCTGATTTCCAAGTCCAATTTGAACCTGGTTTTTTGGCCCTCCCAAGTTGTTAGCTCTCAGTGAGAACACTACACTTTATGATTTCCAAGTCCAATTTTAACCTGGTTTTTTTGTGCTCTCAAGTTGCTAGCTCTCAGTGAGGACACTTACCACTTCTGATTTCCAAGTCCAATTTGAACTTGGTTTTTTGGCCCTCCCAAGTTGCTAGCTCTCCCTGAGGACACTTGCCACTTCTGATTTCCATGTCCAATTTGAACCTGGTTTTTTGGCCCTCCCAAGTTGCTAGCTCTCAGTGAGGACACTTGCCACTTCTGATTTCCAAGTCCAATTTTGTTGTGGTTCCGTCTGAGGCCCCTCACGGAACGGCTGATCTTCTGTCGGTTTCCAGCTCAGAGGGAGAGGATGAGGAACAGGAGGTGCAGGCAGACGAGGAGGAGGAATCCCAGGCTGAAGAAGAGGGAGGACAGCCAGAGTCCCCCCAGAGGGAGCTCTCCCCAGCAAGCAGCCTGGATTCCTTAGAGGAAAATGCACAAGCCATAATTCATCTGCGACAGAGAAGAGCTACACAGTGAAGGGACCAATTGGCTAGGTACTTTCAGCATTAAAGAGGCAACAGCTGGGTTTGGGTGTGGTGCTCTTTGGAAAGGCTAAAAGGCAGACCCACCCTTCCTGGCTTGTGGAGTTTTATCTTTGAGAGTCTTGGGACCTGGCTGTGAACTTTGGCGTCTTGGAATCCTGGTTTGTGCCTTTGACTACTGAAACCTTGGGGTGGGTGTGCCAGCAAGAAGTTTGCTGTATTGTCTGGACATCAGGACTCTGCTGTAAAGTATTATAGCCTGTCTGTTGGGAAGAACAGGTTTTCCTCTGTGTTTATTTTTTGCAGCTATAAAGTACTTTTGCTTTTACCAGAGTGTCTGGATGTTTTTTCCAGTTGGTGTTGAGGTCTGGGGGAACCCAGACAGAACAAATTTGAACCTGGTTTTTTGGCCCTCCCAAGTTGCTAGCTCTCAGTGAGGACACTTGCCACTTCTGATTTCCAAGTCCAATTTGAACCTGGTTTTTTGGCCCTCCCAAGTTGCTAGCTCTCAGTGAGAACACTACACTTTATGATTTCCCACTCCAATTTGAACCTGGTTTTTTGGCCCTCCCAAGTTGCTAGCTCTCAGTGAGAACACTACACTTTATGATTTCAAAGTCCAATTTTAACCTGGTTATTTTGTGCTCTCAAGTTGCTAGCTCTCAGTGAGAACACTTACCACTTCTGATTTCCAAGTCCAATTTGAACCTGGTTTTTTGGCCCTCCCAAGTTGCTAGCTCTCAGTGAGGACACTTGCCACTTCTGATTTCCCAGTCCAATTTGAACCTGGTTTTTTGGCCCTCCCAAGTTGCTAGCTCTCAGTGAGGACACTTGCCACTTCTGATTTCCAAGTCCAATTTGAACCTGGTTTTTTGGCCCTCCCAAGTTGCTAGCTCTCAGTGAGGACACTTGCCACTTCTGATTTCCAAGTCCAATTTGAACCTGGTTTTTTGGCCCTCCCAAGTTGCTAGCTCTCAGTGAGGACACTTGCCACTTCTGATTTCCAAGTCCAATTTGAACCTGGTTTTTTGGCCCTCCCAAGTTGCTAGCTCTCAGTGAGGACACTTGCCACTTCTGATTTCCAAGTCCAATTTGAACCTGGTTTTTTGGCCCTCCCAAGTTGCTAGCTCTCAGTGAGGACACTACACTTTATGATTTCCCACTCCAATTTGAACCTGGTTTTTTGGCCCTCCCAAGTTGCTAGCTCTCAGTGAGAACACTACACTTTATGATTTCCAAGTCCAATTTTAACCTGGTTTTTTTGTGCTCTCAAGTTGCTAGGTCTCAGTGAGAACACTTACCAGTTCTGATTTCCAAGTCCAATTTGAACCTGGTTTTTTGGCCCTCCCAAGTTGCTAGCTCTCAGTGAGGACACTTGCCACTTCTGATTTCCAAGTCCAATTTGAACCTGGTTTTTGGCCCTCCCAAGTTGCTAGCTCTCAGTGAGGACACTTGCCACTTCTGATTTCCAAGTCCAATTTGAACCTGGTTTTTTGGCCCTCCCAAGTTGCTAGCTCTCAGTGAGGACACTACACTTTATGATTTCCCACTCCAATTTGAACCTGGTTTTTTGGCCCTCCCAAGTTGCTAGCTCTCAGTGAGAACACTACACTTTATGATTTCCAAGTCCAATTTTAACCTGGTTTTTTTGTGCTCTCAAGTTGCTAGGTCTCAGTGAGAACACTTACCACTTCTGATTTCCAAGTCCAATTTGAACCTGGTTTTTTGGCCCTCCCAAGTTGCTAGCTCTCAGTGAGGACACTTGCCACTTCTGATTTCCAAGTCCAATTTGAACCTGGTTTTTTGGCCCTCCCAAGTTGCTAGCTCTCAGTGAGAACACTACACTTTATGATTTCCCACTCCAATTTGAACCTGGTTTTTTGGCCCTCCCAAGTTGCTAGCTCTCAGTGAGGACACTTGCCACTTCTGATTTCCAAGTCCAATTTGAACCTGGTTTTTTGGCCCTCTCAAGTTGCTAGCTCTCAGTGAGAACACTTACCACTTCTGATTTCCAACTCCAATTTGAACCTGGTTTTTTGGCCCTCCCAAGTTGCTAGCTCTCAGTGAGGACACTTGCCACTTCTGATTTCCCAGTCCAATTTGAACCTGGTTTTTTGGCCCTCCCAAGTTGCTAGCTCTCAGTGAGAACACTACACTTTATGATTTCCAAGTCCAATTTTAACCTGGGTTTTTTGTGCTCTCAAGTTGCTAGCTCTCAGTGAGAACACTTACCACTTTTGATTTCCAAGTCCAATTTGAACCTGGTTTTTTGGCCCTCCCAAGTTGCTAGCTCTCAGTGAGAACACTACACTTTATGATTTCCCACTCCAATTTGAACCTGGTTTTTTGGCCCTCCCAAGTTGCTAGCTCTCAGTGAGAACACTACACTTTATGATTTCCAAGTCCAATTTTAACCTGGTTTTTTGTGCTCTCAAGTTGCTAGCTCTCAGTGAGAACACTTACCACTTCTGATTTCCAAGTCCAATTTGAACCTGGTTTTTTGGCCCTCCCAAGTTGCTAGCTCTCAGTGAGGACACTTGCCACTTCTGATTTCCCAGTCCAATTTGAACCTGGTTTTTTGGCCCTCCCAAGTTGCTAGCTCTCAGTGAGAACACTACACTTTATGATTTCCAAGTCCAATTTTAACCTGGATTTTTGTGCTCTCAAGTTGCTAGCTCTCAGTGAGAACACTTACCACTTCTGATTTCCAAGTCCAATTTGAACCTGGTTTTTTGGCCCTCCCAAGTTGCTAGCTCCCAGTGAGAACACTACACTTTATGATTTCCCACTCCAATTTGAACCTGGTTTTTTGGCCCTCCCAAGTTGCTAGCTCTCAGTGAGAACACTACACTTTATGATTTCCAAGTCCAATTTTAACCTGTTTTTTTGTGCTCTCAAGTTGCTAGCTCTCAGTGAGAACACTTACAACTTCTGATTTCCAAGTCCAATTTGAACCTGGTTTTTTGGCCCTCCCAAGTTGCTAGCTCTCAATGAGGACACTTGCCACTTCTGATTTCCAAGTCCAATTTGAACCTGGTTTTTTGACCCTCCCAAGTTGCTAGCTCTCAGTGAGGACACTTGCCACTTCTGATTTCCAAGTCCAATTTGAACCTAGTTTTTTGGCCCTCCCAAGTTGCTAGCTCTCAGTGAGGACACTTGCCACTTCTGATTTCCAAGTCCAATTTGAACCTGGTTTTTTGGCCCTCCCAAGTTGCTAGCTCTCAGTGAGAACACTACACTTTATGATTTCCCACTCCAATTTGAACCTGGTTTTTTGGCCGTCCCAAGTTGCTAGCTCTCAGTGAGAACACTACACTTTATGATTTCCAAGTCCAATTTTAACCTGGTTTTTTTGTCCTCTCAAGTTGCTAGCTCTCAGTGAGAACACTTACCACTTCTGATTTCCAAGTCCAATTTGAACCTGGTTTTTTGGCCCTCCCAAGTTGCTAGCTCTCAGTGAGGACACTTGCCACTTCTGATTTCCCAGTCCAATTTGAACCTGGTTTTTTGGCCCTCCCAAGTTGCTAGCTCTCAGTGAGAACACTACACTTTATGATTTCCAAGTCCAATTTTAACCTGTTTTTTTGTGCTCTCAAGTTGCTAGCTCTCAGTGAGAACACTTACCACTTCTGATTTCCAAGTCCAATTTGAACCTGGTTTTTTGGCCCTCCCAAGTTGCTAGCTCTCAGTGAGGACACTTGCCACTTCTGATTTCCAAGTCCAATTTGAACCTGGTTTTTTGGCCCTCCCAAGTTGCTAGCTCTCAGTGAGAACACTACACTTTATGATTTCCCACTCCAATTTGAACCTGGTTTTTTGGCCCTCCCAAGTTGCTAGCTCTCAGTGAGAACACTACACTTTATGATTTCCAAGTCCAATTTTAACCTGGTTTTTTGTGCTCTCAAGTTGCTAGCTCTCAGTGAGAACACTTACCACTTCTGATTTCCAAGTCCAATTTGAACCTGGTTTTTTGGCCCTCCCAAGTTGCTAGCTCTCAGTGAGGACACTTGCCACTTCTGATTTCCCAGTCCAATTTGAACCTGGTTTTTTGGCCCTCCCAAGTTGCTAGCTCTCAGTGAGAACACTACACTTTATGATTTCCAAGTCCAATTTTAACCTGGATTTTTGTGCTCTCAAGTTGCTAGCTCTCAGTGAGAACACTTACCACTTCTGATTTCCAAGTCCAATTTGAACCTGGTTTTTTGGCCCTCCCAAGTTGCTAGCTCCCAGTGAGAACACTACAATTTATGATTTCCCACTCCAATTTGAACCTGGTTTTTTGGCCCTCCCAAGTTGCTAGCTCTCAGTGAGAACACTACACTTTATGATTTCCAAGTCCAATTTTAACCTGTTTTTTTGTGCTCTCAAGTTGCTAGCTCTCAGTGAGAACACTTACAACTTCTGATTTCCAAGTCCAATTTGAACCTGGTTTTTTGGCCCTCCCAAGTTGCTAGCTCTCAATGAGGACACTTGCCACTTCTGATTTCCAAGTCCAATTTGAACCTGGTTTTTTGACCCTCCCAAGTTGCTAGCTCTCAGTGAGGACACTTGCCACTTCTGATTTCCAAGTCCAATTTGAACCTAGTTTTTTGGCCCTCCCAAGTTGCTAGCTCTCAGTGAGGACACTTGCCACTTCTGATTTCCAAGTCCAATTTGAACCTGGTTTTTTGGCCCTCCCAAGTTGCTAGCTCTCAGTGAGGACACTACACTTTATGATTTCCCACTCCAATTTGAACCTGGTTTTTTGGCCCTCCCAAGTTGCTAGCTCTCAGTGAGAACACTACACTTTATGATTTCCAAGTCCAATTTTAACCTGGTTTTTTTGTGCTCTCAAGTTGCTAGGTCTCAGTGAGAACACTTACCACTTCTGATTTCCAAGTCCAATTTGAACCTGGTTTTTTGGCCCTCCCAAGTTGCTAGCTCTCAGTGAGGACACTTGCCACTTCTGATTTCCAAGTCCAATTTGAACCTGGTTTTTTGGCCCTCCCAAGTTGCTAGCTCTCAGTGAGAACACTACACTTTATGATTTCCCACTCCAATTTGAACCTGGTTTTTTGGCCCTCCCAAGTTGCTAGCTCTCAGTGAGGACACTTGCCACTTCTGATTTCCAAGTCCAATTTGAACCTGGTTTTTTGGCCCTCTCAAGTTGCTAGCTCTCAGTGAGAACACTTACCACTTCTGATTTCCAACTCCAATTTGAACCTGGTTTTTTGGCCCTCCCAAGTTGCTAGCTCTCAGTGAGGACACTTGCCACTTCTGATTTCCCAGTCCAATTTGAACCTGGTTTTTTGGCCCTCCCAAGTTGCTAGCTCTCAGTGAGAACACTACACTTTATGATTTCCAAGTCCAATTTTAACCTGGGTTTTTTGTGCTCTCAAGTTGCTAGCTCTCAGTGAGAACACTTACCACTTTTGATTTCCAAGTCCAATTTGAACCTGGTTTTTTGGCCCTCCCAAGTTGCTAGCTCTCAGTGAGAACACTACACTTTATGATTTCCCACTCCAATTTGAACCTGGTTTTTTGGCCCTCCCAAGTTGCTAGCTCTCAGTGAGAACACTACACTTTATGATTTCCAAGTCCAATTTTAACCTGGTTTTTTGTGCTCTCAAGTTGCTAGCTCTCAGTGAGAACACTTACCACTTCTGATTTCCAAGTCCAATTTGAACCTGGTTTTTTGGCCCTCCCAAGTTGCTAGCTCTCAGTGAGGACACTTGCCACTTCTGATTTCCCAGTCCAATTTGAACCTGGTTTTTTGGCCCTCCCAAGTTGCTAGCTCTCAGTGAGAACACTACACTTTATGATTTCCAAGTCCAATTTTAACCTGGATTTTTGTGCTCTCAAGTTGCTAGCTCTCAGTGAGAACACTTACCACTTCTGATTTCCAAGTCCAATTTGAACCTGGTTTTTTGGCCCTCCCAAGTTGCTAGCTCCCAGTGAGAACACTACACTTTATGATTTCCCACTCCAATTTGAACCTGGTTTTTTGGCCCTCCCAAGTTGCTAGCTCTCAGTGAGAACACTACACTTTATGATTTCCAAGTCCAATTTTAACCTGTTTTTTTGTGCTCTCAAGTTGCTAGCTCTCAGTGAGAACACTTACAACTTCTGATTTCCAAGTCCAATTTGAACCTGGTTTTTTGGCCCTCCCAAGTTGCTAGCTCTCAATGAGGACACTTGCCACTTCTGATTTCCAAGTCCAATTTGAACCTGGTTTTTTGACCCTCCCAAGTTGCTAGCTCTCAGTGAGGACACTTGCCACTTCTGATTTCCAAGTCCAATTTGAACCTAGTTTTTTGGCCCTCCCAAGTTGCTAGCTCTCAGTGAGGACACTTGCCACTTCTGATTTCCAAGTCCAATTTGAACCTGGTTTTTTGGCCCTCCCAAGTTGCTAGCTCTCAGTGAGAACACTACACTTTATGATTTCCCACTCCAATTTGAACCTGGTTTTTTGGCCGTCCCAAGTTGCTAGCTCTCAGTGAGAACACTACACTTTATGATTTCCAAGTCCAATTTTAACCTGGTTTTTTTGTCCTCTCAAGTTGCTAGCTCTCAGTGAGAACACTTACCACTTCTGATTTCCAAGTCCAATTTGAACCTGGTTTTTTGGCCCTCCCAAGTTGCTAGCTCTCAGTGAGGACACTTGCCACTTCTGATTTCCCAGTCCAATTTGAACCTGGTTTTTTGGCCCTCCCAAGTTGCTAGCTCTCAGTGAGAACACTACACTTTATGATTTCCAAGTCCAATTTTAACCTGTTTTTTTGTGCTCTCAAGTTGCTAGCTCTCAGTGAGAACACTTACCACTTCTGATTTCCAAGTCCAATTTGAACCTGGTTTTTTGGCCCTCCCAAGTTGCTAGCTCTCAGTGAGGACACTTGCCACTTCTGATTTCCAAGTCCAATTTGAACCTGGTTTTTTGGCCCTCCCAAGTTGCTAGCTCTCAGTGAGAACACTACACTTTATGATTTCCCACTCCAATTTGAACCTGGTTTTTTGGCCCTCCCAAGTTGCTAGCTCTCAGTGAGAACACTACACTTTATGATTTCCAAGTCCAATTTTAACCTGGTTTTTTGTGCTCTCAAGTTGCTAGCTCTCAGTGAGAACACTTACCACTTCTGATTTCCAAGTCCAATTTGAACCTGGTTTTTTGGCCCTCCCAAGTTGCTAGCTCTCAGTGAGGACACTTGCCACTTCTGATTTCCCAGTCCAATTTGAACCTGGTTTTTTGGCCCTCCCAAGTTGCTAGCTCTCAGTGAGAACACTACACTTTATGATTTCCAAGTCCAATTTTAACCTGGATTTTTGTGCTCTCAAGTTGCTAGCTCTCAGTGAGAACACTTACCACTTCTGATTTCCAAGTCCAATTTGAACCTGGTTTTTTGGCCCTCCCAAGTTGCTAGCTCCCAGTGAGAACACTACAATTTATGATTTCCCACTCCAATTTGAACCTGGTTTTTTGGCCCTCCCAAGTTGCTAGCTCTCAGTGAGAACACTACACTTTATGATTTCCAAGTCCAATTTTAACCTGTTTTTTTGTGCTCTCAAGTTGCTAGCTCTCAGTGAGAACACTTACAACTTCTGATTTCCAAGTCCAATTTGAACCTGGTTTTTTGGCCCTCCCAAGTTGCTAGCTCTCAATGAGGACACTTGCCACTTCTGATTTCCAAGTCCAATTTGAACCTGGTTTTTTGACCCTCCCAAGTTGCTAGCTCTCAGTGAGGACACTTGCCACTTCTGATTTCCAAGTCCAATTTGAACCTAGTTTTTTGGCCCTCCCAAGTTGCTAGCTCTCAGTGAGGACACTTGCCACTTCTGATTTCCAAGTCCAATTTGAACCTGGTTTTTTGGCCCTCCCAAGTTGCTAGCTCTCAGTGAGAACACTACACTTTATGATTTCCCACTCCAATTTGAACCTGGTTTTTTGGCCGTCCCAAGTTGCTAGCTCTCAGTGAGAACACTACACTTTATGATTTCCAAGTCCAATTTTAACCTGGTTTTTTTGTCCTCTCAAGTTGCTAGCTCTCAGTGAGAACACTTACCACTTCTGATTTCCAAGTCCAATTTGAACCTGGTTTTTTGGCCCTCCCAAGTTGCTAGCTCTCAGTGAGGACACTTGCCACTTCTGATTTCCCAGTCCAATTTGAACCTGGTTTTTTGGCCCTCCCAAGTTGCTAGCTCTCAGTGAGAACACTACACTTTATGATTTCCAAGTCCAATTTTAACCTGTTTTTTTGTGCTCTCAAGTTGCTAGCTCTCAGTGAGAACACTTACCACTTCTGATTTCCAAGTCCAATTTGAACCTGGTTTTTTGGCCCTCCCAAGTTGCTAGCTCTCAGTGAGGACACTTGCCACTTCTGATTTCCAAGTCCAATTTGAACCTGGTTTTTTGGCCCTCCCAAGTTGCTAGCTCTCAGTGAGAACACTACACTTTATGATTTCCCACTCCAATTTGAACCTGGTTTTTTGGCCCTCCCAAGTTGCTAGCTCTCAGTGAGAACACTACACTTTATGATTTCCAAGTCCAATTTTAACCTGGGTTTTTTGTGCTCTCAAGTTGCTAGCTCTCAGTGAGGACACTTGCCACTTCTGATTTCCAAGTCCAATTTGAACCTGGTTTTTTTGGCCCTCCCAAGTTGCTAGCTCTCAGTGAGAACACTACACTTTATGATTTCCCACTCCAATTTGAACCTGGTTTTTTGGCCCTCCCAAGTTGCTAGCTCTCAGTGAGAACACTACACTTTATGATTTCCAAGTCCAATTTTAACCTGTTTTTTTGTGCTCTCAAGTTGCTAGCTCTCAGTGAGAACACTTACAACTTCTGATTTCCAAGTCCAATTTGAACCTGGTTTTTTGGCCCTCCCAAGTTGCTAGCTCTCAATGAGGACACTTGCCACTTCTGATTTCCAAGTCCAATTTGAACCTGGTTTTTTGACCCTCCCAAGTTGCTAGCTCTCAGTGAGGACACTTGCCACTTCTGATTTCCAAGTCCAATTTGAACCTAGTTTTTTGGCCCTCCCAAGTTGCTAGCTCTCAGTGAGGACACTTGCCACTTCTGATTTCCAAGTCCAATTTGAACCTGGTTTTTTGGCCCTCCCAAGTTGCTAGCTCTCAGTGAGAACACTACACTTTATGATTTCCCACTCCAATTTGAACCTGGTTTTTTGGCCGTCCCAAGTTGCTAGCTCTCAGTGAGAACACTACACTTTATGATTTCCAAGTCCAATTTTAACCTGGTTTTTTTGTCCTCTCAAGTTGCTAGCTCTCAGTGAGAACACTTACCACTTCTGATTTCCAAGTCCAATTTGAACCTGGTTTTTTGGCCCTCCCAAGTTGCTAGCTCTCAGTGAGGACACTTGCCACTTCTGATTTCCCAGTCCAATTTGAACCTGGTTTTTTGGCCCTCCCAAGTTGCTAGCTCTCAGTGAGAACACTACACTTTATGATTTCCAAGTCCAATTTTAACCTGTTTTTTTGTGCTCTCAAGTTGCTAGCTCTCAGTGAGAACACTTACCACTTCTGATTTCCAAGTCCAATTTGAACCTGGTTTTTTGGCCCTCCCAAGTTGCTAGCTCTCAGTGAGGACACTTGCCACTTCTGATTTCCAAGTCCAATTTGAACCTGGTTTTTTGGCCCTCCCAAGTTGCTAGCTCTCAGTGAGAACACTACACTTTATGATTTCCCACTCCAATTTGAACCTGGTTTTTTGGCCCTCCCAAGTTGCTAGCTCTCAGTGAGAACACTACACTTTATGATTTCCAAGTCCAATTTTAACCTGGGTTTTTTGTGCTCTCAAGTTGCTAGCTCTCAGTGAGGACACTTGCCACTTCTGATTTCCAAGTCCAATTTGAACCTGGTTTTTTTGGCCCTCCCAAGTTGCTAGCTCTCAGTGAGAACACTACACTTTATGATTTCCCACTCCAATTTGAACCTGGTTTTTTGGCCCTCCCAAGTTGCTAGCTCTCAGTGAGAACACTACACTTTATGATTTCCAAGTCCAATTTTAACCTGGGTTTTTTGTGCTCTCAAGTTGCTAGCTCTCAGTGAGGACACTTGCCACTTCTGGTTTCCAAGTCCAATTTGAACCTGGTTTTTTGGCCCTCCCAAGTTGCTAGCTCTCAGTGAGAACACTACACTTTATGATTTCCCACTCCAATTTGAACCTGGTTTTCTGGCCCTCCCAAGTTGCTAGCTCTCAGTGAGAACACTACACTTTATGATTTCCCACTCCAATTTGAACCTGGTTTTTTGGCCCTCCCAAGTTGCTAGCTCTCAGTGAGGACACTTGCCACTTCTGATTTCCCAATCCAATTTGAACCTGGTTTTTTGGCCCTCCCAAGTTGCTAGCTCTCAGTGAGAACACTACACTTTATGATTTCCAAGTCCAATTTTAACCTGGTTTTTTTGTGCTCTCAAGTTGCTAGCTCTCAGTGAGAACACTTACCACTTCTGATTTCCAAGTCCAATTTGAACCTGGTTTTTTGGCCCTCCCAAGTTGCTAGCTCTCAGTGAGGACACTTGCCACTTCTGATTTCCAAGTCCAATTTGAACTTGGTTTTTTGGCCCTCCCAAGTTGCTAGCTCTCAGTGAGAACACTACACTTTATGATTTCCAAGTCCAATTTGAACCTGGTTTTTTGGCCCTCCCAAGTTGCTAGCTCTCAGTGAGGACACTTGCCACTTCTGATTTCCAAGTCCAATTTGAACCTGGTTTTTTGGCCCTCCCAAGTTGCTAGCTCTCAGTGAGAACACTACACTTTATGATTTCCCACTCCAATTTGAACCTGGTTTTTTGGTGCTCTCAAGTTGCTAGCTCTCAGTGAGAACACTTACCACTTCTGATTTCCAAGTCCAATTTGAACCAGGTTTTTTGGCCCTCATGTCCTCCTTCCATCCCTCCCTCCTTCCATCCCTCCCTCCATCCCTCCCTCCTTCCATCCCTCCCTCCTTCCTTTCGTAAAAAGCACTTAAACAATGACAGAATAAACCCCCCCAGCCCTCACCTGTTTGAATTTCATTCACTCAGTCATTCATTCATTCTTCTCTATGCCACTCAGTCCCAACACTTTCAACCCACAAATTATCATTTCCCATCCCCTTAATGTACTGTACTGTACCTCTACCTGTACCTGTAACCTGTACTGTACACATTGAATAACACTTAGTCATCCTGATAGAAATAATAAAAATATTTATTTACATTTTTACATTTTGGGGGGGGGTTAGCATAACTAGGATAAATCGGGATCTTCTTCTATCACCATGTCTACAATGGACGCTGCAGGTGATGGTGTGACAGACCTTGTGGTTTTCATGACAAACATAGTTATGGGCAGTTGTTGGCGCATTTTCTTTTGCTTGGCTAACATGGCTCTGTATGGTGCAATGGTGTTGTCAAGGGAGGCCTTAAAGTGTATAGAGTGAGTCATGTTGGGATCCCAAAGTTCCGCCATGCGTTGGAGATTTGCAGCAGCTCTGTTCATTTCTGCAAGCCGCTCAATCGTTAGGCCAACATCTTCTTCTTCCTCAGATTCTTCAGCTCCCTCTTCCTCCTCTTCTTCACTCGCTGACCTGGTCAGCTCCTCCAGATCTCTGTCTGTCAGCGGTAGGCCATGCTCATCAAGCAAACCATTGACTTCCTCTGGTGTCATGTCAACGAAGCCTTCTCCACCCAGTGCCTGTGCCAGCTTCACAGAGTTCTGGACTGCAGCATCTTGAATTTCTTCGGGAGCAAATCCCCTGTGATCATGCACCACTTCTGGCCACAATTTCCTCCAGCAGGCATTCATTGTCTGTGACTTCATATCCATTAAGGCACTCTGAATGTTCTTCAGACAAGATGCAATTGTGTACTGACGCCAGTAGGCCTTCAATGTGAAGTTTTCATCACCATCCATTGCTTCCACGATGCTTCCAAGAGAATTGCGCGTGTACAGTGCCTTAAATGCGCGGATAACACCTTGATCCATCGGCTGGATAAGTGATGTGGTGTTTGGTGGCAAGAATTCAACTTGCACCCCATCATGTTCATGTGCCAGGTCATCATGACCTCCAGCATTGTCCATTAGGAGAAGCACTTTGAAATTGAGTCCTTTGCCAGCCAAATACACCTGCACCTGTGGGATGAAGCACTGATGAAACCAGTCCCGCGTGAGGGGTTTTGTAATCCATGCTTTAGGATTATGCATCCAGTACACTGGCAATGCATTCTTATTTCTGTTCTTGAGGGCTCTTGGATTTCGTGACTTATAGATTAGCCCTGGCTTCAGCAAAAAGCCTGCTGCATTCCCACACATGACCAAAGTCACCCGATCTTTCATGGCCTTAAAGCCAGGGGCTTTGGCTTCATCTTGCATCAAGAAAGTCCTTGAAGGCATCCTCTTCCAGAACAGGCCTGTTTCGTCCATGTTGAACACCTGTTCTGGAAGGTAGCCCCCTTCTGCAATTAGGTCTTTAAACGTGCCCTGGACAAAGTTTTCGGCTGCACCTGTATCTGCTGAGGCAGCTTCTCCATGCAATGACACACTCTTCAGGCCATAGCGCCGTTGAAATTTGTCAAACCACCCTTTGCTTGCTGTGAATGTGGCTGGGGCTGAAGAAGCAGAAGATGTTGATGGCTGGGGGTCATCAGAGTCAACAACACCTTCATCTACAGAGAATGACAGGAAAGGGAGAGAGAAGTGACTTGAATGAAAGCATACAGTCCTTCCATCCCTCCCTCCTTCCATCCATCCCTCCCTCCTTCCATCCATCCCTCCCTCCTTCCATCCTTCCCTTCTCTCCCTTCCTCCCTCCTTCCTTAAAAAACACTTAAATACAGTATGTAATGACAGAATAAAAAACCCCAGCCCTTACCTGGGTTTCCCTCATCTGCATCGCCTCCTTCTGTGTCTGCAAGACGGTTGTACAATTGCTGCGCCTTGGTTCGTATAGTGTTCGTATCCAAAGCAATGCTCTTTTTTCAGCAGTCTTGTACCCACACAGACAAAGCAGCTTCCATCTTCATAAGGCGTTTGTTTCTAGGCGTCACCATTCTTTTTGCAGCCTTGTTGAATGATATCAGAGAAGTTTGCCTTATCTTCTTCTCATCTTTCCTAATGTATCGCACAGTCGATTCGTTGATCCCATAATGCCGACCAACCTCTACATTAGAACGTCCCGCTTTCAGCATGTCCAAAAGTTCAATCTTCTCCTTGATTGTCAGCATCTTCCGGGTCTTTTTAGCATCGCCGGCTCCACTCCGGGTGCAACGTTTAGGTGCCATCTTCCACGAAGTCTTCACAAACAGCTCCAAGAAACAGATCCAAGACACAGATCCAAGACAGATCCACAGATCCAAGACACAGATCCAAGACACAACAACTCCAAGACACAGATGCAAGACACAGCTCCAAAGAACAGATCCAAGAAACAGATGAAACCGCTCCGACCAACAGCTCCTACAAACGCTCAAAAAGTTGCAAAAGTTTCAAAGCAAACCACGCTGAGCAAACAACACTGATTGGCCGAGATTTCTGTCCATCAGCAATGACAACGCTGATTGGCTGAAATTTTGCTGTATCACCATTGCCGGGCAAACTTATTGTAATGGCAAAGCTGATTGGCCGAGATTTCGGCCAACCAGCAGTGCTACACGTCAGTTTGGTGATGACGCGTGACGTCATCGGGCGGGAAAAACCACGCACGTATTTTTAATTATTTTTTTTTTTGAAAAATCGCGATATAGCGTTTCGCGAATATCGAGATGGTATCAATTGCTGAAAAATCGCGATATAGCATTTCGCGAAGATCGAGATCGCGAAACTCGAGGGATCACTGTACTTAGCAAGAAAATCCACAACCCCTATTGCTACCAAACTTTGCTGATTTTGATTTATAGTTATATGTCTCTTACAGCCCCTCCTCCTTGAATTCAAACTATAGAAATGTAAAAAGCACTACCTTCCTCTCTCCTTCTCTGTGATCTGAAAGTGCAACTTAAAATGGCTTTTTCCTGCCTTTTATCCTTCCCAGTCTAATCCTGCCCCAGCCTAATCTGATTGAACACAAACTGCCAATAAAATTGTCTCTTACAGCCCCTCCTCCTTGAATTCAAACAATAGAAATGTAAAAAGCACTACCTTCCTCTCTCCTTCTCTGTGATCTGAAATGGAAGAAGGTAGGCAGGGGGGTACCACAGGGTTCTGTCCTGGGCCCTGTACTCTTCAATATTTTCACCAATGACCTGAACGTGGGAGTAGAAGGGGAACTAATCAAATTTGCAGACGACACCAAGCTGGCAGGGGTAGCCAACACCCTAGAGGACAGGCTCAAAATACAGGAAGATCTAGACAGATTAACATTATGGGCCCACACTAACAACATGATGTTCAACGTCGACAAGAGCAAAGTCCTTCACCTTGGTAAAAAAAAAACTAGACACACATAGAGCCTGGGAGAAACCCCACTTAGCAGCAGTAACTGCGAAAGAGATCTTGGAGTCTTGGTGGATAATCAACTAAACATGAGCCAGCAATGTGCAGCAGCGGCCAAAAAAGCCAACACCATCCTAAGCTGCATCAACAGAGGGATACATTCCAAGACCAGGGAAGTATTAATACCACTCTACTATGCCCTGGTCAGACCACATCTGGAGTACTGGATCCAGTTCTGGTCACCACACTTCAAAAGAGACATTGAAACTCTGGAGAAGGTGCAGAAAAGAGCAACCAAAATGATTTTGGGACTCAAAACCAAGACTTACGAAGAGAGATTGTGGGAACTGGGCATGGATAGCCTAGAGAAAAGGAGGGCCAGAGGGGACATGATAGCTGTATACAGGTATGTGAGGGGTTGCCACAGAGAGAAGGGGGTCACTCTATTCTCCAGAGCAGCAGAGGGCTGGACGAGGAACAACGGCTGGAAGCTGACCAAGGAGAGATTCAACCTAGAACTAATGAAAAACTTCCTGATGGTGAGAGCGATCAACCATTGGAACAACCTGCCTGCAAAACAACCTGCCTGCAGAGGTTGTGAACTCCCCAACTCTGGATACTTTCAAGAGGAGATTAGACTGCCACTTGGCTGGGGTGCTTTAGGATTCCTGCTCAGGCAGGGGGTTAGACTTGATGACCTACATGGTCCATTTCAACTCTAACAATAAATAAATAAATAAATAAATAAACAAACAAACAAACAATAGTAATTTATTTATTTATTTATTTATTTATTATATTTATGTTTATTTGTCAAACAAGAAAATAGGTCCAAATGGCTCTTTGAGTGTTTATGATTGCTGATTCCTAACCTAAATGAACAACAACCCCCTCCCACTAATGATTTAATGTGCCTCCTGCATCATTTTTATTACCTCCATGATATTAAATATTCAATTGTTAAGGTATCTAAGACTTTGCTGGCATACTCCTTATAGCAGAGGAAGAGAAAGAGAGAGAAAGAGAGGGGAAAGAATAGGAAGGAAGCACCACAAACCCAGCCACCACACATGGTCTCAGAAGACACTCTGAAACAACACAGCAATTTAGGTCTAGAAGACATCTCAAAGGTCATCTAGTAGAACCTCATGCTGCAGCAGGAAATCTTACAATGCCTGGATTAGAGTGATACCTCATTTTACGAATCCCTCGTCATACGAACTTTTCGAGATACGAACCCGGGGTTTAAGATTTTTTTGCCTCTTCTTCCAAACTTTACAAACCTGCCACTGGGATGCCCCGCCTCTGGACTTTTGTTGCCAGCCGAAGTGCCTGTTTTCGCGCTAGTGGGATTCCCCTGAGGCTCCCCGCGGAAGTCCGGAGGTGGGGTTTCCCATGGAGGGGAGCCTCAGGGGAATCCATCCAGCGTGAAAACGGGTGCTTCGGCTGGCAAAAGGGCTGAATTTTGGGCTTGCACGCATTAATCGCTTTTCCACTGATTCCTATGGGAAACATTGTTTCGTCTTACGAACTTTTCACCTTACGAACCTCGTCCTGGAACCAATTAAGTTCGTAATACAAGGTATCACTGTATTTTGGTGCCTCTAATAGAGACGAAAATTGCCAGAAAGGAGGAGTTTACTAGGGCATGGTTACCATGCAGACGAAGGCAGAGACAGTCGCTCACTTATGACCACAATTGATCCCAAAATTTTTGTTGCTAAGCAAGAGGCTTGTTCAGTGATTTTCACCACATTTTACTCAATTCAAGAGAGTTCCTGGCTCTAACAGTCATATGCAAGCTAGGGAAGAACATCTGAAGGCATGTGAAATGTTCTAATGTACAGAAGTTATGATTAATGTGTGGCAGAAAGTAAACTCTGGGTGTGTTTTTCGAAATGCAGTAAGTGAGGTTGAATGTGTAATTTTAGAAGAGCTGTGTGTGTATGTGTGTGTGTGTGTGTGTGTGTATACATACACACACAGTATACATAGTAGATAATGTATCTTTTTGTGTGCCTATGTGTAATATGTATGTATATCTATGGCAAATATACATAGGATTAAATATTATATTTTGGATGTTCAGTAATAGTAAATAGACAGGGAAAATGTATCTCATTGAGGCAAGGAGAGGCCAGGCATCCTAATCTTAACCCTTGACATGAGTGACATCAAGTTGCCCATGCCCACCTAGTCACACTGCAAAGCCACTCCCACCCAGTCACGATTGCCAAACCACTCCCACTGTTACATGACCATCAAGCCATGCCCACAAAATAAGCCACACCCACAGAGTAGCAGTAAAAAGAATTGGAACTCACCCGGGACAATTCCCCCTGCAATAAAGGAAGGAAGATTACACTTGAGGGAAGATTACAGAGCAGACCCAGCTCCTCGCCTTCCTTTTCTTTCTTTCTTTTTTTTAAAGTAATTTTATTGAATATAAATATTTTAAAAACATTTTCGATCAGCATTTCTGGGAGAGCAAAGTAGAGCAGAAAAGAGAAAGTTCCTCGAGGAAACAAGGCAAGACAAAGGCAAGACATCAAACCGTAAGTGATTGATCCCTACTGCCCATTGAACACCACAAAGCCTCAATCTGCCCAGCGCACCCCAGGACCTCCAGCACCCTAGCACCATCAAACTTCTTCCCATTAGCCCGAACCCCCCTGCAGAACCCAGCTTACCCTGCCACCAGCCGAGCTATCAACCAAGACTTGGAGCCATCTGAAGCTTGTAAGCCAAGGGAGCGAGGTGAATAACCCTTAGTTTGAACAAGCGCCAGGAGTCCTGTTAACAACAAAAGGACCTGTAAACGCTCCATTTAAAGGGAGACTGAAAAATCTTCTAAATCACCTCCGCAAACACCATTTGGGCTAATAAGGCAAGCTTAAACTACCAGGTGCTGGTTGTGAAGGAAGAGCGGGGTTTACTGTACATTTGAAAGCCATTGTTCTGAAGTGAAGTTGTTAAGTATACCTCTACAACCCTAATTGCCTCTCCCTCAACACACTATAAAGTCATAAAGAGGCCCACTAAGCAGGAAGCCAGAAACTCAGGCAGGGTAACCGAAAGACTTTCCTGAAGCACTAACACCCCCCCCCCGCCCACATCCTGGGAGACAGACGCTGGTACAGAACAGCTGAAATCAAAGCAGAAATGCCAATCAAAAAGAATATACATCAAGAACAAAAAGAACAACAAGCAACAATTGATAATCACAGCTATCAATGCTTTAAATGCAATGACATTATCAATGATCATGATGGTTTCATAAAATGCCAGACTTGCAATCAGTCTGCTCACAAAAGCTGCCTCAATATTTCTAAACATATTGCCACCTTTCTAAAAGCAAACTCTTCATTTCTTTATATGTGCTCATCCTGCACCCCCAAGCTAAATATACTTAGCAGTTTGTCTGATGAGATTAACACCTTAAAAGAAGCCATCAAAACCCAACAAGAATTCACAGAAAGTATTGAATCAAGACTCTCATCCACGGAGAAAAATATCCAAATACTGAATCCACCCGACAAAATACCACTCACCACTCCACCACCCCAACCTCAACCTCAACCACTTCCAATACTTCAAAAACCCACTAATTCTACCACTGATATCTCTACCCTAGTCAAGGATGTCATGGAACATGAACAAAAATGCCAGAATGCTATCCTCTTTGGTCTTGATGAAAGTCATGAATCAGATATAACAAGAATAAGAAATATCATCCACCTCCATCACTCACATGCACAAACAATCGCCCAAGAAGACATTTTGGAAGTTACCAGAATTGGACCTGAGCACAAGTATAACGATGGCTCAATAGCTCCCCGCTTCTGCAAAGTAGTATGCAAAAATGAACAAATAAAACAGCAATTCATCAAGACCATCAACCACATTGCCAGAAATAACAAGTCCTTCAACAAACTCAGATCCAGACCAGATCTTTCTCTCCTCCAACGTATTCACTCTTGCGAACTACGGGCAGAACTCAAGAGACGCTATGAACTTGGTGAAACAAACTTTTACATAGATTACCGCACAGAAAGCATCAAACCCAAAGCCCATAATTCTCCCCACATCTTCCGGTCTAACTTTCAACCTACCATCTCACAACATCAAACTGACACCTGCCAGACCACCATCCCACAACAACAAATGGACAACCCTACTACCTCAAACCAAGAATAGGAAAGCATACCCCTTACTTCCTCTAATCACCCCAAAACCAATCCCCAACACAAGACCAATCTCAAATGTAAACTATTAAATGCTAGAAGTTTAGTCAACAAGATATCTGAATTCCTCCTTCTACCTGACACCTCCAACTTTGATATAATTTTTATATGCGAAACATGGCTAAATGCTTCCTACTCAGACTCCATTATCACATCAAAAAACTACCATGTTTTCCACTCAGACCGCGAATCCCGCAGAGGAGGCGGAGTAGCTATATTGTACAAAAAATCGCTGAACCTAAAAATCCTCAAAGTTGCACAGGATTTATTGGTACCTGAAACTATTGTGTGTGATTTATCCCTAAATACCACAATTCGCTTCTTACTCTGCTACAGAGCCCCAGACTACGACATCGAACATCCTAACAAATTACTAACATGGGCAACCAATTGCCCATACCCCATTATCTTCATCGGAGACCTCAACCTACCACACATTAACTGGTCCTTAAATGAATGCAGCACGGAACCCATCCATTCTACTATATATAATACCGTCACCTATCTGGGACTTGACCAACTAGTAACTAACAATACCAGACTTGATAACTGTCTGGATCTCATCTTCTGCAACAGCAAAAGTACAATATATGGCTTACAAATAACAGAACCATTTTTCAACAGCGACCACAGCATGATAAACTTCAGTCTTAACTTAAGCCACACTATGAACCACCAAAATAATATAACACCAAAATTCAATTTCAAAAAAGCGAACTACGAACTCATTGAAGCCCACCTCTCAACATTAAACTGGAAAACTCTATTCTCTGAATGCTACACTACTGATGACCTCTACAACACATTCCTACTCGAAATGAAAATTATCATCAGACTTCATATACCTCTAACATGTACCATAAACAAAAAAAATAACCTCCCCATCTCAATAAGAAAATTACAAACAAGAAAAAAACCTCTGGAGGAAAAACAAAAAAGGACAAGTTTCCAACGTCAAAAGCCGATGTAAAAGCATTTGCAATCAAATAAAAACAGAAAACCTCCTACTACAGCAAACAAGAGGAAAACCTCCTACGCACCAAATCTAATAGAGCTTTCTACAACTTTGTCAACAATAAACTCAAAGACTCTAGACCTATCCCATCTCTCAAAGGACCCAACAACAAAGAATATCATGATGATTCATCCAAAGCCAACCTCCTCAACTCTTTCTGTGGCTCTGTCTTTGTTAACAGCAATGGCTCATCCCCCAACGACTTAACCCAAGTAGACTTCACTGAAGACCGAGTTGAAAAAGCATTACATGACCTTAAACCTTCTCTATCAGTCGGACCAGATGGTCTATGTGCTTACTTCCTAAAAAAGCTCTCTTCTGCCATAGCTGAACCACTAAGCATAATTTTCGAAAAATCCTTCAGAACCAGCACACTTCCTAAGCTATGGTCGAAAGCAATGGTCATCCCCATCTTCAAAAAAGGAGACCCCTCTCTTGTAGATAACTACAGACCAATTTCACTATGCTGCATCCCATGCAAAGTCATGGAATCAATTATAAACAAATCAATTACTCTCCATCTAGAAACTAATAATTTGCTCTCTAAAAAACAATTTGGTTTCAGAAAAAACTATCCTGCAACTTGCAGCTCCTCCACTGCAAAAATATATGGACAATTCATCTAGATCAAGGGAAATCTACAGATGCAATTTATATTAACTTCTGCAAAGCCTTTAATTCAGTGGCCCACGACAAACTACTCCTAAAACTCAAATCCTATGGCACCTCAGGATCCCTCCATAGCTGGATTACAGCATTCCTGTCAAACAGACAACAAGTGGTCAAAATAGGAAGCACCATATCCACCCCCATCCCAGTTAAAAGTGGTGTTCCCCAAGGTAGTGTACTGGGACCAATGCTCTTCATTCTCTACATCAATGACCTTTGCGATTACATCACAAGCAACTGTGTTCTCTTCGCCGACAATGTAAAACTCTTCAACACCACCGATAACACAACTACTCTCCAAAAAGACCTTGACACTGTTTCTGAGTGGTCCAACACATGGCAACTCCAAATCTCAACTAGCAAATGCTCTGTACTACACATTGGGAAGAAGAATCTGAACTCCAAATACGAACTGAATAATCAAATTATCACAGATAATCCCCACTCGGTTAAAGACCTTGGTATACTAATAACAAAAGATTTAAGTCCCAAAGCCCACTGCAACAATATAGCCAAGAAGGCTTCAAGAGTTGTAAACCTAATCCTACGTAGCTTCTGCTCTGGCAATCTCACACTACTTACCAGAGCTTACAAAACTTTTTCCAGACCCATCCTCGAATACAGCTCATCTGTTTGGAACCCATATTGCATCTCAGACATTAACACCCTTGAAAATGTCCAAAGATACTTCACCAGAAGAGCCCTTCACTCCTCCACTCGAAATAGAATACCCTATGAGACTAGATTTTCAATCCTGGGCCTAGAAAGTTTAGAACTAAGACGCCTTAAACATGATCTAAGTATTGCCCACAAGATCATATGCTGCAACGTCCTGCCTGTCGGTGACTACTTCAGTTTCAACCACAACAACACAAGATTTAAACTTAATATTAACCGCTCCAAACTTGACTGTAAAAAATATGACTTCAGTAACCGAGTTGTTGAAGCGTGGAACTCATTACCGGACTCCATAGTGTCATCCCCAAATCCCCAACACTTTACCCTTAGATTATCTACGGTTGACCTATCCAGATTCCTAAGAGGTCAGTAAGGGGCGAGTACAAGTGCCTTCCGTCCCCTGTCCTATTGCTCTCCTATATCTCCTATACCTTTCTTCTATTCTTATATCTCTTCTTCTATTCTTTCATTGATATGTTCTATTACTATATCTTCTTTTCTATTATTTCTTAGATATATTTTACTATGAGTATCTCCTCTACAACCTTCATCATGTATTTTACTATGTGTATATAGATATATACCCACTAAAACCCTCATTGTGTATTGGACAAAATAAAAAATAAAAAAGGACCAGATTCTATTGGGTGGAGTACTTTGTTAGGAAGTATAGAGTAGCAGAAGGAGGTTTCTTATTTAGTGACTCATTTATTATTGCAATAGAGTCATTTCCAGAAACCAAAACAAAATATTTGTCAGCGCAATATAGGACAGCAAACATTCCAATAATTATTTATCAACAAATACCAGGAATTATTTCCTTCCCACCAGGGTTATTCCTGAAATTTAGGATTACATAAGCCCAGCAGAAACTTGTCCAATTTTCAATGGTATTTACTTAACCCTGTGGTTCTGGTTGCAAAAACTCACACTTGTACTGTTCCTGGGTCAATATGACCCGGACCAAAAATTGTTTATTTTAGGGACTTAAATTTGGTCTTTTTGAATACTTTTTTCACTGGGATACTAATTTGAACTTTTCTGAACACAATGAAAGGAAAATTGAAATGAAAAAAAGTAATGCTTATATTTTTATTTTGCTCACAAAAGGCCCCCCCCATTTTTGTGAAATTCTTTTCAATTTATAGATAGTTTAGCCTGCAAACTGCATACAATTTTACTAAATCTGGTGTGGGATTACTAGTTTGAACATTTCTGAACATAATGAAATGAAAATTGAAATGAAAAAAGTGGTGCTTATTTGTTTATTTTGCTCATAAAAGGGATGCCCCCCCCCATTTTTTTCAAGTATTTCACTTTATGTTTTTTAGGCTCCTAATTCCAAATATTTTCAATAACTTTGGCATTGATATACTAAAAGGAACATTCCTGATCACAACCAAATGAAAATTGAACTGAAAACATTGATGCTTATTTGTTTATTTTGCTCTGAAAAGCCCACCAGCCTGTGCACAACTTTTTACTTAATAATAATAATAATTATTATTGTTATCATCATCATCATCATCATCATTATTTATTAGATTTGTATGCCACCCCTCTCTGAATTTTGCTCACAATTATGCTTGTGAATTCAAAATTACATACAGTACTAGTTTTCAGTCAAATGGATTTCTTTCATAAAAGTAGTTGTCTGGCTATCATGTACTTGCTTTTCAAAAGGATATTCCTGAAGGACTTCCAGTCTGAATCGGAGCTGCAGCAGGAGCTCCGGGACAGGGCTCTGTCCCTGAAATTCCCTTTTCCCTTCCAAAGGTCGCATCTGGCAGTTAGATCAGACCCGGATGGTCCGATCGTAGAACAGGGGGCTTCCCTGATCCCGAGGAGCTAACGGCGAAGCTCCAAAAGGAAGGGTTTGCCCCGCAGTTTTGGGGACAGGAGAATCGAGTCTTGAGGCTTCGAGGTCTCAGCCAAAGCAGCTCGACCACACATGTGGACATGAGGAAGATCAGAAGAAGAAGTCTAAATTCAATGTAGCAAAGCAGAAAAAGAACACAAGAAGCAAAGAAAGAAGAAAATAAGGTACAGTCTATTTTGACAGTTTGAAAACGATTAGTAGTATTAACTTTTAAAAATAGAAGGCGAACAAGAAAGCTATAAGGGAAAAAACCATATCCTTGGATCAAAAAGAACTTGCAGCCGGATCTTTTTTCTCTCTCATCAAGTATAACGTCTAAAATTAAAAGAATTAAAAGAATAGAATTAAAGATCGTAAAATATAACGGCATGATAATAAATTCCCATCTCTGAAGAGGATTCTAGGAGATGAAAGTTAATAAAATTTAAAATTTTGAAGACGAAAGGAAAAATCTAAATTGGCTGCAGTCTTTGGAACTCTTTTTCTTACATCAGCTGCAGAAGGATTGTTTTGTTTTTCGAAAGTGTTTTGGAAATAAAAATACGAAAAGAAAGAATAAAAATTGCAAAATAAAAGATATAAACAGATAACGAAAGTGAGACCTGGATGGATTAACTTTGTTTTTATCAAAAATTGGGATGTATTTCCCCCCCCCCCCCGGTAAATAACAGGAATACATTTCTTCAAGGAAAGTTGAACATTCGAATTCTTTGCATCGTGTGAAAGGAACCATCATGAATTACAATTGATACAAGAAATTAAATTTTGATGTGGATTACAATTGAATTATAAACTATTGGACTATAATTGCTTTACGTGGATTTCAACGATAAATTGGATATAATGAATTGGACATAGACTAAAATTTGGAATTTGGTTTGCATTCCAGATTCTTTGAACCACCTTGGATTATAATTATTTTTCTTATGATCAGGAATGTTCAATTTATTATATCAATACCAAAGGGGGAAAATCTTTTTGAGATTTGGAGCCTAAAAAAAATATAAACTGAAAAAAAAGGCTTCAAATCATGGGGGGGGGGATTTTCTGAGCAAAATAAACAAACAAGCATCAATTTCTTTCAGTTCAATTTTCATAGCATCATGTTCAGAAATGTTCAAATTAGTATCCCAGCAAAAAAAGCTTTCAAAAAAGTTGGAACTGGCAGGCTAAAAAAAATGTAAAGTGGCAATGATTGCACACAGGCAAAATATGGTTTGGGCTTTCTGAGTGAAATAAAAATATAAGCAGCAATTAGAAACCTTATGGAATATTTTTCTGATGGTCAGCAATGTTCAATTTAGTAAATTAATGCCTAGGGTATTAAAAATATTTTGGATTTGGAGCCTAAAACAAATGTAAAGTGAAATTGATTGCACACAGCCGTGGGGGGGGGAGGCCCTATTTCTCAGCAAAATAAACAAATAAGCATCACTTTTTTCAGTTCAATTTTCATATAATTATGTTTAGAAATGTTCAAACTAGTAATCCAATGCAAAATAGTTTTAATAATATTTTGAATTTGGAGCCTGAAATACATACAAATTGAAAAAACTGCACACAGCGGGGGGGGGACACTTTTATGAGCAAAATAAAAGGATAAACATCAATTTTTAGTTCAATTTTCTTTTTTTTCTTTTTTTTGAAAAATAATTTTTTATTGATTTACAAAAGAGATTATGTACAAAGGGAGAAAGATACATCGATTAACAGCATTATGATAACCTGACATATACTTGCTGTTATGCCATGATTACTCCATTCAGTTATTTTACTAAACCAATACATATCATAACCTATTGTGGTTAATAAAGTACATCTCTATAGTTCGTTATCTTTTGGGTCTTTTAGATCTTTCTCCCCACCCCTCCCCCCCATTGAACTGTAATAGTTCTAAAAGGTCTAAATTGTTTATTTGGGCGGCATATGGAATCCGCGGTTTCGTTAATGTAGTATTTATATCAATATATATTTACATTTGAGAAGAAATCGTGCTGGATTGATCAAGATATTCTTAGTAGTCCGATATCATCCTTCAGAATTCTAGAGTTTTTCTACAGTCATTTCTACGCTTTCCACTAATATTTTAATATTTTAGTATTTTAATATATCTATGTTTTGTAATATTTCGTTATATTTTTCCCCTTTCTTCATTTATTTCTTTTCTTACTTTTTACCCAATTGTAAAATTTTTCCCAGTTTTTGTAGAATTTAGAGTCTTCTTTATTTTTGAGTTTTTGAGTAAGCCTATCCATTTCTGCACAGTCATAGATTTTTTTGATGATTTCTCTTTCAGTTGGTATAGTATCTCTTTTCCAGTTTTGTGCTATTGTTATTCTGGTAGCTGTGATTATATGATGTATTAGGTACGTGTCTTCTTTCTTGTTTTTCAAATCAGTTATGCTCAAGAGGAATATTTCTGGTGTGAGTTTTAAGGAGACTGTTGTGATTTGTTGAATCCATGTTTGGATTTTTTTCCATAGTTTTTTGATGAGGGGGCAGGTCCACCATAAGTGAAAAAATGTTCCAATTTTGCTATTGCACCTCCAACAATTTGGTTTTATGGTAGGATAGATCTTGGCCAGTCTCGTTGGTGATAGATGCCATCTATAAAACATTTTTTGTAGGTTCTCTTTGTATGGAACTGATTTAGTAATTTTCAGGTTTCTCCACATTTGTTCCCATTGTTCAATGTAAATGGGATGCCCTATGTTTTTTGCCCAGGTAATCATATTTTCTTTTACTAATTCAGTTTCCATAGAGTACCCCATTATATAATTATACATTTTGGTTATAAATTTTTTCGGATATCCTAATAATATTTTATCGATTATACTTTCTTTTTCTTGGATCCCTTCTTTTTTTTTGTCTCTATTCCATTTCGTCAAAATTTGAGCGTAGGACCACCAGTCAATATCGATATTTTGATTTCTTAGTTGCTGTCTGGATTTTATATCTCCTTTCTCATCTAATATGTGGTTGTAGTTCAATATTTTTATTGATTGAAATAAGTTTGGGTGTCTGAGCGCTTCAAGACTGGAGTACCATTTTGGGATTTTGTGGTAATGTTCTTTTTTAGTTTTTAACCACACATTTATTAAGGAGTCCCTGATCATATGACATCTGAAGTATACTGGCGTTTTCCCTTTTTCGCTCCATAGGAAACTATGCCATCCTTGGAGGATGTTATGACCCTCCAAGGCCAAAAGTCTTTGATTTTGGAGGGTTATCCACTCTTTAACCCATAAAAGGACTGATGCTTCGTAATAGGCTTGGAAGTTTGGTAGTCCAAATCCACCTTGTGTTACTCTGTCTTGTAAGGCTTTAAATCTCACCCTTGGTTTTTTCCCCGCCCAGATAAATTTTGAAATGGTTGTATTTATTTTGCTGAAAATTTTTTGGTTTAGTTTTATTGGGATCGTCTGGAATAAATATAAGAATTTCGGTAATATAGACATTTTAATTGTAGCTATCCTCCCTGATAGTGAGATATGAATTTTATTCCACCTAATTAACTGTTGTTCTGTTTTTTTAATGAGGAGATCGTAATTATCTTTTTGTATTGTACCACATCTGTTTGTTAGTGTTATGCCCAGGTATTTAACTTTTTTGACAGTTTGGATTCCTAATAATGTCTCTAATTCATGTTCTTGTTTAGTGTACATATTTTTAGTTATAATTTTAGTTTTTTGTTTATTGATTTTTAAACCGGCCACTTCTCCATACCGTTGTATCTCTCTCAGCAGGTGCTCCCCTGTTTCTATTGGATCCTCCAAAATGAATGCTAGGTCATCTGCATAAGCCTGAACTTTAAATTCGTGTTTTTTTGTTCTAAGACCTATAATTTCCTTGTTGGATCTTATTTGATTAAGAAGTGTTTCTACTGCCAAGATGTATAGAAGTGGAGATAAAGGACATCCTTGTCTAACACCTTTTGCAATTTGAAAAGATCTTGTTAGTTCCCCATTAAATATAATTTGAGCCGATTGCATATTGTATATAGTTTGAATCATGTTTATCATTTTTGGGCCGAATTGCATTTTTTTAATTAGTTCAAGAATAAACTCCCACCTTAAATTGTCGAAAGCTTTTTGGGCGTCCAAGAATATTAATGCTAATTGCTTTTCGGAGTGTGTCTCATAGTATTCTAGGGTGTTAAGAATTATTCTTGTATTGTTCCTTATGTATCTGCCTGGGAGAAAGCCATTTTGATCTTCCTTTATTGTTTTGTTTAAAATTGGTTTAAATCTTTCCGCTATTATTGTCATGAATATTTTATAATCGACATTGAGGAGGGATATGGGCCGATAGTTTTGTATATGTTTTTTTTTTCCGGGTCTTTCGGGATTAGACTTATCAAGGCTTGTGTCCAGGATGTTGGTAGCAAGCCTTTTTCCAATACTTCATTAAATATTATTACTAGGATTTCTAATAGATAGTCTTTTAGTTCTTTATAGAATTCGGCCGGTATCCCGTCTGTACCTGGGGTTTTGCTGTTCTTTTGTTTGGTTATTGCGTATTCCACTTCTAGTTTAGTTATTTCTTTGTTTAGTATGGTTTCATCTGATTCTGATATCTTTTGTATTTCCGCTTCCTCAAGATATTTATTTAATTGGGATTGGTTTGTTTCTTCCTTTTGGTATAAATGAGCATAATATTCAGTTACTATATTCTTTTTTTCCCCCAGTGTATGTTGTAGTTCCCCATTTTTATCTTCTAACGCTTGTATATATCGTTCTTCTTCTTGCTTTTTTAATTTATAAGCAAGCCATCTGCCTATTTTATTCGCATTTTCAAATTGATATTGATTGGCCTTCCTTAGTTTTGTGACAATTTCATCTTGTATTATTAAATTGATATTGTGTTTTATTGCATCTATCTCTTCTCTTATTTTTCCGTTTTGGAGATCTTTTTGGGCTTCTAATTCTGCGTGTTTTAATTTGGTCTTGAGTTCGTTTAATTTCCTGTCTTTCTGTTTCTTTTTTTTTGCTAAATAGGCTATTGTTATGCCTCTCATAAATGCTTTTGTTGTGTCCCAAATATTCTGAATAGTGGTATCATTATTCCAATTATCTCTTAAAAATAATTTTAATTCTTGTTTGATATGTTTAGTATAATCCTGATCTTGAAATAACAGTTGGTTTATGGACCACCGGTGTTGACCTGCGGTCGGTATTTTAATTTTCATCAATATTGGTTGGTGGTCTGCCCAAATATTTGGACCTATTTCAATTTCATAGATTAACTTCCCAAAATTTTGGTCTGTCCAAATCATATCAATTCGTGACCATGACTTTTGCGGTGATGAGTAGAAGGTGTATTCCCGTGCGGATGGGTGTCTTTCTCTCCAGATATCTGCCAGTCTATATTCCCTTGCTATTTCTTGGAATTCTGGTGGTAGTGTTTTCCTGTCTTTTAGTTTTTTCTTTGCAGATTTAAAATCTTTTTTGGGGTCGCTCACTGCATTATAGTCTCCAATAATACAGATGTCCCCTTTTTGTACCTGTGCTAGTTGTTCAGCTAATTTTTGATAGAATTGTTTCTGTTTTGTGTTTGTGGCATAAATCGCCACTATCGCTATTTCTCTATGACCTATTTTAATTTTTACAATTAGAATTCTGCCATCTTCATCTGAATAAGTTTTTTCCGGTTGGTAAATGTCCTTAATGTACAAAGCGATCCCTCTCTTTTTTGAGTCTGATAGGGCTGTAAATAATTTACCTAATTTTTTATTTTCTAAAAGTTTACAATCTTGCTTCCTAATATGTACTTCCTGAAGACATGATATATCTGAATTTTGTTTTAATAATTTTGTCATTATCTGTTTTCTTTTTATCGGAGAATTCAATCCGTTGATGTTTACAGAGATCAACTCAAGTGTCTTTCGCGTCATTTTCCTCCCTCTCCTCTCCGGTTACCTTCTCTTCCTTTATTCCTCAATTTTTAGTTCAATTTTCATATCATTATGTTCAGAAATGTTCAAAATAGTAATTCAATGCAAAAGGTTTTTTAAAAAGTTGCAACTGGCAGGCTAAAAAAAATGTAAAGTGAAAATGATTCCACACAGCCTGGTGGGGGGGAGGCCTTATTTCTGAGGGGGGGGGGGGAAATAAGCACCATTTTTTTCAATTCGTTCCCATTTTTGTAATGATCAGGGATGTTCAAACTAGTAATCAAACAACCAATATAGTAAAATTGTTTCCAGACTAAACTATTTATAAATTGAAAAAAAAAATCACAAAAACGGGGGGTGAGTTGTGGTTAGCTCTGGCCCAGCTCCTGCCCAAGGAATGTGCAGGTGGATGTGGGGGAGACATCCACATGCTGCAGGTGTGTTTTGCTCCCAGTGGAATCTGCCAACGAAGTCTCCTCTGACAAAGGAGGCCTGAGTGATGTTCTGTCTGGGTTTTCCCAGACCTCCACACCCACTGAAAAATAGCCAGACACTCTGGTAAAATCCAAAAGTAATTTATAGCAGGAAAAAATAAGCACAAAGGAAAACCTGTCTTCACAGCAGACAGGTTACAATACTTTACAACAGGGTCCTGATGTCCAGTCAATTCCAAAAGCTTCTTGCTGGCACACCCCCCCAAGGTTTCAAGAGTCCAAGGCACAAACCAGGATTGTAGCCACCAAAGTTCACAAACAGGTCTCACGAATCTCCAAGATAAAACTCCACAAGCCAGGAAGGGTGGGGCCGCCTTTTATCCTTTCCCAAGCACCACACCCAAACCCAGCTGCGACCCCTAATGCTGGAAATATCTGGCCAATTGCGTTCTTCTCTCGTTAGCTCTCCTCTGTCGCATATCTATGAAGTCACTAGCATCTTCCCCCAGGGAATCCAGGCTGCTTGCTGGGGAGAGCTCCCCCTGGTGGAACTCTGGCTGTCCTTCCTCTTCAGCCTGGGATTCAGCTTCTTCATCAGTCTGCCCCTCCTGGTCCTCAGCCTCTGAGCCGGACACCGACAGCAAATCAGCCATTCCCGGAGGGGTCCCAGGCTGAACCACAACAAGTGATAGGGAGGAGGAGAGTTTGGCAGACAGCCCAGGAGGCGATCAATCATCTGTATCATCTCTGGATTCTGAACAAGAATTCATGACACATCCACGCATGCGTAGAGTGATGCATAGGAAGCAACAACTAAAGGATTATTACAAGAGAAAATGAGGCCACCTGTGGTTGGGTGGGGCTGCTGTAATTAGTGCTGCTGCTATAAATAGCAGCATGTGGGTTTGGCCCTTGTGGAGAATTATTGTGTTTCATGAATGTCCTACTGACTCTGGCCTTTGTTTGTTGACTTTTCACCACTTTGAAACCAAAGCAGAGCAAAGTGTGTTTCACTTTGTGGAAGAAGAAGGGCTGTGACTTTTTTCACAGCTGCAAGCTAAGTACTTACGAACTGATAAGGGACTGGTACAAACTACTAGGTTGTTTTGGAACAAGTGCTCTTTGCAATACAAAAAAAGTGCTTAGTTTATTTTCAATTTTGTGATAAAGAACGTTGTTTTGAATTTTCAAATGTGTGTGTGTCTGAAATTTGTACCTTTGAATTTTTGGGAGGCTCCAACCAGAGAGTCTGGCAGAACAGGAGGGGGTGGATTTTATGAGCAAAATAAAAAATATAAGCATTATTTTTTTTCATTTCAATTTTCATTTCATTGTGTGCAGAAATTTCAAACTAGTTTCCCAGTGAAAAATGTTTTCAAAAAGACCAAATTTAAGTATCTAAAATAAATCATTTTCGGTCTGGGTCATATTGACCTGGGAACAGAACAAGTGTGAGTTTTTTTGCCCAGCAAAAACTAAGCCCCCCAACAGCCACCCAAAAAAACAATTATCATAGAAAGAACCCCTAAAATGATGCGAACTCATGAAATTTCAAGTTTCAGATATCCAAGGAAAATTTTTTACATGTTCTCAAACATCGTTTCCAGGTCACTTAGACCCCAACAGAACAGCATTAAAAGAAAGCTATTTCTGCCCAACTATATCAACTTGCAAGAGAAACATTCCTAAACATGACAGTAAAATAAACTTTACTTTTCTCTATATTGAATTCATTTTATTGGGACCAATGCTTAAATCTGTTGAGATCCAGCTGGTTCTTGAGCTTATATTCTGGGGTGTTGACTATTCCTGCCAGTTTGGTGTCATCTGCAAATATGGCATGGCATGGCATGGCATGGCAGAGAAAAGAAGATAATTCTTAATTGATCAAGTGTGATTGGACACACAAGGAATTTGTCTTTGGTGCAAATGCTCACAGTGTACATAAAGAAAAATGAAATACAGTGATCTCTCGGTTAGCGCGGGGGTTACGTTCCAAGACCTCCCGCGCTAACCGATTTCCGCGTTATATTGGATGCGGAAGTAAAACCACCATCTGCGCATGTGCGCCATTTTTTTCATGGCCGCACATGCGCAGATGGTGGAGTTTGCGTGTGGGCGGCGGGGAAGACCAAGGGAAGATTCCTTCAGCCGCCCAACAGCTGATCTGCTCCGCAGCGCGGAAGCAGCGAGGAACCGAAGATGGGGTAAAGGCAAAGGGGAAACCCCATCTTCGGCTCCTCGCTGCTGCCGCGCTGCGGAGCGGATCAGGTGTTGGGCGGCTGAAGGAACCTTCCCTTGGTCTTCCCGCTTGCCGCTTGCCAGTCCACACACGCCCCCCTGGATGAGCCGGCCACAGGGGCGAGGGGTGGGGATGAAGGGGCAGGACTTCCCGGGCGGAAGGCATGCTCGGCTCTGCCGCTCCAGCCCCTTTCGGCCGAGCCTCCCCGGCCAAGCAGCCAGGGAAGTCGAGCCAGGCGTGGCGGCGGCAGCGCTGCTTCTCCGGTCGCCCGGTCCTCTCCTGCCTCCTGCGCCGATGTTCCCCGCTGCGACGGAAGGCAGTCGCTTGGCTAGGGAGGCTCGGCCGAAAGGGGCTGGAGCGGCAGAGCCGAGCACGCCTTCCGCCCGGGAAGTCCTGCCCCTTCATCCCCACCCCTCGCCCCTGTGGTCGGCGGGGATGAAAGGGCAGGACTCCCTGGGTGGAAGGCGTGCTCGGCTCTGCCGCTCCAGCCCCTTTCGGCCGAGCCTCCCTAGCCAAGCGACTGCCTTCCGTCGCAGCGGGGAACATCGGCGCAGGAGGCAGGAGAGGACCGGGCAACCGGAGAAGCAGCGCTGCCGCCGCCACGCCTGGCTCGACTTCCCTGGCTGCTTGGCCGGGGAGGCTCGGCCGAAAGGGGCTGGAGCAGCAGAGCCGAGCACGCCTTCCACCCAGGGAGTCCTGCCCTTTCATCCCCGCCGACCACAGGGGCGAGGGGTGGGGATGAAGGGGCAGGACTTCCCGGGCGGAAGGCGTGCTCGGCTCTGCCACTCCAGCCCCTTTCGGCCGAGCCTCCCCGGCCAAGCGGCAGCCTTCCACCGGGAGGCTCAGCATTCCGTCAGTCGTAGCGCTGGCTGTCAACTTTTCTTTTTAGCACTGGGGAGGCAAGTCAGCTCCTGCCCAGTTTTAAAAAGAAAAGTTGACAGCCAGCGATTGTTCCGCTGCCGCCAGCATGGCCTGGCTGGCAGCGGAAGATGTAACGGAGCCCACGGGGGATTCGCCTTCCTCCCACCCGCAGCCGAGACTGATTGTGGGCTCCTTCGCAACCTCGGAGAGCTTCCGGGGCATGAAAGCTCACGAAACCCAGGAAGCTCTCCGAGGTTGCGAAGGAGCCCACGATCAGTCGGCTGCCGGCGGGAGGAAAGCGAATGCCACGGGGCTGGGCTCGGCTCCCCCCTCGGCTCCCCCCCTTACCAGCCCCGCCGCGGAAGGCTCCATTCTGTTCCCTGCCGGCCCGATTGAGCGGCCGGCGGTCTCCATTCAGGGAACAGAATTAAAAAAAAATTATTTTTTAATATTTTATTTTTTTAAATAATATTTTTTGAAAAACCGCGTTGCAGCGTTTCGCGCTAATCGAGAACGCGCAAGTCGAGGGACCACTGTACATTAATCAAGAATCATAAAATGCAACACTTAGTGATAGTCATAGGTTAAGCAATCAAATTGTACTAGGAAACAAATAATATAAATTGTAAAGATGCAAGCCACATAGTTCTAGTCATTAAGTGAGAAGAAATAGGTACTAGGAACAATGAGAGGAAGAATAGTAATTCAGTTTTAGTAAATAATTTGACAATGTTGTGGGAATTAGTTGTTTAGCAGAGTGATGACATTTGGGGGAAAACTGACTTTATGTCTAGTTGTTCTGGTGTGCAGTACCTTATAGCATCGTTTTGATGGTAGTGGTTAACCGTTTTTCACAAGTACAACCTTTGCAGCATCTCCATTATCAGTGATCAAAATTTAGATGCTTGGTAATTGGTTCATATTTATATATTGCATCTCAGGCTCATGTGATCACCTTTTGTGACCTGACAAACAAAGTCAATGGAGAAAACATTAATTTAACAATCAGTTACTAACTTATCAATTGCATTGATTCACTTAACAACTTTGGCAAAAAATATTGTAAAATGGAACAAATCTCAGTTAACAACACAACAGAAATTTTCGGCTCCATTATCGTCATAAGTCAAGGATTACCTGTATTATCTTTTTGTGTGAAGATGCAAAGAATGAATTAAGCAGCTCTGTTTTCTCTCTACTGCCCATTATTTCCTTTCAATCTTCTCACAATAGTGAACCAATTGCTTCCTTGACGCTTTTCTTGTTTTGTGTATGTTGAAACTTTTTTAAAAAATTATATTTGACATTTGTTGCACGTCTTACTTCATTCTGAGTCTTAGCTTTCCTGACTTCATCTTTGCAAGTTTGGACTGTTCATTGTGATTCTCCCTTAGATACCGTATACAGTGATACCTTGTCTTACAAATGCCTCTTCATACGAACTTTTCATGATACGAACCTGGGGTTTAAGATTTGTTTGCCTTGTCTTAAGAACCATTTTCATCTTATGAACCTGAGCCTGGGTACGTGTCCTCTCTTATTGCGCGTGCGCTCCTTTACTGCCGCAGTGATTTCCCTGCCTTGTGATTGCCACCGTCAGGATTTCCCATTTGCTTGCCGCCCCCGCCGGGATACCTTGCCTCCTTTTGCTTGCACCGGCAGTCCCAAGGCCCCATCAACAATGGGGAAGGAGAAACTTTGAGGAGAAATTAAAGTACCTGCTTTAGGAAGAGATCAGCTGCCATGGACTGGCTTTTAATTTAGTTGACAAACAACCTGCCAAAATGTCTTAGTGGAGAATATGTTTAGTTTTTGAGTTGCTTAGAAAGACGTGGGTCTTGTAGGTAATTGAGGTGCACCTGACTAAAATATAAACTCTGCAATCTGTTCAGTTTCACCATCTGGATTGGTTGGATCCCTTTTTGACCACCGACACTACACGGGACCGTCCTCTTGCAATGAAAACAGCCTTCATGCTGGCCCTTCTGGCCCACTTTTTCCTCGTTCAATCAGTTAAGAAGCAGGTGGGGGTCGCTGTTTCTTCCCGGCCAGTGCTTGCATAAACTGCGGGGAAGGCTGTTTTCATTGTGAGGACGGTCCCATGGAAGGGTCACTGATTTTTCCACGCCAGCCCTTGGATCTACTACTGGGAAAATGTACAGAGTAGAGCCAAGAGGAGGGTAGGAGAGCCAGCTATCCCTCGCCGTTCCTTGTGGGAGAGAGAGCCGTAAAGAAATGTGGGGGGGAGAGAAAATGAGGAGGCTGGGAGAGCTGGTAACTAAATCTCCTTGTAGAGTTTTCAGCACTGCAGAAACTAAACAATCATGCCGCAACAAACCAGATGGAAGAAACGCGCCCTCCGCCATCCTCAGAGCCCGCAGCGCTCCAGTTTTGCTTTTCTTTAGTTGATAGACTGACCTCATAGTTCCCTCTAAGCTGAGCAGTGAGCAATCGCTCACTTAAAAATCATCATCAACTCAGAGTTTTCCAAACCTGCCCAGAAGCCGAGAGGGAAAGAGTGAGAGGGAAGGAGAGAGAGAGGAAGAGAGGAAGAGAGAGAAACAGATAGAAAAAAGAGAGGAAGAAAAAGAGTAAGAAAAAGAATGGGAGTAAGGAAGAGAGAAAGAAAATCAAAATCTAGTTTGAAACTAGCTCAACTATTTAAGTGGCATTTTGATATTGATAGAGTTGCCCTATTATGAGCTCACTGTTATAGACACACAGTACAGTATTTTATTTTGAAATTCTCTGAGGCAAAACAGGGTGGGTTATTTGTTTGTTTGTTTGTTTGTTTATTTATTTATTATTTCTGTGCTGCCCAGTCCCGAAGGGACTGCCGCTCAGACACTATACTTTTCCGCCCCCCCCCCAAAAAAAAATTAGAGGGAACACTGACTGACCTCCCCCTAAATTGCCATCACCTGTGCTTTGCTGAGGACCAGAGCTTGGCGGCTCGATCCCTGTGAACAAAGGGGAAGGAAAGGAGCCTCCCCCGGTTCCCTACTGGCATTCAGGGACCCACCACCACCACCCGAAAAAAGAGCCAGCCACACTGCCCAAGTGGAGAGCGCTCTGGATTCCTCCCTTGCAGAGTGGACTTTTGTTGTTACTCTCTGCAAAGAATGTTTTCTAAACCCCAAGTCTTTGCAGGTTTTCTTTCATTGCTCTACTTGCTCCAAATGTTTCTTTCCATGTGCTAATGATATTCCCAGCTCTTACTGGCTTGCAAGCTCTTTCATTGTTACTCTCTCTCTCTCTTTTTTTTTAAAGCCCTAACCAGGGGATAAAACAATGTGCTGAAGCTGGAGGGGGGCGGGGTCTTGTGACTGTAGCACCGGGATATTTCCCTCTCTCCTGGGAAATGTCCCCAAGTCCCATTGCCCAAGGGTTCTAGTCCTTTTGGACCAGACCGGATCTCTCCTGCAGGGAGAGTGACACTTGGGACGCTGCCAGGGGCCTGGCAGGGGCCGGTATGCCCCGCTGGGCGAACTGGCTTGTCTCACACCAGCTGTGGTGAAGCCAGATAGGCAGCCATGCCTGTTCCGACACAGCTGCAGAGACTACCCATTGCCGGGAGGATAGCCGAATGATTCCATCTGGAAAGAGAATTGAAAGACTTACTTGCAGAGAGGGACCAGAGTTTTTCTGTCTATGATGGTAAGTGGAGAGTGCCTGAATGGAATTTTAGACCTTTGTTTCTCGCTTGGTTGCTGGACGAGGTTAAAATGGCCTGAAATTGAAGAAGGCAACTAACTGTGCAAGGTGGCATTTCAGCGAAAGCTTTTCAAATAGCGAAATTGCCCATCATTTGGATTATTTTCAACTACCTAATTGGATCTCTTTGAAATTCGCCTTTTGGAATTTGAAATTTTTAACTTTTGTTTTGGAATCCTTATCTTTCCTTTCCTCTATAAACAAAGAATATTGTACGACAGGAAGTAAGAAATAGGAAGCTACAGTAAAAGAGTCATTTAGAGCTATTCAGAGAAAAACTACATAAAGACTTGGAGAATTGATCACCTACCAACATCACGTGGCCGGAGGAAATATAGCAGTTTGCTACTGGTTTTAAATACAGTATGCTACAGAAGAATGTCCAGCCAATGCATTAAGGAAATCAATGTTCAAGATGAAATTATTTGAACTGAATTAACTGATTTGAATTGATTCCATTTAATTGGACTGATTGATTTGACTGAAATTACATTTGTCATAGGTTCAAAGACAGTATTCTTGCCGTGGGAAGACTGACCAGCTAAACCCAAGGAAGGAAGATAATGTTTAAGATGAAATTACTTGAATTGAATTAAACTGATTTGAATAGATTTGATCTAATTGGATTGATTGATTTATTTGACTGAAATTACATTGAATAATATAAATTGAAATTAAATACTTTTAAGAATTAAATGTTTTTAAGAAAATTAAAATTAAAATATGTGTAAGAATATTTAAAAGTTACTAGAAGATATTAGCACCTTTTTTCTCTTTTCTGTTCTTACAAAGTTATAAATTACAAAAAGAATTGAGTATACTTAATGAATTGGATTTTTAAAATATTTTAATCTTATGGGATCTTATACATATATACAAATAGCTAAACAAGTGATATAAAGTGTAAAATGGAAGAATTATATAAGAGGAGAAAATGTAATGGCTTATAAATATAGAAATATAAAAATTGAAAATAGCTTTGATTATTGCGCATAATATAGATGAGATATTTAGTAATGATTATGATGATTGTGATTATCTTTGGATGACCTTTTTTTCTATTTTATTCTTTGCTTTTCTTTCTCTTATTGATTGATTGATTGATTTGATTTGATTTGATTTGTATGCCGCCCTTCTCCGTAGACTCAGGGTGGCTCACAGCAATAATAAACAATATGTAACAAATCTAATAATTTAAGAGAAACACTAAAAACCCCATTATTAAAAGCAAACATACACACAAACATACCATACATAAACTGTATAGGCCCAGGGGAGATGTTTCAATTCCCCCATGCCTGACGGCAAAGGTGGGTTTTAAGGAGTTTACGAAAGGCGAGGAGGGTGGGGGCAGTTCTAATCTCTGGGGGGAGCTGGTTCCAGAGGGTCAGGGCCACCACAGAGAAGGCTCTTCCCCTGGGTTCCGCCAAACGGCATTGTTTAGTTGACGGGACCGAGAGAAGGCCAACTCTGTGGGACCTAATCGGTCGCTGGGATTCGTGCAGCAGAAGGCGGTCCCGGAGATATTCTGGCCCGATGCCATGAAGGACTTTATAGGTCATAACCAACACTTTGAATTGTGACCGAAAACTGATCGGCAACCAATGCAGACTGCGGAGTGTTGGTGTAACATGGGCATACCTAGGGAAGCCCATGATTGCTCTCGCTGCTGCATTCTGCACGATCTGAAGTTTCCGAACACTTTTCAAAGGTAGCCCCATGTAGAGAGCATTACAGTAGTCGAACCTCAAGTCGAACCATGAGTGACTGTGAGCAGTGCGTCCCGGTCCAGATAGGGCCGCAACTGGTGCACCAGGCGAACCTGGGCACAGCTGAAAGATGGTTCTCTAATGTGAGCTGTGGATCGAGGAGGACTCCCAAGTTGCGAAGCCTCTCTGAGGGGGTCAATAACCCCCCCCCCCAGGATTATGGACGGACAGACGGAATTGTCCCTGGGAGGCAGAACACACAGCCACTCCGTCTTATCCGGGTTGAGTTTGAGTCTGTTGACACCCATCCAGACCACAACAGCCTCCAGGCACCGGCATATCACTTCCACTGCTTCGCTGACTGGACATGGGGTGGAGATGTACAGCTGGGTATCATCAGCATACTGATGATACCTCACCCCATGTCCCTGGATGATCTCACCCAGCAGTTTCGTGTAGATATTAAATAGCAGGGGGGAGAGGACCGACCCCTGAGGCACCCCACAAGGGAGTAACCTTGAGGTCGGCCTCTGACCCCTCACTAACACCAACTGTGACCGACCGGAGAGGTAGGAGGAGAACCACTGAAGAACAGTGCCTCCCACTCCCAACCCCTCCAGCTGGCGCAGAAGGATACCATGGTTGATGGTATTGAAAGCCGCTGAGAGGTCAAGAAGCACCAGGACAGAGGATAAATCCCTGTCCTGGGCCCACCAGAGATCATCCATCAACGCGACCAAAGCAGTTTCCGTGCTAAAGCCGGGCCTGAATCCTCACTACTGAGGGCCTAGATAATCGGCTTCTTCCAAGGACCGCTGGAGTTGGAGTGCCACCACCTTCTCAACAACCTTCCTCATAAAGGGAAGGTTGGAGACTGGCTGATAGTTGTTAAGAATGGCTGGGTCCATGGAAGGCTTCTTGAGGAGGGGGCGCACAAGTGCCTCCTTGTAGGGAGCCGAAAGGACCCCTCCCCAAAGAAACGTTGACAATCTCCTGGACCCAGCTCCGTGTCACCTCCCTGCTGGCTGAAACCAGCCAGGAGGGACACGGATCCAGTAAGCAGGTGGCGGAGCTCACAGCTCCAATGGCCTTGTCCACTTCATCAGGTGTCACCAGATCAAACTCTTCCCAGACAGGTGGACAAGTACGGGCCCCAGTCACCTCGACTGACTCGTTGTCAGTCGACTCTGTTATCCAATCGGAGTCAAAGTCCGCCCGGATCTGAGCGATTTTATCAGCGAAAAACATGTTAAAATCCTCGGCACTACTTTGTAAGGGCTCCCCAGCTCCCCCCTGATTAAGAAGGGAGCAGTTCACCCTAAACAGAGCGGCCAGGCGGGATTCCGCTGATGCAATCAAGGCGGCATAATACGCACATCTTGCCGCATTGAGCGCCACTTTGTAAGTCTTAATATAAGCTCTGACAAGTGTTTGATTGGATTCAGACTTACTCTTTCTCCATCGCTTCTCTAGACGTCTCTCTGGCGTTTCAACTCCCGGAGCTCCTTGTTGAACCATGGAGCTCTACAGGGTCTAGTGCCACAGAGAGGTCACAACGGCGCGATCCAGTCAAGAGCCTCTGCTGCAGCCTTGTTCCAGGCCTCAGCAAGAGACTCCGCCGAACTGTGGACGAGTGCATCCGGAATAACCCCAAGCGCCCTCTGGAAGCCATCTGGATCCCTCAGGTGTCTCATTCATTGAATTATAAATTGCTTATTTGATTTATGGTGATAAATAAAGTGGAAGGAATGGGAAAAGATAAGGGAGGAGAGTTACAATAACAGTAGGATTAATATGGGATAATAATTAGCACTAATTATGTTAGGTATTATATAGGAAAGACAGATGAAACAACAACGAGTTAAAACCAATAGATTAGGGAAGATTATCACTGAGTTTGATAGTGGAAGACATTTAGAATTAGGGATAATATATAGATTAGGGAAATATATAGATTAGGGAAGATTATGACATTGCATTTAGCCGTTAAAACAATAAGAATAGGGAAGATTATTGCACTGATATGACAGTGACACATAGATTAGGGAAGATTATTATGCTGGGATTGGCAGCGGGATTTATAGATTAGGGAAGATTATCACAGTAAGAAAGGCAGTGGAAAATATCTAGATTAGGGAAGAATTTTTTTTTAAATGGAGGATACTTTTTGCATAAAATAATGGAGTAATAATGTTTTATATTTATTTTGATTTGTTAAAGTAGAAATGACATACTGATATAATGAAAGAAGTGAAATGAATTGAGTAGGAAATGTATTTTAAAATTTCTAATAATAACCCTTCCTCCTATGTATAGATTAAGATACTATATGAATAGTGTTTTTTCTTTTCTTATTCTTTTCTGCTCTTCCTTTTCCTTTTCTCTTTTATTCTTTCTTTATTTTTTTTCTTTCCTTCCTGGGCTTTTAAAGAGACGTAAATTTGGATATTTTCTATTGTTAAGAGCAGTTATGATAAAATGAGGGATTTTTAAAAAATGAAAGTAGGAATGTGTTTTCTAAGAATGCTAGAAAGAGGCTGAAGCACAATGGCATAGTTAGGAAAAACAGCAAATATCTGATTTTACTGAAGTCTGCTTTTTTAAAAATCTGGGATTTTGTGTTGTGGGTCCAATTGTTTGTGTTGCTATTATATTGAACTTGAGGATGTCGTGGTTGCTTTCACCCAGCATTCCATCTGTTTCGATCCCTATCACTTTTTTTCCATTTGTGAGAATTAGGTCCAGTGTGGCTACCCCTCTAGTTCCCTCCTCTACTTTTTGGACTATGAAGTTGTCTGCAAGGCATGTCAGAAATTTGTATGATTTTTCGCTTGGTGCGGAATTATTTTTCCAATTAATGTCCGGGTAATTAAAGTCTCCCATTATTACTGTGTTGTTTTTCTTGCATATGTGTGTCAGTTGGTTGATTAAAAGGCTGTCCATTGTTTCTTTTGGTTTGGTGGTCTGTAGTACACACCAATTGTTGTGTTGCACTTTTTTTCTTTAATGTTGACCTATGTTCACTCTAAAGTGCGCGACCACGTGGCTGCACACCCCAAAATTACCCCCATGCACCCTTTTCCAAGGCCGCACAAGGAGCCAGGCGTTGGAGTTGGGGCGGGAAGCGACAAAAATGCGGAGGCCAGTGAAGATTACTTTAAATGTTGGCCGTCCCTGCCCCCACCCTCCCAGTTCCTCCAGCCCCCTCACATCCCTGACTTCTCACTGCTGCCCCCCACCCGCCCGATCTGCCCCTCTCTCCGTTTTCTTGGGGTGCGGTTCCTCCCGCAGTGGTGGCTGCAGCGGCGCTGGCAGCTGCAGCTTCTCGTCCTCCGATCCGGCCGCTAGCCGCTCCAAGCGCTTTGGGAATGCCCGCCCCACCCCTCTCACAGTCCCTTCGCCAAGAGCACTTTCATCCCAGCTGTCAACGAAGGGGCTGCATGAGTGGCGGGGCAGGCGTTCTGCTCACAGCGGAGGCCAGCAAAGGTGATTTTGAATGTTGGGCGCACATGCACATGCGCTTCCCATCCCCCTGCCAGCCCGCCTGGAACATTCAAACTAAGAAAAACCTTCGCCAGCCTCCGCAAAGAAAGGAAGAGAGAGAACAAGAGAGAGAGAGAGCAACAGACAGAGCGAGATAGAAAGTGAGAAAGAGAGAGAGAAAGAGGGGGGAGAAAGAGAGAGAGAGAAAGAGAGATAGCAAGAGAGAGAACAAGAGAGAAAGAAAGCAAGAGAGAGAGAGAAAGAAAACAAGAGAGAAAGAGTGAGTGAGAAAGAAAACAAGAAAGCAAGAGAGAAAGAAAACAAGAGAGAGAAAGAGAACAAGAGAGCAACAGATAGAGTGAGATAGAAAGGAGAGAGGGAGAGAGAAAGGGAGAAAAAGAGAGAGAGAGCAAGAGGGAGAGAGAGAGAGAGAAAGTGAGAAAGAAGGAGGGGGGAGAGAAAGAGATAGCAAGAGAGAGAGAACAAGAGAGAGAAAGCGTGAGAGAAAGAAAACAAGAGAGAAAGAGTGAGAGAGAGAAAAAGCAACAGAGAGAACAAGAGAGAGAAAGAGAGAGCAACAGACAGCAAGATAGAAAGGAGAGAGAGGGAGAGAGAAAGTGAGAAAAAGAGAGAACAATAGAGGAGAGAGAAAGAGAGATAGCAAGAGAGAGAAGAGAGGGAGGAAGAGAGAGAGAGTGAGAGCAAGAAAGAGAGAGAGAGAGAAGAGAGGAAGGAAGAGAGAGAGAAATGATAGAAAAAAGGGGAGAAAGAAATGAGAAAATGATTGAGGCAGAGAGTGACAGGAAAGAGAGAAACGGAGAGAGAAGTGACTCTTGATTTAAAGCATATGGTAAAAAGCACTTAAATAATAACAGAGGGAAAACCCCCCCAGCCCTCACCTGTTTTTTGAAATGATTCAAGAGTTCACACACAAACACACACACACACAGAGGAGAGAGGAGGCTGGGATGGAAAAAGAGGAGAAATGAGAAGGGAAGGAATGGGAGAAAAAGGAAGAGGGAGAAATGAGAAACAAACGAGACAGAAAAGGGGGAGAGATAGGAGAGAGACCCAGAAATGAGAACAGTGGTAGAAATTTGAGGAGGGATGATTGATATGGATTGACTATGGAATACTGGTAAAAGATATATTTAGGTGTTGTTTAATATTAGGATGTATTAATTTAAAAAATTGGATTAGAATTTTAGAACTATATAGAATTACATAGGTAAAATTAATGGAAGATACAGTGATACCTCATCTTACAAACCCCTCATCATACAAACTTTTCGAGATACAAACCCGGGGTTTGAGATTTTTTTGCCTCTTCTTCCAAACTATTTTCACCTTACAAACCCAAGCCACCGCCACTGGGATTCCCCGCCTCCGGACTTCTGTTGCCAGCGAAGCGCCCGTTTTTGTGCTACTGGGATTCTCCTGAGGCTCCCCTCCATGGAAAACACCACCTCCGGACTTCCATGTTTTTGCGATGCTGCAGGGGAATCCCAGCAGCGCAAAAATGGGCGCTTCGCTGGCAACGGAAGTCCGGAGGTAGGGTTTCCCAGCGAGGAGACCCTCAGCGAAATCGCAGCATAAAAAAACCACAGAGGTCCGGATGTGGGGTTTCGAGGACTTCTGTGTTTTTGCTATGCTGCGATTTACAGGGCATTTCTATGTCTCTTTTGAAGTGTGGTGACTAGAACTGAATGCAGTATTCCAGGTGTGGTATTAATACCTCCCTGGTCTTGGAGTGAATCTTGGAGTGAATATGAAGAACAGTTGCAGTTACTGGGCATGGCCAGTCTGGTGAAGAAAAGGACCAGGGAGACATGATAGCAGTGTTCTAGTACTTGAAGCATCTGCCACACAGAGGAGGGGGTCAGACTGTTTTCCACAACACCAGACAAGGAATAATGAATGAAAACTGACCAGGAGAGATTCAACCTGGAAATAAGGAGAAACCTTCTGACAGTGAAAGCAATCAACCAATGGAACAGCTTGCCAATACTTGAGACTTTCAAGAGGAGACTGGATAGCCATTTGTCTAAAATGGTGTAGGGACTCCCGCTTGAGGAGGGTTGGACAATAACCTACAAGGTTTCTTCCAACTCTAATAATCTAAACCCATCCAAACCCTCATGAACTCACTCCTGAGAGGAGATAACCCTCCAATCCAGATCTCAGTAAGACAAATCAGGTCTGCTCTCTCATCTACTTTAGATCATAGATGAGATTTGTTGTAGGCAGACCTGGTGTTTAGCAGCAAGAACTGACAGGGACACAAACAATCAGGAAACAATGTGGAAAGATAGAAGTTGGGAATCTCCTTCCACATGACATGGCAGAACAAAGATATTGCCAAAGCATATTTGTACCATGATTAGATAGTAATTGTTGTCAGTGGCCCACGGCTGGCTCAGCTGGTCATGGACTTTGAGGAGGATGAGTCGGGACCGTCTAAGTATCCTAGGCCATTTTTTTTGCAAACTAAGTCTGAGAGTTAGAACCTGGAGAGCCTGGGGGACCACCAGAGACTGTAGAACCCCTAGGTCAGTGATGGCAAACCTTTTTTCCTCAGGTGCCAAAGAGCATGTGCTGCGCTATCGCGCATGCGTGAGTGTCCACACCTATAATTCAATGCCTGGGGAGGGTAAAAACAGCTTCCCTTGCCCCCAGAGGTCCTCTGGAGGACAGAAATTGACTATTTCTCAACTTCTGGTGGGCCCAGTAGGCTCGTGTTTTGCCCTCTCCAGGCTCCAAAGGCTTCCCTGGAGCCAGGGGAGGGTAAAAACACCCTCTCCCAACCTCCTGGAGGTTCTCTGGAAGCAAAAAATGCCCTCTCAGAGCCTCTGTGAGAGCCAAAAATCAGCTGGCCAGTGCACACATGCACATTAGAGCTGAGCTAGGGCAACAGCTCACATGCCAGTAGATGTGCCATCTACTAGCCATCTCTGCATGCCATCTACTAGCTATTACTACTAGTTTTTCTCTTTCCTATCACCCATCTCCTCCCACTTATAACTCTATGGCTGTAACATCCTTACAATTTATATTAATATTGATTGTTTCGCAATTGCTTATTTGAACCCTATGACAATCATTAATAGTGTTGGGCGAACCGAACTTGCATAGTTCGAGTCCATTCAGAGCTTTGCGGTGTTCAGCATACTGAACCCGAACCCAAACTTTTTCAAAAGTCTGTGTTCAGGTTCGACATTTGAACGAACACCACGATACGCCAATCAACAGCCTCGTTGTAAGCCAAAGCCATGCTGTATGCAGGCAGGAAGCGCAAGGACCAGCTGTGATTGGCCATGCGTCCTACTTGCCAGTGATTCACCAGCCAGACGCATGGCTGTGATTGGCTCGGCGGGACACCTAATCCTACTTGTATAAAAGGCAGGACCACGTGCTCCAGCACCATTAAACGAGCATCGGAATAGCTAGGGATAGTGCTGCTGCTGCTGACAGGGAAAGATAGATTGGGGAGATTTCTAAGGGCAGATCACCTAGGCTGCATCTGGTGGTGACTGCCATTGAATGGGGACATATCTCAACTGTGCCATTGTCTTCCTAAGGACAGATTACCTAGGCATCCAAGACAAAAAGAGGGAAAAAAATTTTTTGGGGGGGCTGTCTCCCTGCATCTGGGGGTGGCTGCCACTGAAAGGGGACATATCCCAACTGTGCCATTGTCTTCCTAAGGGCAGATCACCTAGGCATCCAAGACAAAAAGAAGGAAAAATTTTGATGGGGGCTGTCTCCCTGCATCTCCCCTGCAAAAGGGAACCAAACTTGCATAGTTCTGGCATGTGGCGGATATATTTCACTACCTTTATCTGTGCATTTACGTTTTCTGTGAAATACAGTGCCACTAGTGCTGTCTGGGCACTTACATTTTCTGTCAAATAGAGGGCCACTTCCTTTATCTGTGATTTCACCTTTTCTGTCTAATACAAGGCCACTAGTGCTGTCTGGGCATTTAATTTAATTCCAGAGATTAAAACTGGTGGGTCATTTTTAGCTGGCTGCTACTGCTCTCTGGCAATTTAATTTTGGTTCAAACACAGGGCCACTTCCTTTATCTGTGATTTCACTTTTTCTGTCTAATACAAGGCCACTAGTGCTGTCTGAGCATTTAATTTTTACAGGGCATTTAATTTTTGAAGTCTAGGTCCACCTGAACGCCACACCTTCTTCTGTTCCAAAATTTATTGGGCCAGTGTCACTACAGGGCTTTAACTATGAAGAAAGCCACAAAAAAGGGGCATGGCCATTGTGCTGCTGATGGTAGTGGTGATGGAGATGGTGCTGCAGGGGCAGAGAGAGGGCGTGTAACATCTGCACCTCATATGCCTTCCTGTGGTGCAAGCAGGCGCCTGGGTTTGGGGCCTATATTGGCAGGCCCCAAAACTGCTTCCAGAGTGGTGAGGCAAGAAGAAGTCGAGGCAGTTGTAGATAATATGGCATACAGTGCTAGAAGTTCCATGGGATTGCCTTCCACCCACTCCGCCTCAGCCGCGAGTTCGGAGCCCTCCTTATCACCACCCTTCAAAGTAGCAAGGCCGTCTCAGCCATAATCAGTGGAATCTTTAATGTGCTTCAATGACACTTCTAACTGGGATGCCATGGGCCGTTCACCTGTTCCATCCTCAGTTGCAGTTCTTGGGCTTCCGGATGCCGAAGAGCTTCTGCTGGAGAATGAGGAGGTGTCCAGGGCATCATCGGGGAAGCCCACGATAGAGAAAGGTGAGACCCTAATCCCCGCTCCTGCAGCTTACCACAATGTTGAGGCTGAGAGGGAGGCTAGTGGGGAGGAGTGGGTGGAAGAAGATGCCAGGGGTGATGACGAGGTGCTAGATCCCACGTGGACCGAAGGCCAGCAGAGTTCAGAGGAGGAAGAAGCTGTGGTGGTCCCACAGCCCCAAGCAGCTAGCAGAAGAGGGAGAAGGGTGCAAACCCTCAGCGATCAGTCTGCTGGTACTACTGCCCACTGTGGTCAGCGACCGAGCGCACCACATGTGCCACAAAGAATCTCACCAGCGTGGCATTTTTTCAAACAGTTTACAGATGACAAGACAAAGGTCATTTGCACATTCTGCCACAAGTCCCTGAAGCGAGGGAGAGGTGTTAATAATCTCAGCACCACCTGCACGACCAGGCACCTGAATACAAAGCATATATATATATGATTCATTAAGTGTTTTACCTCATGATTCTTGACAAATATATATTTTCTTTTTATGTACCCTGACAGCATATGCACCAAAGACAAATTCCTTGTTTGTCCAATCACACTTGGTCAATAACAAATTCTATTCTTCATTGCAGCAGTTATGCCAATCAAATGGTGTAGCCAGCTGAGTCATTGGGCTGGCTCCTTTCCTCAAAAACAGCTGATCTCTACAGCGGCAGTATCACTCACTGGAAAGCCATTCTGTTTGCCAAAACACAGCTGATGGAAGTTGCTCCATTCTCTCATCTCCCAGCTGATTGCTTGAGCGGTGTGATGCTCACCCAAAAATTGCGCTGTGTTGCTCACTCACTAAAAAGCAGCGGATTTGTAGCTAAATATGTGCCACTCTCATATCAAATAGCTGATTGCTGCATTGTAAGCCTCGCCGCTGTTGAAAAAACTGTTGAGAATCAAAAGAATTTAACTATGCCTTTTTGCTCTGAAGACCTTCTCTTAAACATGTCTTTCTTGTGCTAAGACTGAGTCAGAACTGGGGGATAGTCAAGAGAGGGGTGACTACAAATTTTAAAAGGAGTGGGCAGAGATGCGCACTAACCCATTGCTACCTCCTGAAAAAGCATTTTTAGCTTGTCCATCCAAAGATTTCTAATAGCTAAAAAGCAATTAACAATTTCTGAAAGTAATTATAAAAGTAAACATGGCAAGCTAATGTAAAGGTGCAAAACTTGATTTGAGCAAAATAGCTATCTCCCAAACTCTAATTTTGTGCTTTCCTTGGGAAGAGTAACCATCTAAAGGAGGCAATCTCAAATCCTCTGTCAGAAAGGACTAGCCTACATACTTTCAGCAGAGTTATTTACAGTTCACCATTTCTTTCCAGAAGTCTTATACATGTTCTGCTTTTCAATATCATATAGTGGGAAAGAATACAAAATGTTTTTGCATTGACATCAGCAATGTGATATTTCATTCTCCTGTTTTCTACTGTACACACATATGCAAAGAAATGAAAATCCAAGTCCAAAAGAAAGATCAGTTACAATAAAGAATGATAGTTCAACTCTCTTTAAAAAAAAACACAATTCAGTACATATATTGCTCCTGGCAAAGGCTAATCATTTTTTGTGAGAAAGAGATTATTGTTCTCTTTCCCTTAAGCAGCCACAATTCCAACATGCATGTGTGTATATGAATACTGTACCCTAAATCTCAAGTTGCCTGATTAGGACAAAGACCAATATAAGTCATTAGCTCTTCTGGTTCATATACATGCCCATTGTAAGAAATCATTGTTAATTCAAAAGGACTATTATAATGTACAAAAACTGACCCATACCTTCTAAAAAAAACCTATCTAAGGAATTAAAAACAATGCATTTTAAGCTTTCTAGCCAAATATAGTATGTATTAAAATACACCATATCAGAAACATGTGGTCTCAATAAGGAAAATAAATTAACAGAAAAAATAATATTCTGTAACATGTCTCTTCCCTATTCCTCAAAATATCGTTTCTAGCTAGTTTGACCACAAAAAGACCTTTGGTGGCTAAGTTTTTTAAACACTGGAATGTGCTTAAATCAACAGTTTCATGCTTGAATGGACTTTTGGGGAAACTTCCCCTTCCCCAGGGTTAAGAATACCTTAAAGGTTAAAATTTTGAAGACAGAAATGACATCATTGTTCACTCACTCCAGAGTGGAAAGAATCTGAACTGTTGTAAAATCATCACAAGATACACAAACCACAGCTGTTCAATACCGCTCAGACAGAACAAATTTTTAAAACTGAAATACCACAATTATTTGGCAAATATACTGAATGATGTCATTAACCAAAAATAGTTTTATATTCCTAAACCCAGTTATATATAAAACAGCCAATTGGTTAAGAACATGGGCCCTAGTGATTTCTCCATTTTAAAAAAAGAGATAAAGTCATTACATAGATGCATTTTCAAAAAGTTGTGCTCTTCAAATTATGTCCTGCATATGTAACATGTATACATACTTTCAAATATGAAATAATTTAGACCAAAGGTGTCAAACTCGATTTCACTGAGGGCTGCATCATAGTTCTGTTTGACCTGGGGTGGCAGGGGTAGACGTGGCCATGGCCAGTTTGATGTCACTCTTGTCAGGGTCACCTGTGGAAGCCCAAGAGCTCCAGTGAAAACGGGCTCCCGAGCTCAGTTTTTAGTTGTGATGACCTCCTGTAACATTCTGTCAGCAAAAACAGAGCTCGGAGGGCCACGAACTACCCTCACAACCTCCGTTTTTGGCTGCAGCAGCCTGCTGCAACCCTCTGCCAGTGAAAATAGAGCTCTGTTTTCACTGACAGAGGCATCGTGGACTGGTCCTTCATTGTTTCTAGAGCAGCCCCATGGGTCAGATCTAAGTACCCCACGAGATCTGGCCCATGGGTCTTGAGTTTGACACCCCTGATTTAGACAATGAACTTCCTTGACAATAACAAGTAGTCCTCTACTTACAACAGTTCATTTAGGGATTATTCAAAGTTACAACAGCACTGAAAAAAGTGACTTGACAGTTTTTCATACTTACAATCATTGCAGCAGGGCCCGGGACAGGGGTTTATCCTCTGTCCTGGTGCTTCTTGACCTCTCAGCGGCTTTCGATACCATCGACCATGGTATCCTTCTGTGCTGGCTGGAGGGGTTGGGAGTGGGAGGCACTGTTCTTCAGTGGTTCTGCTCATACTACTCCGGTCGGTCGCAGTCGGTGTTAGTGGGGGGTCAGAGGTCACCCCTTGTGTGGTGCCTCAGGGGTCGATCCTCTCCCCCCTGCTATTCAATATCTACATGAAACCGCTGGGTGAGATCATCCAGAGGCATGGGGTGAGGTATCATCAGTACGCAGATGATACCCAGTTGTACATCTCCACCCCATGTCCAGTCAACGAAGCAGTGGAAGTGTTGGGGTCTGGATGAATGTCAACAGACTCAAACTCAACCCGGATAAGACGGAGTGGCTGTGGGTTCTGCCTCCCAAGGACAATTCCATCTGTCCATCCATAACCCTGGGGGGGGATTATTGACCCCCTCATAGAGGGTATGCAACTTGGGCGTCCTCCTCGATCCACAGCTCACATTAGAGAACCATCTTTCAGCTGTGGCGAGGGGGCCGTTTGCCCGGGTTCGCCTGGTGCACCAGTTGCGGCCCTATCTAGATCGGGACTCAGTGCTCACAGTCACTCATGCCCTCATCACCTCAAGATTCGACTACTGTAATGCTCTCTACATGGTGCTACCTTTGAAAAGTATTCGGAAACTTCAGATTGTGCAGAATGCAGCTGCGAGAGCAATCATGGGCTCCCCAAGGTATGCCCATGTTACACCAACACACCGCAGTCTGCATTGGTTGCCAATCAATTTCCGGTCACAATTCAAAGTGTTGGTTATGACCTATAAAGCCCTTCATGGCATCGGACCAGAATATCTCCGGGACCGCCTTCTACTGCACGAATCCCAGCAACCAATTAGCTCCCACAGAGTTGGCCTTCTCCAGGTCCCGTTGACTAAACAATGTCATTTGGCGGGTCACAGGGGAAGAGCCTTCTCTGTGGCGGCCCTGACCCTCTGGAACCAGCTCCCCCATGAGATTAGAACTGCCCCCACCCTCTTTGCCTTTCGTAAACTCCTTAAAACCCACCTCTGCCGTCAGGCATGGGGGAATTGAAACATCTCCCCCAGACCTATATTGTTTATGTATGGCATGTTGTGTGCATGTTTTTTTTTAAATTATGGGTTTTTAGTTTTAATTATTAGATTTGTATTGTGCATTGTTTTTTCTATTACTGTTATGAACTGCCCCGAGTCTACGGAGAGGGGCGGTATACAAATTTAATAAATAAATAAAATAAAATAAATAAATTCCCATGGTCACATGATCAAAATTTAGACACTTGGCAACTGGTTCATAATTATGATGATTGCAGTGTTCCAAGGTCATGCAAGCAATTCTGTAACCGTCTGACAAGTCAAGTCAATGGGAAAGTCAGATTCACTCAACCACCATGTTATTAACTTAACAAACACAACTGTGACACGTCATATATAGTGGTACCTCGGTTCTCGACCACAATTCGTTCCAGAAGTGTGGTCGAGAACCGATTTGGTCGAGTACCGAATTAATTTATCCCATAGGAAATAATGGAAATGGATTTAATTGGTTCCCAGCCCCTGTTGACTCACTGGGAACCAATTAAATCTATTTTCTTTATTTCCTATGGGATAAAAGATCTGAGGAGCTCTATAAGCGCTCCAAGCTGCAGGAAGGGTGAGGGCAGCTGCAATCCCGGCAGCTTTGGGGGGCTCCTTTCCTCAGTGCTTCGTCTTATTACCTGTAGGCAGCTGCACCAACTTTCTCCTTCCCGGCGGCGGCAATGGCGACGGCTTCCCTTCGAGGAGCAGCAGCGCCGGGAATGTCACGTAATGAAGAGAAGCTGCTGGAGCGGCGGCAACTGCTGAGATGGCTCCAGCGGCTTCCCTTCATCACATGATGTTCCTGGCGCTGTTGCTCCTCGAAGGGAAGCCGCCGCTGTTGCCGCCACCGGGAAGGAGAAAGTTGGTGTAGCTGCCTACAGGTAATAAGATGAAGCATTGAGGAAAGTAGCCCCCGAAGCTGCCGGGATTGCAGACGCCCCCACCCTTCCTGCAGCTTGGAGCGGTAACATTTCGGATAATTAACAAAATTTTCTTTGGCTGTTCGGTATCCGAATTTTTGTTCGGATACCGAAGGGAATTTTTGCTGAAAATTTTGTTCGGTATCCGAAATGTACAACAACCAAGGCATTCGAGAACCGAGGTACCACTGTAATTGGGAATACTCACTTAACAAAAGTTTCATTTAGCAGCATAAATTTTGGGCTCAATTGTGATCATAACTCAAGCACATGTCTGTTTGTTTGGATCAGAGATGACAAAGTACAATTGATTTACCCACAATCATTGGAGTTTTAGAATTCATTCAGTTACAAATCAAAAATATTTCTGCAGCATACCTACCTAATTTTGCAAGCTCTTTTTGTTTAATGGATAGTGAACTGCACTATCTCACTTCCAAGTCAAATGAGAAAACAAAATTTGCTAGGTGGCATATACTGTAATTTTGCCCAGACTTTCCCAAATCAATGCCCTCTTAGAGTGGTGGATTAACACTTCTTTTCATTCACAGCATTATGAAAGGCAGTGGATTAGTGAAAGAGTGGTGGATTACACTTCTTTTCATTCCCAGCATTATGAAAGGCAGGTTTAGCCTGTAAAATCACAACTTGGACCAAAAACCAAAAAAGTCTCAATCTTACAGCCAGATTGCTAATGTTCTCTCAAGATAAATGAATAAATGAACTTTACTTGATATTAGTAAATATTAGTAAATACACGCACAGTATACTTTTAACATGAGATAGATTAACTTAATTTTTACTAGTATATAATTAAGCTTATCATTTATACAATTGAACTCTACTTAACAAGGGGTTAGGGTATCTGTTCCCAGATGGATAAGGCATATTATTGATAAAGTGTGAAATGAAATGTTAATATACTCTGATATAAGGGAAATTTCTCCAACAGTTCAATGTATATTCAGAGAGAGAGAGAAAAATTCTATTAAAAAGGTTTTCCAGCCTTCCGGGTTGCGGCAACGCTGCGGAGGGAGGGAGGGGACAGACTCAGAGGGTCTGATCCTGGAACAGGGGGTCTCCTGGATCCCGAGGAGCTGTTTGCCACAGCCCTGATGGGGAAGGATCACTCCGCAGCTCCTGCAAAGAAGAACCGGGACTCAGCCATGGCAGATTCCCGGCCATAGCAGCGCGCACACATAGAAGGATGGAAAAACATTTCAAAAAGAAGTCAATCGAAGAAGATCTACAGAGAACAGACAAGTTAAAAGAATAAGAGGAAAAGTAAAGATTCCAGACCCCACAAGACTAATTGTTTAAGGAAAGTCATTGAAAATAAGGCGAACATAGAGAAGTTATTAGACTTTAGAGCCGGCACGAGTGGAAAATTACTAACCGGAACTTGATTCCTCATGATCACACTACAAGAAAAAAGGAATTGTACAAATTTCATTAATTTTTTCTCTTTTTTTTGATAATCCTAACCCTGGAAAGAACTAAGAATATATCCTATTTAGGACATAGGGGATTAGGATTTGAATTCATATGAATTTTTATGAACTAAAACTTAGTTTTATGAACTTAAATTGGATTGGTTGTTTTCTTTTCTCCCGGGACATTACACAGTTAAACTTTTGTGGTCTTAAAGAGACAGTGTGTAAGAAGTTATAATGTGAAATATAAAGAAAAAAAGGGGGGGGGATAAATAATAAGTGTGGAACAATAGATTTGATTATAAGAACTGAGCATATGATGAATTAGAATTGAGATCACAATAGAATTTAGAGTAAAAAGTGAAGACTATACTGCGGTGGATTAAATTGAGAGAGATTGATTTGTATCCAGAATATTTTGATTTTATGGTGAAATAAATTGGACATTGCAATTGGATTTTTGATTTGGAATAACCATGAAGACCGAGGATTAATTTTAGAGGGATTGCATCATATTTGGAATATATTGGACTATTGAATTATTAGCATAAAATTGGGACAGAACTTTACTATTTTACTACTTTACTACTGGACTATAAATTGCAATTGAAGATCTTTGCTTTCATCAGTGTGAGACTGTCTATCTCTTTGTCTATCTACTGGAATAAATTTGAAACTTAAGGACTATACAAAAGAAAAAGAAAAGAAGGACTGAATTGACATTGACATTGTAAGATCTAAGGACTAAAGAAGGATTAAGGATTAAGGACAAAGGGAATAAGGAAAAAAAAGAAAAATTGAAAAAGATTAAATTACAAATTCTTGATAAAGACTCCACAAGAAATATAGTATAAGAATAATCATTGTGATTTTTCCCTATTATAGTTAATGGGTTTTTAAAAACTTTTTCTTTGGTAGGTTGTTGAAGTACAAAATGAAGTGCTATTTTTTTTTTACTCCCTCTCTTTTGGTTTGGTATACCCCCAATTCCTATTAACCTAGTTGTTTGGGGTATTGTTGTCTTATATTAGAACATATTATATCATATTACTATATCATCATATATATACTTTTCCTTTTTAGATTAATTGATTAAATAACAAATACATTGATAAATTCTAGATTTTTATTTAGAGTGGTTTTAAACAGATTAAGTTGCAACAACCAATTAATTGTATAAATTGATATATAAGCTTCATAATTAAGTTTTATTTATTTTTTTCCTCTTTTTGATTTCCATTGTTTAGTATTTTTCCACTCTTTTTCCTTTCTTGTATACTTGAATAGATTAATTTTCAGTAATTGGGAAAAAAAAGTTTGAAAAATTAGTTTATATAATAATAGCTTGAATAATAGCTTATATAACCGAATAATATTTTAATATTTTATACTTTACATATTCAATTTTACCTATATCGATAAATGAACTGTTGTTCTTTCTTTTTAAACATTTTCCTTTTTTTAAAAAAAATTTTTTTTTAATTATTTTTCAAAAAAGACAAACAAAGACAAGCAACATTAAACATTTAAGGAGCTATCATTGCTCCTCTTGTCGTAGAAGTCTAACTAATACAGAAATAAAAAACCCTAACTATTATCAGATCAATACAGAAATGTCACACGTGTACATTACATTCTTGTTAAATTTAACTCTATATTCTTTATGTTAATTGTGTTAATTAAGTTTCTTTATCTATAAAATATCATGTACTTATTCAAAAAAGATAAAATATAAAAATGTAAGAAAAAATAACACTTCTAACTTTATCATACTATAAAGAAAACAAAAAAGAAAAATTCTATGTTTATATTGTTTTAAAATTATTTCACTCTATCTTATATATCTTCAAATAGTTATAAATTCTTACTTATTTAATTTTTAACACTATTTTTAAAATTCCACCATTCGTATACTTTATCCCATACTTTATAAAATTCTGTTTCAGCTTGATTGTTCAAACATTTTGTCATCATGTCTAGTTCTGCACATTCTATAATCTTTTTGAATACCTCTACATCCTTTGGTATTTCCTTTCCTTTCCATTTCTGCGCAAATGTAATTCGTGCCGCAACCAATATACGTATTATTAAATAGTAAATTTCTTTTTTGTACTTTGTATTTGAAATACCCAATAAAAAGAATTCAGGAGATTTTTTTAATCTTCTCCTTTGTTATTTCATTTATCCATTTCTCAACTTTGTTCCAAAATTTTTTAGCCTCAGGACATGTTCACCATCTAGGGTAGCATGTGCCAGTTTCTTTTTTACATTTCCAACAGACAGGTGACACTGTCGGAAACATTTTGGAAATTCTATATGGTGGGAGGTGCCATCTATAAAACATCTTAATTTGATTTTCTTTAAAGGGAATTGATTTTGTTATTTTCCAGTTATACACCCATATCTTTTCCCATGTTTCTAAATTTATCTCTTTGCCAAAATTTTTGCACCAACTAATCATGTTGCCTTTCAATATCCAACCTATCGTTCTATGATTTATTAAATATTTATATACATTTCCAATTAACTTTACTTGATTTTGAAGTAGTAATTTACTTAATACATTATTTTATTTTCTAAAAATATAAGTTTTTACGTCCATTTGATATCTAGAACTAATCTGTGTATATTGCCACCAATCTAAGTCAATACCTAATTCTTGTAACTCTTGTTTTGTTCTTAGTTTTAATTGGTTATCCAATAGATCTCTATATTTCCAAATCTTACCTTTTTTTATAAGATTCGGATGCGTGATGGCTTCAATAGGTGAAACCCATTCTGGTATTACTAAGAAATGATTTTTTAAAATTTCATTCCATACATCAATCAGTGCTTTTCTAATAACATTAGTTTTAAAATATGAATGTGTTTTTAGCTTTTCATACCATATAAAAGCATGCCAACCCACCATCAGATCATGACCTTTGATTTTCTAAGGTCAACCACTATTTTATCCATGTTAGTGCGGTGGCGTGATAATATAATTTCCAGTTTGAAAGGCCGAGGCCTCCTCTTTCTTTACGATCTTCTAATGAATTTTGTTTTATTCTTGGTTTTTTACCTTGCCATATAAATTTTTTTTAATGTTTTATTTAATTCTGCGAAAAATTTCGATCCTGGGTTTATTGGAATAACTTGAAAAAGGAACAAAATTTTGGGGAGAATATTTATTTTAATTGTAGAAATTCTTCCTAACAATGATAATTGCAAATTGCCCCATACATCTAAATCTTTTTTAATTTGACCTAATAATTTTAAGTAGTTATCCTTTTTTAGGGATATGGCTTTGGAAGTCATCCATATCCCTAAATATTTTAACTTTTTTGTAATTTTCATATTTGATAAATCTTCTAGATATTTTTTCTGTGTCTCTATCATATTTTTTGTTAATATCTATGTCTTTTCTTTATTTATTTTCAATCCTGCGACATTCCCATATTCTTCGATTAGATCTATTAATTTTAAAATAGATTCTGTTGGGTCTTCTAAAATAAAGACCACGTCGTCAGCGAATGCTTGTGTTTTGTAAATTTCTTTTTAAATCTTCAGTCCTTTTATTTCCTTATCTGCTCTTATTTTTATCAACAATGCTTCCAGTGTTAAGATAAATAATAATGGTGATATTGGACAACCTTGTCTTACTCCTCGCTGTATTACTACTTTTTCAGTCTGTTCACTGTTTATTATGATATTGGCTGATTGTTCAGAATATATGGCATCTATTATATTAAAAAACTTTGTTCCGACCTCCATCTTATTTAATTGTATTTTCATGAAATTCCAATCTACATTGTCAAATGCTTTTTTCGCATCTAAGAATATAAGTGACATTTGTTTTTCTGGGTGCTGTTCATAATATTCTGAAATATTTACTATTATTCTTAAATTGTTTTTAATTTAATTTAATTTAATTGGAAAAAAAGGTTTGAAAAATTAGTTTATATAATAATAACTTGAATAATAGCTTATATAACTGAATAATATTTTAATATTTTATACTTTACATATTCAATTTTACTATATCGATAAATGAACTGTTGTTCTTTCTTTTTAAATATTTTCCATCTTCTTTTATTTTTAAGAATTTGTTAAAGTAATTAGAATTGTATTTTATTCCATTTATATTTTACTTAACTATCTGTATTATACTCATCATATTATTGCATTCAGTTTAATAATAGTAGCTATAATAATCAATTTTCTTAGTACTAAGTAAAATAGCTGATAAGATATCTATTATATTTTTGAGTTACTAATTTTTAATTTTAGAGGTTTGAGAAATTCTTTTAGGATGTCAAGTATGACTACTATAATAAAAACCTCAAAAAAACAGATTTCAACTCTGTTGTGGTTGGCTCTGGCCCAGCTCCTATCCCAAGGAATGTGGAGGTGGAGGTGGGAGAAACATCCACATGCCACAGGCCTGTTTTGCTCCCGATAGAATCTCCCGACGAAGGCTCCTCTGACGAAGGAAGCGGGAGTAGCAGGGAAGAGGGGAGTTTAGCAGTCAGTCCAGGAGGAGATCAATCATCCTTATCATCCCTGGATTCTGAACAAGAACGTATGACAGACCCACGCATGTGTAGAGTGATGCATAAGAGACAACAACTGAAGGATTATTACAGGAGATCAGTGAGGCCACCTGTGGTTGGGTGGGGCTGCTGTAATTAGTGCTACAGATAAAAAGAGCAGCGTGCTGATTTAGCCTCATGGAAGTTTATCTGATTCATAGTTTCTTCAAGATTGTGGTTTTGCGGTTTCCCTGTTCAAGACTGTGTGTGGACTTTCTGGACTTTGGAATTGGACTCAATTTCCCAATTCCTGGGTGAGAAATTGGATTGCATTTAACCTGTGCTTTGTGTGTTCCAGAAAATCCCTTTGACATTTAAAAAGGGAGTTTTTTCTGCTTTTCTGTTGATAAAGACTTTTGGTTTTCCTTCTATCGTATGGGGTGTGTCTTTTTGGACCAATTACCCTGTAATTGGGACACGCCAGCAGAACAAACTCCATCCTCAACTCCACAAGGATCCCCATCGCCATCTCCATTACAACAAAGAACAATAACAATTCCGATACAACCAACACTCCAGACCATACAAGATTCCTTAGCTGTTATTCAAGATTTTATGCAGAAAACCCAGACCTCTATGGAAACTAATAGAGAAGAAGCAAGAAAACACCATGAAGATATAAAAGCAGAAATGGGAGATTTGAAACTCGAAATGGGAGAAATTAAAGAAAGCATGTAAGTAATGGATGGAAAAATTGAAGTTGTACAACAAACCTTAAAAGACAATGAACAAAGGATTAAAATAGTGGAAGATAAGATGGAGAAAGCAGAGCAGAAAATTGAAGAATTTGAAGAACATAGTAGTATAATCAATAGAGGATTTGATGAAGCAATAACCCATTTAAAATTACAACGTGCTTCATACGGACTGAGATTTCAAAACGTGATTGAAGAAAAGGATGAAGATTTAGGTTTAAAAATGGCAGAGATAATTGGAGAGATCTTACAGATAGATCTTCAAGAACTGATAAAAGAAATTGATGAAATTTACAGAGTACAAACCAGTTTTGCTAGAAAACATAACCTATCAAGAGAGGTTCATATTAAGTTTATCAGAAAGACTATTAGAGATGACATCTTAAAATGGTCAAGAAATCAAAATTTAACCTACAAAGGAAAAGAAATGATAATATTAAAACAAGTTCCAAAAAGAGTTAGGGAAAGCAGGAGGGAATATTATTTTCTCACTAGAATATTAATTAAAGAAAATATAACCTTCCGATGGCTTATCCCTGATATTGGCAAGGTGCCAGAATAAAGATGGAGAATGTAGACAAAGCTAGGGTTTTCTTTGAAGAAAGTGGCCTGAATAGGTCCGAACAACCACGCAAAGAAATAAATGACAGAGAAGAGGAGCAGGAGGCTACCTCCAAAGAGAGGGAGGAAACACAAGGTGCTAGAAGAAAACAACCACAAATACAACAAGAATTGGTACTAAGCAGTTGATTACGAGAACCCAAAGATACCAAGAAATACTACAAATAGATATGTCGTCTGACATAAAAATCTTTTCGGTCAACGTAAATGGACTAAACAACCCAAGAAAAAGAAATCAAATATTTGCTAAACTTAAAAAACAAAGAGCGCAAAGGACCATTGAACTTACCTGAACGGTCTTCTCGATGTACTGCAAGGAGAGTTCAAGATGGGTTATTCTTCAGTCTGATTGGTAGGGACTGAGTTTAATTTGAATATTAGGTAGGCACCATCCCCCTTAGCCCTCCAGTCTAAAATAAAACGAAGGAGCAGTAAAGCTAAACACAATTTATTGAAACATGCAATGCAACCATGCTAAAGGAAACTATGACCCCAAACCAAAACAGTGGCCCTGGTCCCAGAGCCGGGAGGGTTTGGACTCTCCTTGCAGTGCATCAAGAAGACCGTTCAGGTAAGTTCAACGGTCCTTCTCCAATGCACTTGCAAGGAGAGTCCAAGATGGGATATACCCAAGTTATAGTCAAAGGGAGCGAGAAGGCTGGACCAGGGGCGCTGAGAAAGAGCACACCCCTTGCAATACCCTCCTCCCAATCGCTGCTTCCGCAGAAGCAAAGGAGTCAATCCGATAGTGTTTGATAAAAGTGGATGGAGCTGCCCAAGTGGCTGCTCTACAAATGTCCTCCAAAGAAGCCTGTGTTCTCCAGGCCGTTGACGTGGCCGCACTGCGAGTTGAATGTCCGGTTATCCCCTATGGAATAGGGGAGCCCTTTGCCCTGTATGCCTCTGATATGCATTCCCGCAACCAGCGGCTGATTGTCTGAGAGGAAACCTTGGTGCCCATGGCCTTAGTTGAAAAGGACACAAACAAGGCCTCCGAAGCTCTGAATGTCTGAGTCATACGGATATAGATCTTTAAGGCTCATCTCACGTCCAGTTTATGCCACCTCAATTCAGAGGGATGAGTCCCATGAGCACAGAAGTCTGGTAACACAATCTCCTGGGCTCTGTGAAAGGTAGAGTTTACCTTAGGAATGAAAGCTGGATCTAGTCTCAAGACTACTCTATCTGGATGAAAACGACAGAGGTCCTGTCTTGTTGACAAGGCCGATATCTTGGAGACCCTTCTTGCTGAGGCAATAGCAACCAGGAAAGCAGTCTTGAGAGTCATTAACCTTACGGGAACTTGATGTATATGTTCAAAGGGAGGACCTGTCAAGGCGTGTAGCACCAATGACAAGTCCCAGGAAGGAAAACGGTGAACCGTCGGTGGTCTGATGTTGGCAGCCCCTTTCAGGAAGTCCCTGATCCATGGATGTCTGGTAAGGGGGCAGTAGCTGTCCTTTACTATGATGGTAGATAAGGCGGCAACATGACGACGCAGTGTATTGGGGGCGAGGCCCTTTTTCTAGGCCCTCCTGCAGAAATGTCAGAACAGTGAGAGGTGAGGCCCTCTGAGGATCTACCTCCCGCTGTCCACAGAAACTACAGAAGGCAGCCCAAGTAGCCTGGTAGACCTGTCTGGTGGAAGGTCTGCGAGCAGCTTGTATAGTGTCAATGACCGTGTCCGGCAAGAGCTGGCTTTTCAGATGCTCCCGCTCAAGTGCCACACGGTCAGTTGCCACCACTGTAGCTCCGGGTGATACATTGTCCCCTGGCTGAGGGAGACCCGATGGTCTGGGATCCTCCAGCAGGGCGAAATCGAGAGCTCCTTCAGATCTGCAAACCAGATGCAATGTGGCCAGTAGGGAGCCAGCAGCAGCACCTCTGCTCCCTCTCTCAGGATCTTCCGAATCACCTTGGGGATGATGGAGACTGGTGGAAATGCGTACAGTAGACCTTGTGGCCACCGAAGACGAAGCGCGTTCACTCCCTCTGCTCCTGGGGAGGGAAAGCGAGAGATGAAACGAAGAAGCTGAGTGTTGTGACAGGTTGCGAACAAGTCCACAACTGGGTTCCCGAACCGCCGGATGATTTCCTGGAAAATCCTGGGTTCCAGGCGCCATTCCCCAGGGTCAAGAGTCTCCCGACTCAGCCAGTCCACGCAAACGTTGTCCACTCCCGAGATGTGTTCTGCTGACAGGGAGGCTAGATTGGACTCCGCCCACCTGAGTAAGGACTCCGACTCTTTCATTAGTCTCCGTGACCGTGTTCCCCCTTGCCTGTTGATATGGGAACGCATAGAGACATTGTCGGTCAGGATTAGGACATGTTTCCCTCTCACTAAGTGGGCAAAGCTGCGGAGGGCTAATGAGACCACCTTCAGTTCCAAGAAATTGATATTGCAATCTTGTAAATCCCGGGGTTCCCATATGCCCTGTGCCATCTGTGAGGAGAGATGTGCTCCCCACCCAGTCAAGCTGGTGTCTGTTGTCACCGTGAGTGAGTTCCTTTCCAGGAATAAGGAACCCTTTCCCAACGCAGGGGACACCCACCATTGCAGTGAGCTGCATATCTTGGTGTTGAGGAGCACTCTCCTGTGAGAATGGCTGGACTTTTTCCTCTGAAAGGCCAACAGGAACCATTGAAGCGGGCGTAAGTGATATCTCGCCCATGGAATGATGTCGCTGCATGAGACCAGAGTTCCCAGAACCTTCGACAGAAAGGAGAGTCTGGGCTACTGCTGATAGCCTAGGTCGCGTAAAAGCTTTCTGATGGAAGACTGCCTCTCCTGGGATAGATAGAAAGCCCAAGCCCAAGCCAGAATCTATGGTTGTACCCAGGTGCGAAAGACATGTCGTGGGTGTTAGGTGGCTTTTGTCCCTATTGACTGTAAAGCCATGATCCTGAAGAGTCTGAATTGTCAGCTGCAAGTCTCTGTATGCCTGGTCCCTTGTCTTTGACAGAATGACGATGTCGTCCAGGTACGCCATGAGGCGTACCAACTGATGTCTGAGGCTGGCTGTGAGGACGTCCAGTAGCTTCATGAACGTCCTTGGAGCCGAAGAGAGACCGAAAGACATCGCTCTGTACTGGAAATGGGCCCCATCCAGACTGAATCTTAGGAACTGTCTGTGTGGTGGAAAAATGGGGACATGGAGATAGGCCTCCTTTAGATCTATGGAGGTCAGAAAATCCCTGTGTCTTATGGATGCAAGGATGGATTTGAGCAAATGCATTTTGAACCTCCTGTACTTGACGTAGAGGTTCAATTGATGTAAATTCAGGATTAGTCGAACTCCTCCCGAAGACTTCGGGACGAGAAAAATCACTGAATAGAAGCATCTGCCTTGTTGCTCTAGGGCAGTGATGGGCAACCTTTTGAGCTTGGTGTGTCAAAATTTGCCAAAAAACTGAGCATAACTCGGGTGGTGTGTCACCTTGAGAAAAAAACATAATTTTGTGATATTTATAGTTTAAATAACAAATATGCATAATTATTTAACTTACCTACTTAGTGACTTCTTTGTTAATCTGTCAGTTGGTTTCTTTTGTTGGTCTTGCTGTTATTTAACTTGTGTGTGGTGCCATGAACTAAGATAAGTGAGGGAGAGGGGGAATTCTTCCAGTGATGGCGAACCTGTGGCAGTCCAGCTGGACTGCCACAGGTTCGCCGTCACTGATTTAGTGACTTTTTTGTTGCTGAATTTCATTGGCTAAATCTTCAATTGAAGGTTGGTATTTTGTAGATAGGTAGATAAACAAACAAATAAAAAAAAATATATAAATAAATAATAAATCCCTTTTTTATTAAAAGAAATTAATAATAAAACAAAACCAAACTCTTATTACTATTAAAACTAAAACAACCAGCAAATTCAAAAACATAACTATTAATAAAAACAGGTGAGGGTTGGGGTTTTTTTTCTCTGTTATTATTTAAGTGCTTTTACCATATGCTTTAAATCAAGAGTCACTTCTCTCTCTCTTTCTCTCTCTTTTCTGTCATTCTCTGCCTCAATCATTTTCTCATTTCTCTTTTTTTCTCCCCTTTATTCTATCATTTCTCTCTCTCTTCCTATCTTCTCTCTCTCTCTCTCGCTCCCTTCCTTTCTTTCCTTCTCTCTTCCTTCCACTTTTTTCTCTTTCTCTCTCTCTCCCTTCCTTTCTCTTCCTTCCACTTTTTTCTCTTTCTCTCTCTCTTTTCCTTCCTTCCCCTCTTCCCCTCCCTCTCTTTCTTCCTCTCTCCCTTTATAACACCGTTCTGGAAGGCGAGCAGGGAGCAGAGGGGCGAGGGCGAGGGGTGCAGACCCTGAAATAGGCCTGCAACCCCTCCCCTCGCTCCCAGCGGCCCCTGCGAGCCAACCACCGTTCGTGGTGGGCTCCGACGCTTGGCGCCACGCCAATCAGCTGGGAGGCGGCGCCCCCCCCCCAGCTGAAACTGACGTCCGGCCAGGGCGATTCTTCCCCTGGCCGGACAGGCATGCTTGTGCTGCCAAAGGCAGCGTGTGGGCGTGCCTGCGCTCTGTGCAGGCGCGCCCAGCTGGGAGGCGGTGTTCTAGCTCCCTGTTTCTCCGGCGGCTGCGAGTCACCGAAAATGGCTACGCGTGTCAGTGCTGACACACGTGTCATAGGTTCGCCATCACTGCTCTAGGGGAACCTGCTCTATGCCCCCAATCTCCAATTAGTGAGACTCTCGGTATAGGAGCCTTCTCTTTTGAAGATCCGATGGAATGCGGCATGGCAGAAAACGTTGAGGTGGAGGGCGAAAGAATTCGATCCTCAGCCCCTGGGTCACCGTGGCTGCCGCCCAAGTGTCTGAGGACGTGGTTTCCCAGAGGCCAGCGAAGTGCATCAGCCTGCCACCCAAGGGGAAGTCTGCTAGAGAGTCACTTGGTCTTCCTGAACCCTCTGTTGGCTCCTCTGAAGGGGCGGCGGCTGTGATACGACTTATTGCGGTCAGCCTGGGAAGACCTGTCTGACCTGAAGGACCCCTGGTTAAATGAGCCCTGGAAGTATGGCCTCAACGTCTGGGTGTTGGTCGAGGAGGGCTCTGCACGAAAGGGCTGGCGTCTTTGATCTAGGCATTACTTTTTTCTTATCCTTGTTTTCAATCAGGACATCATCTAGGACCTCTCCAAATAGTTTCTTGCCTTTGAATGGGGAAGAGGCAAGAGACCATTTAGATTTGGCATCCGCTTGCCAATTGTGGAGCCAAATAAGTCTGTGGGAGGCCACCAAGGAGGCCAGTGCTCTCGATGCAAACTTGGCAGCATTTACCGTGGCGTCCGCTGAGAACTCTGTGGCCGCCAGTAGTTTATTGAGGTCCTGGCGAAGCTGTCCATCCTCAGGATTGACTCTCGATTGGATCTCTTGAATCCAGAGGATTGTGGCTCTGTTAAAAAACGAGGTCGCAGAGGGGTCCCGTAGGGCCCAGGCCACCATCTGGTGGGTCTTGCGAACCATATTTTCTGTCCTCTTGTCCTCAGCCCTCAGTCCTTCCTGAGATTCGGACGGGACTAGGGCATTTGAAACCAAGCTTGTCACGGGCTTGTCAACAGATGGGAATTCTAGCAAGTCCTCCATCTGTTGATCAAAGGTATAGAACCTGCGGTCGAGATTAGAAGGGTCTTAGACCACTGCAGGGTTCTCCCACGGGCGCTGGATCGTTTCCAGGAACAACTGGGACGATGGAATATTTACCGTCTCTTGTTTGGGAAAAACAAACAGGCCTCCCACAGGAGGGGCTGATGCCGAGGCCTCCGCCTGTCCTCCTTCTCCCACCTGGTCTATGGTCAGTTTGGCCTTATTAAGTAGGACCTTGAAGAGGGAGGTCTTAAAAAGACCAGTAAAAATAGGCTGATCCGGCGGCTGGTCGTCACCTGACAAGTCCTCCTCCGCATCACTGAAATTGCCTCTGGAAGAGCCCTCCTCATCCATAGACCCTGTCAAGGAATGAGTAGCTGGAGCTGTCTTTAAACCTCAACGGAGGGGGTCCTGCTAGAACAGGCCTAGGTGATGGCATTGGCTGTGCAATCCTCTCCGGGGACCAATCCACTGTGGCCGAGCCTACTACCCCTGAGGTGAACATGGGGGAGGCTAATGGAGGGTTGGGTCCTAGGGGCTGATTTGAAAGAGAAGTTGGCCCCATCAGCTTTTGAAAGGCTTCTAACTGCTTCTCAAGAGCCTTAATTAGCTTCTCAGCCTCCCTGAGCGAGGCCCCCTGAGAAGTCTTTGCCCTCTGGGTCTTCTCCTTGGGGGTACTAGGCCCAGTGACAGTGGCCTCTTCCCCCACCTGAGCTGCAGGTTCTGCCATAATAAGACCTCAATAACTCACAATCAGAAGTCCTCAAACAGATCTGCTGCTCACCGATCACTATGGCTGAGGCAATACAGCCCAACGGTTTAGCTAAGTCCTTTCTGCGCCTGCGTGTCTCCAGGGCAGATTAGAACTTCGCTGCAGCCCTGGGAGCTGGTGTCATAAAAATGGCCACCGGCCGGTTGCCCTGGCAACCTCCCCTGGTTTGGGGCGCGTAGCAGCGTTCCTGGCTGATTCTGTGCCCTGTGCGTTCCTGGCTGATTCGTTGCCATGGAAACAGGCGGGAACTCTTCTTTACATTCCCACCCTCCGAATTCGCCTTTTTTTTTCCTTTTAAAAATGGCCACTCCCTTTTGCCGTGCCGGGCGAATCTGAGGTAATGTCATTGCTCGGCAAGTCGCTGCCGTTCCGGGGGGGAGTCGCGCTGGCTGGCGCCCCTGCTTTCGGGCCTCTTGCGATCCCTTGGTGCCTCGGCCCTTTGGTACATCCGCCATGGGGGGGTGGACCCCCCCAAGGCGTCAACCACCTCTTCTCCAGCCGGGTGCTACCGCGGAGGCAGGCTACCCAGGAGCTCTCTCCAGAACCCACAATGACAGCCCTGCAGGTGGGTTCTGATTAGGAGGAGCTGCAGCCAACAGGGTTAAACCCGCTGGAAGTTTGAACCCTGTGCTGCCAGAGGAAATTGCCCTCCAGCTGTACCTAGGGAAAAAGGAGAAAAAACAGATCATTACAACCAGAGAAAAATACAATAAAACAAAGCTTTAAAGGAAGAGAACAAACTCAGAGTCCCTTTACTGCGACTGAGTTTTTTAGACTGGAGGGCTAAGGGGGGGCGGTGCCTACCTAATATTCAAATTAAACTCAGTCCCTACCAATCAGACTGAAGAATAACCCATCTTGGACTCTCCTTGCAAGTGCATTGGAGAATAATTATCTTACAAGAAGTGCATATTAAAAAATCAAATAGAAAATTATTATGTAACCCCAAATTAGGAAATATCTATACAAGCCTAGCTGATCAAAACAAAAGAGGTATATTGATGATACAATAGACACAAAACAATTATATAGTGATCAAGAGGATAGAATTTTAATTGTACAATTAAAATTAGAACCAAAACCTCTCATTGTATTTATATATGCACCAAACAATAGCCAAAAACAATTTTACAAGGAATTACATGATAAAATAATGGAATTATCAATTGAAAACATGATAATAGTGGATGATTTTAACGCAATCTCTAACAGTCAAATGGACTATTCAGGTAAAAAAAAAAGATAAGAAAAAGAAAACAATTTTGCCAACAACTTTTTGGGAAATGAGTTCAGAATTAATTTTGAAAGATATTTGGTGTGAATGTCACCCACGAAATAAACAATATACTTTTTATTCAAATCCTCATAAAATTTGGACTGGGATAGATATGGCTTGGGCTTCAGCACATACCTTTGAATTTATTACAGACATTGAAATAGAATCAAACCGTTGGGCAGATCATAATCCATTAGTAATTGTTTGGAAAGGAAAGAAAAAATCTAATAATTGGCGAATGAATAGAAACATTTTACGAGATCCCCAATACATAGAATGGATTGAAAGAGAATTAGAAATTTTCTTTAGTATAAACAAAAACACAGAAACAACACCACAAAATTTTTGGGATACAACTTGTTCTGCCGGGCTCTCTGATAGGAGCCTCCCGAAAATTCAAGGGTACAAATTTCAGACACACACACATTTGAAAATTCAAAACAATGTTCTTTATCACAAAATTCTAAATAAACAAAGCACTCGTTTTGTATTGCAAAGAGCACTCTTCCCAAAACAACCGGGTAGTCTGTACAATTTCCCTTAAGAAAGTCATTAAGTACTTAGCTAGCAGCTGTGAAGAAACTTCACACCCCTTCTTCTTCCAATGAAGTGAGACACACACACGTTGCTCTGCTTTGGTTTCAAAGGCGTGAAAAAGCAACAAAGTCCAGCAACACAAGATTCCTGATGAACTCCAATCAGATATTCTTCCACAACGGCCAAACCCACATGCTTCTCTTTATAGCAGCAGCCCTAATTACTGGAGCCCCACCCAAACACAGGTAGCCTCACTTATTTCCTGTAATATGTTCTTATTTGGTCTCTTCTATGCATAATTCTGCGCTTGCGTGGGTCCAAAACATCATCATCTGAATCAAAGGAAGATAAGGGAGATTGACTGCCTGGGCTGTGTGCCAAGCCCTCCTCTGCCGAGTCACTGCCACCTTCTTCTTCGTCCAAGGAAACTAAACTCTGAACTGATTCTGTCGGCAATAACACAGGCCTGTGACACGTTGAAGTTTCCCCTGCATCCACCTCCCCATTGCCTGGGGCAGGAGCTGGGCCAGAACCAACCACAAAACAACTAAGGTGTATATTCGGGGCCTGGCAATTTCCTTTATGGCAAAAAAAATAAAGAGAAAAAGAAACAATATCAACAATTAGAGAAAGAATTGAAATAATTAGAATTGGAACTACAACATAATGACTATGATAATAAAGTTAAAAGAAAGATGGATTTGTTAAAACATAAAATAAGTTTGATAGAACAAGAACAAGTAGCTGAAAAAATAAAAAGAGCTAAACAGGAATACAGTGGTACCTCAAGATACTAACCCCTCGTCTTACGAACAACTCGAGATACGAACCCGGGGTTCAGAAAAAAATTGCCTCTTCTTACGAACTTTTTTCGTGTTACGAACGCCAAACCCGAACTTCCGGGTTCGGCGTTCGGGAGACTGCTGGGAAGCCCCCCGGCTGTTTTAAAAGGTGACAGCCGGGCGGCGGGGCTTCCCAGCAGCCTCCGAACGCTGAACGCGGAAGTTCGGGTTTGGCGTTCGGCTTCGGGAGGCTGCTGGGAAGCCGGCCAGCTGTTTTAATAGGTGACAGCCGGGCTGGGGGGCTTCCCAGCAGCCTCCCGAACCCCGAACTTTTGCCGAACTTCCGGGTTCGGGGTTCGGGAGGCTGCTGGGAAGTATCCAAGTAATTACTTCCAAGTAATTATCATTACTTGGAAGAAACAATATTAATAAAAATAAGAAGTAACAATGACATTAAAGGATTAGAGATTAAAAAAGAATCTTATAAAGCCTAGGCATTTGCTGACGACATGGTCTTCATTATAGAAGATCCCTTGACGTTGATATTAAAATCAATAGATTTAATAGAAGAATATGGGAGAGTTGCAGGTTTGAAAATTAATAAGAGGACACAATTATTAACAAAAAACAGATAAAACAATTAGAAAAGTTGACAAATGAACAAAGAAAGTAAAATATCTGGATATTTGGATTTCAGCCAAAGCTATGTCATTAATAAAATGATAATTATATAAAACTTTTAGGTCAAATCAAAAAAGATTTAGAAATTTACAATGATCATTACTTGGAAGAATTTCCACAATTAAAATGAATATTCTTCCTAAAGTATTGTTCTTATTTCAAGTGATTCCAATTAATCCGGGAGGAATTTTTTTTAGAGAATTAACAAAGATCACAAAAAAATTCATATGGCAAGGGAAAAAACCAAGAATAAAACAAAGTGCACTAGAAGATATGAAGGAGAGGGGCGGCCTAGCACTCCCAAATTGGAAATTATATTATCATGCAGCAGCTCTATCTTGGATCAAAGAATGGTTAACTTTGGAAAATAGAAGATTATTAAATCTAGAAGGCCACGACCTAATGTTAGGCTGGCATGCTTTTGTATGGTATGATAAGTATAAAACTCATTCATATTTCAAGAGACATACAATTAGAAAGACTTTATTGGATGTATGGAATGATATTTTAAAAAACCACTTTCTATTAATGTCAGAATGGATCTCTCCAATTGAAGCTATATGTCCCCCTAACTTAATACAAGAAGGTAAAACATGGAAGTACAGAGATGTATTAAATAATCAATTGAAATTGAAAACGAGACAAGAATTACAGGATGTAGGTATAGAAATAGATTGGTGGCAATACATGCAGATTAAATCCAGATTTCAAAAAGATGAAATAACATATATATTTAAGAAAGATAATAATATCCTAGGGAAATTATTAACTAAAAATCAAGGAAAATGGATTGGGAAAGTATATAAATACAGTAGTACCTCGTGATACGAACCCCTCGTCTCATGAACTTTTCGAGACATGAAAAGACATGTTTGGTTTCTTTTACTACAGCATATGAGAGATATTGCATGGTGCCAAGGTTATTTAGGTAATGTGTCATATTGCTCCTTTCTAAAAAGTACATTTTTAAATCATTTAATATATCTTTACCTTGTTTGATTTCAGGAAGTCACAAGGACAGCTGATATGTGTTAAGGCAGTGATGGTGAATCTTTTTTTCCTCAGGTGCCAAAAGAGTTTGCACACTCACTAATGCATATACCCAAGTGCCCACACCCATAATTTAATGCCTGAGGAGGGCAAAAACAGCTTCCCCCACCCCCCTAGACACCCTCTGGAGACCAGAAAAGGCCTGTTTCCCAACTTCTAGTGGGCCCAGTAGACTCGTGTTTCGTCCTCCCCAGGTTCCAAAGGCTTACCCCGGAGGCTCTCTGGAAGTCGAAAACACCCTCTCAGAGCCTCTGTGTGAGCCAAAAATCAGCTGGCTTGGATACACATGCATGTTGGAGCTGAGCTAGGGCAGCGGTTTGCGTACCAGCAAGTATGGCTCCACGTACCACCCGTGACACCCATGCCATAGGTTCACAAACACTGTGTTCAGGGGTCCAAGACATCCCATGACTTCCATAGACAAGAAGGCACTTGCATGAAGTCTCATCTCTGTAAATGGTTCCATTTTAGATTTTAGTTTTATGACATTTTTCCTATAACTTAGGTCTGGTTGAACTGGGCTGAATTTTGCACATTGGTTCATTTTCAATTTGTTACACATTGTCCAATGATTCAATATCAGATATACAGTAGTCCCTTGACTTTCGCAGGTCTGACTTTTGCGGAAATGCTATACCACCAGTTTTCAAAAAATATTAATTAAAAAAATACTCCATGGGTTTTTTTTTAAACAAAACAGGTTTTCCTGTGGCCACCCAATGTACAATGCTGTGCGTTTTAACTTTCCTCCCACCACACCCTAGCCATCCTGCTTCTTTAAATAAAAGCTCCGCTTCTGCCCCAGCCTCCCGATCCCCTTTAATTCTCAGAGCGTTGATACGCTCCACTTGAAGCCGAGCCTTACTGCCACTTGCCGCCGCTGCCGCCTCTTCTTCCCCCATCCACCTACATCATCTCCCTGAGTGGTAGCATCGGACCTCCCAGCTGACCGGCCTGGAATCCTGGCTTCAAGTCTTGGCCTGGATCCCTCTTGCCTTGAGCTTCCCCTTCCCCTGCCCTGACCCTGAGCACCGGTGCTGCCGCCGCCACCATCAGAGATGCCGGCAGCAAGCGCAGCAAAGCCCCCAGTTTGCCACCCTGTTGCCCTTGCGGGTTCTGGGGGTAAGTAAAACCAGAAATTGAGGAGGAAAGGGGAGGAAGGAAGGAAGGAAGAAAGGAAGGAAGGAAGGGAGCATCTCTACTTCGCGGAAATTTGACTTTCCTATCTCCTGCGAAAGTCAAGGGACCACTGTATATTTGACAGTTTGCAAGGAATCAATTCATGAGAGATGCTGCATGGTGCCAAGGTTATTGCTCCTTTCTAATTAAGCCTCTTCTGGAATTCTAAGTACATTTATGTTGTCTTTAATTGAAATTAAGCATTTATACAACCTAGAAAAGATATTCTGTAATCATAAACAATTGTTTAGATTAGATTATAACCTGAAGAGCAGAAGTATATTTCTAGCAGCAAAGCTACAGCTCTGGATATGAAAATACCCTAAAATAATGTTGAACATTATACTAGGAGGAGGAGCACAACTCCACAAAGCACCATTCCAATTTTAGCTCTGAAGAATCTTTGGTCCTAGTCTTCAGTTCCATCTAAGCAAATTCTCTTTTATAAATAGAATAAACAGCATGCACAATGACAGATTTTCTAAGTACAAAGATGACACAAAGTAAGCATTGTAGAAAAAAACTAAATGAAACTTTAAGCTTAGGCACATCTGAAGAAAATTTATAATGTTCATTAGCAAACAGCTAATTAGACATGGAATAATTATTATTCAGCATGTGCCTTAATACAAAATCAGAAAATACTTCATTTATTAAGAAAACATTGAAGAAAACTGTCTTAAGGAAAATTATTTCATAGATGTAGCTTTATTAACCCAAGACAGCCAACTTTGTTGCTAAAGGCAGCTTCTAATGCTCCTTTCATATGTTTCTTTAAACACATGTTTCCCTGCATAATTAAAAGCAATGTATGAACAATAGTTTCATTGACTGGAAGACCATTTAAATGACACCAGTTCAAATCATAAAGATATAGTTAGCAGATTTAGTTTCTCCTTCACACACACACACACTCATTTTGCCTCTACATTTTATAAGACAGATTGTTAAGACTTAGCAATTTCAAGGGGAAAAAAATCAAGCAGAGGTGAAACTATCATTAAAATAAGTAGAAATTTTAAACATAGCTCAACACAGCTAGACTTTTCTTTCTTGGTAGTGCAAGTCTGCTGTCCCTTTAAGTAAATGCCGAGTAAATGCGTCGCGTGAGTTCTCTACCTCTGTATCACTTCGCTCAGACTGATATACAGTATAACTGGTGGGACTTACGTTGTGATGAGAAAATGCCCCCTCGGGCCTCTTTCTTCGGCGGCTATCTACCTACAGTTCGCTCGCTCTCGGCTATTCGCGTTCCTCTAAATTCAGCCTACTTTGCAGACTGGGGAAGCAGGGAACCCCAACAGCAAAGACGCTACTTCCATGGAGCAGCTGCAAACGAAGCAACCACTCGCCGGCAAGGAATCCGGCCCGAGAACAAAGGCTGCTTGCAGCGAGGAAAGTGGTGGACGGTCAGCTTATCGCTCCCGTTATTGCTCTCACGGAGCAGCGGGCGTTTGCGTGTGTGCACTCATAGAGCAGGCAGGAGCTGAGGGTGGGAAAGCGAGGGTGTGCGTAGGCGGAATGTGGAGGAGGTCCAAAAACCCCCACACCGGAGTAAACCACCCGCACGCTCTGCCTCCCTTTGCCCCGTCCTCTCCTTGGCGGTGGTGCAGAGGAGCATGCTTTGTTTGTTTCCTCGGGTGCTTCTTTGGGAACTTTCAGGGAAGACAGGGGTGGGGGGAGTGGGAAATGCCACAGATGCTTACCGGGAGGGGGGGAGATTTGCTAACTCCATTCCACCCGCCACGGGAGTAGAAGCCCAAACCCGCTATATTCAAATTGGACGATTGTTTTACAGGGGAAGTTGGGAAAAGGGAGTGTTCGGAGTCAATTAATACTTAATTAGCAGGGTTTATCCTGACCTAGGCGTCTACCCGCCCCACGTAAAGTTCGAACGTTTCCTTTGTCATCTGACGGTGATATTCTCCCTATTATTACCTTTTCCGTCACTTGAGATTTCTTGCAACTGTATTAAATGAATACACATCAGCCTAGGTCTTTTTAACTTCTTCAGTTCCCTCAGCGAAGAAAACTGGCCTTCTTTAATTTGTTTTAAAGGCAGGTAGTTCAAAATATGACATTTGAACAAATGGCTGCATAAGGCTGGTTCTGATCAGATGGGTTTTACTCATGGAACTTGGCCACCAGTCACCTACCTCCAGCTCCCAAGCATGCATGGATACCACTGGTTGTACTGAGTTGTTTATCAATATAACAGGAATGAGGGCAGGGCAAAATTTATATGCTATCAGCTCTGGCTGGGTGGTATTAGATGATACTAATAAGTGACTAGGGAAAATGGCCTAAATGCAGATTGCAAAATATATGCAAACCCCAGACAAAGAGAGAATGAATATATCCACTCTAATAGTGGAGTCATTAAAACAGATTTCTAGTTTCCTCAGATCCTCAGGCCTGGTGATATTTTTTTCCATTCTTAACATTGCTTGCAATCTGCATTTAGGCTTATTTCTCCATAATCACTTATTAGCATTGTCTAACACCACCCAGCCAGGGTTGATGCCATATAAAGTGTCCATATTCAACAAAGTTGTGAACGATAAGTAATTTTATTCACCAGTGCTTAGTTTAGGGGTATATTTTCTACCTCATAAAATTGTAAATCTGCTTTTAAATCTATGCAAAAGCCAAAACCAAATGCAATACTATTCAAGAGTTACTTTCAGATCTGAGTAGAGCAGGGCTGTCAAACTCCAGGTCTGTGAGTCAGATGTGTCACGTGCTGGCTGCACCCATGCCCAGTACAGCAAAGTGGGGGGAGTCCCAGTATGTCACATGACACCACGGGGATGACATGAATATCATACCCCTGGAATAGAAGAATGTCATCTACTGAAATTCTGTATTCTTACGATCCCCACTATGTGATAGCAATTATTTAAGTAATGTTTTCCTAAGCATTTCTTCCTACATGAACTTGAAAAACCTATTATGTGTTCTACTCATACATTAATCTTCCTACACTCTTGAGCAGGTTTAGCTGCGGGGAGCCTTTCCTCTCCCTTGGAAAGGCTCCGAATCCCCACTGCCCGGGGGTTCTGGCCAATGTTCCCTCTAATTTTTTTTGGGTGTGGGCGGAAAAGTATAGTGTCTTAGCGGCAGTCTCTTTGGGACTGGGCAGCATAGAAGTATGTATGTATGCATGCATGCATGCATGCATGCATGCATAAATAAATAAATAAATAAATAAATAAATAAATAAGGAAAAAATTCCCTTATTTTTTATTAAAAGAAATTAAAACAAAACCAAAATCTATTACTATTAAAACTAAAACAACCAGCAAAACCAAAAACACAACTATTAATAAATCCATGCTTTAAAACCTTCATTTCTTAAATATTTATCATAGTATTATAGTAATCTAGTAATACTATGAAAATCGATCTGAACACCAATGCATCGATTAATATATTTCCATAAATTATACTTTTCTATAATTTCATTCAATATTTCCAAGCTTAATTAATTTTCAGGCACTTAGCATTTACTATTATTAACTTTCATCAATCTTCTACATTTCCAAGTATATTTTAAATTCATAATGCAAACTCATAAAATCACACAGTACATATCATAAACCCCTTATTTATCCTATGTATCTTCCATTAATTTTACCTATGTAATTCTATATAGTTCTAAAATTCTAATCCAATTTATACATCCTAATATTAAACACCACCTAAATATATATTTTACCAATATTCCACAGTCAATCCATATTTAATAATCAATCATCCCTCCTCAAATTTCTACCACTGTTCTCATTTCTGGGTACCTCTCCTGTCTCTCCCCCTTTTCTCTCTCATTTGCTTCTCATTTCTCCCTCTTCCTCCCTTTTTCTCTCATTCCTTCCCTCTCTCACTTCTCTCTTTTTCCATCCCTGTCTCTTCCCCCCTTGTGTGTGTGTGTGTGTGTCTCTCTCTCTGTCTGTGAACTCTTGAACCATTTCCAAAAACAGGTGAGGGCTGGGGGGTTTTCCTCTGTTATTATTTGGGTGCTTTTTACCATATGCTTTAAATCAAGAGTCACTTTTTCTCTCATTCCTTCCCTCTCTCACTTCTCTCTTTTTCCATTCCTGTCTCTTCCCCCCTTGTGTGTGTGTCTCTCTATGTGTGTGTGTGTGTGTATGTGAACTCTTGAACCATTTCCAAAAACAGGTGAGGGCTGGGTTTTTCCCCCCTCTGTTATTATTTGGGTGCTTTTTACCATATGCTTTAAATCAAGAGTCACTTCTCTCTCTCTTTTGTTTATCTCTCTTTCCTCTCATTCTCTGCCTCAACCATTTTCTCATTTCTCCGTTTTTCTTCCCTTTTTGCTCTCATTTCTCTCTCTCTCTCTCTCTTGCTTTCTCTCTTCTCTCTCTTGCTTTCTCTCTTCTCTCTCTTGCTTTCTCTCTCACGCTTTTTCTCTCTCTTGCTTTTTTCTCTCTCTCTTTCTCTCTCTCTCTCTTTCTCTCTCCCCCCTCTTGCTCCCTTTCTCTCTCCCCCCTCTTGCCCCCTCTTTCTCTCTCCCCCCTCTTTCTCTCTCCCCTCCTCTTCTCCCCTCTTGCTATCTGTTTAACGGTGGCCAGGTCCATGCTCTTGATGCAGTCTGCCGCCATCTCATACTTGTCTTGTACCAGGATTGGGTGGCGGAGGGGACCCGGCAGCGGCAGGCAGCCCCAAGTGTGGCGGCTGGGGAGAAGGCAAAGGTCAGGGCCGAGTAGGCCAAGGCCGGGCCCCTCGCCGCCAGCTCCAATACCTCATAGAAATGAGGGCAGCTCCCAGTGCAGCGGCAGGGGAGGAAGCTAAGCTCGTGGACGGAGCCGGAGGAGCCGTGCTTTGGCTGCATCGGGGCCAAGTAGATCGAGGCCAGGCCCGTCGTCCTCTGGCTCCAAGGGGCAGTCCCAGCGCAGCAGCTGGGGAGGAGGCGAAGCTCGTGGACAGGCCCGGAGCAGCAGCTGCCGCCTACTCCACCCCGTGCTTCAGCCTCCTCCGATGCTGCGTGGGTGGGTATTAGAGCCAGGGCAGCCTCAGACAATAGGGCCGCCGACGCCAAAGCGAGGAGACAAGGGGAAGGAGGAGGACCAAGGGATGAGAGAAACCTGGACAGGAAGCTTGCACAAGGAGGACCCATGTGTCGGCCGGACCCAGACATCGCTGGTGGCCATAAAATACTTGTAAGCCGTGAAGAAAGAAGCTCAGCTTCCGGTCTCGCAACTTTTTGCTCTTTGTGCCCTCAGCAAAAAGTTGCGAGACCGGAAGCTGAGCTTCCTTCTTCGCGGCTAACAAGTTTTTCCCAGTGGTAGAGTCTGCTGGGGAAGTGGGGGGCAGAGATTTGAGATCTCCGTGCTAGAATGGGAATCTTCTGCGCTGAAATCTCAAATCACCTGCGCTATAGCTCATAGCACAGGTTAGAGGGAACAGTGGTTCTGGCCCTTTTGGACCAGACCGGATCCTTCCTGAAGGGAAGATGACACATGGGACACTACCAGGGGTCAGATAGGGGTTGGCATGCCCCACCAAATGAACCAGCTCAGTCTCGCACTGACTATGGTGTGAAGCCAGCCAGGCAGCCATGCCTGAACCGATACAACACTGGGATGGAAAGATGTGGAGACAACACAACACTGGGATGGAAAGATGATTGGTAACATCTGGAAAAAGCTGGAGGAGTACTTATAGAGGAAGAAGAGATTTAAAGCTGGTGCTGGTGAGTTAAAGTGGCCAAAAGTGATTTTGGATTTCCCCCCCCTCAATTTGATTTCAGCGGAGCTAAAACAGCTGGAAATGGAAGGAAGCAGCTGTCCTTGCAATGAGGTGAAATGTGAAGGCTTTTGAAGGTAGCAATTGCCCAAGATTGGATTAACTATTTTTAAACTTGTCTTTTGGGACTCCCTAAATTGTCGCTGTGAAGGCTATTTTTTTTCTTTTTTTCTCCCATTTACACACAATAAAGAGGAAGAGGAATTCTATAAATACTGGAAGATTTGAACAAACCTGTTATTTACCGCCATCTTGTGGTTGGAGGAAACATAGCAGCTAATCTCTGTAAATATGTTTTTGTTTTTTGAGGGGGTATAAATTTTTTCTTTCTTTCTTTTTCTTTTCTTCCAACATACAATAAAACAATGTGAGCAATAAAAAACACAGAATCAATGCTTAAAATAATAATTAATGATATTTCTTTGATTCATTAAACATTAAGAGAAAAAGAAAATGCTCTTTTTATCCTCTTCTTTGCTAAGTTAATTAAAATTAACTACACATGAGATATATATCATCCACAGATAACAATATTATGAAATCTAATCCCTTATATTCCCTTTTTCTATTTATAAAAAAACATAAACATCTTAACATCTTAACTCAATATCTAATTTGATCCTTTCATCTCTGGATTAACTCCTTATCCAATGCTGCCACCAATGTTGTGTTGTGAGCCACCCCATGTCTTTGGAGAGGGGCGGCATACAAATCTAATAAATAAATAAATAAATCCTTATTTTGTCATCTGGGTCTTTAATAGATTAAAATTATATCATCATGTATTTCTCCAAAAGTAATTAAAAGAAAATACTTCTCAATTATTTTTAGTTTACAACCATTCATAAAACTTTCCCCAGATCTTATAGTAATCACACTCCTCTTTATCTCTAAGTTTTAAAGTAAGCCTATTCATTTCAGCACAATCTAAAATCTTACGTAATATTTCTCTTTCGTCTGAAATTTTATTCAGCTTCCAATTTTGTGCATATGCTATTCTAGCTGCTGCTAAAATATGTATAATCAAATATATTTCTTCTTTATTAAAATTTTCTGGTAAAATATCTAATAAGAATATTTCTGGTTTAAATTCAATAGTCCTTTTCAAAATCTTCTGTATCCAATGCTGAATTTCTTTCCAGAATTTCTTAGCTTCTGTGCATGTCCACCACATATGATAAAAAGAGCCTGATAACTGATTACATTTCCAACATTTCATTGATCTATTCTTAAACATTTTGGCTAATCTTTCTGGTGTCATATACCATCTATAAAACATCTTATTCATATTCTCTTTATATGCTGTTGACATTGACATTTTATAATTTCTTTCCCAAATTTGTTGCCATTTATCTATATCTATTGAATATCCTATATTCTTCATCCAGTTTATCATTGTATCTTTTTTTTTCCCAATAAATTTTATTAATTTTCTTAAAATAGACAAAACTGACAAACATACATTTAACATAGAAATGGGGTTGTATCTTCCCCGCTTATTCTAGAAGTAAAATTTCAATACAGAAAAAAGAATACATTAAAAAAATGCTTAAAATCAACTTATTACTTTAAATGAAAAGAAGAAATTTATTTAACTTTTTATAATAAATCTTCATACATGAACTAATTCTAGCATAACTCTTAAATCTTATCCCTACTAATTCTAACATAGCACTTAAATCATATCTCTACTAATACAATTCTCTTATTTATTTATTTATTTTTACTTTTAATATTTCTTCTTATTTATCCATATATACACTTTGTTCCATATCTCATAAAATTCTTTTTCTTCTTGATCTTTTAACCGTCTTGTCATCATATCCATTTCAGCGCAATCTAATATTTTTTTAATAACTTCCTCTTCTTTGGGGATATTTTCCCCTTTCCAATTTTGCGCATATATTATCCTGGCCGCGGTCAAAATATGAATAACTAAATGTAAAATTTCTTTCTTATATTTCTGATTGGTTATACCCAGTAAATAGAATTCCGGGGTTATTTCTATCTCCTGTTTTACTATTTCTTTTATTATTATTTCTATCATTTTCCAATAAAGCTTAACTTTGCTACAAGTCCACCATTGAGGGTAATAGGACCCTATTTCCTTCTTACACTTCCAACATAATGGAGACATTTTTGGGAACATTTTTGCTATCCTATTTGGTGGAAGGTGCCACCCATAGAACATTTTAATTTGATTTTCTTTTAGGGAAACTGATTTTGTCATTTTCCAATTTGAGATCCAAACTTTTTCCTATGTATCTATATCAATTTCTTTACCAGTATTTTTACACCAACTTATCATATTATCCTTTAAGGTCAAATCTATATTTTTGTGGGCAATCAAGTATTTATAAACTTTCCCTATTGATTTTGTCTGGTTAGTAATTAATAAGTTACCTAAGAAATTTTTATTCTTATTAAAAATGTATGTCATACTATCTCTCTGAAATCTAGATTGTATCTGAGCATATTGCCACCAGTCAATTGTAATCCCTTCTTCTTGTAATTTATTTCTTGACTTTAATTTCATTTGATCATCCAGTAATTCCTTATATCTTATTGTTTTCATTTCCCTTATTGAATTTGGATGTGCTTCTAGGGGGGAGATCCATTCGGGAATAGTCAAAAAATGATTCTTTTTTATGTCTTTCCAGACTTCCAACAAATACTTAAAAAATTTTTTAACTATCATTGTTAAGTTTTTGAAAAAAATTCCCCCAGGATTTATTGGAATGACCTGAAATAAAAACAAGATCTTAGGTAAGATATTCATCTTAATTGTGGCAATTCTCCCCAAAAAGGTTATTTTTAGATTGTTCCATATTTCTAAATCTTTTTTTAATTTCTGCAATTAATTTCATATAATTATCATTTTTTAATGATATTGTTTTTGATGTTATCCATATTCCCAAATATTTAACTTTCTTAACTATTTTCATATCTGTGATATGTTCAAGTTTTCTTTCTTGAATTTTATTCATGTTTTTCACTATAAATTGTGTTTTACTCTTATTTATTTTTAACCCTGCAACTTTTCCATATTGTTCTATTGTCTGTATCAGTATTGGGACTGCTGTTATCGGATCTTCTATTATAAAAGTCAAATCATCCGCAAATGCTTGAACTTTATATATTTCTTTTCCAATGGTCAAGCCCTTTATTTTTGGATCTGCTCTTACTTTTATCAATAAAACTTCTAAAGATAAAATAAATAATAAAGGTGATATCGGACATCCTTTTCGAACTCCTTTACTTATTTCAAATGTTTCCAGTTGCTCATTATTTAATATAATTTTTGTTGTTTGTTTTGAATAAATAGCGTCTATTAAATTTACAATTTTAGTACCAAATCTCATTTTGTTTAGTTGCATTTTTATGAAAGTCCAATTAACATTGTCAAAAGCTTTTTTGGCATCAAGGAACATTAATGATACTGTTTTTTCAGAATGTTGTTCATAATATTCTAATGTGTTGATAATCATTCTAAGATTCTTTTTAATCTGTCTACCTGGTAAGAAACCGTTTTGGTCATGATGGATTTTTTTCATTTAAAATCCTTTTTAATCTATCAGCATATATTGTGGTGAATATTTTATAATCAACGTTTAATAATGATATAGGTCTATAATTTTTAATATTTTATTTTGCTGTTCCTGGTTTATGAATTAAAGTTATTAAGGATTCTGACCATGATTTTTGGATTTTACCATCCAATCTACTTTCATTAAAAATTTCCTACATATTAATTGTTATTACTTCACTATTTTGTATTATTCTGCCGGTATGGCGTCAGGTCCAGTGGCTTTATTGTTTTTTTGCTTTTTAATAGTTGTAACAAGTTCCTCAATTGTTATTGAACTATCTAGACTTTCCTGTTGTTCTTCCGTTAATTGCGGTATCTTTGTAGATTCTAAATAATTAAAAACTTCATCTTCACTGATATCTTCTTTTTTGTATAACTCTTTGAAAAAATTTTGTACTATTTTTGCTTTTTCCTCTATATTGTATTTTATTATTCCATCTTCATCCTCTAACTTTTTAATTATTTTTGACTGTCTATGTTTCCTTAGTTTATACGCAAGCCATTTTCCTGGCTTATTGGCATGTTCAAATAATGTTGTTTAGCTCTTTTTATCTTTTCTGCTATTTGGTTTTGCTCTATAAGTTTAATTCTATGTTTAATTACTTCTATCTTTCCCTTTAGCTCCCTGTTCTTAGCATTTTGTTGCGATAAAGATTCTACTTGTTTTAATTCATTAATTAATTGTTCATATTGTATTTTTTTTCTTTGTTTACCTTTGCTGTATAGGCAATCGTTAATCCTCTGATGTATGCCTTGGCAGTATCCCATAAGTTTTGTGGGGTAGTATCTAAATTTTTATTTATTTCAAAAAAAATCTTTAATTCCTTCTCTATCCATTCCTTATATTTTTTTCCTTTAAAATGTTTCTATTCATCTGCCAATTTAAGTGTTTCTTATTACTTTTCATATAAACTACTACCGGATTATGATCGACTCAAGTATTAACATCTATTTCAACCTCTTTTATTTGTTCTGCAGTTATTTTTGAGGCCCACACCATGTCTATTCTTGTCCAAATTTTGTGGGGGTTTGAATAAAAAGTATACTGTCTTGTTTGGGGATGTCTTTCCCTCCAAATATCATTTAATAATAGTTCTATTTTCATCTTTTGAAAAGTAGTGGGTAGTATATTTTTCTTTTTCTTACTGTTTTTCCCCGCCTGAATGATCTAATAATCTATTTGAAATTGCATTGAAGTCGCCAATTATAATCATGTTTTCAATATTTAGTTCATTTATTTTCTGATGCAATTGTTTATAAAATGTCGTTTGATTTTCATTTGGGGCATAAATAGAAACAATGACAAGAGGTTTCGGCTCTATGTTAATCTGCACAATTAATATTCTATCTTCTTTGTCTGCGTATAATTGTTTGGAATTTGTGGAGTTCTCAACATACATCGCAATCCCTCTTTTTCTTTGGTCTGCCAATGCAGCATATATATTTCCAATTTTTGGATTTAATAATAATTTTTGATTTGTCTTTTCTATATGAACGTCTTGTAATATTACTATTTGAGCTTTTTGATTTTTAATTTTTGTAAATATTTGTTTTCTTTTTCTCGGTTCATTTAAACCATTCACATTTACAGAAAAGATTTTCAAATCTTTTAACATAGTCATTTGTAGTATTTTTTGGTATCTTTACTTTCGCGCTGAGGTTGTTTTCTTCTTGCACCTAGGTCCTCCTCACCTCCCTGTGCGGCGCTCCCCATGTCCTCCTCCCTTCTTTCTGGCAGTTCTTTCATTGGTTGCTCCAGTTGGCGTATTCCACTAGTTTCATTAAAGTCTTTTGCTTCATCCAGGTTTTCTATTTTATATCTTTTAGTTTGCCAATAAAGTGATAGTCCTTCTGGAATAACCCAACGGAAAGTTATGTTTTCTTTAATCAAAATTTTAGTCAAAAAGTGATAGTCTTTTCTGCTTTCTCTTACACTTCTTGGAACTTGTTTCAGATTTGTGATTCTTTTCCTTTGTCTTGTAATTTTTCATTTCTTGTCCATTTCAAAATGTCATCTCTTATGGTTCTTCTAACAAATTTGATATGGACTTCTCTTGGTAGGTTGTGCCGACGAACGTAGCTAGTTTGTACTCTGAAAACTTCATCAATTTCTTTTGTTAATTCTGTGGGATCCATCTGGAGAATTCCTCCAATAATTTCTGCCATTCTTGCTTGTAAATCTTCATCTTTTTCTTCTATTAGGTTCTGAAATCTTAGACCATAAGATGCTCGTTACACTTCCAGATGTGTGATTGATTCATCATATTTTCATGGCATCGGACCAGAATATCTCCGAGACCGCCTTCTGCCGCACGAATCCCAGCGACCGATTAGGTCCCACAGAGTGGGCCTCCTCCGGGTCCCGTCAACTAAACAATGTCGGTTGGCGGGCCCCAGGGGTAGAGCCTTCTCTGTGGCGGCACCGACTCTCTGGAACCAACTCCCTCCGGAGATCAGAACTGCCCCTACTCTTCCTGCCTTCCGTAAACTCCTCAAAACCCACCTTTGCCATCAGGCATGGGGGAACTAAACATCTCCCCCTGGGCACATTTAATTTATACATGGTATGCCTGTGTGTGTATCTGTTAGTATATGGGGTTTTTTTAATCTTTAAATATTTTAATTAATTGAATTATTTATGATTTGTTTTACACTTGTTGTGAGCCGCCCCGAGTCTTCGGAGAGGGGCGGCATACAAATCCAAATAATAATAAATAAATATTTTCGATAACGTGCGTCAGATCTGCCTTCAAAATAGTCCATTCTCTTTTCCATTTTTTCAGTTTTCTCTTCCACCGCCTTCACCCTATCTTCATTTTCTTTCAAAGTTTGTTGAATTTCCTTCATCTGCTCCTTCATCTCTCCTGTATCCGCTTTTAATTCACCCATTTCTGCTTTTAAGGCTTCTCGTTGTTGATTAGCATCTTCTTGTGATTTAAGCATAAATTCTTTCATTGCGTTTAATGTCTCTTGTATCGTTACAAAGGTAGGCTGTTGTGCTTTCTCTTTCTCCTTCTCTTTAGCTAGCATGGTTGCAGTAGTACTTTGGTGTACAGGAGATGGATGAGGTGACACTTGGGGAGATGAAGCTGACGTTAATGTTTGTTTTTTAATAGTCTTAGTATATGTAGACATACTAGACATCCTTGGCTTTGCAAAAATTTTCTATAATATTTCTTATTTGTAAGATTTAAAGGAGGGGAAGAAAACTCCAGCAAACTCCAAACTTATTAAGTTAAACTTTGCTAGTTATTTGAATGTCACAATACAAAAACACAACAAACACAGCAGAAGTGTCAGTAATCTTAATACTTTAAAATCTATATATGTCTATCCTTATTGTATACCTTATCAATGTTTAAAAATGTGAATTTTGATAATTTTTAAAAAGAAATTAGCCTTTAAAGTTTCTTTCAATTAAGAAAAAAAAATCCTTTCAATTTCAAAAAGCAATAATGTGTAATGTGTTATTATAACAAACCAATTTCAGTTAACAAATCTGCTAGTCTTAAAAATAAAAGAGAGAAAAGAAAGGAAAAGTAAAAGAGGAGAAAAGCAGCAAAAAAGGGGAAAAGAAGCAGAAATAAGGAAGTAAGAAGAAAAGAAGAAGGGGAGAGAAAAATAAAATAAAATGGAAGGAAGAGAAAGGAACACCACCACAGGGAGAGAGAGGGAACCAAGGAGTATTTAGCAATTCATTTATTTCAAAGTATTTCTATTTTTTCTTTTCTAAAATTAATACTAATATCTATAAAACAAGGAAAGCAAGGAAAAGAAAGCAGAAGTAATATAAAGAAAAAGAAAAACAAGGAAATAGAGAAAAAGATATCGAGAAATACAACAATAATATACTTATAATCTTCTTTTAAACGTAAATTTCCTTGTTGATTGAAGTTCTATTTAATTTTCCAAAGTCTTTTATAATAATTCCCAAAGTCTCGAAATGCCAAATAATGGCAAGAAAATCCAAGTCTTGTTGAATTTTATTCAGTCACAATGCCAAAATCCAAAGTTTGGTATTTTTCCGAATCCAAATTTATTTAGTTTAGATCAGTTCCAAATTTTAAAATAAATCCTACGAAAGCAGTCCAAGGAAAGCAGACGATCTCTTCTTTTACTGTAAGTCCAAAGAGACAGCCAATAATCCAATAACAACAATTCCAAACACGATCACTCAAACTGTAGAAATCTTCTTAATTTTTTAGTCCATCAGTCACCAAATCATCGATTTATTAAGTTGTTTAATTGATTGCAAATTGCAGGTTTATTTCATTTTAAAATTAGAAGTTAGAACAAAAGAAACATAATCCCTCCGCTATCAAAAGTAGTGCCCAGGATTCGATGTTATTCTGAAGATTTCGGAATTCCAATCTTTATTTCAACTTTGCCAAATTATAACTCTTCATATTTTCATGTCAGATTATATTTTATAGTCAAGTTTCTTCCAAATTTAAAAGTTCAAGTTCAGATTCAACTCGAGAAACAAAAGAGAGAAAATAGATCCGGCCGTTGTTTGGCTCCTGGATATGAATTTTTCTAACAACTTTCTCTTTCGCCTTGTTAAGAAAACTTTCACTTGTAACTTTCACTATACTTCAATCTTCTATATTTAACATGGAACAATGAAATTTTTACCTTGATTCTTCTTTTCTTTTGGTATTCTTTTTCGCTCTTTTAAATTTCGGAAATCTCGACTTTCTTCTTTCACTTTCTCGCTTCCCACTGGTGTGGGGGGATCGCAATGGCCATATCCTCTGGGTGCCGAGGATCGGTTCTCCCTTTTTCCAGAGCTGCAGGGCAGACCGCTGCCTCCGGAGCTTCAGCGATAGCTCCTCGGACAGAGGGAAGCCCCCTGTTCTAGGATCGGGCCGTCTGGACCCGATCCAACCGCAATCCATGACCTCTGGAGGGGTGAAAGGAGTCTCGGGGACAGAGCCCTGCCCCAGAGCCTCCGCAGCGGTCCCGGTCCAGACCGGAAGCCCCAGTTGTATCATTGTATCTTTAACTTGTTCAAATTCTAAATCAATAGACAAAAAATAACCATAAAACTTTTTTATCATATGCTCACCTGAGCCAAATAAAATTTCATCTAGTTTAGTTTTTTTCAAGATTTATACCATGGAAAAACTTGTAGTTGTCATTCATGGGCAGGATTGCACTAATTAAGATGATTGCTTTTCTTATTTTCAAACATACCAATTATAGTGAATAAAACCTTTTTTAATTATATGAATTAGATAACAACTAAATTTATTTGGCAAGGAAAAAGACCAAGGATTAGTTTAAAATGACTACAAGATATACGAATAAGAGGAGGATTTGGATTTCCAAACTGGCATTTGTATTATCAAGCGGCGGCAATGAGGTGGATTAAAGAATGGATAATGCTTAGAAACAAAAAACTTTTGACTTTAGAAGGGTACAATTTACAGATAGGATGGCACTCATTTGTATGGTATGGAAAACGGACTATACTTTCAAAGACATAGCATTAGAAATTCTTTAATTGAAACTTGGGGGGAAATTAAAAACAAGCATTACTCTAGAATATCTTATTGGACTGCACCTTTAGAAGCTCAGATACACCCAGCAGAGTACAGTGGAATAAAATTTCAAGATATAAAGATTTAATAGGACAGTCAAAAAGGTTGAAAACAATGACAGAATTAGAAAAACAAGATATAAACCTTGATTGGTATATGTATATACAATTGCAGGCAAGATATAATGAAGATAATAAAGAAGGTATAAACCCTGTGTAAATATGTTGACATTGTCTGGAAGCATATATTATCTGCTTGGCTTTTACATACATACATACTATGAAAAAGGAGGTTGTCAGTATGGCCTGGAAGGAAGAAACTATTCAAGATGGAACTGACTGAACTGTTTGAAAATATATTGGATAATGCAATTTGAAAACCCAGAGGACAGCAGAAGATAGCAGCACTTCAAAGAAGAGGAAGGGACTCAGTTTTTTCCCATAAATCTATAAATTATAAAAGGAAAAAGAAAGAAAATTTAACGTGACTGGGGGTTTTTTTTTGGAATATACATGGCAGACGGATTTAAAGTAACAGCCTGAAAGAAACTTTGCAAGGCAGAAGCTTAATGAAGATGAAGGGCTAGAAAAATACAGTAGAACCAAAGATTTGATTTTGAAAATTGGTTTTATGAATTAAGCTTTGTGATTCTAATTTGACATTGTGATTGGACTTATGTTTTGGAGCAACCAGCGAAAATCAGACTGCAGTGATTAAATTGAAGCGAAATAAAATTACATCTGAATTATCTTGGATTATACGAATATATGACTATTGGACTAATTTTATAAAATTTGGACTGGATTGGACTAGATTATACTTCAATTTGGATTATAATGGACTGTGTCTCTACATTGATTAAAAGATTCTCTTCTTTTTAGTGGAACTTAAATTGGATTTTACAAAACTATTTAATTCTTGACTTATTTGAAAACAAAGAAAAAGGACTGAACCGGAATTTTCAAACATAACAAGGATTGGACAAAAAATATAGCTTAAGTATATTTGGTTTCTGTTATTGTATCTTTTTCTATTTGATTCACTTTGAAGAGTAGAATGAATTGCTAAATCCCTTTCTTCCTCTCTCCTGCCCTGGTACACCCCCACTCCCTGATGTAATTTGCCTGCACTATTGTTCTTTGCATTATATAATATCTTGTTCTCTTTCTCTCCCTCTCCCTCTCTTTCCTTTTTCTTTCTTTCTCTCTCTCTCTGTTGCGAATGCCCAAAGAAGGTTAAGTCAACTTACGTGAAAGGTGGAGAGGGTGGGGCGAGAGCTCTGGTGTAGGCAGTCAGCTGAGCAACAGGCAGGCATGACACGACCGCCTTTTCCCTCTCGCACGTGGTGAGGCCGTCCGACTCTACCGCACAGTGTTTGGAAACGGCGCGCAGTGTTTGGATATTGCCTGGATTTTCGCAGGTGGCGAGGCCGTCTGACTCCACCATGTGGCGTTTGGAAATGGCGCACAGTGTTTGGATTTTGCTTGGTTTTTGCAGGTGGCGATGCCTTCCAATTCCACCCCGCGGGCCAGCCACAGACAGCGGGCGGGCCGCATGCCCTGATCTGCTCAAGTGAGAACATTTACCCTTGCTAATGTTATTCTGATCACACAGCACCTCCTTTTGGCCATATGAGAAACTAGTAATAAATTGCATCTTTGTATGTCTTTACCGTACAGTAGATGCAAAAAAAAATATGATGCTGTATATATTCTAAAATATATTGCACGGGCTCCCTATTTTTATTTCCTGATCAGAATACAGAAAAAGTTATCTTACAAATCCAAGTGTGGGTTCTTCCCAGTTTGGACCAGATTGCCCAAATCAGTAGCAACACGCTGGTGGTGTAAGGATGGTGTCATGGATGCAGTTCAATCAGTGCCAATCTGTGGGTGCTGCCATCTTTTTTTTTGTCCCCTAATTTTTTCCTGCTTGGAAGTTTTTTCCTCTGCTGCTACTTGAAAAGAGCTTCCGCTTGCCCCCGAGTTTATACTTACCTTTATTCCTTCACCCGAAGCATAGCTTATATACTCCTCAGCTGTGTTTATGACTGATTGCTGAGCATGCGAGGGAGAAAAATTGCATGAGTGGACATACGCACATGTGCGAGCGGAGTGATAATATTTCTCAGGATTGAGATGAAGGGATTCTAAATGGAAAGCAACATGGAAAGACCCAGAGAGAGTCTAGATCAGGGATATCAAATCTTGACAACTTTAAGACTTGTGAACGCCAACTTCCAGAATTCTCTGGCCAGAAAAAAGATGCCAAGACTAGACACCTCTGATCTAGATAGAAAACAATGACTATATTTACATAATATACTGAACTACAGACCAGCAAATCACAGTTTAATTTTGGGTATTCTATGAACTCTACCCAGGTGTCCCTGTTTATGATTCCAGGGCATCTACTTTCCCCATGTTAAAAGGGGCAGGTCTTCAATCATGCACCTATAGCTGCCATCTTGACATTTTCTCATTTCCTGTAAGGTTTTCTGTATTATCCACACACACCAAAAAAGTTAGCATTATATTTCGTTTATCTATGAATAAGTATGAAAATTCAATACAGCATTATTAGTCTATTCCCATCTCCATAAATTTATTGAATTAAATAATGTTATACGGCCTGCTTTCTAGGTTGGTAAAAAGCCGAAGATTGATTATTTGCACTGCACAGTTTTCACTAGATATGGTAAATAACATATTTAGTATTCTAAAAATGTATCCACTATTTTCAGCCTCTCAGTCCAATCATGATAAAGATGAAAAAAGAAAAATAGGCAACATGATAAATTCTAAGTTAGAAGCAATGCTTCTTGAATCAGAACTTCTAGCTTAAACTTAATTAAAACCAAACAACAATAAAGACTTGAAATGGTAAAAAAGATTAGCTAGAAATGATAATGGGTGACAAACCAATTATTTATTTTGCCCCAGTGTTTCAGAAATATTCAGAATATATGAGATACTGTCCCTATCACTCACTCTCACACACATAATCCTAGCCAGATGGCAGTCCAGTCTCCTCTTGAAAACTTCCAGAGTTGGTGCATTCAAAACCTCCACTGGCAGGTCGTTCCACTGGCTGATTGCTCTGACCATCAGGAGGTTCTTCCTTATCTCCAGGTTGAATCTCTCCTTTGTCAGCTTCCAACCATTGTTCCTCGTCCGGCCCTCTGGTGCCCTGGAAAATAGTGTGACCCCCCTCCTCTCCATGGCAACCCTTTAAGTACCTGTATACAGTTATCATGTCCCCCCCTGGCCCTTCTTTTTGCTAGACTATCCATTATTATTTATTATTATTTATTAGATTTGTATGCCGCCCCACTCCGCAGACTCGGGGCGGCTCACAACAGCGATAAAAACAATACATAATGACAAATCTAATAATTAGAATCTAAAATAACAATTATACATATAAAAATCTAAAAAGAAACTCCAGTATATAAAACATACATACAGTCATATTATGCACAGAGATTACATAGGCAAGGGGAAAGTGCCTCAGTTCCCCCAAGCTTGACGACAGAGATGGGTTTTGAGGAGTTTACGAAAGGCAAGGAGGATGGGGGCAGTTCTAATCTCCGGGGGGAGCTGATTCCAGAGGGTCGGAGCCGCCACAGAGAAGGCTCTTCCCCTGGGTTCCGCCAGATGGCATTGTTTAGTCAACGGGACCCGGAAAAGACCAACTCTGTGGGACCTAACCGGTCGCTGGGATTCCTGCGGCAGAAGGCGGTCTCGCAGATAACTTGGTCCGGTGCCATGCAGGGCTTTATAGGTCATAACCAACACTTTGAATTGTGACCGGAAACTGATCGGTAACCAATGCAGACTGCGGAGTGTTCGAGTAACATGGGCATATTTGGGGAAGCCCATGATTGCTCTGGCAGCTGCATTCTGCATTATCTGAAGTTTCCGAATACTCTTCAAAGGTAGCCCCATGTAGAGAGCATTACAGTAGTCGAACCTCGAGGTGATGAGGGCATGAGTGACTGTGAGCAGTGACTCCCAGTCCAAATACGGCCGCAGCTGGTGCACCAGGCAAACCTGGGCAAACGCCCCCCTCGCCACAGCTGAAAGGTGTTTCTCTAATGTGAGCTGTGGATCGAGGAGGATGCCCAAGTTGCGGACCCTCTCTGAGGGAGTCAAAAATTCCCCCCCCAGGGTGATGGACGGACAGATGGAATTGTCCTTGGGAGGCAAAACCCACAGCCACTCCGTCTTATCTGGGTTGAGCTTGAGTCTGTTGACACCCATCCAGGCCCCAACAGCCTCCAGACAGCGGCACATCACATCCACTGCTTCGTTGACTGGCCATGGGATGGAGATGTAAAGCTGGGTATCATCAGCGTACTGATGATCCCTCACCCCATGCCCTTGGATGATCTCACCCAGTGGTTTCATGTAGATATTAAATAGCAGAGGGGAGAGGACCGACCTCTGAGGCACCCCACAAGGGAGAGACCTCAGGGTCAATCTCTGACCCCCCCACTAACACCAACTGCGACCGACCGGAGAGGTAGGAGGAGAACCACTGAAGAACAGTGCCTCCCACTCCCAACCCCTCCAGCCGGTGCAGAAGGATACCATGGTCGATGGTATCGAAAGCTGCTGAGAGGTCAAGAAGCACCAGGACAGAGGACAAGCCCCTGTCCCGGGCCCATCAGAGATCATCCATCAACACAACCAAAGCAGTTTCCCTGCTGTAACCGGGCATGAAACCCGACTGCTGAGGACCTAGATAATCGGCTTCTTCCAAGGACCGCTGGAGCTGGAGCACCACCACCTTCTCAACAACCTTCCCCATAAAGGGAAGGTTGGAGACTGGACGATAGTTATTAAGTATGGCTGGGTCCAGAGAAGGCTTCTTGAGGAGGGGGCGCACAAGTGCCTCCTTGTAGGGAGCCGGGAAGGACCCCCTCCCCAAGGAAGTATTGACAATCTCCTGGACTCAGCTCCGTGTCACCTCCCTGCTGGTACGCGCATCTTGCCGACTTGAGCGCCACTTTGTAAGTCTTAATATGAGCTCTTACAAGTGTTCAATTGGATTCAGATTTACTCTTCTCCATCACTTCTCTAGACGTCTCTTCTGGCGTTTCAACTCCCGGAGCTCCTTGTTGAACCATGGAGCTCGAAGGGGTCTAGTGCCGCGGAGAGGTCGCAACAGCGCAATCCAGTCAAGAGCCTCCGCTGCAGCCTTTTTCCAGGCCTCAGCAAGAGGTTGACCCTGCCGAACTGTGGACGAGTGTATCTGGAATAACCTCTTAATTGGTTGCGCCTCCCTGCGGGGAAGGATTGGAGCCAGGAAATTAAGCCGCAGTAGAAAATGATCTGACCATGACAAAGGCAAAACTTCTAAGCCCCTTAGTCACAGATCATTACTCAATTGCTCAGAGAGGAGTACCATGTCGGGGGCGTGCCCCCCCTCATGAGTTGGACCCTGTATTACTTGAGTCAGATCCATGGCTGTCATGGTGGCCATGAACTCCTGTGCTAGTCCAGAGGTTTCACCGAGCGATGGTAGGTTAAGGTCCCCCAGGACAATAAGTCTGGGGAACCCCTCCGCCAGCCCGGCTACCTCCTCGAGCAGCACAGGCAGGGCTGTTGACATGCAGCTGGGAGGCAGGTACGTGAGTAACAAGCCCACCTGAACCCCTAAGTCCAACTTCACCAGGAGGGACTTGCAACCCGCAATCTCTGGAGCAACGAGTCTATGCAGGCAAAGATTCTCCCTGGCTATAATAGCCACTCCTCCCCCCCTTCCCTGGGGTCGGGGCTGATGCCATATCCGAAACCCGGCTGGGCAAATTTCAGAGAGAGGAACTCCGCCCTCCGGGCCCAGCCATGTTTCGGTCACACAAGCCAGGTCCTCCAGGATCAAGTCCCGGATGAGGAGAGCTTTATTTACCACCGACCTGGCATTGAGTATCAGCAGCCTGAGCCCAGGGACAGAATTACACTCATCCCCAGTGCCTTGAGTTGAGCTCATGGAGCCGGAAGAAGGGATCGCTACTAAGCAGCAATCCCTCCTTCCCCTGGAACGGCTAGCTCCATGGCCCCCACCATATCTGCCTCTCCCCAGCAAAACCGGGATATTTTGACCCTCTGCCACCCCAGAGATAAGTGTCCCCTCCCCTCCTGCCCTTCCAGCATCAGGTGTGCCAGACATTTCATTCATATCATATTCACTTATTTCATACATATTATAATCCCACCCACCCACCCCATTCTATCTGCCACCCCCCTCCCATTCATTCATACTATTCTATTCATTCCAATGGGTATAGACATCCATTGTTGGGTAACCCTAATAATTAATTTAAAATGTAAGTTAACTAGAAGCAATTAAAAATCCCATTCACACATAAAATATGGGTTAACCCCTAAAATAGTTAAAAAAGAATAAAAAACATAAAAACATATACAAACATACAATAAAGGGGAAAGTCGGTCAGTCGGCAGTTCTTAAAAGCATTCAGCAGTTCTGAACAGTCGGCAGCAGATGGCGCCAGATCCTAAGCTGGCTGTGTTCTAAAAAGGTCTAAAATAAATGTCTGAGTCTCTAAGTAGAGCAGTCTCTTTGATGCCAACCGCTGCCACCGGCCAGCATCCCCGAATTTTATCTGTGTACTTCTTCCGTCTCTACAATGTCCCGGGCCTCCATCAATCACCCCAGTCGCCCTCCAGTACCTCCAGTGTCTATCTTTTATACCGGGCGACGTCTCTTGCTCCCAACACTTTGAAGCCTCTGCACCTCGGCACCTTCCCCTCAGCAGTCTCCAGAAAGTGCCAGTCTCGCTGCGCTCCCCTCGACAAGCCTCCTCGACAGCCTCTGGGCAGTCTCCAGCCCTCTTCCTCCTCCGTAGTGACCTTCACTCCTCTACTCTCTCAGCAATGGCCAATCCAGTTCCCCATCATGTTCTCTGTTTTGCAGTCCTTCCGATGCTGGGCGTCCCCACCACTGTTTGGCTGAGTACAACTGTCTTCTTCTGCTCAAACAGTTTAAATTAGTTCAATCTCGGTCTCAGTCATTAGAGCGGTCGCCATTTTCCCAGCCCCAGCTGATCGGGGTTCCCGACTCTTCCGCGGCAAAAAATACAAAAACCACTGCAGAAAGACAGGGCACCGAGGTCTTTCACGGTGGGGGGGGGGGTTTCTCACCTCGCTGGACTATATGCTGACTTTCAGAATTTAACTAAAAATAGCCCCTTATTTTTGATGTTATTACCGTAGTCCGGTAATACCATGCCCAGTTCCAGGAACCTCTCTTCATATGGCCTGGTTTCTAGTCCCCTTATAATTTTGGTTGCTCTTTTCTGCACCCTTTCCAGAGTCTCTATGTCTCTTTTGAAGTGTGGTGACCAGAACGGGATGCAATACTCCAGGTGCGGTCTGACCAGGGCATTATAGAGTGGTATTATTACTTCTCTAGACTTGGAGTGCATCCCTAGAACCAACTCCCCCCAGAGATTAGAACGGCCCCCACCCTCCTTGTCTTTCGCAAACTACTTAAGACCCACCTTTGTCGCCAGGCATGGGGGAGTTAAGTTACTCTTTCCCCCTAAGCCATTAAAAGTTATGCATGGTATGTTTGTGTGTATGTTTGGTTTTTTATAATAAGGGTTTTTTAGTTGTTTTTATTAATTGGATTGTTCATGTTGTTTTACCACTGTTGTTAGCCACCCCGAGTCTGCGGAGAGGGGCGGCATACAAATCAAATAAATAAATAAATAAATCCCCCTGTTCATGCAGCTTAGGATTGTGTTGGCTTTTTTAGCCGCTGCTGCACATTGCTGGCTCATGTTTAGTTGGTTATCCACCAAGACTCCAAGATCCGTTTCACAGTCACTTATGGTGAGTGTAGTTTTGCCCAGTTTGTATGTATGTTTTGGGTTTTTTTTTAACTTAGGTGCAGGATTTTACTTTTCTCTACATTGAACTTCATTTTGTTTGTTTCGGCCCACTGTACATGTCTGTCTAGATCTTTCTGTATCCTGAGCCTATTGTCTGGGGTATTGGCCACTCCTGCCAGCTTGATGTCATCTACAAATTTAGTTAATTCCCCCTATATTCCCTCATCTAGGCTGTTGATAAATATATTAAAGAGTACTGGGCCTAGGACTGATCTTAAAATATGGTAGTCTGGATTTTCTTTCTGTCTGGTAAATGCAGTGTGTAAGAAGGCATTCCCTCCCCAAAGAATTTACCCTTCATAAAATCATCTTTATCAAAGATAATTTTTCAAAAAATGTCTTTATCAAAGAGGAAAACTTTCTTAAAATAAGAAACAATTTATGTCTGCCCCCCCTCTATCAGCAAAAGTTTTAAACAGCCTCAGGCATTATTCATATCTCTAGTGAACTCAGGCGGCAATTAATACAGTACTTTGTTTTCATTCAGGAAACTGACTATCGAAATCCACAAACCGACTTCTGATAGCCACAGTGTTTAACAAAGCAAATTAAAACAGAAAGATAAAAGACCCTTTTAAATTTATATTCCCATCTGCCTTCAAAGACAGGACATAATACCTTAGCCACAATATAAGAGATAGTGACAATCTGACACATCTTCACATACACATTCAAGAAACATTTTACAACCCAAAATATTTCAAAGCTCTAGAATTATATAAAAATCCCTGCACTCTACTTTGTCAGCAGTCCAAGTAAGGACATTGCTGTCTGTATCATTTCTGAACCCCAAATAAAGACCTCCTTTCCAGTAGCTGGCTTTGCAGCTTCATTTAATTGAGACACCGCTTTAACTCTCCCAGCTGGGTAAGAGAGCCTGATTTCTTTCAACAACAGTATACTGTAATTGCATTAAGGTTCAGGTAAACTCATCTGCCATCCTGCTTGCCTCATTACCAGCACAGTCTCTCCATCATTTCATGAGAACTGGAATAACAATGGCAATCTCAAACTGGCACCCAAATTTCTTGCTTCATATCTGAGGTAGTTTTTTTTGCTCTGCTAAAATAAACAGTACCTCATGGTCTGCCTACTCAACATTTCATTAATATGTACATGAATCTGCTGTAACTGGCTACTGGGTGATTACCATCCCATCTCCTCCAGGCATTAGTCACAATATTCCACAGCCATTTCATCCTGAATTACTAAGTTGTCTGTTTTTCTATCATGGGTTGTTGAAATGTTGGTTTTTTTAATTAGTTCACTAGGAAAACACTTTCAAAATAATAATAATAACAACACAGGTGGATATGTTTTCTTTTCTCCCACCAGGTAAAACTGAATTTTGCAAGTTTCCTTTCTAAGCTAACTGACAGAATGGAATATAAAATTGTTGAATGTGTGTGTTTTTCTTCTTACCAATCCACTGATAAATGTGCCAGATGGAAAATGTCAAGTGAAAGGAAGTGGAATATCATACAAAAAGTATATCAATGAATACTTACTCAAAGATGAACTCTCAAAACTTACCTGATCTGAGGTACTGGGTTTCCAACAACCCTGCACTGAAGTACAACTTTGCTTCCTTCAAGAATTTCTTGGCTTCTTAGTTTCTGGATAAATCGAGGAGGAGATAATTGATTCTGACTTTCGTTTGCAATTTCATTTTGAGAGACAGTCTCACTAATCTGAGAGTTTTCTTTCCTTTGGAGCACACATTCTTTAACCTGAGTGACTTCTGGAATCTCATTTTTTGGTGTGATTTCTAAATTTGTTTCAAGTACTGAATTATTTAAAGAATTTGACAAAACGTGCTTGCTCTTAGGAGAAAGATATCCACTATCTGGAGATGAAGAATTTCCATTTGGACTCTCAACTCTCATCTTGGCTGCTTCATGAAAAATAGCAGACAGTTCTTCAATCAAAGTGGCAGCTTTACCACATAGCTTATTCTTGACATTGCTTGTCAAAACTGATTTAGATTTAGGGCTCACCTTTTGGTCATTTAAACGACACTTTTCAGCATTTTTGAGAGTTCGGATAAAGCTGGGTTTTGCATGCAGCAGGGGAAAAGCACTTGCTTGTTTACCAGCTTGTTTACCTTGAGGATATACATTCTGATCCTGCTGCTCGGTGGGAGTTTGAGATGAAGGCCACAAAGAGGAGGAGCTGGTTGCACAATTTCTCTTGGAAGGATAACTGCCATGTGCTTTGGTTTTCCCAGAAGAGGTATTTTTTGGTGAGTTTGGAGAAGTGTTAAAGTAAGAGTACTCTTGCTTAACTTCTTCTTCAACAGAATTAATGGATTGATGAGCCACTTCAAGGCTTTTGTTTATTTCATCTTCACTGAGAAAGTCAGATAGTTCATGCGAAAAGTCCCCATCTTGTATATCTGACAGGGAATCATAAAAGAGTTCATAACATGATGAATCCTCAAAATTGTTTTCATAGTTTCCAACATAAGTGCTTTTCTCAAAAGGATGAGACTCTTTCATAATTACAGAGAGAGGGATAGGCTGCTCACAACTTCTGTCCTGCATGCTGGAACAAAAAATGAAACTTGTCTCAGAAAGTGCTCCACTAATTTGTATCCGAGAAAGCAGTCAGAGATTTCCTGCAAAAAGAAGTGCATAACAAATTGCACACTTTTACATATTGCTATATTTTTAAATGAACTTTTAGAATTTAAAATTTTTAAATTAGATTTTCTTCTAAATCTGTGGTTAAATCTTTTACAGTTTGAATATTTACAACCTTTAAAATTTTTAATCCTTAAATGAACTAGCAAAAAGAAACACAGTCATAAAAAAAGAAACTACACTATTATTTGAAGCTTACGTTCTATGTATATACAGTACTTGTATCTATACAAGACCCAAATTACACATGTACCAATGTAAACTAAATGAATTACAAGTAGTCCTCGATTTACAACAGTTCATTAAGTAACAATTCAAAATTACAACAGGATTGAAAAAAGTGACATGAACATTTTTAACACTTATGGCCATTGCAGTATCCCTATAGTCATGTGATCAAAATTTGGATCTTGGCATTCATATTTATGATGGTTGCAGTGTCCTGGGGTCACGTGAACAGCTTTTGCAAATTTTTGACAAGCAAAACCAATGGGGAAGCCGGACACACTTAACAACTGTGTTACTAACATAACAATTGTGTTACTAACTTAACAACCACAGTGTTGCTAGAAAGGTCGTAAAATGGGACAAAACTCACTTAACAAATGTCTCACTTAACAACATAAATTTGGGGGTCAATTGTGGTCATTAGTCAAGGACTATCTGTACTGGAAGAGAAAGTAAAGGGTCTAGAGCATGGGTGTCATATCATGGCATCGTCATGTGACATATCATATCATATTTTCAAAGACCCAAGACTGTTTTAAGAAAGCTTGAATTCTGAAATAATTTTGAAAATCCTTTTTACCTTTAAACATTTATCTATTTTTCCCTATTTCATATACCGTATATACTCGAGTATAAGTCGCTCCGACTATAAGTCGAGGCGCCTACTTTTGCCACAAAAACTGGGAAAATTTATAAACCCCTGTATAAGTCGAGGGTGGAAATTGCAGCGGCTACTGGTAACTTATAAAAATGGAAACCAATAAAATTACATCAATTGAGGCATCAGTAGATTAAATATTTTAGAATATTTATTTCAAAGAAAGCCAGTAAACTAGCTCTGTAAGTTTAAAAGAGGGTAAACAGGTATATATCCCCCAAGGCAGGTATAGGCAAAAAAATTGCAAGTACCTAGGTACTTACCATACCTTAATCCCCTGCTCCTGCTGGTTTGGGTTAGGGTTAGGATACTTGACCTCTCCTTGCCTCAAAGAGATACAATTTCCCTCTATATTTACAATTACTGAACATCCAAAATATACTTAATTCTATGTATATATGCCATATGTGTAAATAAATATTACACACAGGCACACAAAAATATACTGTACATTATCTACTATATAAACTGTATGTGTATATACAGAGAGAGAAAGAGAGAGAGCTCTTGTAAAATTATATATGGTACATTCAACCTCACTGTAATAGGAAAACAAACCCAGAGTCCACTTTCTGCCACACAGTTAACCATAACTAGAACATTACACATGTCTTCAGATGTACCGGTACTTCCCTAGCTTGCACATCACTGTTAGAGCTAGGAAATGTCATGGATTGAGTAAAATGTGGTGATTTTCACTTAACAATGCTTTTGCTTAACAACAAATTTTGAGCTCAATTGTGGTCATAGGTCTCTGTCTGTCTGTCTGTCTGTCTGTCTGTCTTCCTTTCCTGTCTGTCTGCGCCCCCCTCCTGTCCCCTCCCCGGGTAAATTACAGAGTCAATACTGTATTGTTTTTTTATTTAAGGTTACAAAGCAAATGAAGAATCATTTTGAGTATTCTTTAAAATTTCTTCAGTGAGATCCATAGCTAATCTGGCAAAAAAAAATTCACCTGGCAAAAAATTTTATTGTTGACATTAGGCACAGCCAGAGAGATGTCTTAAAAGGCAAACAAACTGTCAAAAAAGTATGTTTTTTAAAAATATAATATTTTGGTTGTTGAATTTAATTCTGCCTTGGCGCGGGGCAGCCCCCGCAGATGGGTGGCTGGCAAGGACCACGCATTCCCATCTTTGTGTCCGCTGGGGTTAAAGGAAAGTTTAGGGACCCCCGCCCCTTGGAGAAATGCCTCGTTGGTGACATTCTGAGCGTTTTTGCCTCCCCACTCCGAAAACCCCACTTCTCGGCAGCTTGCCGAGGCTGAGAGGAGAGTGATTTTAAAAGGCACTCTCAGCTTGGGGTTTTCTCCCCGCTGAAATGTTGCTCGGCCGCCGCCCTCAACACCCGCTTTGTCCTCGACCCGGCAGAAGAAAACCGCGTCCTTTCCTTTTGCTCTCTTCCCGAGAGGTGGGGTGAGGGGGTGTTGAGAAGACAAGCAAGAATCCACCCCCCCACACACACCTCATCCGCTTTTCCCCCCTCTAGCGCGGCATTGGAGTGTTTGGCTGGCTCCTTTTCTTGCGGGGAGAGGGGGGAAAAGCTGGGGGGGGGATTCTTGCTTCTATCTTCTCGCCACCCCCCCCCACACCTCACCGGCTTAGGAATGTCGTTGCCTCCCACAGCCACTTCCCCACGCGCTTCGGATGTGCCTGCCTTTCCTACAGCGAAGACAGGCGGCACCTTCCCGAAGGGCTCAGCTAAGCGGGTGGGGGAAGGGCTGGCCATTTGCCGCCTCTCTCCGCTGTAGGAGAGGCAGGCGCAAGCAAAGCAACGTTCCAAAGCGGTCTCCGGGAAGCGACCGAGGGAAAGGCAATCGTCTGCCTTTCCTTCAGCTCAAAAGAGAAGGCAAATGCCCTGCCTTCCCCCAGCCGGTTAACCGAGCGCTTCAAGTTAACCGGCTGGGGGAAGGCGGGGCATTTGCCTCCTCTTTCGGGCTGAAGGAAAGGCAGACGATTGCCTTTCCCTCGGTCGCTTCCCGGAGACCGCTTTGGGACATCGCTTTGGGAGAGGCGGCAACTGCTCCCGGTTTAAGAAGCAAGAATCCCCCCCCCCAGCGAAACGGCTTTTTTCTTGTTTAGCGTGGCGTTCGAGTGGTTGGCAGGTTCCTTTGCTTGCACGCAAGAGCCAACCACTCGAACGCAGCGCTAAACAAGAAAAAAGCCGTTTGGCTGGGGGGGGGGGGAAATTCTTGCTTCTTAACTGGGAGGAGTTGCCGCCTCTCCCAAAGCGATGTCCCAAAGCGGTCTCCGGGAAGCGACCGAGGGAAAGGCAATCGTCTGCCTTTCCTTCAGCCCGAAAGAGGAGGCAAATGCCCCGCCTTCCCCCAGCCGGTTAACTTGAAGCGCTCGGTTAACCGGCTGGGGGAAGGCAGGGCATTTGCCTTCTCTTTTGAGCTGAAGGAAAGGCAGACGATTGCCTTTCCCTCGGTCGCTTCCCGGAGACCGCTTTGGGACATCGCTTTGGGAGAGGGGGCAACTGCTCCCGGTTTAAGAAACAAGAATTTCCCCCCCCCAGCGAAACGGCTTTTTTCTTGTTTAGCGTGGCGTTCGAGTGGTTGGCAGGTTCCTTTGCTTGCACGCAAGAGCCAACCACTCGAACGCCGCGCTAAACAAGAAAAAAGCCGTTTGGCTGGGGGGGGGAAATTCTTGCTTCTTAACCGGGCAGTTGCCCCCTCTCCCAGAGCGATATCTTTAGCGGTCTCCAGGAAGCGGCTTAGGGAAAGACAGCCGTCTGCCTTTGCTTCAGCTCCAAAGAAGTTCTGGGAGAGGGGGCAACTGCCCGGTTAAGAAGCAAGAATCTACCCCCTAGCCAAACGGCTTTTTTCTTGTTTAGCGTGGCGTTCGAGTGGTTGGCTCTTGCGTGCAAGCAAAGGAACCTGCCAACCACTTGAACGCCGCGCTAAACAAGAAAAAAGCCGTTTGGCTAGGTGGATTCTTGCTTCTTGACCGGGCAGTTGCCGCTTCTTTCTAGCTGAAGCAAAGGCAGACGGCTGTCTTTCCCTCAGCCGCTTGCGCCCTCTTGTGGTGACATGTCAGTCACCCGATTATAAGTCGAGGTCGGGTTTTTCAGCCCATTTTTGGGCTAAAAAAACCCGACTTATACTCGAGTATATACGGTATTATAATTTTACAACTATATTTTTACATTTTTATATTTGCATATCTACATCTTTCTTTGTTCTTGCTATAACTTTCCTCTTTATATTTACATATTTAAATATTTTATATTTCATATAGTTTTTTTAAATTTTCTCTTCTTCTTTTGTTATATACTACCTTGGCTTTTCTATTTCCTTTCTCTTTCTCTTTTATATTAAAAATGTGCTAGAATATTATTTTCCTCCCTCTTGATTTGGTACACCCCCCAAATTTATAACACATCCTAGATTATATTCTATATTCACTCTCCCTTTTCTCTTTTCTTTCTTTTTTTACATATATAATAATTTTATGGTTGTGCATTGCTTGATATTTACTTCAAAGTGTATTTTAAAAATCATTGCTATAGCTTTTTTTAATTAATCTCTTTCCTTTTTTATTTCTTTTCCCTTTCACTTTTTTTATTGTCTATTAATATTGGTATTCCTTGCTCGATTGTTTTGCCTGTTTGATTGTTGTGCCTTTTTATTACATAATTACTTAGCTTGATAATTTTAATCTTTTAGTTGCTTTTAAGAATATAAATCTTATTATTAATTGAAATAAGAAAGTAATTCAAGGTATTGCATAATAGATTGTAAATCTCTGAGACATGAAAGGTTCTTTTAGGGCCCAAAGCATGACTTTTGTTACAACAACAACTCGAAAACAAACATCCACTCCAACTCCAACTCTTACTCCAAAGGTATCCCCCACATCATCTCCGTTACAACAAAGATCAATAACAACAATGCTAGCTAAAGAAAAAGAAAAGGAGAAAACTCCGATAGAATCAAATTTTCAGACTATTCAAGATACTTTAGCTATTATTCAAGACTTCATGCAGAAAACACAAACTCAAATGGATACAAATAAAGAGGAAGTGAAAAAATATTTAGAAGGAATGAAAGAAGAAATGAAAAATGAGATGGGAGATCTGAAAGCTGATCTTAAGACGGAGATTGGGAATCTCAAAACTGAAACCGGAGAAGTAAAAGGGAGCATGAAGGAGATGGATGGAAATATGAAAGCTACACAACAGAATTTACAAGAAAATGAAAAAAGAATGAAAGCAATGGAAGATAAAGTCCAGGACGTAAGACTGCCAATGCAATACTCAGATTGAGGATTCCTTTTCCCCAAGTGCATTATTTTACATTTGGAAACATTAAACTGCAGTTTCCATTGCTTTGACCATTTATCTAGTAAAGCTAAATCATTTACCATATTACAGACCCCTCCAGGAATATCAACCCTATTGCACACTTTAGAGTCATCAGCAAATAGGCAAACCTTCCCTACCAAACCTTCCCCTATGTCACTCACAAACATATTAAAAAGAATAGGACCCAGAACAGACCCTTGTGGCACACCGCTTGTAACCTGTCTCTGTTCAGAATACTCACCATTAACAATAACTCTCTGATGTCTACACTTCAGCCAGCTTGAAATCCACTGAACTATCCAGGGATTAAGTCCAATCTTCACTAATTTATCTATCAGCTCTTTATGTGGAACCGTATCAAAGGCTTTGCTGAAGTCCGGATAGGCAATATCCACGGCACCACCTTGATCCAACACCTTTGTGATATAGTCAAATGAGATTAGTCTGACATGATTTGCCTTCAGTAAAGCCATGCTGATTTGGGTCCAATAAGTTATTGTTTTTTAGGTGCTGATTTATCCTCTTTTTGAGTAGAGTCTCTATCATTTTAACTATAACTGATGTCAAGCTAACTGGCCTGTAGTTACCAGCTTCTTCTCTACTGCCCTTCTTGTGGATAGGCACAACACTGGCCATTCTCCAATCCTCAGGAACATCTCCTGTTAACAGGGATTGGTTAAACAAATCAGTCAGGGGGGGTAGCAATGACAGATCTGAGTTCTTTAAGAACTCTGGGGTGGATGCCATCTGGACCCATTGCCTTATTTATCTTTAATCGTTCAAGTTCTTCTAAGACATCGGTTTCTAAGATCACTGGAGCTGAATCCGTACAGCTGGAAGCAATGCTATATCCCTCTATAGTATTATTTTGTAAGGTCTTTTGAGAAAACTGAACAGAAGTAGCTATTGAAATGGTCAGCGATCTCCTTATTCCCATCAATGCATGTATTATTCCCGTTACTAAGCTTTGTGATGCTGCAGTTTTTCTTCTTCCTATCACTAATATATCTGAAGAAGGTTTTATCCCCCTTCTTTACAGATTTTGCAATTTCTTCTTCTTTTGAGGCTTTAGCAGCATATATTATCTGTTTCACCTCCTTCTGTCTCATTTTATACACCTCCCTATCAGCTATACTTCCAGACTCTTTATACCTCCTATAGGTAGCCTTTTTTTCATTGACTATAGCCCTTACATCATTGCTAAACCATAGCGGGTTCTTCTTCCTTTTACCTTTAGTTATTTGCCTTACATACAGTCCTGTGGCTTTTAAGATGGCCTTTTTTAATACAGTCCACTGGGTGCTCGCTCCTGCCATTTTATCCCTCCCCTTTAATTCATTATTTAAATATTCCCCCATTGCATTAAAATTTGTTTTTCTGAAATCCAATATTTTGGTTGCAGTATAGGATTGCTCACAATCAGTTTTTACATCAAACCACAAACATAGATGGTCACTGCAACCTAAATTTTCTCCCACCTTGACCTCTGAAACCCAATTCCCATTCGTAAAAACTAAATCTAGAATATTCTCCCCTCTACTTAACTAGCTATGCCAGAGCTGCTCCTGTAAAGGCCTCTACTATGTTCTTACTTTTTTATGTAAGGGCACTGGGGATATTCCAGTCAACATCAGGCATGTTGAAATCACCCATAACCACAATATCTCCCTTTACTGCCATTTGGGTAATTTCATCCACCATCTTGTTGTCATATTCCTCAGATTGCCCTGGAGGCCTATAGATCACCCCAATTCTAATGATAGAACCGTCTTTATTTTGCATGCAAATCCAGAGAGTCTCCAGATCTTTACATGTATTTTGAATTAGTGTTGTTTTTAGACTTTCTTTAACATAAATGGCTACTCCTCCTCCCCTTCTCTCTATTCTATCCTTCCTATACAGTGTATATCCTGGCATGGATATTTCCCATTCATTAGAATCCTTAAACCATGTCTCAATTATGGCAACCAGATCCAAATTATCTCTAGATATTATGGCCATTAACTCACAGAGCTTGTTGCTCAAGCTTCGAGCATTCGTGCACATTACCCAAAGAACATTATTTTCATTATTAGTTTGCCCCTTATCATCAACAACTACATCTATTTTATTTACAGCTCCCTTTTCAAAAGCATTTGATAATGTTGATTGGACCTTCATGAAAATACAATTAAATAAGATAAATGTGGGAACCAAATTTTCTAGACGCGATTTATTCTAATCAATCAGCAAAAATTATAATAAACAAAGAACAAACAGGAAGATTAGAAATACAAAGAGGAGTTAAACAAGGCTGCCTTATATCACCACTATTATTTATTTTAACATTAGAAACTTTATTAATAAAAATAAGAACAGAAAATGAAATAAAATGTTTGAAAATTAAAAAAGAAACATAAGTTCAAGCTTTCGCCAATGACGTAGTTTTCATAATAGATCCTTTGACATCAACATCAAAATTAATAGACTTAATAGAAGAGTACAGGAAAGTAGCAGGTTTGAAAATTAATAAGGAAAAGACACAAATACTTACAAAAAACATGACAGACCTACAGATAAAACATATTGAAAAATTAACAAATATGAAAATAACAAAAAATGTTAAATACTTAGGTATTTAGATTACTTCCAAAGTTATGTCTTTAAAAAATGATAATTATATAAAACTCCTTGGACAAATTAAAAAAGATCTGAAAACATGGAATAATTTACAGTTATCTTTAGTTGGAAGAATTTCCACAATTAAAATGAATACTCTTCCCAAAGTATTATTTCTATTTCAAGTTATCCCAATTAACCCTGGACCAAATTTTTTCAAAGAACTAAACAGAATCACAAAAAAATTTATATGGCAGGTAAGAAACCAAGAATAAAACAAAGTTCATTAGACGACCGGAAAGAGAGAGGAGGGCTTGCCCTCCCTAATTGGAAATTATATTATCAAGCGACTGTATTAACGTGGATAAAAGAATGGTTAACCCTGGAAAAAAGAAGACTACTAAACATAGAGGGCCATGATTTAATGCTAGGCTGGCATGCTTTCATATGGTATGAAAAGTCCAAAACTCACTCATATTTTAAAAGTAACATAATTAGGAAGGCACTAATAGACGTTTGGAATGAGATAAGGAAAAACCACTTTTTAGAAATGCCAGAATGGATTTCATCAATAGAAGCTATCTCTCACCTTAATTTGTTAAAAGAATGTAAACATGGAAATACAGAGATCTACTTGATAATCAACTAAAATTGAAAACAAAACAAGAATTGCAGGAGATAGGGGTGGATATAAATTGGTGGCAGTACGCTCAGATTAATTCTAGATACCAAAAAGATGTGAGAATGTTCATCTTTAAGAAAGATAATAATATACGTGGGAAATTGCTAATTCAAAACCAAGGGAAATTGATTGGGAAGTTATATAAATATTTAATAAATTATAAAACGATAAATTGGATATTGAAAGATAATATGATTAGTTGGTGTAAAAAGTTTGGAAAAGAAATAAATTTAGACACATGGGAAAAGGTATGGGTATGTAATTGGAAAATAACTAAATCAATCTCTTTCAAGGAAAATCAAATCAAGATGTTTTATAGATGGCACTTTCCACTGTATAGGATTTCAAAGATGTTTCCAAATGCTTCTCCTATTTGCTGGAAATGTAAAGAAATTGGTACATATTTTCATGCATGGTGGACTTGCCCAAAAGTTAAGATCTATTGGAATAAGGTAGAAAAATGGTTAAAGGAAATCACAAATAAGGAGATTAAGAAGACCCCAGAATTCTTCTTATTAGGTATTACTGATATTAAATACAAAAAAGAAATATATTATTTGATAATCCATATATTAGTAGCGGCAAGAATTACCTTTGCACAAAAATGGAAAGAAAAGGAAACCCCAAAAGACGAAGAAATCTTTAAGAAAATTATGGAATGTGCAGAATTAGATATGATGATGAGACGGTTAAACAATCAAATGGAAACAGAGTTTTATAAAACTTGGGAGAAAGTATATAATTGGTGGTACAAATGATACAAAAACAAACTATAGAAAATTTAAATTTACCAAACTGAATAAATTGTATATGGTAACTTAATGGATAAGATTTATTATTATTATTATTATTATTATTATTATTATTATTATTATTAATTAAATTTGTATGCCGCCCCTCTCCGTAGACTCGGGGGCAGCTCACAACAATAGTGGCAAAACAATGTAATACAAATCTAATAATTTAAACTAAAAACCCATAATTTAAAAACATGCACACAACACACCATACATAAATAATATAGTTATTTCAGTTTCCCCATGCTTGACGGCAGAGGTGGGTTTTAAGGAGTTTATGAAAGGCAAGGAGGGTGGGGGCAATTCTAAACAAATTTATACATACCGACCAAAATGGGTTCTTACCTAGAAGACAGTTAAGATACAATTTAAGAATTATAATCGATGCCTTAGAATATTATGAATGTCACAGTGAAAAACAAACTGCTTAAATTTTCATAGATGCCCAAAAGGCATCCGACAATGTTATATGGGACTTCATGTTAAAACAATTAGATTTTATGGATTTTGGACAGAATTTTTTGAGAGCAATTAGAGCTATTTATACTGAACAATTTGCATATATTATAATAAATGGAGATGTAACATCTAAAATTAAAAAGGGAACAAGCCTGCCCACTCTCACCCCTTCTTTTTATTCTGACCTTAGAAATTCTTACTAGAATAGTAAGAAATAATAAAGAGATAAAGGGGCTGAAAAGTAAAAAGGAAACATATAAACTACAGGCCTTCGCCGATGACCTTGTTTTTATTCTTGAAGAACCTCTAGAATCAGGCCTAAAACTATTAGTTACTTTAGAGGAATTTGGAAAGGTGGCAGGATTAAAAATTAATAAACATAAAACCAAAATGATAGTCAAAACATGAACGAGGAACAAAATGAAAGATTAACTAAAAAATTAAACATTCAAATAATAAAGAGGATAAAATATCTGGGGATTAATTTAACAGCCAAATCCATAAATTTAAAAGAGGACAATCATGACAAATTACCGTATATACTCGAGTATAAGTCGAGTTTTTCAGCCCAAAAAATGGGCTGAAAAACCCGACCTCGGGTTATACTCAGGTGACTGACAAGTCACCACAAGAGGGCGCCTGTGGGAGCCTGGCAGGCATTGCTGGCTTGGGCGGGTGAGGGAAGCAAGGTAGCTTGCTTCTGTATTCTCGCCACCCCCTCACCTCACCGGCTTTCCCCCACTCTTGCGCGCAAGCAAAGGAGCCAGCCAACCATTCGAACGCAGCGCAAGAGGGGGGGAAAGCCAGTGAGGTGTGGGGGGTGGATTCTTGCTTCTGTATTCTCCCCCCCCTCCCCCCCACCTCACCGTTTCCCCCCCCCCTCTTGCGCGCAAGCAAAGGAGCCAGCCAACCATTTGAACGCCGCACAAGAGGGGGGAAAAGCCGGTGAGGTGTGGGGAGTGGCTTCTTGCTTCTGTATTCTCGCCACCCCTCCCCCCCACCTCACCAGCTTTCCCCCCCTCTTGCGCGCAAGCAAAGGAGCCAGCCAACCACTCGAATGCAGCACAAGAGGGGGGGGAAAGCTGGTGAGGTGTGGGGAGTGGATTCTTGCTTCTGTATTCTCGCCACCCCTCCCCCCACCTCACTGGCTTTTCCCCCCAGCCAACCACTCGAACGCCGCGCAAGAGGGGAAAAAAGCCTCGTCTTGTTCCGCACCCTCAGTGGGAAGGGGCTGGCTGGGTGGAAAAGCAGCGAGCCATTCCCTCCCGACATTCCCTTCCCTCACTCACTCGCCTTTATTTTGCTGACTCGGCTGCCTTTTCATACTACTATTCCCACAACCAACTCCGCGGGCGCCCGCCCCCTTCGCCCACACTTCCTTCCCAGTGCCTCTTGGGAGTTGTAGTCTTTTCGAGGAGGCAGGCTCAGCTGCTCTGCCCGAAGAGACACTACGGCTCCCAGAAGGCTAAAGGGAGCGTGACGTAAACCGTGGATGCAGCCAAAAGAGACACCAGCAGGCGTCCTGTCAATGGGTATTTCCATGGTGGGGAGGGGGAAGGGAGATGCGAGGCTGAGTTGTTTTCCTAGAAGGAAAAGCACCGGCGCTCAAGCCTTCCAGGAAAATTACGGTAGTTCTCTGCGTCTTTCATTTGGAGACTTAGCCCTGCTTTGTGCTCTGCACCTGAGCAGGGGTACCCCCACCTCTGTCTTAAAGTCCCTGACTTATACACTTGCCAGTGTCAAGGCATTTTAAGGGTTATTTATGCATTTTATGCTATATGCTGTTGTATTGTTGTTACATTTTATATTGCTTTTTAGTTGTTGTGATTGTTGTGAGCCACCCAGAGTCCTGTTGGAGTTGGGCGGCAAGGAAGGAGGGAGGGAGGGAAGGAGTTAGGAAAGAAAGAAGACAGAAAGAAAAAAAGATGGTAGGAAGGAAGAGAGACAAAGAAAGATGGTAGGTAGGAAGGAAAACAGACAAAAAAGGAAAGGAGGGAGGGAAGGGATGGAAGAAGGAAAGAAAAAGGAAGGAAAATAGGCAGACAGAAAAAGAAAGGGGGAGGGAAGAAGGAAGGAGAGAAAGAAAGGAAGAACTATGACCACAATTGAGCCCAAAATTGTGGTTGTTAAACAAAAGCGTTGTTCACTGAGAATCACCACATTTTATTTATTTATTATTTATTATTTTATTTATTCGATTTTTATGCCGCCCTTTTCCTTAGATTCAGGGCGGCTTACAACATGCTAGCAATAGCACTTTTTAACAGAGACAGCATATTGCCCCCACAATCCGGGTCCTCATTTTACCCACCTCAGAAGGATGGAAGGCTGAGTCAGCCTTGAGCCGGTGATGAGATTTGAACCGCTGACCTTCAGATCTACAGTCAGCTTCAGTGGCCTGCAGTACAGCACTCTACCTGCTGCGCCACCCTGGCTCTATTTTACTCAATCCATGACATTTCCTAGCTCTAACAGTGATGTGCAAACTAGGGAAGTACTGGTACATCTGAAGGCATGTGTAATGTTCTAGTTATGGTTAAATGTGTGGCAGAAAGTAGACTCTGGGTTTGTTTTTCCTATTACAGTAAGTGAGGTTGAATATACCGTATATAACCATAATTTTACAAGAGCGCCCCCCCCCCTCTGTAAATATACATATACAGTTTATATAGTAAACAATGTATGGTATAATTTTGTGTGCCTGTGTGTAATATGTATGTATACATGTGGCATATATACATAGAATTAAATAGTATATTTTGGATGTTCAGTAAGAGTAAATAGAGAGGGAAATTGTATCTCTTTGAGGCAAGGAGAGGCCAAGTATCCTAACCCTAATCCAAACCAGAAGGAGCAGTGGGGGATTGAGGTAAGTACAGTACTTGCATTTTTTTGGCCTATACCTGCCTTGGGGGGACAAACCGTGGATGCAGCCAAAAGAGACACCAGCAGGCGTCCTGTCAATGGGTATTTCCATGGTGGGGAGGGGGAAGGGAGATGCGAGGCTGAGTTGTTTTCCTAGAAGGAAAAGCACCGGCGCTCAAGCCTTCCAGGAAAATTACGGTAGTTCTCTGCGTCTTTCATTTGGAGACTTAGCCCTGCTTTGTGCTCTGCACCTGAGCAGGGGTACCCCCACCTCTGTCTTAAAGTCCCTGACTTATACACTTGCCAGTGTCAAGGCATTTTAAGGGTTATTTATGCATTTTATGCTATATGCTGTTGTATTGTTGTTACATTTTATATTGCTTTTTAGTTGTTGTGATTGTTGTGAGCCACCCAGAGTCCTGTTGGAGTTGGGCGGCAAGGAAGGAGGGAGGGAGGGAAGGAGTTAGGAAAGAAAGAAGACAGAAAGAAAAAAAGATGGTAGGAAGGAAGAGAGACAAAGAAAGATGGTAGGTAGGAAGGAAAACAGACAAAAAAGGAAAGGAGGGAGGGAAGGGATGGAAGAAGGAAAGAAAAAGGAAGGAAAATAGGCAGACAGAAAAAGAAAGGGGGAGGGAAGAAGGAAGGAGAGAAAGAAAGGAAGAACTATGACCACAATTGAGCCCAAAATTGTGGTTGTTAAACAAAAGCGTTGTTCACTGAGAATCACCACATTTTATTTATTTATTATTTATTATTTTATTTATTCGATTTTTATGCCGCCCTTTTCCTTAGATTCAGGGCGGCTTACAACATGCTAGCAATAGCACTTTTTAACAGAGACAGCATATTGCCCCCACAATCCGGGTCCTCATTTTACCCACCTCAGAAGGATGGAAGGCTGAGTCAGCCTTGAGCCGGTGATGAGATTTGAACCGCTGACCTTCAGATCTACAGTCAGCTTCAGTGGCCTGCAGTACAGCACTCTACCTGCTGCGCCACCCTGGCTCTATTTTACTCAATCCATGACATTTCCTAGCTCTAACAGTGATGTGCAAACTAGGGAAGTACTGGTACATCTGAAGGCATGTGTAATGTTCTAGTTATGGTTAAATGTGTGGCAGAAAGTAGACTCTGGGTTTGTTTTTCCTATTACAGTAAGTGAGGTTGAATATACCGTATATAACCATAATTTTACAAGAGCGCCCCCCCCCCTCTGTAAATATACATATACAGTTTATATAGTAAACAATGTATGGTATAATTTTGTGTGCCTGTGTGTAATATGTATGTATACATGTGGCATATATACATAGAATTAAATAGTATATTTTGGATGTTCAGTAATAGTAAATAGAGAGGGAAATTGTATCTCTTTGAGGCAAGGAGAGGCCAAGTATCCTAACCCTAATCCAAACCAGAAGGAGCAGTGGGGGATTGAGGTAAGTACAGTACTTGCATTTTTTTGGCCTATACCTGCCTTGGGGGGACATATACCTGTTTACCCTCTTTTAAACTTACAGAGCTAGTTTACTGGTTTACTTTGAAATAAATATTCTAAAACATTTAATCTACTGATTCCTCAATTGATGTAATTTTATTGGTTTCCATTTTTATAAGTTACCAGTAGCCACTTCAATTTCCACCCTCGACTTATAATGGAGTCAATAAATTTTCCCAGTTTTTGTGGCAAAAGTAGGCGAGGCCCTCGACTTATAGTCGGAGCGACTTATACTTGAGTATATATGGTAAATGAAAAAATTAAAAAAGACTTATAGAAATGGGGGAAGCTACAACTCTCCTTTATGGAAAGGATTGCTACGATTAAAATGAACATTCTTCCTAAAATTCTCTTTCTATTTCAAACAATGCCCATTAAATTAAATCAAGATTATTTTACAAATTTCAATAGACTTGTTAACAAATTCGTATGGCAAAACAAGAGACCCAGAATTTGGCTAAAATATTTGCAAGAAACCAAAGAAGATGGCGGATTGGGCCTACCTAACTGGAAGGAGTATTATAATGCATCAGTCTTAGCTACGGTTAAGGAATGGATACAATTAGACAACACTAGATTGCTTGATTTAAAAGGCCACGATCTCCAGTCAGGATGGCATTCATATTTGTGGGACAAAAGACCCCAAATACACAAATATTTTACAAATCATCTGATTAGAAATTCACTCCTAAATATTTGGTTAAAAAGTAGAAAACAGACTTATAAGGGGATTCCAATTTGGTTCGCACTACTTTGTACACCCAAACTTAGGTAAAATGGGTAAAATAATAAGATACAAAGATATGGTAAAAGAAAATGGAAATATAAAAACGAGAATAGAATTAGAGAATGAAGGCATAAAATCAGAATGGCAGGAATACCTCCAGATCAAAACAAGATATGTCAAAGAAAAGAGAACTTCCGGTGGCTCCGAGCCAAGTCGGGTGGCTGGAGATGGAGCTCCGTCCTCAGACCTCCATTTTTTGCCCTGGTGGTCGCGATTCAGCGGTATGATCGTACCCGGAGAGTCCGATCAAGAACAGGGGGTCTCCGTGCATCGGAGAGTGTTTTTGCCGCTGCCCCCAGGTGCAGGGTTGCCCCCCAGTGTCAGGTGCAAAGATCCGGGGACCGGATTCCACCCGCCCTTGGCCATAGCGGCACCTCCACATAGAGGAAGAACAAATTTAAAAAACTGGATAAGTCCTAAAGAGCGTTCAGAAATAAAGAAAACTGAGAAGAACGAAGAGTGAAGGTAAAGTGATCATTACCCCAACAAACAAACTTATACGTAGAACTAATAAGTTAAAATAAGGTAAAGAAGAATTAGAAAAAAAAAAAAGAATTCCTGCCAATGTGAGTGGACTTTGGCAAGCGGAAACGGCCTCAGCTCACATAATTTTAAAGACAGCAAACGGAATATCAGTCCAATTTTTTTTTAAACTTTATTCCCGGAAGGTTATTCAGCACATTGAAACCGAGGGGATAAGAACTGTTTAAATTGAATTTCAAATTTAAAATATCTGGTATCCTTTTTTCTTCAATTTGCCTTGGGAGTAGATTGCACGTGATATATTTGCAGCATGGAATGCAGTTAAAAAAATAAAATAAAATACAAGATGGAGAGTTAATATTTTACAAGAACAAAGACGTTGATTCGATCCGGACGTGTTGAATTTTCCACTTCTACTTTTTTTTTGTAATACCATATTCTGCTTAGATTATAGTTTATTAGTTTCTGATTTCTTTTTGCCTTTTTTGGAAAAAACATTGTCAATGAAGATATATTTGTTTTTTTAGCCTGAAGTACTATTTGAACTATATGGATTCTACATTGGACTTATTGGATTAAAACCTGCTTTTTTTCCCCTTTCTCTTTTTTTGGGGAATAATAAGGACTTTTTAGTGACTTAAATACTGTACCTATAAATACTAAATGAAATTTGAACATTGAACACTGATTCATTTTTAACTTACTTTTAATTTGGATTTTGATTTAATCAAGGGGAAAAAAAGAAATATAAGATTGAACTGCATCACCCCAAACACGAGAAGAATAACTGAAAAATGATCTGGATATTATTTGAAACAGTTTAAGTACCTTTTCTCCTTTTTCTCCCCTTTTTAATTTTTTTCTTTTTATATAATTACCGTAGTTCTTCTTAACTTTACTTACTATAAATGAATTACGAAATTCTTTTTCTTCCTCACCTTTGTTTGGTGGCTCCTTGCACTTCTGTATCCCCTTTTTACACACAGTTTGATATTAAATATTTTTTAATGTTCCAGGATTGTTCAAGGTTTAAAGATATATAGAAATTGCTCTAAATATATTCTCAGTTTGTTTTTCCTTTGTTGTGCTCCTTTCTCTCCTTTTTTAGGCTTCTTCTAAAGTTTTTTTTTTTTCCAATTTTTTTTATTATTTTTTTTCATAAAAACAGACAAATACATACAAACAATAAACATAAAGTGGGGGTATATTTCCCCCGCTTCTTATGAAAGTATACATTCAAATATAGAAAAAGAATACATAATTAAATATATGTTAACTATTATAGTAAAAAAAGTTAATAAATTTGAGTTAAAGTTTTACAGATCTTGATGTGAGTGTTAAGTAGGGTTAGTATAACATAATTACCAAAAAATACCTTTAATATAATCTTAATTACTATAGTAAAATAGTATCAAACTTTCAATCCAAACAATAGAGCTAAATTCAACTATTATACATCTTGGTATGTTGCTTATACTTATACATACATACACTACTATATCATAATCGTCAAAAAGTCCTTTTAAACTAATATTAATATTATTATCACCTAGGTAAAAACTAATACAAAAAAAAAAAACAACTAAAGATATATCTTATTTTTCTTATCTATCCATTTATAGACATTGTTCCATGTTTCATAAAATTTAGTATCCTCTTGATCGCTTAATCTTCTTGTCATCATATCCATTTCCGCGCAATCTAATATTTTAGCTATGACCTCTTCTTCCTTGGGGATTTCCTCCCCTTTCCAATTTTGCGCATATATTATTCTAGCCGCAGTTAATATGTGTATAATTAAATAAAAGATTTCTTTCTTATAGGTCTGATTTGTAACACCTAGTAAGTAAAATTCCGGGGTATTATCTATATCTTGCTTTATTATTTCTTTTAATATTTTTTCAATCATTTTCCAATATATTTTTGCTTTACCACATGTCCACCATTGATGATAATAAGTTCCTATATCCTTCTTACATTTCCAGCATATTGGGGATGTTTTGGGAAACATTTTTGCTATCCTATTTGGTGGGAGATGCCATCTATAAAACATTTTGATTTGATTTTCTTTTAGGGAAACTGATTTAGTCATTTTCCAATTATTAATCCATACTTTCTCCCATGTGTCTATATCTATTTCCTTGCCAATATTTCTACACCATCTTATCATAGTATCTTTTAAAGTCAACTCTATATTTTTGTGAGCGATAAGTAGTTTATATATTTTCCCTATCATTTTTGTTGAATTAGTGGTAATTAAAGTAGTTAAAGGATTCTTACTTTTATTAAAAATGTAAAGAGTTTTATCCTTCTGATATCTAGATCGGATCTGGGCGTAGTGCCACCAATCTATTATTATCCCTTCTTCTTGTAATTCAATTCTAGATTTAAGCTTCATCTGATCATTTAATAGTTCTTTATATCTATAGGTTATTTTCTTATCCTTTATAGACTTTGGATGTATTATTGCTTCTAAAGGAGCTAGCCAGTCTGGGATACTTAAAAAATGATTTTTCTTTATGTCTTTCCATACTTCTAATAAGTATTTCCTCAACGTATGCCTTTTAAAATATGAATGGTTTTTGTCCTTATCATACCATAAAAATGCGTGCCATCCAAGTATTAAATCATGTCCTTCTAGGTCAAGTGTTCTTTTGTTATCTAAAATTATCCAATCTCTAAGCCATGTTAATGCGGCGGCCTGATAATATAGTTTCCAATTTGGAAGGCCAAATCCACCTCTTTCTTTAATATCTTCTAAACAATTCATTTTTATCCTTGCTTTTTTACCTTGCCATATAAATTTTTTGACTAAGTTTGTTAAAGTTTTTAAAAAAATACCCCCTGGGTTTATTGGTATTGTCTGAAAAAGAAATAAGACCTTGGGTAAAATGTTCATCTTGATTGTTGCAATTCTTCCTAAGAAAGATATTTTCAAATTATTCCACATTGCTAAGTCATTTTTAATTTCTGCTAGTAATTTCATATAATTATCATTTTTTAATGTTATTGTTTTCGCTGTTAAATTTATTCCTAAATATTTTACCTTTTTTACGATCTTTATTCCAGAAATACTTTCTAATTTAGTTTCTAGTGTTTTATTAATATTTTTAGTCAAGTAATGTGTTTTGTTTTTGTTTATCTTTAGACCTGCTACGTTTCCATATTGTTCAATGGTTTGTAGTAAGGTAGGAACTGTTGTAATCGGCTCTTCAATTATAAACATTAGATCATCTGCAAAGGCCTGGAGTTTGTAGATTTCATCTCCTACGGTTAAACCTTTTATTTTGGGGTCCGCTCTTATTTTAATTAATAAGGTTTCAAGGGTCATAATAAATAACAATGGTGATATAGGACATCCTTGGCGAACTCCCTTATTTATATCAAGTATTGGTAATTGACTGTTATTCAATATTATATTCGTTGTTTGTTTTGAATATATGGTATCTATTAGGTTAACAAATTTTGGGCCAAATCTCATTTTATTTAATTGCATTTTTATAAATATCCAATTAACGTTGTCAAAGGCTTTTTGAGCGTCCAAAAACATTAAAGATGCCGTCTTTTCTGAGTGTTGTTCATAGTACTCTAGTATATTTATTACAGTTCTAATATTATTTTTAATTTGTCTCCCTGGAAGAAACCCATTTTGGTCTTGGTGTATTATTCCATTTATAACTCTTTTAAGTCTCTCTGCATAAATGGCAATAAAGATCTTATAATCTACATTTAATAGTGATATAGGCCTATAATTTTTAATTTTTTCTGGTTCTGTACCCTGTTTATGTATTAAGGTTGTCAGTGATTCTGACCAAGATTTGGGAATTTTTCCCTCAAGTCTACATAGATTAAAAGTTTCTAACATATGGTTTCTTATTGTTTCGTTGTCTATCTTGTACCATTCTGCAGGTATGGCATCTGGGCCTGTAGCCTTATTGCTTTTCTGTTTTTTAATTGTTATTAAGAGTTCCTCCATTGTTATTGGTCCGTCCATGGTGGCCTGTTGATCTTCTGTTATTTGTGGTAAATTTGAAGCCTCTAAATAGTTAAAAACTTCATCTTCGATAACATGATCTTTAGCATATAATTCTTTATAAAAATTATACACAATGTCTGCCTTACCTTCTGTGTCATATTTTATTTTACCATCTTTATCCTCTAATTTTTGGATTAATTTTGATTGACTCTGTTTTCTAAGTTTATACGCTAGCCATCTGCCAGGTTTATTTGCATGTTCAAAATAATGTTGCTTTGCTCTTTTGATCTTTTCAGTTAGTTGGTTTTGTTCTATAACTCTAATTTTATGTTTAATTACATTTATTTCTGTCTTTAGATCTCTGTTCTTAATATGTTGCTGCGATAAGGATTCTAATTGTTTTAGTTCATTTGTTAATTGTAGGTACTCTAATTTCTTTTCCTTATTGTGTTTTGCTGTATAGGATATTGTTAAACCTCTTATATACGCTTTAACTGTATCCCATAAGTTCTGTGGAGTAGTGTCTGATGTTTTATTAATTTCAAAAAATATTTTTAATTCCTTTTCAATCCAATCCTTATATTTCTTATCATTTAATATATACCTATTCATCCGCCAGTTATTCTGTTTGTTGTTCATCGTCATATAGACCACTATTGGGTTATGATCAGCCCATGTATTAACGTCTATGTCGACCTCTCTTATTTGTTCTGCCACCATTTTTGGTGCCCATAGCATGTCAATTCTCGTCCAAATTTTGTGAGGATTGGAGTAAAAGGTAAATTGCCTTTTATGAGGGTGTCTTTCCCTCCAAATGTCGCTTAGTAATAATTCCGCTTTCATTTTTTGAAAAGTACTAGGTAACAAATTTCTTCTTGCTTTTTTACCTTTTCCCCTTTTTTTATTGTCTCCCCCTCCTGAGTGGTCTAATTGTCTATTCGCGATAGCATTGAAATCACCTATTATCAATAAATTATCAATAGCTAAATCTATTATTGTTTGGTGTAAATTTTTGTAAAATGTCAATTGGTCTTCATTGGGAGCATAGATAGAAACAACCACTAGAGGTCTAGGTTCAATATCTACTTGTACAATCAATATCCTACCCTCTTTATCCTTATATATTTGTTTGGAATTTATAGAATTCTTGACATACATCACTACACCTCTTTTTTTTTGGTCTGCTAATGCAGCATACATTTTTCCAATTTTGGGATTCAACAATAATTTTTGGTTATCTTTTTTAATATGAACTTCTTGTAGTATTGCAATCTGAACATTTTGGTTTCTAATTTTAGAAAAAATTTGCTTCCTTTTTCTTGGTTCGTTAAGTCCATTAACGTTTACAGAAAAGATTTTTAAGTCTTTATTCGTTGTCATTTAATGGGTTTTTTGGTTTCTCGCTGAGGTTGAACTCTTCTAGCACCTTGGTCCTGCTCTATTACTTGGGCAGTTGCCCCCAAGTTTTCTTCTTGCTGGGTTGGTAATTTTTCCCCTGGTTGCTGTTGAACTAGTTGTAGTTGGACCACTTGTTGCTTACTTGCGTAGTCGGAGTGGCCCAAACCGCTCTGTTCAAGAAAGTACATGGCTTGTTCTACGTTTTCCAGTTTGTACCTTGTAGAACGCCATGTCAGAGAAAGTCCTTGTGGAATAAGCCAACGGTAAGTAATGTTTTCTTTGATCAAAATTTTAGTTAGAAAGTGATAATCTCTTCTGTTTTCTCTGACACTTCTTGGAACTTGCTTTAGTATCTTTATTTCTACTCCCTGACGTTGGGGCGGGGAGTTTCTTGAATAGTGAAGTATCTCATCTCGCAACGCCTTTCTTGTAAATTTAATATGTATCTCTCTTGGAAGATTGTGCCGACGGATATAGCTATTCGAGATTCTGTAAACTTCATCGATTTCTCTCTGTAAAGCTATGGGGTCCTCTTGAAGTATACCTCCAATAATTTCCGCCATAGTCACTTTTAAGTCTTCATCTTTTTCCTCTTTTATATTCTGAAATCGAAGTCCGTACGAAGCTCGTTGCATCTCCAGCTGGATAATAGATTCATCATATCTTCTATATCTCTCATCGGCTCTCCCTTCAAGATACTCCATTCTTTTCTCATTTTTATCAGATTGTTCTTCAACTTTTTTAACTCGGTCGTCACTTTCTTGAAGTGTTTGTTGAATCTGCTTTATCTGGTCTTTCATCTCCCCCATATCAGCTTTCATTTGGGCCATCTCCACTTTAAATTCTGCCAAGTCAGCTTTTATGGCTTCTCTTTGTTGTGTTGCCTCCTCCTTTATGGCTTCTCTTTGTTGTGTTGCCTCCTCCTTTATGGCCTCTCTTTGTTGAGTAGCGTCTTCTTGTGATTTGACCATGAAGTCCTTCAAAGTATTCAAAGTCTCATGTATAGTTGCAAGATTGGACTGCATTGTTTTGTCTTTGTCTTTGTCTTTGGTAGACATAGTTAACACTTGATGCGAAGGAGAAGAATGCGGTGAGACTTGTGGAGATAAAGTAGTTGGTGTAGTTTGTTTTTTTGTTGTTTTAACAAGGGTTGAGGTGTGGGACATTATCAAGTTAGAATCCACTATTTCAAATTTTAAGGTTGGTTTCAATTTTATATGTAGTGAAAAGGAAAAGAAATTACTATAAATTCCAAATCTGTTCAATATATTTTGTTTTCCTTATAATATGGCTATACCAATTCAATAACAGTTCAATTAATAACAGAATTCAAAAAAAAAGAAAGAAGAAGAAAGAAAAGGAAAAAGAAATATTGTTATTTAGTGCCACAGAACAGAAGAACAGGTGCCTTTTCAAGTAAAAGGAAGACAAAAAGTAAAAAAAAAAAAAAGGGAAGGAATATCAACTATATATAGAAAACAAAAGAAAAAAAATTGGAGAGGAAACTTTAGGAGGAGGGAAGAAAAAAGAGAAAGGAAAAAAAATGAAGTAAAAAGAGTTGTTCAAAAAGAAAAGGAAGGGGGGTGGTATTTTAATTCAACTATTTAGAATAGAGCAAGAACCCAAGGTTTTTTAACAATGCATATAGTTCAAACCAAGCTTCTTCTAGTAATAAAGATATCCAAGAATAGGGAAGAAAGTCAAAGAGAAATCAGGGGAAAAAAAGCAGATAATTATTCAAAGACACAATAACAGTATTGTATACTTAAATTCTTCTTATAAATCCTGTAGTTTTGCTAGGAAGTGAAGATGAAAATCCAAATCTCAAAGGATAAATTTATATTTGATGTCAATTCAAAATTCAAAGAGTAAAACAAATCCAAAGCTTGCTTGTGTTCAAAATGAAGTCAGTTTATTTTCCAAGTTCAAGACAGGAACAAAGAACAAAGAAACAGATCCCAAGATGGAGTCAAGTTAATTTCGGTGCAGCAGGCAGATGTTAAACCAAAGAATTCTCAGCAGATAATCCAAAAGGTGTCAGCAAATAATCCAAAAGGCTCAGCAAGTATTCCAAATAGGTTAATCCAACAATAAGTAATCCAAAAAAGAAGTGATTTCAATCTCTTCTAGATTCCATTTAGTTCATAATTATTAAGTTATTTCATATTGTAAAAAGGAGCAGCAGAAAAAAAAAAGGCAGCAAGACTGTATTCCTCCGCTTCAGAAGTTAAGTCCAGAACATTATGATTTTAAAAATCTATCAACAACAAATTCTGATCATCACTAGGAATTTCCTTTAGCAGTTAAAGTTTTCTAAATAGTCATGTCAAATTTAAACTATTTTGTTAAACCATAAAGTCAGTAAATTATTTTATAGGTTCCAAAGTTCGCGTTCAAGATGGAAAAGTAAAAGTGAAAAAAAGAATTAGATCCGGCTGTTATTTGCGGATGGGTTTAAACAAGAGAAAACTTTCACTTTCGCCCTAGAGAAAAAAAACTTTTACTTGGAACTTTTACGATCTTCTGGCTTTAAACACGAAACAGAATAGAGGTTTTTACCTTAGGTCCTTTGTCTGCTATATTCTTTTCCAATGTAGATGTAAATATTTGTACTTTCGCTTCTTTAATTTTTATTCTTCCCACTGAGTGAGGGGAGAAAGCGCTGGCCGGTCCTCTTAATCAAAGAGGAGCGGTTCTCCCGTCTCCGAAGCTGCGGGACGAACCGCTGCCTCCGGAGTCCTGGCGATGGGTCCTCGGGCAGAGGAGAGTCCCCTGTTCATGGATCGTGCCATCCGGGCCCGATCCGATCGCAAATGCGACCTTCGGAGGGGGTAGAAAGGATTCGCCTGGCAGAGCCCTGCCAGACACGTCCTGCCGCGATCTCCACCAAACCGGAAGCCGCTTCTTCTAAAGTTTTAGCGCATAAATAGACTTGGTGCCAAAGCAGATTTATAAATAATTGTATTTTTCTTCTGATTCTCCTTTTCATTTCATTTCCTATTTTTAATATTCCTATTTTAATGAATTCTAAATGACTGTTTAACAATAATAATTATATTACAGTAATTGACTTAATGATTTAGCGATTTGGTACTGTATTTGATATTATATTTCTATATTTTTCAATTGAAAATTAAGTTTGCATAGTGTTGGACGCACCCTTTTATATATAAAAGTTACCCAAGTATTGTTGACATATCCTTTCTTTTTTTTTTTTTTTTTTCTTTTCAATTTTTGTCTTTTCTCGCCTTTATTAATTATTGGCTGTATCTTTTTCAACTCCTTTTAATTTTCATTAATTAATTTATTTATTCATTTATTTATTTGTTTGTTTGTTTGTTTATTTGTTGGATCTGTATGCCGCCCCTCTCCGCAGCCTTGGGGCAGCTAACAACAATAATAAAAACAGCATGTAACAATCCAATACTAAAACAACTAAAAAACCCTTATTATAAAACCAAACATACCACGCATAAAATTGTAAATGCCTAGGGGGAAAGAATATCTCAGATCCCCCATGCCTGGCGGCAGAGGTGGGTTTTAAGAAGCTTACAAAAGGCAAGGAGGGTGGGGGCAATTCTAATCTCTGGGGGGAATTGGTTCCAGAGGGCCGGGGCCGCCACAGAGAAGGCTCTTCCCCTGGGTCCCACCAAATGACACTCTTTAGTTGATGGGACCCAGAGAAGGCCCACTCTGTGGGACCTAACTGGTCGCTGGGATTCGTGCAGCAGAAGGCGGTCCCTGAGATAATCTGGTCCGGTGCCATGAAGGGCTTTGTAGGTCATAACCAACACTTTGAATTGTGACCGGAAACTGATTGGCAACCAATGCAGACTGCGGAGTGTTGGTGTAACATGGGCATATTTGGGAAAGCCCATGATTGCTCTCGCAGCTGCATTCTGCACGATCTGAAGTTTCCAAACACTTTTCAAAGGTAGCCCTATGTAGAGAGCATTACAGTAGTCGAACTTCGAGGTGATGACGGCATGAGTGACTGTGAGCAGTGACTCCTGGTCAAAATAGGGCCGCAACTGGTACACTAGGCAAACCTGGGCAAACGCCCCCCCCCCCGCCACAGCTGAAAGATGTTTCTCTAATGTGAGCTGTGGATTGAGGAGGATGCCCAGTTGCGGACCCTCTCTGAGGGGGTCAATGATTCCCCCCCAGGGTGATGGACGGACAGATGGAATTGTCCTTGGGAGGCAAAACCCACAGCCACTCCGTCTTATCAGAGTTCAGTTTGAGTCTGTTGACACCCATCCAGACCCCAACAGCCTCCAGGCACTGGCACATCACTTCCACTCCTTCGCTGACTGGACAAGGGGTGGGGATGTAGAGCTGGGTATCATCTGCATACTGATGATACCTCACCCCATGCCCTTGGATGATCTCACCCAGTGGTTTCATGTAGATATTAAATAGCAGGGGGGAGAGGACCGACCCCTGAGGTACCCCACAAGGGAGCAACCTAGAGGTCGACCTCTGACCCCCCACTAACACCGACTGCGACTGACCGGAGAGGTAGAAGGAGAACCACTGAAGAACAGTACCTCTCACTCCCAGCCCCTCCAGTCGGCGCAGAAGGATACCATGGTCAATGGTATCGAAAGCCGCTGAGAGGTCAAGAAGCACCAGGACAGAGGAAAAACCCCTGTCCCGGGCCCACCAGTGATCATCCATCAGCGCGACCAAAGCAGTTTCCTTCCTGTAGCTGGGCCTGAATCCTGACTGCTGAGGGCCTAGATAATCAGCTTCTTCCAAGGACCACTGGAGCGCCACCACTTTCTCCACAACCTTCCCCATAAAGGGAAGATTGGAGACTGGGCAATAGTTGTTGAGAATGGCTGGGTCCATGGAAGGCTTCTTGAGGAGCGGGTGCACAAGTGCCTCCTTGTAGGGATCCAGAAAGGACCCCCTCTCCAAAGAAGCATTGACAATCCCCTGGACCCAGCTCCACGTCACCTCCCTATTGGCCGAAACCAGCCAGGAGGGACATGGATCCAGCAAACAGGTGGCAGAACTCACAACTCCAATGGCCTTGCCCACTTCATCAGGTGTCACCAGATCAAACTCTTCCCAGACAGGTGGACAAGTACGGGCCCCAGTCACCTCGACTGACTCGTTGTCAGTCGACTCTGTTTTTCAATTGGAGTCGAGGTCCGCTCGAATCCGAGCGATTTTATCAGCGAAAAATGTGTTAAAATCCTCGGCACTACTCTGTAAGGGCTCCCCAACTCCCCCCTGGTTAAGAAGGGAGTGGGTCACCCTAAACAGAGCGGCTGGGCGGGATTCCGCTGATGCAATCAAGGCAGCATGATACGTGGATCTTGCCGCCTTGAGCGCCACTTTGTAAGTCTTAATATGAGCTCTTACAAGTGTTCGATCGGAGTCGGACTTGCTCTTCCTCCATCGCTTCTCTAGACGTCTCTTCTGGCATTTCAACTCCTGGAACTCCTCGTTGAACCATGGAGCTTTATGGGTTCTAGTGCCGCGGAGAGGTCGCAATGGTGCAATTCAGTCAAGGGCCTCCGCTGCAGCCTAATTGGTTCCGCCTCCCTGCGGGGAAGGATTGAAGCCAGGAAATCAAGCCGCAGCAGAAAATGGTCCGACCATGACAAAGGCAACACTTCTAAGCCCTTTAATCTCAGACCATTACTCAGTTGCTCAGAGAGGAATAGCATGTCGGGTGCATGCACCCCTCATGAGTCTGACCCTGTACTACTTGGGTCAGGTCCATGGCTGTCATGGTGGCCAAGAACTCCTGTGCTTCAGAGGGTTCACCGAGTGACGGCAGGTTAAAGTCCCCCAAGGCAATAAGTCTGGGGAACCCCACCGCCAACCCGGCTACCTCCTCGAGTAGCACAGGAAGGGCTTGTGACACACAGCTGGGAGGCAGGTACGTGAGAAACAAGCCCACCTGAACCCCTAAGTCCAACTTCACCAGGAGGGACTCGCAACCCGCAATCTCTGGGGCAACGAGTCTATGTAGGCCAAGGCTCTCCCTGGCTATAATAGCCACTCCTCCCCCCCTTCCCTGGGGTCGAGTCTGATGCCATATCTGAAACCCAGCTGGGCAAATTTAAGAGAGAGGAACTCCTCCCTCCGGGCCCAGCCAGGTTTCAGTTACACATGCCAGGTCGGTCTCCTCATGCAGGATCAAGTCCCAGATGAGGAGAGCTTTATTTACCACCGACCTGGCATTGAGTAGCAGCAGCTTGAGCCCAGGGCCAGAATTATACCCATCACCAGTATTCTGGGTTGAGCTCACAGAGCTGGAACAAGGGATCGTTATTAAACAGCGATCCCTCCTTCCCCTGGAATGGCTAGCTCCATGGTTCCCGCCATATCTGCCCCTCCCCATCTTTAAAATAATAATATTATTTTTAAAATCTTTTCCTCTTTTTCCTTTTTTAAGGCTTTTTTTTTTACCTCTTCTTCCTTTTTTTCTTCCCTTTTCTCTTCCTTGTGTTATTAGAAATTGTAAGTTTATTAAATTGATGCCATTTTGGAAACAATTAAAATTTATAGGTTTTAGAAGATCTAGAAAAGCACCCAAGATGTCCACCATTATAAAAACTTCAAAAAAACAATCTACAACTCCAACTGCTACAACACAAAGCTCCCCTTCACCATCGCCATCTCCTCTACCACAAAGAACAATAACAAGTATGTTGAGCAAGGAGAAAGAAATGGAAAAAAGAAAAAACTCCGGTACAACCAACTGTGCAGACTATTCAAGATACATTGGCCTTGCTCCAAATTTCTATGAATGCCAACAGAGATGATGCACGCGAAGAAGCCCAAAAACATTACAAAGACATAAAAGCAGAAATGAGTGATTTGAAGGCTGAGATAGGGAACGTGAAGGGAAGTGTACAAGCAATGGATGGGAAAATCGAAGTGATGCAACAAACTAAAGGAAAATGAACAATGGATGAAAAAGGTCGAAGATAAAATAGACAAAGCTGTAAAGAGAATGGATGAACTTGAGGACCACAGTACAGTGGTAAATAGAGGATTTGACGAAGCTATTACCAACTTAGAATTACGAGCATCACATGGGTTGAGGTTCCAAAATGTACATGAAGTAAAGGATGAAAACTTGGGATCGAAAATGGCAGAAATAGTAGGTGAGACCTTACAGATGGACCCACAGGAAGTAATCAAGGAGATTGATGAAATTTACAGAGTCCAAACTAGCTATGCCAGAAAACATAACCTACCAAGAGAGGTACACATTAAATTTATTAGAAAAACCGTAAGAAATCATATCTTGAACTGGTCAAGAGATGAAAGTTTAAAATATAAAGACAAAGACGTCATAATACTAAAACAAGTGCCAAGAAGAGTACGAGAAAGCAGGAGGGCATTCTACTTTTTAACAATAATTTTAATCAAAGAAAAAATAATTTTCCGTTGGCTGATTCCAGAAGGTGTATCTTTCTATTGGCAAAGATCCAGAATAAAACTAGAGACTGTTGAACCTTTTATGAGCAATCCGGTCTGTATAGACATGACGTATCATACAGAGAAATTGGAGCGGGAGGAGAGGAGCGGGGAGTGGCCTCCAAGGAGGAGGAAGAGACTCAAGATGCTAAGAAAAAACAACCACAATCACAATAAGAATTGGTACTAAGCACTAGACTTCAAGAACCTAGAGAAACAAAAAATACTACAAATAGAAATGTACTCAGATGTAAAAAAAAATTCTGTAAATGTAAATGGATTGAATCACCCAAGAAAAAGAAAACAGATATTTTCTAAACTTCAAAAATTAAGAGCGCAAATTACAATTTTACAAGAAGTCCATATCAAAAATACGAGCAGAAACTTACTATGTAACTCTAAATTACGTAATTTGTTTACTAGTTTAGCTGGAAAAAAAGGAGAGGAATAGCTGTTTATATCGATGAAATGACTGAGGTTAAGCAACTCTATAGTGACAATGAAGGTAGAATTTTAATCTTGCAAATAAATTTAGAAACAGGACCTCTTGTCATTATATCGATCTATGCCCCAAACGAAAACCAAAATTTTTTTAATAAAGAATTACATGAGAAAATACTAGAGTTATCCATTGACAACATGATTATAATTGGAGATTTTAATGCGATAGCCAACAGTCAAATGGATTATTCAGGTAATAAGAAAGATAAGAAAATGAAAACAATTCTACCTACAACCTTTTGGAAACTCACTTCAGAATTAACACTACAAGATTTATGGCGAGATCGCCACCCCACAGATAAACAATATACTTTTTTTTCAAACCCATACAAAATTTGGACTAGAATAGATATGGCATGGATTTCAACTCAGATTTCTGAATAAGTTTCAAACATTGAAATTGAAACAAATAATTGGGCAGACTACAACCCATTGACAATTACTTGGAAGGGAAATAAAAAACCAAGATATTGGAGAATGAATAGAAACATTCTGCGAGATCTCCAATATAAAGACTGGATAGAAAAAGAATTGGAAATTTTTTATTTAAATAATAATATAGACACCACACCACAAAATTTATGGGATATACTTAAAACATATATACGCGGCTTAACAATATCCTACACAGCAAAAAAGAATAAAGAGAAAAAATACCAACTTCAGAAATTGGAGGCAGAATTAAAAGACTTAGAAGTAGCATCACAAAGTAGCCAAGGCGAAGATGTGAATAAAAAGAAAAGGGAGTTAGTTAAACACAAAATAAATTTAATAGAACAAGAACAGCTAGCAGAAAAAATTAAACAGGCCAAACAGGAATATTTTGAACAAACCAGGGCATTGGTTAGCATTTAAATTAAGAAACCAAAAAGAGGCAAGAATAATAAAAAAAATTAGAAGACAGTAAAGGTATACTCAAATACAGAATCGAGGAAAAGAAGGACATAGCGTTAGAATTTTATAAAAATTTATACCAAAAAGAAGATAAAAATGAAGACAAAGTCTTTGATTGTTTAAGCTCAATAGATTTACCTATTTTAACAGAAGATCAACAACAGAAATTAAATACCCCATACACTATGACCGAATTACAGCAAGCACTTAAAAGTCAAAAAAATAACAAGGCCACTGGTCCTGATGCTATCCCTGCGGAATTTTACAAACTAAATAGTAACATACTTATAACAAACATGTTAGAGATATTTAATAATATAATTCTAGATGGTAAAATCCGCAAAACGTGGTCAGAAGCCCTAATAACTTTAATACACAAACCTGACACTGAAAAGGAAAAAATTCAAAACTATAGACCAATTTCACTATTGAACGTGGATTATAAAATCTTTGTTTCAGTATATGCTTACAGATTAAAAAATATTATGACTGGAATAATACATGAAGATCAAAATGGATTTCTACCAGATAGGCAGATTAAAAATAATATGAGGACAATTATAGATACATTAGAATATTATGAACAATATCCAGGAAAACAAATGGCATTAATATTTTTAGACGCACAAAAAAGCATTTATTAATGTTGATTGGTCCTTTATGAAACTACAACTTAACAAAATGAATTTTGGAACTAAATTTTTTCACACGATTGATGCAATACACTTTACTCAAACAGCTAAAATTATTCTTAATAATGATCAAACAGAAAAATTTGCGATACAAAAAGGTGTTAGACAAGGCTGTCCTATTTCTCCACTATTATTTATTTTAACATTAGAAGATTTATTGATAAAGGTAAGGAAAGATAAAAACATAAAAGGTTTACAAATCAAGAAAGAAACATATACAGTAGTACCTCTAGATACGAGCTGCTCCACATGCGAGTATTCCAAGATACGAGCCGCAACGAGAGCGAAATTTCTGTTCGACACCCGAGCTCAAATTCGGGATATGAGCAGAACTTCCGCTAGTTGGCTTCCGATTATCTCGGCGTGGAAAAAAAAGTCTCATCTCGGTGGTGTCAGTGTTTAGAGCGAGTGTATATTTGTGTGCATCATGGGTTCCAAAAAAGTGTCCGCTAGTGGAAAGGCCGCTGTGAAGAAGAGGACGATATCCATAGAAACGAAGCAGGAGATAATTAATTTACATGATAAAGGAACTCATGTTATTGAACTTGCAAGGATGTTCAAACGCAATACGTCCACCATTTGTACAATCCTTAAGCAGAAGGACATCCTTAAAGGTGTTAAAGCAGCAAAAGGTGCGACAATATTTCCCAACTTAGGACGTCTGTTCATGAAGAGATGGAGAGGTTATTGTTAATTTGGATAAAAGAAAAGGAGCTGGCAGGAGATACAATAACAGAGTCGATCAACAGGAGAAGGCTCGTGTGATATTCTCCGACCTAAAAAATATGAAGCATCCTCATCAGGAGATCCAGACGAGTTCAAGGCAAATCAAGGGTGGTTTGACAAGTTCAGAAAAAGAAGTGGCATTCACTCGGTAGTTAGGCATGGGGAGGCAGCGAGTGCAGACATCAAGGCAGCGGACGGGTTTATAATGCGTTTCGCTATCCTGGTTGAAAAAGAAGGCTATGTCTCGCAACAGATATTTAACTGCGATGAGACTGGCCTGCTTTGGAAGAAAATGCCCAGTAGGACTTTCATTACTGCGAAGGAAAAGCGCATGCCAGGACATAAGCCCATGAAGGACCGTCTAACCCTTGCATTGTGTGCAAACGCGTCGGGTGACTGTAAAGTAAAGCCACTTCTCGTGTACCATTCTGAGAATTCTCGTGCATTCAAGACGCACAAAATCCTAAAGGAAAAACTCCATGTCATGTGGCGCTCCAATGCAAGGGCATGGGTAACGAGGCAGTTCTTCATGGACTGGGTAAATCTTGCTTTTTGTCCTACAGTGAAGAAATATCTTTTGAGTAATAAACTCCCCCTACGTGCCTTACTGCTCCTCGACAATGCTCCAGGCCACCCGCCCGCTCTTCAAGAGGACATCCTTCAAGAATTTCAGTTTGTAAAGGTTTTCTTCCTCCCACCCAACACGACTTCAATCCTGCAACCAATGGATCAGCAAGTCATAGCTAACTTCAAGAGGCTGTACACGAAGCATCTGTTCCGCCGATGTTTCGACGTAACAGAGAACACCAACTTGACACTACGCGAGTTTTGGAAGGATCATTTTAATATCATTTCTTGCCTTAGCATCATTGACCTTGCTTGGCAACAAGTGTCAAGGCAAAACTTGAACTCGGTGTGGAAGAAGTTGTGGCCTGCTGCTGTTGCACCAAGGGACTCTGCTGAGCCCGAGGGCGAGACCGAGGATGTCACCGAGACTGACATCGCGTTGGAGGAGATTGTGTCACTAGGTAAGTGTATGGGTCTGGAGGTAGACGAGGGTGACATCAATGAGCTTGTCGAGGAGCATGAAGAACCGCTCTCTACAGAGGACCTGAAGGCGCTCCATGAGATGCAACAGACGGAGATGAGCCAAGAGATGAGCAGTAGTGAGGAAGAGGTACAGGAGCCACAGGAAGTCATTCCTACCAATGAAATAAAAGTGATGCTAGCGCAGTGGGAGAATGTTGTTGGTTTCATCGAAAAAAATCATCCAGAGAAAGTAGCTACGAGTTGTTCAGCAGCACTTTTCAATGACAACTCGTTGACTCACTTTCGCAACATTTTGAAAAGCAGGCAAAAGCAGATGTCATTGGATAAATTTCTTATGAAAAGAGCTGCTCCAAGTGAAAGTGCAGCCAAAAAGGCAAAAACAGATGATTAGGCTACTGTGTGTACATATGTAAATTTTAAAGTTTAAGAAAGTTTACAAGTTAAGTGTAAGAAACTTTATTGTTCATTTATATGTACATGTACATTTCTTAATTAAAAACATGTCTTTTTTCATAATTTAGACCAGTGTTTCCCAACCTTTTTTGAGCCACGGCACATTATTCATATTTTCAAAATCCTGGGGAACACTGAACGGGGGGGGGCGGGGGGGCCGCGCGGGGGGGGGGCTAAAGAAAAGTTTGGACAAAAAAAATCTCTTCCTCCATTTCACTCTATTTCTCCCTCCCTCTTTCTCTCTTCCTTCCTTCCTTCCTTTCTCTCTCTCCATCCCTCTTTCTTTCTTTCTCTCTTTTTTGCTCTTTCTCTCTCCCTCCTTCCCTCCCTCTATGTCTTTCTCTCTCCCTTACTCTCTCTGCCTCTCTTGCTATCTCTTTCATTCTCTCTCTTTCTATCTCTCTTGCTATGTCTTTCTTTCTCTCTCTCTCTCTCTTTCTCTCTCTCTCTGTCTCTCTTTCTATCTCTTTCTCTCTCTCTCTTTCTCTCTCTCTGCTATCTCTTTCTTTCTCTCTCTCTGTCTCTTTCTCTCTCTTTCTCTATCCCTTTCTCTCTCTTTCTCTGTCTCTCTGTCTCTCTTGCTATCTCTTTCTCTCTCTCTTGCTATCTCTTTCTTTTTCTCTCTCTTTCTTGCTATGTCTCTCTTTCTCTCTCTGTCTGCCTCCCTCTTTCCTTTCTATCTCTCCCTCCCTCTTTCCTTTCTATCCCTCCCTCTTTCCTCCCTCCCTCTTTCCTTTCTATCTCTTTTCTTTCTATCTCTCCCTCCCTCTTTCCTTTTTATCTTTCTCTCCGTCCCTCAGCGGCGGCAAAGAAGAAGGAAGGCACGCTGCAGAGGGCACCGAGGACAACAGCGCTCGCTCGCTCCCTCGCCCTCTGACTTCCCTCCCTCACTGCTGAAGGGACGAGCGTGAGGGGTTTTTTGCTTTTTTTTTCCTTCCCCCACCTCACGGGAAAGAGAGAGAGAGAAAGAGCAGCGAACTGCGGGATGCGGCAAAGGACTCCTTGCCAACCCAAAAAGGGGTGGGGGTGGCAAAGGCAAAGTCTGGGAGGCGGGGAAGGGAAGAGCGGGAGACCCCCAGACAGAACAGCTGAGGGGAAGGAAAGACAGAAGGAGGGAGGGATTGAGAAGCGAAGCCAGGGAGGGCTGAGAGAAAAGGGGAGCGGCGCGCGCGAGAGAGGGGGGGCGGGCATTACTGAAACGAACGGAGAAAGCCCTCTCTCGCAGCCCCCTGGCTGGGAGCGCTTTCGCTGCGAGAGAGGGCTTTCTCCGTTCGTTTCAGTAATGCCCGCCCCCCCTCTCGCGCGCGCGCCGCTCCCCTTTTCTCTCAGCCCTCCCTGGCTTCGCTTCTCAATCCCTCCCTCCTTCTGTCTTTCCTTCCCCTCAGCCGTTCTGTCTGGGGGTCTCCCGCTCTTCCCTTCCCCGCCCCATCCCTCTCGCAGCCCCCTGGCTGGGAGCGCTTTTGTCCCGAGGAGCTGAAGCCGCAGCCGCCGCGAGAGAAGTCGCGGCCCAAGGCAGGGGGCGGCAGAGGAGGAGAGGGGGCAGATCGGGCGGGGAGCGTCACAGCACACCTGACCATGTCTCGCGGCACACCAGTGTGCCGCGGCACACCGGTTGGGAAACGCTGATTTAGACTAACTTTGGGACTTTTTTGAGGGCTGGAACCAATTAGAATTATTTACATTAATTCCTATGGGGAAAAGTTGTTCGAAATACGAGTTGATCGACTTACGAGCTCAGGTCCAGAACAAATTAAACGCGTATGTCGAGGTACTACTGTAAATTACAGGCCTTTGCGGACGACGTTGTTTTTATATTAAAGGACCCAATAAAATCCATTTTAAAGTTAATAGACCTACTAGAAGAATACGGAACAATGGCCAGCCTAAAAATTAATAAAAATAAGACGTGAATATTAACTAAAAACATGACAGTTTTTCAGACAAAACAACTAGAAATAAAATCAAACATGAAAATAACCAAAAAAGTAAAGTATTTAGGCATCTGGATATCAGCAAAATCTATGACATTAAAAGAAGATAATTATACTAAACTTTTAAAACAAATCAAAAATGACTTAGCGATCTAGAATAACTTACAATTGTCACTGTTAGGCAGGATTTCTACAATTAAGATGAATATCTTGTCCAAAGTAATTCCGATAAAAAGGGAAAGATTTTTTAAAAGAATTAACTAGAATAACAAAAAAATGTATATGGCAAGACAAAAAAACTAGAAAAAAGCAATGTGCATTAGAGGATATAAAAGAAAGAGGAGGCTTTGCCTGCCCAAATTGGAAGTTATATTACCAAGCTGCAACTTTGACTTGGACTAAAGAATGGCTCACCCTACAAAATAGAAGATTATTGAATTTAGAAGGATACGACTTAATGCTGGGATGGCATGCCTCTGTATGGTATGAAAAGTATAAACCGCATTCTTACTTTAAGAGACATATTATCAGAAAGGCACTTATAGACATTTGGAACGACGTAAAAAAATATCATTTCTTAGTCATGCCCGAATGGATATATCCGATCGAGGCTGTAAGTCCCCCAAGTTTAGTACAAGAAGGCAAGATTTGGAAATATAAAGACTTAGTAGATAATCAGTGGAATTTAAAAACAAATCAGGACCTGTTAGAGGCAGGCTTTGTTATAGACTGGTGGCAATATACACAAATTCAGTCAAGGTTTCATAAAGATAAAACAACATATATACTTAGAAAGGATAACAATATATTAGGTAAATTATTAACAACAAATAAAAGAAAACTGATTGGAAAAACATACACATTTTTAATTAATTGTAAAAATATAGAATGGATATTAAAGGACAATATGATCAGTTGGTGTAGAAATTTAAATAAAGAGATAGATTTAAATACCTTGGAAAAGGTATGGACATATAACTGGAAAATAACAAAGTCAACTGCTTTTAAAGAAAATCAGATTAAGATGTTTTATAGATGGCACTTACCACCAAGTAGAATCTCAAAAATGTTTCAAACTAACTCGCCTAATTGTTGGAAATGTAAAACAGAAATAGGTACCTACTACCATAGTTGGTGGACGTGCCCAAAAGCAAAAGAATATTGGAACTTAATAGAAAAATGGTTGAGAGAAATAACACAACAAGAAATCAAGAAAACACCAGAATTTTTTTTACTAGGTATATTAAATAATAAATACAAAAAAGATATATATTATTTAATGGTTCACATATTAGTAGCAGCTAGGATAGCTTTTGCGCAAAAATGGAAAGATACTGAGATTCCAAAAGAAACAGATATTCTTGACTTCCGGTTTGGTCCGGGACTGCAGCAGAGGCTCCGGGGCAGGGCTGTGTCCCCGAGACTCCTTCTACCCCTCCAAAGGTCACTTTTTGCGGTCAGTTCAGGCCCGGATGACCCGACCACAGAACAGGGGGCTTCCCTGAACCCGAGGAGCTATCACCGAAGCTCCAGAGGCAAGGGATCGCCCCGCAGCTTTGGAGAAGGGAGAACTGATCCTTGTCTCTTCGGGGATCTGGCCATTGCAGTCCGTCCTTACGAGTGGGAAGTGAAGAAAATAATAAGAAGAAGAATCAAAACTCTGAAAATAAGCCAGTAAAGCAGAAAGGGAAGACAAAATAGAAAAGAAGATTCCAAGGTACAAGTTTGTTATATGATAAGTTTGGAAATAACGAGCAAGATAAACTTTTAAAATAATAAGGCGAAAAAGAAAATTTTGTAAGGGAAAAGTCATATCCTGGAGCCGGAAAAGATCATACGTCCGGAACTACTTTTCTTTTTGCATTACAATTAAGTCTATAAAAAACTGAATTTGAAAATTTTTTAAGATCGGGATTGGATATAAACTCTCATCTCTGAAGAGGATTCTAGGAGGTGAGGGTTAAAAAAAATCAAAACTTTAAAAAGCTTAAGATAACGTAAAACCCCAGGCACTTCTTTCTTGTATTACCTGTGGAGGGATTATGCCTTACGGCCTTTACTTTGGAACAGTGTTCCCTCTAATTTTTTTTCCGGTGTGGGCGGAAAAGTATAGCGTCTGAGCGACAGTCCCTTCGAGACTGGGCGGCATAGAAGTCCAAAATAAATAAATAAATAATATATATAAATTTAAAAAATTCCCTTCTTTTTTATTAAAATAAATTAATAATAAAACAATACCAAAATTTATTACTATTAAAACTAAAAAAACCAGCAAAACTAAAAACACAACTATTAATAAATCCATGCTTTAAAATCTTCATTTCTTAAATATTTATCATAGTATTATAGTAATCTAGTAATACTATGAAAATCTATCTGAACACTGTTGTGATTCAGCCTGAGGCTGCTCAGGGACCAGCTGTGTCTCTGCTGGCTCCATGCCCAGAGGAGGATGACAGCGCAGAGCAGGGGGCTGAACAGTCGGACAGGGGAGAGGAGAGTCAGGAATGGGATGAAGGAGAACAGCATGAGAGCCCCGGGGGGGGGGGGGGTGCTCTCCCGGGCCAGTAGCTTGGAGTCATTAGGTGATGACGCACAAGCTGTCATTGACATGAGACAGAGACGTTCAGAGCAACGAAAGGAGCAGTTAAAGAAATATTTTCACCATTGAATTAGAAACAGCTGGGTTTGGGTGTGGTCCTCATCAGCAGGGTTTAAAAGGCAGGCAAGGCCTTGAAGCCATGTGGAGTATTATCAATTGGAGTTGCGGTGACCTGTTTTGATTCTCAGCGTCTCTGATCTTGGCTTGTGGCCTCGGAGTCTGGAAGACTCGTGGGAGGCGTCTGTTTGCTATCTACAGCTTCGTCTTGGCAGCAAGAATCTGGTATTGCTTCATGGACTATTCCCTTCGTGTATATATTTGAAGTTCCAGCGTTTTTCCTGTTTGTAAGGACATTTTCTGTTACCTGTGTTTTCCTTGAATTATATAAACTGCCTTTGCCTTTTACCAGTGTGTCTGGCTTCTCTTTTTGGGTTGGTATTGGCTTCTGGAGTGACCCAGACAGAACAAACACCAATGCATCAATTAATACATTTCCATATTTACTTTTCTATAATTTCATTCAATATTTCCAAGCTCAATTACTTTTCAGGCACTTAGCATTTACTATTATTAACTTTCATCAATCCTCTATATTTCCAAGTATATTTTAAATTCATAATGCAAACTCATAAAACCACCCCTTATTTATCCTATGTATCTTCCATTAATTTTACCTATGTAATTCTATATAGTTCTAAAATTCTAATCCAATTTTACAAATTAATACATCCTAATATTAAACAACAAAATTAAATTAAAAACAAAACATAAACATATATGAATTTCAGACTTCTTCCCCCCTCTAAATAGTACACTCCCATTTTGTTTTTTACTTTAAAATAAAGTATGTGCAGTGTGCATAGGGATTTGTTCATAGTTTTTTTATAGTCCAGCCCTCCAGCAGTCTGAGGAACAGTGAACTGGCCCCTGTATAAAAGGTTTGGGGACCCCTGCCTAAATATATCTTTTACCATCAAGAAACCACGTTAACCATGATAAAACCTTGTTTTCATCTTCTTTGTTAATCAAACCAATTTATGAGTGGAAATACAAAGGTATATTTGCTCCCAACTAGTATATATTATATTCACAGAAGGCTTCATTTTAAGAGAAGGCTACAATTGTTTGCATGTTTCTTTGGCTATAAATGCAGCATTGGAATTTATTAAATATCTTGCTAAATATCTGTCCAGTCACTAATTTATCATACATTTGCTGATTCCTCTAGTTCAAAGTTTCGAAATGTATATTAGGATATTACTTAATGTTCAATTTTATAAGAGTTCTGTTTTAAGAGAACTGTCTGAGACAGCTTATTTACAATGTAAATAAGAAGCTGCCACAAAGAAGGGGGAGTCAAGTTATTCTCCAGAGCACCTGTAGGACAAGAAGCAGTGGGTGGAAACTAATCAAGGAGAGAAGCAACTTAGAAGCAAGGAGTGAATGTGAGAACAATTAATCCATGGAACTACTTGCCTCTAGAAGTTGTGAATGCTCAAACACTGGAAGTTTTAAAGATGTTGGATACCCACTTATCTGTAGGGTTTTCTGCCTAAGCAGGGGGTTGGACTAGAAGACCTCCAAGGTCCCTTCCATCTTGGTTGTTAGAAAATGTTTCACATTTTAAAATATCTATACAAGCCACGAGAGACATCTCTTTAGAGGAACATCTTCCCACCTTGTAGACAATACTTCCAGAAACTGGGAATAACCATAAACAACTTCTACATCTAGTATCCAATATCCAGTATCTAGTTCCGGAAACACAGATCAATTTGACATGCCTTGATTGTTAATTATTATTATTATTATTATTATTATTATTATTATTATTATTATTTATTGGATTTGTATGCCGCCCCTCTCCGCAGACTCGGGGCGGCTAACAACAGCAGTAAAACAGTACAACAAAATCCAATACTAAAAAACAGTTAAAAACCCATTATATAAAAACCAATCATACATACAAACATACCATACATAAAATTGTGAAGGCCTAGGGGTAAAGTGTATCTTAGTTCCCCTATGTCTGGCGGCAGAGGTGGGTTTTAAGCAGGTTACGAAAGGCAAGGAGGGTGGGGGCAATTCTAAACTCTGGAGGGAGTTGGTTTCAGAGGGTCGGGGCCGCCACAGAGAAGGCTCTTCCTCTGGGTCCCGCCAAGCGACATTGTTTCGCTGATGGGACCCAGAGAAGACCCACTCTGTGGGACCTAACTGGTCGCTGGGATTCGTGCGGCAGAAGGCGGTCCCTCAGATATTCTGGCCCGGTGCCATCAAGGGCTTTATTGGTCATAACCAACACTTTGAATTGTGACCGGAAACTTATCGGTAACCAATGCAGACTGCGGAGTGTTGGTGTAACATGGGCATATTTGGGAAAGCCCATGATTGCTCTCGCACGATCTGAAGTTTCCGAACACTTTTCAATGGTAGCCCCATGTAGAGAGCGTTACAGTAGTCGAGCCTCGAGGTGATGAGGGCATGAGTGACTGTGAGTAGTGACTCCCGGTCCAAATAGGGTCGCAACTGGTGCACCAGGCGAACTGGGCGAACACCTCCCTCCCCACAGCTGAAATGTGTTTCTCTAATGTGAGCTGTGGATCAAGGAGGACGGCCAAGTTGCGAACCCTCCCTGAGGGGGTCAATAATTCTCCCCACAGGGTAATGGACGAACAGATAGAATTGTCCTTGGGAGGCAGGATCCACAGCCACTCCGTCTTGTCTGGGTTGAGTCTGAGTTTGTTGACACCCATCCAGGCCCCAACAGCCTCTAGGCACTGGCACATCACTTCAACTGCTTCGTTGACTGGACATGGGGTGGAGATGTATAACTGGGTATCATCGGCATATTGATGATACCTCACCCCATGCCCTTGGATGATCTCACCCAGCGGTTTCATGTAGATATTAAATAACAGGGGGGAGAGGACCAACCCCTGAGGTACCCCACAAGGGAGAGACCTAGAGGTCGACCTCTGACCCCCCACTAACACCGACTGTGACCGACCGGAGAGGTAGGAGGAGAACCACTGAAGAACAGTACCTCCCACTCCCAACCCCTCCAGCCGGCGCAGAAGGATACCATGGTCGATGGTATCGAAAGCCGCTGAGAGGTCAAGAAGCACCAGGACAGAGGACAAGCCCCTGTCCCGGGCCCGCCAGAGATCATCCATCAACGCGACCAAAGCAGTTTCCGTGCTGTAACCGGGCCTGAATCCAGACTGTTGAGGACCTAGATAATCGGCTTCTTCCAAGGACCGCTGGAGTTGAAGCACCACCACCTTCTCAACAACCTTCCCCATAGAGGGAAGGTTGGAGACTGGACGGTAGTTATTTAGCACGGCTGGGTCCAGGGAAGGCTTCTTGAGGAGGGGGCGCACAAGTGCCTCCTTATAAGGAGCCAGAAAGGACCCCCTCCCCAAGGAGGCGTTGACAATCTCCTGGACCCAGCTCCGTGTCACCTCTCGACTGGCCGAAACCAACCAAGAGGGACACGGATCCAGTAAACAGATGGCGGAGCTTACAGCTCCAATGGCCTTGTCCACTTCATCAGGTGTCACCAAGTCAAACTCCCCCCAGACAGATGGACAAAGACGTTTAGCCCCAGTCACCTCGACTGACTCGTTGTCAGTCAACTCTGTTTTACAATTGGAGTCGAGGTCTGCTTGGATCCGAGCAATTTTATCAGCGAAAAATGTGTTAAAGTCCTCGGCACTACTCTGTAAGGGCTCCCCAACTCCCCCCTGGTTAAGAAGGGAGCAGGTCACCCTAAACAGAGCGGCTGGGCGGGATTCCACTGATGCAATCAAGGCGGCATGATACGCGCATCTTGCCGCCTTGAGCGCCACTTTGTAAGTCTTAATATGACCTCTTACAAGTGTTCGATCGGATTCAGACTTACTCTTCCTCCATCGCTTCTCTAGATCAGTGATTTTCAACCTTTTTTGTGCCGCGGCACATTTTTTACATTTACAAAATCCTGGGGCACACCACCAACCAAAATGACACAAATCTAATAAATAAATAAATAAAAACATACATACATACATACATACATACATACACACACACACACACACATAAATAACCCCCTCATATATACAATCCCATGTAACATCCCCTTATAAATACAGTCACTCATCAATCATCCCTCCTCAAATTTATACCACTGTCTCATTTCTGGGTACTTCTCCTGTCTTTCCCCCTTTTCTCTCTCATGTTTCTCATTTCTCTCTCTTCCTCCCTTTTCCCCTCATTCCTTCTCCCTCTCACTTCTCCTCTTTTTCCATCCCTGTCTCTCTCCCCCCCCTTATGTGTGTGTGTGTGTGTGTGTGTATACACACTCGAACCATTTCCAAAACCAGTTGAGGGCTGGGTTTTTTTTCTCTTTTATTCTTTTCAAAAACAGGTGTGGGCTGGGGGGGTTTCTTATTATTTGGGTGCTTTTTACCATATGCTTCAAGAATCACCTCTCTCTCTCTCTTTTGTTTCTCCTCTCATTCTCTGCCTCAATCATTTTCTCATTTCTCCTTTTTTCTCCCCTTTTTGTTCTCATTTCCCTCTCTCTCTTGTCTCTCTTGCTTTCTCTCTCTCTTGCTATCTTTTTCTCTCTTGCTTTCCTTCTCTCTCTCTCACTCGTTCTCTCTCTTATTTTCTTTCTCTCTCTTGTTCTCTCTCTCATGCTTTCTCTCTCTTGTTCTTTCTCTCTCTCGTTCTCTCTCTTATTTTCTCTCTCTCTCTCATGCTTTCTCTCTCTTGTTCTTTCTCTCTCTCTGTTGCTCTCTCGTTCTCTCTTATTTTCTTTCTCTCTCTCTCTTGTTCTCTCTCTCTCTCTCGTTCTCTCTTATTTTCTTTCTGAGGCTCCTCCCACAGCGGTGGCTGCAGCGGTGCTGGCGATCCAGCCGCTAGCCGCTCCGAGCGCTGTCGGAACGCCCACCCCTCTCACAGTCCGGTCCCGGGCTGACAGTAAAGGGGCTGCTTCCCATCCTCCTTCTCAGAAGGTTTCCTTCTGAGCAAGCTGGCAGGAGGATGGGAAGCAGCCCCTTTACTGTCAGCCCGGGACCGGACTGTGAGAGAGGTGGGCGTTCCCACAGCGTTCAGAGCGGCTAGCGGCCAGATCACCAGCGCCGCTGCAGCCACCGCTAATGTAAAGGGGCTGCTTCCCATCCTCCTGCCAGCTTGCTCAGAAGGGAACCTTCTGAGAAGGAGGATGGGAAGCAGCCCCTTTACTGTCAGCCCGGGACCGGACTGTGAGAGGGGTGGGCGTTCCCACAGCGCTCGGAGCGGCTAGCGGCCGGATCGCCAGTGCCGCTGCAGCCACCGCTGTGGGAGGAGCCGCGCCCCAAGAAAGCCGAAGAGAAGGACGGATCGGGCGGGCGGGGACAGCCAGAAGTGGAAGTCTCGGTCCTGGAGCTCCCACTTGCAGGAGCCGCCTCGCGGCACACCTGGCCATGTCTCACGGCACACTAGTGTGCCGCGGCACACCGGTTGAAAAACACTGCTCTAGATGTCTCAGACCATTACTCAGTTGCTCAGAGAGGAATACTATGTCGGGTGTGTGCCCACCCTCGTGAGTCAGACCCTGTACTACTTGGGTCAGGTCCATGGCTGACATGGTGGCCATGAACTCCTGTGCCAGTCCAGAGGATTCGCCGAGCGACGGCAGGTTGAGGTCCCCCAAGACAATAAGTCTGGGGAACCCCACCGCCAGCCCGGCTACCTCCTTGAGTAGCAGAGGCCGGGCTTGTGCCATGCAGTTGGGATGCAGGTACGTGAGAAACAAGCCCACCTGAACCCCTAAGTCCAACTGCACCAGGAGGGACTTGCAACCCACAATCTCCGGGGCAATGAGTCTACGCAGGCAAAGACTCTCCCTGGCTATAATAGCCACTCCTCCCCCCCTTCTCTGGTGTCGAGTTTGATGCCATATCTGAAACCCGGTTGGGCAGATCTCAGAGAGAGGAACTCCTCCCTCTGGGCCCAACCAGGTTTCAGTTACACATGCTAGGTCGGCCTCCTCATCCAGGATCAAATCCTGGATGAGGAGAGCTTTATTTACAACCGACCTGTCATTGAGTAGCAGCAACCTGAGTCCAGGGCCAGAATTACACTCATCACCAGTGCCCAGGGTTGGGTTCACGGAGCCAGAACAAGGGATTGTTATTAAGCAACGATCCCTCGTTCCCCTGGAACGGCTAGCTCTGTGGCTCCCACCATATCTGCCTCTCCCCAGCAACACCAGAATATCCTGACCCTCTGTCACCCCAGCGATAGGTGCTCTCCCCCCTCCTGCCTCTCCTGCGCCAGGTAGGCCAAATATATTATTTACATCATTCCCATTCATCTCACTCACATTATAACCCCACCCATCCCACCCATCCCATTCATTCACTCCCTACATCCTAGACCCACCCCAACTATCCATCATTTAAAAAAAAAAAACCAATAATTTAATTAATATATAATTAATAAATAATTAATAATTAAAAGTATTAATATTAAAACACCAATAAAACTGAATAAAAAATAAAAGTATAGAAAATACAAATATAGGTAATAGTGCAACAGTTCAATTCATTTAGAAAATCCGGTCAGCAGCAACTAATAAAAGTGCTAAAGTTCTCAAAAGTGCCAAGTTTCTCAAAGTGCCAAGTTTCTCAAAGTGCCAGGTTTCTCAAAAGTGCCAAGTTTCTCAAAGTGCCAAGTTCTCAGAGGGCAGAGTCAAAGGTTATTCAAAGTCAAGGATCATTCAATATCTCCCCCCCCCAGAATAGGGAGGGGGGTGTCCATGTCCAGGGTATACTGTTCATCCAGCTGTATCACATTCTTTTTGCCTCCCCCATCTTCATGGCCCCTCTCCATTCTCATAAATCGCTCCGGATATCTGTCAATGCTTCCGCTGGCATTGGGGTGCATCTCTGAATCTCCTGGCCCCAAGTCGTAGAATACAGCCTCTGCATGACTCTCCCACCACCAGACTTCGGTCTACCAGTCCTCCTCTCTTGGTCTCCTTTCAGCCTCCTCTCTCCTATCGCAATGGTCGGTCCTCCGTCCACCAGGTCCTCCAGCGCCGAGTGCACCCACCGTATAGCTGCTCGGTGTCCCGGATCTGCCTGGCTGATCGCATTATTCTCAAGAACTTCCTCCTCCAATGCAGTCCAACTCATTCGGCTCACTGGCTTGCTCGCTCAAGAAACTCGCCCAAAACTCATTCGTTCGTCCACCCCAGCCTCAGTCTCAGCATGGAATGCTGCCGGAGCGAAAGAGAAACTCAGGAAAAGAACTCAGAGGCAGGGCAATTAGCTCGTTCTACAGCGGCTGCCATCTTCCGAGCCCCAGCTGATCGGGGCTCCCAGCTCTCAGCTCTCCCACAGCAAAAAACAAAGAAAGGACACCGCACAGGAACCGGACACCGAAACGAGGAACTTTCGCCTCACTGAACACACACGCTGGCTTTTAAACTAATTCAAAACTACCTATATTATTGATGTTATTACAGTAGTCCAGCGGAGCAGCAGTCTCCTCCTTCCTTCCTGCTGCTCCACCGGAACCGCTTTGCAGCTGACACCAGCAAGCTCCCTCCAGCACGTTCTTAAAGCTTCTGCTGGGCGCCCCCCCCCAAGACAGCAGCCACTCCCACTGGCCACCGCCCCAAGTACCTCGCTTTTTTCGGGCGTTTCGGGCGTCCTTATGCTTTGCAGCTGACACCAGCAGGCTCCCTCCAGCATGTTCTTAAAGCTTCTGCTGGGCGCCCCCCCCCAAGACAGCAGCCACTCCCACTGGCCACTGCCCCAAGTGCCTCGGTGTTTTCGGGCATTTCAGGTGTCCTTTGGCTTTGCAGCTAATGAATTATCTACCTTCAGTCTCTCTAGGACAGTGTTTCCCAACCAGTGTGCTGCGGCACACTAGTGTGCCGTGGGACATGGTCAGGGGTGCCGCGAGCCCGGCCCGGCTGGAGCTTCCCTGACGGTGATGGCAAGTGAGCTTTTGGGGCCCGGTGGGAGGGAGCCGGCCAGTGTGTGCCCGCACAGCCATTAGGAACCCCCTCCCCCGGCAGAAATTTTTGAAGTGGCGCAAAGCCACGCAGTCCTGAATCGCTCCCTTCTCCGGCCAGCAAAGTCGGCTGCCCAGGAAAGCGCCGCATTTGAAAAGCGCACGTTTAAAAAGCGCGCCGCTTTCCTAGGCAGCTGGCTTGCTGGCCGGAGAAGCGAGCGATCCGGGACTGCCTGGCTTTGTGCCGTGATGACAACAACGGCGCCATGGTGACCTTCAAGCGCCGCCCTTCGTGGCGCCCAACCACCTGTTCCTCAGGTAGATGTCTGGCACGCTACCGGGAGGCGGAGGCGGCGCGTGGCCAGGCGCTGAGCTCCATGGACACCTGGGAGGGCGAAGGAGTGAATGTGGCTGCTGCCTCTTAGGCGGAGGTGAAGGCGATGGCGGAGTCTGCGCTGGGGCCATGCAGGGATGCTGATCCAGGGGGCCGCAGACCGGCAAGCCGCCCTCCACTCTCTCCGCTCTCCCTCTCTCTTTCTCTCTCTGTTGCCAGCGTGGTGCACGAGAGAGAAAGAGAGAGAGAAAAAGGAGGAGAGAGAGTAAGAGAGAGAGAGAGAAGGAAAGCAAGAGAGAGAGAGAAAGCAAGGGAGAGAGAAAAAGTGTGTGTGAGAGAGAGAGGAAGAGAGAGAGAAAGAAAGAAAGCAAAAGAGAGAGAAAAAGAGAGAAGGAAAGTAAGAGAAAGAGAGCGAAAGCAAGAGAGAGAGAGAGCAAGAAAGAGAGGAAGAGAGAGAGAAAGAAAGAGAAAGAAAGGAAGAAAGAGAGAGAGAAAGAGAGAAGGAAAGTAAGAGAGAGAGAGAGAGAAAGCAAGGGAGAGATAAAGAAAGCAAGAAATAGAGAAAGGGAGGAAGAGAGAGAGAGAGAAAGAGAAAGAAAGCAAGAGAGAAAGAGAGAAGGAAAGCAAGAGAGAAAGCAAGAGAGAAAGAAAGCAAGGAAGAGAGAAAGAGAGAGAAAGAGAGAGAAAGAAAGAGAGAAAGAAAGCAAGAGAGAGAAAGAACGCAAAAGAGAAAGAGAAGGAAAGCAAGAGAGAGAGAAAGCAAGAGTGAGAAAGAGAGAATAAAAGAGAGATAGCAAGAGAGACAGAGAAAGAGAGAGAGAGAAAGCAAGAAAGAGAGAAAGAGGAAAGGAAGGAGAAAGAGCAAAAAAGAGAGGAAGGAAGAAAGAAAGAGGGATGGAGAGAGAAGGGGAAAGAAAGAGGGAGAGAGAGAGAAATAGGGCGAAAGGGAGAAAAAGAGGAGGTTTTTGTCCAAACTTTTTTTAGCCCCCCCCCCCCGCCCCACTCACCGTTCCCCAGGATTTTGTAAATGTGAATAATGTGCCGCGGCTCAAAAAAGGTTGGGAAACACTGCTCTAGGACTTTCAGCTGACTTGCACCTAAGGAGGCTGTTTTTAATTTTTTTTTTTTGCAAAAGCAAAACCAACATCATTTAGAAGCAATTACAAATGCCTTCAATGAGAATTTAAAAAATACAATATCCAATTAGAAAAAGCCATACTTTTCTCTCCTTCTTTCTTCCCTGCTCCTTCCCCATGGTGGAAATCCAATCCAGTCAGTTTTAAAGTCACCCCGCATTTTGGAGTCGGGACAAATGATCAAGGTCTGCTCACTTTATTCTAATTGCCAATTCCAGCACACAGGTCACACCTCCGCGCTGGAATTGGAAACTCGTGGGCAGACATCTCAAATCTCCTGCACTATAGCGCACAACTCATGTTAGAGGGAACACTGCTTTGCTGGAAGTCCGGGACGAAAGCGCTCCCAGCGAAGGGGCTGCGAGAGGGGCGGAGCGGGCATTCCCAAAGCCCGCGGAGAAAGCCCTCTCTCGCAGCCCCCTGGCTGGCAGCGCTTTCATCTCAAGGAGAAGCTGCAGCCGCCACCGCCGCAAGAGGGGGGGGAGAGAGAGAGAGAAGTCACGCCCCAAGGCAGGAGGCAGCGGAGGAGAGGGGGCAGATCGGGCGGCAAGCCCAAGAAGCCAGAGGCGCGTTTGGCTGGAGGCACCGTGGGGAGGCAGGGGTGGGTGCAGCTCCCTTTCCTCCTACTGCCACACCTCCCCGCCCCTGCCCCCCGCGGGCTGGCAGGGGGATGGGGAGCATGCGCCCATGGAAAAGGGCGCGCAGGGGGTATTTGGGGGCGTGCACGGGCGCACGCGTGCAGCTTACGGGGAACGGTGACTCTGAGTCTTTTTTGTTTTGCATCTCCATTGTTATTTTGGACATCTCCGCACACTCCATAATTTTGGTAATGACTACTAATATTGATGGGTTTTTTTCTTGTTTCCACGTGTTCCTCTAGTGACTCTGAGTATATTAAGATGTCATCCAAGTAGATCAAACACCCCTTAAACAAATGTTCATGCAGCACCTCATTGATTAGTTGCATGAAAACTCCTGGTGCCCCCTGTAGGCCAAAAGGGAGCACCCTGAATTAGAAACATCCCAGAGGAATGTAGAAAGCGGTTTTCCATTTGTCTCCCTTTTTTATGCGCACCCTATAGTATGCCTCACGTAGGTCCTATTTGGTGAAAAATTTCCCTTTCGCCAAGTAGGTTAGCATGTCCTTCATTGGGGGCAGGGGGTACACATTATGCATGCAAATTGCATTCAAACTACCATCCTCAAAGAGCCATTTTTCTTCTCTCTGAACATGATGGGGGCCACCATTTGAGGCCTCGCTGATTGTATAAATCCCCTCTCCAGGTTTTTGTCAATGAACCTGCACAACTCATCCAATTCCCCAGGGGTTAAAGAATACATCCTGGGTTTGGGAAGTTTCGCCCCAGGCGATATATCAATGCTACAGTCCGTGGTCCTATAGGGTGGCAGTTTGTCAGCTTCCCTTTCACTGAAATCTGCTTTAAGATCCCAATATTCCCTGCGGATTTTCTCCTCGCCTGTAATTTCCTCCACCGGGGGGGGGCTTTCCTCCCCAGCTCGGCTAGCACAAATCCCAGTTCCTCCTTTCCTTTGTAGGAGATGGTGACAACCTTGGTACCCCAGTTAATCCCCAGGTTCCATTTCTGTAACCAGGGCAGTCTCAAGATAACTGCACTATCAGGCAAAAGTCCCACAATAAATTGTATAGTCTCTTGGTGGGAGCCCATTGTCATAATAAGAGTTCCTGTCTCATAGGTGGCTGGCTTCCCACATGCCATTGATCCATCCAGCTGGGTAAAGGAAATGGGGTCCCTCAGGTTTCTGAGTTTGAGTCCCAAGCTCTCCGCCACCTCAGGAGACATTAGGTTCCTGGTACAACCCAAATCCAAGAGGGCTAATATGCTTCCCCTTGTCCCACCTGTTGGGTCCCTTAAAGTTAGGGGAATGTACACACAGCCGGGGGGGACTTACCAAGAAACCTTCCGGCTCGCTTTCCAGGATGTTAGGGCAACCCGGAGATCCCAACTCCTCCCCTTTTGGGGGGGCGACCTCTACAGTTTCCTTTCCCACTCAACCAAACTCTGGGGATTTCTTGATCTGTTGCTCCGACTTTTTCCCGCCAGTAGGTGTCACCCTCGGCACAGACTTGGCCAAGCATTCCACAGCTCGGTGAAGGCCGGGGTGCCTTCTTCAGGACCATCTCTCCCCTGGGGGGGTTTCTCCCGTTGGCTTCTCAGGAGGTCTATCTCCACCGCCAACTCAAACCATCTACTGAGGTTTCTAGGGGTTGCCCTGGCTCTGCAGTGCCGGTAGACCTCATCATTCAACCCATCCATAAAATATTCCATCAGGATATTCATTGGGTATGAGCTAACATAAGCCATCAGTTTCCTGAACTCCTGGGTGTATTCAGTAACTGATCTCCCTCCCTGTTTCAGGGTTTTCAGCTTTGATCTAGCTTTCCTCTCAGCCTGGAGATCTTCAAAGTGCACTCTGAGGGCAGTCATAAACTGATCAAAATCCCTAAGAATGGAGTCTCATCTCATGCAATGACACCATCCAATCCTCAGCTTTTGCGTCCAATGCCCGGGTCACCACTCTGACCCGGGCTGGGTCATTAGGAAACTCATCCTCATAATCTTCCATGTATTGATTCACTTGGGCCAGGAAAAACCTCAATCCTGCCGGCGCTCCATCATAATGCTGGGTGAAGGGGGGACAGTTGGGGCCTTACTTCTGCGGGCCTCCCCCCCTTTGTGGAGTGTGTCTTGGGATCAAAGGGTTCAGGTCTCTTGCGGGGGGAAGGCTTTGGACGACTGCTCTTGGCTGCTGTTGTCCCTGCCTCGAGGGCCCCGGCATCTGGTCCTCCTCCCCCTCTTCCTCGCTTAGAATGACCTTTAGAGATCCCTGGCTTTTCTTTTCCACCACCGACAGGGCTTCCTTAATCCCTGACATCAATTCTGCCAGCAAGCTTCCCTCCTGGCTAACCACCCACTTCTCTTTGCTTTGTTTCTTACGGTGGGTCACATTAGCATCAGAATCCCTCATTATATCTCCAAGGAGACCACTTACGCCTACCCTGGTCGACCATTGTGGGGCCCGTCTGGCTGGTTCGACTCCGCTGGGGTCTGACGCTCCTTCTTTTTCCAGGATTGGAGGAGCAGGGCTTTTGAGGGCAATATCATCTTCGGAAGATTCTCCCTCACTTTCATGTCGTGACATTTTCGCCAGTTCCTGGTAGAATGCTCTCCAGGTGTGACTGTTTAGGGCAGACTTTGCTTAATGTCAAGGCTGCCAGTCAGAATTCAGACAAATAAAACTCAGAGTCCTTTTATAAAGTTCAAAAGTGAATTTATCAAAATCAGAACTTGAACCATAGAAAGAAAAGCAAAGTCTGAAGAAAAATGGCACGTTACACACATATCACAACCCCCTTTTCAACCCCCTGTTGGGCATCCGCCCAATCTCCATTGTCCAGATGCATCAGGTGGCACAAGTTATTCCTCCCGGACTCTTCAGGAATTTTCCAGCTAACGGTCTCCGCCTGGCACCTGGGAAATCAAAACTTACTCTCCTCCTGCACACTTCCCAATCCCCCCTGATCTCTACCCCTCCCCGTCTCTATGACAACCAAGCGAAAGAATGCAGCAGCATAGCGAAGGTTGACACCGGGACAGGAACTATAAATTGACGTTAGCCACAACTTACAAAGAAAACTGGATAAAAATGTTTTATAGATGGCACATGACACCTGCCAAATTAGCCAAGATAGACAAAAAGCAATTCTCTAATTGTTGGAAATGTAAAAAAGAATATGGTACGTATTATCACTTGTGGTGGGAGTGTGAAAAGATCAAAACATATTGGGGGAAAATAGGAAATTGGCTCGAAGAAATTTTGGGTATTAAACTAGAAAAAACTCCAGAATACTTCCTTCTAGGAGTTTTTCATCAATATCTGGATAAAACCAGCTATATTTGGTTATCCATATAACAACTGCAGCCAGAATAGCTTATGCACAAATGTGGAAAAATGAACACCACAGGAGGGGGAAGATTCTGGAGAAAATTATATACTGCGCAGAAATGGACAAACTAACCCTAGAACTCAAAACAAACAAGAATCTATATTATATAACTGTTGGGATTTATTCTGTTGCTGGCTAGAGAAAAGATCAAACCGTCACAACATACTAAATTATTAAAGTATAAAGAAAAATTACTTGGTGATAATGTACAATGGAAATTTGGAAAATTAAGATACTTATACCAATTAAGTTTATTAGTTTTTTTTCTTGTCAATCAGCAATTATTAATTATTATTAAAATAGGCAATAGAAAATGTACATAGTACCGTTATACAGACTTGCCGCGCGCTCGCCCGCTTTCTATTCTTTATTTCTTATTTTTATTCTTTGTAACTTAAATGTGTATGTTTGTATTGTTTGTTGTATATATATATTTGTTTGTTGTATATATATATATATTTGTTTTCGTATATATATGACGATCTTGGTATATTCGTGTTTCTTCCCGTGTAGGATTTAGAAATTTCTGGCAACGTTTCGACGAGGTCCCACTCGTCATCTTCAGGCTGGTGCTTCTGTCCTTGTTCTAGGGCGAACACAGCGAGACCTGAGCTGCCTTCCTTCTATAAATACTGGTGGCTGGGTGTGGTTTGATGGCTCAGCAATTGCCTGCTGTGTAGAAACTTCCTGGTGAGTCAGTGGGGTAACACCTGGGGTCGTTGATTTAACTGAGGTATGCTGATTAGTTAATGATTGTGGATTAGGGGTGATATCCTGAGTAGTTGGAGCTTGCAGGCTACTTGGTTGTTTTGCAATGTGTGTTCTGAGTCTGGTTTCAGTTTCTATGGCTGGGATACGTTTGTTAATGAGGGCTGGTTTCAGATGTCTGGTAGGCGGGAGGTATCATCCCGCTTGTTCATATTTTGGGGATGTTTTTCTATCTCGATGGCTTCCATGATTATTCTTTTGCTGTAGTGTTCTGTTTTGGAAATTAATTTAGTACTGTCAAAATCAATTTCATATCCTGTAGTTTTGAAGTGTTGGAAAAGGGAGGAGGTTTTTTCTTTTTTTCTTAATGCATTCTTACGTTCTGCAACACGTGCATTTACTCTCCTGTTAGTTTGTCCAATATATGTGGCTGGGCAGATTTTATATGGTATTTGATAAACTCCCTGGTTTTCTAGCTGGATATTGTCTTTGGGGTTTCTTAGGATGTTGGCTATTTTTTTATCTGTACCAAAGGCTGTCTTGATGTTGTGTTTGTGGAGAATTTTGCTGATTTTATCTGTGGTGCTTTTGATGTAAGGGAGGAGGGTGATGCCATTGTCCTGTTCTGTGTCTTCGTTCTTGGGGGGTGTCTCTTTTTGGATTAAGTTGGTGATTGCCTCTCTTTGGAATCCATTGGAAATTAATACATTTGTGAGACATCAGCGCAAACTTATACATGGAATACTTTGAAACCAATGCCTTGGATAAATCTGAACACAAACCCAAACTCTGGCTTAGATATGTAGATGATACCTTTGTAATTTGGCCACATGGGAAAGAAAAACTGGACAGCTTCCTCACACATCTCAACAGCCTACACCCCAAAATACAATTCACCATGGAAATAGAAACCAACAACCAACTTCCCTTCCTGGATGTCCTACTCTACAAAAAGCCCAATGGCTCCCTAGGACACACCGTCTACCAGAAGAAGACACACACCAACCGCTACTTGAACGCAAAATCCCACCACCATCCTGCACAGATATATTCTGTAGCCAAGACCCTCATTTCCAGAACAAAACGCCTAGCTGACAAAGACCACTTGGAAACTGAATTGCACAGTCTCATGTGGTGAAGCAGCTGCAGGAGGGATTTCTCCCCCCTGTGGCGGCTTTTTCTTTTGTTTCCTAAGACCCTTCGAAGTACAGATCGTTTGGAGGACAACGTGGACAAAGAGGAACAATCCGGGCACCGATTGGCGAAGGCATTTTAAAATCAGTGCGAAGGACACCCTCTCTATCAGGGATCAAAAGCGCTCGTCTCAGCTGTCACCAGTATGGCGGGCCCGAAATCACAGGGAGCCATGGCAGAGGGAAGCAAGTGAGACACACAGATCTTTCCACCCCACGGTAACCTGATATTGTATGCTGTATACTGTGATTTTTCAATAGAACATTTTCCAGCACAGTAAAATATAAACTTTGGGGGGGAAAAAGGAAGAGATACCTTCATAAGGAGATCGTGCAAAATTGCCTTACAAGTTATGAAAAGCGGTGATGGTGACGGGGAGAAAAGGCACTGACTTTTTACTGTATTCAGAACTCTGATTTCTCTGGAATAAAAATACAGATCTCCAAGTGGAGCTGAAAACTCTCCCCAGGGGCTTTTCATATCATCACACTGTACTATATAAACTATATAAATCTCAATCTGAAATATTTGAACTGCTTGATTTGTTTGAACTATCAGATCGGGTTTGCTCTTTTCTCCGATCTTAGCCGTGCAGTTTGACAGGCAGCTGTGAACGGAAGTGGCCAAGAACAGAAAGCAAACTGGAGGCTTTAAACTGCTGATATAAGAAACTTTAAGATTTTGAGTTTGTTGTGTTGCATAAGAACTAGGAGGAGACTGTAAGGACTTTAGGAAATTAGAAGAAAATATCCTAAACAATTAAAAAAGGAAAGAACTTTGCAGGAGAATTATACTGGAAACTAAGTGGCGGTAATTGTTGAGAGGCACCATACTAACATAGATCACTCCGCGGAAGAGATCCAAAACTGAGACATTAGATTAACGGAAGAAACATCTAAGCAATGCTTCAAACTATAAAACTAGCAGAAGGAGAATCTACAAATTGGAACTTTGTTACTGCCCTGAGAAAGGAATTTGGAACTTTGGAACTTTGAACTCTGAAACTTAGAGACCCTGAAACATTGAAAAATTTGAAACATTGAAACATTGAAATTCTGAACTTTGAAATTTTGAAATTTCACTGGTACTAAAGAAGAAGAAGTAATTTACTCCTTTTCACTTTTGATTTCTTCTCTTTTTCTTCCTTTGTCTTATTATATAGAATAAGTTTATACATTAACATTTACATTGTTATTATTATAGTATATATTTACCTACCTTTATTAAGTTGTGTTTAAGATTTACTCTCATTTTGAATTTATTACTGAACCCCTCCTTTGTCATTTCTTTTACTCAAAATTAGATATTAATAGATTTATTTTGATATAAGTAAGATATACATAATAATTAGAATAACTTACTCTTATATAGTCTTATATATTATAGCAACTTTATAAAGTATAGCAATTTTGGTAGACACAATTAATTATAATATAATATAATTATAATATTGAAAAACTGTATTTACATTGTTACATATTGTTTATAGTATTTGATTGATATTAGTACTTTAATATTTATATATTATTGTATGAATTGCAAACCTAACTTTAATAAGTATTTCTTATGATTATATGGAACAGAATCTATAGCATTTTAAAAAAACAAAACCAAATCATAAAGGAAATGGCCAACTACCAACCTAGAGGGAGCAAAAAACCAACCTCAACAACATCAGGGAATACAGCGTCTCCAGCCTCACAGAGACAAATAGATGAGATGTTAAATGCAGAAAAAGAAAAGGAGGGAACCCTATTAATGCAGAATATGAACAGCACTTTAAACATAATGCAGGAGACAATGATGAAACTGCAAGAACTTATTACAAACAACCACAAGGAGTTGAAAACTGATATATTAAGATTGGAAAATAGACTGGAATCAACCCAAATGGCAACACAAAAAAATGAACAAAAAATAGTAATGGTGGGGGGAAAAATAGAACAAAATGAAAAAAAATAGAATATGTTGACCAAAAAATAAAAGACTCCCACAGAGAATTGGAAAACTCCTTGATCCAAATGGAATTAGAGAGATCCTCATATTATCTGAGGTTTCAAAATGTAATTGAAATAGAAAACGAAAATCTAGGGGAAATAATGACAACTATTGTGGCGGGGATGTTACAACTTAGTAAGGAAGAGGTAGTAAACGAGATGGATGAAATTTACAGAATTTATACAAACTACACACGTAGACACCAATTGCCAAGGGAAATTCATCTAAGATTTGTCAGAAAGAATATAAGAGATAGAGTATATGCAGTATCAAGAGAGAGAAAATTGACATACAAAGGCAGAGAATTAAATGTCCTAAAGCAAATCCCTAGAAGGATAAGGGAACGAAGAAGAGACTATAAGGCTCTTGCCTCATTGTTAAATAAAAAGGAAATCACGTTTAGGTGGATAACCCCGGAAGGAATGATGATAAATCTAGAAGTTAGAAAAGTTAAAGTTGACACTCTGGAAAGAGCGCAAGAAATGTTTGAACAAATAGTTGGGCCGGACTTAGAAACAGAAAGTGGAGACAGGTTAGACTCAGGCAAAGAAGAAGAAACAGAGACAGGTAGACAAACTGAATATAGACAAGGAGAAATAAATTCAGAAGAGAAGGGGGGGGGGGAGAGAGACAGAGAGGAGGGAACCAAGACTAGATCACAAACAGCAGCAGCAGGGAATAAATAAACAAAAAACCCAACAAAACTAATCTAAACAAACAAATAAATAACAAAAACACAGCATTAAAGAGAAAAATACTTTGAATTAAATGGCATCGGAAATCAAGCTTATTTCAATAAACATTAATGGCCTTAACAATAGTTACAAAAGAAGAAAGGTCTTTTCCAAACTTCTGAGCCAAAAAGCCCAAATAATATGTCTGCAGGAAGTACACATAAAAACATCACATAAAAAGTATTTGGAATATCCCAAACTGGGAGAACTTCATACATCACTAGATGAAAAAAAAAAAAAAGAGGGGTGGCCACCTATGTGAAAAAGGAACTAAAACCAAAAGAAATAAGAGCAGATCCAAAAGGAACATATATAATAACCGAAATTGAAATCAAAGGAGAGAAATTAATAATAGTTAACATTTACGCCCCAAATGAGAAATTGAAACAATTCTATTAAAAAATACATGAAATATTACTTCAAATCAACTCAGAAAATATATGTATTATTGGAGACTACAATGGAATTGTGGACTCAAATATGGACCATAAGACAGGAAATAAAAATAAACTTAAAAGATCCACCCTACCCACCACATTTAATAAAATGACAGAAGAGTTAGACCTTATAGACATCTGGAGATTAAGACACCCAAAAGAGAAACAATTTACCTTTTTTTCAGCACCACACAACTCCTTTTCCAGAATAGATATGGCATGGCTAAACAAAGGAATGCACAATAAAATAAAATTGGTCGAGATAGAGCCAAATATGTGGGCAGACCACAATCCACTAAAAATTATATGGCAGGGCGAAAAGAAAGAATACAGAAGATGGTCACTGAATACAAATTTGCCCCATGATGAAAATTATATGAAGATGATCAACAAGGAAATAAAATTATTCCTTATAGAAAATAAAAAAACAACCTACTTCAGCACAAATACTCTGGGATACATTAAAAGCATACACCAGAGGATTAACGATAGCATATACAGCAAAAAAACAAAAAGAAGAGAAGGAAGAATACAATCATTATAAAACTAAAATCATAAATTTAGAAAAGAATCTCCAACAAGACCCAACAAATAATAAGACCTTGAAATTACTAAGGGAAGCCAAATATAAAATAAATGCTATCGAGCAACAAGAGCTAATTAGAAATATAAAACAAACAAAACAAATTTATTTTGAAATTGCCAACAAACCAGGTAGATGGCTTTCCCGAAAGATTAAAAAAGAAAAAAGTGATAAATTGATCTACCAACTACAAGACAAAAATGGAATAGTTCAACACTCAGAACAACAGAAAAAAGAAATAATACACGAATACCATAAACATCTATATAAACAAGAATTAATAGAAAAACCAAAAATAATAAAATATATAACAGAGAATAATATATTGCAAATCGAGGAAACTGATAAAGAAATGTTAAATGATGAAATAACCATACAGGAAATACAATTAGCCCTGAAAAAACAAAAAAGTAACAAATCCCCAGGCACGGATGGTTTCCCCGGGGAATTTTACAAAAAGAACAAAGAAATATTTGAAACTATTCTATTAGAGACATACAATAGAATATTAGATCAGGCAAAAATACCGGAATCATGGAGAGAATCATATATAACAATAATTTGGAAAGAAGGACTAGATAAAGAAAAAATACAGAATTACAAACCAATATCATTGTTGAACGCGGACTATAAGATCTTCATGTCTATACTAGCAGAGAACTAAAAGAATTCTAAATAAAATTATTAATACATATCAAAGTGGTTTTCTACCACCCAGACAAATTTCAAGTTGCACAAGGACGGTGATTGATATTTTGGAGTACTATGAAGCACATCCAGGGAGGCAAGTAGCCCTTGTCTTCCTGGATGCACAAAAAGCTTTTGACAATGTTAATTGGCAATACTTACAAGAATCAATTAGAGAATTAAAATTTGGTAATAAATTTGAAAATATCATTCGGAATATATACACTATTCAGACAGCCAGAGCAATAATAAATAGTGACATGACAAATCTAATTCCCATAGAAAAAGGGGTGCGTCAGGGTTGCCCAATGTCACCCCTTCTATTCATACTAACACAAGAAATATTGTTAAATAAAATACGAAAGAATAAAGAAATAGAAGGAATTAAAATAAAAATGAAGAATATAAACTAAAAGCATATGCGGATGATATAGTGGGGTTTTTTTTGGAGGATCCCATAAAATCAGGCCCAGAATTACTCAAAGAAATAGAAAGATTTGGCGAATTATCAGGACTAAAAATTAACAAACAAAAAACAATGCTTATGACAAAAAGCATGACAAAGAAACAAATTAAAAACTTAGAAGAGATCACAAACCTCAAAACTACAAAAAAGGTTTAATATTTGGGAATAATAATATCCAACAAGATAATATCACTCAAAAAAGATAACTATGAGAAATTAGCACAGGAAACTAAAATAAATCTGGAAAAGTGGAAGGACTTACAAATATCAATATTAGGCAAAATTGCGATAATAAAAATGAACATCCTCCCAAAATTTCTCTATCTTTTTCAAACTGCCCCTATCAATTTAGATCAAAAAATTTTTAGAGAAATAAATAGAAACTTTTCAAGATTCATTTGGCAAAATAAAAAACCTAGAATTAAATGTTCATACCTTCAGGACAGTAAAACTAGGGGGGGGCATGGGACTCCCAGATTTAAAATTATATTACAATGCTGCCAGTCTAGTGTGGATAAAAGAATGGATTAATCTTTCCAATAAAAGAACTTTGATACTGGAGGGTCATGACTTATAAATGGGGTGGCACGCCCACCTTTGGCAAGAGGAAAAGAAAACACAAACCACTTTCAATAACCACTTGATTAGAAAATCTTTATTAAAAACCTGGAATGAAATTAAAAGGAAATATTATTCTTATGGTTTAGCAATGATGTAAGGGCTATAGTCAATGAAAAAAAGGCTGCCTATAGGAGGTATAAAGAGTCTGGAAGTATAGCTGATAGAGAGGTGTATAAAATGAGACAGAAGGAGGCGAAACAGATAATATATGCTGCTAAAGCCTCAAAAGAGGAAGAAATAGCAAAATCTGTAAAGAAGGGGGATAAAACCTTCTTCAGATATATTAGTGATAGGAAGAAGAAAAACTGCAGCATCACAAAGCTTAGTACCGGGAATAATACATACATTGATGGGAATAAGGAGATCGCTGACCATTTCAATAGCTACTTCTGTTCAGTTTTCTCAAAAGACACCTTACAAAATAATAATAATACTATAGAGGGATATAGCATTGCTTCCAGCTGTACGGATTCAGCTCCAGTGATCTTAGAAGCCGATGTCTTAGAAGAACTTGAAAGATTAAAGATAAATAAGGCAATGGGTCCAGATGGCATCCACCCCAGAGTTCTTAAAGAACTCAGATCTATCATTGCTACCCCCCTGACTGATTTGTTTAACAAATCCCTGTTAACAGGAGATGTTCCTGAGGATTGGAGAATGGCCAGTGTTGTGCCTATCCACAAGAAGGGCAGTAGAGAAGAAGCTGGTAACTACAGGCCAGTTAGCTTGACATCAGTCGTAGTTAAAATGATGGAGACTCTACTCAAAAAGAGGATAAATCAGCATCTAAAAAACAATAACTTATTGGACCCAAATCAGCATGGCTTTACTGAAGGCAAATCGTGTCAGACTAATCTCATTGAGTTCTTTGACTATGTCACAAAGGTGTTGGATCAAGGTGGTGCCGTGGATATTGCCTATCTGGACTTTAGCAAAGCCTTTGATACGGTCCCACATAAAGAGCTGATAGATAAATTAGTGAAGATTGGACTTAATCCCTGGATAGTTCAGTGGATTTCAAGCTGGCTGAAGCATAGACATCAGAGAGTTATTGTTAATGGCGAGTATTCTGAGCAGAGTCAGGTTACAAGCGGTGTGCCACAAGGGTCTGTTCTGGGTCCTATTCTTTTTAATATGTTTGTGAGTGACATAGGGGAAGGTTTGGTAGGGAAGGTTTGCCTATTTGCCGATGACTCTAAAGTGTGCAATAGGGTTGATATTCCTGGAGGGGTCTGTAATATGGTAAATGATTTAGCGTTACTAGATAAATGGTCAAAGCAATGGAAACTGCAGTTTAATGTTTCCAAATGTAAAATAATGCACTTGGGGAAAAGGAATCCTAAATCTGAGTATTGCATTGGCAGTTCTGTGTTAGCAAAAACTTCAGAAGAGAAGGATTTAGGGGTAGTGATTTCTGACAGTCTCAAAATGGGTGAACAGTGTGGTCGGGCGGTAGGAAAGGCAAGTAGGATGCTTGGCTGCATAGCTAGGGGTATAACAAGCAGGAAGAGGGAGATTGTGATCCCCTTATATAGAGCGCTGGTGAGACCACATTTGGAGTACTGTGTTAAGTTCTGGAGACCTCACCTACAAAAAGATATTGACAAAATTGAACGGGTCCAAAGACGGGCTACAAGAATGGTGGAAGGTCTTAAGTATAAAACGTATCAGGAAAGACTGAATGAACTCAATCTGTATAGTCTGGAAGACAGAAGGAAAAGGGGGGACATGATCGAAACATTTAAATATGTTAAAGGGTTAAATAGGGTTCAGGAGGGAAGTGTTTTTAACAGGAAAGTGAACACAAGAACAAGGGGACACAATCTGAAGTTAGTTGGGGGAAAGATCAAAGGCAACATGAGAAAATATTATTTTACTGAAAGAGTAGTAGATCCTTGGAACAAACTTCCAGCAGACGTGGTTGGGAAATCCACAGTAACTGAATTTAAACATGCCTGGGATAAACATATATCCATCCTAAGATAAAATACAGGAAATAGTAAAAGGGCAGACTAGATGGACCAAGAGGTCTTTTTCTGCCGTCAGTCTTCTATGTTTCTATGTTTCTATGTTTCTATTCTAAAATCCCTAGATGGTTATCTACCATGGAGGCTATCTGCTACCCAAATTTGATAGACCCAACAAAAACATTAAAATACGCAGATATTCTTTATCCAAATGGGAACCTAAAAACCAGACAAGAACTAGAACTACAAAATCATAAAATAGAATGGTGGACCTATACACAAATAAAATCTAGATACAACAAAGATAAACATACACCCCGTATTGAAATCACCACAAAACCTCTAGACAAAATATTGACAGGGTATGAGGACAAACAGATTACTAAAATTTATCAACTACTTTTAGAACATGAAAAAAAAAGCAGACAATTAAAAATCCTATGGTAGCATGGGCTAAAAATGTTCAACATGATATTCATTTAGCAGATTGGGAAAAATAATGGAATACAATATCTAAAATAACATTGTCAGCTGCATATAAAGAAAATTATTACAAATTCTTCTACAGATGGCCACCATCAAGATTAGCGAAAATATATCCGACATTACAAGACACCTGTTGGAAATGTAAAAAACAAAAAGGTTCCTTTTTTCATATGTGGTGGTCTTGCCCCAAAATTCAAAGAATATGGAAAACAACTCATAATTGGCTCACCGAAATTATAAAAGAGAAGATAGAATACACACCAGAAGGTTTACTCTTAGGAATTTGGAAAAGATCTTATACCAAACAAACACTCTTCCTCATAACACATATAAGCACTGCAGTCAGAATCTCATTGGCACAAACATGGAAAAATGAACAAACTCCACCAGAGAGCTTAATTATTGATAAAATATATAAATGTATTGAGATGGATGAAATGACAAATTCAATTAAGTAAAAAAGTAAAAAATTGAAAGTAAAAAATCTAAACGAATTTGGGAAAAATGGCATGAATGGATTCGAAACAAAGGCTGAAAATGTAACAATACAAAGTATCAGTATAAAAAAGAATAATAATAATTACCTTAGGAAGTAGGACTTTTATTACTCTTTTTCTTCTCAATGTATCTCTTTCTATATTAATTAGTAAAATTTACTTATGATAATTATATGTAAATATACAAAATATAAAGAAATGTATCAGAAAGGTAAGAGAAATGGATTAAGATCTGTTAAACTAGAACAAAACATGTGAGAAATACTGCTTTTACTCCTTATTCTTTTACATTTCTTTTCTTTTTTCTTTTCTTTTTTATTTCTGGAAAACAATAAAGATACTTTATAAAAAATGAAAATAAAAAATAAAAGTGGTTGAAAGTGGAGATCAGTAGGATGGGAACGCAATCAAGAGAATGTGCCTCATAATTGGACAAGGGTTTTTCTTGTCCTCCTCCCCCCTTGATGGAGGGAGCACAGAGGGAGGCACGTTGCGGGGGTGACAGCGGTAAGGAAGGGGGGAAAATTAAACCAGGGGCAAAACAAGAGGGGGGGAAGGGTTATCTTGGTATATTACGATTGAGTGTAAGATAATGGTTTTCTTTATTTTTTTAAAAAAGTTTTTATTTACATATAGACAATAAAAAAGGACAATTAATCTACAACAAAACAATACACAATACGAACAAGCAATTGAAGACAAGCATGTAATGTACATCCCCTCCCCTCCTGTGGCTGACTCGTCGACAGCCTCTTTTTATATTCTTAGCGGTATAGTAACCATTGGTTTTATCTATAACATATAGTTTATAGTTTGTGATAGTAGATTTTAAATTATTACTCTATAACTTATAAAATATATTATATTAAGAAAGACAAAAAAGAATTATATTTAATTCTTTGACTGGTTTTGCTTTAACGCAGCACTACTGGTAATTGTTTTTTATTTTTTTTGTTCAACCATGTGTAAAACTCTTTCCAAATCTGATAATATTTTGAGTTTTCTTGCTCTTTGAGCTCCAATGTTAGTTTGTCTGCTTCTGCGCAGTCCAAGATTTTTTAAATTAAATTCTGTTCGTTTGGCATTGCTTCATTTTTCCAAAATTGGGCTATGGTTATTCTTGTTGCTGTTATTAGATGTTGAATCAAATAGTATTGCTCCTTTTTCATCTTTTTTTCAATAATACCAAGCAAAAATATTTCCGGTTTCATTTCTAATTTAATGTCAATTATTTCTTGTATCCATTTTTGAAGTTTGTGCCAAATTCCTTTAACTTGTGTACAAGTCCACCACATGTGAAAATAAGAACCATGTGTTTCTCCACACTTCTAACAGTTGGGTTTAAGGTTAGCGTACATTTTGGCAAGCCTTGCTGGGGGCATATGCCACCTGTAAAACATTTTAATTGTGTTTTCTTTATATGAGGTGTATCTGGTGATTTTATAGTTGGTGTGCCACATTTTTTCCCATTGATCTAGGTGGATTGTATAGCCAATATTTTTAGCCCAGGCTATCATGTTGCCTTTGACAATTTCTTCTACGTTTTGATATTTTAATAGTATTTTATATATGTTAGTAATTGATTTTTTATTTGGTCCTGTTAATATTTTATCTAATGATATGTCACTTTTCTGGATTCCATATTTTTCTATAGTATAGAAAATATATAGAATTGTATATTGACATTTTTGACTCTTAAGAATTGGATTATAGAGTTTATTATGAGTTATCTTACTAAGATTAATATAAATCAACAACATTGAACATTTTGAGTACAAGCTAAAACTAATATTTCCATATCTTTTACTATACTCTATCTGACTTTCCCATAAAATATTCAAAATTTCATCTACTAATACAAACACAATTACTAAAGCTTGGAGGAAGGCAATACCTCAACCCTCAACCCCGACCATCCAGCGTAACTTAGAAAACCCTTCTACTGACAAAACATCAGTTGTACAACCAGACCAAGCCACACCTATCACCTTAGCCTCCTTACAAGAGATAATGATTAATATGCAGAAATCGATGGATCGGAATTATGAATTAATAATGAGAAATATGGGTGTGATGAAGGAAGATATCAAGGAAGATATTAAGAAAATTGACAACCGTGTTGGCCATCTTGATGAGAAGATAGAGATAATGCATGGAATCCTCACACAGAATGATGAAAAAATTAAAACAAATTGAGGAACTAAATGATAGAATGGAAACCAGACTACAATACGCAGAAAGTAGAACAGAATATATTAATAAAAATCTGGAAGAGGCCATAATAAACCTCGAAATTGAAAAATCAGCATTCTTCTTGAGGTTCCAGAATATTAGTGAATCAAACGAAGAGAACCTGCCTCAGATCATGTCGGAAATTCTCGCATCCATCACTAACAAAACCCCACAAGAAATGTATCAACAAATAGATGAAATTTACAGACTATCCACAAGATATGCAAAAAGAAGTCGCCTACCCAGGGAAGTACATATCAGATTTACAAAGCGTACTATAAGAGATGAAATCTACAATATGTCAAAGGAAAACCCTGTATCATATAAAGAAAAAGAGATAATAGTCCTACGTCAAGTTCCCAGATGAGTTCGAGAAAAGAGTTCGAGAAAAGCGGAAACCCTATCAAACACTAGCTAATAAACTTAACAGAAATAAGATACCGTTTAGATCAATTATCTCCTTAATTGATAAAAAATACAAAATAACTTTGATTGAAGATGCAAGGGACTTCTATGATCAAGTTATCAAAAAGGTGGATGGGGAATGTATTAGGGAACAAGAATCAAAAGATAAACCTAGTCTGGACAAACTTAGCTCTGAAGACATTCTATCAGATAAGGAAACTGGACTTAAATCAACAGAAGAATATTGCAGAGACAGTCCAACAACAAGATCTAAAGCGGAGGTGAGAAAGGAGAAAAGAAGAGAAAAAGCAAACTTCACAAAAACATCACAAAAAAACCTTACCGAACAATGAAATAAGACTATTCTCCATTAATATTAACAGCCTCAACTCTCCTAATAAAAGGAAAAAAACATTCCACAAAATTGTACAACAAAATGCAGATATAATATGTCTTCAAGAAACGCATGTAAGGAAACAACACCAACTAATTTTGAACCATCCCAGGCTTGGAGAAATATTCTCATCCCTTGCTCAAGCCAAGAAAAGAGGAGTAGTACTATACCGTAAACCCAAACTCAACCCCCAACTAATTTATACAGATCACAATGGACAGATATTAATAGTACAAATTACATCAGGACCAAAGAAAATACATATAATCTCAATTTATGCTCCCACAATAAATCAATCTACTTTTTACGCAAAACTACATAAAAAATTAAGGAACTAAACTAAACAAATATAATAATAGTTGGCGATTTCAATGCAATATTAGGTAGGAAAAAGGATCATAAAAGCACTAAACAAATGAAAAAGAGAAAACAATTACCGACAAACTTCGAACAACTTACAACTGAATTAGCTCTAAAAGACATAGCGTCACTTTAATCCAAACAATGGACAATATACCTTTTTCTCCTTTCCTCACAAGTCATGGTCCTGTATTGATATGGCCTGGGCCGACTTAGAATTTATCAATGAAGTAACAGACATACAAATACTTCCAAATTCCTGGGCAGACCAAATATTGTTGAAATGGAGAGATTCAAATAATAATTATGCAAGACGATGGACAATGAACCAAACAATATTTAAAGAAGAAAACTTTCAGAAAACTCTAAAGCAAGAGATATGTGAATTTCTCCAAATTAACAATGATGGTAATACTTCCACACAAAACTTATGGGATACAATGAAACCTTATGTGCGAGGAATTTATATTGCATACCAAAGTAAAAAGAAAAAACAGAAACAAAACAGCCTATCTACACTAAAAATAAAACTTCAGAACATTGAAAAAACTCTACAAACCAAACCAAACAACACCGAACTTTTAGGAGAACTGAATATTACAAAGCACTACATAAACTTACAAACCCAAGAGGAACTCTCACACAAATTAAGGATTGACAAACAAAAGCATTTTGAATTTGCAAACAAACCCGGGCGATGGTTGCCGCAAAACTTGCTCATCAAAAAGCAGAAAAAACCATAGAGGCAATATATGATCATACAGGTGTCTTAAAAACAATAATTAGTGATAAAAAACAAATAATTAAATCCTTCTTTGAGGAATTGTATAAAAAATATGATGTAAATGAACAACTAAATACAAAAAAAAAAAAAACCAAGGAAGATCAGGATATGCTAAATGACAAAATAACATCAATAGAATTAATTAACGCAATTATGAAACAAAATAATAATAAAACCCGGGGCACAGACGGTATACCCGCTGAATTCTACAAACAATTTCAATAAATACTGGAGCCTATAATGTTACCTCTCTTTAATGAAATTTTTGAAGATTCAAAACTTCCTTCCTCTTGGAACGAGGCCTATATAACTCTAATAACTAAAGACACACAAAATAGAGCCTATATCCAAAATTATCGCCCAATATCCCTTCTTAATTCAGACTACAAAATCTTTGCATCAATCATAGCTAAAAGATTTAAAAAAATACTTACTATTAGAATACATACAGACCAAAATGGCTTCCTTCCAGCAAGAAATATAGCAACAAATACAAGGATTATTTTGGACTCTTTAGAATACTACAATAAAAACATAGACAAACCAGTAGCATTCCTATTCGTAGACTTACAGAAAGCCTTTGATAGTTTATACTGGCAATTCTTCACAACTCAAATGGCATCAATGCAACTTGGTATTAAATTTACAGAACTCATTAAAACTATTTATTCAATGCAAACAGCCAAGATACTGATAAACAATGATATGAAAGAAACAATAAACATCAAAAAAGGAGTGAGGCAGGGCTGCCCCTTAACCCCCCTGATTTTTATTTTCGCACTAGAAGTTCTATTAAATAAAATATGACACAACAAGGAAATGCAAGGACTAAAAATTAAAAGTGAACACTATAAACTTCAAGCATTTGCTGATGACCTGGTGTTCATTGTACAAGACCCCTTAGAATCTGCACCTATTCTGATTAATGAAATAAATAAATTTGGAGAGATTGCCAGACTAAAAATCAACAGGGAAAAAACTAAAATGATAACAAAAAAATGACAAAAGAGCAGATATAGAAACTAGAGGAATCTACTAAAATAAAAACCGCCAAAAAAGTTAAATACCTAGGACTATGGATTACCGCTAATTGTAGCACTATTAAGAAAGACAACTATGACAAATTAATCAATGAAATGGACAAAGATTTTTCCAGATGATCAAAGCTCCCACTTTCTATAACAGGGAAAATTGCCGTAATTAAAAGTAATATACTCCCTAGATTTTTCTACCTTTTTCAAACTGCACCCATTAAATTAAACAGGACCTTGTTCAACAACCTACACTGTTCTGTCCGGCTCTCTGGTACACTCCTCCCAAAAATTCACAGGTACAAATTTCAGACACACACACGTTTGAAAATTCAAAACAATGTTCTTTATAATGAAAATTCACTTAAACTAAGCCCTCTTTTGGTATAGCAAAAAGCACTGGTCTCCAAACAAACTGGTAATTTGTACAAGTCCCTTATCAGTTCTGTGATACTTAGCTTGCAGCTGTGTGGCAATTCACAGTCCTTCTTCTTTCACAAAGTGAAACACACTGCTCTGGTTTAGTTTCAAAGTGGAGAAAAAACAGCACACAAAAGGTCAGAGTCAGTAAAGCAGTCATGAAACACAACAATCAGATAATCCTCCACAATAGCCAAACCCACAGGCTGCTATTTATAGCAGCCTCACTAATTACCACAGCCCCACCCAACCACAGGTGGCCTCATTTTCTTTGATAATAATCTCTCAGTTGTTGTTGCCTATGCATCGCTCTCCGCACGCGTGGCTGCTCGACACCGTTCACATGTGGCAACATACGAGTGAACGTCATCTTGGATTCGCGGCCACCAAAATGTTCGAGTCACTAAGTCCAAAGTTTTAAACAAGCCAAAATGACCCGCCGCAGGATTGTCATGGCATTGGGACAGAATTAATCTGCGAAGCGGCCCTGCTGGGACAGACAACTGCCCCCGGTACCGGAGCAGTCCCTCAGCAAATGTCCAGGGAGAATTGGGCACCATCTCCCTCACTCGCTGTGCCACAAACCCATCCCCCCGCTGCATCTCACAGATACGCCTCCGCAAGTCAATGGGGTCCTGGGTAGCAACCAGCGCTGCTTCTGGCAAGATTGTCTGTAATGGGGCCGGCTCTTTCGGATGCAGAAACTCGGGTTTCCTAGACAAAGCATCCGCTCTGGGATTCTGGAAGCTGGGTGTGTACCGGATCCGAAAGTTGAACCTTGCGAAAAAGAACAACCAACATATCTGTTGTTGGTTCAACTTTCGGGCCGTTTGCAGGTACTCCAAGTTTTTATGGTCAGTCCTGACCTCTACCTGATGCCGGGCGCCCTCGAGATGATGTCGCCACATCTCGAATGCCGACTTGACTGCCAAAAGTTCCTTTTCCCAGATCATGTAGTTCCTTTCCGAGGACGTTAGTTTTCTGGAGTGGTAGTCACACGGAAACAAGGTACCACCTTTGGGACGGGCCTGGAGAAGTACAGCTCCCACGGCAACATCAGAGGCGTCCATCTCAACGACAAACGGCCGACACGGATCAGGTTGTTGCAACAAGGGCTCTTTCATGAATGCGTCCTTAAGAGCTACAAAAGCCCACTGCTCCTCCTCACCCCAATGGAACGAGCCTTGTTTTTGCAACAGCCGGGTGAGAGGCGTGGTCAACTGGGCAAACCCTGGTATGAATGTGCGATAGTAGTTTGCAAACCCCAACAACCTCTGCACATCCTTGACTCTCTTTGGGGGTTTCCAGGTCTTTAGAGCTGACACCTTTCCCGGGTCCATAGCGATGTCCCCTGGAGAAATGACATGACCCAAAAATTCTATGGTGGTCTGCAGAAACTGACACTTCTCCAGCTTAGCATATAAACAATGCTCTCTCAACCGGAGCAAAACCCAGCACAAATGTCCCAAATGACTAGCCATGGAGGGGGAGTAAACTAAAAGGTCATCCAAATATATGACCACAAAATGGTCTAACATGTCCCTGAATACATCGTTCATCAAATGCTGGAAAACAGCCGGGGCATTGGTGAGTCCAAAGGGCATCACTGTATACTCAAAATGCCCGTATCGGGTGCCAAATGCTGTTTAAACGCTGTTTATCCCCTGGCCTTATACGAACCAAATTGTAAGCGCTGCTTAGGTCGATGTTGGAAAAAACAGCAGCAGCTCGTAAATGTTCCATTAATTCCAGAATCAGTGGCAAGGGATAGCAATTGCGCACCGTAATGGCATTCAGGCGCCGGTAGTCACAACACAGACGTAAGGCCCCAGTCTTTTTTTTCACAAACACGACAGGCGCCGACAATGGGGAGGTTGATGGCCTGATGGACCCTTTGGCCAGATTTTTATCTATGAACTCCTTGAGGGCCACGAGTTCAAGTTCTGACATAGAGTACAAACGACCAGCCGGCAACTTGGCATCAGGGAACAGGTCGATGGCACAATCATAAGGGTGATGTGGCGGCATGCGGTCTGCCTCTTTTTCATTAAAGACATCCGCAAACTCAGCGAGGCCCTTTGGTAACACTGCTGCGGGGATAACGGGCTCTTGCGCAGCACACACATGACGATGGTGGTCTACACATTGCAAACTGGGAAATATGATGATGTTTTGCCACCACACCACCTGAGGATCATGTGCCCGTAACCATGACAACCCCAAGACAAGAGGGAAATGGAGGCCCCGCATGACATAAAATTGTAATGCCTCCACATGAGTCCCGATGCTGATCTGCACCGGCAAGGTCTGGAAACGGATGGGCCCAGACAACAACAACCGCCCATCAATGGTTTCTACAGTCAACGGAGGGTCCACAGGACACAAGGGCAACGAATGTCTCTGTGCAAACTCCTCATCCAGGAAATTCGTGGTGGCCCCCGAATCCACGAGGGCAAGAGCAGAAATCGATTGAGTACACCGATCCACCAGGAGCTTGACATTAATCGTGAGGTGACGGTACGTTCCGGGGTCATTAGCCAAAGAATCTTTAACCAATGAAATGCCAGCCCGACCTAGTGTTGCCACCAAGCCGGGCCGGCCTCGTTTCCCGACTGCACCTCCGACGGGGAAACCAGGGGCATGGGGACAGACATCGAGGGATCCGGAGCTGTGGTGGGAACATGGGTTGAGCACTCTGGGAGCTGTCCTGCAAGAGTCTGCGTGGCAACAGGACTGGGAGGAGTCGACACCATGGCAGCAACCATGCTCCTTTGTCTGTTGGGACAGGCATGCGCGAAATGTCCTGCCTCCCCACACAATAGAAGCACCGGCCTGTCGCACGTCTCTGCGCTCTCTCCTCCGGGGACAAATGGGGTCGCACAAAGTTCACCTCCATGGACTCTCCAGCAGGGGCAGGATTCACTAGACGAGGAGGCAGGGCAGGCAGGAAGCAACGGGGTACAGGAACCGGGGTCGGCACAGGCATAGCAGACACCCCCCCACCGTGGAGCAGGCACTAGCGTGACACCCGAAACACAGAGGGAGGACTGCCCTACCCGGTGCACCTCTCAAGCCAGCAGCCAAGCCTCAATGGCCAAACAATGCTGCTCCAGCTCCTCCAGGGTGCCCGGCAGGGCCTCGAGCACCAGCTCATCAAGCATAGTCTCTGACAAGCCATCCTGAAACACTTCCATCAAGGCACCCTCATTCCATTGCACCTGTCCACTGAGGCTACAAAAGTCACTTAAATACTCCACTAGAAAGCGCGAACCTTGTTTCAGCTGTTTCAACGCCCTCGTGGCCGTCTGCTCCCACACTGGATCCGAAAACTGCCGACACAACTGGGTGCAAAAAGCAATGTAATCCTGCAATATCGGATCATCTCTGTCCAGCAATGGAGACACCCAGGAAGCAGCAGGGCCAGTCAACAAACTGCAGAGGAATGCCACCTTCTCTGCATCTCTTGGAAAATGGGGCAGTTGTGCATTTATAAACAACTGTACCTGACTGAGGAAAGCTGCAAACATGTATGTATGTATGTATGTATGTATGTATTTATTTATGTATGTATGTATGTATGTATGTATGTATGTATGTATGTATGTATTCATTCATTCATTCATTCATTCATTCATTCGATTTTTATGCTACCCTTCTCCTTAGACTCAGGGCGGCTTACAACATGTTAGCAATAGCACTTTTTTAACAGAGCTAGGCTATTGCCCCCACAATCCGGGTCCTCATTTTACCCACCTCGGAAGGATGAAAGGCTGAGTCAACCTTGAGCCGGTGATGAGATTTGAACCGCTGACCTTCAGATCTACAAGTCAGCTTCAGTGGCCTGCAGTACAGCACTCAAACTGCTGCACCACCCCGGCTCGTGCATCTGTCACCCCAGAATTTTTCAGGCAGAGCCACAAAGCGTTTCCTCCTTGGCAGGGGCTGTGGGGCAGGATCTGCTTGCTGCACCGGTTGAATGACAGGCTGCTGAGATAATAACTCCACCTGATTCTGTAATTGTTGCACTGTTTGCCTCAGACCTTGTATCTCCAACCGCAAAGCTTCAAAGACTGCTTGGATGTCTGCCATACCAGCAGCCAGGATCAGATAAATGCCAGAAAAAAGAGAAACAAACAATCCCAAACACTTCCCTCTGGAACGGTGTGTGTCTTGGGTGGAGGATTATATTGTTCTGTCCGGCTCTCTGGTACATTCCTCCCAAAAATTCACAGGTACAAATTTCAGACACACACACGTTTGAAAATTCAAAACAATGTTCTTTATAATGAAAATTCACTTAAACTAAGCCCTCTTTTGGTATAGCAAAGAGCACTGGTCTCCAAACAAACTGGTAATTTGTATAAGTCCCTTATCAGTTCTGTGATACTTAGCTTGCAGCTGTGAGGCAATTCACAGTCCTTCTTCTTTCACAAAGTGAAACACACTTTGCTCTGGTTTAGTTTCCAAGCAGGGAAAAATCAGCACACAAAAGGTCAAAGTCAATAAAGCAGTCATGAAACACAACAATCAGATAATCCTCCACAATGGCCAAACCCACAGGCTGCTATTTATAGCAGCCTCACTAATTACCACAGCCCCACCCAACCATAAGTGGCCTCATTTTTTTTGATAATAATCTCTCAGTTGTTGCTTATGCATCGCCCTCCGCATGCATGGCTGTATCATTAACTTTTGTTCTGAATCCAAGGAGGAGCTAGATAATTGATCTCCTTCTGAGCTGTCTGCCAAACTCTCCTCCTCCCTGTCACTCATGTCTTCTTGGTCAGAGGAGCCTTCATCAGCAGATTCCACCGGGGGCAAAACAGGCCTGCAGCATGTGGATGTCTCCCCCACATCCACAGTCCTTGGGGCAGGAGCTGGGCCAGAGCTAACCACAACACTACACACAAAAATTCGCAAATTTATATGGACAAAAAAACCCGCCAGAATAAAACTCAAAAAGCTACAAGATCATAGATCAAGAGGTGGATTCGGGTTACCAAACATGGAACTATATTACCATGCCTCAATTGCAAATTTACTGAAAGAATGGATAACACTAAAAAACTCTAGAATATTAACACTTGAAGGCTATGACCTTCAATCCGGGTGGCACACGTTTCTGATGGCAGACATACTTCAGGTCATACATATGAAAAACCTTAATTAACACCTGGCACTTCATTAAAAAAACCCATTATCTCTGTATCCCAAAATGGATATCCCCAACAGAAGCAATTATATACCCGAATGCATTAATCTCTGACAAAATTATAACATACGACCAACTGTTAAATGAAAATAATGATCTAATCCCTAAACAAAAACTCGTGGAAAAGGGTATTAAAGTGGATTGGTTACACTACTTACAAATTAACTCAAAATATAATGAAGATAAGAAGATATTAGGCTTTCAAAAAACCAATCTCCTTGATAAGATTATTTTTGGCCCACAAAAAAAAACAAATATCAAACATATACAATCTCCTTCTTCAACACGATACAGTAGAAGAAATAGTTAAAGGAACTATGATAGCGTGGTCACAAAATTTTGGATATACAATTAATTTAAATGAATGGGAAAAATTTGGACTGTCAACTACAAACTAACGATGGCAACTTCATATAAGGAGAATCATTACAAAATGTTCTACAGATGGCACCTGCCACTGGCTAGACTTGCAAAAATGTATCCAAATTTATCACCACTATGTTGGAAGTGCAGGGAAAAACCAGGCTATATTACCACATCTGGTGGACATGTGAAACCATCCAAAAATATTGGTATAAAATCAAAACTATACTAGAACAAAACGTGGCCAGCCAGGAAGGACGTATTTGTGATGTCAAAGCTCTGCCCATGAAATTCCCTATTGGGATTCCCCATCTCCTTTCCAGCCTCCCGACCGGCCCGACAGCTCCGCGGCTCTTTTGAAAAGCTAACAGCCGGGCGATGGGGCTTCTCAGCATCCTCCTGAACCCGAACACTGACCCCAAACTTTTGCCGAACTTCCGGGTCTGGCGTTCGGGAGAACGCCGAGAAGCCCCCCGGCTGTTTCAAAAGGTGACAGCTGGGCGGCGGGGCTTCTCGGCGGCCTCCCGAACGCCGAACCCGGAAGTTCGGCAAAAGTTTGGGTTTGGCGTTCGGGTTCGGGAGGACGCCAAGAAGCTCCCCGGCTGTTTCAAAAAGCGACAGCCGGGCAGCGGGGGCTTCTCGGCAGCCACCCGAACCCGAACTTTTGCCGAACCTTCGGGTTCGGCGTTCGGGAGGCGGGTTCGTAAGATGGAAAAAGTTCGGAAGAAGAGGCAAAAAAATTCTGAACCCCGGGTTCGTATCTCGGATTGTTCATATGGCGAGGGGTTCGTATCACGAGGAACCACTGTATATATATTCCCTTTACTTTTCTGTACCCTGTTTTTAATGTATATATCCAATAAACATATTTTTTAAAAAAAGAAATGAAGAGGTGGGGTAGAGAAAGGGAAATGAAGATAAGGGAAATAGATTTGATACAAGAGCAGTTAAGATTAACTAAAAGTAGAGATTGGAATAGTTTATTGAAATTGAAAAAGAAACAATTGATGGTGTATGATGAGATCCAATGGAACAAGATGAGAATGACGATGCAACAAAAAATACGGAGCTGGGGTACAAAATCAATGAAGATATTTGAATGGCCAGATATTTGAAGAAGAGGAAAGAAAAATCATGTATTTTAGCATTGAGAGACTCTAGTGGAGTGGTTAGGTATGGTAAAGAGCAGCTAGAGAAGATAATGGGGAAATATTATGAAGATTTGTATAAAGAGGAGCAGGTGAAGATAGGAGTCCTCAATGTTGGGAAAATAGTAAGTGAAGAAGATAAACAAATATTGAATTCAGAAATTACACAAGATGAAATTGCTAGAGTAATTAAAGGGTTAAAACAAGCCAAAGCACTGGGCCCGGATGGGTTTACAGGGGAATTTTATAAAACTTATATGAATGTATTGCTGCCACATTTGGGGAAACTGTTTAATAATATATTGTTAAATCGTGATATCCCGCAGACATGGAAGATTTCAGAGATTGTTACTATCCCAAAGATGGGTCGAGATTTAAGAGAGCCTGGGTCCTACCGTCCTATCAGTTTGGCAAATCAAGATTATAAAATATTTATGAAAATATTGGCAAATAGACTAGAAAATATGTTACCAAAAATAATTGAAGAGGATCAATATGGATTTGTGAAGGGAAGGAAAATAAGTGAACCAATTAGAAATGTAATGAATGTGATGCACCATGCTACCGTCACTAAAAGGAAATTGGGAGTTTTGAAATTAGATGTGTATAAAGCTTTTGATAAAGTTAACCATAGCTATTTATATAAATTATGTAAAGAACTAAATATGGGGGATAAATTTTGTGAAACTATAAAAGAGATTTATAAAGGGAATGAAGCGTATATAAGAGTGAATGGACAAATAACGCAGATAATTAAAATATTAAACGGCACCAAGCAGGGATGTCCTTTATCTCCAAAATTATTTTTAATAGCAATAGAGATTTTAGGTAATAAGATAAAACAAGATAACACCTGGGCAAAATATAGAATAGGGGAATTAGAAAGGAAAAGAAATTTATTTGCAAATATTGCAATCATATTGACCCAGACCCTGATGGAGATGATTAAAGGTATAAGAAATATTTTACAACAATTTAAACAGGAATCGGGACTGTTGGTTAATATGGAAAAATCGGAGATTATGTGTTTAAATACAGGTCCGAGAGATAGAAATTAGGAAAGAATCAGGGTTGAAATTAGGACTAAAAAAAAAATCAAATATTTGGGAATTTGGTTATTGAGAAACCCAGCAAAAATTGAGGAGGCGGATTATAGATTAATATGGAGGAAAATGTTGAAACAGATGAGGAGCTGGAAAGAGAAAAAGTTAAGGAGAATCTCTAAATAAGAGGTTTAAAAATGATGATAGTTCCTAAAATGATGTACCTATTTCAGATGCTGTCAGGGGGGCTATCAACATTTAAGTTTAAAGAGTGGGACAAAAAACTTAATTACTGGATTGAAGAAGATAAGAGACCAAGAATAAGGAAAAAGTGGTTAATTGCGAATGAAAAAGATGGGGGATTGGAAGTTCCTTGTTTGGAGCTGTGTAGGGAAGCTTTTCAAATGGAAAGTTTAATGGAGTTGCAACTATGTGAAAACAAATGGGTGAAATTGGAAAAACAGATAAATGGGATGAAGAATAGAGAATTAATTTTTATAAAGTGGAATAGGAGCGACTTAGGTAAATTAATAGGTCCCATGAAAGGGACTATGGAAATTTGGAAAAAATGGCAGGGGAAAATAGGATTATATAAATCTAAACTGTCATCGCTTTACGTAATAAATAGAGATAATGAAACACATTTAAATAGGGTTATAGGAGAGTTGAATGGAAGAGGGATAACCAAGATAGAACAGTTATACAAGAAGGACGGCAGGCCAGAGAGAAATCATATAGAATGGTGGTTAGGTAAGGAAAGATGGCTACAAATAAATGCTATATGTAAATATGTCAATGAAAGGGAGAATAATGAAGTAGTATTGAGGGAGGAGACAGGGTTAGAGAAAATAATAAAAAAGTGAGGATATAAAGGTGCAAAATGAGATACAATTAGAGGTACAAGAGATTTATTGATTTATTTTATTTATTTATTGGATTTGTATGCCACCCCTCTCCGCAGCTAACAACAGCAATAAAACACGGGCGGCTAACAACAGCAATAAAACAGCATATAATAATAATCTAATACTAAAACAGTTTAAAACCCTTATTATAAAACCAAACATACATACAGACATACCATGCATAAAATTGTAAAGTCCTAGGGGGAAAGAGTATCTCAATTCCCCCATGCCTGGCGGCAGAGGTGGGTTTTAAGCAGCTTATGAAAGGCAAGGAGGGTGGGGGCAATTCTAATCTCTGGGGGGAGTTGGTTCCAGAGGGCCGGGGCCGCCACAGAGAAGGCTCTTCCCCTGAGTCCCGCCAAGCGACATTGTTTAGTTGACGGGACCCGAAGACCCACACTGTGGGACCTAACTGGTCGCTGGGATACGTGCAGCAATAGGCGGTCTCTGAGATAATCTGGTCCGATGCCATGAAGGGCTTTATAGGTCATAACCAACACTTTGAATTGTGAACGGAAACTGATCAGCAACTAATGCAGACTGTGGAGTGTTGACGTAACATGGGCATATTTGGGGAAGCCCACGATTGCTCTCGCAGCTGCATTCTGCACGATCTGAAGTTTCCAAACAGTTTTCAAAGTTAGCCCCATGTAGAGAGCGTTATAGTAGTCGAGCCTCAAGGTGATGAGGGGATGAGTGACTGTGAGCAGTGACTCCCGGTCCAAATAGGGCCGCAACTGGTGCACCAGGCGAACCTGGGCAAATGCCCCCCTCGCCACAGCTGAAAGATGTTTCTCTAATGTGAGCTGTTGAGGACTTAAATAATCGGCTTCTTCCAAGAACCCTTGGAGTTGGAGCACCACCACCTTCTCAACAACCTTCCCCATAAAGGGAAGGTTGGAGACTGGACGGTAGTTATTAAGCACGGCTGGGTCCAGGGAAGGCTTCTTGAGGAGGGGGTGCACAAGTGCCTCCTTATAAGGAGCCAGAAAGGACCCTCTCCCCAAGGAGGCGTTGACAATCTCCTGGACCCAGCTCTGTGTCACCTCTCGACTGGCCGAAACCAACCAAGAGGGACATGGATCCAGTAGACAGGTGGCGAAACTCACAGCTCCAATGGCCTTGTCCATTTCATGCAAGATATAGTAGAAAATATAAGGAAAATTAAGAATACAAGAATTAGGGAAATGGGAAGGAAAATATTACATAAGTGGTATTATACTCCCATTCAACTCGCACACTTTCAGCAGAAGGTTAGGGGTAATTGTTGGCATGGTTATCAAGATAAAGGAGTTTTTATGCATATGATTTGGGAATGCCCCATAGTGCAGGAATTTTGGCAAAAAGTGCAAGAGGACATAAATAGAATGTTAAATATACAATGGACAATCACTAAGGAAATGGCAGTATTAGTTAAAAGCAATGCGATGGGAGAATTTAGAGAAATAAAACAAGCAACAATAGAAAGACCTCAGGCGGTAATAGTTTTGGGTTGGAAGGATGCGACAAAATGGACAATGCAAAATTAGTACAGGTACATGGTGGACCATATTCAATTTGAAATGATGGATAAAAGGATAAATTTGGATAAGGAAACTGTTCTGTTGGGCTCTCTGGTAGACTCCTCCCAAAAATTCACAGGTACAAATTTCAGACAAACACACGTTTGAAAATTCAAAACAATGTTCTTTATAATGAAAATTCACTTAAACTAAGCCCTCTTTTGGTATAGCAAAGAGCACTCCTCTCCGAACAAACTGGTAATTTGTAAAAGTCCCTTATCAGTTCTGTGATACTTAGCTTGCAGCTGTGAGGCAATTCACAGTCCTTCTTTCACAAAGTGAAAAACACTTTGCTCTGGTTTAGTTTCCAAGCAGGGAAAAATCAGCACACAAAAGGTCAAAGTCAGTAAAGCAGTCACGAAACACAACGATCAGATAATCCTCCACAATGGCCAAACCCACAGGCTGCTATTTATAGCAGCCTCACTAATTACCACAGCTCCACCCAAGCACAGGTGGCCTCATTTTCTTTGATAATAATCTCTCAGTTGTTGCTTATGCATCGCTCTCCGCATGCATGGCTGTATCATTAACTCTTGTTCTGAATCCAAGGAGGAGCTAGATAATTGATCTCCTTCTGAGCTGTCTGCCACACTCTCCTCCTCCCTGTCACTCATGTCTTCTTGGTCAGAGGAGCCTTCATCATCAGATTCCACCGGGGGCAAAACAGGCCTGCAGCATGTGGATGTCTCCCCCACATCCATAGTCCTTGGGGCAGGAGCTGGGCCAGAGCTAACCACAACAGAAACTGAATTGAAACAACTGATGGGACAGTGGGACAAAGTAAGAAGATATATGACGAGCAGAATCCGAGACGAAGCTACAAGAAATAAATTGGAATCACTCTATAATATGTAAATAGATAATTTGCTCTTGGCTTACAGTGGGTTATATAAGAAACACCCCCGATATGGTGGTGGGGTATGTGTGTGTGTCGGGGTGGTGGACATTTTTCACTATGCACTGTTTTATATTGTGTGTACATTAAACTTGTTAAAAATCAATAAAAATATTTTTTTTAAAAAACACGAATACAGTCTCTACCAATACATGGCAACCATACCGTCCCCAAATCTCTTATTATTGTTGGTTTTTTTCTGCTTTTCAACTTTTGAATCCAAATAGTATATATATATATATATATATATATAAAAAATTAGTAGTATGTTTTTACAAATTCACCAATATTCTTCCAAGATGATTTTTAGACGTTAACTTCTAATTCCATTCAAAATGAAAAACAGCAATTATAGTATCCATTTAGCTGCTCTCCCCAATTTCTTGAACTTCTTTTTTCGTAATCCATAAGGAAAAAGTAACAAAAGATTTTTCCCTCCAGCAGCAATGCTCAATTTAACAGTCAATTCTCCTCATCATAACTCCAGCACAAAAACCTACATTCCCTTTTCTTTTCCGGATGACTTCCAATTCTTCAAGCAACTCTTTCTAGCATGCAGTCTCCTCGGTTAATGGCAGCTAGCCACCTTCGCACTGCTGATTGTGGAGGCTCCAGGCCTGGTCAGCCCTGGGATTTGCCGACCCCAAATAGGGACCAAACCAAGTCCCCTTCTTCCCATCCCCTTCAGGGAGGTTTGGGCCAATTCAGCGATTCGGTGATTCTTCGCAGGAACGAAAGAACCGCCACTGCCACCGAGGCGCTGACCACTCTCCTCTCATCAATTTACAACTATTGACTACAATTACAATTCAAAATTTGCTAACCTGCTTAAAATTAAATTAGACAACAACAAAAAAACAACAGGTCTACCCAAGACTGTATGGTCCATCTGGAAAATCTCTGGAACCTATTTAAGATGTCAAACATTAACAAAGCTTGGAAGAAGAATTCAGCCCTCCCAAATATACCATCTACTCATTGTGCATCGTACTCATCCTCATCTGACAAGGTTTCCGTCACTCCATCTATGACCCCTGCTGAGCATGCAACCACTTTAATGTCCTTACAGGATAGGATGATTAAGATGCAGGAGTCAATTGATAGGAACCATGAAATCGTGGCTGGAATGGCTGGAAACATGGGAGCCATCAAAGAGGATGTCAGGAGAATAGATAACAAAGTTGAAAAAATGGATGCTAGAATAGAAAATATCCAGGGAGTCCTAACAAACAACGATGAAATAATTAAAAAAGTGAGGGAATATAACGAGCGTGTGGAATTAAGACTACAATATGTGGAAAGCAAGGCAGAATATATCAATAGAAATTTGGAAGAGGCCATCTTGAATCTAGAACTTGAAAAATCAGCCTTTTTCCTTAGATTTCAGAACATCATTGATGAAAAAAAAGAAAACTTCGCAAGAAAAATGACAGAAATCCTAGTATGGATCACTAACAAATCTTCAGAAGAAATAACATCCCAAATTGACAAAATTTATAGGATAAATATTGTATACACACGAAGAAACAAACTTCCAAGAGAAGTTCATATTCGTTTCACCAAGAGGTCAGTAAGGGATGAAATTCACAATTTTTCCAAGGAAAATACCACCATATACAAACAGAAAGAAATAGTAGTCTTGAGATAAATCCCATGAAGAGTAAGGGAAAAAGAAGACCCTACCACTTTCTAACCACTAAACCTAATAGACATAGAATTCCCTTTTGCTGGTTAGATACCAGAAGGACTACTCATAGCACTCCTTGATAACAAATATAAAAGCACGACCGTGGAAGACGCAAAGGACTTTTTTGATCAATACATAAAAAATATAGACGAGGAAGAAACCCGAGGGGAGATAGAAAGAGGCAGGGAAAGTGTGGAAGAGCAGAGTTCAGAAGAGAGCATTCTAGACAGGAAAAACAGAACAGAACAACTGGCAGGGAACTGTGACCGAGAAGGGCCTACAACAAGAGCCCAAGCTGAAGCAAAGAAGGAAAAGTCAAACTAAACAACAAAATGAACCGCAAAAAGGAAATATCAAGTTATTCTCAACAAACATAAATGGACTAAACTCACCTACCAAAACAAGGAAAATATTTTCAAAATTAATCAAACTCAGACTGGACATAATATGCCTTCAGAAAACATTATGTAACAGGCTGCCATCTCTCTCTTGTATTTCCCCAGATTGGGGAAAATATTTACTACATCAGCTCCAATTTAAAAATGGGGAATAGTATTATACATTGCAGATAGATTACACCCAAAATTTATATTTAAAGATGAAGAAGGGAGAATATTAATAGTCCAAATTGAGGACGGACAAAAGAAAATAACAGTTATAGCTATTTATGCACCATCAAACAATCAATCAATTTTTTTTGCTGATTTGCACCAAAAGATTTTAGACATAAACCCAGAAAACTTTGTAATAATTGGCGATTTTAATGCGATTAGTGATAGGAAAAAAGACTACAAAGGTTTAAATAAAATCAAAAACTGGAAAATACTTCCTTTAACGTTTCAACAAATAAAAAGTGAATTAAAGATAAAAGACATTTGGCGTTATTACCATCCCGAAAGTAAACAATACACATTTTTCTCTATCCCCCATAAATCCTGGTCAAGAATTGATATGGCATGGGCAAATCAAGACCTGATAAACAAAATATCTGATATCGAAATTCTGCCAAATATGTGGGCCGATCACAATCCCTTACTTCTCCAGTGGAAGAGTTTTGGAAATAATAGAAAGCAAAGATGGACCCTCGATCAATCACTTGTAAGAGACAAAAACTATATAACAATGATGGGGAAAAAATTAACCTTCTTTTTCCAAATAAATTACAATGAGGATACTCCACTAAATAATGTATGGGACACTACTAAAGCTTATATACGAGGAATCACTATAGCATACCTAGCTAGAAACAAAAAACAAAAAGAAGAAGAATTAAATACACTAACTAGTAAACTCAAAAAGTTAGAAAAAACATTACAGGCAAACCCAAACAACAATAAAACAATTGGTGAACTCAATATAATTAAACATAAAATAAACCTAAAATCACAAGATGAAATAATAAGGAAATTAAAAATGGTAAAACAAAATAACTTCGAATCAACCAACAAACCTGGAAGATGGTTGGCGCACAACCTGGCAAAACAAAGATCTGACAGGACCATCAAAGCGCTATATTACAATAACGGGGAAATCAAAACCCAAATGTGGACAAAAAACAGATAGTACAAACATTTTATGAAGAACTCAATAAGCAGAAGAACCAAAAAAAGAGGCCATCAGGGATTTTTTAAGGGAAACTACCCTCCCAAATATTTCTGAAGATGATAAAGTAATGTTAAATAGAAATATAACACCCATTGAATTAAGGAATGCAATAAACAGACAAAAAAACAATAAATCCCCTGGTCCTGATGCATACCATTTGAAATTTATAAAAAACTCCAAACTCACTTAGAATCAATAATGTTAGAATTATACAATACAATTTTAAAAAATGGAGACCCCCCCCAAAAAAGCTCCTGGATTGAAGCTTACATTACACATTCCTAAAGAAGGGACAGATAAAAAATTTATAAGGAACTACAGACCGATATCACTCCTAAATACTGATTACAAGATACTGGCCTCAATAATATCTGAAAGACTCAAAAAAATACTCAACCGAATAGTGCACCCGGATCAAAGTGGCTTCCTTCCCAATCGAAACATTAGTTTAAAAACAAGGATCATCTTTGATATACTTGAGTATTATGTTAAAAGACTTGGTAAACAACTAGCTCTTATATTTGTTGATATCCATAAAGCCTTTGATAGCTTATCCTGGAACTTTTTAAAAATTCAACTAGAGACAATGCAGTTTGGAGACAAATTTATAAAACTAATTCAATCAATATATAATACCCAAATCGCCAAAATTCTAATATGATATCACTGCCAAAATTAACATTGAATAGGGGTACGACAAGGATATCCATTGGCACCATTAATATTCATACTAGCCCTAGAAGCATTCTTAATAAAAATCAGAAATGCCAGAGAAATTAGAGGATTAAAAAGAGTTTAAAACACAAGTGTTTGCCGACAACATGACCTTTATATTAGAAGACACTTTGGAGACTGGACCAGCTCTGATAAGCGAAATAGAAAAATTTGGTGAAATAGTGGTGAAACTAAAATAATATGACACGTAAACAAGAGTGTGGTCTAGAAATGCTAAACATAAAAACAGTCTCAAAAGTTAAACATTTAGGTCTTTTAATATCAGCAAAATGTAGTTCAATAAAAAGCGATAATTATCAAAAATTAGTACAAGATATAGACAAAGATCTTGAGAAATGGTTTTGTCTCCAGCTTTCATTTATGGGTAAAATAGCGGTGATTAAAAGCAATATTCTACCAAGAATATTGTTTCTCTTCCAAGTGTCCCCAATAAAACTAAACAAAACATTCTTCACAGATCTAAACAAAAAAATTCCACCAATTTATTTGGACAAAGAAAAAAGCCAGGATCAAACTGAAATTATTACAGGATCATAGAAAGGGGGGGGGGGGGGTTGGCCTACCAAACCTCCAACTTTATTACCAAGCTATGTCTTTCAAATGGATCAGAGAATGGATAATATGAATGGATAATTCTCCAAAATGTCAGGCTACTAACATTAGAAGGTTTCAACCTTCAACTAGGCTGGCACGCCTTTTTAGGCTGCGAAAGTAAAATTCCCAAATACTTCAGACAGCATTACATAAGGGATAGTCTGATTGATGTATGGTTACAGATCAGGAAAAATTACTACAATTCGGTACCAAAGTGGGTGTCTCCAATAGAGGCAGTGACATACCCAAATATTAGATCCGCCCAAAATAGTATATCCTATGAACAAATACTTGATTAAAAAAATGAATTAATTTCTAGACAAACCCTTATGGAAAAAGACATAAAACTAGATTGGTGGTCCTTTCTACAAATTAGGTCAAAATATAGAACAGACAAAATTAAATATGGCTTTCAAAATACCAATGATTTAGATAATTCTCATGGGCCCAGATAAGAAAACAATATCTAAACTATACAACCTCCTTCTCGCTGACGAAACAGCCGAGGAGGAGGTAAAAGAGACTATGATAGCTTGGGCCCAGAACTTCGGATATGCCATCAATCTAGCAGAGTGGGGAAGAATCTGGAATATAAATTATAAACTTATATTAGCCATACCATATAAGGAAAACATGTATAAAATGTTCTACCACTGGCATCTTCCCCCAGCCTGATTAAACAAAATGTACCCAGCCATATCACCAATGTGCTGGAAATGCAAGAGGGAAATAGGAACATACTACCACCTATGGTGGACATGTCCAGTTGCAAAAGAATTTTGGAAAAGAGTTAAAAAATGCCTTGAACAAATTATTCTACAAGCGATTAAACTAAAACCCAAATTATTTTTTTATTAGGCATTGTAAGGCAGAAATTTGCTAAAAGGGAAATGTATTTGATTTTATACATTACAACTGCAGCCAGGTTGACATACACACAAACATGGAAAAAACAAACAGCACCATCAACTTTATCTCTAATATTCAAAACCATGAAATGTGCAGAGATGACCAAACTGACCCTTGCACTTCAAGAAAAAGATGATTCTGATTTTTATAGTGCCTGGGGAAATTGGTATAAATGACTGGATGAGAAAAAATATCTCCAAAATCTAAGAAACATAAACAAACGACACCTCAGTACTGAAGAAACATAAAACAACCAGAACGTACCACCAACCTACAAATCCAAAACCTCTTCAAAAACATTGTACTCGGACTTTAGAGAATATCATACCACTATCCAGCAGATTACATGCGAACACACTTCACCTTCGTAGACTTTATATGTATATATATTATTTCGAACAAACTCCCTACTTAATTTGCAACTATATCTATGGAAATCAGACATTAAATTTACAACATACTTACAAACAGTTCACTCAACCACTAGAGCCAACAATAACAGTTGGCTACCTTTGTTCCTTCTTCTTATTTTCCCTTCTTTCGCCCTCTTCCTTTTCTTTTTTATTTTTCTTTCTTGCTACTTTATAATCTATACTCATGTGTGACTATAAGTATGTTTATTGATGCTTTGTTTTTTTAATTGTTCAAATAAAGTATTTTTAAAATAAAAAGAAGAAGCCTATAAGTAGAAACTATCTAATTTTTAATAATGGAAGAATGGAGGGGTATTTACCATTCAAGGGCTACAACTGTTCCATTACTTTTAAGGTTTGGCTAGCAGTTTTTGTGTTATAATTTAATATCAATCCAATACCTTTAAATCTGTTTTGAATTCAAATCCCTCTGTCTATCCACTGTGTTTTAACTGATGGCATCTGAAGTTAATGCTGAACTGTGGAGGAGCCAGGATACAGAGAATTACAATACAGGGAATCTAGATTTCTTTTGCCAGAGCTCTGCTTATTTAAATGATAACTAATCTAGTTAAAATAACACTTGAACCCTCTCAAATACCAGACATGATCATAATTAGAACTAGCCTATGAGTTATTTCTAGACCTCTGACTAGACACCAGCATATTTATAAATGGTTTTCTCATATTACTAAGAAGTTTAATAATGATGGTAAAACAATGTATTGAATATATACACAAACTGTTCAATATATTGTTTTACCATCTCTGCTCCCCTCCCCCATTATATTTTTTCCTCTATTTATGAAATATTATTAAGTCTGCAAACAATATTTTGGCAGAAATACTAATATGTCCTCAGACAATATCCTAAAAAACCCCATGAATTGTACATAAACACCTTTGGATAGCCAAGGGAATATTGACATCCCATGAAAATAAGGGAGAAAATAAATATTCTGAGCACAAGTAAATATTTGGGTAATACTATTTTGGGGGATAATTAAGAAGAATGAGATAGACAAAAGTATAAGTACTCCATCAATAAAAATCTTTAACAATAAAAACAAATTTATTAAAATGAATACTAATCAATAAGAGCTTTTTAAAATGGCAGCAAAATATGAAATAATATTTCTCAATGCTTAATATTAAATAAATATAATTAAATATATTTAATGAAGAATCAAAATAGATCATACAAACCTTTCAAATCTTCAGAACAAATAGTGAAGAATTTAATGTAGGATAATGGAACTCTTCAGCCTTTTTTCTAAGAAAATATGAAGCTTGTGCTGCTTTAACTATTCATTCAAGAAAGCTTGGTCCACAGTAAGTGTTGTGATAATCATGGCCCCGGAATTACATCTGTCTTCTCTGACTATTTAATTCCTGTCCTTCTCATCTATATTTGGCAACTGAACTCATGTTTCAGTGAACTGCCACTATCTGGGATTTCAGCATAATAGATTTGAGTCTAGAAGAACAAACAACTTCTATATGTTTCAAATTTAAATATTCAAGAAAATTTGAATTGCTGCTGATTACAACATATTATCATATTCTTGCTGATAACCATATTCTTATTTATTATTGAAGAATTTTAAAATTTGATACAACTACAGCTTTCTATAAGAAATGTTTTGGATAGTTCTGATATTAGAAAATAAATTATCCTTCATGCTTCTTCACCATCGTCTTTTTGTAAAACAAAAGAAGAAAATAATATTAGTCTTGTATGCATTTTTATTCTAAATGAACGTTTACATCTGTAGTTTAACACTTGCAATTAAAATGACTTTAAAATCTTCCACATGCATAGAAGCCAAAAAAGGCAAAAATTGAAGATGAAAGCACAAGATTTTGGTTTCTGTGCATGCGCAGCAGCTTAATCTTCTGCGAGCACAAGCGCCATATGTGTGCTTGTGTGCATGGAGCACACTGTGAGCACCGGCAGCTGGCAGCACATCACTGCCACAATCCCATTATTTATTTATTTATTTATTTATTTATTTATTTATTTATTTATTTATTTTATTTATTGGATTTGTATGCCGCCCCTCTCCTATTAGTTCCAGTTGCAATTGTTATGCAAACCTCTTGGGTGAGAACTGCCTATCAAAGGATTTTGGCTTCATGCAAAACTGCCAGAGTTCCATAATTTGTGTTGACAGTAAATATACACTCAAAAAATATTATTTCAGTTGAGGATGCTATTGAAAAGTAATGCTAAAAGGAAAACAAATGATATAAGCAGGAAGTTATCCCACACATTAGAGAAATCACCTATCTGAGAGTTTACATCTGAATATTTGAAGATGCCCAGTTTGGAGAAAGTGAAAAATAACATATATTCATTTCATTCTATTTATTTAAAAGATTAACATTGCTGCACATCTCAACATAATGACTGGGACAGCTAATATTACTTTAAAATGGAACAGGCATCAAAGAAAAGTGGAAAACCATTGTAAAATTGCACCCTCCATTGCTAATCCTCTAAACTAGTCCAGAAGGATATCACAGTTGATGGCATCAAAAGCTACTGAGAGATCCAGAATGACCAGAATGAATGTACCACCCTAGGCCACCAAAAGTCACTGACAAAAGTACTATAATTTTCAGAGTATAAGACATACCTCTCCCGCCCCCAAAAGTGGGTAGAAATGTTGGTGTAGCTTATATACCAAATACAACCATTTTGGCTGTCCTGAAGCCCCAAACCTGCAGCCCATTTTTGAGGAAAATTGACCAATTTCTTTACAAAAATGGGGTGGACAGAGGATCTGTGAAGACTGCAGAGAGCTCCCAGGGACTTGAAGAAGACAAAAATGCCCCCATTTTTGTGAAAAAATGGGCAAAAACCGACCCATTTTTCACAAAAATTGGGGCATTTTTGCCACCTCCCAGCACCAGGAGCTCTCTGCAGGCTTCCAAGACCCTTTGCTTATCCCATTTTTGTGAAAAAATGGGTAAATGGCCAATTTTTCACAAAACGGGTTTTTTTTGGTCTTCTAATTACTCCATCTAGCATGACTGGAGGAGGAATTCTGGGAGTTGAAGTCCACTAGCCTTAAAGCTGTCAATTTTGAAGCCCCCTGGGTTAGGATGCAAGACTTGTGGCCTTCAACTCCCATTCCTCAGCAAGCAGGAGAAATTCTGGGAGTTGAAATAGCAATAGCAGTGGAAGTGATGTGCCGGTGCCTGGAGGCTGTTGGGGTCTGGATGGGTGTCAACAGACTCAAACTCAACCCTGATAAGACGGAGTGGCTGTGGGTTTTGCCTCCCAAGGACAATCCCATCTGTCCGTCCATTACCCTGGGGGGGGGAATCATTAACCCCCTCAGAGGGAGTCCACAACTTGGGCGTCCTCCTCGATCCACAGCTCACATTAGAGAAACATCTTTCAGCTGTGGCGAAAGGGGCATTTGCCCAGGTTCGCCTGGTGCAACAGTTGCAACCCTATTTGGACCGGGAGTCACTGCTCACAGTCAATCATGCCCTCATCACCTCGAGGCTCGACTACTGTAACGCTCTCTACGTGGGGCTACCTTTGAAAAGTGTTAGGAAACTTCAGATTGTGCAGAATGCATCTGTGAGAGCCATGTCACACCAACACTCTGCAGTCTGCATTGGTTGCTGATCGGTTTCTGGTCACAATTCAAAGTGTTGGTTATGACCTATAAAGCCCTTCATGACATCGGACCAGAATATCTCCAGCGACCAGTTAGGTCCCACAGAGTTGGCCTTCTCCGGGTCTCGTCGACTAAACAATGCCGTTTGGCAGGACACAGGGGAAGAGCCTTCTCTGTGGCAGCCCCAACCCTCTGGAACCAACTCCCCCCAGATATCAGAGTTGCCCCCACCCTCCTTGCCTTTCGTAAGCTCCTTAAAACCCACCTCTGTCGTCAGGCATGGGGGAACTGATATATTCCCTTCCCCCTTGGCTTATAAAATTTATGCATGGTATGTCTGTATGTATGATTGGTTTCTTAAATTAGGGTTTTTTAAATTAACTTAAATATTAGATTTGTTTATATTGCCTTATTATTGTTGTTAGCCGCCCCGAGTCTACGGAGAGGGGCAGCATACAAATCTACCGTATATACTCGAGTATAAGCCGAGTTTTTTAGCCCAAAAAATGGGCTGAAAAACACAGCCTCGGCTTATACTCGGGTCATTGACAAAGTCACCACACGAGGGCGCCATTGCTTGAGCCAGAGCGAGGAGGCACCAGCTTTTGTCCCCTCTCGCACGCTGTAGTTCCTCTCCCTAGCTCAAGCAAATGAGGCAGCCATTTGCTCCAACCGAGAGGGGAAAAAAGCAATGGTGAGTAACTATTCCTTGCTCTCTTTGCATTGCCCTTAGTCGGATTAAAAAGGTCCCCTGCTGTCAGATTCTCCTCCCCCTCCTTTGAAAGGATTTAAACTGTTTAAAAAATGGTATTTTGTGGTAGTTGCTGTCCTTGCTTGGATAGGATCTAATAATGTGTTATGAGGCAGAGCTAGACAGGAATTCTTTTTCTATCTGTCTATCTTTCTATCTATCTATTTTTCTATCTATCTATTTTTCTATCTATGTATCTATCTATCTATCTATCTATCTACCTGTATCTATTTCTTTCTATCTATCTATCTATCTATCTATTTTTCTATCTGTCTGTCTGTCTATCTATCTTTCTATCTATATCTATCTGTCTATCTATCTATCTATCTATCTATCATCTATCTATCTGTATCTATTTCTATCTATCTATTTTTCTATCTAACTATTTTTCTATCTATCTATCTATCTATCTATCTATCTATCTATCTATCTATCTATCTATCTACCTGTATCTATTTCTATCTATCTATCTATCTATTTTTCTATCTATCTTTCTATCTATATCTATCTATCTATCTATCTATCTATCTATCTATCTGGTTTTCTATGCTGATAACCTCACAGCAGCTAATGCTGAAGCTCTTCTTTGGATACACTTATTTATTTGTTTGTTTGTTTGTTTGTTTATTTAATTGGATTTGTATGCAATCCCTCTCCAAGGACTCAGGGTGGCTCACAGCATATATAAAAACAGAACAATAATGTAAATCCAATTAATGATGAGAAGGAATCCAGTTTTGAAGGATTTTAACTCTTAGGTTTTAGCTTTGTTCCTGATCGAGCTACTTTTTTTACTTTTTAATTTATTGTTAATATTGTTAATTTGTTTACCCTCTTTTAAATTTACAGAGCTAGTTTACTGGTTTTCTTTAAAATAAATATTCTAAAACATGTCTCAATTAATGTAATTTTATTGTTTTCCATTTTTATAAGTTACCAGTAGCCACTGCATTTTCTAACCTCGGCTTATACTCGGGTCAATACGTTTTCCCAGTTTTTGTGGCAAAAATTGGTGCCTCGGCTTATACTCGGGTCGGCTTATACTCGAGTATATACGGTAATTAAAAATAAATAAATAAATAAAATAATAGCAAAGCAGTTAGATTTATATACCACTTCACAGTGCTTTACAGCCCTCTCTAAGGGGTTTACAGAATCAGCCTTTTGCCCCCAACAATCTGGGTCCCCATTTTACCCACCTCAGAAGGATGGAAGGCTGAGTCAACCTTGAGCCTGATTAGATTCAATCTGCCAAAGTAGCCTGCTGTACTGCACTCTAACCACTGCATCACCGTGGTCCACAACTCTTAAAGCTGTCAAGCTTGAAGTTTGTAAAAAGTGCACATGGATGTAAAAAGTATTCTGCTACACTGGTATTTTATTAAATACTATATTACTACACCATTTGGTTCAGAATACTTTTTTCTTTATTTTCCTCCTCTAAAATCTAGGTGCATGTTATACTCTGGTGCATCTTATACTCCAAAAAATAAGGTAATTAGTGTTGCCTTTCAGTAGAAAGTTCTAAAACCCTTTACTATTGGTTTGTGTGCACACTTGCACATGATACTTCTGCGCATACTCAGAAGTGTTTTAGGTGGGTGGGCGAAGCCTCCTGCAGCCAGTGCTACTGGTTCTTAGAACCAGGCCGAACCAGGAGTAACCCACCACTGCTGTCTTTGTACTATAATCTGGTCTGCAATCTGACTTCAAGACTTTAGATAATTCACTTCCTCCAGATTGCTATACAGTATATTCTTCCAAATGAATTTGAATTTGCTTCCAAAAGAGAAGAAGATAATCAGAAGTATATATACAGAATGCTTTAACATCACTGAAGTGACTAATGGTATTTTATATTCAGAAGAAATTTCTATTCAGTTCAGAAAGGCTTATAAATCTATTAATATGTAGAGGCAGATTTGAGACCTTAAGAAACAATACAATTGTAGCTATCTACAAATAATATCTTTTATTAAAAATTATATTAAATAAGTAAAACAAATTACATTAAATGACTAAAACAAATACAAAACCTAATCCAAAAGTACATTTAAAAAGGAAAATATATTTATAAAATGCAGAACCCTCTTAGCTAATCTGTATTATGCCAGGCCCTTCACTAATAGCCCCCAGTGAGTTAGGAATGCAAATTCAAACACACACACAGCGTCACAGAAGAAATGAAAGTAGTTTATCCAAACAGTTTTGTGAGCACACACTCTAAAAAAGAGCCAAATTTCTCTCACCCAGATAACAGTCCTGGAATGCAGCAAAAGACAAAACAAACAAGCAATTAAGGCAGCTGTGAATCTTCACAGCCACCCCCTTCAATGAGTCCACAAGAGATATTAACCGTGAAGTGTCCAAAAGTCAGTAGAAGTCCTGGAACAATCCAAACGGTAGCAATGGTCTTTCTCCAATGGATAAAAGCCCATACGTGCATTCCCCAACACCCGTAATTTATCCCCAAACACATTAACATAATTACCTCTGACACAGGTGTTTTCTCTTATTTGCGTAGATGCCTGCACAGCTGCTCCTTTCTTGTCACAAGCCTGCACATATGGGCATCCACAAGTGGATCCTCCTGTGCTCTGATGTCTCACTAATGGGAGCATTAACTGATGGGCTGGCTGCACCCATTTCTCCGTCTGATTCCTCTCCCCCACTGTCTGTCCTTGGCTGTAAATCTTCACTATCAGGATCTGCTGGCAATAACACAAGCCTCTGTGAGCCTGTGAATTCCTCTGAAGCAACATCCAAATTTCCTGTTGCAGGAGCTGGCCCAGAGCCAACCACAACACCATCCCCCCGGAAGGCCCCTCCCCTGCGCAAGGGATGGGGCTTGTGCAGTAACTGTAAGTGAAAAGCCCGAATGAGGTCAGCAGCATCCACCAGGGTGGCCTCCACCCAAGAGCAATCATCTGGGATCACCCTCAACTCATTGTACCAAATATTGAAAGCAATCCCCCACCCATCGTGAATCCCCAATGGCACGAATCAAGGCATCAGGCAGGTGATCCCAAACACAGGATGCAGACAGGGTGGATACACTAGGACAGAGCGGGCAGTCAGGACGAAAAGGAACCAATAGCAGGTGATGAAACACTGGGGTGAATCCTCATGTTGGCAGGCAGGGACAGACAATAGGCCACAGGGTTGATGACCTGCTCAACGGGGAAAGGGACCATGAACCGTGGATCCAGTTTCCAATGGGGCAACTCCGATGCAATGTACTTTGTGGACATCCACACCTGATCTCCAACAGCCAACGGAGGAACATCACGACGGTACCGGTCAGCACAACTCTTATAGTCTTCCTTGGCTTTGTTGAGGTATCTCTTCACCATTTCGTGCACTGACTGAAGTTCAGACAGAAAGTCCTTCGCAGCCGGGACTGGGGAATCCAAAAGGGTAAAGGGGAAATAACGGGGATGGAAGCCATAATTCTCATAAAAAGGCATGATCCGCGCGGACGTGTGGCAGGAGTTATTGAAGGCAAACTCAGCCACCGGGAGACAGCGTGACCATTTGGACTGCCAGTCCGACACAAAACACTGCAGGTACTGTTTGAGAATGCTGATGACCTTCTCAGTGCCACCATCGGTCTGAGGGTGCTGTGTAGACACTAAACAGACTTGCACCTGCAAAGCCGACGTCAGATTGCACATCGTCGCAACAATGAGGGCCACCAAAATTGTCTCTTCACTAAGTGTAATATTTTTACAAACCCAAAGTGACCTGTGTCCTTTGAGTCATAAGCCTTTTGCAGCACCAGCTCCCTACTATCTGCTGGGACATAAAGCTTAGATCCCACCCAGGCTAGGCTATCACGAATGGTGCACTCATTTGAATGAGACAGAAATCATTGGTCTATTTTCAATGCTTTCATGAGTTGAGAGTTTAGGTCAGCCAAAAGATCTGAACCCATTTGGGCTTGGGTGACTACTGGACTAGTTGAACCACCAATTGCTTAGAAGGAATCATAGGTCGGACTATTTCCTACCAGACACTGTTATACTGGAGCAAGCTAGAGAAGGCATCAGCCATAAAGTTCTTCCCCCCAGATAGGTAGTGCATGGAGAAATTAAATTGGTTAAAATGCTGGGCCCAACGGACCTGCTTAGGAGCCTCTATGTTTTTAGGATCCTTTTAAAAGGATGTTTGGTGCCTTCGAGGAAATGCCTCCAGGTCAGTAAGGCCCACCAGATAGCAAAGGTTCTTTCTCCCAAATGGCCCATTTCCTCTCAGTTTCCGTCAATTTCTGGGAAGTGTAAGCACAGGGTTGTTATAAGAGTGCACAGTGCCGGTTTTGGCATCACGCTGCTGCTGGGTGACTCTTGGTCTCTCTGGGGTTGTTTTGGCATTTTGAGTGCTTCTGGTTGCCTTTTTGGGTGATTGCGGTCCCATAGAGCTCGTGATCAGATAAAGGAATCTCCAGCGCATCTGGGGGTGGACGGCGGGCCCTTCAGACAGCGGGCAACCCCCTTTAGTTGGCATTTGAAGAGATTGGCCTTTTGACCAATCCGGACACATGACACTCCGACTCTATCATGCAAGCCACGGCAATGACTAAAGTACTTTGGGAGTGAAAAGATTGAAAGTGTGTGAGTCTGATCAATATTTTTGGATTGTAAAAGAACGTGTCCCCTTTGTAGCATTGGTTTTCGATTTGTTTTTTAACAGTACCAGATCATCTAAAAGGCGGCAAATGGCAGCAGTGAGTAAGCAGTAATTAGCTGGTATAGGCAAAACTAATCTAAAGTGATCACTACTGGATTTCACTGGACCCTGGCTAAAAAATTGCAGCACCAGAAAGGAAACATCACTAGATATTAACTATAAAGGGTGAAAGGGAATGTGTTGAAGGCAAAGAGAAAGTTGCTTGCTTGGGTCATTTTGACTACAAACTGGACTGGATCGAGTCGGAGATTACTGAAATAATAAATTCTGAGGCCCTCCTACCTTCTCCTTTTTTTCTTCTTCTTGCCCTTATTTTTTTCTTGGACCTACCCCCTTTACCTAATTCTTCGGACATTTAAGACTCATAGATTGAACTTATTACATTACTTGATGTATTTGATATCATACTGATTGAGTTAAATTTTCTCTATAACTGAACTTGTAAATATTAGAAAAAATAATAAACTGACCGTCCCAGAAGCACAGAAGTATACAAGTTGAAGCCTAATGAACTCCTTATTGAACTTTTATTATTAGATATTTACTATATTTACATCAATATTACAATCATAAGTATATACAATACTTAATTAATATCATTTTATTCTACTTTAACATATTCTACATTTTTGGTGTCTTTACATTCTTGGTGTCAGTTTTATTTGTTGCATTTGTCACAATCTGATCTTGCATTTGATTCTGAATTGTTTTTCCACTTCCCTCTTTTCTTCTGATTTATTATTATTTTATTTCTCTCCCTTCTCCTTATTTTCTGTACTTTTCTATTTCTTTTTCTGTCTTCTTACCTTCAATTTGATAAATTTACCTATTTAATGTAAATTTACCTATTTAATCTGTTACCTTATGTAATAAATATCGTATAGATAAATAGTAAATATATATACAGTAGACTAAGTTAATTAAGTACTACTGAGATTGTTACTACTCTCATTAATTGTATATTTACATTTATATAGCATAAGGGTAGATAAGTTATTTGATTGACATACCAAATCGATTGATATTTTGATTTTTTGGTTGATTGATATTCTGATATACTGTTACATCATTATTATTCATATTTTTAACAAATCTCATTGATATCAATTGATTACTTCTATTCGCTAATTGATTTTATATATACTTGACCTTTCTATTCAATCTATTAAGCTTCAAATCGCTCTCTCTTTTTACTAGAATTTACCACTTAACTAAACTCACAATTTCAAATTTCTTATTCTTTGGTGTATGATTAAATTAGATTCATTTTGGAACATATTTAAAATGTCATCCTCAAACTAAAACACAATAACGAAGGCTTGGAAGAAGATACCATCACAACCCCTAACACCTGCCCCTCAATGCTCTAAAGAAACGTCTTCAAACCAAAAAACACTAACCTCACAATCCTCACAAGAGTCATTGGCTATTACCCTAGGTCAGGGGTCCCCAAACTTTTTAAACAGGGGGCCAATTCACTGTCCCTCGGACTGTTGGAGGGCCAGACTATAAAATAAACTATGAACAAATCCCTATGCACACTGCACATACCTTATTTTAAAGTGAAAAACAAAATGGGAATGTACTTTTTAGAGGGGGGGGGAGAAGTTTGAAATTCATATACTGTATATTTTGGTGTATAAGACGCACCGGTGTATAAGGCGCGCCTAGATTTTAGAGGAGGAAAACAAGGGGAAAAGTATTCTGAACCAAATGGTGCAATATTATATTATTTAATAAAATATCAGTGTAGCAGAATACTTTTTACAACCATGTATGCTGTTTAAAACCATGTACACTTTTAAAAACCATGTGTACTTTTAAAAATCATGTACACTTTTTACAAACTTCAAACTTGACAGCTTCAAGACTTATGGACTTCAACTCCTAGAATTCCTCCTTCAATCATGCTACCTCAGGAATGCGAGTTGAAGTCCACAAGCCTTAAACATGCCAGGTTTGAAGATCCTTACACTCCTAACCCCTAATTCAGGTTTTCAAACTTGACAGCTTTAAGACTTGTGGAATTTTAACTCCCAGAATTCCTCCTTCAGTCACAAGCCTTAAACTTGTCAGGTTTAAGTCCACAAGCCTTAAACTTGCCAGGTTTGAAGACCCTTGCACTCCTAACTCAGGGGGTTTTCCAACTTGGAAGTTGGTCTTCAAACTTGTCAGGCAGCTTGCTGCAGGCAGGGGAAGCGGTGGCGGCTCCTCAGATAAAGGCTTTTTCCAGTGGCGGCCAACAGAGATTTTTCTGAGTGGTCAGCAGCGGCGGTAGCAGCTTTCCTATTTTGCAAGCCGGGGAAAGAAAAGGTGGGCGCTCTCGATCTCTATACGCGACACAAACCTACCGAGAGAGGCACCCACACGACGGAAGATAGAAGCTCAGCTTTCCCCCTTGCCATGAAAGCAGGCATGGGGGAAAGCCGAGCTTCTGCCCTCCGTCATATGGACGCCTCTCTCCCTTGGTAGGTTTGTCTCGCGTGTAGAGATCGAGAGCGCCCACCTTTCCTTCCCCCTCCCGGCCGCGCTTGCAATGAGAGCCATCTCGGTTGCCCTCCCCATTGGGAGCCTCACATGCTCAGAAAAGCCACTGCCACTGGCCCACACCGTTCGCACAGAAGGCAGGATCCAAGGAAGCGGCAGCTGTAAGATTGGGAGCCTCGCACCAAACGTTACTGCGAGAACGAGCTGGTGCCTAAGTCAGCTCGGCGAGTGCTGGTTTTTGAGTCTTTTGGGATGGTGGAGGTTGAGGTGACAGACTGACCTGCAGCCCTAACTAGCCCACAGCTCGCTGGGAGGAATCGCTACTGAATTCCTTGCTGAATTCAGCGTGGATCTTTTTTTATTTGTATCCCTGGGGAGAGGAGCCTGCAAGCGGGTCCAGGGGTCTCTAATAAGGGATTGCAGAGAGGCGGCTTGACACCACTGGACTATGGGAAAGCAGCTACCGCCACTGCTGGCTGCAATCTGGCCAGGCAAAAGACGTGGCGGCGGAGGTTCTCAGGCGTCCTCCTCCACCGCCGTGTCTTTTGCCTGGGCGAAGAATGCTGGAAGCACCTCTGTTCTCCCCACCCCGAGAGAAGAGCACTGGTACTAAATGGAGAGAAAAGCGCTTTTGGAACACAGGATGAAACGGGGGATGTCCCCAAAGCTGCCCGCCAGCAGATCAGTTGTCAGGCGGGAGAAACGGCGACAGTTCTACTGTGCGGGGTTTGAAAAACCTGCACAGAGTTTGTTGCTCCTGTCACTCACCCATGGGCCGGATAAATGGCCTCAGCGGGCCGCATGTGGTCCCCGGGCCGTAGTTTGGGGACCGCTGCTCATAATGATCAGAAAATTAAGAAGATCAAAGAACTAAATGAAAGGATGGGGACACGTCTACAATTCGCAGAGGGGAGCACCGAATACATGAACAAAAATTTAGAAGAAGCAATAATAAACCTGGATCTCGAGAAATCAGCATTTTTCTTATGATTTCAGAACATGACAGAATCCGATGACAAAGAGTTGTCTCAAACAATAGCAGAAATCCTTGAAAACATTACAAATAAATCACCTCAGGAAATTATTCATCAAATTGATGAAACATACAGAATTTTGTAAGACAGCATTGACTTCCGAGAGAGGTTCACATTCAATTTATTAAAAGAACAATAAGCGATGAGGTCTACAACATGTCGAAAGAAAATATGGTAACTTATAAAGGCAAAGAAATTACAGTACTTTGCCAAATCCCCCGACAGGTACGGGAAAAATGAAAACCTTACCAAACCTTACCCAACAAATTAAATAGAAACAGGATCCCCTTTAGGTGGTTAACCCGAGGGCATGCTTGTAACATTGGTTGACAAAAAATATAAAATCACATCACCAGATGATGCAAAAGACTTTTATGATCAGGTACTTAAACCTGTTGAAGAATTCCAAAGAAGAAGATAGTAAAGATAAGACCAGTATAGAGTAACTCAGCTTGGAAGACAACCTCCTAGATAAAGAAACTGAACTCCAGAGATTATTATGGAAGAGACGGTCCAATCACAAGAGCAAAAACTGAAGCAAGGAAGCAAGAGAGTTCACAAATTAACTATCGACAAAACAGAAAATGAACTGATTTTCTCTCCCCTACAAAAAATTTAACTCACCAACAACTATAGATGAAAATGATAAAAAGCAAGAACTTTTTGAAAAAGGGATAAATCTTGATTGGCTAACATACTTACAAATTAAGTCTAAATATAAAGAACATAAAGACAAATTCCGCTTCCAAAAAAATAACTTATTAGACACAATTTTTCTCACTCCAAATGTAAAAACAATCGCTAAATTATATAACTTTTTATTAACGCAGGATACCATAGACGAAGAAGTCAAGGGATCTATGATCGCCTGGGCTCAAAATTTCAGTTACCCAATTAATTTGATTGAGTGGGAAAAAATTTGGATGATGAACTATAAAATAGTATTAGCAACCTCCTACAAGGAAAATCAATTTAAAATGTTTTACAGATGGCACTTACCCCCTGCCAGACTGTCTAAAATCTACCCCAATATGTCCCCCATCTGCTGGAAGTGTAAAAACCAACCTGGTACCTAACAACCTGGTGGAGTTATCTATATGCTAAAATATTTTGGCAAAAAATTAAAAAACCTTTGGATCAAGTTATATTGCATAGCATAATACCTAAACTAGAACAATTCCTCTTAGAATTTTTTTTTAAAAAATCTCATAATAAGATAGATATCTTATTATTCAAATTCTTACAGCAGTCAAAATTGCATATGCACAGTCCTGGAAACAAGAAACCACCACAACAACACTAAATATTATGACAAAAATTATGGAATGTGCAGAGATGTCCAAAATTACAATGGAACTTCAAAATAAAGAAGAACCAGACTTCTATAAGGTGTGGGAGAAATGGTACCAATGGTTATAAAAAAAAAACCCTTAACAATTCTCTCCAAAGAAAAAAAAGCCCACTGTCCTTCTCATGTTCCCCGTGACAACAAATGAACTTATAACAATAATTGAATACGACCTAGTATCGATCTCAGACAATTTGAACCCAGATTTTGAGTTTTGCAACTTAACCTTTTAACCTATTTTGAAATACCAAACACCTATAGTCCGTTAGAAGCATTGAAACCTACAACTATAATTCTATACTTTATTCAGCATATAAGGTTCATATACACCCACTACTTCTTTGCACTATGAAGTCATACATCTTCAAAATGTTTGCTATGTTGCAGACATCTCCCCTCTCCCCACCTTCCCTACTTTTCCCTTTATATCTCTTCCTTGTCTTCTCTTTCTGTTAATTCACTTTATCTTTCTCATATTTTGCACCTATAGCTTTTATTTATCTGGACATTTTATTTTATTTTATTGGATTTGTATGCTGCCCCCTCTCCGTAGACTCGCTTAAATATATATTCCTGCTATTATGACTTGCTGATTTTACAATATAATATGTATAATATTTATTTTGTGATTTTCTCTTGTTATGTATGTCCCCCCTTTTTCCTCCTCTTTTTTAATTCTTAATATTCAATAAAGTATATTTTTAAATAAGAGTGCAGAAAACATTATGTACACATTATTCCTATGCTTATGTACATATCATTCCTATGTTTTGTCTTTCCATTTTTAGCAGATATATTAAGGAGAAATATAAATATTGCTGGGTAACATTGTAATCTATTGTTTTACATATTTTGATATCTATATATTGTTTACATTCAGAAATCAGTTAAACATAGGTTTGAGAGCAATCTTAATATATTAATACAATCAACAGTGCATATAACTTTTTTATACTCCTACTCCTTTGTATCTTGTTGAAATAAAGTTTGTGTGTAAAATCCAGTTATTTTTAAAAATATACTTCAATGAATGTAATGCCATTAAATGTGCTGACAATGATAAAAGTTATGTTTCCCCCCCCCACTTCATTAAATCATGAGTTTTCATCAAAGAACTAACAAACTATTTAAAGGTATATATAGGCAGGGGTGGGCTACTACCCGAACCCGAGGGGGGGGGCGCAGTGGGGTAGCGAAAATGGAGCTCCACCTCAGAGCACCCAATTTGCACTAAAAGATATTTAAAGAAAATGCAGGGTTTCCTGCATAAGCCATGCACACCGTGTGGTAGTAAAAATTTTGGTAGGCCTTCACTGTATATAGGTAGTCCTCGGCTTACAACCATAATTGAGTCCAAAATGTATATTGTTATGTGAGACATTTATTAAATGAATTTTATCCCTGTTTACAACCAGTTGTTAAGTGAACCACTGCTGTTGTCAACTTAGTAACATGGTTGTTAGGTGAAACTGGTTTCTTTATTAACTTTGCTTGTCAGAAAATTACAAAAGGTGGTCACATGGCCCTGGGGCACTGCAACCATCCAGAGTAGAGTAGAGTAGAATTCTTTATTAGCCAAGTGTGATTGGACATACAAGGAATTTGTCTTGGTGCATATGCTCTCAGTGTACATAAAAGAAAAGATATATTTGTCAAGAATCATGAAGTACAATACTTAATTATTGTCATAGAGGTCAAATAAGCAATGAGGAAACAATCTATATTAATAAAAATCTTAAGGAAACAAGCAACAAATTACAGTCATACAGTCATAAGTGGGAGGAAATGGCTGATAGGAATGATGAGAAAAAACTAATAGTAATAGTAGCACAGGCTAGTAAATAGTTTGACAGTGTTGAGCAAATTATTTGTTTAGCAAAGTGATGGTGTTTGGGGAAAAATGTTATTGTGTCTAGTTGTCTTGGTGTACCGTGCTCTGTAGCGACATTTTGAGGACAGGAGTTGAAACAGTTTATGTCCGGGATGCAAGGGGTCAACAAATATTTTCACAGCTCTTTTTGACTTGTGCAGTATACAGGTCCTCAATGGAAGGCAGATTGGTAGCAATTGTTTTTTCCACAGTCTGTGTCGGTCTTGTTGAGTTGCAGAACCCAACCAGACAGTTATAGAGGTGCAGATGATAAAATCAATGATTCACCTGTCCAACTGTATCAGCAGCTCCTTGGGCAGTTTGTTTCCTGAGTTGGCGCAGAAATAACATTCTTTGTTGTTTTAAATATGAATAAATTGCCAAGTGTCTGAATTTTGATCACATGACCATGGGGATGTTGCAATGATCATGTGAAAAATGATCATAAGTCACTTTTTTCAGAGTTGTTGTAACTTTGGTCACTAAAGGAATTGTTGTAAGTCGAGGACTACCTGTACTTTGAAGGAATAAAATCCATTCAATAGCTGTGGCTTGATGACAAAAACATTGCTGCTAAATGAAAGAAATTTTCAATCCAATATAAAATAAAAGAGCAAGTGCAATAGGGATTTGCCAAAAGTATATAATATTTAATGGACTGTTAAATGAAATGAAGTAAAATTGGCACAACCCAGGAGAGTGTGTGTGAAGCAAAGAGGCACTTAGCTTGAGACTATTTTGGGAGGAGAATTTCCAGAGCTGGAAAGTCTTCAATCTTTTTTTCTTCATCGTCCCCTTTGATTGGCCAAGTGACAGGTGCTCTAGAAGGTGAGGGCAGGAGTATTCCAGGCTTCCTAATATGTAATTTAATACACTATATTACATCTATGTTGCCTGCATACTTACCATGGTAACCTTGTTCAATCAATTCAATTACAGAATGTGCTCCATGTATACACTCCTACCCTCAAACTTCCAAAACTTCACTTGCAATAAATGTAAAGTAATCCAATTACTTGAGGGAAAAATAGAAAACCTAGAGAGAAAGCTCAAAACCCTGCAACACCAACATCAAAACAATATACTCCCAACACATCCAACACCACAGAAGAGCACATCAGAACCAACGCCCCACCCCCTGAGGTTGAAAATGACTGGACACACATCACCCAAAGAAGAAAAAAATAAACCATCCCCAAACTCCCCCCAACTCCAACCCACCTCCCTCCAACCCCAGTGCCTACAAGTAACAAATATGCAGTACTCCTGGCACAAGAAGATCAACAAACACCTGACAAGGAGCCACCAAGAACCAATCACAACAATACAACACCACCAAACACAGTCATCATGAAGGCTAGCCCCCCTCTCCCCAACCCAACCAAAAAGAAAAGGAGAGTGGTGGTAATTGGTTACTCAATTCTCAGGGGAACTGAACCTGTCATCTGCCATCAATCCAGAGAGGTGAGCTGCCTCCCTGGAGCCAAAATCTCTGACATAGCGCTAAACCTCACAAAAATCCTAAAGCCCACTGACTACTACCCCCTACTGGTGGTCCATGCAGGAACAAATGACACAAGGAAAGACATGAATCAAATTACGAACGACTATGACCACTTGGGCAATACAGTCAAAAAGATAGGGGCACAGGTTGTCTTCTCTATTCTACCCACAAGAGGACAACATCCTGTCAGAGAACGCAAAATCCCACAAATAAACCTCTGGCTAAAGAGATGGTGTCGCCAAAATAACTTTGGATTCCTTGACCACGGTCTACAATACCTTCAAGAAGGGCTCCTAGCAAGAGACGGGCTACACCTTACCAGAGATGGAAAGAACCTCCTTGGAAATTGACTAGCCCAACTTATCAGGAGGGCTTTAAACTAGAACTGAGAGGGGTGGGTAACCAAAGTAAGAGACTGAATAATGAACAAAACAAGAAAGGGGTACAAGTTAAGCCCACAAATAAACCAGAGGATAAAAAATGTCCACCCAGAATCAGACACAAACACCTAAAATGCCTGTACGCTAATGTACAAAGCCTGGGGAACAAACAAGACGAACTAGAATTACTAATACATGAAGGCCAATACGATCTAATTAGTATTACAGAAACATGGTGGGATGAATCACACGACTGGAATACACAGATAAAGGGCTACAATCTCTTCAAGAAAAACAGGTCAAACAAGAAAGGAGGTGGAGTTGCACTACACATAAAAGATCACTACACCGCCACTGAGGTATATCAATCCTAGAAATCATATGGGTTAACATAAAAGAAAAAAAGGGCAATGTTACAATTGGAGTATACTACAGGCCACCAAACCAAACAGATACAATGGATAACCTCTTTACAACCCAACTATCAACAATATGCAACAAGCACAGCACAACAATAATGGGGGACTTTAACTACCCCGACATTAACTGGAAAACAACTCAGCACCAAGTGGAAAGTCTGACAGATTTCTCACCAGCCTCGCCAACAACTTTCTAACTCAAAAAGTGGAAACAGGAACCAGAGGGACTGCAATACTAGACCTAATTCTAACAAACAGGGAAGAAATGATAGAGGGAATAGAAGGAGAAGGGACGCTAGGTGAGAGTGACCACATCATCCTAAAAGTCAACATTGTGCAATCACTAACTATAACACCCAACTCCATTATAGTCCCAGACTTCAGAAAAGCGGACTTTAACAAGCTCAGAGCGAACCTGAAAAATAAATCCTGGAAGGAATTTCTAAAGAGTAAATCCACACAGGAAGCCTGGGAAGTCCTAAAAAACACTATCATTGAGGCCCAAAACAATTCAATCCCCATGAAAAAGAAAAGCAGAAAAACTAAAATGAAACCAGCATGGCTAAACAAGGACCTCATAGACAACGTAAAAGAAAAAAACCCCAAATACAATAAATGGAAAGAAGGACTCATAACCAAGGTGGAATATCAGCAAACAGCCAGAACCTGCAAACAAAAAATAACAACAGCAAAAGCTCAACATGAACAATACCTCGCAATGAAAGTTAATGACAACAAAAAAAGTTTCTTCCATCACATAAACAAGAAGAAGAAAATCAAGGAAACAGTCACTATTACTAAAAAATAAAGATGGTAATGAAATCACAGACAACAGAGATAAAGCACAGCTGCTCAATGCCTACTTTACATCAGTAGGCACACATAAAGGAACCAACCAACCAAGCTACAACTTAACTGCAATAAACAGCCCCGGAATCGAACTCAACGCAGATAAAGCTACTATTAGGGACTACTTGTGGGAGCTCAATGAGTACAAATGACTGGGACCTGACGGACCTCACCCCAGAGTCCTAAAAGAACTGGCAGACACCATAGCGGAACCTCTTCTCCTCATCTACCAAAAATCTTGGGCCACTGGAGACCTACCAGATGACTGGAAACGAGCTGATGTAGTTCCCATCCACAAAAAAGGTAAAAAGACGGATCCAGACAACTACAGACCTATTAGTCTGACTTCAATACCTGGAAAAATACTGGAGAAAATAATTAAAAAACCAGCTTTGCCACTACCTGGAAACAAACAAGATAATATCCAACAGCCAACACAGGTTTGTCAGAAACAAATCATGCCAAACTAATCTCATATCCTTTTTCAACACCATAACCAAATCAGTAGACCAGCGCAACATAGCGGACCTCATATACTTAGACTTCAGCAAAGCTTTCGATAAAGTTGACCACAATCTCCTAATCAACAAATTAGAAAAAAGCAAGCTAGATTACAACACATGCAGATGGATTAACAGTTGGCTGACCGAATGCACCCAACGAGTTGTCCTTAACGGTTCCAAATCCACATGGAAGAAAGTAGGCAGCGGGGTACCACAGGGTTCTGTCCTGGGCCCTGTGCTCTTCAACATTTTCATCAATGACCTGGACGAGGGAATAGAAGGGCAACTAATCAAATTCGCAGATGACACCAAGCTGGCGGGGGTAGCCAATACCCTTGAAGACAGGCTCAAATTACAGAAAGACCTGGACAGACTAACACAGTGGGCCCACAGCAACAAAATGATGTTCAACATCGACAAGAGCAAAGTCCTTCACCTAGGTAAAAGGTCTGGACACACATACAGCCTTGGAGAAACCCCTCTTAGCAGTAGCGACTGCGAAAGAGATCTCGGAGTCTTGGTGGATAATCAACTAAACATGAGCCAACAATGTGCAGCAGCAGCCAAAAAAGCCAATACAATCCTAAGCTGCATCAACAAGGGAATACACTCCAAGACCAGGAAAGTCTTAATACCACTCTACTACGCCCTGGTCAGACCATACGTGGAGTACTGTGTTCAGTTCTGGTCACCACACTTCAAAAAGGACACTGAAACTCTAGAGAAGGTGCAGAAAAGAGCAACCAAAATGATCAGGGGACTAGAAACCAAGACTTACGAAGAGAGACTGCGGGAACGGGGCATGGATAGCCTAGAGAAAAGGAGGGCCATAGTGGACATGATAGCAGTCTACAGGTATATGAGGGGTTGCCACAGAGAAGAGGGGATCACTTTATTCTCTAGGGCACCGGAGGGTCAGACGAGGAACAACGCCTAGAAGCTGACCAAGGAGAGAGTCAACCTGGAAATAAGGAAGAACTTCCTGACGGTCAGAACAATCAACCAGTGGAACAACCTACCAGCGGACGTTGTGAACTCCAATACTCTGGACATTTTTAAGAGGAAATTGGACTGCCATTTGGCTGGGATGCTATAGGGTTCCTGCTTAGGCAGGGGGTTGATGACCCGCATGGTCCCTTCCAACAATAAATAAATAAAATAAAAATAAAACATTATCAATAATAGATTCCTTTTACTTTTTTTAACTGTTTGTGTTTAATCTAACCAGTGAAGTTAGAAATAGTCTTGATTTACGCTAATCAGCAACAATGTAGTTTTTTCTTTTTTTAGGGACTGACTTTGTGCTCAACAAATTCTCACTCTAATACTTTTCCTGGCTTTCTGGCAAAACAAATTATTTTCTTGTTCATGTACTATCCAAGGAACACATTTTCCTCCTCCACCATTTTTCTTTTCCCCATAGCAACGCTATGGTACGGAATTGCTGTATTATGGGGATTGGCATTAGGAACATTAGATTTTATAATGTATGCTGCTATATAGCTGCTGAAAAGCAATATAAACAACCAGTTAAAAGCTGGCTAAATTTTATCACATTGGTCTGCCATCCATTAATGCTCGGATGGAACCCTGAACAAAGCCCCTGGGAGGAACCTATCAACTTCAAAAACTCCCGCCAGACTTTTGCTGTGAATTGTAAACCACCACCCTACCACCCCAATTTGAAATGATTTGTCTCAGGACTCCATGCAGCCAGTAGATATGTTGCATGAACAACTTGGTTGTTAGGACAGCTTAGGACATGTGATGAAATGAGCCTGCTTCAAGAACAAGTCAACTAATATCCAAATCACAGCTTTCCTCCATACTCTGGCAACTCCATGATGAAATCCATGGGAGATCTCTTCCCACAGCCTGCTAGGGTTGGCCATTGACTGCAGCAATCCAGGGGTCTTCCGTGGCATGGTTTCATGGAGGCACACACTGGGTAGCTCATCATATAGCTCTCTGTGCTCTTTTACATCTTGGGCCACCAGAACAGCCTCCTAGCCAGGTGGAGGATTTGAACAAAGCCAAAGTGATCAGCTGGTTTCACATCATGACTCCACTATAAGACCTGAGTTCTCAAACTGGCTGGAACGTACAGTTTATCTTCCTTCCAGGCCAGGTTTTCCCTCATCGTCATCTCATTCTGGTAGGCTTTGAACCACTCTGTTCTGACCTAGGCTTTCTCATGAGCACAAACTCCATGTCCCTCTTTTATTTAGTTTACAGTGAATTCCTTTCTAGTAGAGTCCCGGCCAACAGTTTTTCAAAATATTTTCTAATTATAGACCTTTATTAGGCTGCAAGAGCTGTCAAGCTGATATCTTTTAGATTCCACACTATAACAGACAACATTTGGCAAGAATGCAGGAACAGATCTTCACCCAAATGAACTAATTGTCTCCTGCAAACTCCCCTCCCCTTTCGCTCCTCTTTTATTCCCTATGGGAGGGGCCATTCATCATCCACCTGTGGCCTTAGTCCCAAGTTCTTCAGCTGTTCCCTTCATCTGGCAACACACTGGGAACAGGCTCCAGCTGTTCATCTGTCTTACTAATGTCTGACTCCAAAGGCAACTGATAACTGTCAGACTGCGCTGGCCCCATCTCTGCCTCCAATGCAGAGCACACTTCAGAGCCTTCCCCAGACTCCAGGACTGACCCATGTTCCACCCCAACCTCCTCAATGTCTGAATCTGCTGCCAGCTCTGCTGGTGGGCCACAAGAAACTCCTTTTCCTGTAGGGTTTCCATTCGTCAGGTTGTGGGAGAATGGTTCGTGGTCACCGCTCCTAAGACGTTTAGGCTGCTAATTGCTTGGAGGGGATGTAAAGTTGACTACCTCTTCTTGTGTGCTCTTATACTGGGGTATCTGCATGCATCTGCGACGAAATCCCCCTCCAGTGGTCGCTGACATCCCCGCGGCCGGTCAGATCCCACAGTCAACCTTATCCAGGTCCTGGCAGCGAGACAATGTCATCTGGCAGGACCTAGGGGAAGAGCCTTCTTTGTGGAGGCCCTGGTCCTCTGGAAAGAGCTCCCTTCAGAGATGCGTACTGCTCCCATTCTTCCTGTCCTCCATAAACTTTTAAAGACCCATCTCTGCCCGCAGGCCTGGGGCCATTGAAATGTTAACATCTTGCCCCACCCAATGAATGAATGTGTGATGGATGATGGATGAATCTGTTGTTAACTTTTTAATTATGGGGGTTTTAATCTGTAAATTTTATTTAGATTTCTACATGTTGTTAGCTGCCCTGAGTCTCAAGAGAAGGGTGGCAGGCAAACAAACAAACAAACAAACAAACAAACAAACAAGCAAGCACTTAAGCATGAAACTGAATCAGTTGAAGTACTAAGCTGATCATATTTGTTTCAGAGACAGCTTTCTCAGTGTGCTCAAAGACTCCAAGTTCTTGTGGTCAGTCCATATTTCAAACAGGCTCCTACTGGCTTCCAAAAACTGCCTGTCAATAGTGCCCATTGAACAGCATAAGTTTCCTTTTCCCACACTGCCAACTGCCTTTTGGTATTGGTGAGCTTTACGGCATGTGTAGGCACAGGGCTGCAGCTTCCCTTCAGTGTTCACTTGAAGTAGAGTAGTCCCTACTGCCACATCAATGGCATCAGCTTGGATGACAAATGGTTCATCTGGGTTTGGACATTTAAGCACTAGCTCTGCCACAAACAACCACTTAGCATTCCATAGTCTAGTTCAGAGGCCGACTGGGCTTTAGCAGCTGTATTAGTAGAGCAATCTGGGCAAATGAAGGACTGAACTGTCTATAGTAGTTGGCCAAGCCCAAGAAACTTAGCAGCCATTTTGTAGTCAGGGTGTGCTCCCATTCCTGTATTGCTTTAATCTTCCCAGGGTTCATCTCTACCCTGCTTGATATCCAGTACCCCATACAGTCCGGGATAGTCTTATGAAAATAACATTTTGATAGCTTAGCATAGAGTTTAGAATCTAGGAGCACCACTCACTAACTTTATGTGCTCCCCCATCATTTTGGGATAAGGATGTTATCCAGTACAAATGCTCATGCAGCATATTGCTTATCAGTTGCATGAACATGGCTTGGGCCCCCTGCAGTCCAAAATACAACACTTGGAATTAATAGCATCCCAAGGGGCAATTCAAGGCTGTCTTCCACTCATCTCCCTCTTTAATTCTTACTCAGTAAAATGCTTTCCTCAAATAATTCCATCACCCTGGAGGGGGAGTCACTAACCCCCTCAGAGAGGGTTCGCAACTTGGGCATCCTCCTCGATCCACAGCTCACATTAGAGAAACATCTTTCAGCTGTGGCGAGGGGGGCGTTTGCCCAGGTTCACCTGGTGCACCAGTTGCGGCCCTATTTGGACCGGGAGTCACTGCTCACAGTCACTCATGCCCTCATCACCTCGAGGCTCGACTACTGTAATGCTCTCTACATGGGGCTACCTTTGAAAAGTGTTCGGAAACTTCAGATCGTGCAGAATGCAGCTGCGAGAGCTATCATGGGCTTTCCTAAATATGCCCATGTCACACCAACACTCCGCAGTCTGCATTGGTTGCCGATCAGTTTCTGGTCACAATTCAAAGTGTTGGTTATGACCTATAAAGCCTTTCATGGCACTGGACCAGAATATTTCCAGGACCGCTTTCTGCCGCACGAATCCCAGCGACCAGTTAGGTCCCACAGAGTTGGCCTTCTCCGGGTCCCGTCAACTAAACAATGTCGTTTGGCGGGACCCAGGGGAAGAGCCTTCTCTGTGGCGGCCCCAACCCTTTGGAACCAACTCCCCCCCAGATATCAGAGTTGCCCCCACCCTCCTAGCCTTTTGTAAGCTCCTTAAAACCCACCTCTGTCGTCAGGCATGGGGGAATTGACATGTTCCCTCCCCCTAGGCTTATAAAATTTATGCAAGGTACGCTAGTATGTATGATTGGTTTTAATTTGTGGTGTTTTTTAAATTAACTTAAATATTAGATTTGTTTTACATTGTATTGTTATTGCTGTGAGCCACCCCGAGTCTGCGGAGAGGGGCGGCATACAAATCTGATTAAATTTAAACTTAAACTTAATTTAATAAATTTCTTTCCTGTGGAAAGGTACCCCAACATGTCCTTCATAAGGGTACATATTCTTGACACAAACACCATTCATCCCACAGAAATCCATGCATAGTCTAATGCAGTGTTTTTCAACCAGTGTGCCGGGGCACACTAGTGTGCCGCGAGACATGGTCAGGTGTGCCGCGAAGCTCAGAGAGAAAAAAAGCAAGAGAGAGAAAAAAAGAGAGAAAGAAAGCAAGAGAGAGAAAGCAAGAGAGAAAGAAAGCAAGAGAGAGAAAAAAAGAGAGAAAGAAAGCAAGAGAGAGAGAGAAAAAAAGCAAGAGAGAGAAAAAAAGAGAGAGAAAAAGCAAGAGAGAGAAAGCAAGAGAGAGAGAGAAAGAAAGCAAGAGAGAAAGAGCGCGAGAGAGCTAGAAAGAGAACAAGAGAGAGAGAAAACAAGAGAAAGAAAGAGAGAAAGAGAGAAAGAGAGAGAGAGAAAGAGAGGGAGGGAAGGAGAGAGAGAGAAAGACATAGAGGGAGGGAGGGAGAAAGAGAGCAAAAAAGAGGAAGGAAGGAAGAGAAAGAAAGAGGGATGGAGAGAGAGAGAAAGAAAGAGGAAAGAAGGGAGAGAAAGAGGGAGGGAGGAAGAAATAGAGTGAAGGGGAGGAAGAGAGAGAGAGAGAGGATTTTTTTGTCCAAACTTTTTTTAGCCGCCGCCCCCTCCCTGCTCAATGTGCCCCAGGGTTTCGTAAATGTAAAAAATGTGCCGCGGCTCAAAAAAGGTTGAAAATCACTGGTCTAATGGACCAATTCTTCTCTTTGAAAATTTTGGAGGGTTGCTATCCAAGATATCGCCAGCTGAAATCCTCTAGCCAGATTCTTATCCGCAAAACGTAGCTCCTCCAACTCCCTCGGAATCATAGGAATAGAATAGAATAGAATTCTTTATTGGCCAAGTGTGAAAGGAATTTGTCTTCACTGCACATGTTCTCAGTGTGCATAAAAGAAAATATACATTTGTCAAGAATCATGAGGTACAACACTTAATTTTTGTCATAGAGGTTTAATAGGCAATGAGGAAACAATATTAATAAAAATCTTAATACAAGCAACAAGTTACAGTCATACAGTCATAAGTGGGAGAAAATGGGTGATAGGAATGATGAGAAAAACTAATGGCAATAGTAGTAGTAGTCATTGTGTACATCTTCAGTATTGATATCTAAATACTAGCAATACTTCAAGACAAAAGAGATGGTGCTGGATTTCTGGAAGCACAGAGAGGAACCTGCCCCACTGTATATCAAGTGGGAGCATGTGGAGAGGATTTCCTCTTTTAAATTCTTGGCAGTGCTCATTAGTCAAAATCTCACCTGGAAAAACAACACGTCCCTTGTGGTTAGTAAGATTCAACAGAGACTTCATTTAATTAGAGTCCTGTGGAAAAATCAGATGGAATAATGTCTGATTACTTCTTTCTATCTGTGCACAATAGAAAGTGTCCTCACAATACTGTGTAACAGTATGGTATGTTGGTTTAACAGCTGTGAACAGGAAGGCACTACTGAGAGTGATCAATTCAGCACAAGAAACCATTGGTTGTCTTCTTAACACCTCTGGATGACACTGCAAGGTCTCACTGTTTCAGCAGAGTGAGGAAGATAGTAGGAATGATTCACACCCTGACCAGTGTCTCTTTTCACTTTTACCATTGGGCATAAGACATCAAAATATAGCCAGCTGGACAATAGGTTTAAGAACAGTTTCCATCAATGGGTTGTCAGATTTCTAAACACAATCCCAATGACTCAATGTACATATGGAAACATATGACTAGTTTTTTTTCTTTCCCCAATTACTTTTATAAATTGGGAATTGTATTGTCTCGTATTTTCTGTTATGGACTGCACCAGTAGAGGCTAAACCAATTTTGTTGTATACATGATGTACAATGACAATAAAGGCTATTCGTTGTGGTTTGCTTGCATCCTGCACAAATAATCATAAACTCTGAGGATGCAGAGACTGTGGAGACATGGCACAGTCATCCTGTGTTCCTGGCACCTGAGACTGACAAAGAAGATGAGGGGTCAGGGTCAGAACATTCAGGGCCTTTGGCACTTTCTGAGATGAGTGAATTAGCACTTCCTGTGAGGAATGACTTTGCATTTCCTGTGTTGAGTGACTCAGGAGGAGTCTTTTCTGGATGCCAGAGTGCGGAGGGCATCCAAGAGACATGATTGGTTGGCTAAGAGGACAGTTACTCAGGAGTAGTACTCCTAGCTATTGGGTCATGCTTTCACACTGTTTAAGTGCGAGACAACTACACCTCTTTGCAGAGAACAATGTGTTTCATCTGGCAGATTTTGTGATAATTTGGTTTGTGTTTAAACTGACTTTCTTGGCTTTCAGAAGAACTCCAGATTTCAAGATTATTTTCTGTGCATCTCTTCTTCTGAATACTACTTACAGCTGGGAAATTATTATTGTACTTATCTCTCTCTCTCTCTGGGACACTAGCCAACTGATAAGATAGCTAGATAGCCAACTCATTCCGGCAAAACTATTTAAAAACTTTGATTTTATTTGAGAATACTTGTAAATATATTCCTTGTACAGAGTAAACCCTTTATTATCTTCACCCGGTGGTCTGCCTTTGATTCCTGGGAGGCTCTGTGCTAGAACATAACACTATTATTATTACATCTTTGGCTTAGGCAGTTTTGCCCCAAGTAATATCTCAATCACACACTCCATGGGATGACGGGGAGGGAGCATATAGGACTCCTTCTCACTGAACACCTCGGTGAGGTCCCTGTACTATCTTGGGATGGATGGCTTGGGATGAGGACACAAATAAACCTCCAAGTGCTTCAAAGACCCTCTAAAAGGATGCATAAGACCAATTGCCTGCAAGGAATATAAATCCTTCCATTCCCCATCATCAGTCAGAGCTTCTTGGATGAGAAGCAAAACACTTTTCGGACATTCAAAATATTAGGAAAAAGAGTAGCAAGATTTTAATATGGAGATGGATGGAAGGACAGAGATATAGTTAGATTACTATCACTTTTGGAATTAAGAATGTGGCATAATCCTAATTTTTCATCATTTCAGTATATGATATAGTTTTCTTTTTGATTATGTCTACTTATAATAACATGTAAGCCCCACGTATATGCCAAATCAATTCATTAGTTTTCATGATGGTACCATTTCTTTGCCTTCAGAAGTTTTCTATTTGGAACTCAAACTAAACAGGGAGAGCTGATGTTTCTAATTCTATAATGAATGTAATAAAAGTGCTGTACTACAGGCCACTGAAGCTGACTGTAGATCTGAAGGTCAGTGGTTCAAATCACATCACTGGCTCAAGGTTGACTCAGCCTTCCATCCTTCCGAGGTGGGTAAAATGAGGACCCGGATTGTGGGGGCAATAGGCTGGCTCTGTTAAAAACTGCTATTGCTAACATGTTGTAAGCCGCCCTGAGTTTGAGAAGGGCGGCATAAAAATCGAATAAATAAATAAATAAATAAATAAATAAATAAATAAATAAATAACTGACTTAAAAAGTACATGAGAATTTAACATTGTGAGGATATTTTTTTAAAAATGAAAAAGAAATGTTTACACTGCTGGGAGATTTGCAATCAGGTATGAAAAATAATAGATCACTGGATTTAAAACAGCACTTTGTCTCTTTGGATATTTACTTTAAAATAGTCTTAAGAAATATTAGTGTATCCACATTTAGATTTATCTAGTTCAAAACAATTTGGTAAATTCCAATATGCTAATCATTTTAAAACAATATACCGGAGGCATAACTGATACTGTATAGACATGTAAGTTTAGGTATCCTCTTCCAGTTGTATGATTCAATAAAATTGACACGTTGTGCACAATACAAAGGTAAACAAATATTTCTGCAAATCTAAATGGAGGACATTTATAATACAATTGTTTAATTAAGAAAACAGTTAACTATTATCCTTCAGTTTCTTCATCCTGTTACAGTGAAAACAGCAGTTTCCAAATGTTTTCTATAGGCAGGTAAAGGTCTATTCTTTCTCTCCTTGCTAAATTCTTGTACCTCAGAAACATTCATAGGTTTCCTTATACACACCATAGAAACCACTTAAATGTTTTCAATCTATCTTTATTTCAAGTACTTTATAGTTGATTTGAAAGTTTATTTTGGATATAAAATCTTTTCTAATTCTCATCACCACAATTAGAAGGACTTAGGACTGCAAAAATGGTTATTTAGACATTATTTTTGACATAAGAGTATAATATTATGTTCAGGAATTTAAAAGCAACATACTACAGTGGTGCCTTATAATGTCATCTGAATTCTTATCAGGAATGATAAGGCAACAAATAACTACAGGGTATTCTGTCAGATTCATAAGGGGCAAGCCAAATGTAATACAGTGAACCCTCGAGTTTCGCGTCCTCAAGGATCGCGAAAGGGCTATTTCGCTAGTTTTCAACCCGGAAGTAAACTCCACCATCTACACATGCGTGACCTTCCACGCATGCGTAGATGGTGGAGTTTCCCCGCCGGGCAGAGGCTTCCCTGGGTCTTCCCCCTCTTTCTCTATGTTGCTTCTTCCTCTCTCACACTCTCTTCCTCCCTCTCTCATCTCTTTCTTTCCTTCTCTCTCTTTCTCTATCTCTCCCCCTCTTGCTCTCGAGCGGCCGCCTAGCAGCTGATCTGCTCGGCAGCGCAGCAGCAGCGAGGAGCCGAAGATCTTCGGCTCCTCGCTGGTGCTGCGCTGCCGAGCAGATCAGCTGCTAGGCGGATGAAGGAACCTTCCCTGGGTCTTCCCCGCCCGGATCTTCGGCTCCTCGCTGCAGCCGCGCGCCCCTCGCCTTCGCCTCACCTGGCGGGCGAAGGAGGGCGCAGCTCCGGCCGCTCGCCTCGGAGCCGGTCTGCCTCACTGTCTCCAGTCCCGGCAATTCCCCTCAGCACGCTGCCGGATCCAGCGGGGGAGGGGGGGGAAGCGAAGGCGCGGCGATGGGCAAGGGCTGCCAGTGAGCCTTCTCCGTCCCTTTCCTGCTGCACCGGTCTGGGGCCAAGTGGGCGGGGGGCGGCCGGGACCTCGCCTGTCTCCGCCGCCCGCATCACCCCTCCGGCGGGCCGGCCTCCCCCGCCCGCCTCTGCTGCAGCCGCCACCGCCTCCCCCGACTGGCACAAAAGGGCCCCGCCCGCCCCGCCCCGAAGCTTACCTTGCGGCGGGATTCCCTCCCCCCGCAGCCAAAACTAAAAGCCTGTCTCTTTTTTTTCTTGCGGCGAGCCCAAGCCGTTTCTCTCTCGACCGCAGCCGAGCTTCCCTCGGCCCCCTTTGGCCCCGTCGCCTCCTCCCCGCCTGCCTTTCCTCGCCAAGCGCACGAAAAAAAAGAGAGAAGGCTTCTACCAGAAGCGGGTGATGGCGGAGGAGCTCCGAAAGCTGGCTAGCGGCTTTTCCCCCGCAAGAGATCCTTCATGCCCCTGCCCGCCGTCCCCGGCTTCTGGTAGAAGCCTTCTCTCTTTTTTTTCGTGCGCTTGGCGAGGAAAGGCAGGCGGGGAGGAGGCGACGGGGCCAAAGGGGGCCGAGGGAAGCTCGGCTGCGGTCGAGAGGGGAACGGCTTGGGCTCGCCGCAAGAAAAAAAAGAGACAGGCTTTGAGTTTTGGCTGCGGGGGGAGGGAGTTAGGAAAGTCCTACTTCTCTCCCCGCAGCTAAAAACTCAAAGCCTGTCTCCTGCCGCCCGGTTTAGCCAGGACACGAGCGGCGAAGTGACACCCCCCACCCCAGCACTTTGAATCCCGCCGCAAGGTAAACTTTGGGGCGGGGCGGGCGGGGCCCTTTTGTGCCAGTCGGGGAGGCGGCGGTGGCTGCAGAGGAGGCGGGCGGGGGGAGGCCGGCCCGTCGGAGGGGCGATGCGGGCGGCGGAGACAGGCGAGGTCCCGGCCGCCCCCCGCCCGCTTGACCCCGGGGGCTGAAGGGAGCCGGGCGGGGGGCTACTCCCCCAGCCGGTTAACTTGAAGCGCTCGATTAACCGGCTGGGGGAAGGCAGGGCATTTGCCTCCTCTTTCCAGCTGAAGGAAAAGCAGACAACTGCCTTTCCCTCGGTCGCTTCCCGGAGACCGCTTTGGAACATCGCTTTGGGAGAGGGGGCAACTGCTCCCAGTTAAGAAGCAAGAATCCACCCCCTAGCCAAACGGCTTTTTTCGTGTTTAGCGCTCGAACGCCGTGCTAAACAGGAAAAAAGCCATTTGGCTAGGGGGTGGATTCTTGCTTCTTAACCGGGAGCAGTTGCCCCCTCTCCCAAAGCGATGTTCCAAAGCGGTCTCCGGGAATCGACCAAGGGAAAGGCAGTCGCCTGCCTTTCCTTCAGCTCTAAAGAAGCGGCAACTGCCCTGCCTCCCCCAGCCGGTTAACCGAGCGCTTCAAGTTAACCGGCTGGGGGGAGGCAGGGCAGTTGCCGCTTCTTTAGAGCTGAAGGAAAGGCACGGCGTTCGAGCGCTAAACATGAAAATAGCCGTTTGGCTAGGGGGTGGAAGTGAAAGTGAAATGCCGGCGGCTCTAGCAGCTGCTACAAGCAGCATTTCACTTTCCCTCCCAGGCAAAAAGATGCCTGCATTATGGGCTGATGGGGCCGGACTTCCCAGGCGGAAGGCGTGCCCCTCTCCCCGGCATCTTTTTGCCTGGGAGGGAAAGTGAAATGCCGGCGGCTCTAGCAGCTGCTACGAGCGGCATTTCACTTTCCCTCCCAGGCAAAAAGATGCGGGGAGAGGGGCACGCCTTCCGCCTGGGAAGTCCGACCCCATCAGCCCAGAATGCCGGCATCTTTTTGCCTGGGAGGGAAGGTGAAATGCCGCTTGTAGCGTGGGCGGGCGCGCGCGCGGGGGGACCCCAGCTTCGCTTCCCAGCTGGGAAGCGGCCCCAGCAATGGCGTGGGCGCGCGCGCGCGGGGAAACCCCAGGCGCGAGCAACGGGGTGGGCGGGCGAAGGGCGGTGGAAGTAAAAACACCATCTGCGCATGTGCAGATGGTGTTTTTACTTCCGCACCGCTACTTCGCGAAAAATCGATCATCGCTTGGAGTCCTGGAACGGAACCCTCGCGATGATCGAGGGTTCACTGTATATTCATTTATAGATTTCAAATGAAATTATAATATATAAATATATAAAGGTCTAATATGGATAGGATATTAACAGGATTGCCTTTATTCAATGGTATTTGCCTGCCCATAGGCCCTGCAAGGCAACAAACAATCTGAAAGGACCTATGAGGTATATCATTAATTGTGGTGCCTGCCCTTTGGAATGATCTCCCTCCCCTCAATGAATGGTTGCCCCAAACCTTTTGGCTTTTCAGAAAGGCACTTAAAAACTTGGGTTGCTTTTTGGGATCAGGATGTCTAATATTTTTGCTTGGAATAGTGTACTAAATGTGAATTTTTGATTAATTACTAATGATTATTTACTGATTTTTTAATTGTAACTGTTGTTTTTGTAAACCCAATTAATTGTGAAAGAGTTGAAATAGTCACCTCTATATGTCTGGACTTTGGGCTATATTTGTTTAAATGGTTACCTTTTTTTGGTTTCCTTTCTGTTCCAGCTAAAATCCCTCCCACCTGTGATTACAGTATTTAAGTTTAGATTGCTGTGTTCACTTTGTTGTTTCCCCCACCCACCCTCTTTCCTTTCTTACTGCACACACGTGATGGTGCATTAAGTGCCCATTTGTTTAGAATATTTTTATTATTCAGAAAAGAACCCTTTTCTTTGCATAGTTATTTTGGTGTTGAACCAGAAAGGTAATGTGTATTTTGTGGATTTGCTTTTTGCTTTTGACATCTATGTTCCAAGATGGCGATGGGGGCAGACGCCTAACCACATCACGGGAGATCAAGATAGGGAAAAAGTAAAAAAATCGCAGAGGTAGAGGTAGGACAAACAACAGAAAAGCTAAGACAAATTGAAAAACAAAATAGATAAACTCCACGTGGAAATTAAAGCACGGCTGCGGCTGGAAACCAGAGTGAGCCAAATAGACTCCATGTGTTGACTGCAACCACCATTAAACTTGTGGCCAGCAGCAGAGGCTAGAGGTATAACCTCTGCTGAATAAAGAGATCAACTGCTGTGAGTAAACTGGAAAAAAAATAAGGAGAAAGCAGAGGAAAAAGGACAGATACCCCAATCCGAGGTGAGGGACATTTGGAAACTTTCGGAAGCATCGGGAGAGGCAGTGGGCAAGTGGAGAGAATAGAGACGATTGCAGTGGGAAGGGTAGGAGGGAGCTGCCAATTTCAAACAGTCCATGAGACAGGGGAGGAATTAAAGTGACTGAGGCAAATTAGGGAAGAGGGAAACCTCCTGATCCCCAGCTGATTCCTCCCCGGAGCTCCCAACACAAGGTGGATTCCCCCCAGCCCTTTGGAGCCCTTCAACGACCTCCCTAGAGACCTGACACCCAGCTGAAACCCCCCCCCCAGAGTGCCAGATGCCAGGAGGATTCCCCCAAACCTCCGGAGCCCTCAGTGACCTCCTCAGAGCCCCGGTGCCCAGCTGATTCCGCCCGGGAGCAGCAGAGGCCAGGAAGATTCCCCTAAGTCTCTGGAGCCCTCAATGACCTTCTCAAAGTCCTGATGCCCATCTGACTCTGCCCGGGAGTGCCAGACGCTAGGCAGATTCCCGAGAGCCTCTGGAACCCTCAGTGACCTCCTCGGAACCCCGACACCTAGTTGATACCGCCCGGGAGCACCAGACACCAGGCGTATTGCCCAGAGCCTTTGAAGTATCCTCCCCGGAGCCCTGACACCCTGCTGGTTCTGCCCCAGAGCGCCAGACGCTTGGCGGATTCCCCCCAACCCTTGGTAATCTCCTGGAGCCCCCAATCCCCAGCTGATTTCCCCCCTCATGAAACCCACTGGACCATGCCATTAAAGCGAACCAGACACATAGCCCCAAGGAGAAACAAAAGAACGAAGAACCCACAAGACCTCTAAATTTGTTTTGGACTTGAAGTTCTGGAAAGGATAGCACTTGCTGCCCAGGAGGACCCTCATTCCCTGTTGTTTCTCTGCTGCTCCGTGCTCCTTTCTGCCCTCGGAGTGTGTAGCCTGATCAGCTGGGCGTCGGAAGATGGCGACCGCGGGAGAAAGCTGAGCCGCTTGTTATTCACGTCACCGCGGCATTTATTAATTATCTATCTATTTATCCGTGCCGGGAGGACAGAGGGCAGAGGACAGAGGAAGAGTTTGGAGTTTGGAGTCCTAGAGAAGGTACCCTTTGTGTCCAGTCCAGGAAGATCCCGTTACCCCCATTACCCCCCTGCTCTACGGCATTTTTTGCCTGAGTATTTTTGCCACAGAAACTCTGTTAAACTGGGGCTCGGAAATGCAGCTGCCTGCCGTTTGTCCTTTCTGCTAAGCCATGGTGCCGAGAGACTAAACTAAGTTGGACGGGCTGGAGAACGACTGAGACAGCCGAACTGAGACAGCTAGACCGCCAGACCGACCTGAGACGCTGCAACGCTGAATGGTGGGAGTGTTTGGCGTCGTAGGGCCAGTCGGATGGAGGGACTACATGGAGAAACTGAGTTGGTTGCCGAGGAGAGGAAGGAGGAGGACAATGAATACCAACGGAGTATGCTGTGGTTGCGTGGAGGCTTTAGATACTATTGGGAACACGGAGGACTGGAAATGCTAACTGGTGAGAACGGTGGTCAATGGAGGGTGACCAAGGTAACCAGCAAGAGCATGGAAAGAAAAGGGGAATCCTGGCTGGCGGCAGCGGCTAATATCAAAGTGCTTGACTGGAGTTTTGGACATTCCCATTGGACAATTTTAGAACTTAGCCAATTTAGAACTTGGCATTCTTTTGTTGCTTATTTAATGAATCGTCGACTATTTTCTGTATTTATTCATAATAATTAATATTTATAATTGCATAGTACTAGTTTTATATCTTATATAGTATTAATTGTATTTTCCATCTTTTACTGTATTACATTTATATTCTATATTTTATAAGGAGTTTTTATATTATATATATTAATTATTAAGGGTTGCTATTAATTTTTCTAGAGAATTAATTTTAACTAATTTATAGGGGTTTTTTTTAAGGATGGATGATTGGAATGGGTGTTGTAATTTTTATATGAATGTGGGTTGGGTGGGATGGGGATAGTATGAATGTAGAGTCTAGCCTACCTGGCGGTAGAAAGACGGGAGGGATGGGGATATCGATCTCCGGGGTGACAGAGGGCCAGAATATTCCGGTTGTGTTGGGGAGAGGTAGATATGGCGGAAATCACGGGGCGAGCCGTTCTGGAGGAAAAAGAGATTGCTGCCTAAAAGCAATCCCTTGTTCCGGCCCCGTGAGCTCAACCCAGGATCCTGGTGACGAGTGTAATCCGGGCCCTGGGCTCAAGCTGCTGCTACTCAATGCCAGATTGGTCATGAATAAAGCTCTCTTCATCCGGGATTTGATCCTGGATGAGGAGGCCGATCTGGCATGTGTTACTGAAACCTGGCTGGGCCCAGAGAGAGGGGTGCCTCTCTCGGAAATATGCCCAGCCGGGTTTCAGATACGGCACCAGCCTCGACCCCAGGGAAGGGGGGGAGGAGTGGCTATTGTAGCCAGCGAGAGCCTCCATCTGCGTAGACTCGTTGCTCCTGAGATCGCGGGTTGTGAGTCACTCCTTCTGAAGTTGGACTTAGGGGTTCAGGTGGGCTTGTTACTCACGTACCTGCCTCCCAGCTCCGTGTCAACCGCCCTGCCTGTGCTGCTCGAAGAAGTGGCCGGGTTGACAGTGGAGTTCCCCAGACTCATTGTCCTGAGGGACTTCAATCTACTGTCACTCGGCAGTTCCTCTGGATTAGCACAGGAGTTCATGGCCACCATGACAGCCATGGAGCTGACTCAAATAGTTCAGGGTCCGACTCACGAGGGTGGACACAAACCCGACATGGTATTTCTCTTGGAGCAATTGAATAGTGGTCTGAGACTAAGGGGCTTAGAAGCATTGCCTTTGTCATGGTCAGACCATTTTCTACTGCGGCTTAATTTCCTGCTCCAATCCGCCCGCGCAGGGAGGCAGAACCAATTAGGAGGTTCCGCCCCAGATGCCTGATGGACCCTGAGGGCTTTCAGAAGGCGCTTGGGGTTTTACCAGATTCACTCGTCCATAGCTCAGCAGAGTCTCTTGCTGAGGCCTGGAACAAGGCTGCGGCGGAGGCTCTTGACCGAATTGTGCCACTGCGACCTCTCTGTGGCACTAGACCCCGTAGAGCCCCATGGTTCAACTAGGAGCTCCGGGAGTTGAAACGCCAGAAGAGACGTCTAGAGAAGCGATGGAGGAAGAGTAAGTCCGAATCCGATCGAACACTTGTAAGAGCTTTTATTAAGACTTACAAAGTGGCGCTCAAGGCGGCAAGATGCGCATACCATGCCGCCTTGATTGCATCAGTGGAATCCCACCCAGCTGTTCTGTTTAGGGTGACCCGCTCCCTTCTAAATCAGGGGGGAGTTGGGGAATCCTTGCAGGACAGTGCCGAGGAATTTAACTCGTTTTTCATTGATAAAGTCGCTCGGATCCGAGTGGAACTCGACTCCAATTGCATAGCAGTATCGGCTGACAATGAATCAGTCGAGGTGACTGGGGATAAATGTCTTTGTCCATCTGTATGGGAGGAGTTTGACTTGGTGACACCTGATGAAGTGGACAAGGCCATTGGAGCTGTGAGTTCCGCCACGTGTTTACTGGATCCGTGTCCCTCTTGGCTGGTTTCGGCCAGCTGATAGGTGATGTGGAGCTGGGCCCAGGACATTGTCAATGTCTCCTTGGGGAGGGGGTCCTTTCCGGCCCTTTATAAGGAGGCACATGTGCGCCCCCTCCTCAGGAAGCCTTCCCTGAACCCAGCTGTGCTTAATAACTACCGTCCAGTCTCCAACCTTCCCTTTATGAGGAAGGTTGCTGAGAAGGTGGTGGTTAGGTCTTCAGCAGTCTGGTTTCAGGCCCGGTTACAGCATGGAAACTTCTTTGGTCGCGTTGATGGATGATCTCTGGCAGGCGCAGGACAGGGGCTTTCTGTCCTGGTGCTTCTTGACCTCTCAGCTGCTTTCGATGCCATCGACCGTGGTATCCTTCTATGCCGACTGGAGGGGCTGGGAGTGGGAGGCACTGTTATCCAGTGGTTCTCCTCCTACCTCTCCGGTCGGTCGCAGTTGGTGTTAGTGGGGGGTCAGAGGTCGACCTCTAGGTCGCTCCCTTGTGGGGTACCTCAGGGGTCGGTCCTCTCCCCCCTAATATTTAACATCTACATGAAACCGCTGGGAGAGATCATCCAAGGGCATGGGATGAGGTATCATCAATATGCAGATTATACCCAGTTGTACATCTCCACCCCATGTCCAGTCAACAAAGCAGTGGAAGTGATGTGCCGGTGCCTGGAGGCTGTTGGGGCCTGGATGGGTGTCAACAAACTCAACATCAACCCAGACAAGACAGAGTGGCTGTGGGTCTTGCCTACCAAGGACAATTCCATCTGTCCATCCATCACCCTGGGGGGGAATTATTGACCCCCTCAGAGAGGGTATGCAACTTGGGCATCCTCCTCGATCCACATCTGACATTGGAACATCATCTTTCAGCTGTGGCGAGGAGGACGTTTGCCCAGGTTCGCCTGGTGCACCAGTTGCGGCCTTATTTGGACAGGGAGTCATTGCTCATAGTCACTCATGCCCTCATCACCTCGAGGTTCGATTACTGCAACACTCTCTACACGGGGCTATCTTTGAAAAGTGTTCGGAAACTCCAGATTGTGCAGAACGCGGCTTCCCAGATTCGCCCACGTATCTACAACACTCCGTGGCCTGCATTGGCTGCCGATCAATTTCCAGTCACAATTCAAAGTGTTGGTTATGACCTTTAAAGCCCTACATGGCATTGGACCAGAGTACCTCCAGAACCGCCTGCTACCGCACGAATCCCACCGGCTGATAAGGTCCCACAGAGTTGGCCTTCTCCGGGTCCCGTCGACTAAACAACGTCGTCTGGCGGGCCCCAGGGGAAGAGCCTTCGCTGTGGCGGCCACGGCCCTCTGGAATCAACTCCCCCCAGAGGTTAGAACTGCTCCCACCCTCATCTTCCGTAAACTACTTAAGACTCACTTATACCGCCAGGCATGGGGGATTTGAGACATCTTTCCCCCAGGCTCCTTATAATTTATGTTTGGTATGTATGTGCTGTTTGGTTTTTAATTATGATAGGATTTTTAGTTATTTTTAATATTAGATTTGTGCCATTATAATATTGTTTTTATCGTTGTTGTGAGCCGCCCGAGTCTTCGTAGAGGGGCGGCATACAAATCTAATAAATTGAATTGAATTGAATTGAACTGGACTCTTGCAAACTCCAAGTGGACACTTTCATTACTGCAACTACACTGTACACCCAACATCAAAGAGACTTTCTCAACAATGCAACCCCTAAGAGGTATTTGAATACTCCAACACTAAAGAGTCTTCTGACTACTGCAATTCCCGTGGACATTTGATTACTCCAATGCCAAGAGACTTTAAAATCTCTAATACCAAGTGAACATTGAGTATTCCAACACTCTTTTTCACTGACACACACAAACAACAACAAAGAACAAAACACACACATATACACACACACATACAACTTGAACCAGACTAACCGCACACATGGAAGAACAATTAACAGATGTCATTGTGATCTGCAAATCATGCTCAATGTACCCACAGACTTCCAAAACTTCAAATGCACCAAATGTAAACAGATCTATCACTGGAAGAAAAACTAGAAAAACTAGAACAAAAACTGAACACCATTAAACCTAACAGCAACAACAAACCTCAAAGCACACAAAAAGAACAACCACAACCAGAACACAGAAATGACCAAGCCACCTCCACATGAAACACTCCCCCAGAAAACAAAAACAGTTGGACACATGTCACCCACAGAAAAAAGTATAAAACAAACACAAAACCTATGACAAAAGTAACTCACTCACAACCAATTCCACTAGCTACAAGCAACCACTACCACAGACGTGCGCATCAGCAGTGAAAAGGAAGGGAATCAAATATAAGTCGGTAAGTGCTGTATTGCCTCTGTACAAATTGATGGTAAGACCACACTTGGAGTACTGTGTACAGTTCTGGTCACCGCACCTCAAGAAGGATATAATGGAACTGGAAAAGGTGCAAAAAAGGGCAACAAGAATGATCAAGGAAATGCAGCATCTCCCTTGTGACACCAGGTTGCAACACCTTGGTCTCTTCAGCCTTGAAAGACGGCGTTTAAGGAGTGACTTGATTGAAGTGTATAAAATCATGCATAGGATAGAAAAGGTGAATAGAGAAAAATTATTTTCTGGATTGCGCATGTGCCGAAGGTTTTTCTAGGCACTCTGCCTTGAGCTCCGTGGTGATTTATTATGTAAAGGGCAATTTCTCTCTCAAAATGCTATAAATCCTTCTCGAAGAAAAACAGAGGGAAAGAGAATCCACAGGACATGAAAGAGAATCTAAAGATTTATGGTTTTAAGCAAAGACGGGGATTCTTTCGCTATAATGAAGTGAGCGATAAAGTGAGTATAATAAATTTTTAAATGGCGGAAGGTGGTGACTCGAGCCTCGGGAAAATCAAAAAAAAGTTGGATAGATTGTTAGAAATTGTTTCAGGATTTTAGCAGAGATTTATTACAGTAGAGTCAGCACTGGGAAATCTGGCTTCAGATGTAAAATTGGTTAAAAAAGAGGCTGAAGTAGCTATTGGAAAAATTCAGAAAGTTGAAAAACAAGTGAAGGATCAGGAACAAATGAATTATAGAATTGCTAATCCGGAGGACCGTCAAAGGAGAAGAAATTTACGTCTGCGTGGGTTCAGATCAGACTTTGCTTCAGGCTCAAATTTAAATGAAGCAGTAACTTGTTGGATTAATAAGCAAGCTGGTGTCCAAGTTGGTTCTGATGATATAATACATGTCCATTGGGCTGCCCCACGCAGAAACAGGGAGAGGCAAAGAGACATTGTTATGGCTTTGGCCAGTGAAAACAAAGCGGAGATCGTTTACAAGTCTTTGAAAAGTTGTGCCAGCCTTAAACAAGATGGGAACGAGATAAGAGTTCTGAGGGATCTCTCTTGGGAAACCTTGAGAGCGAGAGCTGCCTTACGCCCAATTTCAAGCCGTTTATATCAAAGTGGAAAAAGGTTTACTTGGGGGTTTCCAGCTGCTATTTTGGTGTTCCAAGAAAATAAGATGTACAGGGCATGCACATTGGAGGAGAGAAAGGCATTATTGGATCAACTGGGGATCGGGTTTGAAGAAGCTGGAGCACAAGGAGCTATGGGTGAGACAAAAGAAGCAGAAAGGAGATCTTTTCAGCGGTCATAGTACTCCAGACGAGGAGGAAAGACAAAGAGGGGAGCAGCTGAAGGAGTTAACTGGACAGATGGAGGCCATTAGAAGGGAGCAGAGGAAAACAAGAGCTCAGCATGAGAAGAAAGAGAAAAAGTGACCTTTTTGGCCACCCCCTTATTTTTCAGAGATGTCTTTGGAATGTAGTATATGTGTTATTCTGTGGAGGGAGGGGAGAAGGAGAAGGGAAAATGGTAAAGGAAGTTTAAGGGGGAAAAAGTTAAAGAAGTTAAAGAAGGAATTATCTAAATGAGAAGGGAGGATGGGAGGGGAATTTTTCTCTTTTATTACATTTAAAAGTGATTGAAAGTGGAACTCAGTAGTGTGGGAACGCAATGAAGAGAATGTGCCTCATAATTGCACAAGGGTTTTTCTTGTCCTCCCCCCTTTTGGTGGGGGGAGCACGGGGGGAGGCACATTGGGGGGGGTGACAGGGGTAAGGAAGTGGAAAAAAATTAAACCAAGGGCAAAACAAGAGGGTGAAAGGGTCATTTTTGTATATTATGATTGAGTGTAAGATAATGGTTTTAAATGTGAATGGTTTAGGATCAGATTTGAAACGTTTTAGGATATTAAGGATGACTAAGCAACGTAAGGTGGATATTATGATTTTGACAGAAACACAAAAAAGACGGGGAGGAAGGGATAAATTGATTAATTATAGAAATTGGAAATGGGTATATGAATCGAGAGGAATACAAAATAGTAGAGGTACGGTGATTCTTATTCATCAGAGGGTTCCTTTCTAAGAGGTTGGAGTTCAGAAAGATATAGAAGGAAGGTGGTTATTTGTTAAAGGGAAAATTAATCAAAAGAAGTTGACATTAGCAGCAATTTATGCCCCGAATACAAAAACAAAACAATTTATAATAAATACTAAGAGGAAGTTAGATAACTTTATGGAGGGCTCAACTTTTTTGGCAGGAGATTTTAATATGCAATTAACAAATGGGATTGGAAACAGTAGGACGTTACATTTAAATAGACTTAATATGGTGGATCTTCATGCAGATATTCCAAATAGAACTACAAATTATTCAGCAAGATATCATACATTTAGCTGCATTGATTATATATTAATGAATGGGGTGGGGCAATATACAAGTTCAAAAAGTAGATATTAAAAGTATTTGGTTATCAGATCATGCCCCACTATTGGCAGAATTGGAAATAGATCAGGAACGCAATCAAATAATTTGGAGATATAATGCAGTTGTAACTGCTAGTGAACAAGATAAAGATAAATTGCAGAGTTATGTGAATATTTTAGAATTATTGATGTGGGTGGTATTAAATAATCAATTGTGTGGGATGCATGTAAGGCCTTTATGAGGGGACAATGTATATGTATGGAAGCAGATATTAGGAAGAGGTGGGGTAGAGAAAGGGAAATGAAGATAAGGGAAATAGATTTGATACAAGAGCTGTTAAGATTAACTAAAAGTAGAGATTGGAATAGTTTATTGATATTGAAAAAGAAACAATTGATGGTATATGATGAGATCCAATGGAACAAGATGAGAATGACGATGCGACAAAAAACATTGAGTTGGGGGACAAAATCAATGCAGCAAATGGCCAGATATTTGAAGAAGAGAAAAGAAAACTCATGTATATTAGCACTGAGAGACTCTAGTGGAGAGGTTAGATATGGTAAAGAGCAGCTAGAGAAGATAACGAGGAAATATTATGAAGATTTGTATAAAGAGGAGCAGGTTAAGATAGGAGTCTTCAATGTTGGGAAAATAGTAAGTAAAGAAGATAAACAAGCCAAAGCACTGGGCTCAAATGGGTTTAAGGGGAATTTTATAAAACCTATATGAATGTATTGTTGCTGCATTTGGGGAAACTGTTTAATAATATATTGTTAAATCATGATATCCCGCAGACATGAAAGCTTTCAGAGATTGTTACTATCCCAAAGATGGATCGAGATTTAAGAGAGCCTGGGTCCTACCGTCCTATCAGTTTGGCAAATCAAGATTATAAAATATTCATGAAAATATTGGCAAATAGACTAGAAAATATTTTACCAAAAATAATTGAAGACGATCAATATGGATTTGTGAAGAGAAGGAAAATAAGTGAACCAATTAGAAATGTAATGAATGTGATATACCATGCTACCATCACTAACCATAGCTATTTATATAAATTATGTAAGGAACTAAATATGGGGGATAAATTTTGTGAAACTATAAGAGAGATTTATAAAGGAAATGAAGCGTATACAAGGGTGAATGGACAAAGAACGCAGAGAATTAAAATTAAAATATTAAACGGCACCAGGGATGTCCTTTATCTCCAAAATTATTTGTAATAGCAATAGAGATTTTAGCTAATAAGATAAGACAAGATAACACTTGGGAAGGATATAAAGTATGGGAATTAGAAATGAAATTAAACTTATTTGCAGATGATGCAATTATATTGAGCCAGACCCCGATGGAGATGATTAAAAGTATAAGAAATATTTTACAAGACTTTAAACAGGAATCGGAACTGTCAGTTAATATGGAAAAATCTGAGATTATGTGTTTAAGTACAGGTCCGAGAGAGCAGATAGAAATTAGGAAAGAATCAGGGTTGAAATTAGAACTAAAAAAATTAAATATTTGGGAATTTGGTTATTGAGAAACCCAGCAAAAATTGAGGCGGCGAATTATAGATTAATATGGAGGAAAATATTGAAACAGATGAGGAGCTGGAAAGAGAAAAAGCTAAGGATAATCTCTAAAATAAGAGCTTTAAAAATGATGATAGTTCCCAAAATGATGTACCTATTTCAGGTGCTGTCAGGGGCACCGTTCCCCGTAAGCTGCGCGCATGAGCAATAGCGCAGGGGGAAATAGGCCCCTGCGCACCAATCAGAATCCTAGCGCAGAGGGAGGTAAGCCAATCAAATGGCTTCTCTCCTCAGTGTGAGAATTTTCGGGCGCGCACCCTATTTAAGCCTCGGCCAGCAGCCGAAGAGGCTTTCGTTTGGGAGCTCCCCGGACCGGAGGTTAAGGTAAGTGATGGAATGAATGGAAGATTGATTATTTGAAGTGTCACATCAGTCAAAAGATCCACCTGGAGTCGGTCACCAAATTACAATACCAGAAAGTTGGAGGGCTGCAGAGGCTGCTAACTGAAAATGCAGCAGACATGGCAAACAGGAAAGAAGGTGCCTTGCGAAGAAATGCCAGGCCAGAGCAGGTCAAAATTTTTATTGACAATGTGTTGCTGGCCATAAAAATGAATTCATCGATGTTATCAGTCCAAGACATACATGACCATATAGGAAAGTATGTTTCCATTCCAGAGAGCTGGCGCAGCAAGAATTATGCCTTTGAGTTTGTAGAGTGCATGAGCGTAATTGTTAAGAGGGAAGTATTGCATGAACTACGTAATGCCAATTGCCATACTCTTATTGTCGATGAAAGCACTGATTTAACACTCACCAAAATGTTGATTTTGTATGCCAAATTCCACCCACCTAATGCCACAATTTATAAGACCATGTTTATAGGAATTTTACAGTTGTCAGCATGCAACAGCACAGCAATCACAACAGCCATAAAAGAGTTCTAAGCTGCGAACAACATCGACATTCAAAAGATGGTCATGCTTACGTCAGATGGTGCTTCTGTGATGCTGGGCAAGAATAATGGTGTGGCTACACAGCTTCATCGAGATGTGTCCCATTTGCTAGAACAGCACTGTGTGGCACACCGAGAAGACCTTGGGATTGATGATGCGTGTAAGGATATCCCACTGATGAGGGACATTGAGGCTTTACTGCGAACTGTCTACGGTATATTCGCCTGCTCCACTCTGAAGAAACAAGCATTTATGGAACTAGCAAACATTATGGAATGTGAATCAGTAGCCTTCAGAGCTTTGAATGAGATACGATGGCTTTCCAGACATTTCGCATTGCGAGCATTAATGAGAAACATTCCAGTTTTGATTGAGTACTGTAAGGAACAAGTAGAACAATACAAGGATCCAGCAGCCTGTAAATATTGCTACAAAAAGTTGACAAATACACAGATTCGTGCTGCACTGATCGTGTTTGATGACGTTGTTTGCGAATTGGCTGAGTTGAACAAACTGTTGCAAAGAAGCAACCTGACACCAATTGAAGCTGCTGAGTTTGTGAAGGCCAGAACATACAAGCTTCGTCTTCAGTATTTAGGCGAAACAGCTCACTGGAATGAAAAAGCTCGTGAATATATCCAAAGCAACCCAGGCATTAACATGACTGCCATACTGAAATTTATTGAACGTTTGTGCTTCCATCTTGACAGTCGCTTTCCAGACAATGAGCTGGCTGATTGGAATATATTTGGCACTGCTGCTCTGTCAAAGGTGACCTCTTTTAATTTTGGGGAAACGGAAATTGCAACCCTGGTTGGAAAATTCCAGCATTTCTTTGATGATTTTGATGAAGTCGACATCACATCAGCTGTACAGAAACAATATTGTGACTTCAGATTTCTGATCTCAGAGAAATTCAAGTCTGGATCAATGCACTCATTCAATGATGTGGTGCAGGTTGCACTGAGAGAGAAACAGTTTGAAATGCTGTCACGTCTGCTGGATATTTGCGCAACATTTCAAGCATCAAGTGCTGCTTGTGAGCGAGGTTTCAGCCTGATGAATGCCATCAAGACCAAAGCTCGTAATCAGTTGCAATCTGAGCACTTGGATATGCTGATGCGAATCCACTCTTACCAGACTTCAGAGAAACAGATCAATCTTGACAAAGTGTACTCAGAATGGTCATCAATGAAAGACAGACGTCAGAATCTCTAAGGTGAGCCATACTTTCATTGATTAACCAGTTTTCAAATAACACTGATTCCTTTTTTGACTTATAGTTAAAAACATCTATGAAAATGTTGGATGTAAATAGTTAATATTTTTTATCTTACAGATTGATCTTGGCAAAGATGGAGTGGACAAAGACTACAATGGAATGGACAAAGACAACAATGGAATGGACAAAGACAAGGACTTATAGTTAAAAATATCGATGAATATGTTGGATGTAAATAGTTAATATTTTTATCTTACAGATTGATCTTGGCAAGGATGGAGTGGACAAAGACTACAATGGAATGGACAAAGACAACAATGGAATGGGCAAAGACAAGGACTTATAGTTAAAAACATCGATGAATATGTTGTATGTAAATAGTTAATATTTTTATCTTACAGATTGATCTCGGCAAAGATGGAGTGGACAAAGACTACAATGGAGTGGACAAAGACTACAATGGAATGGACAAAGACAACAATGGAATGGACAAAGACAAGGACTTATAGTTAAAAACATCTATGAATATGTTGGATGTAAATAGTTAATATTTTTTATCTTACAGATTGATCTCGGCAAAGATGGAGTGGACAAAGACTACAATGGAGTGGACAAAGACAACAATGGAATGGACAAAGACAAGGATTTATAGTTAAAAATATCTATGAATATGTTGGATGTAAATAGTTAATATTTTTTATCTTACAGATTGATCTTGGCAAAGATGGAGTGGACAAAGACAAGGATGGTTTGGACAAGGCAAGGATGGAATGGTCATCATCAATGAGAGACAGCTGTGAGCCATACTAAGGTGAGCCACAATTTCATTGATTAACCAGTTTTCAAATGACACTGATTTTTTGACTTATAGTTAAATACATCTATGAATATGTTGGATGTTAATAGTTAATGTTTTTGATATGACACATTGATCTTGACAAAGATGGAGTGGACAAAGGCAAGGATGGAGTGGACAAAGGCAAGGATGGAGTGGACAAAGACAAGGATGGAGTGGATAAAGACAACGATGGAATGGTCATCATCAATGAGAGACAGACGTGAGAAACCGTAAGACGAGCCAGACTTTTTTGACTTATAATTACATACATTTATGAATATATTGGATGTTGATAAATAATTAATGTTTTTGATCTGACAGAGTAAACTTAAAGTTGGTAGTGAAAATTATTTATTTATTTATTTATTTATTTATTTAATTTGGCTTCTATGCCGCCCAGTCCCGAAGGACTCACCTAATGTGCTGCTCAGACACTATACTTTTTCGCCCACACCGAAAAAAAATTAGAGGGAACATTGGTCAGGGGGGCAATCAGCATTTAAGTTTAAAGAGTGGGACAAAAAACTTAATTATTGGATTGAAGAAGAGACCAAGAATAAGGAAAAAGTGGTTAATTGCGAACAAAAAAGAGGGGGGATGGAGAGTTCCTTGTTTGAGGAAGCTTGTTTGGGAGTTCCTTGTATAGGGAAGCTTTTCAAATGGAAAAGTTAATGGAGTTGCAATTATTTGAAAACAAATGGGTGAAATTGGAAAAACAGATAAACGGGATAAAGAATAGAGAATTAATTTTCACAAAGTGGAATAGGAGCGACTTAGGTAAATTAATAGGTCCCATGAAAGGGACTATGGAAATTTGGAAAAAATGGCAGGGGAAAATAGAATTATATAAATCTAAACTGTCATTGCATTATGTAATAAATAGAAACAATGAAACAAATTTAAATAGGGTTATAGGAGAGTTGAAGGGAAGAGGGATAACTAAGATAGAACAGTTATATGAGAAGGATGGCAGGCCAAGTAGAAACCGTATAGAATGGTGGTTAGGTAAGTGAATATGGCTACAAATAAATGCAATATGTAAATATCTCAATGAAAGGGAGAATAAAGAAGTAGTATTGAGGGAGGAGACAGGGTTAGAGAAAATAATAAGAGAAAAAAATGAGGGTATGAAGGTGCAAACAACCAATATATATAAGTTGCTAGTGCAGTCAGATGGGGACACGATTCAAGGATTGACTAAATGGTGGCAAAACGAAATACAAGTAGAGGTATAAGAGATGGAAAATACAGTAGAAAATATAAGGAAAATTAAGAATACAAGAATTAGGGAAATGAGAAGGAAAATATTACATAATTGGTATTATACTCCCGTTCAACTAGCACACTTTTAGCAGAATGTCTGGGGTATTTGTTGGCACAGGTGTCAAGATAAAGGAGTGTTTCTGCATATGTTTTGGGAATGCCCGATAGTGCAGGAATTTTGGCAAAAAGTGCAAGAGGACATTAATAGAATGTTAAATATACAATGGACAATCACTAAGAAAATGGCAGTATTAGTTAAAAGCAATGCGATGGGAGAATTTAGAGAAATAAAACAAGCAGCAATAGAAAGCGCTCGGGCGGTAATAGTTTTGGGTTGGAATGATGCAACGAGTTTGCATGTGGGAACAAATGACACAAGAAAAGACCTAAGGACAACAATAAGGGACTATGACCAACTGGGCAACAAAGCCAAAGACATGGGTGCACAGGTAGTTTTTTCATCCATACTACCTACAAGAGGACAGCACTTGACAAGAGAATGAAAAATTCTGCAATTGAACCACTGGCTAAAAGGTTGGTGTCGCCAAAGAAACTTTGGATTTTTTTATCTTGGACTACACTTTCTCCAGGATGGTCTTCTAGGTAGGGATGGGTTACACCTCACCAAGACTGGGAAGAATGTCCTTGGAAACCATCTAGCCCAATTCGTCAGATGGGCTTTAAACTAACACCATGTGGGTGGGCAACCATATTCCAGAACCTAACACCAATCAGGGCCCCTCAGCAAGCAAGGTCAACAACGAACTAAAAAGGGAAGGGAAGGGAGACACACACAAACACCAATCAGAAGACACCAAGGGTCCTCCCAAAAACAGGCACAAAGAACTCAAATGCCTTTATATCAATGCACAAAGACTGGAGAACAAGCAGGGTGAACTAGAAATTCTAATCCATGAAGGCAAATACGACATAGTTGGAATCACTGAAACCTGGTGGGACGAAACACACAACTGGAATATACAGATTAAAGGATACAAACTTTTTTTAAAAAACCAGATCACACAAAAAAGGAGGAAGTACATAAAAGACCACTACAACTTCACAGAGATACAAGCTACAAAAGAAGAAAACCCTCTAGAAAGCTTATGGGTCAACATTAAAGAAAAAAAGTGCAATACAACAATTGGTGTGTACTACAGACCACCAAACCAAACAGAAACAATGGACAGCCTTTTCAACAACCAAATGACACACATGTGCAAGAAAAACAACCCACTAATAATGGGAGACTTTAATTACCTGGGCATAAATTGGAAAAATAATTCCGCACCAAGCGAAAAATCAAACAAATTTCTGGCATGCCTTCCAGACAACTTCATAGTCCAAAAACTAGAGGAGGGAACTAGAGGGGCAGCCATACTAGACCTAATTCTCACAAACAGAAAAGAAGTGATAATAGGGTCGAAACAGATGGAGTGCTGGGTGAAAGCAACCACGACATCCTCAAGTTCAATATAATAGCAACACAAACAATTGGACCCAACAACACCAAAATCCCAGATTTTAAGAAAGCAAACTTCAATAAACTCAGAAAAAACTTGAGAGTGATCCCTTGGACAACAGCCCTGAAAGGCAAAACCACGCAAGAAGCTTGGGAAATCTTAAAAGCCATGATCAAAAGGACCGTTGTACCTACCTGAACGGTCTTCTTGTTGCACTGGAAGGAGAGTCCAACATGGGTAATTCCTCTAGTCTTATTGGTAGGGACTGAGTTTATATTAACATATTTACATATTAATAAGGTACCGCCCCCTAGCTGCCCCAGTAACTCAGTTTTGAAAATCAAAGACAGCATTAAAGGTAAATTAAACGATTTATTTATAACCTCAATATCAACTGGAACTGAACTGAAAGCGCCCCTGGGCCCAAAGGCCGGGAGGGTTTGGACTCTCCTTCCAGTGCAACGAGAAGACCGTTCAGGTAAGTACAACGGTCCTTCTCCCCTGCACTGGAAGGAGAGTCCAACATGGGATATACCCAAGTTTAGCATCCATGGGAGGGAACAGGCTGGACCAGGGGCACAGGAGAAGTGCACATCCTTTGCAGAGCACGCCTCCCAAATGATTCTTCAGCCGAAGCAAAGGAATCAATTCTGTAATGCTGGACAAAGGTCGACGGCGTGGCCATGTCCTCTATGGTCGCCTGACTTGACCATGCGGCTGAGGTGGCTGCACTCCTAGTAGAATGGGCCGTAATCCCTGCTGGTGGGGAGCAGGCACTTGCTTTGTAGGTCTGCACTATGCAGCTTCGAAGCCAACAGCTTAGTGTCTGAGAGGATACCTTGAGGCCCATCTTGGACTGGGAAAAGGAAATAAAGAGAGCCTCCGACTTCCGGAAGTATTCTGTCCGCCTAACGTAAATCTTCAATGCCTTTCGAGCATTGACTTTGTGCCATCTAAGCTCCGAAGGGTGGTTTCCCTGGGAACAGAAATCCGGTATCGCAAGGTCCTGCCTCCTATGGAAAAAGGTATTGACCTTGGGAATGAAGACCGGGTCCAGACGTAATACGACTCTGTCTGGATGGTAAATACAAAGATCTGTGTGTACCGAAAGAGCTGATAGCTCGGACACCCGCCGGGCTGATGTTATTGCCACAAGAAAGGCAGTCTTAATAGTCAAAAAACGAAGAGAAATTGTCCTCAAAGGTTCAAAGGGTGGTCCAGTAAGAGCTTGCAAAACCAACGAGAGATCCCAGGTGGGAAAACGATGAATCATTGGTGGGTGCTTGTTGGAAGCGCCCCGGAGAAAATCTCTAATCCACGGATGGTGAGATAGTGGATGACCTTGATCAATTTTGAGGATCGTTGAAATAGCTGCCACTTGCCTTCTCAAAGTGTTCGGCGCCAGGTCCTTTTTGAGACCAGATTGGAGAAATTCCAGGACTGGAACTAAAGGAGATCCTTGGGGATCTAACTGATGTTCATTGCAGAAATTACAGAAAGCGGACCACATAGTCTGATAGATCCTCGTTGTTGAAGGGTGACGGGAGGCCTGTATGGTTCGAAAGTCGATGTTGTCTCAGTCTGTCCCCCTCAAGTGCCAGACGGTCAGCTGGAACCATTGGGGGTCTGGATGTAGGACAAACCCCTGACTGAGGGAGATCAGGCCGTCCGGGATCCTCCACGGGGGGAGATTGATAACCCGACCAGGTCAGAAAACCAGGGACAGCGGGGCCAGTGAGGTGCTACCAAAAGAACCTCTACTCATTCCGCTAGGATCTTGTCCACGACCTTTGGTAAAAGACACGTCGGGGGAAAGGTGTACAGAAGGCCTTGAGGCCATGGTGCATGCAGGGCGTTGATTCTCTCTGCTCCTGGCGACGGAAAACGAGAGAAAAATCGAGGGAGTTGGGCGTTGAGGCGAGTTGCAAATAAATCCACCTCGAAGCTGCCAAAACGTATTATTTTCTGAAAGATTATCGGATCCAGCCTCCATTCTGACTGGTCTAAGGTAGCCCTGCTCAGCCAGTCCACCTGTACGTTGGATGTCCCCGCAATATGCTCTGCTGATAAGGATGCTAGGTGACATTCTGCCCATCTGAACAGGGATGCTGTCTCTCGCCTGAGCCTGTGCGATCGTGTCCTGCCCTGGTGGTTCAGGTGAGCTTTCGTTGCAACGTTGTCTGTGAGAACCAGAACGTGACGGCCCTCTAGCACTGGAAGAAATGACCGTAGGACCAGAGACACCGCCCTGAGCTCTAGGAAGTTTATGTTGACTGGTGTCAAGTCTGTCCGAGACCAGAGTCCTTGGGCCACCTGGGAGCCCACGTGTGCCCCCCAACCCGTCAAGCTGGCGTCTGTTGTGAGGATAATATGGTCCTGAGCTCGGAAGGAGCAACCTCGATAAATTGCCCGAGATGTCCACCATCGCAGGGAGTCTCGAGTCTGCCGGTTTAGATACACTAACCTGTTCGAGTGACTGGACCGTGCTTTTTGAAAGGGCAGTAGGAACCACTGCAGGGTTCGAATATGGTGACATGCCCAAGGCACGATGCCTATGCACGATACAAAGGTCCCCAGGAGTTTGGAAAGAAGGGAGAATGGTACTCGGCGTAGATGTTGAACCCTGGCAACAAGCTGTAGAATGTTGGCCTGTCTCTCTGGGGAGAGAGAAACAGTCCCTGAGACGGTGTCTATGATAGCCTCTAAGTGCAAAAGGTTGGTTGTGGGAGACAGGTGACTTTTTGGTAGGTTTATAGTAAAGCCATGATCTTGTAGTGTCTGCATGGTATACCTGAGATCTTCTTTCGCTTTTTGGGAGGATCTTTCCAGTATAATGATATCGTCCAAGTAAGCTAACACGCGTATGGACTGAGCCCGAAGGCTGGCCGTCAGAACATCTAACAATTTTGTGAAAGTCCGAGGGGCTGATGAGAGGCCAAAGGGCATTGCCCTGTATTGAAAATGTACCCCTTCTAAGCAGAAGTGGAGGAACCTCCGGTGTGACTTGTGGATTGGAATGTGGAGATAAGCCTCCTTCAGATCTATTGACGTGAGGAGGTCTCGGGTTCGAATCAACGCTACAATGGAGTGGAGAGAGTGCATCTTGAATCTCCTTTGGCGGATAAAGGTGTTTAATTGTTTTAAGTTCAAGATTAGTCTGCAACCTCCCGAAGTTTTGGGGACGGTAAAGACTATTGAGTAAAAACCCTTGCCCTCCTGATAGCGTGGCACTCTCTCGATGGCCCGAATGCTTAGCAGGTGGGCGATCTCCTGATTCAGCAATTCACGTTTTTGAGGATCGAGGGAAACAGGACATCTTTGAAAACGGTTGGGTGGAAACTGAATGAACTCTAGTGACACTGTGGCCAAGGCCCATTCGTCCGAGGACGCCTCCCTCCTAATGGGATCCCATTGTTTAAGGGAGGCCTGGTTTGGTTTAGCCTTGTCCTGGTTTGGTTTAGCCTTGGCCTTGCCCGAATGGGCCTTTTCCTTGGGCTTAGCGGTCGCCGGGGAGGGGGTCGCCCTGTCGCCGCTTCTTCCAGATCTGCCATAGTACTCACGGTCGGTAAAGGTAGATATAACCGGTCTGAATGAAAACGCCAAAAATCTGGTGCTTGTCAAGTCGCAACGCAGATAAAATGGCAGATCGGGCCAAGAGAAGCTGCGCAAGCGTACTGGTTCCCCGACCTTCGTGCCCGACAGCTGATAGGCTGTCTTATTTGGCGCCTGTTGTGCTCAAAATGGCGCTCGTTTCGCCCTTCCCAAAGGGGGCGTTTCCGCACCTTAAAATGGTGACGGAGGATTTCGCCTGCCTCCCCCAACGGCTGGATTGGTTTCCGTGCCAGCTGTAACGGGGGGTGGGGGCTACGCGTGCCGGCCTCCAAGCTCAACTGTTCGGCGGCTCCTTCTCTTTCACCCTGCCGCGTTACCGGCGAGATCCCTGTCAGCTGGGGATCGGCTTCCCCGGCGGCGAAGAACCTGGCTTAGGAGTGCAAAACTCCGACGCGATGCTTGGTGTTCTGATCGGGCTGGGCAAAGCGACAAACCGCTGAGAGGATTCAAGCCTTTTAACTTTATATTCGATGTAGCCTCCCAGTGGGGGGGGCAGACCCCCCCCCCTTCGGCTAGCAGCCAGGTCTAACCTCGGAGGTCAGTGACCAAGGGCTGCAAACTCCTTCCTCAGGGCAGTACACTCTGGGAGAAGTGGCCCTATAAAGGAAACCTCGTCGGGGGTGGTGCCCGTGGAGGGCAGGAACCCCATCCATGAAAAATCTGAAAAACAAGGTAAGAATAATCAATAATTAGTAAGTGAAAGGAGAAATCAATCTATTACACAAACCTTAATTGGATTTATTTGTGAGAGAAAACTCATTAAGTCCCTACACTTAAGACTGAGTTTTTCAAAACTGAGTTACTGGGGCAGCTAGGGGGCGGTACCTCATTAATATGTAAATATGTTAATATAAACTCAGTCCCTACCAATAAAGCTAGAGGAATTACCCATGTTAGACTCTCCTTCCAGTGCAGGGGAGAACAATGCTATCCCGATGAAAAAGAAACACATGAAATCCAAAAAGAAACCAGCTTGCCTACACAAAGAGCTAACAAACAAACTGAATGAAAAAAGCTGCATGAACAGGGGAAAAACCTGGGAGGGGGAATGGAAAGAAGGGCACATAACAAAGGCAGATTACCAAAAAACAGCCAGAATCTGCAAAAAAAAAAATCAGGACAAAAAAGCCCAATACGAACTAAGCCTAGCAACAAAAGTCCAAGCTACTTCGAACACATAAACACCCCCAAAAAACCCAGGAAGCAGTCAGTCCACTAAAAAGAGAAGATGGCAAAGAAGTAACAGTCAATATAGAGAAAGCAGAACTGCTCAACACTTTCTTCGCCTCTGTTTTAACTCACAAAGAAACAACAAAACAACGAGTTTGTATCACATCTGCAGAAATAAAAACTGGAACAAAACTCTACTTCAATCAAAATACAGTAAGAGACCACTTACTGGAACTCAATGAGTACAAATCACCAGGACCAGATGGACTGCACCCAGAGTCCTAAGGGAACTCGTTGATGTCATCACTCAACCTCTGTACCACATTTTTCAAAAATCCTGGATCACAGGAGAACTACCAGACGATTGGTCCCTATTTACAAAAAAGGCAAAAATAACAGACCCAGGAAACTACAGCCAATCAGCCTAATATCTATTCCTGGGAAAATACTAGAAAAGATAACCAAGAAACAGATCTATTACCACCTTGAGTTGAACAATGTAATAACCACCAGCCAACACGGATTTGTCAGAAACAAATCATGCCAAACCAACCTCATTTCATTCTTCAACACTGAGACCAAATCAATTGACCAGAGAAATGCAGTGGACTTAATATACCTAGACTTTAGCAAAGCATTCGACAAGGTGGACCACAACCTACTACTCTCCAAAGTAAAGAAGAGTGGGATTGACAATAACACAACAAAATGGATTGAAAACTGGCTGACCAATCACACCCAACGAGTAGTCCTCAATGGGACTAAGTCCACATGGAAAGAGGTAGGCAGTGGGGTACCACAGGGGTCAGTCCTAGGCCCAGTACTCTTTAACATATTTATCAATGACCTAGACGAGGGAATAGAGAGGGAATTAATTAAATTTGCAGATGACAGCAAGCTGGCGGGAGTGGCCAATACACCAGAGTATACAGAAAGATCTAGACAGACTTGTACAGTGGGCGCAAACAAACAAAATGAAGTTCAATGTAGAGAAAAATAAAATCCTGCACCTAGGCAAAAAAAACCCAAAACATACATACAAACTGGGTGAAACCACACTCACCATAAGTGACTGTGAAAGGGATCTTGGAGTCTTGGTGGATAACCAACTAAATATGAGCCAGCAATGTGCAGCAGCGGCTAAAAAAGCCAACACAATCCTAAGCTGCATGAACAGGGGGATACACTCCAAATCTAGAGAGGTGATAATACCACTCTATAATGCCCTGGTCAGACCGCACCTGGAGTATTGCATCCAGTTCTGGTCACCACACTTCAAAAGAAACATAGAGACTCTGGAAAGGGTACAGAAAAGAGCAACTAAAATGATGAGGGGACTAGAGACCAGGCCATACGAAGAGAGGTTGCTGGAACTGGGCATGGATAGTCCAGTAAAAAGAAGGGCCAGGAAGGACATGATAGCTGTATACAGGTACTTAAGCAGTTGCCACGGAGAGGAGGGGGGTCACACTATTTTCCGGGGCACCAGAGAGCCGGATGAGGAACAACGGTTGGAAGCTGACCAAGGAGAGATTCAACCTGGAGATAAGGAAGAACTTCCTGTCAGTCAGAGCGATCAACCAGTGGAACGGCCTGCCAGCGGAGGTTGTGAATGCCCCAACTATGGAAGTTTTCTAGAGGAGACTGGATTGCCATCTGGCTGGAGAGGTGTAGGGTTTCCTGCTTAACCAGGGGGTTGGACTTGATGACCTGTAAAGTCCCTTTCAACACAAACAAACAAACAGACAGACAGACAAGCAAACAAACAAACAAACAAATAAGCAATAAATAAAATAAATACATACAATAAATAAATGATTAAAAAACTGTTTCTTTTAACTTTTACATTGAGAGCTTGAATTATTATTAACAGAAAGAACGAAAAGGTAGCATAAACTGTACACCATTGTATATTGTGGCAGAAAGGAATATAAGATCTAGCAAATCGTATTTGTAGATTTTATTATTCATTCAGTTAGGTGCTGCCCACCTCTTGTGTGAGGAGCAAACAAGCAAAGTTCTCTCTTTTAAACACCCATCCATTTCTGTTGCTTTTGCATTCTGCTTATTTTGTTCTTCTGGATGTCCTGTGAAATGCTTCGAAAATAAAAATGCTTCTGTCTTTTGTCCAACTGCTTCTTTTCCAAGTACAAAATCGCGTTGCTCTGTATTTCAATGAATCTATAGGAAGGAATAAGCTTAGTAATTGATTTTTGGAGAATCTATTTTGTCCCCTCTTCCGATTTTTGGGTCTTTCTAGTTTTAAAGTTGCCATAATACATTGGATTTCTAAATCCTGTGGAATCAATTAAGGTTTAAAAATATGTTTTTTATTTTAAAATTTAGAAAACAATGTGGAATACTAAATTTACTGTATACTATACAGCACAAAAATATATGAAAAAACATTACTGTGGAAAATACTGGGTTCAATTGCAGACTAGAATATTATTACTTAAAATACTTGCTTAATCATTGCAACACATAAAAGAAAAAATGCAGTCTCAGAAGGATATTAAGTCCTTCAAGTCAGGTTTGACTCCTTGTGACTACATGGACATATACATTTTTCCCTTATCTCTTAGCACTTATATGAAAATGTATGCTTTTCCTTCCCAGTATACAGCTCTGGAATATTTTCACTGTCTTTCATCTTAATACCAAACAGATCCAAACTACAGTAATACCTCATCTTACGAACTTACAGATTCCGGGACAAGGTTTGTAAGGTGAAAAGTTCGTAAGATGAAACAATGTTTCCCATAGGAATCAATGGAAAAGCTAATAATGCGTGCAAGCCCAAAACTCACCCATTTTGCCCATTACTGCCGGCATTCAGATCCTTGTTTGGGGGTGGGTGGTGGTGGCGGGGGTGGACATGACATGCCTGGCGCTGCTGCTGCTTCTCAAAGGGAAACCACCACCACCGCCACTATCCTCTTGTCCTGGTCAGAGCGATGGAATCCGCCGGGACATGGCAGCCCCACCCTTTGTGAGGGCGGGGCTGGAGCAGAGGGGCGGCTGCGGGAGGCCGCCTGCATTGTTTGGGCGCTCAGTGCCAGGGCTATCAGCGAAGGGGCTGGCTCGGTGAAAGCGCTCCCAGCAAAGGGACTTTGAGAGGGTTTTCTCCAAGCGCCTCTCCTGCAGCCCCTTCACTGGCAGCCCTGGACGAAAGCGCTCCCGCTTGCCAGGAAGGAGAGCTGCTCTCTTTCCTGGAGGATTTCTTTAGCAGCAGTGGCAAAGACACCCCAGTTAATGAAGAAATCCTCCAGGAAAGAGAGCAGCTTGTCAGGGAGACAATATCGCTCCCGCTTCGCCTGCTTGTCAGTGAGGAGAGCTGCTCTCCTTCCTGGAGGATTTCTCCCTCGCCTCCCCCCCCCCCCACGGTTGCTTACAGGCCGGCGGCATCGCATGGGCGGTGGGGATTCCCTGCCGAACGTATGAGCGTCCGGAGCCTCCCCGAGCTCCCTGCAGTTGGGGAAGCCCTGGGAAGCCTCCCAACGCTCATATGATAGGCGAGGAATCCCCACCACCCATGCCGAAGCCACAGCTCTTCCACACACCCCCGACTACCCCCAGCCTCTGTGCCGCAGCCCAGCTGTCATCTTGTAAAGAAGCGAGAAAAGGAGGAGTTGGGTGCCAGTGGTGGCCGGTCGGGAGACGGGGGACAGCAGGAAGAGGAGGAGGAGGGAGGGAGGTTGGGAAGAGGCACGGCCAGCCCGGCTGCTGGGGAGGAGAAAGGCAGGCAGGACCCGACGCTGGAGCTGCGCCGCCTCTTTCTCTTCCTCCTCCTCTTCCTCTGCCACCTCCCGGTTGAAAAGCCTTTGCAAGCTCAGAAATGGCGCAAGGTGTAGCCTTCTGCGTGGGGGTACCTGTCAGCCTAAGCTTTCATCGCCTGCGAAGAAGCCGCAGAGCAGAGCAAACAATTCAAGGGCCGCTCTCTGCAGGGAAGGAGAGCCTTGCCCTCCGCTCTCCTGAAGGCATTTGCTCTGTTCCACGGCTTCTTCACAGGCGATGAAAGCTTAGGCTGACAGGTAGCTGCCGGCCAACTGGGCATCCCTTGGTGGAGCACTGGCTTCCTCTGCTGGCGCTGGGAAAAGGCTGAACCGCCCCACTCCTGGCTTTGTGCAGGTCTCCGGGAAGGGCCGTTTTACCCTTCCGCTCCTGGCTTGGTGGGCCAGCAGTGTCTCCAGCCGCTTAGCTCCTCTCGATGGACCTCAGCCAAACAAAACCTCCCGGAAGGGAATCCCGGCAGGGGCAGAAAGCAAATAGGAAATTCCTGGCAGTGACAGTCACATGGCAGGGGAATCCCTACGGCAGTAAGCGAGCGCACGCGCAGTAAGAGAGCACACGCACCCGGGCTCGGGTTCGTAAGGTGAAAATGGTTCTTAAGATGAGGCAAACAAATCTTAAACTCTGGGTTCATATCATGAAAAGTTTGTATGAAGAGGCGTTCGTAAGACGAGGTATCACTGTATGTTACTTTTTTAAAAAAGATCAACCAATATTAGTTTGGTGCTATAATAAACAAAAAAAAATTATGGGCACATAAAGATGGCAGCTTTATTAAGCATCATACTGCTCTACCCATTATTATTACCTACTGTTTCTTATGATATGCTGATCAATATATGACTTCTAAGGATGCAATTTGAGGAAAGGGCAGACAAGGTATTCAATGACCCTTACAAAAGAATTAAATATGATTAAACAGTGTAATTTTCAAAGAACGGCCTCTGAGCTAGAATGAATATGCAAGACAGACAAGTGGAATACCAGCTATATCTCTTAGCAGTGCAGTCATAAAGCAGGTTTATTTGGAAGCAATTATTAACTACCTTCAGTAAAAGATCACGTGTAACGGAATCAAAATAATCAAGCGCCTCAAAATGAGGAATGGTTTGTATGTTTGGGATGCTTTAAAAACTTCAATATAGCTAATTGTAACAAAATTAGCTAACTTAAAAGAAAATTCCAGAATGTTGTCCTGTAACCAATTTGGGGGATCAGTGGCATTGATACAAAAACATGGAGTGAGAAAACAGAATTTGCAATCTTGTTTACAATTAATGTCTTGATGAAAGGGTACATTTAAAAAAATATAAACTAGTGATATTCAAGTTTTAGAATTTATTTTGTAAAATTAAGTACTTTTTCCATATGATATTAAAGTGGTTAACATGACATAAGGAATACATTATAAGATACTGTATATAAAGCAATCTTAGTACCTTCTAAATTAATTGAACTATATCTCATGTTTTGTATATATTATTTCTGCAACTGTTCCAAGTGGATAATTCCAACATGTTTTAGCATAATTCTATTAACAAAAGTTCCCATATTGTATAAGGAAGCTGTATTTGCAGATACATCAAAAGGCTAAATACATAATTATTAAATATAGAACTATTAAATAATAATTAAAAGAAGATCTTTCTATGGTAGAAACAGATACATAATAAAAATTAAATGTTATATTGTTTTACAGTAGACGTATATATTCCAGCTTTAGAGGCCATGGCTTTCTAAACCTTGGAATGGGAAACAATGTAAATAATATTGTAAGTGGCTTTGAAAGTTCAATTCATTACTATGAAATCTGATTTCCTATCCTGGAAATAGACATGAGGTTTAATGTTGATTTACCTTAGACTTTAGTCACAAGGAAAGTAACATTGCACAACAAGCTCTAAAAACAAAATGACTAAGTAAAGCCAGCTCACAAGAAAAAATGTTCATTATTGCCTTATAAAGTAATTACTTTTTGAAGATGAATTCATATTCAAAACAAGATCTAATGTTTTATATAAGTTTTGCAAAATATATAAGTAAAAATTCTTGAAACTATTTGCCCAAATATGAATGAGAAAATGAGCTAATAGTCTATATGTAATGAGGGGGGGGAAATGCTGGCACTATGTTTCAAAATATTGTATCTGATTCTATCAGGAAAGAAATTTAATTTGATCATGTTTCTCTGAAAGAAAATTAAATGAATTTTTATACTTGATAAATTGTTTCATTCTGTTTACTCATGCTCAGTTTCCAAATGGGTCGTTGTATCTTCAGAAACAGAAAAGCATTTTGATAGAATGCCTTGGTTACTAGCAGTGGGCACTTGAATTAGATCGTCGACATCAGGATCTGAATTTGTGCAATTTGTTTCATTAAGTATTGAAGGAGATCTAAATACTTGGGCAGCTAATGGAAGACATTCCAAAACATTATTTTCATTGTGATCAGTGGAAACTGAAGTGCTGCTTGCATATGAATTGCAGGTTAAATTTTGCTGAGAAAAAAGAATATTGTCATTTTGAGATTTTAGATATGTGCCTAAGCATGCTTTTTTTTTTTGATACTGCTTTTTTTTTTTGATACAGAGGTCCATTTTTTCTGGATGAAACAGGGTTTTTTTTTTCAAATGTAGTTTTAGCTTTTCAGTTAATTTCTGATTTATTATAAGTATATTATGGAAAGATACTGCTGGAGAAATCAAAGTCTCATAATTATTTCTGGAAGCTTCATTGATATAAGAGTATTTTCTGTCCAAGTAGAATTATTTGAAAAGAATCATCTAGGTATTGGTGACTGTTTTGAAATGTTCTGTTTATATGTCGCAAAACAATTACTTTCAGAAGATAAATCTGAGGAAAAGTGTTTTCCAGTAACAACATTTGGATTAAAACTGATGGCTGTAGTAGCAGCGATATTTGTAGAGAAGGATGAAGAGATATTTGTAGAGAAGGATGAAGAGATTTTCCCCTGTATATTTCTCAGGTTGCAAACTTTGCTTTTAGGATTTTCCAGAAAGGAAGTTAACTTTTGTTTTTGGAAAGATATAGTAGATTACACTTTCAAGTTGGCACCAAAATTTGAAAAATGCTCCATAACTTCTGATGAGACTGATTTTAAAGTCTATTTTTGTTGAATAGCTGTCTCAGATACATTTTTCAACAGGTTAGTTTTCTTGGTGTCATTTGGAGTGCCTTTTGGGTCTAATACATTCAAACTACTATTTGAGCTACAAAAGGACCGTTGAACTTACCTGAACAGGCAAGGAGAGTCCAATGTGGGTAATTCTCTAGTCTCATTGGAAGGGACTTAGTTTAATTTAAATATTAGGCAGGTACCGCCCCCTAGACCTCCAGTCAATGATAACGAAGAAGTAGTAAACCATGAAAACTTTTATTGAACAACTGGAAGGCCAAATTTAAAAGTATAAGAACCATCAAACAGTGAATGAAAACAGAGGCCCTGGTCCCAGAAGCCGGGCGGGTTTGGACTCTCCTTGCAGTGCATCAAGAAGACTGTTCAGATAAGTTCAATGGTCCTTCTCCAATGCACTTGAAAGGAGAGTCCAATGCGGGATGTACCCAAGCCTTAATTATAGGGAGGGAGAAGTCTGGACCAGTGGTGCTGGAGTTGAGCACACCCTTTGTAGCACACGCCTCCCAAAGGCCACCTCCGCGGAGGCAAAAGAGTCAATACGATAATGTTTGATAAATGTAGACAGATATCTTCAAAGGAAGCTTGCGTAGCCCAAGCCACTGATGTGGCGGAACTACGAGTAGAATGTCTGGTTATTCCCTGCGGGATTTTGTGACCCTCTGCCTTGTACGCCTCTGCAATGCAATCACGCAGCCAGCGGCTCATGGTTTGAGAGGAAACCTTGGTGCCCTTGCCGTGAGTTGAAAAGGACACGAACAATGCCTCCAAAGTCCTAAACAGTTGCGTTCTGCGAATATAGATTTTCAAGGCCCGTCGTACATCTAACTTGTGCCACCTCAGTTCTGAGGGGTGAGTTCCATGTGTGTAAAAGTCTGGCAAAACTACTTCCTGAGCTCAGTGGAACCAGGAATTTACTTTTGGAACAAACGTTGGGTCCATTCGTAATACGACCCTGTCTGGGTGAAATTGACAAAGATCCAGTCTCACAGACAAGGCCGATATTTCTGACATGTGTCTGGCCGAAGTGATTGCGACCAGGAACGCGGTTTTGATTGACAGGAAACGTAAGGAAATTGTCCATATCGTTTCAAAGGGAGGTCCTGTCAAGGCTCGCAATACTAAAGACAAATCCCAGGATGGATATCTATGAACCATCAGAGGTCGGATGTTGGAGGCCCCTCTTAAAAAAATCCTTAATCCACGGGTGACGTGTTAGGGGGCGATAGTAATCCTGCACTATAACGGTAGATAAAACTTCTACATGTCTTCGCAAAGTATTGGGAGCGAGGCCTTTATCTAGTCCTGCTTGAAGGAAGGTTAGAACTATGCCTGGTGAAGCTGTCTGAGGATCCATCTCTTGATGACTGCAAAATTCACAAAAGGCTAACCATGTGGCCTGATAAATGCGCTTGGTAGATGGTCTGTGCACAGCTTGCATGGTGGCTATGCGTGTTAGGCAGGTGTTGACGCCTCAGGCGATCCCCCTCAAGTGCCACATGGTCAGTTGCCACCACTGTGGCTCCGGGTGTGACATGCCTCCCTGACTGAGGGAGATCAAGTGGTCTGGAATTCTCCAGCACGGAGATATAGAAAGGTCCTTCAAGTCCGCAAACCATGCTCGACGTGGCCAATATGGAGCCTGTTCTTCCAGGATTCTTCGAATATGGATATGGAGCTTCCTATTTTGACCACTTGTTGCCTGTTAGACAGAAATGCAGTAATCCAGCTGTGGAGGAATCCTGAGATGCCATAGGATTTGAGTTTTTGAAATAGTTTGTCATGGACCACTGAATCAAAGGCTTTGGAGAAGTCAATATAAATTGCATCTATAGATTTTCCTTGATCAAGATGAGTTGTCCATATGTTTTTGCAGTGAAGGAGCTGTAGATTGCAGAATAGTTTTTTTCTGAATCCAAATTGTTTGTTAGAGAGCAGATTATTAGTTTCTAGGTGGAGAGTAATTGATTTGTTTATAATTGATTCCATAACTTTACATGGGACGTAGCATAGTGATATTGGTCTGTAGTTATCGACAAGAGAGGGGTCTCCTTTTTTGAAGATGGGGATGATCATTGCTTTTGACCATATCTTAGGAAGTGTGCTGGTACTGAAGGATTTTTCAAAAATTATGCTTAGTGGTCTAGTTATAGCAGAAGAGAGCTTTTTTAGGAAGTATGCACATAGACCATCTGGACCAACTGATAGGGAAGGTTTAAGGTCACGTAATACTTTTTCGACTCGGTCTTCAGTGAAGTCTATTTGGGTTAGGTCATTGAGAGTGTTTGAGATGCGAGTGATGAATTTGGGGGATGGGCCGTTGCTGTTGACAAAGACAGAGTCAAAGAATGAATTGAGATGGTTAGCTTTAGATGAATCATCATGGTATTCTTTTTTGTTCGGTCCTTTGAGAGGTGGGATAGGTCTAGAGTCCTTGAGTTTGTTGTTGACAAAGTTGTAGAAGGCACGATTGGATTTGGTGCGTAGAAGGTTTTCCTCTTGTATGCTGTGGTAGTTGAGACATTCTGCTTTTATTTGTTTACATATGCTTTTATAACGGCTTTTGAAGTTTACTACTTGTCTTTTTTTGTTTTTACGCCAGAGATATTTTTTTTAATTGTAATTTTCTTATTGAGATGGGGAGGTTATTTTTCTTGGTTGAGACAGATGCAAATGGTACGTAAAGTCTGATGATTATTTTCATCTCAAGCAAGAATGTGTTGTAGAAGTCATTCATAGAGTTGCAATTAGAGAATAAAGTTTGCCAGTTTAATTTTGAAAGATGGGCATCAATGAGTTCGTAGTTCGCTTTTTTGAAGTTGAATTTCAGAGTCACGTTATTTGGGTGGATCTTAGTGTGGCTTAGGTTGAGACTGAAATTTATCATGCTGTGGTCACTGTCGGAAAAAGGTTCTTTTATTTCTAAGCCATATATTGTACTTTTGCTGTTGCAAAAGATGAGATCTAGACAGTTATCTAATCCAGTATTGCCACTTACTATTTGGTCAAGTCCCAAACTGGTGACTGTGTTATATATAGTCGAGTGGATAGGTTCGGTGCTACATTCATTTAATGTCCAGTTAATATGTGGTAGGTTGAGGTCACCAAGGAAGATGATGGGGTGTGGGCAGTGGGTAGCCCACGTTAGTAGAGCTGATAATTTGTTTGCATGTGCAACGTCATAGTCAGGAGCTCTGTAGCAGAGTAAGAAGCGAATTGTGGTATTTAGGGATAGATCACCAACAATAGTTTCAGGGAGGAATAGATCCTGCGCAACTTTGATGTCTTTAATGTTTAGAGATTTTTTGTAAAATATAGCTACCCCGCCTCCTCTGCGGGATTCATGGTCATAAGATAAGATAGTTCCTTGTTGTAATAATGGAGTCTGGGTAGGATGCATTAAGCCATGTTTCACAGACAAAGATAATATCAAAGACTGAGGAGTCGAGGAGGAGGAGGAATTCTGACATCTTTTTGACTATACTTCTAGCATTTAATAATTTGCATTTGAGAATGGTTTTGTGTTGGGAGTAGGTTTTGGGTCTGGTCTGGATTTGAGTTTGTTGAAACTGATGTTGTTTCTGGCTATGTGGTTAATGGTTTTGATAAAAAGCTGTTTTGCAGGTTCATTTTTCCAGACAACTTTACAGAATCGTGGTGCCACTGCACCATCACTGAACTTGTGCTCTGGTCCATTTCTGGAAACTTCTAATATATCTTCTGGGGTGAATGACTGACAGAGTGATTTTTGTTGACGGATAATGTATTTTTGTTAAATCAGGTTCGTCATTTTCTTCAAGACTGAAGAGGATGGCATTTCGGCATTTTTGTTCTCTCTCCATTGCATCTTTGACAAGAGTAGAGATGTCAGGAGAAGAATTGGACTGTTGTTGTTTTATGGGTGGTGGAGTGGTAGAGGAAATTGGGTTTGGAGGTTTAGCGTTCAATAGTGCATGGATATCTTTTTCCATGGATAGTAGGCGTGGTTCTGTGTTTTCAATGAATGTTTGATGCGTTTTGGAGGTTGTTTTCAATGTATTGATATCTTCAGAAATGCTATTGAGGATCTCTAATTTTGTTTTCAGTGTATTGATATCTTCAGAAATGCTATTGAGGGTCCCTAATTTTGGGACACAGGTAGAACAGAAGTAGAAGAATGAAGAGTTTCCATGGAGAAAGGTGGCTATATGGTCAGTTATTTTTAGGCAAGAATGGTGTGCAGCATTTTTACAGGTTTGACATTTGGTGTATTTATCAAAATCATTTATAGTATCTTTGCATATAAAGCAGGGATTGCTGCTTGGATCTTCTGACTGAAGATTTTGAGAATTTGAAGATTTGATTGAAGACTTTTTTTTCCTGCCATGACAATTCTCAGAGATTGAGCTTTATTGTTTTATGGTGAGATGAGTTGAGGGGGAGACAATGGAAGTTTTAGGGCAGGAGAGCAGGAAATGGCTGTTTACTTTTACTGGCAATATGTTTGAAGGAACTATATAGTGGTGGAAAATCAGAGAATTTACTGTTGGGTTTAAAGTGATTCTTTCTTAATAAAGTTGGTTTGTTTATTCCTTTTATTAGAGTATTTTAGCTTCTACCAGCTCCTAGCACCATCTGGGTGTTTGCAGAGTCAAAGCTTCCTTTCTTCAGGGCTTTGAGATGCAGATTGAGATGGGCTAGGTGGGGGGGGAGCAGGGGGGGGAGAAGAACTTTTCCTCTTTAAAATTTCTTGAAACTTCTTGAAAAACCTCTTGAGGTTAATTTAAGTCTCTGAGCTTACGGTTTGAGTTTAAGCTTTGGAAGAGGGAAAGAGATTTTCTGGAGTTAAGGAGAGAAAAGTATCTGGATTCTTATACCTCAGATTCTGGCTGCTGAGATTCTTTGTTTTGTTATGGAGCAGCTGGAAGAAGGTGAGTGGAAAAAGGGTACACGTTGCTATATTTGTAGCACGCTAAAAAACTCACCGGCTCTTTGCTTTCTGAGTGATGACTGCAGTATTCAGTCGTTAGGAATTCTCCCCTCAGGATCTTTGCAATTCCTTATGGGTTCTTTGCAATCTCTTATGGCTTTTCGCTCAGAAAATCTCCCCTCCAAGGAGCTGCCACCGCCCTCTCTAGCTGTATTCAATATACATTTTTAGGTCTCCCTTTTGAATGGAGCGCTTACAGGTCCTTTTGTTCAAAAGATTATGGCTTGGTCTGTTTTTCAAAGGATAGAAGCTTGGAGGGCTGTTTACAGCTAGGTAGTTCTCACACACACTTTCTGGTAATGTTTTAAAGGTTATTCACCTCGTTCCCTAGTCTCTCTCTTGGCCCCCACAGTCCCTGGGCCATGTGGGAGGAGAGGTGAGCTCCCCAAACCAGTCAAGCTGGCATCTATTGTTATAGTCAACAAGGTCTGACCCTGGAAAGACGAACCCTGCTGGATTGCTGGAGAAGCCCACCATTTTAGGGAGTTCCTGAGCCTGGGGCTGAGGGTTACCTTCCTGTGTGTATGGCTGGATTTTCTCTTTTGAAAAGGTAGTAGAAGCCATTGGAGCGGGCGAAGATGGTATCGAGCTCATGGTACGATGTCTATACAGGATACCAGAGTACCCAGTAGTTTCGACAGATAAGCCAGTGTAGGTCGTCTTTGCTTTTTCAGAGTATCCAGTATATCTCGGATATTGGTCTGCCTTTCTTGGGATAGGATGACCATGCATGACTCTGTGTCTATGATTGTGCCTAGGTGAGCTAGGCAAGTTGTCGGGCTTAGGTGGCTCTTGTCCCAATTGACTGTAAATCCATGAGACTGGATTGTCGTTATGGTCAATTGCAAATCTCGACGTGCCTGTTCTGGAGACTTTGATAGCACTATGATATCTTCGAGATATGCCATAAGGCACACTGACTGATGCCTGAGGCTGGCCGTAAGGACATCCAGCAATTTCGTGAACGTCTGTGGTGCTAATGATAGGCCAAACGGCATTGCCTTGTATTGGTAATGTACCCCGTTCAGGCAAAAGTGTAGGAATCGTCTGTGGGGCAGATAGACGGGCAAATGGAGATAGGCCTCTTTGAGGTCTATAGACGTTAGGAAGTCCTTGTGGTGTATGGAGTGAAGGATAGAACGGAGAGAGTGCATTTTGAACCTCTTGTAATGCACATAGAGGTTCAACTGCCTTAGATTCAAAATTAATTGGCACCCCCCCAAGGACTTCGGAACCAGAAATATGACTGAGTAGAAGCTTTTCCCTCGTAGGTATGGAGGCACCTCTTTGATTGCTTCTATCTCTAAAAGATGTGTGACCTCCCTGTGTAACAACTCTCTCTTCAGAAGGTCTGTTGCCAGAGGACACGGAAGGAAGCGGTTCGGGGATAGATGCGAAAATTCGATCCGCAAGCCCTGGGACACTGTGGCAATTGCCCAAGCGTCTGAAGATGTGGTTTCCCAGGAATTTGCGAAATTCTGCAGTCTGCCACTGAGGGGGTAGAAGACTGTTGAGTCATTTGCCGCGTCTGAACCCTTTGGGGTTGGAACCTCTGAAGGGGTGACGTCCTTGTTGGTAGGTCTTGTTACGATCCGTGAAGTATGGTCTATCAGTGCGGAGGTTCCTCTGGTTATAAGACCCCTGGAAGAATGACCTCGAGCCCTGGGTGACTGTCGAGGAGGGCTCCGGGCAAAAGGGCTGCCGCCTGTACAGATGGTTAAACCGTCTTTCTGGTCATCTGTTTGACCTCGGGAGCACCTTCTTATCTTTGTCATTGATAAGAACTCCCTCTAAGGCCTCAGCAAACAATTTGTCACCTTGAAACGGTGAGGACGCCAGGCGCCACTTACGTCCGCCTGCCAGTTGTGAAGCCATATCAACCTGCGGGACAACACAGACAACGGCATTGCTCTGGAGGCGAACTTTGCTGCATTTACTGTGGCATCTGCCAAAAATTCAGTAGCTGCTAGAAGCTTGTTCAAATCCTGGTGAAGCCTTGCATCCTCCAGATTCACTCTGGATTGTATCTCCTGAATCCACAAGATGGTGGCTCGATTAAAAAATAAGACTGCCGAGGCCGCCCGCAGGGCCCAGGCTTGCATTCGATGTGTCTTAAGCACCACATTCTCCGCCTTCTTATCCTCGGCCTTTAGTCCATCTGATATTTCCGAAGGGACTAGGGCATTTGACACTAGGCTCGCCACCGGCTTGTCTATAGTTGGGGAGCCTAATAAAGTCTCCATCTCTTGGTCGAATGTGTAGAATTTATGATCTACCATTGATGGGCCCTGAGCAGCTGCTGGATTCTCCCATGGTCTCTTTATGTTTTCCAGAAAGAGCTGAGATGTTGGGATGTGCTCCATTTCCTTCTTGGGAACTACAAAAAGCCTGCCTGTTTGGGCAGTCATTGCGGTAGCTTCGGTCTGCTTCCCTTCCCTAGCCTGATCAATGGTCAGTTTAGCTTTATTAAGCAGGATCCGGAATAGGGAAGCTTTAAAGAGGCCTGTAAGAACAGGTGGTTCTGGGGCTGTTCGTCAATTGACAGATCGTCCTCTGCAACGCAGTGTGTCTCTGGGATCATCCAACGATCCAGGTAGGGATTGTGGGGCTGGGGTCGCCCAAAGATCTCTGGCCCTCGTGAGAGTAGCAACTGCCAGGGCGTATTGTTGGACACCAGCTACTACCCCATGCAAGTAAGGGGCCGGAGGCATGTTTTGCCATGTGTCTTGAGTGTTTCTCAGGCCCGCAGTGGATGGTGTAAAGGTTGCTGATGGTATCTGACCATACTGTGATACCTGGACCATTTGCGTGGGTGGTGGGAAATTAGGCCAGGCTAAAGCCTGCCTAGGTGGGTTGAAAGTCTCAGCAGTTAAAGAAGGAGCTGGTAGAAGGGGGCGCTCCAGAAACCAGTCCCTTTCTGTTGCCGAGCCTGCTACCCCTGAATTTGCGAACATGGGGGAGGCTGGCAGTGGTGTGGGCCCTGAGGTAAAGTCGAGCTGAGCTGGGGGAGCTGCGGGTGTCTGCTGCTTTTGGGCTGCTTCTAGTTGTTTCTCAAGAGTCCTTATTCTCTTCTCAGCCTCCCTAAGTGAACCTCCCTGAGAGGATTTGGACTTTGTTTTGTCCGATTGGGGCTTCTCTTTGGAGGTACTGGATCTAATGGTAGAAGTAGACTCTTCCCCTGAGTAGGCTGATGGGTCTGACATCCTTATTATTCCCCCTTTTCAATACTCACGTTAGCAGAATCAATTATTTATCTGTGCCACACCACCGATTGTAATGCAAATGGCTGTTAAGCCCTTAACACGCATGCGTGTCTCCAGGGCAGACTGATTATATTCGAGGCTATGAGCTCTACGTCAGCTCGATTAGCTTCCTCCTTTGCTTCGAGTCAACCTGGCTGCTGGAAGGTTGCCAACCACCAGGATCGTTAATTATGCCCGGCTCTTCTCGCCCTTTTATTTTCTAAAATGGCTGTCTTGCATTGCCCGGGCAACCGTAGGGACCTCTGAGGTGTTCCTTCTGTTTCCTGCCTCGATATTGGGCCCAGCCAATATTCGGCCCTATTACAGAAGGCCTGCCCCTCCTCTTTTTTAAGCCGGCTACCTTCTCGTCACGGCTTTCCATGTGTTTTTGGCTCCAAGTATGTTTGCCGGGGGGGCAGACACCCCCCCCCGACGTCAACCGCCTCCTATTGTCCGGGTGTGACCGTGGAGGTCAGTGACCCGGTCGCCCTCTCTGGCCCTGATTAATTTGGCCGAAAAGGGCCCCCCGAAGGGAATTAATGGGAGAGGGGTGGCAGACGAGAGGGTGGTACCCACAGAGGGTCTCTCCCTATGCTGAGAGGAGGAAGGCCTTGTTCCTTGAAATAACTTGGAACCTATAATATAAATAGAAAGGAATAATCATTAAAATAAACTGACTTACAAATTTAACATGCAAATGTGTTTTAATTTAAACAATACTTCAATTAGGAAGAAAACTCAAAAGTCCCTTTACTACCTAGAGGGTTAGGGGGTGGTACCTGCCTAATATTTAAATTAAACTCAGTCCCTTCCAATGAGACTAGAGAATTACCCACATTGGACTCTCCTTGCAAGTGCATTGGAGAAAATGAGGTTTGGGAGTTGTGTTTTGAAGGCAAAACCAAGGGAATAAGATAAACTACATTTATTGGCACTTCATCATTGTAGTATTTGCAAATTTTGTTTCTTCTGATTTTGTGTTTCAAAATCTAGGCAAAATAAGCCATTTCCTGAAATTACCTTTTCTGAAAAACAAAATGTATTTCTTTCATGTAAATTCTCTGCATGTAATTCATCTGAATGTACTTCACGTTTCATGTAATGTATATAACGCAACTCCTAAAATAGAAGAGGATACCATACTTATTGCAAATTTCCCAAAATAATTAACTGGTTTTATAATTATTTTCTACTAGCATTTCAGATTTATCTAAAATGTAGCAGTGACCTGACTGAACCAACTTTGGGTGATAATAAAAATCAAATTTTAATTAATAAACCAGGAAACCCCAAATCTCTACTGTAAGTTATACCCTAAGTTGAAAAAAATATTCTGGAAGGTAAGCAAGGCAAACCAATTTTATATTATTGCACCCCAAAACTACATGGAGTACTCACATAGTCAACAGGGGTCAAAACTGACTTGAAGGATTCTTTATATTACTAAGTAAATTAGACATTACGGTACTTAAATATAGATATTACTAACTCAGAAATAGCACAGTGAGCGAAGAATAAAATGATGATGATGATTATAGGGTGAATCATAATTTTTCTTTTTTCAGAATGTAATCCAAGTTATATAGGTAGTATATGTACTTCATATAAAAGATGACAGAAATGGGGAGGCTGTAATACACTGGATGGATTTGAATACCATATATATTCAAGTATAAGCCAAGTTTTTCAGCACAAAAAATGTGCTGAAAAATCTGACCTCGGCTTATACTTGAGTCACTGACCAGGAAACTCCTGCATAGCATTTTCCAAAGGCTGCACAGTTCGGATGTGAAAGGCAGGGAGGAAGGAAACCTGATGGCTCTGGCAACATGAGGCTTTTTCTGGTACGGCTGCTTCTTCTCTTGCTAGAGCCCAGCCGACAACACCGCAGCAGGCTGAACCAATCACAGCTCCTCTACGCAGAAAGGAGGCACTGGGAGAGCTGCCTGATTGGCAGCAGGCTGAACCAATCACAGCTCCTCCTCTACACAGAAAGGAGGCACTGGGGGAAGGGGCAGGAGGGTTAAAGAGACTTTCAGAAGGAAGGAAAAGTGGATGAAAACACAATCTTTCTTCAAGGGGAGCAGCTTCAGGTGACCATGGCTTTCTCTCCTGCTCAGAAATATAAGTCCCTTCCAGCAAGCCAGCAACATATTTTACAAGTAAAATAAGTTACCCATTTAAATTTAATTCATTTCTAATAACAGAAGGGGTACTGTACTTTTGTAATAAAATGTTGCTTCAAATGGGGATAACTCTATGTAATTAAACTTTTTCTTCCAAGTATACTTATCATACCCAAGAGGATTGTTAGTGTTGACTTGTTTAAAACAATACAAAGGTTAGAATAATATAATAGTATGGATTTTGGCATTAATCATTTGTTCTACATAATTAATATGAATAGATTTACCTTTTTTTTACAGTGTGGTTTCTCCTTATGCAAGATAAATATCATGTAGAAGATTTTACAATTAATGATTAACGCTGAAATTGTTATTTACTGATCTATTGAGATAGTAATTATTTTAACTTATGAAATATGTTTTATATGGAAAATCTGAATATTTATCATATGGAAGTTTGATCTAAGCAATTATTTTGAAATAATATATGAAATCCCGATTATTAAGAAAATTGTAATGATATTGTAATGAAGATTAAGATAACAGGTTTGACTACATTCCTAAAGATATTTTAAGAGGTTTTTTGTTATGATAAAAGAAGGAATTAAAAAAAATATTTAGGAAGGGAGGAAGAAGTTGGCCCAAAAATGGAAAGGTGCAAGAAATAAAAACCATTTTGGAAGGAAAAGTTACATCATCATCATCATCATCATCATCATCATCATCATCATCATCATAACAACAACAACAACAACAACAACAACAACAACAGAGTTGGAAGAGACCTTGGAGATCTTCTGGTCCAACCCCCTGCTTAGGCAGAAACCCTACAGTACTTCAGACAAGTGGGTATCCAACATCTTATTAAAAACTTCCAGTGTTGGAGCACTCACAACTTCTGGTGGCAGGCTATTCCACGGATTCATTGTTCTAACTGTCAGGAATTTTTTCCTTAGTTCTAAGTTGCTTCTCTCCTTGTTTAGTTTCCACCTATTGCTTCTTGTTCTGCCCTCAGGTGCTTTGGAGAATAGGTTGACTCTCTCTTCTTTGTGGCAAACCTTGAGATATTGGAAGACTGCTATCATGTCTCCCCTAGTCCTTTTTTCATTAAACTAGACCAGTTCCTGCAACCGTTCTTCATGGGTTTTTTTAATTCTCCTACAAAAGCAATTTTAAGAAGCTACAGTAGAAGAATATTCCATTTTATAAGTTACCAGTAGCCACTGCATTTTCCACCCTAGGCTTATACTCGAGTCAATAAGTTTTCCCAGTTTGGGGGGCAAAAGTAGGTGCCTCAGCTTATAATCAGGTCAATTTATACTCAAGCATATATGAGTAATCTGACTTTTTTGTTTTGAATAACCTGGTTTTTACATGACAATAAATTACCGGCTTCATTTAACAATTGACACAGAAGCTATAACACACCTTTGAAATTAGTGAGTGATTGTATAATCCAGCAACGTGTTAAAGTAGTTTGCCCACCTATTCCAAATCCTCATCACTCACCAATTATGTGTCAGTTTACCACTGTAGTTCAACTTCACAGGATTCCCTTTGAACAACTAAATGAGAAGGACCAACACACTTCCAACAAAACCAACATCTCAGAGGAGCAAAACAGAATTAACCCCATTCCCAAGGTAGCAAACGGCTGGACACATGTCACCCAAAGAAGAAAAAAACCAACCAATCCAAAACCTCTACCAATCCAACCCACCTCCTCCCAATCCCACTGCCTACAAGCAACAAATATACAATACTCCTGGCACAAGAAAACCAACCAACACCTGACAAGGAATCATCAAGAACCAAGCACAAAAACACAGCACCACCAAACGCCTCCACAACGAAAGCTAGCCCCCACCTCCCCAACCCAACCAAAAAGAAAAGGAGACTGCTGGTAATTGGAGACTCAATTCTCAGGGGAACTGAACCTGCCGTCTGCAGACCAGACAATCAATCCAGAGAGGTGTGCTGCCTCCCGGGAGCCAAAATCTCTGACATAATGCAAAATCTTACTAAAATATTAAAGCCTACTGACTACTACCCCCTACTGGTGATCCATGCGGGAACAAACAACACAGGGAAAGACATGGATCAAATAATGAAAGACTATGATCACTTGTGCAACACAGTCAAAAAGACAGGTGCACAGGTTGTTTTTTCCTCCATTCTACCCACAAAAGGACGACACCCAGCCAGGGAACGTAAAATCCCACAAATAAACTACTGGCTAAGGAGATGGTGTCGCCAAAACAACTTTGGTTTCCTCGACCACGGCCTACCATACCTCCAAGAAGGGCTTCTAGCAAGAGACGAGCTACACCTCTCCAGAGCTGGGAAGAACTTCCTAGGAAATCGACTTGCCCAACTTATCAGGAAGGCTTTAAACTAGATCCAAGAGGGGTGGGTGACCAAACTAAGGGACTGAATAATGAACAAAATAAGGAAGGGGAACAAATCAAGCCCACAAATAAATCAGAGGATACAAAATATCCACCCAGAATCAAACACAAACACCTAAAATGCCTGTACACATATGCACAAAGCCTGGGGAACAAACAGGATGAACTGGAATTACTAATACTTGAGGATGACTACGATCTAATTGGAATAACAGAAACCTGGTGGGACAAAACACACGACTGGAACACTCAGATAAAGGGTTACAGCCTCTTCAAGAAAAACAGATCAAACAAGACAGGAGATGGAGTTGCACTATACATAAAAGACCACTACACTGCTACATCCAACTAGAGAAGATAACCCCCTAGAAAGTATATGGGTCAACATAAAAGAAAAGAAGTGCAACATTACTATAGGAGTATACTACAGGCCATCAAACCAAACTGATGCAATGGACAACCTCTTTACAAGCTAACTAACAGAAATATGCAATAAGCACAGCACAACAATAATGGGTGACTTTAACTACCCCGACATTAACTGGAAAACAAACTCGGCACCAAGTGGAAAGTCTGATAGAGTTCTCACCAGTCTCGCTGATAACTTTCTAACCCAAAAAGTGGAAACAGGAACCAGAGGGACTGCAATACTAGATCTAATACTAACAAACAGGGAAGAAATGATTGAGGAAATCGAAATAGAAGGGACGCTGGGTAATGACATTCTAAAATTCAACATACTGCAATCACTAACTGCTGTACCCAACACCACTATAGTCCCAGACTTGAGAAAAGTGGACTTTAGCAAACTCAGAGCGAACCTGGAAAATAACCCCTGGAAGGAACTATTTAAGGGTAAAACCACACAAGAAGCCCGGGAGGCTCTAAAAAACACTATCATAGATGCCCAAAACAATACAATCCCTATAAAAAGGAAAAACAGGAAAACTAAAATGAAACCAGCATGGCTAAACAAAGATCTCGCAGACAACATAAAAGAAAAAAAAGCCAAATACAAAAAATGGAAAGAAGGACACATAACCAAGGCGGAATATCAGCAAACAGCCAGAACCTGCAAAAAAAAAATAAGAACAGCAAAGGCCCAACATGAACAATACCTTGCAACAAAAACACTATGTAACATAAATTTTGTTCCCAGCTTTTAAATGTTATATTCCAACTGCTTTTACCTAAAACAAATTAAAAACTGCTTACATTCAACATAAACTTCACTTTTGTGACCACGGCAACAAAAATTATGCATTTTTACTATAGGAACAGACGATTTTGCATCTTTATTTATTTATTTATTTATTTATTATTTATTTATTTATTATTTGGATTTGTATGCCGCCCCTCTCCGAAGACTTCTAATCTTCTCATTTATACAGTCAGACTAAGAACACTATATGCATTGCAAATTTACACAGATTACCAAAAACTGTTCAGAAGTTTTCTGAGATTTACGACTATACTGCAAATCAGTTTCACGAATCAATCCCCAAATATAGTCGCCCATCATGATTTCGTTATATTGTCCTTGGTAACGGCATTCAAAGTTCATAATGTCCTGGTGAAAGCGCTCACTTTGCTCCTCTGAGTAAGCTCTCTTTGAAATTATCAAGATAAGCATTAAGGATATGGATTTTGAGTGACATCCTGCAGCCCATTGCAGCATAGTTCTTTATCAGAGTCTGAACCACTTGTACAGTTTTCATCTTTATGATTGCCTAGGAAGCCATGAACCACTGCGACAAAACTGTTCCAAGCTGCTCTCTCCTTCCTATTCAGCTTCTTGGGAAATTCACTGCACTCTATGATCTTCTTGATTTGTGGTCCGACGAAGACATCAGCTTTTATCTTTGCTTCAGACAGCTTAGGGAAAAGATCTTGGAAGTAATTGAAAACTCTCGACTCCTGTTTTTAAATTAAAATTTTATTATTTTTCAAAAGACAAAACATCACAAACAAACATAAAAAACCAAACAAAACAGAAAACATAAATTGGAGCTACAATCACTCCGCTCAAAATAGAAGTCTTCATAATACAAAAAGGAAAAACTATTGTTAATTAGATCAATTCAGAGGAATAAAAAATATCTATTACATTTCTCTATTTGAAAACATTTTAGAATGGTAAATTCAAATATTTGTATAATTCATGAAGCATTTTTTTTATTCAACCAAGTATAAATCCTTTCCCAAATTTTATAAAATTCTGATTCTTCTTGATTGTTCAACCGCCTCATCATTATTTCCAGCTCTGCACATTCTATAATTTTCCTGATTACCTCCTCTTCTTTAGGGACATTGATTTCTTTCCATCTTTGTGCAAATACAATCCTGGCAGCTACTACAATATGGGTTATTAAATAGTAATTTTTTTTGTATTTACAATTTGTAATACAATTTGTAGTAAGAAAAATTCTGGGGTTTTCCTAATTTCCTGTAGGGTGATTTCTCTTATCCAACTTTCTACTTTATTACAATAAAGTTTGGCTTTTTGGCAAGTCCACCATTGATGATAATAAGAACCAATTTCTTTTTTACATTTCCAACAATTAGGCGGTGTATTTGGAAACATTTTAGAGAGTCTTTTGGGGGATAGATGCCATCTATAAAACATCTTAATCTGATTTTCTTTGAAAGAAACTGATTTAGTTATTTTCCAGTTATATGTCCAAACCCTTTCCCACGTATCTAAATCTATTTCTCTTCCAAAATTTCTACACCAACAAATCATATTGTCTTTTAAAATTAAACCAACGGTTTTAGAACTAATCTGATATTTGTATGCTTTCCCAATCAATGTCCCTTGATTTTTTAATTAATAATTTCCCTAAAACATTATTCTCTTTTCTAAATATATACGTTTTTACGTCTTTTTGAAATCTAGACTGGATCTGGGCATATTGCCACCAATCCATTGTTACTCCTGCTTCATGTAATTATAATCAGTTTTCAATTCATCTAATATATCCTTATATTTCCATATCTTTCCTTCTTGTAATAAATTAGGGTGGCATATCACTTCGATTGGGGAAATCCATTCTGGAATTGTTAAATAGTGATCTTTTCTTATGTCGATCCATCCTTCCAATAATGACTTTCTAATTATATGTCTCTTGAAATATGAGTGGGTCTTATGCTTATCATACCATACAAAAGCATGCCAGCCTATCATTAAATCATGGCCCTCCAAATTCAGTAATCTTCTATTTTCCAGGGTTACCATTCCTTAATCCATGATAGGGACGTAGCATGGTAATATAATTTCCAATTTGGGAGGGCAAGCCCACACCTCTCTCTAACATCTTCTAATGCACTTAGTTTTATTCTTGCTTTTTCCCTTGCCATATAAAATTTTTAATAATCTTTGTTAATTCTTTGAAAAAGTTTCCCCCAGGGTTAATTGGAATTACTTGGAATAGAAACAATACTTTGGGCACAATATTCATCTTAATTGTAGAGATTCTTCCAAGTAAAGATAGTTGTAAGTTATTCCATATTTCTAAATCCTTTTTAATTTGACCTAAAATTTTTGTATATTTATAATTTTTAAAAACATAGATTTAGCTGTAATCCAAATACCTAAATACCTCACTTTGTTTGTTATTTTCATATTTGTCAGGTTTTCCAGTTGTTTTTTCTGTAATTCTGTCATATTTTTAATTAACAGTTGCGTCTTGCTTTTATTGATTTTCAAACCTGCCGCACTCCCAAATTCTTCTATTAAATCTATTAAATTTGGTATTGAAGTCAGGGGGTTTTCTGTAATGAAGACAACATCATCTGCGAATGACTGGACTTTGTAAGATTCTTTTTTAATCTCTAACCCTTTAGTATTTGTATTTGTTCTTATTTTTATTAACAGAGTTTCCAATGTTAAAATAAATAACAGGGGCAAGAGGGGGCAACCCTGTCTAACCCCTCTTTGTATATCTAACCTTTCTGTTTGGTCATTATTTAATATAATTTTGGCTGTTTGATTCGAGTATATAGCATCTATTAAATTAATAAATTTAGTGCCGAATTTCATTTTGTTTAATTGTAATTTCATAAAACTTCAATCTACATTATCAAAAGCTTTCTTTGCGTCCAGAAAGACCAACGCCATTTGTTTTTCTGCATGATATTCATAAAATTCCAATGTACCCGTATATACTCGAGTATAAGCCGACCCGAGTATAAGCCGAGGCACCAATTTTTGCCACAAAAACTGGGAAAACGTATTGACCCGAGTATAAGCCGAGGTTAGAAAATGCAGTGGCTACTGGTAACTTATAAAAATGGAAAACAATAAAATTACATTAATTGAGACATGTTTTAGAATATTTATTTTAAAGAAAACCAGTAAACTAGCTCTGTAAATTTAAAAGAGGGTAAACAAATTAACAATATTAACAATAAATTAAAAAGTAAAAAAAGTAGCTCGATCAGCAACAAAGCTAAAACCTTCAAAACTGGATTCCTTCTCATCATTAATTGGATTTACATTATTGTTCTGTTTTTATATATGCTGTGAGCCACCCTGAGTCCTTGGAGAGGGATGGCATACAAATCCAATTAAATAAATAAACAAACAAACAAATAAATAAATAAGTGTATCCAAAGAAGAGCTTCAGCATTAGCTGCTGTGAGGTTATCAGCATAGAAAACCAAATAGATAGATAGATAGATAGATAGATAGGTAGATAGATAGATAGATAGATAGATAGATATAGATAGAAAGATAGATAGATAGACAGACAGACAGACAGATAGAAAAATAGATAGATAGATAGATAGATAGAAATAGATACAGATAGATAGATAGATAGATAAAGAAAAATAGATACATAGATAGAAAAATAGATAGATAGAAAGATAGAAAAATAGATAGATAGATAGATAGATAGAAATAGATACAGATAGATAGATAGATAGACAGACAGATAGATATAGATAGAAAGATAGATAGACAGACAGACAGACAGATAGAAAAATAGATAGATAGATAGATAAGATAGAAAAATAGATAGATAGAAAAATAGATAGATAGAAAGATAGACAGATAGAAAAAGAATTCCTGTCTAGCTCTGCCTCATAACATATTATTAGATCCTATCCAAGCAAGGACAGCAACTACCACAAAATACCATTTTTTAAACAGTTTAAATCCATGCACACACACACACACACACACACACACACACACACACGACTTCACCGGCTTCCCATTGCTTTTTTCCCCTCTCGGTTGGAGCAAATGGCTGCCTCCTTTGCTTGAGCCAGGGAGAGGAACTGCGGCCTGCGAGAGGGGACAAAAGCTGGTGCCTCCTCGCTCTGGCTCAAGCAATGGCGCCCTCGTGTGGTGACTTTGTCAATGACCCGAGTATAAGCCGAGGTTGTGTTTTTCAGCCCATTTTTTGGGCTGAAAAACTCGGCTTATACTCGAGTATATACGGTATTTATAATTGTCCTCAAATTATTTTTCATTTGTCTACCCGGCAAAAATCCATTCTGATCTTCGTGAATAATTTCATTTAAAAAAAATTTAAGTCTAAATGCATAAATAGAGACAAATATTTTGTTATCTACATTTAATAAATATATTGGTCTATAATTTTGTATTTTATCCTTCTCTGTTCCAGGCTTACGTATTAACATTATTAAGGCTTCCAACCATGATGTTGGATTTTACCATCTGTAATAATCTTATTAAAAATCTCTAACATATTCAAAGTAAGTACATTGCTATCTAGTTTATAGAATTCAGCAGGTATAGCATCTGGGCCAATAGCTTTATTGTTGTTTTTGGTTTTTCAGAGTTTGTTGTAATTCTGCCATAGTAAATGGAACATTAAGCCTTTTTTGTTGTTCTTCTAATGGTGGTAAATCTATGGAATTTAAAAATTTAGAAATATCTTCTTTTATTTCTTCTTTTTGATATGAATTTTTATAAAATTCCACCTCTATTTCCTTCTTTTTATCTGTTCTGTGTCTTAGTGCTCCTTTACTATCTTCCAGTTTCTTTATCATTTTAGATTCTCTATGTTTCTTAATTTAAAGGCTAGCCATCGTCCCGGTTTATTTGCGTGTTCAAAATACTCCTGTTTTGCTCTTTTAATTTTTTCAACTATTTGTTCTCGTTCGATCAAATTCAAATCCATTCTCCTTTTTACCTTATTATCCATATGAGTCACTTTGTAGTACTGTTTCTAAATCTTTTAATTCTTTCTCTAGTTGTTGATGTTGTTTCTTTTTTTCTTTCTTTTTTTTTTTTTTTTTTTTTGCAGTATAAGAAATCGTCAAGCCCCGAATGTAAGCCTTGGTTGTATCCCATAAATTTTGTGGGGTTGTTTCTGAATTTTATTAATTCTAAAAAAAGTTTCTAATTCTTTTTCCATCCATTCTGCATATTGAGGATCTCGTAAAATGTTTCTATTCATTTGGCAATTAATTTGTTTCTCACTTCCTTTCCAAAAAAATACTAACGGGTTGTGATTTGCCCAACTATTTGTTTCTATTTCGATATCTTTAATATATTCAGAAGTATGTGCTAAAGCCCAGGCCATATCTATTCTAGTCCAAATTTTATGTTGGTTTGAATAAAAAGTATACTGTTTAGTTAATGGGTGTCGCTCATGCCAAATATCTTTCAATAATAATTCTGAGCTCATTTTCCAAAATGTCATTGGTAGAATTGTTTTCTTTTTCTTCTTTCTTTTTACCAGAGTGTTCCATTGAACTATTAGGAATAGCATTAAAGTCACCCACTATAATCATTTTCTCAATTGCCAATTCAATTATTTTATTGTGTAATTTTTTATAAAATTCTTTTTGGTTTTCATTCGGTGCATAGATGGATACAATGACGAGAGGTTCCTGTTTTAGTTTCAATTGTACAATTAGAATTCTACCGTCTTGGTCACTATATATAATCTATTGATTCATCTATATACACTGCAATGCCTCTTTTTTTCTGATCAGCTAAGCTAGTAAAAATTTTCCCTATTTTTTAATGTGCACTTCTTGCAATATGATTATTTTCGTTCTTTGTTTTTTAAGTTTAGCAAACATTTATTTATTTATTATTTATTTATTAATCAGATTTGTATGCCGCCCCCCTCCGCAGACTCGGGGTGGCTCACAGCAATAATAATAAAATGTAAACAAATATAATATTTTAAGTTAATTTAAAACCCCAATTTAGAAACCAATCATACATACTAGCATACCATGCATAAATTTTATAAGCCTAGGGGGAGGGAAAGTATCAATTCCCCCATGCCTGACAACAGAGGTGGGTTTTAAGGAGCTTACGAAAGGCTAGGAGGGTGGGGGCAACTCTGATATCTGGGGGGAGTTGGTTCCGAAGGGTCGGGGCCGCCACAGAGAGGCTCTTCCCCTGGGTCCCGCCAAACGACATTGTTTAGTTGACGGAACCCGGAGAAGGCCAACTCTGTGGGACCTAACTGGTCGCTGGGATTTGTGCGGCAGAAGGCGGTCCCGGAGATATTCTGGTCCGGTGCCATGAAGGGCTTTACAGGTCATAACCAACACTTTGAATTGTGACCGGAAACTGATCGGCAACCAATGCAGACTGCGGAGTGTTTGTGTGACTTGGGCGTATTTAGGAAAGCCCATGATAGCTCTCGCAGCTGCATTCTGCACGATCTAAAGATTCCGAACACTTTTCAAAGGTAGACCCATGTAGAGAGCATTACAGTAGTTGAGCCTCGAGGTGATGAGGGCATGAGTGACTGTGAGCAGTGACTCCCGGTCCAAATAGGGCCGCAACTGGTGCTCCAGGCGAACCAGGGCAAACGCCTTCCTCGCCACAGCCGAAAGATGATGTTGAATGTCAGCTCTGGATCAAGGAGGACGCCCAAGTTGCGGACCCTCTCTGAGGGGGTCAATAGTTTTTCCCCCCCAGGATAATGGACGGACAGATGGAATTGTCCTTGGGAGGCAAGACGCACAGCCACTCTGTCTTGCCTGGGTTGAGTTTGAGTTTGTTGACACCCAGCCAGGCCCCAACAGCCTCCAGGCACCGGCACATCACTTCCACTGCTTTGTTGACTGGGCATGGGGTGGAGATGTATAACTGGGTATCATCGGCATATTGATGATACCTCACCCCATGCCCTTGGATGATCTCACCCAGCGGTTTCATGTAGATATTAAATAGCAGGGGGGAGAGGACCGACCCCTGAGGCACCCCACAAGGGAGAGACAGAGAGGTAGGAGGAGAACAACTGGAGAACAGTGCCTCCCACTCCCAACCCCTCCAGCCGGCGCAGAAGGATACCATGGTCAATGGTATCGAAAGCCGCTGAGAGGTCAAGAAGCACCAGGACAGAGGACAAGCCCCTGTCCCGGGCCCGCCAGAGATCATCCATCAATGTGACCAAAGCAGTTTCCGTACTGTAGCTAGGCCTGAATCCAGACTGCTGAGGACCTAGATAATCGGCATCTTCCAAGGACCGCTGGAGTTGGAGCACCACCACCTTCTCAACAACCTTCCCCATAAAGGGAAGGTTGGAGAATGGACGGTAGTTATTAAGCACGGCTGGGTCCAGGGAAGGCTTCTTGAGGAGGGGGCGCACAAGTGCCTCCTTATAAGGAGCCGGAAAGGACCCCCTCCCCAAGGAGGCATTGATAATCTCCTGGACCCAGCTCCGTGTCACCTCCCTGCTGGCCGAAACCAGCCAGGAGGGACATGCATCCAGTAAACAGGTGGCGGAACTCACAGCTCCAATGGCCTTGTCCACTTCATCAGGTGTCACGAGATCAAACTCTTCCCAGACAGGTGGACAAGTACGTGCCCCAGTCACCTCGACTGACTCGTTGTCAGTCGACTCTGTATTCCAATTGGAGTCGAGGTCTGCTCGGATCCGAGCGATTTTATCAGCAAAAAACGTGTTAAAATCCTCGGCACTACTCTGCAAGGGCTCCCCAACTCCCCCCTGATTAAGAAGGGAGTGGGTCACCCTAAACAGAGCGGCCGGGCGGGATTCCGCTGATGCAATCAAGGCGGCATGATACGCGCATCTTGCCGCCTTGAGCGCCACTTTGTAAGTCTTAACGTGAGCTCTTACAAGTGTTCGATCGGATTTGGACTTACTCTTCCTCCATCGCTTCTCTAGACTTCTCTTCTAGCATTTCAACTCCCAGTGCTCCTCGTTGAACCATGGAGCTCTATGGGGTCTAGTGCCGCGGAGAGGTCGCAACGGCGCAATTCGGTCAAGAGCCTCCACTGCAGCCTTGTTCCAGGCCTCAGCCAGAGACTCTGCCGAACTGTGTACGAGTGTATCTGGAATAACCCCTCTGGATCCATCAGGCGTCTGGGGCGGAACAGCTTAATCGGTTCCGCCTCCCTGCAGGGAAGGATTGGAGCCAGGAAGTCAAACTGCAATAGAAAATGGTACGACCATGACAAAGGCAACACTTCTAAGCCCCTTAGTCTCAGACCATTACTCAGTTGCTCAGAGAGGAATACCATGTCGGGTGCGTGCCCCCCTTGTGAGTCGGACCCTGTACTACTTGGGTCAGGTCCATGGCTGTCATGGTGGCCATGAACTCCTATGCCAGTCCAAAGGTTTCGCCGAGCGACGGCAGGTTAAAGTCCCCCAAGACAATAAGTCTGGGGAACCCTACCGCCAACCCGGCTACCTCCTCAAATAGCACAGGAAGGGCTTGTGACACGCAGCTGGGAGGCAGGTATGTGAGAAACAAGCCCACCTGAACCCCTAAGTCCAACTTCACCAGGAGGGACTCGCAACCCACAATCTCTGGAGCAACGAGTCTACGTAAGCCAAGGCTCTCCCTGGCTATAATAGCCACTCCTTCCCCCCCTTCCCTGGGGTCAAGACTGATGCCATATCTGAAACCCGGCTGGGCAAATTTCAGAGAGAGGAACTCCTCCCTCTGGGCCCAGCCAGGTTTCAGTTACACATGCCAGGTCGGCCTCCTTATCAGGATCAGATCCCGGATGAGGAAAGCTTTATTTACCACCGACCTGGCATTAAGTAGCAGCAGCTTGAGCCCAGGGCCAGAATTACACTCATCGCCAGTACCCAGGATTGGGTTCACAGAGCCGGAACAAGGGATCGTTATTAAGCAGCGATCTCTCTTTCCCCTGGAATGGCTAGCTCTGTGGCCCCCACCATATCTGCCTCTCCCCAGCAAGACCGGAATATTCCGACCCTCTACCACCCCAGATATCGGTGCCCCCTCCCCTCCTGCCTTTCCAGTGTCAGGTAGGCTAAATCAAATCATTCATAGCATTTCCATTTATTTCATCCATACCAAAGTCCCACCCAGCCCACCCATAGCAATCATTCATTTCATACATATCATCATACCCACCTCAATAATTCATCAGTTTTAAAAAACCCTTCTAATAAATTAGCTAAAATGTTAATTATTAAAAACTCCATATAAATTCAATTAATAAAACAGTATAAACATCAATTACACTAATAGGATACCAATTAACACTAAGTTATTCTCAAGATCATAATAGAATAACATATAATTATTAAAAGATCATTAAAGTTATAAAGTGCTAAAGTTATAGAGTGCAAAAAATGATTAAATTGATTTTCCATCAGGTCAGCAATACAGCACCAGTTCTAAAAAGTGAGTTCTGGAGAGAAAAGTTCAATGACCAAGGAGATGTCCTAGCATATTGTTCTTCAGGATCTTGGGATCTTTGGTGCCAGCCACTGCCACTGGCTGGCACTCTCAGGTCTTTCTCTGGATCCACAATCACTTTTGCTCCTCTGCTCTTATGGTATTTCCAAGTCTCCAGTCCCTGTACAGTCTTATATGATTTTAATACTCAGATTTAATTTCTTTTTCTTGGATTATTTAACCCATTCACGTTGATAGAATTTTTTTTCATGTCAACCAACTTAACTATTTGTAATATTTCTTGGTATCTTATCTTTGTGCTCTCACAATCTACTGCTTAAAATCAATTCTTGTTGTATTTGAGGTTGTTTTCTTCTAGCACCTAGAGATTCCTCCTTCTCCTGGCTGGTAGCCCCCAACTCCTCTCCATTCCTTTGATACCTTCCTTGCGCAGTTGTTTAATTCTGTTCAGGCCACTTTCTTCAAAAACGTATTTGGCGTCAAGAAAAATACGTATGGACTGAGATTTCAAAATATTATAGAAGAAAAGGATGAAGACTTAGGTTCAAAAATGGCAGAGATAATAGGAAATATTCTACAGGTTGATCCCCTGGAGGGAGGAAAAGAAAATTAACAATTCATTCTATTCTTAACAGTAAACCAAGAAAAAAGGAGTACAATAATAGGAAAGAGAGAAGAAAAACAACTAAATATACTTAAGCTATGTTTTCTGTCCAGTTCTTTTTAATTCCAAAAATTTCGGTTAAGTCCTTTCTTTCCCTTTATTTAGTCCTTAGGTCTCAAACTTATATCAAATAGACAGACAAAGAGTCAAACAATCTTCCACTATCAAAAAAGAATCTTCAGTTGTAGTCCGATATAGGAATTCAGTCCAATTTTTATACAAGTCATCCAAGAATTATATTTTCATATTGTCCAATATAATCCAAATATGGTTCAATTTCACACAAATTAATCCTCTGCAGTCCGGTCTTCTCTGTTTACTCCAACAACATAAATCCAATTATAATGTCCAATTAGAATCACCAAAGATCAGTTCTCCAAATCAAATCTTCTGTTCCACTGTATTTGTTTAAGCCTTTCCTTGTCTTTATACTTCACATCACAAACTTCCTTCACACTGTCTCTTTAAGGCCAAAATAACTTCAACAACGTATGATCAACAAAAAAACAACAGCCAATTTATCAAAATTCAAATCCTGCTCCCCTAGATCTTGTATAAAGAAATATTCTCTATTCTTTCCGGGGATAGGATTACCGAAAAAATGAAGCAATTTAAACAGTTCCTTTGTTCTTGCAGTGTGATCGCAAAAAAAAAGCAAGTTCCGGTTAGTAATTTTCCACTCATACGGGCTATCAACTCTGACAGCTTTTCTTATTTTGCCTTATTTCAGTAACGATTTCTTTAAACAACTGATCTTGTGGAATCTATAATCTTTTTCTTATTTCTTTGTTCTTTTACCTTGTCTTCACCTCTGTTGATCCGCTTTCTCCGATCAACTTCTTTTTAGGATATTTTCCCTTCCTTCTACATGGTCGCGCTGCTATGGCCAGGCTCCAGCCATAACTGGAGCCTGGTTTTTGTTTCCTGGAGCTGCGGGGCAATCCCTTCCCTTCGGGGCAGTGGTGCTCTACACCTTGGAATCCAGGAGACCCCCTGTTCTCGGATCAGACACTCCAAGTCCGATCAGACAGCGAAATCGCAACCTCCAGGAAGAAAAAGGAGGTTCATGGACGGAGCTCTGTCCCCTACCTCCCGTCAGAGTGCTGCCGCCACCCGGAAGTCTCGACTCCTTATCTAGAGCCCTGACAAGTTGTTTTATGAGCCCCAACCTGATGTGTAGTGCTGACATCAGCACCTTGCATGGGTCCACCAGTGGCTCCCACATTACATTGTTCTTCCCCACAGTGAACTCTGTCCACTGAGGCCAGTCCCGCCTGTGGTAGTGCGCTTCAGTATCCCAGCTGTCCCAAAGGCAAATAAAGCAAGGATACTTAGTAAAACCACCTTGGAGGCCCATCAGGAATGACACCATTTTGAAATCTCCGATAACTTCCCAGCCGTACTCATCACACTTCAAGGCACCTAGCAACATCTTGACACTGGTGTATTCCTCTTTCAGGTGCACCAAATGAACTACAGGAAGAGACGGATACTTGTTCTCATTGTGAAGCAGCACGGCTTTGAGGCTCTTGCATGAGCTGTCTATGAAGTGGCGCCACTCATTCGGGATACAGGTGATACCTATAGCCTCGAATAGACTGGCCACATTGTTGCAGAAGCACAGTCCATCTTGATGACTGAAGAAGATGGAAAAAAATTGGTGATGCTTCCTCTGATCTGTGACTTGGTCACTTTCATCTAATAAGTTCCATTGCTTGAGCCTTGATGTCAGAAGGTCAGTGTTGGACTTGGTGAGACCAAGGTCTCTGATCAGACCGTTGAGGTCTTTTTGGTTAGGGTAGTATGGCTTCTGCTCCTCATCTGCATATGAAAAGAAATCATGATCTTCAATGTCTTCCTCGGTGTCTGACCTGCTGCTCTCTTTTGAAGGTGGTGTAGCTCTGTCTGGAGGTGTTGGTACAGGAAGTTCAGGGCAGTGTGCTACTGGGGCAATAGATGAAGGAATGTCAGGATACGTTACAGGCGGTGCATTTTTGCCAGTGCGACGTTTGGAAGGGTCCACCATGCTGTTGAGTGATCAGTCAGTTCACACCAAATTCTTTGGATAGCAAAATGCATGGCTCTCTTCTCTCCCCTGTATCAACCTATAAGCAAACAAAATAAAATTTGGATTGAGAATTTGATTTAGGCCTATTTCACACTAATGACTAGTGATATTTAAAATATTAACACAGTTAATCTGCTATTTAAGAGAGTAGCATTTATCCACTTACCTTCAAGAGTTTTCTTGCAGTGCTCACATGTGAAATGAGGAGCCCATGGTTTGTCTTGGTCACCAACAAGCATACCGAAGTATGCTTTGTAAGCCTCACACATCTTAGCAGATGCTTCCACAGAGCACTTTTTCGCTCTTGTCTTTATAAACTGGCCACATATGTAGCAAAATGCGTCTGCTGGATGTATGCAACCTCTTGATGCCATCTAAATAGACTAAGTTGCTGTGTACTGTAAGGAAAAAGGATGTCTCTCCAAACTTGATAAAAATGGTCTTTATTCCATGCAGTATTAAAGTACAAGAGTGTACTGAGGATTCAGCAGAGCAAGATTGATCACCTGGTACCAGAGTAACACACAATATATACATTTACATTCCTAAGCTTCTCCTGTAATGGGTGTGGGGTGAAGTGTGAATACTGTCATTATCAGAATCTGAATATATAATGAATTCACACCTGTCTGTCTAGGTCAATTCCCCTTTGTCTGTGATGGCCATTGCCCACTTACTATGCAATTCCAATCAATTAAATCCTGTCTCTCTGTCTCTCAGGAAGGGCTATTGTGGCCCTATATAACTTACTTATACAGCTACCTACAATTATGTACAGTCTCAGAAAATTCTAGATAATTCTGGATAGTTCTAGAAACCTCTTGATAGTTCTCACAATTCCAGAAGCTTCTTAAGTATCTTGAAATATTGCAAATATCAAATAGATCAATTTCAAAATATCATTGTGCAATTTTGAAAATTGTTACATGGTGAAATCAATGACAACAACAAAAGTTTCTTCCAGCACATAAACAACAAAAAGAAAATCAAGGAAACAGTCACTACACTAAAAAATGAAGATGGTAATGAAATCACAGGCAACAGAGATAAAGCACAGCTGCTCAATGCCTACTTTGCATTAGTCCACACAAAAAGGAATCACCAATCAACCAACCTCCAATTCAACTGCAATACACAGCCGCGGAACTGAACTCAACATAGACAAAAACACAATAAGGGACTACCTGTGGGAGGTCAACGAGTATAAATCACCAGGACCAGACGGACTTCACCCTAGAGTCCTAAAAGAACTGACAGACACCATAGCGGAACCACTTCTCCCCATCTACCAAAAATCCTGGACCACTGGAGACCTACCGGAAGACTGGAAACGAGCTGACGTAGTCCCCATCCACAAAAATGGTAAAAAGACTGACCCAGGCAACTACAGACTTATCAGTCTGACTTCTATACCTGGAAAAATACTGGAGAAAATAATAAAAAAACAACTTTGCTACTACTAGAAACAAACAAGATAATATCCAACAGCCAACATGGGTTTGTCAGAAACAAATCACGTCAAACCAACCTCATATCATTTTTCAACACCATAACCAAATCAATAGACCAACACAACATAGTAGACCTCATATACTTGGACTTCAGCAAAGCTTTCAATAAAGTTGACCACAATCTCTGAATCAAAAATTAGAAAAAAGCGGGGAAGACTACAACACATGCAGATGGATAAACAGTTGGCTGACCAACTGCATCCAACGAGTTGTCCTAAATGGATCCAAATCCACATAGAAGAAGGTAGGCAGTGGGGTACCACAGGGTTCTGTCCTGGGCCCTGTGCTCTTCAACATTTTCATCAGCACCTTGACGTGGGAATAGAAGGGGAACTAATCAAATTTGCAGACGACACCAAGCTGGCGGGGGTAGCCAACACCCTGGAGAACAGGCTCAAAATACAAAAAGACCTAGATAGATTAACACTATGGGCCCACACTAACAAAATGATATTCAATGTCGACAAGAGCAAAGTCCTTTACCTAGGCAAAAAAAAAACCCCTTAGACACACATACAGCCTAGGAGAAACCCCACTTAGCAGTAGCGAATGTAAAAGAGATCTTGGAATTTTGGTGGATAATCAACTAAACATGAGCCAACAATGTAGAGCAGCAGCCAGAAAAGCCAACACAATCCTAAGCTGCATCATCAGGGGAATACACTCCAAAACCAGGGAAGTAATAATACCACTTTACTACATCCTGGTCAAGCCCCATCTGGAGTACTGCATCCAGTTCTAGTCACCACACTTCAAAAGAGACATTGAAACTCTGGGGAAGGTGCAGAAAAGAGCAACCAAAATGATTAGGGGATTTGAAACCAAGACTTACGAAGAGAGATTGCGGGAACTGGGCATGGATAGCCTAAAGAAAAGGAGGGCCAGAAAGGACATGATAGCAGTATACAGGTATATGAGGGGTTGCCACAGAGAGGAGGGGTCACTCCAGGGCACTGGAGGGCTGGAGGAGGAACAACAGCTGGAAGTTGACCAAGGAGATATTCAACCTGGAAATAAGGAAGAACTTCCTGATGGTTAGAGCAATCAATCAGTGGAACAGCCTGCCTGTTGTGAACTCCCCAACTCTGGACATTTTCAAGAGGAAATTGGACTGCCATTTGGCTGGGGTGCTATAGTGTTTCCTGCTCAGGCAGGGGGTTGGACTTGATGACCTGCATGGTCCCTTTCAACTCTAACAATAAATAAATAAATAAATAAATAAATAAATAAAAGCAACAAACAACCAACACTGGATGGAACCAATGGAGGAGTTGGCACCTGGGTCTGATGAAAGCGGGTAAGTATAGAAATTGTTGAACAGAATGTGCATGGCAAGAAGATCCAGAGACCCTCTGAATAAATGGGGCTATCTGATGTCTTCTGACCTTTGTGACTGATATCTGCCCTTTTCGTCCTGATTAGTGTACATTTGAGGACCTCATGGCAGCATAACAGAACACAATTAATATTGCTAGTTTCTGGGCAAGATTTGTTTAATTTGTACATATTTTAATCTTTTATATTTTAAATATAATATTATATAGTATGTCTTATTTTAATTGTGATGCTACTGACACAAATAAACAAATGTGCTAAAAGATGAAAAGAGAAAATATTTTATTGAAGTCTGTCTCTATTTGTGAGGTCACTGTAATTAGGTTAAAAAGGATAGTGTCCAGCCAGATACAGGAACCCTTCAAGTATCCAAGCCACCCATCTTACATTTGAATTACAAAGGCATTGAGACTAAACACGTAATCTTACCTCATGACTCATGTTTTGAAATTTAGTAGTTGCTGACACTGACATATACTGAGTTGGAATATTCTTACCATTTTCCAAAACATCTTTTCCTGGCACTGGCTAAAAAAAGATATTTAAATTAAAAAATGTTTTGATAGACAAACTGAAACATCTATTACCATGTACAACATACGGTAACTTACATGAAATTTATCTTGTTCAATTTTATCTTCCCATTTGTTTTCAGGACTTGCAGATGTAGAAGGTTCACTATTTCCTGAAGAAATGTCACCTTTTAAGATGAAAAGTTTAAAAAAGTATATTGTCTTATATACTGATGTTTATATTAAATATAGATTTTATACAGTAGATTATTTTAAATACAGTGAAATAGTTTTAGCCATAACTTCCATGTTACAGTTAGTTGTATCATCTTACCTTTTGGAATATCCAAATTAACTTCAGTAATAGTCAAGGCAGAAATATCCTTAACTATAGATTTGATATTTAGCTGTACTTGTTTGCATTCTGTCTGATCTTCATGACCAGATGCCATCTGCATAAGCTCAAGTTGAGTCTTCATTCTGTACAACAACAAAAATACAATTACTGTATATTGGATTCCCACTTGCTGCTTTGAGCTTCTCATTGCAAAATTTAGGTTTAAATTGAAAAAAGTAGGAAAAAGCACTAGGCCACTGATGGCGAACCTTTTTTTCCTCAGATGTCGAAAGAGCGTATGCCTGCATTATCGCACATGTACAAGTGCCCACACACAACCTTCAATGCCTGGGGAGAGCAAAAGCAGCTTCCTCCACCCACTTGGAGGCCCAACTTCAGGTGGCCCCAGTAGGCTTGTGTTTCGCCCTCACCAGGCTCCAAAGGAGGGTAAAAATGGCCCCCCCCAAGACTCTCTGGAAGCAAAAAATGCCCTCCCGGAGCCTCTGTGCGAGCCAAAAATCTGCTGGGCAGCACACACATACACGTTGAAGCTGAGCTAGAGCAATGGCTTGCATGCCAGCAGATATGGCTCCACATATCACCTCTGACATCTATGCCATAGGTTCGCCATCACTGCACTAGGCCACTCAGGTATGAATTAAATCATATCCCTAATGAATATACAGTAGAGGTGACAAATAGATTTAAGGAATTAGATCTGATAGACAGAGTGCCTGAAGAACTATGGACAAAGGTTCTCAACATTGTACAAGAGGTAGCAACTAAAATCAACCCAAAGAAAAAGAAATGCAAGAAAGCAAAATGGCTGTCTGAGGAAGCTTTACAAATAGTTGAAGAAAGAAGGGAAACAAAAGGCAAGGGAGAAAGAGAAAGATACATCCAATTGAATGCAGAATTCCAGAGAATAGCTAGAAGAGATAAGAAAGCCTTCTTAAAGGAACAATGCAAAGAAATAGAAGAAAACAATTTATTATTTGTTTAATTTATTTATTTAATTGGATTTGTATGCCGTCCCTCTCTGAGGACTTGCTAACAATAGAATGGGGAGGATCAGAGATCTCTTCAAGAAAATTGGAGATATGAAGAGATCCTAAAATTGGATCCTACTGATATACCCTTTCTCAAGGGGTGGAACTAGCTTCCAAGTATGGGTTAAGACTACCCAATGACCAATAAGGACTGGATCTGATTTCTTAAAACTTTGTCCCTCTTCCTGTAATCCCCCCCTTCTTTAGATGAGGGACGTGTTCAGATTCTGTGTGCTATTCCTGCTGATATGCAGTGTGCCTCCTTCAGATCTCCTCAGAAAGAGCAGACTGGATTAATTACGGGAGGTATGTATGTATGTATGTATGTATGTATGTATGTATGTATGTATTTGTTTATGTATGTATGTATGTATGTATGTATGTATGTATGTATGTATGTATGTATTAGATTTGTATGCCGCCCCTCTCCACAGACTCGGGGCGGCTCACAATAATTATACGAACAATGTATCACAAATCTAATATTAAAACGTCTCTAAAAGGCCTTACAGTGATCCCTCGATTTTCGCGGTCTCGATCTTCGCGAAACGGCTATACCACGGTTTTTAAAAAAATAATAATTTAAAAATAGTCCGCGGATTTTTTTCTATACCACGGTTTTTCCCACCCGATGATGTCATATGTCATCACCAAACTTACGTGTGCCATTGCTGATTGGCCGAAATCTTCTATGTTTCTATGGACGTGGGGGGGGGGGGTTGGGGGGGGACGCACGAGCTGCCGGAGCCTCTTTTTGTTGCAAATCCGCCTCCGTGTTTCCCTAGTCCAACAAAGCTCAACCAACGCTACTAAGGCTTTCTCAAGCCCGCCTTATCTCTCTCTACTGCCGCCAGGTACGTTTACCTTTCCCAACACTTTCCCGCGGCAGTATCTCCTTCCCGTGGTGGGGTCGGTGATAATCCGAGAGATCTCGGGCGCCGAGTGCGAATGGTGGTGGTGGTGATGGTGGTGGTGGTGATGGTGGTGGTGGTTGTGGCCGTCGGAAGACTCCGCCGCCTTCTTTCTCTGTGAGTCTCCGCCGCAGGCTTTGCCCAGCGCCTGCTCCCCCATTTTAGTGCCGGTGCTGCCGCCACCACCGCCACCTCCACTAGCGGTTGTACCGGCCGGCTGATAAGCGATAGTCCTCAGTAAATCCATGGCTCCGTCGGCTGGCCCTTTACGCATCTCCTCCAGCCACCTCGTCCGTCCGCCCGCCTTGCTCCTCCTCCACCTCCTTCTACTACTGCTCCTTCTCTTCCACTTGCCAGCCTCCGCACTTTCGCCACCTCCAACTTCAAGTCCTTGCGCGGCCATGGAAAAAGGGTGCGCATGCGCAGATGGTGTTTTTACTTCCGCACCGCTACTTCGCGGAAAATCGACTTTCGCGGGAGGTCTTGGAACGTAACCCCCGCGAAAATCGAGGGAACACTGTATTTAAAAAGCAGACATACACACAAACATACCATGCATAAATTATATAGGCCAGGAGAGATGTCTCAATTCCCCCATGCCTGACGGCAGAGGTGGGTTTTAAGAAGTTTACGAAAGGCAAGGAGGGTGTGGGCAATCCTAATCTCTGAAGGGAGCTGGTTCCAGAGGGTCAGGGCCGCCACAGAGAAGGCTCTTCCCCTGGGTCCTGCCAGACGACATTGTTTAGTCGACGGGACCTGGAGAAGGCCAACTCTGTGGGACCTAACTGGTCGCTGGGATTCGTGCGGCAGAAGGCGGTCCCAGAGATATTCGGGTCCGATGCCATGAAGGGCTTTATAGTTCATAACCAACACTTTGAATTGTGACCGGAAACTGATCGGCAACCAATACAGACTGCAGAGTGTTGGTGTGACATGGGCATACCTAGGGAAGCCCATCATTGCTCTCGCAGCTGCATTCTGCACGATCTGAAGTTTCCGAACACTTTTCAAAGGTAGCCCCATTTAGACAGCGTTAAAGTAGTCGAACTTCGAGGTGATGAGGGCATGAGGGCATGAGTGACTGTGAGCAGTGAGTCCCGGTCCAGATAGGGCCGCAACTGGTGTACCAAGCGAACCAGGGCAAACTTCCCCCTCGCCACAGCTGAAAGATGTTTCTCTAATGTAAGCTCTGGATCGAGGAGGACGCCCAAGTTGCAGACCGTCTCTGAGGGGGTCAATAATTCCCCCCCCAGGATAATGGATGGACAGGTGGGATTGTCCTTGGGAGGCAAACCCACAGCCACTCTCCATCTTATTGGGGTTGAGTTTGAGTCTGTTGACAACCATCCAGACCCTAACAGCCTCCAGGCACCAGCACATCACTTCCACTGCTTCGTTGACTGGAAATGGGGTGGAGATGTACAACTGGATATCATCAGCGTACTGATGATACCTCACCCCATGCCCTTGGATGATCTCACTCAGCGGTTTCATGTAGATATTAAATAGTAGGGGGGAGAGGACCGACCCTGAGGCACCCCACAAGGGAGAGCTAGAGGTCGACCTCTGACCCCCCACTAACACCGACTGTGATGGACCAACCCCTCCAGCCGGCGTAGAAGGATATCATGGTCGATGGTATCGAAAGCCGCTGATTGGTCAAGAAGCACCAGGACAGAGGATAAAACCCTGTCCCAGGCCCGCCAGAGATCATCCATCAATGCGACCAAAGCAGTTTTCGTGCTGTAGCTGGGCCTCAAACCCGACTGCTGAGGGCCTAGATAATCGGCTTCTTCCAAGGACCGCTGGAGCTGGAGCGCCATCACCTTCTCAACAACCTTCCCCATAAAGGGAAGGTTGGAGAATGGATGATAGTTATTAAGAATGGCTGGGTCCAGGGAAGGCCTCTTGAGGAGGGGGCGCACAAGTGCCTCCTTAGAAGGAGCCGGAAAGGACCCCCTCCCCAAGGCGGCGTTGACAATCTCCTGGACCCAGCCCCATGTCACCTCCCTGCTGGCCGAGACCAGCCAGGAGGGACACGGATCCAGTAGACAGGTGGCGGAACTCACAGCTCCAATGGCTTTATCCACTTCATCAGGTGTCACCAGATCAAACTCTTCCCAGACAGATGGACAAGTACGGGCCCCAGTTACCTCGACTGACTCATTGTCAGCCAACTCTGTTATCCAATTGGAGTCGAGGTCTGCCTGGATCCGAGCGACTTTATCAGTGAAAAATGTGTTAAAATCCTCGGCACTGCCCTGCAAGACCTCCTCAACTCCCCCCTGATTAAGAAGGGAAGGGGTCACCCTAAACAGAGCAGCCGGGCGAGATTCCACTGATGCAATCAAGGCGGCATGGTATGCACATCTTGCCGCCTTGAGCGCCACTTTGTAAGTCTTAATATGAGATCTTACAAGTGTTCGGTCAGATTCGGACTTACTCTTCCTCCATCACTTCTCTAGACGTCTCTTCTGGCATTTCAACTCCCAGAGCTCCTCGTTGAACCATGGAGCTCTATGGGGTCTAATGCCACAGAGAGGTCACAACGGCACTATCCGGTCAAGAGCCTCCGTCGCAGCCTTATTCCAGGCCACATCAAAAGACTCTACCGAACTGTGGAGACGTGAATCTGGAATAGCCCCAAGCACCCTTTGAAAACCTTCTGGATCCATCAGGCATCTGGGGCGGAGCCACTTAGTTGGTTCCGCCTCCCTGCGGGGAAGGATTGGAGCCAGGAAGTTAAGCCGCAGTAGAAAATGATCTGACCATGACACAGGCAACACTTCTAAGCCCCTTAATCTCAGACCATTACTCAATTGCTCAGAAAGGAATACCATGTCGGGTGAGTGTTCCCCCTCGTGAACTGGATCCTGTACTACTTGAGTCAGGTCCATGGCTGTCATGGTGACCATGAACTCCTGCGCTAGCCCCGAGGTTTCACCGAGTGACGGTAGGTTAAAGTCCCCCAAGACAATAAGTCTGGGGAACCCTACCGCCAGCCCGTCTACCTCCTCGAGCAGCACAGGCAGGGTTGTTGACACGCAGCTGGGAGGCAAGTACGTGAGTAACAAGCCCACCTGAACCCCTAAGTCCAACTTCACCAGAAGGGACTCACAACCCGCAATCTCTGGAGCAATGAGTCTACGTAGGCGAAGGCTCTCCCTGGCTACAATAGCCACTCCTCTCCCTTTTGGAGGCTAATTCCATCCCTTGAGAAAAGGCATATCAGCAGGATCCAACGCCTCTTCTCCAAGATGGGTGGAGCTAGCCTCCAAGTATGCCACATAACAAAGTAATCACCAACAATAGGGGAGGGTTACTCTAGGCTCCAAGCATATCCCCATGCTGCTTCCCACTTCCCCCTGTACCTCCGCACAGTGTTGACGATTGCTGCGCTGTTTCTGCCCGCTTGGATCCTCTTGTGAAGTTTGCCATCTAGTAGAAAGCCAAAAAACAGGGGGGGGGGGAGCACTAATTGCCGCTCTTGGACACTCAAAGCCCTATGGGCCGGTCACTTAACTCCTCTTTGGTCCTTTTACCAGAATATATCCTTGGCTGGTTTCTGACTCGTTTCCTCCTCTCCTTCCAAACCGTGTGGCTGGGACATCCTCCTCCCTGCTACATTGTTCCATGGCCGGGAAGGTTTACTTTGAGGATGCCAAGGACCAAAAATAAAGGGCAGTGCAAAGGGAGAACCCTCAAAGGAGAAGTAAGGAAATAAGATGAAATTGTCCCAAATCCTTTGGTAAGATTCCTGTAATGGAGTCTAAGCACGCGTCCTTTGCAGTCATGGACTGAATCTAAAGAGTGGGATTACAGGAAGAGGGACAAAGTTTTTTAAAAAATCAGATTCAGTCCTTATTAGTCATTAGGCGAACTTAACCCATACGTGTAGGTTAGCTCCACCCATGTTTCATGCAAAGATGGGCATGATAAAGGACCAAAATGGCAGAGACTAATAGAGGCAGAAGAGATTAAGAAAATATGAGAAAATTACACATAAGAACTGTACAAAAATGAGCTTAACATTTCTGATAACCACAATGGGATGGCCACTGACCTTGAGCCTGACATCCTGGAATGTTAAGTCAAATGGGCCTTAGGAAATCTGAGCAACAACGAAATTAGTGGAAGTGACAGTATTCCAGCTGAGCTCTTCAAAATCTTAAAAGAGGATGCAGTAAAAGTGCTACACTCACTTTGCTAGCAAATTTGAAAAACTCAACAGTGGCCACAGGATTGGAAAAGGTCAGTTTACACTCCAATTCCAAAGAAGGGCCATGCCAAAGAATGTTCAAACTCCCGCACCATTGCACTCATATAATATGCTAGCAAAGTTACGCTCAAAATCCTACAAGCTAGGCTCCAGCAGTATGTGGATTGAGAGCTACCAGAAGTACAGGCAGGATTTCAAAGAAGCAGAGGAACTAGAGATTAAATTCCCAACATGGAGAAAGCTAGGGAGTTGCAGAAAAACATCTACTTCTGCTTCATTGACTATGCTATAGCCTTTCATTGTATGGATCATAACAAATTGTGGCAAGTTCTTAAAGAGATGGGAGTACCAAACCATATTGTTTGTCTCTTGAGAAATCTACCGTATTTTTCAGTGTATAAGAAACACCTTTTTCCTCCCTAAAAGAGGCTGATAATTAGGGTCTTATACTCTGACTGTAGCTTTTCCCCCCAGCCCTAACTAGCTGCTAACGATCTTCCCAGCTCTTACCTTGCAGGCTCTTTCATTGTTTCTCTCTGTGAAGAATGTTTTCCAAGCCCCAAGTCTTTGTAGGATTTGTTTCATTATTCTAACTTGCTCTGAGTAAGTTTCCTTCCAGCCCTAACCAGGGGCTAATGATGTTCCCAGCTCTTACCAGCTTGCAAGCTTTTTCATTGTTACTCTCTGCCAAAAATATATTCCAAACTCAGTCTTTGTAGGGGTTTATTTTCATTGCTTTACTTGCTCCAGATATTCCTTTCCAGCCCTAATCAGGTGCTATTAATGTACCCAAGCTCTTTCATTGTTACTCTCTGCAAAGAATGTTTTCCAAGCCCTAAGTCTTTGCAGGTTTTTCCCCCATTGGTCTAACTAGCTCCAATGTTTCTTTCCAGTACTAACCAGGTTCCAACTATGTTCCCAGCTCTTACCTGGTTGCAAGCTCTTTCATTGTTACTCTCTGCAAAGAAGAATGCTTTCCAAGCCTTTGGTGGATTTTTGCCATGGCTCTACTTGCTCAGACTGTTTCTTTACAGGTCCTAATGATGTTCCCAGCTCTTTCATTGCTGTACTGCAGGCCACTGAAGCTGACTATAGATCTGTAGGTTCAAATCTCATCACTGGCTCAAGATTGACTCAGCCTTTCATCCTTCCGAGGTGGGTAAAATGAGGACCCGGATTGTGGGGGCAATAGGCTGGCTCTGTTAAAAAGTACTATTGCTAACATGTTGTAAGCCACCCTGAGTCTAAGGAGAAGGGCAGCATAAAAAATGAATAAATAAATAAATAAATAAACCAGGGGATAAAATGATGTGCTGAAGCTGACCAGACTAAGCTGACCAGGCTATCTAGATGAACGCCTGGTAAGCAGATTATTTTCCCTGTTTTCCTCCCCAAAAACTAAGGTGCCTCTTATATTCCAGTGCGTCTTATACTCGGAAAAATACGGTATATGCAGGTCAAGAAGCAACAGTGAGAACTGGACACAGAACCACTAATTGGGTCAAAATTGGGAAAAGAGTTTGGCAAGACTATATACTGTAACCCTGCTTATTTAACTTATATGCAGAGCACATCATGAGAAAGGCCGGGCTAGATGTATCAAAAGTTAAAATTGCTGGGAGAAATATCAACACTCTCAGATATGCAGATGATACAAATTCTAATGGCAGAAGGTGAAGAGGAACTAAAGAGCCTCTTGATGCGGGTGAAGAAGGAGAGAAGTACAGTTGGCTTGAAACTCAACATTAAGAATATTAAGATCATGGCATGCAGTCCTCTCAATTTCTGGCAAATAGATGGGGAAGAAATGGAAGTACTGAAAGATTTTATTTTCCCGGGCTCCAAGATCACTGCAGATGGGGACTGTATTCAAGAAACTAAGACACTTGCTCCTGGGAAGGAAAACTATGGCAAATCTAGACAGCATACTAAAAAGCAAAAATATCACCCTGCCAACAAAAGTGCGTATAGTGAAGGCTCTGGTTTTCCAGTTGCAATGATTGAGGGCAAAAAGAAGAAGGGGACAACAGAGAATGAGGTGCATGAATAGAGTCACTGAAGCAGTTGATGTGATCTTAAATGGATTCCAGGGGATGGTAGAGAACAGGAAGGCCTGGAGGAATGTTGTCCATGGGGTCGCAATTAGTGTTGGATGAACCAAACTTGCATAGTTCGGGTCCGTGCCAAATTTGGCTGGGTTCGGTATACCGAATCTGATCCCTGACTTTTTCAGATATCCGTGTTCAGGTTCGCCGTTCAATTGAACGGCACAGCAGCCAGTCAACAGCCATGTTGTAAGCCGAAGCCATGCTGTATCTGGGCAGGAAACACAAGGACCAGCTGTGATTGGCCATGCGTCCTGCTTGCCAGTGATTGGCCAGTCGGACACATGGCTGTGATTGGCCTGGCAGGACCCCTGACCCTCGCTGTATAAAAGGCAGGACCACACGCCCCAGCGCCTTTACATGAGCGCCGCAATAGTTAGGGACAGTGCTGCTGCTGCTGCTGACAGGGAAAGATAGATTGGGGAGATTTCTCATCTCCAAGGGCAGATGACTTAGGGAACGTTCGCGGAGTAGGGCAAGATCTAGGCATGAAGAAAACCATATTTAAAGTGACATATTTTTTTTGTTCAGTCTCGCTGCACAAGGCGGCTGCCACTGTAAGGGAACATATATCTCAACTGTGCCATTGTCTTCCTAAGGGCAGATCACCTAGGGAAAGTGCTCAGAGTGTGCAGCCCACATGCAGGCTTCCAAGACAAAAAAAGTAGGGGGCCAGTCTCGCTACACCTGAGTGACATATCATCTTTAGCTTGCAAGCTCCAGATTTGTGCCAAAGCCCTGTGCCATCAAAGCTTTTTGATAACTTCTGTGATATTATACCTGAACATTTCTACCACAGCTCAAGGCCCAGTGCCAGCATTGCTTTTTGCTAACTTGGGTGATATTCTAGCTGAACATTTCTACCACACCTCAGAACCCAGCCGCCCCGAGACTTCGGAGAGGGGCGGCATACAAATCTAATAAATAAAATAAATAAAAATAAATCATAGGTTTTTTGCCAATGTCCACAGGGCTTCTACCATTATCTCTGCATTTAAAGGGCCTCTACTAGTGTTGGGCGAACCGAACTTGCATAGTTCGGGTCCGTACCGGATATATTTCAACTGAGCTATTGTCATTCTAAGGTCAGATCACTTAAGGAAAGTGCTCAGAATGAGGCCCAAATCTAGGCATCCAATACTACCTTTATCTGTGCATTTATTTTTCTGTCCAATAGAGGACCACTGGTGATGTCTGACCATTTAATCTTTTTTCAAATACGGGGCCACTAGTGCCGACTGACCATTTAAACTTTTTTCAAATACAGGGCCACTAGTGCCGTCTGACCATTTAATTTTTGCAGGACATTTAATTTTTGAAGTCTAGGTCCACCTGAATGCCGCACCTTCGTCTGTTCCCAAATTTCTTGGACCAGTGTCACTGCAAGGCTTTAACTATGAAGAAAACCACAAAAAAGGGGCGTGGCCATTGTGCTGCTGGTGGTGGTGATGGAGATGGTGCTGCAGGGGCAGGGAGAGGGTGCGTAACATCTGCGCCTGATATGCCTTCCTGTGGTGCAAGCAGGCGCCTGGGTTTTGGGCCTATATTGGCAGGCCCCAAAACTGCTTCCAGAGTGGTGAGAGAAGAAGTCGAGGGAATTATAGATTATATGGCATGAGACGGACTATAAAAAAAAACTATGAACAAACCCCTATGCACACTGCACATACCTTATTTAAAGTAAAAAACAAAATGGGAACAAATACAATATTTAAAATAAAGAAGTAATAAGTAATTAATAATTAAGTAATAAAGTAATTTATACTTCTTTATTAACAAGTAAATTTAAATTTAAATCAATTTCTTCTTCCTTCCTTCCCTCCTTCCTCTCCACTTCTCTCTTCCCTCTTCCTTTTCTTTCATTTGTTTCATTTTCCTCTCCCTCGTTCTTTCCCTCCGTTATTTTCTCATTTTTCTCTTTCTCTCTTTCCATCTCTCTCTTCCTTTCTTTCTCTCTCCCTCTCTATCTCTCCCTCTTTCTCTCTCTCTTTCTTTTTTCTCTCTGTTGCTCTCTCTTTCTCTTTTTCTTTCTCTCTTTCTTTCTTTTTCTCTCTTCTCTCTTTCTCTCACTCACTCTTTCTAACTCTCCCTCTTTGTATCCCTCACACTTTCTCTCTCTCCCCCTCTCTCTATTTCTCCCTTTCTCTCTCCCTTTCTATCTCTCCTCTTCCTTTCTCTCTCCGTCTCTATTTCTCCCTTTCTCTCTGTCCTTTTCTCTCTCTCTCTTTTCTTTCTTTCTCTCACTCACTCTCTTTGTATCTCTCCCTCTTTGTATCTCTCCCTTTCTCTCTCTCTACCTTTCTTTCTCTTTCCCTCTCTCTTGCTTTCTTTCTCTTCTCTCTTTCTCACTCCCTCTTTGTATCACTCACTTTCTCTATCTCTCCCTCTTTCCCTTTCTACCTCTCCTCTTCATTTCTCTCTCCCTCTTTCTCTCTCTCCCTTTCTATCTCTCTCTCTTTCTCCCTCCCTTTCTCTCTCTTCCTTCCTTCCCTCACTCCCTCCTTCCTTCCTCTTCATTTCTCTTTCCCTCCCTCTCTTTCCCTTTTCTTTCTTTTGGTCCACTTCTCTTTCTCCGCTTCTCCAGTGGGCACCGCCTCCACGCCCTCCCCTTCACTCTGTCCCCACAGCAGCTGCCATTGGTGCAGCGACAGCAGCGGCTTCTCTCGGACCAGGCCTCCCCAGCGGGTGCTGCTTTCCACACAACTCCAGCCTTCTCCCACCCTGGCCGGCGCGGCCATCTCGCTGCTGCTTGCAAACCCCTGACCTCCACCGCCTCCCCCCCACGGCACAAAACGAGGACACCTCCACTTCTCTCTCTCTCCGCTTCTCCGGCGGGCACCGCCTCCGCGCCCTCCCCTTCGCTCTGCCCCCACAGCAGCTGCCATTGGTGCAGCGACAGCGGCGGCTCCTCTCGGACCAGCCCCCCCCCAGCGGGTGCCGCTTTCTGCACAACTCCAGCCTTCTCTCGCCCCAGCCGGCGCGGCCACCTCACTGCTGACACAGGCGGCGGGGACCGCCCTGTCCCCCTTCAGGGCCTCTTTGACAGCCCTTCCCGGCAGAGGCACCACGTCTGCCTTCCCAACAGCTCCTGCCGCTGGTGCGCAGCTCTGGCGTTGACGCTGGAGAGCGGGCTTCAGGCTCTCGGCATCAGCGGCTGCCACGGGGCCATTGTTGTTGTTGTCGCAGTGGTATTTGAAATGCTCCCCTACCGACTGGTCGAGACAGAAAGCTTCAAAAATTTTATGGAAGTGGCTGTCCCACAATACGCCATTCCAAGCCGCTACTACTTTTCACGCCAGGCCATCCCTGCCCTGCACCAACATGTAGTGGAGAAAGTTAGGTGTGCACTGTGCAATGCTGTCAGTTCCCACATCCACATCACCGACATGTGGACCAGTAAACATGGCCAGGGCCGGGACATCTCTCTCACTGCCCACTGGGGTGAATGTAGTGGTGGCTGGGAATGAGGTGGGAAGCAATTTAGAGCATATCCTTCCACCACCCAGGATTGCTGGACATCAGTCGGTGCCCCCTGTTGCCTCCTCCTCTGCTTCCTCCTCTTCATCCTCCACATGCAGTAAGCGCAGCACAGCAACCACTGATTTGAGCATGGCCATGGGGAAACGGCAGCAGGCAGTGCTAAAACTCATCTGCTTGGGCAACAGACCACACACCGCCCAGGATCTGTGGACCGGCATCCAGGGGCAGACAGATGAGTGGTTGCTGCTGCTGCACCTGAAGCCTGGCAAGGTGATGTGCGACAATGGGCGGAACTTTGTGGCAGCCTTGGGCTGAGCGGGGTTGACAAACATCCCTTGCCTGGTGCATGTGCTCAACTTGGTGGTGCAGATGTTTCTGGCCCATTATCCAGACATGTTGGCGCTGCTGCATAAAGTGTGTGCCGTGTGTGCGCACTTTCACTGTTCCCACTCTGCTGCTGCTCGCCTATCTTCCCTGCAGAGGAAATTTGGCCTTCTCACCCACCGCCTCATATGCGATTTGCCAACCAGGTGGAATTCCACGCTGCATATCTGGAAAGGGTGTGTCAGCAGCAGCAGGCAATAGTAGAGTTCCAGCTTCAAAACACCCAGGTGAGTAGAAGGACCGTTGACTTACCTGAACGGTCTTCTCGATGCACTGCAAGGAGAGTCCAGGATGGGTTATTCTCAGCCTGATTGGCTGGGACTGAGTTTAATTTAAATATTTAATATTAGCCAGGCACCGCCCCCTTAGCCCTCCAGTCTAATAATTACGAAGGAGCAGTAATGCAAAAAAACTAACGATTTATTATCAGAAAAAAACCATTCCCAAGTGTCAACAACCAAAGGTAACTGTGACCCTGGTCCCGAGAACCGGGTGGGTCTGGACTCTCCTTGCAGTGCATCGAGAAGACCGTTCAGGTAAGTCAACGGTCCTTCTCCAATGCACTTGCAAGGAGAGTCCAGGATGGGATATACCCAAGTTTAGTCAAAGGGAGGGAGAAGGTTGGACCAGGGGCGCTGAAAACGAGCACACCCCTTGCAAGACCCTCCTTCCAAAGGCTGCTTCTGATGAAGCGAACGAATCAATCTTGTAGTGTCTTATAAAAGTGGATGGAGCTGCCCACGTGGCTGCTCGACAAATGTCCTCAAGAGATGCTTGGGTCCTCCAGGCCGATGACGTGGCCGCACTCCGGGTGGAGTGAGCAGTTATCCCTTGTGGAGCTGTGGTGTTTTTAGCAGCGTAGGCCTCGGAAATGCAATCCTTCAACCAACGACTGATCGTAGGAGGTGACACTTTCTTCCCCATCGTTCTGGTGGAGAAAGATACGAAGAGACCTTCAGAAGACCGTAGGTCTTGGGTCCGACGAATATAAATTTTTAAGGCACGTCTAACGTCTAATTTGTGCCATCTCAGTTCAGAGGGATGGCTACCACGGGAGCAAAAGTCTGGTACCACAATGTCCTGTGCTCTATGAAAGGAAGTGTTCACTTTCGGAATAAAGGCCGGGTCCAATCTCAAGACAACTCTGTCCGGGTAAAATCTACAGAGGTCCTGCCGTATTGACAGTGCCGCAATTTCAGAAACTCTCCTGGCAGATGTGATGGCTACCAGAAAGGCAGTTTTGATGGACAGAAACCTCAAGGAGATGAGCCTTAACGGTTCAAAGGGAGGACCCGTCAAGGCATGAAGGACCAAGGACAAGTCCCAGGAAGGAAATCTGTGAACCACCGAAGGCTTCAAGTTGTTTGCTCCGCGCAGGAAATCTCTGATCCACTGGTGCCTTGAGAGGGACCGACCGTGGTCTTTGGCAAGGACCGTCGATAGGGCCGCGACCTGTCGTCTAAGTGTATTAGGAGCGAGACCCTTGTCCATTCCCGCTTGCAAGAAGGAAAGCACCATCAAGGGAGTGGCTCCCTGTGGGTCCACCTGACGTTGTGTGCAGAAGTCGGCGAACGCCGCCCAGGTCGCCTGGTAAATTCGCCTTGTAGACGGCCGGCGAGCCGCCTGCATAGTATCTATGACCGCGTCTGGCACGAGCTGACTCCTCAGATGTTCCCGCTCAAGTGCCAGACGGTCAACTGCCACCACTGGGGATCTGGGTGACTCATTGCTCCCTGTGTGAGGTGCAATTGGTGATCCGGAATTCTCCAGTGTGCCGCAATTGATAGTTCCACTAGATCGGCAAACCAGATGCGCCTCGGCCAGAACGGGGCCAGTAGGAGAACCTCCGCCTGTTCTTCCAATAGTTTCCGGATTACTTGCGGTATTAGAGGGATCGGTGGAAATGCATAAAGAAGGCCCGACGGCCATCTTTGATGTAACGTGTTCACTGCCTCTGCTCCTGGGGAAGGAAAGCGGGAGAAGAAACGGGGGAGCTGGGTGTTGTGGGCCGTCGCAAAAAGGTCCAATATCGGTAGGTCGAACCTCCTCACCAGCTCCTGGAAGATCGCGGGGTCCAGTCGCCACTCCCCGGGGTCCAGAGTCTCCCGACTCAGCCAGTCCGCGCATACATTGTGTATCCCCGAGATATGTTCCGCTGAAATAGAGGCTAAGTTGGCCTCTGCCCACCGTAATAGGGACTCGGCCTCCTCCATCAGGCGGCGAGAACGTGTCCCGCCTTGTCTGTTGATATGTGCCCGGGTAGCCACATTGTCCGTGAGGACCAGAATGTGTCGCCCTCGAACCCAGGGGGTGAAGCTCCGGAGGGCCAACGAAACCGCCTTCAACTCCAGGAAGTTGATGTTGACCTGTCGTAAATCCCGATGGTCCCATACGCCCTGGGCCAACTGGGAAGCAAGGTGGGCCCCCCAACCAAACAAACTGGCGTCTGTCGTCAGCGTAAGATGGTGTTTTGGCAGGAAGGAGGAACCCTTGTCCAAGGCCGGAGAAATCCACCAACGAAGAGAATTGCGAACCCCGCCCGGGAGCAGAATCCTCCTGTGCAGGTGGCTGGATTTTGCCTTTTGGAAGGGCAGCAGGAACCATTGTAGCGCTCTCAAGTGATGCCTGGCCCAAGGGACAACCTCTATGCAGGATACCAGGGTCCCCAAGATCTTTGACAGGAAGGAGAGTCTTGGGAACCGCTGACTGTTCAGATCTCTTACGAGTTTCCTGATGGAGGCTCTCCTCCCTGGGGAAAGAAACACCATGCCCTGGGTGGTATCGATGGTAGTCCCCAAATGAGCCAGCCTCCTTGTTGGTGTTAGGTGGCTCTTGTCCCAGTTCACTGTGAAGCCATGGCGTTCGAGCGTAGTGATGGTCAAGTGTAGATCCCGAAGCGCCTGGTCGTTTGTCTTGGCCAGTATCACAATGTCGTCTAGGTACGCCATGAGGCGCACCGACTGCTGTCTCAGGGAAGCTGTGAGAACGTCTAAAAGCTTCGTAAAGGTCCTTGGGGCGGACGAAAGTCCAAAGGGCATTGACTTGTATTGGAAATGGGTCCCTTCTAGGCAGAACCGGAGGAACCGCCTGTGCGGTGGAAAAATGGGAACGTGTAAGTAGGCCTCTTTGAGATCTATTGACGTCAAGAAGTCCTTGTGCCTGATAGATGCGAGAATAGTCCGCAGTGAGTACATTTTGAAACGTCTGTACCTTATATAAATGTTCAACTGACGCAGGTTCAGAATTAGTCTGACCCCCCCAGAAGTCTTGGGAACGAGGAAAACTGGGGAGTAAAACCCCTTCCCCTGCTCTTCCAAGGGTACCTCCTCTATGGCCCCTATTTCCAGTAGATGGGAGACCTCTTTGTAAAGGAGGCCCTTCCTTCGGATATCCAACGGGATGGGGCATGTGACGAAGCGGTGAGGGGGAAGTTGAAGGAATTCGAGCCTCAGGCCCTCTGCCACAGTAGTTGCCGCCCAAGTGTCTGAAGATAGCAGGGCCCATTGTTCTGCGAAGTGGATGAGCCTGCCCCCCAGTGGAACGGAGATGAAGGAGTCATTTGTTTTTCCTAAATCCCCTCCCAGCCCCTCTGAAGGGTCGGCGTCCCTGATAGGATCTGCCGCGGTCGCTAGTAGCTGACCTGTCCGATCGGAATGACCCCTGGTTGAAAGAGCCCTGGAAGTAAGGCCTCGATGCCTGGGTAGAGCTCGAGGAGGGCTCTGACCGAAAGGGCTGGCGCCTTTGGTAAGGAGTGAACCTTCTTTCCGTCTTTTTGGACTTCGGCATGACTTTCTTTTTATCCTTGTCCTCGACCAAAACGTCGTCAAGGACTTCCCCAAATAATTTCCCGGCCTTAAATGGAGCTGAGGCCAAGCTCCATTTGGACTTAACGTCCGCCTGCCAGCTGCGTAGCCATATGAGCCGGCGGGAGGACACTGATGAAGCCATGGCCCTGGCCGCGAACTTGGCCGCATTGACCGTCGCATCTGCCGAGAATTCGGTGGCGGCTAAAATTTTGTTCAGGTCCTGTCGAAGGCGGCCGTCTTCAGGATCCACCCGTGATTGGAGGTCCTTGATCCAAAGGAGGGTTGCCCTGTTAAAAAATGAGGCCGCAGATGAGGCCCGAATGGCCCAGGCCGCCATCTGGTGGGTTTTACGCACGACATTTTCGGCCCTTTTGTCCTCAGCCCTAAGCCCCTCTTGAGACTCCGAGGGGACCAGGGCGTTGGAGACTAGGCTGGTGACCGGTTTGTCCACTGTTGGGAACGTTAACAGGTCCTCCATTTGCTGGTCAAATGTATAAAATTTGCGGTCCAGGTTGGATGGGCCCTGAGCCGCTGCTGGATTTTCCCAGGGTCTCCGCACAGTCTCCAAGAACAGATGGGAAGAGGGAATGTCCACTGTTTCTTGCTTTGGCAGTACGAAGAGGCCCGCCTTGGGCTGGGATGAGTTGGGGTCATCCGGCTGGCTGCTCTCTCCTGCCTGCTCAATGGTAAGTTTGGCCTTATTGAGTAAGAGCCGGAATAATGATGACTTAAAGAGACCTGCGAAGACAGGTGGTTCTGGAGGGTGTTCATCCCCTGAAAGGTCATCCTCGTGGTCACTGTAGTCATCCCTAACAGAGTCCTCCTCTTCCATAGATTCAGACATGGAATGTGAGGCTGGAGCAGTCCAGGGACTCCTGTGTTTTTGTGGGGGGTGACCCATCACATTTTGCTGCTGCAGAGCCCCTGTCTCAACTCCTTGGGAGAATACATTGGAGATTAAATCCTGTAGGGCCTGTGGCATGCTCTGCCAGGAGTCCTGGGCGTTGCGCAGTCCTGCAGCTGTTGGTGTAAATGTGGAGGATGGTGCTGGGGCAGGTTGAAAAGGAACGTAAGATTGAGGACCCAGGTTGCCAGGCCACATGGTCGCTTGTCTGCCCCAAGGAAACCCTTCTGCAGGAGAAGGCAGTATGGGCCTTTCAGGGGACCAGTCCTGCTCCAAGGCCGAGCCTGCTACCCCTGTTGGGATCGCGGGGGAGGCTGGCGTGGGTGTGGGAGCAAATCCTTTAGCCGGTAGGAAAGCCTGTTTTTGAGAGGCTTCCAATTGCCTTTCCAGGGCCCTTATTCGCTTCTCAGCCTCTCTGAGTGAAGAACTCTGAGAAGATTTGGATTTTTGGCTTTTTTCCTTAGGGGTACTGGGCCTAGCAATGGCGTTGGCCTCCTCCCCTGCGTGAGATGGTGTTTCAGCCATGACAGAAAACTGAGATAACTCACGGTCAGCCAGGAAGAATACTCGGAGGGTGAGCAAGAAATCTCTCTCGTTGTATTAAAACAATGACGGAGTTGGATTTCTGAGGCTCTAATGCGGCTGCGTAGCTCCCGGCAAACCAAGAATACAAGGAGAAGCTCTTCCTCGGCCTTTCCGGCCTTCGCGCTCTCCTATTGGTTTGCCGGAATGTCACTCAGACGTTGCCATGGCAACCTTCGATCCGGAGTGACAGCTACCTTGGCCTTATGGAGGGCAACGGTCCGACCACAAAGGAGTAAACAGGAGGTGGGCGGGGATTCTACCTCCGCCCGTGCCTGTTACTGGCCTGTCGTTGTCATGGCAACCGCCCCTGCGGTCATGACGGAGCAGGCAAAGGAATGGCCGCTTTATTCAGGCGGGAACTCTTCTCCGTTCCCGCCCTTATCCCCCCCCAAGATGGCGACGCTCGTAGCCGGTACGTAGTTGGTCCTCCCACTGGCTTGGTGCTCAGCGCGCCGGGGGGGGAAGGGAGGGGGCTCCGTCGGGGCGCGAGGCTTCCTTCTGTCTTCAAGCGGCATATCCGTCATGGGGAGCAGGCCCCCCATGGCGTCAGCCGACCGCCTATCCACCGGGCGCTGTCGCGGAGACAGGCAACCCGGGCGCTCCTCTCAAAGCCCTCCCTGAGCCTCCAGGCTTGTGGGCTAGTCAGGAGAGGAGCTGCAGCCTAGGGGGTTAGTCCCACTGGGGGAATTAACCCTCGCTGCCAACGAGAAGCCGCCCCTTGATGCCTGAAAAATAAAGGAAAAAGAAGAAAGGAGTTAAAAGCACAATATAAACATATATAACATTTATTAAAACTCAAAGTATACCCTATTAAACCGTGTTTAACAGGAGCAATAAACTCAATGTCCCATTACTGCGACTGAGTTTTTTAGACTGGAGGGCTAAGGGGGCGGTGCCTGGCTAATATTAAATATTTAAATTAAACTCAGTCCCAGCCAATCAGGCTGAGAATAACCCATCCTGGACTCTCCTTGCAAGTGCATTGGAGAAGTGCAGACCAACAGCACTTAACCACCAATGACTGGGCCTCCATGAGGGACATTTGTGCTGTGCTGCAGTGCTTCCAGTACGCCACTGATATGGTCAGCGCTGATAATGCCATCGTCAGCGCTACCATCCTCATCCTTTGCCTACTGGAAAAAAACCCTTCAGGCCTTGACGGAGGATGTGATGGTGGCACAGGAGGAAACATAGAAACATAGAAACATAGAAGTCTGACGGCAGAAAAAGACCTCCTGGTCCACCTAGTCTGCCCTTATACTATTTTCTGTATTTTATCTTAGGATGGATATGTGTTTATCCCAGGCATGTTTAAATTCAGTTACTGTGGATTTATCTACCACGTCTGCTGGAAGTTTGTTCCAAGGATCTACTACTCTTTCAGTAAGATAATATTTTCTCATGTTGCTTTTGATCTTTCCCCCAACTAACAGAGGAGGAGGAGGAGGAGAAAGGCCCATTTTCCCAGGCAGCAGGGGAGCACATACATGGCTCGCAGGGTGGGTGGCTGGGCCGACAGCAGCCAGGTACTCCGCTGTCCAGCCAGCGGAGAGTTTTCGGGGAGGAGGAGGACGACGACGACTTGCAACAGGGCAGCCCCCAGTGCAGCTCATGGACATACATGGAGCATCACTGGAGGGAGGAGCAGGAGGAAGAGGAGGAGGAGAGACCTGTTACTGACAACCTCTCCTTGACTCAGGGCAGCCTGGCTCACATGAGCCACTATATGCTCCATTGCCTGCGCAATAACCCCAGGGTAGCCCGCATCGTCACCTCTGCCAGTTACTGGGTGGCCACCCTGCTGGATTCCCGGTATAAGGACAACATCCTCTCCTTGATCCCAGCCCTCGAGCGGGAGTGTAAAATGAGAGAGTACAAGCGTGGGCTGGTGGCAGAGTTCCCACAGGACTTGGAGGGCTCAGTGGTGGCACGTGGAGTAGGACGACACAGTCGCCAACGCAGAAAGGGCACTGGCAGCACCTCACAGGGAAGGGTGAACATGGCCACAATGGGGGAAAACCTATTCCATCGTCCCACACATCCCCCACTATCGGATGTGATGGCCCATAACACAAGAAGACAGAATGTGACATGCATGGTGGATGACTACCTGTCCACGCGTCTCATGGCATTTAGTGATGCCTCCATCCCCTTCAATTTTTGGGTAGGTAAATTGGACACGTGGCCAGAGCTTGCCCTCTATGCCCTGGACGTGCTGCCCTGTGGCAAGTGTCCTGTCCGAGCAGCGTGTGTTCAGCACTGCAGGAGGGGTCATCACTGACAAAAGGATCTGCCTATCCACAGACAACATGGACATACTTACATTCCTTAAAATGAACCAAACGTGGATCCCATGGGACTTGGCTGTGCCACCACCTGAGTGGTTATAGTGTTTGCTACCACCACCTTCTCCTCCTCCTCCTCTGCCACTTCCACCTACATCACCTCCCCCCCCCCCAGACAGCTGTAAAATCCATGTATGTATATATTTAGGTTTATTTTTATGTAAATATTTGTGTATAGTTTGGGTTCAAATTCTGACAATTTGATAACTGCAGCTGCCCATCAATAAAATTAATTTTGGCAGAGATGGTTTCTAAGAGGCAAAATGCATGTTCCTTCCCAGGGGGTCACCTTGAAAAAGCTGAAATAATTTGCACCAGGCCATTGCCAGCTTCATATCATTAACAGGGTGTGGGTTTCTGACAATTCAATAATAGTGCCTAACCATTGCCAGCTTCATATAATTTACAGGTGTGGCCCTCCAGTGTACCCAAACTTCAATGGCTAGTTATCAACAGTTGTAGCCCTGGAGTGGGCCTAGACTTGAATGCTCAGTTAACAATTGTGGACCTAAACTAAATGCCCAGATATGAACTGTTGTGGCCATGCAGATGAATGAGGAAGGGGGTCATCTGGACAAGGTGCTTCGGCTGGAGTTGCAAGGCGGGGAAGGGTGGGCGGGGAAACAAATGGAAAATCCAATCGGGGCAGTCACAAGGCAGGGGAATCCCTCTGTCAGTAAGAGCGCATGCGCAGTAAGAGAGCCCACGAACCCGGGCTCAGGTTCGTAAGACGGAAAGTGTCTTAAGACGAGGCAAAAAAAATCTTAATCCCCGGGTTCGTATCTCAAAAAGTTCATATGACGAGGGGTTCGCATCATGAGGTACCACTGTACTTAACTAGATCTAAATATATTTAAGCATATCTATAAGCATATTTAAGCATATATTTAAATATTAATTTGCATTAGAATTTATATTTATTTATTAGGTTTATTTATTTATTAGATTTGTATGCCGCCCCTTTCCATAGACTCGGGGCAGCTCACAACACAATAAAACAGTTCATGACAAATCTAATAATTTACAATTTACAATTTAAAATGGTTAAAAAAACCCATTTTTAAGCAGACATACCTACAAACATACCATACATAAATTATATAGGCCCGGGGTAGATATCTCAATTCCCCCATGCCTGACAACAAAGGTGGGTTTTGAGGAGTTTACGAAAGGCAAGGAGGGTAGGGGCAGTTCTAATCTCTGGGGGGAGCTGGTTCCAGAGAGTCGGGGCCGCCACAGAGAAGGCTCTTCCCCTGGGGCCCACCAACCAACATTGTTTAGTTGATGGGATCCGGAGAAGGCCGACTCTGTGGGACCTAACTGGTCGCTGGGATTCGTGCAGCAGAAGGCGGTCTCGGAGATATTCTGGTCCGATGCCATGAAAGGCTTTATAGGTCATAACCAACACTTTGAATTGTGACCGGAAATTGATCGGCAACCAATGCAGACTGCGGAGTGTTGGTGTAACATGGGCATATTTGGGGAAGCCCATGACTGCTCTCGCAGCTACATTCTGCACGATCTGAAGTTTCCGAACACTTTTCAAAGGTAGCCCTATGTAGAGAGCGTTACAGTAGTCGAACCTCGAGGTGATGAGGGCATGAGTGACTGTGAGCAGTGAGTCCCAGTCCAAATAGGGCCGCAACTGGTGCACCAGGCGAACCTGGGCAAACACCCCCCTCGCCACAGCTGAAAGATGGTTCTCTAATGTGAGCTGAGGATCGAGGAGGATGCCCAAGTAATTCTCCCCCCAGGGTGATGGACGGACAGATGGAATTGTCCTTGGGAGGCAAAACCCACAGCCACTCCGTCTTATCCGGGTTCAGTTTGAGTCTGTTGACACCCATCCAGGCCCCAACAGCCTCCAGGCACCGGCACATCACTTCCATTGCTTCGTTGATTGGACATGGGGTAGAGATGTAAAACTGGGTATCATCAGCGTACTGATGATACCTCACCCCATGCCCTTGGATGATCTCACCCAGCGGTTTCATGTAGATATTGAATAGCAGGGGGGAGAGGACCGACCCCTGAGGCACCCCATAAGGGAGAGACCTCGGGGTCGACCTCTGACCCCCCACTAACACCGACTGCGACCGACCGGAGAGGTAAGAGAACCACTGAAAAACAGTGCCTCCCACTCCCAACCCCTCCAGCCGGCGCAGAAGGATACCACGGTCGATGTTATCGAAAGCCGCTGAGAAATCAAGAAGCACCAGGACAGAGGATAACCCCCTGTCCCGGGCCCGCCAGAGATCATCCATCAACGCGACCAAAGCAGTTTCCATGCTCTAACCGGGCCTGAAACCCGACTGCTGGGGACCTAGATAATCGGCTTCTTCCAAGGACCACTGGAGCTGGAGCGCCACCACCTTCTCAACAACCTTCCCCTTATATTAGTATTTTTATTTCTATTTCTATTTTCAAAAATACAAGGAATATTGAGTGTAACTGAACTATTTTGATAGGGTAAGAGTAACATAGATTAATTTGTACAGATAAGACTGATTTATTTATATTATTGCTATTATTAGTTATAGTAATTGATTGATTATTGCTTAACCACTACTACAGTAACAAACATAGATATTAAGAAACTGTGGAATCTCTTCCTAATTACTCTTAATATGTCAACAACCTTTACTAGAACCCTAAAAAAAACAACACCATCTGGAAGCCCGAACATCTCAAGCACCAAATTAAATACTGAGATGGCAACAGCAGATAAACAGGGTCAGCTACCTACCTTGCACTTGATACAGGCCTCATTAGAGTTAATACAAGAGTTTATGGCAAGAAGCCAAGAATCAGCAGCCACGACACAAGAGACAATGAAACAAAACCAGGAGGAGACCAACAAAAACTTTGAAAGAATGGCTGGGCAGATTGAAGGACTCGAGGCCAGAATGGAAGGCGTACAAGAGGTCATTACTAATCACGAACAAAGGATTAAAAACATAGAAACCAACACAGTTAGAATGGATGATAAGATTGAACATGCAGAGCCACGAACAAAGAGCTAGAGGGTGCAATCGCTGTTTTAGAAATGGAGAAGTCTTCATATTTCCTCCGCTTCCAAAATGTACCAGAACAGGCAGAAGACCTACCTAGCAAGATGGCGAAGATAATAACAGAAAACCTACAAATAGATGAGGAAGAGGTGAGAAACCACATAGATGAAGTGTATAGAATCCAAACCAACTATGCGGAAAAAAACAGAGTGCTGAGGGAAGTACATGTCCGTTTTACAAAAAAGACAGTTAGAGATTAAATCTATAGATGCACAAGAAATGAACAAATAACGTTTAAAGATAAAGAAATAATCATATTAAAACAAATCCCAAAGAGAATTAGAGAAAGACGCAGAGATTTTCATTATCTAACTGCCAAACTGTTGAGAAGAGAAATCCCATTTAGATGGCTAATACCGGAGGGCCTTTTGATAACGTGGAAAGGGGGGGGGAATTAAAATTTATTCATTTGAGAAAGCTGATCATTTTATCTCACAATAATTAGAAAGAGAAGACGCAAACAATTCCGGCGTTGAACCTCAGGCCAGAGAAGAAGAGAGAGAAGAAAAGGAATCAGGGGACAAGAGACAAAGGAATAGATTAAAGAGGGAGGAGAGGGCAGTAACAAGAGCGGCAGTGAAGAGACAGTAAAAAATGAAAACCCTTAAAAGCTTCTCAGTAAACATCAATGGCTTAAATTCTACTATCAAAAGAAAGCAGACAATGACTAAACTACAGAAAGAAGACCCTGACATATTATGCCTACATTAAGTCCACATTAGGAAACAAGACCATAAATTATTACAAAACAAAAAACTGGGTAAATTATTTACTGCGTTATCACTCAAAAAAAAGAGGTATAGCAGTATACATGTCAAGGCTGCCAGTCAGAATTCAGACAAATAAAACTCAGAGTCCTTTCATTTAAGGTTCAAAGTTAATTTATCAAAATCAGAACTTGAAGCATCAAAAGCAAAGCAAAGTCTGAAGAAAATGGCGCATAACCCACATACTAAAACCCCCTTTTCCACCCCCCTGTTGGGCATCCGCCCAATCTCCATTGTCCATGCGCATCAGATGGTCCAAGATGCTTCTCTCGGACTTCTCAGGAATTTGCCTGTCTAACGGTCTCCACCGACACCTGGGAAATCGAAACTTATCTTAACAAAACTTTTCTCCTCCTGCACACTTCCCAAACCCCTCCTCGTCTCTGACAACCAAGCAATGAATGCAGCAGCAAAAAGCACAGGTTTACATTTGCCCCCCCTGGAAATGGGACTTTAGTCCTAAAAGGCAAAACAAAATAACACATATACAATACTACATTACGGGTTTTCAGGGTATCTCAATCAAAAACGGTCAATTTCCCTCTGAGCATTCATATGTTTTTCGTCCACCCATTCTGCATGTGATACTGGAAAATGTTTCTAAGCTACCAGATACTGAGTTTTCCCCCTGGTTTTCCGAGAATCCAACACCTCTTTTACCTCAAAATGTTGTTCACCCTCAATGAGTAATGTGGCTGGGGGATCTGGTTGCGGTGGGCGTAATTCACTTATGCGTTCCGGTTTCAGCAAACTTACATGGAACATCAGGTGGACTTTCCTCAGCTCTTTTGGCAATTCTAACTTCATTACCACCGAATTTACCACTTGTATGATAGGGAAAGGACCTACGTACTTAGCTCCTAATTTCTTGGATTTCTGCATTGTCCTCAAGAATTTTGTTCAGAGGTAAACCCTATCTCCCACCTTGTACTCTGCAGCTATCCTTTTCTTATCCGCTTGTGCCTTATGATAAATCTGAGCCTCATCAAGCGCCTTTCTAGCTACGGGCCAAGTCGCCTTGAGTTGCGGCACCCAATCTTTTAAGGATGGATGCTGAGGCTCGTCCTGGGGTAGTTCCGGAATTGGTACAAAGTCTTGTCCACTTACTAACTTAAAAGGAGTGAACCCCGTACTACTGTGTAATGAGTTATTATAGGCCACTTCCGCAAAGGGCAAGAGCTCACTCCAATTATCCTGTTGATAGTTCAAATCTCAGGTACTGTTCTAGGACGGAGTTTGTCCTCTCGCACCCCCCATTGGTTTGAGGATGATGGCTTGAGCTGAGCCCCTGTTTGGTACCCAATAACCCCATAAACTCTTTCCAAAATTTAGAGGTTAATTGCACCCCACAATCTGATATGATCCGCTCAGGAACTTCGTGTAGCCGATACACATGTTGTATGAACAGTCTTGCTAGTGTTTTGGCAGTGGGGATTTTTGAACATGCCACAAAATGCACCTGTTTGGAGAAAAGGTCAGTAACAACCCAAATAACTGTATTCCCTCCACTCTCAGTTAGATCCACAATAAAATCTATTGATATTTCCTTCCAGGGTGCCCCCAGTCTTGCCACTGTCTGCAACAGTCCTTGGGAGCGACCTGGGGGTCGTTTAGTGGCTGCACTTACCGGGCAACTAGCTACATAAGTCAATGTCCTTTTTCATTGAGGGCCACCAGAACTGCCTTCTTAATAAATGCAAGGTTTTCAAGAAAGCAAAATGTCCTGCCACCTTAGAGTCATGCCCTCTTTCCAATATTAGAGGCCTCAACGCCAGTGGAATATACAAGCGTGATCCCAGCCAAGCTAGGCCGTCCCTTTTGGTGCAATCACCCTCATGAGTCCGAAACCAGTCATTGGTTTCCAATGCATTTTGCAGGTTTGCCATCAGATCATCAGGAAGATCCATCTTCTTGGTGCTGTGATGCCGAGTCATCGCCGAGCAAGCCATTTGTGAGGGTGGTATTACTGATTGAATTAGCTCCAGCCTTCCGCTATTGTACTATGGCATTCTCGACAGAGCATCTGCCATGAAATTGCTCCCCCCGGTAGATAGCGCAGTGAAAAGTTGAACCGACTGAAATGTTGCGCCCATCTGGCTTGTTTAGGGAATAATTTCCGGGGGGGTTTCAAAGCTTCCAAGTTTTTGTGATCTGTCCACACCTCAAAAGGTTGCTTTGTTCCTCCCAGGAAATGTCTCCAGGAGAGCAGTGCCCAGCGTACAGCAAACGCTTCCTTTTCCCACACTGCCCATCTCTGCTCGGTGTCGCTTAGCTTCCCCGATGTACATGCACAGGGACATAACACCTGTCCCTCATCTCGTTGCAGTAACACCGCTCCCACAGCCACATCACTGGCATCCACTTGTACTACAAACGGGTTTTCCAAATCAGGATGTTTGAGGATTGGTTCGCTCGTGAATAGTTTTTTCAGCTTTTCGAAAGCTGCCTGGCACTCCATTGACCATGACAAAGGCCCATTGGGTTTGGGTTTACCTTCTCCCTTTGTTTTCAGTAGGCTGGTAATCGGTAGTGCTATCTGAGAAAACGCTGGGATAAACTGCCGTTAAAAATTTGTGAAACCCAAAAAACTTTGTAATTGTTTCCTAGTTTATGGAGCCTTCCACTCCAGGACCGCTTTTACCTTCTCCGGATCCATTTCTCCGGATCCATGTGAGATGCGATACCTCAAATAGTTGATTTTGCCCTGGTGAAATTCGCACTTTTCTAAGTTAGCATACAGTTCCGCAGTTTTGAGTTTCTTCAAAACTTCTCTGACCAGAGTTACATGTTCCTCTAAGAACTCCGAATAAATTAAAATGTCATCCATCCATCCATTCATTCATTCATTCATTCATTCATTTATTTGATTTGTATGCCGCCTCTCTCCGGAGACTCGGGGCGGCTAACAGCAACAATAAAACAGCATATAATAATAATCCAATACTAAAAACAGTTAAAAACCCATTATTATAAAAACCAAGCATACATACAGACATACCATGCATAAAATTGTAAAGGCCTAGGGGGAAAGAGTATCTCAATTCCCCCATGCCTGGCGGCAGAAGTGGGTTTTAAGCAGCTTACGAAAGGCAAGGAGGGTGGGGGCAATTCTAATCTCTGGGGGGAGTTGGTTCCAGAGAGCCAGGGCCGCCACAGAGAAGGCTCTTCCCCTGGGTCCCGTCAAGCAACATTGTTTAGTTGACGGGACCCGGAGAAGGCCGACTCTGTGGGACCTAACTGGTCGCTGGGATTCGTGCAGCAGAAGGCGGTCCCTGAGATAATCTGGTCCTGTGCCATGAAGGGCTTTATAGGTCATAACCAACACTTTGAATTGTAACCACAGTTCGGCGGAGTCTCTCGCGGAGGCCTGGAACAGGGCTGCGGCGGGGGCTCTTGACCGGATTGCGCCTTTGCGACCTCTCCGTGGCGCTAGACCCCGTAGAGCCCCATGGTTCAACGAGGAGCTCCGGGAGTTGAAACGCCAAAAGAGACGTCTAGAGAAGCGATGGAGGAAGAGTAGGTCTGAATCCGATCGAACACTTGTAAGAGCTTTTATTAAGACTTACAAAGTGGCGCTCAAGGCGGCAAGATGCGCGTACCATGCCGCCTTGATTGCATCAGCGGAATCCCGCCCGGCCGCTCTGTTTAGGGTGACCCGCTCCCTTCTCAATCAGGGGGGAGTTGGGGAGCCCTTACAGAGTAGTGCCGAGGATTTTAACACGTTTTTCGCTGATAAAGTCGCTCGGATCCGGGCCGATCTCGACTCCAATTGTATAACAGAGTCGACTGACAATGAGTCAGTCGAGGTGACTGGGGCCCGTACTTGTCCACCTGTCTGGGAAGAGTTTGATCTGGTGACACCTGATGAAGTGGACAAGGCCATTGGAGCTGTGAGTTCCGCCACCTGTTTACTGGATCCGTGTCCCTCCTGGTTGGTTTCGACCAGCAGGTAGGTGACGCGGAGCTGGGCCCAGGAGATTACCAACGCTTCCTTGGGGAGGGGAGTTTTTCCATCTCTCTATAAAGAAGCGCTTGTGCGCCCCCTCCTCAAGAAGCCCTCCCTGGACCCAGCTGTGCTTAACAACTATCGTCCAGTCTCCAACCTTCCCTTTATGGGGAAGGTTGTCGAGAAGGTGGTGGCGCTCCAGCTCCAGCGGTCCTTGGAAGAAGCCGATTATCTAGGTCCCCAGCAGTCGGGTTTCAGGCCCAGTTACAGCACGGAAACCGCTTTGGTCGCGTTGATGGATGATCTCTGGCGGGCCCGGGACAGGGGTTTATCCTCTGTCCTGGTGCTCCTTGACCTCTCAGCGGCTTTCGATACCATCGACCATGGTATCCTTCTGCGCCGGCTGGAGGGGTTGGGGGTGGGAGGCACTGTTCTTCAGTGGTTCTCCTCCTACCTCTCTGGCCGGTCGCAGTCGGTGTTAGTGGGGGGTCAGAGGTCGACTCCTAGGTTTCTCCCTTGTGGGGTGCCTCAGGGGTCGGTCCTCTCCCCCCTGCTATTCAACATCTACATGAAACCGCTGGGCGAGATCATCCAAGGACATGGGGTGAGGTATCATCAATATGCGGATGATACCCAGCTCTACATCTCCACCCCATGCCCAGTCAACGAAGCGGCGGAAGTGATGTGCCGGTGCCTGGAGGCTGTTGGGGCCTGGATGGGTGTCAACAGACTCAAGCTCAACCCGGATAAGACGGAGTGGCTGTGGGTTTTGCCTCCCAAGGACAATTCCATCTGTCCGTCCATTACCCTGGGGGGGGAATTATTGACCCCCTCAGAGAGGGTCCGCAACTTGGGCGTCCTCCTCGATCCACAGCTCACATTAGAAAAACATCTCTCAGCTGTGGCGAGGGGGGCGTTTGCCCAGGTTCGCCTGGTGCACCAGTTGCGGCCCTATCTGGACCGGGACTCGCTGCTCACAGTCACTCATGCCCTCATCACCTCGAGGTTCGACTACTGTAATGCTCTCTACATGGGGCTACCCTTAAAAAGTGTTCGGAAACTTCAGATCGTGCAGAATGCAGCTGCGAGAGCAGTCATGGGCTTACCTAGGTATGCCCATGTTTCTCCATCACTCCGCAGTCTGCATTGGCTGCCGATCAATTTCCGGTCACAATTCAAAGTGTTGGTTATGACCTTTAAAGCCCTTCATGGCACTGGACCAGAATATCTCCGAGACCGCCTACTGCCGCACGAATCCCAGCAACCGATTAGGTCCCACAGAGTGGGCCTTCTCCGGGTCCCGTCAACTAAACAATGTCGGTTGGCGGGCCCCAGGGGAAGAGCCTTCTCTGTGGCAGCACCGGCCCTCTGGAACCAACTCCCCCCGGAGATTAGGATTGCCCCTACTCTTCCTGCCTTCCGTAAACTCCTTAAAACCCACCTTTGTCGTCAGGCATGGGGGAATTGAAACATCTCCCCCTGGGCATGTTTAATTTATATATGGTATGCGTGTGTGTATGTCTGTTAGTATATGGGGTCTTTTAAATCTTTAAACTTTTTAAAAATTGTTGGATTATTTATGATTTGTTGTTACATGTTGTGAGCCGCCCCGAGTCTTCGGAGAGGGGCGGCATACAAATCGAATAAATAATAATAATAATAATAATAATAATAACCGGAAATTGATCGGCAACCAATGCAGACTGCGGAGTGTTGGTGTAACACGGGCATATTTGGGAAACCCCTTTTTCCGCCCAATCTCCATTGTCCATGTGCATCAGGTGGTCCAAGATGCTCCTCCCGGGCTTTTCAGGAATTTGCCCGTCTAACGGTCTCCACCGACACCTGGGAAATCGAAACTTATCCTAACAAAACTTTTCTCCTCCTGAACACTTCCCAACCACCCTTGATAACTACCCATCCCCGTCTCTATGACAACCAAGCAATTAATGCAGCAGCAGGAAGCGCAGGTTGACAATACGTTAAAGAAAGATTGCAACCTGAAGTACTATACGCGGACACTGATAGAAGAATACTCAATATGAAAATTAAAATTGGCTATAAAGAGATAATCTTGATGGTGATATATGCCCCAAATTCAAATCAACAGAATTCTACCAAAAAATAGAAGACCAAATGATACGGATAAGGGGACGGAACATATGTATCATAGGAGATTTCAACACGGTACACAACATACAGAAAGACTATACAACAGCTAAGAAAAAAACCCAAGAAAGAAAACCTTTGCCAAACAAGTTCTTTGAGATGGTGAGAGAATATAAACTTTTAGATTTATGGAGAGAGAGACATATAAAAGAATCAGAATATACTTTTTTTTCACCACCCCAAAAGTCCTGGTCAAGAATTGATAAGGCATGGGGAGACGAAGAGGAGCAATACATACAGTCTTTAGAAGATGATAAAGGAATCAAACAATCCACAATAGAAGCAAAAAAACAGATCATTACTAAATATTTCAAGGAACTATATAAAAAAGAAGATAAAATAGAAGAACATCTAAAAACATACATAAATAAAGTAGATATAGGAGAACTAGCAGAAATGGATAGAACAATATTAAATAAGGAAATAACTCTGATGGAATTAGAAGATGCAATAACAAACCAGAAAAACAACAAATCACCAGGACCTGACGGCATTCCTAGCAAATTCTACAAAGAATTTAAAACTTTCTTAGGGAAAATACTACTAATTTTATATAATGAGGTATTAGAAAAAGGACTAATTCCCAAATCCTGGACAGAAGCAACGGTGAGTCTGATACCAAAAGGCGACTCAGAAAAACATAAAATACAAAATTATAGACCCATATCCCTACTTAGCGTAGATTATAAAATATTTATGACCATTATGGCAAACAGATTAAAATCAATTTTAAATAACGGAATACACGTAGACCAGAATGGCTTTCTCCCAGGTAGATTTATTAGGAACAACACAAGGACTATTTTAGATGTACTGGAATTTTATGAAGCACACCCGGAAAAATCATTGGCTCTTATCTTCTTAGACGCACAAAAAGCGTTTGATAATTTGAGTTGGGAATTTATGAAACAACTGATAAAACAAATGAAATTTGGCTCTAATATTATTACAATGATTGAAACTATTTACCAGAATCAATACGCAAGAATCATGATTAATGGGGACATAACTGAACAATTTCAAATTGGAAAGGGAGTGCGACAGGGATGTCCACTATCACCATTGTTATACATTTTATCAATTGAGATAATGTTAAATCAAATTAGGACAAATCCAGAGATCCAAAGTTTGAAAATTAAAGGACAAGATATTAAATTACAAGCATATGCAGACGACTTAGTCTTCATATTAGAAAATCCGATGAAGACTTGGAAACATTTAATGAAAGAGATAAAGGAATATGGTGATGTAGCAGGATTAAAAATGAACAAACAAAAAACCAAAATTATAACCAAAAATATGAATTATGAGCAAGATAAGAAATTAGCAAAACTTTTGGAAATACAAACTGCTAAGAAGGTTACGTACCTGGGTATTATATTAACAAAAAATGTAGTACGATTAAGGAAGACAACTATGAGGTACTAACAAAAAAAGTAGAGAAACAATTAACTGATTGGAATAAACTCCATATTTCTTTATTAGGAAGAATATCAACAATCAAAATGACAATCTTACCAAAATTCCTTTACCTTTTTCAAACGATACCTATAAAATTAAAAAACCATTTTTTTACTAAATTAAACAGAATAATTTCTAAATTTGTATGGAGTGGCAAAAAACCAAGAATAAGAATCAAATGGTTACAAGACAAAACCAAACAAGGAGGATTGGGATTACCAGATTTTGAAATTTACTACCAAACAGCCACTCTTCTTTGGATCAGATTGGATTGACCTCAAACAAGAAAGATTACTAACATTGGAAGGCCACAATATGTTAAGTGGATGGCACAGTATGCTCTGGAATGGAAATAATAAAACTCCAACATACTTCAAAAATCACTTAATTAGAGATTCCCTATTAACAATATGGTTAAAAATAAAAAAAGAACAGTATACAAAAATTCCCAGATGGTATTCTACTATGGAAGCCTTGACAAACCCTAATACAACACAATTTTTAAAAATGGTAAATTACAATCAAATATTAGATGCGGAATATTAAATCAAGAGAACGCTTATTAGAGCAAGACATGAAAGGTGGAATGGTGGCCTTATACACAAATCTACTCGAAATGGCAAAAGGATAAAAAAAAATTAGGAATCCAAGAGAAAGACACAGATTTTGATAAATTAATATTAGGAACAGAAAAAAAATTTGTAACAAAAACATATAATTTCCTGATAAATTATAAAATGGAAGTAGAAATGGTCAAAGGAAACATGATCAGTTGGGCAAAAATTATTGGATATAATATATACAGTGGTACCTCAAGATACGAACCCCTCGTCTTACGAACAACTCGTGATACGAACCCGGGGTTCAGAAAAATTTTGCCTCTTCTTACGAACTTTTTTCGAGTTACGAACTGGCGTTCGGAGACTGCTGGGAAGCCGCGCCGGTTCGTAACTCGAACAAAGTTCGTAAGAAGAGGCAAAATTTTTCTGAACCCCGGGTTCGGTTCGGGAGGTTGCTGGGAAGCCCCCCAGCCCGGCTGTCACCTTTTAAAACAGCCGCGCCGCTTCCCAGCTGTCTCCCGAAGCCGAACGCAGAAGTTCGGCTTTGGCGTTCGGCTTCAGGAGACAGCTGGGAAGCCGCGCGGCTGTTTTAAAAGGTGACAGCCGGGCGGCGGGGCTTCCCAGAAGCCTCCCGAATGCCGGTTCATAACTCGAACAAAGTTCGTAAGAAGAGGCAAAAATTTTCTGAACCCCGGGTTCGGTTCGGGAGGTTGCTGGGAAGGCCCCCAGCCCGGCTGTCACCTTTTAAAACAGCCGCGCGGCTTCCCAGCTGTCTCCCGAAGCCGAACGCGGAAGATCGGCTTTGGCGTTCGGCTTCAGGAGACAGCTGGGAAGCGGCGCGGCTGTTTTAAAAGGTGACAGTCGGCCTGGGGGGCTTCCCAGCACCCCCCCGAACCCGGGTTCGGGGTGGTGCTGGAAAGCCCCCCAGGCCGGCTGCGACCTTTTAAAACAGCCGTGCCGCTTCCCAGCTGTCTCCTGAAGCCGAACGCCAAAGCCGAACTTCCGCGTTCGGCGTTTGGAGACAGCTGGGAAGCCGTGCGGCTGTTTTAAAAGGTCGCAGCCGGCCTGGGGGGCTTCCCAGCACCCCCCCGAACCCCGAACCCGGGTTCGGGGGGTGCTGGGAAGCCCCCCAGGCCGGCTGTCACCTTTTAAAACAGCCGCGCCGCTTCCCAGCTGTCGCCGAAAGCCGTTTTTTTGCGGGGGGGTTTTGGTTGCACGGATTAATTGACTTTACATTGTTTCCTATGGGAAGCAATGTTTCGTCTTACGAACCTTTCGTCATACGAACCTCCTCCTTGCACCAATTAAGTTCGTATCATGAGGTATTACTGTATATTGATCAATGGGAGACAATTTGGAAAAGAAATTTCAAAATAACTAAATCAACTGCGTACAAAGAAAACATTTTAAAGATGTTTTATAGGTGGCATATATCACCATCAAGACTAGCCAAATTTACCCCAAATTAAAACCAGATTGCTGGAGATGCAGGAACAAAAATGGAACATTTTTCCAAATGTGGTGGACCTGATCCGAAATTAAGAAAATTTGGATAAAAATTAGAATGTGGATTTACAAAATAAACAAAGTTAAACTGCAATATAAACCGGAGGTCTTTCTTCTAGGCATAATAGATTCAAAAATTTAAAAAACCCATTATTATTTGATACAACATGTAATTACTGCAGTCAGGACTTGCGTAGCACAAAATTGGAAGAAAGAAGACACACCAACGGAGAGAGACATGATTAGGAAAATTCTTGACTGTGCAAAATTTGATAAACACAAAAACTCAAAAACAATAATCAATCATGTCATAACGACACATGGGAAGATTTTTACATCTGGGTTGACAAAAGGAAAAAGAATAGCTGTAAATAATTTAAATACTAAATGGTTAGAAACAAGTAAAATTAAGCCTATAAGTAATTAAGATAGTAATTACTGTTTCAATGTCAATGATATACTGACAAGACACGCTATTGCTTTAGAGCGTGGAAACACGAAAGGAAACAGGTTCAAATGGCTCTTTGAGTGTTTACGATTGCAAACTCCTGATTTAAGACAAATGGTTACACTTTTACTTGCCTCAAAACAGTAAGAAGTTGTTTCACTTAATATAGTCAGAAATGTTTACACAAATCAGCACATAAAAATCTGATAAGGAAAACCAAATAGTAAAGTATCTGGTGATTTTTTTAAAATATCACAAAACCATTTTCTTCTATTGAAAATAATTACAATTAGCTTTATGCATAAAGTACCTTTCATACCCAAAAATATTTTCAGATTTTACAATTTTACAACCTAATGTACATAATGCTAAATCAACTTTGACTTCTTACCTTTGGTTCAAATTGCACGCAACCTGTGAATTAAGAAAAATGAAAATTAAGTTGTTTCAATTATTATACATTACAACCAGGGGTGGGCTACTGCCCAGACCGGGAAGGGGGGGGACGCAGTGGGGTAGCAAAAATGGAGCTCCACTCCCCAGCACTCAATTTGCATTGAAAGATGTTGAAAGAAAATGCAGAGCATCCTGCTTAAGCCATGGCCACAGTGTGGTAGTAGAAATTTTGGTAGCCATTCACTGATTACAACTCACCATATTATCACAGTATTTTCAGAAATTAAATACCTCCCTTCCCCACTGCCCTGATATGCTTTCCTGCCTTCCACATGGCCTTCTGCTTGCCGGCTGACTGGCAGCTGACAGAGCCCAGGCAGAATTACACCCTGCAAGAGGCCTACATCCAGCACTCCTCTGCCGCCCCCATTTCCTCTTAGTGCCCCCCTAGGTCATTCCACCATCCCCCAAGGGGTGGTACTGCCTATTTTGGAAGCCACTGGTCTATACTAATTATTTCAATATGTAAAATCAAGAACAATTTTGAAAATCTGATATAGTGCATGAAATGAAGGCATTTTGAGAATCTATTCAATTAAATCCTCAAGTATTTTGTTTCTAATTCTACCATCCAAGAGTCTCTATACTGTCATGTAAGTTTGCATGTCTGAGTATTCAATTCTCAATCACTCCTCCAACTAACAGAAACTATGTTGCATCATGGAAAATTATTTTCATTCTGTCATTTTATGTTGCTTTTCAGTTTATCTCAGGTATTACTTTCCATTAAGATTTATTTATTTATTTATTTATTGCATTTACAGTAGTCCCTCGCTATACCGCGCTTCACCTACTGCGGCTTCACTTCATCGCAGGTTTCTGAGGAAGTCAATCGGCAGATTTAAACAGCCCGCCGAACTCGATCGGCAGGTTTTTTAAAAAATATATATATATCTAAAATTGTAAATACTGTATTTAAATACTGTATCTAAAATAAATACTGTGTGGGAAGGGTTTATAAACACTTAAAACAATGAAAACTTACCAAACAATTACAATATAAATACTTAAATAAGTACTATCAGTCGATAAATTCCCCATCGCGGATTTCACCTATCGCGGCCAGGTCTGGAACGTAACACCAGCGATAGGTGAGGGACTACTGTATATGCCGCTCATTCCGAAATGGACATTGAGCAGCTAACAACAGTTATATTTATTGTTTATAATATTCTATATATTGTTTTTTACACCGATTTTAATAAAATTACTGTTTAAATATCTTGAAAGGAAAGTTGTTGTTTCCAGATGAATAACCAATGTCAGTTTGTCTTGCAGTAGAAGTTATGTATGTATAGAACATATCCCCCATTTCTCTCAGAGTACATACCGTATTTTTCAGACCATAAGACACACTACCCACCCCCTAAAAAAGTGGGTGGAAATGTCAGTGCGTCTTATAGACCGAATACAGCCCTGTTTTTGGCCTCCACAACCTACTCCCACACGCCCCAGGCTGTTTTTTCGCAAAAATAGGACATGCAGAGGATTTGGAAGGCCTGCAGAGTGCTCCTGAGAACTGGGGAAGGCAAAAACGGGCTGCATGAGGGGTTCGGAAAGCCAAAAATGGACCCATTTTTGCCAAAAACAGAACTCACGAGTGTTTGGGAGGCCTGCAAAGTGCTCCTGCAGGCCATGGAGGACAAAAACTGAATGCATGGAGGCATCTTAAACCTTATTTATTTATTTATTCATTCATTTATTCATTCAATCACTCATCCATTCATTCATTCATTCATTCATTTGACTTCTATGCCGCCCAGGTCTCCATGGTCTTACTAAAGACCAGCAGGGTGGGAGCAGTACGGACATCAGGCAGTAGTTGGTTCCATAGGGCCGGGGGAGCCAAACAAAAGGCCCTCCCCCACGGTCCCGCCAACCTGCATTACATAGTCAACGGGACCTGGAGAAAGCCAACTCTGTGGCACCTTATCGGCCATGGGGATTTGTGTGGAAGAAGGCGGTCCCATAGGTATTCTGGTCCGATGCTATGTGGGGCCTTATTGGTCATTACCAACACTTTGAATTGTGTCCAGAAATTAATCAGTAGCCAGTGCTGTGTATCTAGGAAGTGGAGTGTATCTAGGAAGGGCCATAATTGTGTATCTAGGAAGGCCATGATTGCTCGCACAGCTGCATTCTGCATGATCTCAAGTTTCCAAACATTCCTCAGAGATAGCCCCATGTAGAGACCGTTGCAGTAGTCGAACCTCGAGGTGATGAGGGCATGAGTGACCGTGAGCAGAGACTCCCTGCCCAAATAGGGCTGCAACTGGTGCACCAGGCAAACCTGGGCAAACACCCTCCTCGCCACAGCTGAGAGATGGTGTTCCAATGTTAGCTGTGGATCAAGGAGGACACCCAAGTTGCGAACTCTCTCCGAGGGGGTCAATAATTCCCCTCCCAGAGTAATGGACGGGCAGGTGGAATTGTCTTTGGGAGGCAAAACCCATAGCCACTGCGTCTTATCAGGGTTGAGTCTGAGTCTGTTGACACCCATCCAGGCCCCAACAGCCTCCCGGCACTGGCACATTACTTCCACTGCTTCGCCGACTGGACATGGGGTGGAGATGTACAGCTGAGTGTCATCTGCATACTGATGACAATTCACCCCATGCTATTGGATGATCTCACCCAGTAGTTTCATGTAGATGTTAAATAGCAGGGGGAGGGGACCGAACCCTGAGGCACTCCACAAGGGAGAAGCTTCAAGGTCGACCTCTGACACACACACACACTAACACCGACTGCGATCGGCCAGAGAGATAGGAGGAAAAGCACTGAAGAACAATGCCCCCAACTCCCAACCCCTCCAGCCGTCACAGTATACCATAGTTGATGGTATCGAGAGCCGCTGGGAGGTCAAGAAGCACCAGAACAGAGGATAAACCTCTGTCCCGGGCCCGCCAGAGATCAGCCATCAGCGCGAGAAAAGCAATTTCCATACTGTAGTTGGGCCTGAATCCTGACTGCTGATGGCCTAGATAATCAGCTTCTTCCAAGGACTGCTGGAGCTGGATCACCACCACCTTCTCAACAACCTTCCCCATAAAGGGAAGGTAGGAGACTGGACGGTAATTATTAATTACAGCTGGGTCCAGGAAAGGCTTCTTGAGAAGGGGGGGGCCCACAAGTGCCTCCTTGTAGGGAGCCGGGAAGCACCCCCCCCCCAAAGAAGCGTTGACAATCTCCTGGACCCAGCTCCACGTCACCGCCCTGCTGACCGAAGCCAACTAGGAGGGACACGGATCCAGTAAACAAGTGGTGGAACTCACAGCTCCAGTAGCCTTGTCCACTTCATCAGGTGTCGCCAGGTCAAACTCCTCCCAGACAGGCGGACAAGGACAGACCGCAGTCACCTCGACTGACTCGTTGTCAGCCGATTCTGCAGTCCAATTGGAATCAAGGTCTGTCCGAATCTGAACGATTTTATCAGCAAAAAACACATCAAAGTCCTCGGCACTGCCCTGCAAGGGCTCTGCAACTCTCCCCTGATTTAGAAGAGAGCGGGTCACCCTAAACAGGGCAGCCAGGCAGGATTCCGCTGATGCAATCAAGGTGGCATGATACGCGTTTCTTGCCACCTTGAGCACCACTTTGTAAGTCTTAATATGAGCTCTTACAAGTGTTCGATCAGACGCAGATTTGATTTTCCTCCACCGCTTCTCTAGACGTCTATTCTGGCATTTCAACACCCGGAGTTCCTCGGTGAACCAAGGAGCACTCCAGGGTTTAGTGCCACAGAGAGATCTTAATGGCGCAATCTAGTCAAGAGCCTCCGTCGCAGCCTGATTACACATGCGTCATAGACAGCTCTAGATGCACCTATGGGAGCTTCGATATGAGAAATTGAAAAAAAAATGGGAAAACTCCCCTAAAACATCATTAATCTCTCTTGAAGATAAGCAGTGTTGCATAGCAATTATAGAAGTTCAAAGAGAATCTAAGATTTGTGCCTCTAAAGGAAGACAGACTGTCTTTCGCTATCATAAAGTGAATACAATAAATCTTAAAGAGAAAATGGCTGAAAGGGCAGATACTAGCCTCGGAAATAATGAAATGAAATTAGATAAATTACTTCAGATTGTGGGTTGCTTTGAACAAAGATTCCAACGAGTGGAGAGGGCACTTGAAAATCTTTCCCAAGATATTAAAATACAGTGATCCCCCGAGTTTCGCGATCTCAAGCTTTGCGAAATGCTATATCGCGATTTTTCCACTCGATGACGTCACTCCCTTCCTTTCTCATCTTTCTTTCTCTCTCTCTTTCTCTATCTTGCTTCTTCCTCTCTCACACGCTCTTCCTCCCTCTCTCATCTCTTTCTTTCCTTCTCTCTCTTTCTCTATCTCTCCCCCTCTTGCTCTCGAGCGGCGGGCGGCACCCAGGGAAGGTTCCTTCGGCCGCCCACCAGTTGATCTGCTCGGCAGCGCAGTAGCAGCGAGGAGCCGAAGATGGGGTTTCCCCTTTGCGTGGGCAACGGGGAAACCCCATCTTCGGGGAAACCCCATCCTCGCTGCTACTGCGCTGCCGAGCAGATCAGCTGGTGGGCGGCCGAAGGAACCTTCCCTGGGTCTTCAACTCCCAGAGCGGCGGACAAGCGGCGGCCGGACAAGCGGCGGCCGGACAAGAAAAGCGGCGGGCGGACAAGCGGAAAAGCGGCGGAAAAGCGGCAGCCGGACAAGCGGAAAAGCGGCGGACAAGCGGCGGACAAGCGGCGGACAAGCGGACAAGCGGCGGACAAGCGGCGGACAAGCGGAGGACAAGCGGCGGACAAGCGGGCAGGCAAGCGGCTCCTCAGCTGCTGGGTCTTCCCAGGTGCGGAAGTAAAAACACCATCTGCGCATGCGCGGCCATGGAAAAAGGGGCGCGCATGCGCAATGGTGTTTTTACTTCCGCACCACTATATCCCGAAAAATCGATTATCGCGAGGTGTCTTGGAACGGAACCCTCGCGATAATCGGGGGATCACTGTAGTTAGAAAAGGAGCAGATGAGTCAGCTGAAAAAATTCAGAAATTAGAGCAACAAGTTAAAACCCAAGCTGAGGATTGCAAACAATATAATTATAGGCTTATCAATCTGGAGGATGGTCAAAAGAGAAGAAATTTACATCTGCATGGTTCTAGAACAGATTTTGCTCCAGGCTTGAAATTAGCTGAAGCACTTTTTGGTTGGATGAAAGCATACGACGTTCAAATTCTTTTTGATGACATAGAACGCGTTCATTGGGGTGTTCCACGTAGAAACCGGGAGAGGCAAAGAGACACTGTTATGGCTTTGGCCAGTGAGAAGAAAGCTGAAATGATCTACAAATATTTGAAAAGTTGTGCTGGCCTTAATCAAGATGGAAACGAGATAAGTGTCCTCAGAGATCTCTCCTGGGAAACTTTGAAAGCAAGAGCTGCTTTACGCCCAATCTCAAGCTGTTTATATCAAAGTGGAGTAAAGTTTACCTGGACTTTCCCCACTGCTATTTTGGTGTTCCAGGAAAATAAGATGTTCATAGTACGATCATTGGAGGAGGGGAAAGTTCTATTGAACCCACTTGGAATTGAGTTTGGAGAAAGTGGAGCAGATGGAGAGCCACAAGGAGCAAAAGGAGGAGAAAGTGGAGTAGTGGGAGAGCCACAAGGAACAGAAGGAGGAGAAGATTACTCCAGTGGTCGTGGTACCCCAGATAAGGAGGAAAAGCAAAGAGAGGAGCAGTTGAGGGAGTTGATGGGGCAGGTGGAGGTCATTAGAAGGGAGCAGAAGAGAAAACCAAGAGCCCAGCACAAGAGGAAAGCTTAGAAGTGAAGAGTTGAAACTGACTCTGCTGCCCCCTTTTGGAAATGTTTCCGGAAACTATTGTTAATTTTTATTCTCTTTGAGGGGGGATGGGAAAAAAGTAAAAGAAGGTATGATTCAGTGGTTAATTAAAGGAGGGTGAGAGGGGGTTTCTTTTTCCAAATATATTAAAAAGTGGTTACAAGTGGAGCTCAGCAATGTGGGAACACAATCAGCAGAGGTGCCTCATGATTGGACAAGGGTTTTTCTTGTCCTCGCCCCTTCTTGGTAGGGGAGCATAGGGGGAGGCACTTGGGGGGTGATTTTGGGTGAGGAAGGGGAAAATAAGTAAACTAAGAGCAAAACAAGAAGGGAAAAGGGTTATTTTTGTATATTATGAGTGAGTGTACTATAATGGTTTTAAATGTGAATGGTTTGAGATATAGGTTATTGACCTATAAAGCCCTTCATGGCATCGGACCAGAATATCTCCGGGACTGCCTTCTGCCGCACGAATCCCAGCGACCAGTTAGGTCCCACAGAGTTGGCCTTCTTCGGGTCCCATCGACTAAACAATGCCGTTTGGCGGGACCTAAGGGAAGAGCCTTCTCTGTGACGGCCCCAACTCTCTGGAACCAACTCCCCCCAGAGATCAGAGTTGCCCCCATCCTCCTTGCTTTTCGTAAGCTCCTTAAAACCCACCTCTGTCGTCAGGCATGGGGGAACTGAGATATTTCCTCCCCCTAGGCTTATAAAATTTATGCATAGTATGTCTGTGTGTATGATTGGTTTTTTAAATAAGGGTTTTTTTTAAAATTAACTTAAATTAGATTTGTTCATATTGTTTTATTATTGTTGTTAGCAGCCCCGAGTCTACGGAGAGGGGCGGCATACAAATCTAATAAATAAATAAATAAATAAATATTGAGGATGGCTAAGCAAAATAAGGTGGATATTATGATTGTGATAGAAACACATAAAAGATGGGGAGGAAGAGATAAATTGGTTAATGACAGAAATTGGAAATGGGTATATGAATCTCGAGGAATGCAAAATAGTAGACGTACGGTGATACCTATTCATCAAAGGGTTATATTTGAGGAGGTTGGAGTTCAGAAAGATAGAGAAGGGAGGTGGTTGTTGGTTAAAGCGAAAATAAATCAAAAGAAATTGACATTGGCGGCAATTTATGCCCCGAATGCGAAAACAAAACAACTTATAATAAATACAAAGAGGAAGTTGGATAACTTTATGGAGGGCACAACGTTTTTGGCAGGAGATTTCAATATGCAATTAACAAATAGGATCGGGAATAGCAGGATGTTACATTTAAATAGACTTAATATGGTGGATCTCCATGCAGATATACCAAATAGAGATACTTATTATTCATCAAGATATCATACATTTAGTTGCATTGACTATATATTAACAAATAGGGTGGGCAATATACAAGTTTAAAAAGTAGATATAAAAAGTATTTGGTTGTCAGATCATGCCCCACTATTGGCAGAATTGGAAAGAGGTCAGGAATATAATCAAATTTGGAGATACAGTGGTACCTCATGATACGAACCCCTCATCATACGAACTTTTCAAGATACGAACCCTGGGTTTGGAATTTTTTTGTCTCTTCTTACGAACTTTTTTCACCTTACGAACCTGCCGCTGGCCGCTGGGATGCCCCACCTCCAGATTTGAGTTCCTCCCGTTTTTCCCCACCCTGTCTTGCACCATTCTCCCCTCTGGATCTCCATGGGTTCCTCCCGTTCTTCCCCACCCTGTCCTGCCCCATTCTCCCCTCTAGATCTCCATGGGTTTCCCCCGTTTTTTCCCACCCTGTCCTGCCCCATTCTCCCCTCTGGATCTCCATGGATTCCTCCCGTTTTTTCCCACCCTGTCCTGCCCCATTCTCCCCTCTGGATCTCCATGGGTTTCTCCCGTTTTTCCCCACCCTGTCCTGCACCAGTCTCCCCTCTGGATCTCCATGGGTTTCCCCCGTTTTCCCCCACCCTGTCCTGCCCCATTCTCCCCTCTGGATCTCCATGGGTTTCCCCCGTTTTTTCCCACCCTGTCCTGCCCCATTCTCCCCTCTGGATCTCCATGGGTTTCCCCTGTTTTTTCCCACCCTGTCTTGCCCCATTCTCCCCTCTGGATCTCCATGGGTTTCCCGTTTTTTCCCACCCTGTCTTGCCCCATTCTCCCCTCTGGATCTCCATGGGTTTCCCCCGTTTTTTTCCCACCCTGTCCTGCCCCATTCTCCCCTCTGGATCTCCATGGGTTTCCCCGGTTTTTCCCCACCCTGTCCTGACCCATTCTCTCCTCTGGATCTCCATGGGTTTCCCCGGGTTTTCCCCACCCTGTCCTGCCCCATTCTCCCCTCTGGATCTCCATGGGTTTCCCCCGTTTTTCCCCACCCTGTCCTGCCCCATTCTCCCCTCTGGATCTCCATGAGTTCCTCCCATTTTTTCCCACCCTGTCCTGCCCCATTCTCCCCTCTTGGTCTCCATGGGTTTCCCCCGTTTTTCCACACCCTGTCCTGCCCCATTCTCCCCTCTGGATCTCCATGGGTTTCCCCCATTTTTCCCACCCTGTCCTGCCCCATTCACCCCTCTGGATCTCCATGGGTTCCTCCCGTTTTTCCCCACCCTGTCCTGACCCATTCTCTCCTCTGGATCTCCATGGGTTTCCCCGGTTTTTCCCCACCCTGTCTTGCACCATTCTCCCCTCTGGATCTCCATGGGTTTCCCCCGTTTTTCCCCACCCTGTCCTGCCTCTTTCTCCCCTCTGGATCTCCATGGGTTCCTCCCGTTTTTTCCCACCCTGTCCTGCCCCATTCTCCCCTCTGGATCTCCATGGGTTTCCCCCGTTTTTTCCCACCCTGTCCTGCCCCATTCTCCCCTCTGGATCTCCATGGATTCCTCCCATTTTTCCCCACCCTGTCCTGCCCCATTCTCCCCTCTGGATCTCCATGGGTTTCCCCCATTTTTCCCCACCCTGTCTTGCCCCATTCTCCCCTCTGGATCTCCATGGGTTTCCCCCATTTTTCCCCACCCTGTCCTGCACCATTCTCCCCTCTGGATCTCCATGGGTTCCTCCCGTTTTTTCCCACCCTGTCCTGCCCCATTCTCCCCTCTGGATCTCCATGGGTTTCCCCCGTTTTTCCCCACCCTGTCCTGCCCCATTCTCCCCTCTGGATCTCCATGGGTTTCTCCCGTTTTTTCCCACCCTGTCCTGCCCCATTCTCCCCTCTGGATCTCCATGGGTTTCCCCCGTTTTTTCCCACCCTGTCTTGCACCATTCTCCCCTCTGGATCTCCATGGGTTTCCCTCCCCCCACTCCGTTCGCTTCAGCTTCGTCTGCCGGCAGCTTTTTTTTTTTTTAAGCCTTAATGTTTTGGATTTTCCTAATCGGCTTGCACGCATTATTGGCTTTTCCATTGATTCCTATGGGAAACATTGTTTCATCTTACGAACCTTGTCCTGGAACCAATTAAGTTCGTAAGATGACGTATTGCTGTATAGTGCGGTCATAACTTCTAACGAACAAGATAAAGATAAACTGCAAACAGAGTTATGTGAATATTTTAGAATTAATGATGTAGGCGATATTCAACAATCGTTTGGGATGCATGTAAAGCTTATATGTTTTTTTTCCAATAAATTTTATTAATTTTCATAAAATAGACAAAATTGACAAACATACATTTAACATAGAAATGGGGTTGTATCTTCCCCGCTTATTCTAAAAGTAAAAATTTCAATACAGAAAAAAGAATACTTTAAAAAAGTACTTAAAGTCAATTTAATGAAAAGAAGAAATTTGTTTAACTTTTTATAATAGGTCTTCATGCATAAACTAATTCTAACATAATTCTAAAATCTTATCCCTACTAATTCTAATATAACACTTAAATCATATATCTACTAATACAATTCTCTTATTTGTTTATTTGTTTATTTGTTTATTTTAACTTTTTATTATTTCTTCTTATTTATCCATATATACACTTTGTTCCATATTTCATAAAATTCTGTTTCTTCTTGATCTTTTAACCGTCTTGTCATCATATCCATTTCAGTGCAATCTAATATTTTTTTAATGACTTCCTCTTCTTTGGGAATATTTTCCCCTTTCCAATTTTGCGCATATATCATCCTGGCCGCGGTCAAAATGTGAATAACTAAATACAAAATTTCTTTCTTATATTTCTGATTGGTTATTCCCAGTAAATAAAATTCCAGGGTTATTTCTATCTCCTGTTTTACTATTTCTTTTATTATTCTTTCTATCATTTTCCAGTAAAGCTTAACTTTACTACACATCCACCATTGATGGTAGTAGGACCCTATTTCCTTCTTACATTTCCAACATAATGGGGAAGACTTTGGGAACATTTTTGCTATCCTATTTGGTGGAAGGTGCCACCTATAAAACATTTTAATTTGATTTTCTTTTAGGGAAACAGATTTTGTCATTTTCCAATTTGAGATCCAGACTTTTTCCCATGTGTCTATATCTATTTCTTTACCAATATTTTTGCACCAACTTATCATATTATCCTTTAAGGTCAAATCTGTATTTTTGTGGGCAATCAGGTATTTGTATACTTTCCCTATTATTTTAGTCTGATTAGTAATTAATAAATTACCTAATAAATTTTTATTCTTATTAAAAATATATGTCATACTATCTCTCTGATGTCTAGACTGAATCTGTGCATATTGCCACCAATCAGTTGTGGCCCTTTCTTCTTGTAATTTAGTTCTAGATTTTAATTTCACTTGATCGTCCAATAAATCCTTGTATCTTATTATTTTCATTTCCCTTATTGAGTTTGGGTGTGTTATTGCTTCTAAGGGGGAGATCCACTCAGGAATGGTCAAAAATGGTTCTTTTTTATGTCTTTCCAGACTTCCAACAAATATTTTCTTATTGTGTGTCTTTTGAAATATGAATGATTTTTATCCTTATCATACCATAAAAAGGCATGCCAGCCAAGCATAAGATCATGTCCTTCTAATTTTAATGTTCTTTTATCTTCTAATACTATCCAGTCTCTAATCCATGTTAAGGCGGCTACCTGATAATATAATTTCCAATTAGGTAAGGGGAATCCTCCCCTTTCTTTAATATCTTCCAAAATATTTATCTTTATTCTTGCTTTTTTCCCTTGCCATAAACATTTTTTAACTGTCATTGTTAAGTTTTTGAAAAAAATCCCCCCCCCGGGTTTATTGGAATGACCTGAAACAAAAACAAAATTTTAGGTAAAATATTCATCTTGATTGTACCGATTCTTCCCAAAAAGGATATTTTTAGATTGTTCCAAATTTCCAAATATTTTTTAATTTCAGCTATTAATTTCATATAATTATCATTTTTTAATGATATTGTTTTTGATGTTATCCATATTCCCAAATATTTAACTTTCTTAACTATTTTCATGTCGGTAATGCATTCCAGTTTTCTTTCTTGAGTTTTACTCATATTTTTCTCTATGAATTGTGTTTTACTCTTATTTATTTTTAATCCTGCGACTTTTCCCTATTGTTCTATTGTCTGTATTAGTATTGGAACTGTTGTTATCGGATCTTCTATTGTAAAAGTCAAATCATCTGCAAATGCTTGGACTTTATATATTTCTTTTCCAACAGTCAAACCTTTTATTTTAGGATCTGCTCTTACTTTTATCAGTAAAGTTTCTAAAGATAAAATAAATAATAGGGGTGATATTGGACATCCTTGTTGAACTCCTTTACTTATTTCAAATGCTTCCAATTGTTCATTATTTAATATAATTTTTGTTGTTTGTTTTGAATAAATAGCATCTATTAGATTTACAAATTTGGTACCAAATCTCATTTTGTTTAATTGCATTTTTATAAAAGTCCAATTGACATTATCAAAGGCTTTTTTACCATCTAAGAACATTAGTGATACTGTTTTTTTCAGGATGTTGTTTGTAATATTCTAATGTATTAATAATCACTCTAAGATTATTTTTAATCTGTCTACCTGGTAAAAAACCATTTTGATCTTGATGAAATTTTCATTTAAAATCCTTTTTAATCTATCAGCATATATTGTAGTAAATATTTTATAATCAACATTTAATAACGATATGGGTCTGTAGTTTTTAATGTTTTCTTTTGCTGTTCCTGATTTATGAATTTAAGTTATTAAGGATTCAGACCATAATTTTGGAATTTTACCATCCAGTCTTCTTTCATTAAAAATTTCCAACATATTGTTTGTTATTACTTCACTATCTATTTTATACCATTCTGCCGGTATGGCATCAGGTCCAGTAGCTTTATTATTTTTTTGCTTTTTAATAGTTGTAAAAAGCTCCTCGATTGTTATTGGTCTATCTATACTTTCCTGTTGATCTTCCGTTAATTGCGGTAACTTTGTATATTCTAGATAATTAAAAACTTCATCTTCACTGATATCTTCTTTTTTATATATCTCTTTAAAAAAAATTGTACTATTTTTGCTTTTTCATCTATATTATATTTTATTATTCCATCTTCATCCTCTAACTTTTTGATTATTTTTGACTGTCTATGTTTCCTTAATTGATACGCAAGCCATCTTCCTGACTTATTGACATGTTCAAAATACTGTTGTTTAGCTCTTTTTATCTTTTCTGCTATTTGATTTTGCTCTATGAGTTTAATTCTATGTTTAATTACTTCTATCTTTCCCTTTAGCTCCCTGTTCTTAGCATTTTGTTGCGATAAAGATTCTACTTGTTTTAATTCATTTATTAATAGTTCATATTGTATTTTTTTTTCTTTATTTACCTTTGCAGTATAGGAAATCGTTAATCCTCTTATGTATGCCTTGGCAGTACCCCATAAGTTTTATGGGGTAGTATCTAAATTTTTATTTATTTCAAAAAAAATCTTTAATTCTTTCTCTATCCATTCCTTATATATTTTTTCTTTTAAAATATTTCAATTCATCTGCCAATTTGAGTATTTCTTATTATTTTTCATATAGACTACTACCAGGTTATGATCTGCCCATGTATTGACATCTATTTCATTTGTTCTGCAGTTATTTTTGAAGCCCACACCATATCTATTCTTGTCCAAATTTTGTGGGGGTTTGAACAGAAAGTATATTGTCTTGTTTGGGGAAGTCTTTCCCTCCAAATATCATTTAATAATAATTCTGTTTTCATCTTTTGAAAAGTGGTAGGTAATATATTTTTCTTTTTTTTACTATTCCCCCCCCCCCCCCCGAGTGGTCTAATTGTCTATTTGAAATTGCATTAAAATCACCAATTATAAGCATATTTTCAATGTTTAGTTCAATTATTTTCTGGTGTAATTGTTTATAAAATATCATTTGATTTTCATTTGAGGCATAAATAGAAACAATGACAAGAGGTTTTGGCTCTGTATTAACCTGCACAATCAATATTCTGCCTTCGTTGTCTGCATATAATTGTTTGGAATTTGTGGAGTTCTCAACATACATCGCAATCCCTCTTTTTCTTTGATCTGCCAATGCAGCATACATATTTCCAATTTTTGAATTTAATAATAATTTTCAGTTTGTCTTTTTTATATGAACTTCTTGTAATATTACAATTTGAGCTTTTTGGTTTTTAATTTTTGTAAATATTTGTTTTCTTTTTCTCGGTTCGTTTAAACCATTTACATTTACTGAAAAGATTTTCAGATCTTTTGACATAGTCATTTGTAGTATTTTTTGGTATCTTTAGTTTCGCGCTGAGGTTGTTTTCTTCTTGCACCTAGGTCCTCCTCTCCTCCCTGTGCGGCGCCCCCCGTGTCCTCCTCCTTTCTTTCTGGCAGTTCTTTCGTTGATTGCTCCAGTTGGCGTATTCCACTAGTTTCATAAAAGTCTCTTGCTTCTTCCAAATTTCCTATTTTATATCTTTTTGTTTGCCAATAAAGTGATAGTCCTTCTGGAATGAGCCAACGGAAAGTTATGTTTTCTTTGATCAGAATTTTAGTCAGGAAATGGTAGTCTCTTCTACTTTCTCTTACACTTCTTGGAACTGGTTTCAGTATTGTGATTTCTTTTCCCTTATCTTGTAATTTTTCATTTCTTGTCCATTTCAAAATATCGTCTCTTATGGTTCTTCTTACAAATTTGATGTGAACTTCTCTTGGAAGGTTGTGCCGACGTATGTAGCTAGTTTGTACTCTGAAAACTTCATCAATTTCTTTTATTAATTCTGTGGGATCCATCTGAAGAATTCCTCCAAATAATTTCTGCCATTTTTGCTTGTAAATCTTCATCTTTTTCTTCTATTATGTTCTGAAATCTTAGACCATAGGATGCTCATTGCACTTCAAGATGTGTGATTGATTCATCGTATTTTCGACAACGTGCATCAGATCTGCCTTCGAAATAGTCCATTCTCTTTTCCATTTTTTCGGTTTTCTCCTCCACCACCTTCACTCTATCTTCATTTTCTTTCAGAGTTTGTTGAATTTCCTTCATCTGCTCCTTCATCTCTCCTGTATCCGCCTTTAATTCACCCATTTCTGCTTTTAAAGCTTCTCGTTGTTGATTTGCATCTTCCTGTGATTTAAGCATAAATTCTTTCAATGCATTTAAAGTCTCTTGTATCGTTACAAGAGTAGGATGTTGTGCTTTCTCTTTCTCCTTTTCCTTGGCTAACATAGTTGCTGTAGTACTTTGATGTACAGGAGATGGCTGAGGCGACACTTGGGGGGATGAAGCTGACGTTAGTGTTTGTTTTTAATAGTTTTAGTATATGTAGACGTACTGAACATCATTGGCTTTGCAACAGTTTTCTACAGTGTTTCTTATTTATAGGATTTAAAAAAGGGAAGAGAACTCCAACAAACTCCAAGCCTATTAAATTAAACTTCACTAATTATTTCTAAATGTCTCAATACAGTAACACAGCAAGCACAGCAGAAATATCAGTAATCTTGACACCCGATTTGTCACGCTGAGAATTGCCAGCCAACAGAGACATTCAGTAGTTAAAGAGTTAATGTGTGTTTTTTCCCTCTGATCACCCCCCCCCCTCTTACATCACTCCCACAATTCATATCCTTCCTACATGTCACATCCGTCTGCTTGCGTAAGCAGGCACATTCCAATCTACCTTTTCTGTGTTCAGCCATGTTCCGCTTGCTTGATAAAGTGCTGCTTCTTGGCACAATGCATTTTTATTCTGTTTTCTAAATAAAGTTTGTTTTACTTTTGATATTCCTGCCTGCCGAGTCTACTAATTAAAAATCCATCGCGACACGATTTGCACAGTAATCTTAATACTTTAAAATCTATATAAATCTATCTATCCTTAATGTATAGCCTCTTTGAATTTCAAAAGACAATAATATATAATGTATTATTGTAATAAAACAATCTCAATTAATAAATCTGTTGTTCATAAAAATTAAAAATTAAAATAAAAGAGGAGGAGTGCGGGAGAAGGGAAGAAAGATAGAAATAGGCAAGAAAAAATAAAAGAGGGAGGAAAGAAAAAACAGAATGGGAGGAAGGAAGGGGAGCACCACCACAGAGAGAGAAGGGGAACTGCCACTCAGACACTATACTTTTCCGCCCACACCGAAAAAAAATTAGAGGGAACATTGCTCACGATATCCTGCAGACATGGAAGATTTCAGAAACTGTTACCATCCCAAAGATCAATCAAGATTTAAGAGAGCCTGGGTCCTACCGTCCTATTAGTTTGGCAAATCAAGATTATAAAATATTTATGAAGATATTGGCAAATAGACTTGAAAATATCTTACCAAAAATAATTGAAGAGGATCAATATGGGTTTGTGAAAGGTAGGAAGATAAGTGTATCAATTAGAAATGTAATAAATGTGATGCACTATGCTACTGTTACTAAAAGGAAATTGGGAATTTTGAAATTAGATGTCTATAAAGCTTTTGATAAAGTTAACCATAGCTATTTAGATAAACTATGTAAGGAATTAAATATGGGGGACAAATTTTGCGGAATTATAAAAGAGAATGAAGCATATATAAGGGTGAATAGACAAAGAATGCAGAGAATTAAAATTCAAAATGGTACCAAGCCCTTTATCTCCAATGTTATTTGCAATAGCAAGAGACATTAGCTAATAAGATAAGACAAGATAATACTAGGGTAGGATATAAAATATGGGAATTAGAAATTTGCAGATGATTTGCAGATGATGCAATTATACTGACCCAGACCCTGATGGAGATGATTAAAAGAATAAGAAATATTTTGCAAGAGTTTAAGCAGAAATCGGGTTTATCGGTCAATATGGAAAAATCAGAGATCATGTGTTTAAACACAGGTCCGAGAGAGCAGATAGAAATTAGGAAAGATTCAGGGTTGAAGTTAGAATTAAAGAAAATTAAATACTTGGGAATTTGGTTATTGAGAATCGAGGAGGTGAATTATAGACAAATATGGAGAAAAATGTTGAAACAGATGAGGAGCTGGAAAGACAAAAAGCTAAGGAGAATGGTTAAAATAAGAGCATTAAAAATGATGATAGTTCCCAAAATGATGTACCTGTTGCAGGTATTGAGAGGGGGTTTATTAGCATCAAAATTTAGTGACTGGGATAAAAAACTTAATTTGGGGATTGAAGAAGAAAAAGAGGGCGAATAGGGAATTCCCTGTTTGGAGTTTGGAGCCGCCCCGAGTCTACGGAGAGTGGCGGCAAACAAATTCAATAAATAAATAAAATAAATAAATGAATAAGTTGTATAGAGAAGCATTTCAAATTGAAAGATTAAAAAAGTTGCAATTATTTGAAAATAAATGGGTGAAATTGGAAAAAGAGATAAATGGGATGAAGAATAGAGAATTAATTTTTATAAGGTGGAATAGGAGAGATTTAAATAAATTAATAGGTGCCATTAAAGGGACTATGGAAATCTGGAAAAAATGGCAGGGAAAAATAGGATTATATAAATCAAAACTGTCATCGTTATATGTAAAAAATAGAGATAACAAAACAAATCTAAATAGGGTTATAGGAGAGTCAGGTCCATGGCTGCCATGAACTTCTGTGATAACCCAGAGGATTCACCAAGTGTTGGCAGGTTAAAGTCCTCCAAGACTATAAGTCTGGGGAATTACACCGCCAGCCCGGCTACCTCCTCGATCAGCACAGGCAGGTCTGTTGATACGCAGCTGGGAGGCAGGATGTGTGCAACAAGCCCACCTGGACCCCTAGCTCCAAATTCACAAAGAGGGACTCACAACCTGCAATCTCAGTAGCAGCAAGTCTGCGTAGGCCAAAAGTCTCCTTGGCTATAATAGCCACTCCTCCCCCCACTTCCCTGGGATCGTGGCTGATGCCAAACCTGAAACCCAGCTGGGCAAATATCCGAGAGAGGAATTCCTCTCTCAGAATTACTGTTTTAAAAAATATGGACAAACAACAAATCAATTTATACCAAATACAAAACTAAATGTGTTTACCTCTAAGAAATGCTGTGGATCACATTCATCTAAAAGGTTTTCACAGTCAATCAGTATATTTTCAACTGTTTTGCGATGAGCTTCTTTCATATTCTTCCATATAAGGTGCTCTTTCTCTTTTCTTTTCTTCTGGCTTTCAAGGTTTTTAAGCAACTCCTTCTTTCTGGTTTCCAAAGCATTATACAGTTTTTCAAATTCAGTTTTAATCAATTCCTCTTCATTCTGCATCAGGGCCTACAGTAACAGTGACAAAGGCAAAATGTATGAGCACTGAAATGCTCTTATCCATGCAGAAGTCAAAATACCAGCAAGCAGTTCAAAGTACTAGAAATGGGTGTGTCATTGCATGCGTGTGTGCACGCACGCACACGCTCATTTGCACGAGGCTTTTAAGTGTGTGCTGACTTCTGGCAACTGGTTTTAAAAAAACACCACAAAAATGCTAAGTCTGCATGTCTAAGGAAGACAATCTTTTTTAACTTTGGGATTGCAATTTCTTTTTGAACCCAGCCTAGGAAAAGAGGATCAGAAGAGACAAATTGATATATTATCACTGTAGTGAGGTAACATACATTTGCAGATATTTAAGATGCTTTAATTTGAACATTATCCCCTACACCAGTGATGATGAACCTATGGCATGGGTGCCACAGGTGGCACACGGAGCCATATCTGCTGGCACACAAGCTGTTGCGGTAGCTCAGTCCTAATATGCATGTATGTGCTGATCAGCTGATTTTTGGCTTGCACAGAGGCTCTGGGAGGGCGTTTGTAGCTTCCAAACAGCCTCTGGGGGATGGGGAAGGACATTTTTACTCTCCCCTGGCTCAAAGGATGCTTTGGAGCCTGGGGAGGGCAAAACATGAGTCTACTGGGCACACCAGAAGTTGGGAAACAGGCCGTTTCTTATTTATTATTGTTATTATTATTTATTACATTTGTATGCCGCCCCTCTCCGAAGACTCGGGGCGGCTCACAACAAGGACAAAAAACAGTATAGACAATGTAACAAATCTAATAATAAGAATTAAATAAAAACCCCAACTGTTAAAAAACCATACAACACATACATACCAAACATGAAACACAAGAGAGCCTGGGGGAGATGTCTTAGTTCCCCCATGCCTGGCGATATAGGTGGGTCTTAAGTAACTTGCGAAAGACAAGGAGGGTGGGGCCGTTCTAATCTCCGGGGGGAGTTGCTTCCAGAGGGCCGGGGCCGCCACAGAGAAGGCTCTTCCCCTGGGGCCTGCCAAACGACATTGTTTGGTCGACGGGACCTGGAGAAGGCCAACTCTGTGGGACCTTATCGGCTGCTGGGATTCGTGCGGTAGAAGGCGGTTCTGGAGGTACTCTGGTCCAATGCCATGAAGGGCTTTAAAGGTCATTACCAACACTTTGAATTGTGACCGGAAACCGATCGGAAGCCAGTGCAGGTCACGGAGTGTTGTAGAAACGTGGGCGAATCTAGGGAGCCCCACGATGGCTCTCGCGGCCGCATTCTGCATGATCTGAAGTTTCGGAACACTTTTCAAAGGTAGCCCCATGTAGAGAGCGTTGCAGTAATCGAACCTCGAGGTGATAAGGGCATGAGCGACTGTGAGCAATGACTCCCTATTCAAATAGGGCCGCAACTGATGCACCAGGCGAACCTGGGCAAATGCCCCCCTCGCCACAGCTGAAAGATGGGTGTTCCAATGTTAGCTGTGGATCGAGGAGGACGCCTAAGTTGCGAACCCTCTCTAAGGGGGTTAGTAATTCCCCCCCCCCCCGGGAAATGGACGGACAGATGGAATTTTCCTTGGGAGGCAAAACCCACAGCCACTCCGTCTTGTCTGGGTTGAGTTTGAGTTTGTTGACACCCATCCAGGCCCCAACAGCCTCCAGGCACCGGCACATCACTTCCACTGCTTCGTTGACTGGACATGGGGTGGAGATGTATAACTGGGTATCATCAGCATATTGATGATACCTCACCCCATGCCCTTGGATGATCTCACCCAGCGGTTTCATGTAGATATTAAATAGCAGGGGGGAGAGGACCGACCCCTGAGGCACCCCACAAGGGAGAGACCTAGAGGTCAACCTCTGACCCCCCGCTAACACCGACTGCGACCGACCAGAGAGGTAGGAGGAGAACCACTGAAGAACAGTGCCTCCCACTCCCAACCCCTCCAGCCGGTGCAGGAGGATACCATGGTCGATGGTATCGAAAGCCGCTGAGAGGTCGAAAAGCACCAGGACAGAGGACAAGCCCCTGCCCCGGGCCCGCCAGAGATCATCCATCAACGCGGCCAAAGCAGTTTCCGTGCTGTAGCCGGGCCTGAATCCAGACTGCTGAGGACCTAGATAATCGGCTTCTCCCAAGGACCACTGGAGTTGGAGCGCCACCACCTTCTCAACAACCTTCCCCATAAAGGGAAGGTTGGAGACTGGACGGTAGTTATTAAACACGGCTGGGTCCAGGGAAGGCTTCTTGAGGAGAGGGCGCACAAGTGCCTCCTTATAAAGGGCCGGAAAGGACCCCCTCCCCAACGAGGCGTTGACAATCTCCTGGGCCCAGCTCCGTGTCACCTCTCGGCTGGCCGAAACCAACCAAGAGGGACACGGATCCAGTAGGCAGGTGGCGGACCTCACAGCTCCAATGGCCTTGTCCACTTCATCAGGTTTCTGGCCTCCAGAGGGCCTCCAGGAGGTGGGGAAAGCTGTTTCGCCCTCCACACGCATTGAATTAGGGGTGTAGGCACTCGCGCATGTGTGATAGCATGCATGCATACTCTTTTAGCATCTGAGGAAAAAAAATGTTTGCTATCACTGCCCTACACCATTCATAAGGGCTATGCTAGATTTTTAAAAGGTAAATCATGTGCTTCAATTCTATGCAAGGCTCTCAACAAGCACCTCTACCTAACTAAAATATGCAAAATAGGCATTGCTTACCTGAACGCCTCTTCTCGTACACTGAGTGGGTACAGCAGCCATGTGGGTTGCTCACTGTCCAATCCGCATAGGACTGAGCAACATAATCATGTTGCTCGACCCACCCTTTCCCCAGAATTCGCGAATCCGTAGATTTAGGCTCGAAAAGTGGTGGCTCGAATAGTGTTCTACTCTCATAGATAATAAAGGAAGGAATAAAGGCATAAGCATAGTCAGAAAGACATAGGGAGGGAAGTGACTGCTGTACCCACTCAGCCAGCATACGAGAAGAGGCGTTCAGGTAAGTAATCAATGCCTATTCTCCATACTGTAGGAGCAGGTCCAACAGTCATGTGGGACGTACCCAGTGTCCCTAGGGAGGGATTAGTTGGCTATCATGAGAGATAACGGATTGGAGGACTCTCCTGCCAAAGGCAGCATCCGCTGAAGCATAAGAGTCAATTTTATAGTGCCTTATAAAAGAATTGGGAGGCCCATGTAGCCGCCTTGCAAACTTCCTCCAAGGGCGCTTGAGTTGCCCAGGCTGCTGATGTGGCTGCACTTCTTGTAGAATGTGCTGTGATGTCTTGTGGGACATTGAGGGATGTTGACTCGTAAACTTTGGAGATTGTCCCTCGAATCCAACAGCGTAATACAGTGGATGAGACTTTGGACTCCACAGACCTGGGGTGGTAAGCTACGAATAGAGCTTCTGACCTACAAAAGGTCCTAGTACGTTGGAGATAAATTCGGAGAACTCTAGTAAGGTCCAAAGTGTGCCATCTGACAGAGAGATGATGGTTTTGGTTAGAGCAGAAAGAAGGCAATACAATGTCCTGGGATCTGTGAAACATGGAGTTGACCTTTGGTAGAAAGGTGGGGTCCAATCAAAGGACTACTTTGTCTGGATGAAATTGGCATAAGTCCTGGCGAATAGAGAGTGCCGCCAGCTCAGAAATGCGTCTGCCGGAGGTGATTGCCACCAGGAATGCTACTTTGTAGGACAGGTGTCTGAAGGAGGCAGAATTTAGCGGTTCACATGGAGCTTGGGTAAGAGAATGTAGAACTCGAGGTAAATCCCAGGATGGATATCTGTGAACATTGGGAGGCCTGAGGTTCGAGATGCCTCTTATCAGTTCTTGTATTTCAGGGAAACTATGAAGCGGTTGTCTTTGGGGTCCTGCCAGGACTGAGGATAAGGCTGCTAGGTGTCGCTGGATAGTGTTGGCTGAGAGACCTAGGTGGAAGCCTTTCATGAGGAAGGAAACGATTCTGTGAATGGGAATACACAAGGAGAGAGGCCTTCCTGGGAACACCACTGGTGAAATTTGGACCAGGTATGGTTGTAGATCCTGTTGGTAGATATTCTTCTAGACTTTAAGATCACTTCCATGACGTCTAGATCATAACCTCGAAGGTCTAGGTCACGCCGGATAACAGCCACTCCGGGTCTGGATGGTGAGAGACCCCCTGCTGCAACATATCCTCCGAAGCTAGGAATCACCAGGGGGCCTGGACAGATAGCCACTGGAGGTCCATGAACCAGGGTCGTCGAGGCCATTGAGGGGCTATCAGTTTTACCTGGGCGTGCTCGAGATCTTGTGGATCACGTCTGGCAGGATAGGAATTGGTGGGAAGGCGTATAGGAGGCCTGGAGGCCAAGGGATTCTGAGTGTGTTGGTTGCTTCTGCTCCCAGGGATGGGAATCTGGAATAAAACCAAGGGAGCTGAGCGTTGGTCACAGTCGTGAACAGGTCTATCGACGGGTGACCGAATATGAGGCAGATCTGCTGGAATAAGTCTGGATGGAGACTCCACTCCCCGGATCCAGCGTCGATCGGGAGAGCCAGTCTGCCTGCACATTGAGGATTCCCGATATGTGGTCGGCCGATAGAAACTGCAAGTGTCTCTCCACCCAAAGGCCCAGCTTCAGGGCTTCCTGCATCAGGGCCTCGGATCGGGTGCCTCCTCGTCTGCAGATGTGGCTCTTTGTAGCCATATTGTCTGTTAGGATTAGGACATGTCGGTTGAGGATGTGTGATTTGAACCTCTTGAGGGCTAGTGACACTGCTCTCAATTCCAGCTAATTGATTGGCTTGGTTGACTCCTCTGATGACCACATGCCTTGGGCTATCAGGCCCGGAACGTGAGCTCCCCAGCCCAGGAGACTGGCGTCCATGGTGATGGTAAACTGGTCTGGAATCCTGAAAAGGGATCCTTTGTCCAGAGTGGAGGAAGTCCACCACGAGAGGGATCTCAGGACGACGGAAGGGATCAGAATGGAGTGTGCTGAGTTACTGGTTCCTGATCTCTGGAATGGCAATAAAAGCCATTGGAGTTCCCTAGCATGGAGGCGTGCCCAGGGAATGATACCAATACAAGGCACCATCTTTCCCAGTAGGGAAGACAGCGTGGAAATGGAGACCTTACTTTGGGATCTTACTTGAGCAATAAGCTCTTTGATACTAACCTTCCTTTCAGGAGAAAGGAAAAAACTGAGATAGGTTGGAATCTATGACTGCCCCCAGGTGCTGAAGGGAGGTGAAATGATGAAACTGACTTTTTAAAAAATTAATGGAGAAACCATGCTCCTATAGGAGAGACATGGATAACTGAAGATCTGTATGGGTGCTCTCTTTGGAGGGACCGTGAACTAAAATGTCATCCAAATAGCACAAAATATGAATGGGGGGAGCCCGGATATGAGTTGCCAGGGCGCCCAGGAGCTTAGTAAAGACTCAAGGGGCCGAGGACAGACTGAAGGGCATGGCCCCATACTGATAGTGTTTGCCCTGAAAAGCAAAGCGGAGAAATTGTCTGTCGCCTTTTAAAATGGGAATGTGGAGATAGGCCTGCATAAGGTCTAACGAGGACATGAAGTCCCCGGGGTGAATAGATGCCAGGATAGAGGACAAGGAATGCATCTTAAACTTTCTGTATTTTATACTGGTTTAATCTTTTAAGATCCAAAATGGCTCTCCATCCTCCAGAGGTCTTACAGACCGTAAAGAGAATGGAATAGAAACCAAGTCCTCTTGGGGACTTCCGGGGCGGGGCTTGGTCGATGCGGAGCTGGTGAGTGAACCGCTGCTCTCCCAGCAAGACTTTTATTGCCTTTAAGTATAAAATCAGATGCCCAACTTGGAGGGGAGGGCGTCATAAGAGGTGGTTATGCTGTGCCCGGTGTGAGAATCGCAAACTCACATCGGAACAAGCTTTTAAAACTGCCAGGACCGGGCAAAAAAGAAGCCAGCGTTTGCTGGCCCGGAGACATGGCTGCCCCGTAAACATCAAGGAGGAAGTGAGAAGAGATCGGTGAGCCCCAGCATTTACATTAAAACAGTATACTTCGAATTCCGGAGCTTCTTGTATGCTTGAATAGTCGTGGGAAAGAGAAAGAGAAAGACAGAGGAGCTCAAAGTGAAATAAGCGGCGATTGAAAAGTTTGAGCGTCAGGAGAGCTAAGATACAGCGTGCGATGACAGGAGGTTCGGGCGTGTGATAAGAGAGCTGGATCGAGAGACGGAGCAGAGGTGGATTGAAAATTCAGAAGATTGGCGGTGGATGATATCGGGGGGAGACGCGAGCTTAAAGATCGACGAAGAAATACTGAAACAACTGGAACACCTGGTGAAATAGGAGCGGCGAAAGTTGAGAACTACAAAAACTTTCCGGGTGTGAGTATTCGTAGCGGATGTTACGTTCAGATGACTAAGCTTTTCTCTCTTCCGGGAAGATAGATCAACGGAGGCAGGAACAGCCGGAATATAAACAGCGTCTCGGAGATCCGCACCTTTTCAACTTATTTATTGGGCTTGCGCTTGTCTTTTGTTTACCCAGCTACTTGAACTCTTGAAAGGTATAAGAAGATAGAACTTTAAAGGAACAGGATTACCACTCGGATTTCGATTTAACAGGTTTCAGCTTGACTGGACTGGCTTCAATATTACTACAGCAGATCTTCTCATAAGAACTTTGGAAACTTATATGAAATTATTAGACGGTAAATTACAACCTTCCAAGCCTTAAATAATAACTGTGGGACTACTAGAACTATCCATTTTGAACTAATCTGGCTAAAATTATTATTAGAACTAAGAAATATTAATTGGACAATACATAAGATTGGAAGAAGATTAAGGACAGAGACTGGATTGGAATACATTTAGATGAAATCAAGGTTATTGCTGTTAATAATTAACAACCAACAATACTTCCAATCAATCCTAATTAGCTAATGAATTAATTAATTGACTAATTGATGTAATGTCTTGCTGAATCTATATTATATCTGCACTACTTAGACCTTCATTCCTAAAAAACTGTCTTATATATAATACTCTATAAGGATTGACTTAATTAATTATTTAACTATTAACTACCTAACCATTAATTAATTAATTAATTGTATATTCAATATTTATTAAGTATTAAGTATTAAAGTGTTAAGTATTAAGTATTAAATATTAAGTATCAATTATCAAACTTAAGTTAGAATAAGATAGGTTAAGTTAGAGTATGTATTGATTAAGTATTGAAACATTTATAATAATTGAAATTACTATCTCCCCCCCTTCCTATTAGATTTATTCATCTTGACATCTTGTTCCTCCCTCCCACTTTATGACCTATTAGCTCAGGTATCGACAAACCCAGGCGCCTGGTCGCCAGTGGCGCCTAGAAAATGTTGTCTGGCGCCTAGAAAATGTTGCCTGCTGTACTGTATGTATACAGCAGAGGTCCCCAACCGCCGGTCCGCGGACCGGGACCGGGCCGTTGGGGCTTTTCAGCCGGTCCGCGGCGCCAGGGCCCCCTCGGCCTTTCCGCACCACCAGCGGCGCTCCCCCCGCCAGCCAGCCAAGCCCCGCGCCCGCCGGAACCGGCTCCTCGCTCTCCCCCCGCCGCCCGCCGCGTTTGCAGGAGGTGGGGAGGGTTGGGCGGCCCGCCAAGGCCAGGAGGGACGCCGCTGCCCCCCCTCCCTCTCTCCACCCGCCGCTGCGCCTCCTTGACGGCGAGAGGAAATGCCGGCAAAGGCTTTCCTCAGCGGAGGCCGGCAAAGGTGATATTGAATGTCGGGGGAGAACGGGCGGTTGCACGCGCTTCCTATCTCCCTGCTAGCCCACTCGGAATATTCAAAATAAGAAAAACCTTTGCCGGCGAAGGCTTTTCTTATTTTGAATATTCCGAGTGGGCTAGCAGGGAGATAGGGAGCGCGTGCAACTGCCCGTTCTCCCCCGACATTCAATATCACCTTCGCCGGCCCCGCCTCTCCTGCAAACCCCCTTGCTGAGAGCCCGGGGCGAAAGTGCTCTCGCAAAGGTGAGGCGGGCAGGGCGTGCGCGCGTCATCGCTGAGAAGAACGGAGAGAGAACGAGAGTGAGTGAGAGCAACAGACAGCAAGATAGAGAGAAAGTGAGAAAGAGAGAGTGAGAAGGGGGGGAGAGAAAGAGATAGCAAGAGAGAGAACAAGAGAGAGAAAGAGTGAGAGAAAGAAAACAAGAAAGAGTGAGAGAGAGAGAAAGCAAAAGAGACAGAAAGAAAACAAGAGAGAGAAAGTGAGAAGAAGAGAGAGAAAGAGGGGGAGAGAGAGAGAAAGAGGGGGAGAGAGAGAGAGAGAGGGGGGAGAGAGAGAAAGAGAGGGAGAGGGAGAAAGAGAGAGGGAGAGGGGGGAGAGATAGCAAGAGAGGGAGAGAGGGAAAGGGGGAGAGAGGGGGGAGAGAAAGAGAGAGGGAGAGAGAGAGGAGATAAAGAAAGGAGAGAGAAAGGAAGAGAAAGAAAGAAAGAGGGATAGAAAGAGAGAGAGAGTGAGAGATGCTCAGTGAGCCTTTCTTTGAAGTTGCCTCTTTCTTTCTCTTTCTTGCTTTCTTTCTTGCTCTTTTTCTTTCTCTCTTTTACCTTCCCTTCCTCTATTTCTTCTTTTCTTTCTCCTTCCTACCTTCTTCCCTTACTCTCCCCTTTCATAAGTTTCCTTGCTTCCTTCCTCTGTTCCTGTCCCTTCCCCCTTTCTTTCTTTCTTTCCTTCCTTTCCTCCCTCCATTTCTTGCTTTCCTTTTCCTTCCTCCCTTCTTTCCTCCGTCATTCCCTTCTTTCACTCCTTCCTCTATTACTCTCCCCTTTCACACCTTTCCTTGCTTCCTTTGCACCCTTCTTTTGTTCCTGTCCCTTCCCTCTTTCCTTCCTTCCTTCCCACCCTCCGTCCATTCATTCACCCATTCCTCTCTTGATCGCCCCTTTTACGGCGCCGCTGACAGCTAGCTCCCCCCCCCCCACCGGGCCATGGAAAACTGGTCTAGCTTAAAGCCGGTCCCTGGTGCAAAAAAGGTTGGGGACCTCTGGTATACAGTATATTTTTCCCGCCTTGTGTTTACGCCCAGAAATGGTACATCTTGGCTTCCGTAGCTCCGCCCATCAACCTCGGAGCGAGCTGCTTTCCCAGCGTCCCCTGCGCTTGCGTGCGTCTCTCCCTCCCCCCCTTGCCTCCATTCCGCCTCCTACTCGAACCCCTTCACTCCCCCCCACCGCACACAGACGCTCCGATCTTGGCCGCTCACCCACCTTCGGAGAGAAGCGGAAGCCCCTCCCCTCCCGGCGTGAGGTTTTGTTCATTCCTCCTCCGGCCGCGTGCGCGGTGACTTCCGACCAGTAACCCCTCCTCCCCCCTCCCCCCCTCACCCGCGTCCCCGGCCCGGTCTCCCTTTCCTTCTTCTCTGTTTCGGTTTCTGACTAACGGTCTCCCCTCGGATCCCGACGGGAGTACAGCAGAGCCGGCTCGGCGGAGCCAGGCCTGCGCCGGGGGGGAGGGGGTGAAAGCGATGTCAGGTGGAGACTCGGCAGCTGCCGCGGCCTCCCCTCAGCCGTTGCCCTTCTCGCTGCCCAAGCCTCCCCCCCTGATGCAACTGAACCCCGGCGAAGGCGTGCGTCCTGTGGGACCTCCCGGGCCGGAACAGTCGCCGAAAAGCGCTCGCATGGGTAGCCGGCCGGACTGGCCTGCCGGGAAACCCGTCAGTCTTCTGGCGCCTCTCCTTCCGCCGCGCGGGGAACCCGAACCGCTCCTTCCCTTCGGGCCAGTAATCTCAACCACACCGGACTACGGTGTGGTTGAGATTACTGCATTGGCTCATCATTTTCGTAAACAGCTATCTCCACCTGAAAGTGATGACCAATGCATTCACTCACTCCTCAATGAGTGGTATGAGTTTAAGGTCCTTGGAAAAGGAAAGAAACTGTGTGAGCTTCTGGATTTGGCACTCTCCAACACCGAGAGATTTCCAGTTCTGGGAAACCTGTTGTCGATTGTAGCGGTGCTCCCTGTCTCAACCTCATGTTGTGAAAGAGGATTTAGTTTGATGAACATGGTCAAAAATAAATTCAGATCAAGGATGCAAGAAGAAAGTTTAAGTGACTTGTTTATGATCACCATGAATGGGCCATCTGTGAAGGCGTTTGATCCTGCCAAGGCTGTGGACCACTGGTACTTCAGCTCTAAAATCACAAGGCATGTTCATGGCCACAAAACGCAAAGTGAAAAACACTAGAATGTTGCCTAAAATCTAAAATATCAAAATATAATATTTATTATCTTTAAAAGTAAAATGTTGTTTATAACGTTTGTAATGTTTTTTTTGTTAAATTAAAAACCAAGTTTGCTTAAAAAAAATTCTGGCTCCTAAATTTTTTGGCTGGCTCCTAGATTCTGAACAACTTTGTCGACCCCTGTATTAGCTATTAAGTATATTGACAATACCCCACTCTATTTTTGTCTGTGTTGGATATATATGCTATATTAATTTGCAAAATTAATTGTATAGATTGACTAGATTGATCGGTTAAATATTGAATTAACTGTTATAGAATTAATTTGATTGATTGATCAGATATTGACTAGATTGACTAGATATTGAACTGATTATTAGAAGGTTATAATATTAATATATACAAAAATCTATTACAAATGGCAACTCAACAAACATTAACTAAATCGATGAAAAGGGGTAATTTAACTTTATTATCACCAGCTGTGCAGAAATCCTCTTCGACCTCCAACATCGCTACAGGAGAGAGTAAAGATCAGGCCCCCTCATTACAAAGCCTACAAAACTCCTTAGTCAAAATCCAAGAATTTATGGTAAAACAACAAGAAACCTCTAATCAAACCCAAGAAACTATAATTAAAAACCACCAAGAGACACAAAAAAAATTTGAGGAAGTAAATGAAAATTTTGCCAAATTTAATAATATAATAGAGGATGTTAAAAAAACAGTAGACAGACAGGAAACTAAAATACAACAGGTGGAAGAGACAACCGAAGCGAATAAGTTAAGACTAACCAAAAATGAAGAAGAACTCAGAAGGGTAAATAAAGATTTGGAAGGGGCCATCGCCCAATTGGAATTCGAAAAAGCCTCTTTTTACCTTAGATTACAAAACATACCCGAAGAAAAAGGGGAAAATTTGTTTGCGACAGCAGTGGAACTTTTCGCTGAAGAATTAAAAATAAACGAAAACGAACTAATTAACCATGTAGACGAAGTATATCGAGTGCAAACTAACTACGCACGTCGTCACCAACTCCCCAGGGAGGTCCACATCAGATTCACTAAAAAAACCCTGAGAGATGAGATATACAGGAATACTAGGGGGGTCCTATCGTATAAAGGAAAGGACATTATTGTACTGAAACAAATACCAAAAAGAATTAGGGAACGAAGGAGGGACTATCATTACTTTACAAATAAATTAATAAAAAACGAGATACAATTTAGATGGTTAGTCCCAGAAGGGGTGATGGTAACGTGGAAGGGGAAGAAAATAAATATAGAAACATTAGACCAAGCAGATAAATTTATTTTAGAACATCTGAAAAAAGGGGAAAGTAGCACAGAATTAGAGACAACAAGCCAAGAGGAGGGAGAGATAGAGGAAGAAAGAACAGATAAGAATAGTAAAGGGAAAGAGGGAAAAACAGAAAACTACAGAGAACTAAGAAGTAGCAAAAGGGCAAGATAGTTGATAAAGAATGAACAAAGAAATTAAATTATTCTCGGTGAATATAAATGGAATGAACTCTCCTCAAAAAAGAGGACAAATATTTACAAAATTATTAAAACAAAATTTGGATGTAATATGCCTTCAGGAAGTCCATGTAAAAAAAAAGGATAAGAAAGTATTGGAATATCCGAAATTGGGAAAGCTATTTACATCACTTGCAAATGAAAAAAAAAGAGGAATTGCACTACAGTGATCCCTCGATTTGCGCGTTCTCGATTAGCGCGAAACGCTGCAACGCGGTTTTTCAAAAAATATTAATTAAAAAATAAGTCCGCGTTTTTTTTCCTACACCACGGTTTTTCCCGCCCGATGACGTCATACTGATTGCTGATTGGCCAAAAGAGAAGGGAAGGAGGGAGGGTTGCCATTGCCGCCAGCGCTGCCCCAAGAAAGCCGGTGAGGAAGGAAGGAGGGAAGGAGGGAGGGAGAGAGGGGAAGGAGGGAAGGAGGGAGGGTTGCCATTGCCATTGCCGCCAGCGCTGCCCTGTGGGTGGCGGCGAGGAGCCCGGAAAAATCACCATTGCATTGCCAGCCTCCGAACTTGCGTCGCTCCACCTTCTGCGCATGTGCGGCCATGGAACAAAGGGCGCGCATGCGCAGATGGTGTTTTTACTTTCGCATCCAGTATAACGCGGAAATCGGTTAGCGCGGGAGGTCTTGGAACGTAACCCCCGCGCTAACCGAGGGATCACTGTATATGTTAAAACCTGGCTAAATCCGAAAGTAATTGATAGTGATGAAGAGGGTAGAATACTCATTTTAGAAATTGAAATTAACCAAAAAAAAACCAAACCTAATTGTGATTTATGCCCCCAATAAAGATCAAAAATTCTTTTATAAAAAGTTGTATCAAAAAATAATAAAAATTGAAGAAGGAAATGTCTGTGTGATTGGGGACTTTAATATAATAATAGATTATGACAAAGAGTATAAGGGTAAAGAAAAGAATTAAAAGAAAAAAGTACTACCAGAAGAACTCAAAGACATTATAGAGGAATTCAAATTAAAAGATTCATGGAGGGAAAGACACAGAGGTGAATGTAAGTATACGTACTATTCACACACCCACAATTCATGGTCCAGAATTGACATGATATGGACAAATATAGAGTTACAACAAGAAATAATATCGGCAGAAATAGAACCCAACTTTTGGGCAGACCACAACCCAGTAAGCATTATAATTAGAGGGAATCAAGCTAAAAAAAATAGATGGACAATGAATATAAAAACCATACAAGAAAACAAATATAAAGAATTTTTAAATAAAGAATTAGATATTTTTCTAGAAAAAAATTGGAACGAAGATACAACCATACAAAACATATGGGACACAACCAAGGCTTATATTAGAGGGATAACAATTGCATACACTAGCAAAAAAAATAAATAAATAAATAAAGTGATGAGAGAAAACCAAAAAGAACTAGAACAAATAGAAGCCGAATGGATAAAAAAGTGGAACTAAAAGAAAAAAGAGATGTAATTAAACATAAGATAAATTTGATAGTGCAGGAAGAAATAGCCCAAAAAATTAAAAGTGTAAAACAAAACTACTTCGAGCATGCAAACAAACCAGGAAGGTGGCTTGCCTACAAAATTAAAAAACAGAAAGAGAAAAAATATATCCAACAGCTAGAAGAAGAAAGGGGAGAAAAACAAATTGACATAGAAGAGAAAAAAAAGATAATTCAAAACTACTTTCAGCAGCTATATAGGAAAGATGATATAGAAGAGGAAGAAATAGACCAGTATTTAAACGAGATAGAATTACCTCAAATATCGGAGAGTAACATAGACAGGATGGACAAAAATATAACTATGACAGAACTTGAGTTAGCAATCCAAAAACAAAACAATAACAAAACCCCGGGAGTAGATGGAATACCAGCCGAATTTTATAAAGATATATACGAGCCAGTCAAAAAATTACTGTTACAGATGCTAAACGAAGTGCTAGATAAAGGAGCAATGCCTGAATCCTGGAAGGAAGGGTTAATAACATTAATATCAAAGGACCCAGAACAAAGATACTCGATAAAACAATACAGACCAATCGCATTGTTGAATTCGGATTACAAAATTTTTACGACAATATTAGCAGAAAGGTTTAAAGGGATAATCAATGAAATAATACATCCAGATCAAAACAGCTTCTTAACAAACAGAAACATTAAAAATAATTTGAGAAACATAATAAATATTCTAGAACATTACGAGGCGAATCCAGGGAAAAATTTGGCTTTAATATTTCTGGACGCGGAAAAAGCATTTGATAATTTGAATTGGAACTTTTTTATTAACCAACTGATCAAAATGAAATTCAAAGAAAAATTTGTAAGAGCAATTAGGACGATATATTCCACACAATCGGCAAAAGTTATAATAAATGGTCAATTAACGCAGAATATAAAAATTGAAAAAGGAGTGCGACAGGGATGTCCGCTGTCTCCATTAATATTCATCCTGGCCATAGAAATTTTATTAAAACAGATAAGGTCAAATAAAAATGTTAAAGGGTTGAATTTGAAGGGACAGGAATACAAGATCCAGGCTTTTGCCGACGACCTAGTATTCAATATAGAGGATCCTATAGAATCAAGCGAAATTTTATTAAAGGAAATTACAGAATTTGGCAAAGTAGCTGGACTAAAAATTAACAAACAAAAAACTAAAATATTAACCAAAAATCTAACAAATAATATTTGGGAATAAAACTAACGGCAAAAGCAACTACAATAAAAGAAGATAACTACACGGCTCTAATAAAAGAAATAAAAATGAAACTAGAAAAATGGAATAAACTGCCTATTTCACTCATAGGCAGAATATCAACAATTAAGATGTCCATCCTACCCAAAATATTATACCTATTCAGAACGATCCCAATTACACTAAGAAAAAGCTTCTTTCAAAAATTGAACAGAATGATTACAAAATTTGTCTGGGCTGGGAAAAAACCTAGAATCAGAATTCAATATATGCAGGATAATATTAAACAGGGAGGATTTGGGCTACCTGACTTTGAGACATATTACAATGCATCGGTTATGGACTGGCTGAGAGAATGGTTTAAACTCGAAAACAAAAGATTACTAATACTAGAAGGACACGATATGAGATTTGGGTGGCATGCTATTCTATGAGAGAATAAAGAAATAACACATAGTTACTTCTGACAGCACATAATTAGGAATTCACTATACACAACTTGGAAATTTTTTTAAAAAATGTATTATCATCATATTCCAAAGTGGTACTCTAGTTTAGAGGCGACGGTATACCCAAATTCGAGAGAGCTAAACAAAATGCTAAATTATTACCAAACATTAGGAAAAAACGGGGAATTAAAAACAAGGGAACAATTAGAAGAAATTGGAATAAAAATTGATTGGTGGACATACAATGTAATTAAATCAAAATATCAAGAAGGGAAAAGAAAAGAGATACAAATAAAAGAGATAGAATTAGATAAGATAATTTTAGGCCAAGATAAGAAAATGATTTCCAAAATATATAGATATATGTTACATTACAAAATGGAGGACTACATCGTTAAAAACAACATACACAGTTGGGGCAGAAATTTTGGTTATAGTATAAATTTAGACAAATGGGAAACAATCTGGACCAAAAACTATAAAATAACGAGGTCAACAGCTTTTAGGGAAAATATATATAAAATGTACTACCGGTGGCACCTCCCACCGGCAAGACTAGCACAAATGTACAAAGGAATAAATCCAAAATGCTGGAGATGTAAAAAAATGGGGACCTATTACCACATTTGGTGGACCTGCCCAAAAATTAAAAAAATTTGGATTAAAATGCAGAACTGGATAGAAGAGATATTACAAATGAAAATAAACAAAAAACCCGAAGCCTTTCTCCTTGGAATCATAGACCAAAAAATAGATAAAAACAAACATTATTTACTCATACATACATTGACAGCAATTAGAATAGCAATAGCCCAACAATGGAAGCAACCCGAACCCCCAGACGACGATTTGATAATAAAAAAAAAATTAGATTGTGCTGAATCAGATGCATTAACAATTAAATTAAAAAACAAAGAAGACTCCAAACATGATAAAACTTGGAAATACCTTTATAATTGGTTCAAGAGAAGAAATAAAACTCAAAAGAAAACACAAGACTAACAATACTTTATATCCTTTTTATTACATAGGAAAAATTATAAAAGATATATATATACCAAGTCTTTTATAAAGAAAGATTTGTATAATCTTAAAGAAAATTAAACATGAATGAAAGAAGGCGGATAAGAAAAAAACAAATGATTTAAAGAATAGTGACAACCTACAAGAGAAAATGGTAAATGCTGAGGTTATAACACGCTTCACCAGAAAATAATTTAAAATAAAAAATCAACCATAACTTACCTCCTAAAGGGAAGATAAGTACAAATACTATATAATATGCTAAGCGAATAAATATTGCTATTAATGTACTTAAATAAGTAACTATATTTTAAGATTTTTTTGTTTGTTTGTTGTTGTTTGTTTTTTCCTTTTGTTTTTGCTTGTTTGTTTGTTTGTCTGTCATGTGTTGATTTGGTTTTGTATCAATATATGATGTAAAACATTTATTTTGTGTAAATGTGTATATATGTAATAAAAAAACTTTTCTAAAAAAAAGAAAAAAAAAGAAAAGAAACCAAGTCCTTTTTGCGAGGAAGGAACTGGCTGAAAAGCCCTAATGGAAAGGAGATGATGGATCGCTTCCTCCATGCGGAGACAGGAGGAAGGGGATCTAGGAGAAGGGCACGAAATGAAATATTTGGGGGGGAATGGAGATAAACTCCAATTGAAGTCCCCGTGCCACTGTGGAAATAACCCAGGGGTCCTTACAGTAGCGGTGCCAGCTGGAAACGAACCAGGCCAGGCGCCCCCCAATGGGGATAGAGTGTTCATTACCACCTGCACCTTTCTGAGGCCTCGAGGTGGAGGAGCCTCTTCGATATCGAGACCCTCTGCCCCTGGGTATTCTATCTGATTGGGAACGAAACCGAGAATTATACTGACCTGAGTTTCTTTGAAACATGAACCCCTGATCTTGTTGGCAATTGGACTGTCGAATGAACTGAAGCGTTTTAACAGACTTCTTGGTAGTAGGCCCCAGGATTTTCTTCTTATCAGTGGTTTCTGTAAGTAGAGGATCAAGTAAATCACCAAATAATAGCTTACGTTTTAGAGGGCCCAAGGAAAGCTGCCATTTCTGCCTCACTCCGGCTTGCCAAGGGCGGAGCCAGAGAAGCCGCCTGGCTACTGTCGAAGCAGCCACCGACTTTGCCACAAATCTTGAGGACTGTAGGGTGGCATCCGCAACATACAGGGCTGCTGCAAAAACCTTGTTGAGGTCTTGTTGGCCCCTTAAGTCATCGGGAGGCATATGCTGTTGAAGTTGCTGCAACCACAGAAGCATGGCTCTAATAAAGAAGGATGCTGACGCTGCGCATTTGATTGCCCAGGTGTCTGCCAGGAAACATTTCTTGAGCATTTGCTCCAGATGTTTGTCCTCTGGCTTTAAGACTTCTTCTGCCTCGCCAGGCATAGCTGCTGCAGAATGCAGGGTCTTGACCAGTTCATCTGCTTTGGGACCAATAAGAACATCCTCATAAGAAGGTGAGACTTTATAAAGATTCTTATCTTTAGAGGAGGGATTGGAACCTAGAGTTGGATGATCCCACTGTTTCAGCAAAGCGTCCTTAAATAATTTAGGCATGGGAATGACCTCGGTATCTTCCTGCTCCTGCATGAAGAAGGGAAGATTCTCCTCCTGTGGAGTATCAGAAGTAGGTGCAGGCTTGTCCTGACCTGAAAGGCCTGTGGCTGCTCTTGCCTTAAGTAGCAGAGACTTAAACAGCTGAAAGGGAAAAATAGTAGAGGATGGAGGAATGTTGATTTGAGATTCTTCATCCTCAGAGACGCCTTGGAAGGGGTCATCCCTATCTTCAGGATCATCATCATCCTCGTACTCCTGCTCAGAGGAATCAGAGTCTGGTTCTTGAGGGACTCTGTAGGCTGAGAAGGAAGTCAGGTGTCTAAGACGGGTTTGACTATGAGGATGGGGCTGCGCATTGATGGCCTTGAATTTGGCATCAATAACTTGAGATAAGGCAGAAAACATAGATTGCAGTTCAGGTGGAAGGTTAGTAATAGAAGCAGGAAATTCAGAGGGAACCCTGTTGGCCCTGGAAGATTCAGGTTCTGAAGGGCCCTGAGTCAAATGGTCTGGTATTTCTGGACCTAAGCCCCATAAGTTAGGCTGGGGTCTATTTAGGTTTGGTTCATCCAGAGACAAGACAGGTACACCTGAGGGAGGCAGCTCAAAGGAGTCTGGAGTTTAGGTGAGCTTACATGCACTTGGGCCTGCACTCTTAAGTATTTACCTGATTGTTCATGAATTTTTTGGAGTGCTTTATCTCTTCTCTTTTCAGCTCTGGTGGGCTGCGAAAGAAGAGGACGAGGCCTGGGGGATGGTTTGAATCTTATCATCAGTAGGCCTAGGATCCTGATTATTTCTGGAAGAAGTGCCTCTCTTGGGAATAGCAGAAGCCATGGCCTGAACAATTTACAGGGACAAGGTCTGGAGCCAAAAATTTGGGAGAAGCAATAGGCTGAACAATTTAAATCCCAAGAGGAAAGGGGCCCAAACTCCTAGGTCCAGGAGCTTCTGCCCTCAAAGACAAGCCTGGATCAATCCAGACTTCGTTCCAGTGAGACCAGCAGGGCTAGGCCTCAATGATTAAGCAACCAAGGCACGCTGGTTGAGAGGCCTAGCACGGGAGTACAAGCCTGAGACTCTCACAGTCTACTCTGGGCCACGCGGCGGACTTTATGGCACCAGACAGCCTGTGCATGGGCGGGCCATTGGTGCCGGTATTACTGGACGCTGAGGGCCTTCGCGTCAAGAAAACTCACTAAAGAGTTAAACTAAGTCTGGGGGACAGAACAAGCGCCCTTGTAAAGTATCCCACTCCGCAGGAGGTGCCAAAATAAATACAGCCAAGTAATAAAAACCTCCCAGCCGGGCAGATTTAGAAGAAGAAATACAGCCAACTGAAGCGATATGGCAAGGCAATTACGCAATTAACTGGAAGCCTTATTGCCGCTTCACCGCTCGGAGCCTAGCCTTGGAGGGCTGGCTGGAAGCTCTGTTCCCTCTAAGCTGCGCGCTTCTGCACGCGCGCACCCCAAAACACCCCCCATGCACCCCTTTTCCAAGGGTGCGCAAGGAGCCGCCCCCGCCCCCCTGCGCCTCCGTCCCCCTCGTGCCCCTGGCTTCTCGCCGCTGCCCCCACCTGCCCGCCCGATCCACCTTTCTCCTCCTCCTCCGCTTCCTGCCTTGGGGCGCGGCTCCTCCCGCAGCGGCAACACCTGCCCTTCCCCTCTCGCAGTCCCATCGCCGAGAGCGCTTTCATCTCGGGCTGTCAGCGAGGGGGCTGCAGGAGAGGCAGGGCAGGCATTCTCACAGCGAAGGCCGGCGAAGGTGATTTTCAATGTCGGGCGCGCCAAAGGTTTTTCTTATTTTGAATGTTCCGGGCGGGCTGGCAGGGGGATGGGGGAGCGCGTGCACCTGCGCGCCTGACATTGAAAATCACCTTTGCCGGCCTCCGCTGTGAGAAGAATGGAGAAAGAACGAGAGAGAGTGAGAGCAACAGACAGAGCAAGATAGAAAATGAGAGAGAGAGAGAGAAAGAGGGGGGAGAGAAAGAGATAGCGAGAGAGAGAGAACAAGAGAGAGAGAGGGAGAGAAAGAGTGAGAGAGAAAGCAAGAGAAATAAAGAAAACAAGAGAGAAAGTGAGAAAAAGAGAGAGAGAGCAAGAGGGGGAGAGAAAGAGAGAGAAAGAAAGAGATGAGAGGAAGAAAGAGAGTGAGATAGAGGAAGAAAGCAAGAGAGAGAGACAGAGAAAGCAAGAGAGAGATAGAAGAGTGGAAGGAAGAAAGAGAGGGAGAGAAATGATAGAAAAAAGGGGAGAAAAAAGAGAAATGAGAAAATGATTGAGGCAGAGAATGACAGGAAAGAGAGAGAAAGAGAGAGAGAAGTGACTCTTGATTTAAAGCATATGGTAAAAGCACTTAAGTAATAACAGAGAAAAAAAACCCCAGCTGTCACCTGTTTTTATTAATAGTTATGTTTTAGGTTTTGCTGGTTGTTTTAGTTTTAATAGTAATGGATTTTGGGTTTTTTAAATTATTAATTTCTTTTAATAAAAAAGAAGGGATTTTTTTTCGTATGTATGTATGTATTTATTTATTTATTTTTATGCCACCCAGTCCCGCTCAGACACTATACTTTTCCGCCCACACCCAAAAAAAATTAGAGGGAACATTGGCTGGAAGCCGAATTGCTTTGATTCAATAGAAGAACTAATTACTTATCTTTTTTGCTGAATTTTGGTAGAAGAAGAAGGGAAGGTGTTTGTTTGGTGAGGAGCTGAGCCACCACGTGTCCTACCGGTAGGAGGACTGAGCGAATTCTGGGGAAGATCCAGCAATCTTTTTAAAGACGGACTCAGTCCTATGCAGATTGGACAGTGAGCAACCCATGTGACTGCTGGACCCGCTCCTACAGTACGGAGAATGTGCCAGAAGCTGAAACATTTCAGATCCTTGAGAGATTTTGAGTCTAAAAGCAGCCTCCAGATTTTCTACTTTATTCTGTCACTAGGTTTGCAACTATAACCAAAATAATATTATAAGCACTTTATTAGAGTTATTATTTTTTTACACCCATTTTAGTTTGTTGACACACTACTGTGCTCAACTTTCAAAATTACCAATAAATAAATAATTGATAGGGGTATTTCCAGTTATTTCAATTCACATATAGAAGTCTGGAAGTTAGTTTGGGTTTACTTTTTCTGGAATTTTAATCCCAACCAAAGTGTTTGCATACTTCGAAAAAAACCCACTGAAATATGAAAATCAACCGTTGAACTTACCTTTATCTGAACGGTGATTCTCAATCGATTAGGAGTAGTCCACAGTCAGTGGGTTGACTTCTGTCCGTCAACCAATCAGGACTGAGCCCATGTTATAAAAGCTCAAATTCTGACAGTCTTCCTGCTTTTTTTCAAAGTTCGAAGCTTGGGCTCAGTGTGGTCAGCACATATACAAGACTGACAGAAATAACATATAGTTGAGACATTTAGAATAGGACACCAGAATAGGTATAGATTTGTTTTAGCTGAAAAGAGAAGGTCAGGATACAGAAAATACAGAACCTTACTAGGAAGATTACAAGGGAGGGCCTGACTGTGGACTACTCCTAATCGATTGAGAATCACCGTTTAGATAAAGGTAAGTTCAACGGTTGATTCTCCAATCATTGGAGTAGTCCACAGTCAGTGGGACCTGCCAAAGCCTGAATCCCTCGGGAGGGATTAAAACTAGGTATCTGGAGTAGATGCAGGAATCACTTGCTGAAGGACCCTTCTACCGAAGGCTGCGTCAGAAGAGGCAAATGTGTCTATCTTGTAATGCCTGATGAAAGTGGTAGGAGCAGACTAGGTAGCTGCTCTACAGACCTCTTCTAGGGAAGCCTGTTTAGACCAGGCGGCTGAGACAGCTGCGCTCCTGGTACAGTGGTCAGTAATACCCCTAGGGTGAGGAGCTGCAGACAGGTCGTAGGCCTTAGCTATGACCGCCCTTATCCATCTACCTATAGTGTTGGAGTTGACCTTTCTCCCCATAGAGGCCGGGAGGTATGAGATGAAAAGGGCCTCAGACTTTCTCCATTCTGCTGTGCGCTTCAAATAGATGCGTAAAGCGCACCTGACATCTAAGGTGTGCCACTTTCGTTCCAGAGGGTGAACAGGCCTGGAGCAGAAGGAGGAAAGGGAAAGTTCCTGAGATCAGTGGAACAATGAGTTTATTTTAGGGAGAAAGGAGAGATCAAGGCGTAAGACGACCTTGTCAGGCAAAAATAGACAGAAATCCTTGCGCATGGATAGTGCAGCTAATTCTGAAATTCTTCTGGCCGAGGTGACGGCCACGAGAAAGGCCACCTTCTGAGTAAGGTGACAAGTGGAAGAGTCCCGGAGCGGCTCATATGGAGGTTTTGTCAGAGTGTCCAGTACCTTGGTCAGGTTCCATTTGGGAAAATGATGAGTTACTGGAGGAGTGCATATGGAAGCACCCCTCAGAAAACTTTTAATCAGCAGGTGCTGCGACAAAGGAGAGGAGTCTGCACAGGCGAAGATAGAGCCGATACCTGGCGTTTGAGTGTGTTGTGAGCCAGGCCTTTAGCAAAACCATCACTCAGGAAACCCAACAATTGACCGACCGTTAAGTCTGTTGGGGAGCAGCGTGATCCTTTGCATCACCTGCAGAAGGTGCGCCAAGTAGAGCAGTAGATCCACTGGGTAGATGCCCACCAGCTGTTAATGATCAGGTCCATCGCTCCAGTAGACACTTGGCGGTTGACTAACATGAGCTGCTCAAGTGCCAAGCAGTCAGTTTCATCCAGTGGGGGTCTGGATGGCATACTGACCCTTGCTTCAATGTGTTGGTTAGTACAGGAAGACACCAAGGAGGGGATACAGATAAGGTCACAAGGTCTGCAAACCATGGCCTGCGGGGCCAGTATGGGGCCACCAGGACCAGCTCCACTCCCTCCTGCAACAGCTTGCGTATCACTCTGGGGATCAGAGCAAGAGGCGGAAAGGCGTAGAGAAGACTCTCCGGCCATGGAGAACGGAGAGCATCCGTGCCTTCTGCTCCCTGGCAGCGGAATCTGGGGCAGGTGGGTGTTCGTGCTGGTGGCGAAAAGGTCCACTTGAGGCTGCCCCAATTGGGAACAAATCTTCCTGAAGATGCTGGGATGCAGCCGCCACTCCGTTTGATCTATCATGGAGCAGCTGAGCCAGTCCGCCATGGTGTTGTCCTCCCCTGAAATTTAGTCCACCTTGATGGAGAGCAGATGGTTTTCAGTCCAAGAACAAAGGATCTTGGCTTCCTCTGTAAGCGCAGGGGACCTGGTACCCTCCTGCCTGTTGATATGCACCTTGGCTGTGGTGCTGGTGATGAGAACCAGAATATGCTTCCCCACCGTCAGCTGGTTGAGATCTTGGAGGGCTAGAGAAACTGCCCGCAATTCCAGGATGTTGATAGGCAGAGAGGACTCCTGTTCCGACTAGAGACCCTGTGCCGCAGAAGAATTGATGTGAGCCCCCATCCCAAGAGGCTGGCATCCATTGTCAGCACCAGATGGGCTGGTTCGATGAAACAGGAACCCTGGCTCAAGGTCTCTGGAGATATAACAAAATCTAAGGAATTGGAGAAAATCGGGATGGATAGAAATATGGAGATAAGCCTCCGTAAGGTCAATGGAAGATAGAAGGTCGCCCTTCCTTATGCACGCAAAGAGGAATTGAAGTGAGTGCATCTTGAACCGCCGGTATCTAATCTTTTAAGGTCCAGAATAGCTCTCCATCCCTCCACCCCCGAAGACTTAGGAACCAGGAAAAGGATGGAGTAAAATCCTGATCTAGCCTCATGATCAGGCACCTGCTGAATGGCCTTAATCTCAAGAAGATGGTTAACGGCCTCTTTCATGAGGCTTTTCTTGGCCAAATTGTTAGACACAGGGCACCGGATAAAAAAGTTCGGGGGCTTAGAGAGGAACTCTAGGGAGAGGCCATTTTTTACCATCTCCCTGACCCATGCATCAGATGTGGTTTCCCATTGGTCCGCAAAAAGCAAAAGGCGAGCACTAATGGGAGGGTCCAGATCCTCCGGTGACTCACTTGATGCGTCGAAATGGGCGGCCTCCTCCTCCTCCTCCTCAAAATGGCCGTTTGGAACCCCTGCCCCTAAAGGACTGGTTCTGGAAAGGGCACTGACGTGCTCCATAGAAATTGTGTTGGCCATAAGAATATGGCTGCCTGAAAGAAACAGAAGCGATAAGGTCTTCTTGGGTTAGAAACAAATTTTGAATTACCTCTGTGATTAGCATGAGGCAAGATCTTACGTTTGTCCTTGTCCTCGGTTAGCAGCGGTTACAAAGCAGGTCCAAAGAGATGTTGTCCATCGAAAGAAGAGGTAGCAAGTTTCCACTTATGTTTGGCATCCGCTTGCCAGGAGCGGAGCCAGAGCATCCTATGGGCCACAGTAGAAGTTGCCATAGTGTGGGAGGCGAACCTGGTTGCTTGAAGTGAAGCGTCCGCAGTGAAGCGTGTCGCTGCTAGCATCTTGGCGATGTCTTGCTGAGATTTAGTATCATCAGGTGAAATCCTTTCTTGTAGATCCCGCAGGTCAAATTTGCCCGGGCAAAGAAGGAAGCCGGAGTGGCTGCCTTCACTACCCAGGCACCAGTTTGGTGATTTTTTATGAGAGTCTGCTCGACTCTTTTGTCCTCCAGCTTCATCAATTCTGCTGCCTCTCCCGAGAGATTGGTGGGGGACAAGAGGGCGGTAATGGGAGCGTCCACCTTGGGCGGCTTGAGCGAAGGGGCTAGTTCTGGGCCAACATTGAAGAACTTTCTATCATTAGTGGAGGGCATGGGGCCTGCTGAAGGGAAGAGCCACTGTTGTTGAACTGACTCTACAAACAGGGGTGGACAAGGGATTACTTGAGCTTCAGGGGTGTTTAGAGAAAAGAGGGGGTTAATGTCTAATCCAGAGGGAACCAAGGGGTTTGCTGTAGTCAATTTTGCCGCGTACCTAGCTTTGAATAACATGGAACGGAATAAGGAGGGATGGAAGAGCCCTGCAATAGTGGGGGGTTCAGGGGGGATACCTTTATCGTCTGATAGTTCCAAATCCGGCCCCCCATCCTCCTCCTTTGCTGTGCCACGAAACTCTGGTGCATAACTCATATGAGGTAGGGTCTGAGTAACCTGGGCCTTAGGTAAATTCAAATGGGCTGCAGAAGGAACTATTGGACTGCACCAGGGATAGAGGCTTTGGTCTCCCTCATCATCTGTATGCATTGAGACATGCTCTGGGAGACTGCTGCCGAGATAATAGCCTGTATATTGGCAGGATCCTGAAACCCCTGAATGACCGGCACATTCTGATAGGCCATGGTAGGAACTGCAGCAGGGCTTGAAAGGTGAAGTAACAGACAGTCAGTGAGTTGACCACACACGTCCTGCTGAGGACTGAAGAAAAAAAGGGAAGACTGACAGAATTTGAGCTTTTATAACATGGGCTCAGTCCTGATTGGTTGACGGATGGAGGTCAACCCACTGGCTGTGGACTACTCCAATGATTGGAGAATATGCTTTTACGATAATTTAATTAGTTATGTTTCGGTATTAGATTATTACTGCCTATATTAGAAAAAAACCAAGATGGAAAGCAACTTTTATTTCTTTTAACAGAAAAGCTCCCAATCCATGTCATATTTTTTTAAGTAAAGAAAAAACACATATACTATTAAGAAAAGCTTCTGACTGTTTTCATTTCCAACAAAAGCAAAAGGATCAAAAGGTCTATTAGTATCATATGAAAAATTGTCACTTTTTTCAGTGACATTGTAATTTTGAAAGATCATTAAATGAACTGTTGTAAGTTGAGAACTATCGGTATACCATTTTACCAATGGTATGCTTAGAACAGAACTGAGAAAAAATAGTATTTTCACTGTATATATGTGTAGCCGATGTAGCATGTATGTTAGGATAGGATTATATTATATCTGTACTTCTAGCATAATATGCCTTGCTCACTTTGATTCCATTATAGCCAGGACAGGACTACACGTATTTCACATAGTCAGTCTGTACTTCTGGTGGAAACTGCTAAAGGAAATAACTGACCATAAAACAGTTCAACAACATCCCCCTGATAACAAGTAGATATCACTCAAGGATGAAAGCTGTGTGATCAAAGGATGCAATATACATTGCTTGAAGACAACAGGATGAGACTGTGATAAAAGGCATTGCTCATGGTAAACAGGAGATTGGCTGTGATAAAGACAAATGGCTCAAGGAAATTAGCTACATGAAAGGACATTACTTGAAAGGACATTTGCTCAAAGAAATTAGTTGTGAGAGACATTTGCTCAAAGGAAACTATTCAAGGAAATTGGTTACATGACATATGGGGATAGGAAGGACTTGAAAGTTGTATTGGATGTTTGTATATCAGTTGACATGTACGTGTAATCATTCCCATTTGCATATGCTCCCAATAAAAGGAAGCGCACAGCTCAACACTGTGTCACTTCACCCAGAGGGAAATGTGTCCAAGTCTTCTTTCTAGGATTGGCGTTTGTGAGTGACCCCGCCTGGCTGGGGGTGCTGTAAGTCCCTCTGAGACATCGTTCCCCTCAGGGATTTTGCAGCACCTCATATATGCAGAAGCATAATCTATTTGATGAAATGTTTTTTCTCATCTGATTCTCAACTTGTTAATTGTTAATTATCTGATCTCATCTGATTCTCAACTTGTCAACTTGTTAAGTGCTATTGCTAACATGTTGTAAGCCGCCCTGAGTCTAAGGAGAAGGGCGGCATAAAAATCAATCAAACAAACAAACAAATAATTCAGTTTACCTTTTCATCCTTTGGAGATACTGAGATTTCATTCATCATTTTCAGCTGCAATTCTCTTATTTTCTTCAGATTACTAAAGAAGGCTAGCTGTAGAAAAGATAGTTCAAAAAGTTAAACCAGTTTAAGATGCACAACACTTTATTTAAACATCATTTCTAATTACAGTGGTACCTCGGTACTCAAACGCTTTGGTTCTCGTACATTTCGGATACCGAACAAAATTTTCGGCAAAAATTTGTTTCGGTATCTGAACAAAAATTCGGATACCGAACAGCCACAGAAAATTTTGTTTATTATCCGAAATGAGAGGACAGGGTGAGAAGGAATGGGAGTCGGAATCCGACACGCCCATCCTGGCCGCCCACTAAACAGCCTCCCAGTCGAGCTCCAAGCTGTAGGAAGGGGGGGGGCTGCAATACCGGCAGTTTCGGGGGGCCTCCTTTCCTCAGTGGTTCGTCTTGTTCCCTTTAAGCAGCTACACCAACTTTCTCCTTCCCAATGGCGGCAAAGGCTTTCCTTCGAGCAGCAGCAGCGCCGGGAACGTCAGCGGCTTCCCTTTCTCATGTCACGTTCCCGGCGCTGCTGCTGCTCGAAGGAAAGCCACCACTGCCGTCGCCGGGAAGGAGAAAGTTGGTGTAACTGCCTACAACTACAAGACGAGCCACTGAGGAAAGGAGCCCCCCCCAAAACTGCCGGTATTAAAGCTGCCCCCAGCTTGGAGCGGAAGGGTGTAGGAAGGGTGGGGGCGGCTGCAATACCGGCAGTTTCGGGGGTTGGGCTCCTTTCCTCAGTGGTTCGCCTTGTTCCCTTTAAGCAGCTACACCAACTTTCTCCTTCCCAACGGCGGCAGAGGCTTTCCTTCGAGCAGCAGCAGCGCCGGTAACGTCAGCGGCTTCCCTGTCTCATGTCACGTTCCCGCCGCTGCTGCTGCTCAAAGGAAAGCCACAGCCGCCAGGAAGGAGAAAGTTGGTGTAACTTCTTAAAGGGAAGAAGACGAACCACTGAGGAAAGGAGCCCCCCCCCGAAACTGCCGGTATTGCAGCTGCCCCCACCCTTACTACAGCTTGGAGGGCTTAGACCTCAGATCTTTATCCCATAGGAAATAAAGGAAATAGGGGCTGGAAACCAATTAAACCCATTTCCATTATTTCCTATGGGATAAATTAATTTGGTACTCGACCAAATCGGTTCTCGACCACACTTCTGGAACGAATTGTGGTCGAGAACCGAGGTACCACTGTACTTCAAACATTTTGAATAATTTTGCTTAAACCAAAAAAAAATCAGCAGAAATGTTTTCCAGTTTTAATGTTAGTATTATGTTTTAGCTAATATAGATTCAGACTTACCGTATATACTTGAGTATAAGCCGAGTTTTTCAGCCCCAAAAATGGGCTGAAAACCCCAACCTCGGCTTATACTCGGGTCACAAGAGGGCGCCGAATCACCACTTGGGACGGAAGCCGGGAAAGGAAGAGGAAGAGAGCCAGAATAACCCACAGCCACGGGGGAAGGAGGAGGAAAGAGTTGTCCTCCTCCTCCTTCCCCTGCTGCCGTACCAAGTGGATCTCTTTAACAAATCTGCTTCCCCTAACAACACATGGGGCAATAAAGGGAGACGGAGGAGGAGAGAGCCAGCAAGCTAAAGGGGGGGGGGAAATGGCATGAAATCTCTCCAGGCTTTAGAAGCCCCCAGCCGGAGAGAGAAGCAGATTTGTTAAAGAGATCCACTTGGTACGGCAGCAGGGAAAGGAGGAGGAGGACAGCTCTTTCCTCCTCCTTCCCCACGGGGAGGCTATTGGGCTATGTGGGCTATTCTGGCTCTCCTCCTCCTCCTTTCCCTGCTGCCGTCCCAAGTGGATCTCCTTAGCAAACCTGCTTCCCCTAACAACACATGGGGCAATAAAGGGAGACGAGGAGGAGGGAGGATCAGGGGTGGGAGATCCAGCCAGCAAGCCAGCAAGCAAGCTAAAGGGGGGGGGATGGCATGAACTCTCTCCAGGTTTCTAAAAACTTAGGTTTTTAGAAGACCCATGGGTTAGGGTTAAAAATGCAAGAGTCTTCAAACCTGGAAAGATTAAGGCTTGTGGACTTCAACTCCTACTCCTGAAGTAGCATGGCTGGTGCAGGAATTCTGGGAGTTGAAGTCCACTAGTCTTAAAACTGTCAAGTTTAAAGACCCCTGGGTTAGGTTTAGAAATAGGTTTTAGCTTGGTTGCTGATTGAGCTACTTTTTTTACTTTTTAATTTGTTATTACCAGATTGCTTTTGTTTACCCTCTTTTAAATTTACAGAGCTAGTTAATTGGTTTTCTTTAAAATAAATATTCTAAAACATTTAATCTACTGATGTCTCAATTAATGTAATTTTATTGGTTTCCATTTTTATAAGTTACCAGTAGCCACTGCATTTTCTAACCTCAGCTTATACTCCGGTCAATAAGTTTTCCAGTTTTTGTGGCAAAAAACTGGTGCCTCGGCTTATAGTCAGGTGGCTTATACTCGAGTATATACGGTATTTAGATTTTAAAAAATATATTAAGAAATAGGAGTCTATTTTCTAATTTTACTGTTATTTCTTAGAATTTGGTTTACAAGTTGCAATTTTAATTAAGGTCCTCAATAAGAGTTATATTCTTACATAATTGGTAAAAGTAAATAAGAACTAATAAGTTAAAGGAAAGAACCATTGAACCTATCTGAATGGTCTTCTCGATGCACTGGAAGGCGAGTCCAACGTGGGTAATACTCAAGTCTTATTGGTAGGGACTGAGTTTAAATTTGCATATTAAGTAGGTACTGCCCCCTAGCTGCCACAGCTCAGTGGAAGACACAAGAAAGATAAACAGAATTTACTCAATAATCTGCAACAGACAACAGGGAAAAAAACCCAACTGTAGAAAATTTTAGGCGCCCCTGAGCCAAATGGCCAGGAGGGTTTGGACTCTCCTTCCAGTGCATCGAGAAGACCGTTCAGGTAGCTTTAACAGTTCTTCTCCAAAGCACTGGGAAGGAGAGTCCAATGTGGGATATACGCAAGCCTAAGTTCCATGGGAGGGAGATGCCTGGACCAGGGGCACAGGAGAAATGCATACCCTTTGAAGAACTTGCCTCCCGAACGCCTCTACTGAGGTGAACGAATCCAGTCTGTAGTGTCGTATAAATGTGGACGGTGCTGACCAAGTGGCCACCCTGCAAATGTCCTCCATGGACACTTGTGTGGTACATGAGGCAGAGGTGGCTGCACTTCGGGTAGAGTGGCCAGTAATCCCAGTCGGTGGAGGACGAGAACTTGCCTTATAAGCCTCCACTATACACATCCGAAGCCAGCGGCTAAGTGTCTGTGATGATACTTTGAGATCCATTTTAGATTGAGAAAAGGAAACAAATAGGACCTCTGATTTCCTAAATGATTTAGTTTGTCTAATATAAATTTTCAGCGCCCGCTGGACGTCCACTTTGTGCCATCTAAGTTCTGATGGATGGTTGCCAGGTGTACAAAAGTCCGGCAACACGAGCACCTGCATTCTGTGGAATAAAGTGTTGACCTTTGAAATGAACACCCGGGAGACTTCCGGGTGACGCTCGACCGCACTGGGTAGGTGAAGACATTGCTCCGTCTTCGCTTCACCTTTTCCCTGCCACAGGGCGCGTATTTGTGCTTCGTCGGAGCCTGGAGGGCTCGACTCAGAACAGGGGGTCTCCCGGATCCCTTGGGGCAGATCACCACTGCCCCAGAGGGTAGGGAAAGCCCCACGGCTGTACCATGGAGAACCACGTCCCAGCAGCTGCCGGGACGCGGCCAAAGCGGTCGATCCACGAAGGGAGTCAAAAGAATCTTAAAGAAGTCTACAAAGAGATAGATCAGAAAAAACGACAACAAAGCACCTACAAGGTAATCTTTTGGCATTTAATATTTGCAAAGTGAAAAGTGAAGATCTTGAAAGTAAATAAAGCTCATATTCGGAAGTGAAATCCATCCGCAAAAGAGAAGAACGGCTGGATCTACTTTCCTTTGTTAAACTGCTTGTTTTGGAAGGGAAAAAAAAGTGACGATTTTATACCTTGCATTTTATAGTTTATAATTGGATACTATATAGTGTTCTTGAATTTTTAAGATTTTTTCTCTAAAAGGAACTTTTTTAAATATTTGGACTAACAAATAAATAATTGGATGAATTTGGACTATTTTAGAATGAATTGCGATAAATGAACTATAAATTCTTTTTTCAATGATTTTTTATCGTGTTGGATTAAAATTTTGAATTCCTTTTTTATTCTTGTTTGAATTTGGAATACGTTTATAACCAAAGGAATAAAGAAGAAAGAGAATTGTAAAACTTTGGAGCTATTCATTAAAAGACTATTTTCTTTGACACCAGAAGCGTAAGGATTATAAAAAAGAAAGATAGAAGGATCAGATTTATTTTCACCTGAACTTTATTTTGGACTTTATAAGTTTTTCACTTGAACTTTACTTTGGACTCTACACTGTTGGATTTTTATATTGTAGAAATATAGAAACATAGAAGTCTGACGGCAGAAAAAGACCTCATGGTCCATCTAGTCTGCCCTTATACTATTTTCTGTATTTTATCTTAGGATGGATATATGTTAATCCCAGGCATGTTTAAATTCAGTTACTGTGGATTTATCTACCACGTCTGCTGGAAGTTTGTTCCAAGGATCTACTACTCTTTCAGTAAAATAATATTTTCTCATGTTGCTTTTGATCTTTCCCCCAACTAACTTCCGATTGTGTCCCCTTGTTCTTGTGTTCACTTTCCTATTAAAAACACTTCCCTCCTGGACCTTATTTAACCCTTTAATATATTTAAATGTTTCAATCATGTCCCCCCTTTTCCTTCTGTCCTCCAGACTATACAGATTGAGTTCATTAAGTCTTTCCTGATACATTTTATGCTTAAGACCTTCCACCATTCTTGTAGCCCGTCTTAGGACCCGTTCAATTTTGTCAATATCTTTTTGTAGGTGAGGTCTCCAGAACTGAACACAGTATTCCAAATGTGGTCTCACCAGCATTCTATATAGCAGGATCATAATATCCCTCTTCCGGCTTGTTATACCTCTAGCTATGCAGCCAAGCATCCTACTTGCTTTCCCTACCGCCTGACTGCACTGTTCACCCATTTTGAGACTGTCAGAAATCACTACCCTTAAATCCTTTTCTTCTGAAGTATTTGCTAACACAGAACTGCCAATACAATACTCAGATTGAGGATTCCTTTTCCCCAAGTGCATTATTTTACATTTGGAAACATTAAACTGCAGTTTCCATTTCTTTGACCATTTATCTAGTAAAGCTAAATCATTTACCATATTACAAACGCCTCCAGGAATATCAACCCTATTGCACACTTTAGAGTCATCGGCAAATAGGCAAACCTTCCCTACCAAACCTTCCCCTATGTCACTCACAAACATATTAAAAAGAATAGGACCCAGAACAGACCCTTGTGGCACACCGCTTGTAACTTGACTCTGCTCAGAATACTCGCCGTTAACAATAACTCTCTGATGTCTACGCTTCAGCCAGCTGCAAATCCATTGAACTATCCAGGGATTAAATCCAATCTTCACTAATTTATCTATCAGCTCTTTATGTGGAACCGTATCAAAGGCTTTGCTGAAGTCCAGGTAGGCAATATCCACGGCACCACCTTCATCCAACACCTTTGTGACATAGTCAAAGAAATCAATGAGATTAGTCTGACATGATTTGCCTTCAGTAAAGCCATGCTGATTTGGGTCCAATAAGTTATTGTTTTTTAGGTGCTGATTTATCATCTTTTTGAGTAGAGTCTCCATCATTTTAACTACAACTGATGTCAAGCTAACTGGTCTGTAGTTACCAGCTTCTTCTCTACTGCCCTTCTTGTGGATAGGCACAACACTGGCCATTCTCCAATCCTCAGGAACTTCTCCTGTTAACAAGGATTGGTTAAACAAATCAGTCAGGGGGGTAGCAATGACAGATCTGAGTTCTTTAAGAACTCTGGGGTGGATGCCATCTGGACCCATTGTAATATAACTGTTTTAAATAATTATCTTTGCTTGGATCTTTAGTGGGGGCTTTTCTTTTTTTCTGGAAACTGAACTTTGGCCTTACTCTGGGAATTAATATTCTGGAAAAAATTTAAAACCAGCCTCCTCTTGTTTTTTCCTTCTTTTTTTTCTTATTAAGAAAACATTTTTACATTTTTATATATTTTTACTCTTTATGATATTTTTATTTTTTATTTTTTTGATATAATAAATCTTTAAATTTTAAATTCCCTTTTACTTTTTATATTTTTCTCCTTTTTTATATATATCCCCTTAGATTAAATAATTGTAACATTTTTTTATTTCTTTTTATTTTATCAAATTAAATCAGATATATAAAATGTGCTAGAAATTTTGTTTCTCCCCTTCCTATACCTGGTGCCCCCCCCACCTTAACAAATACAGTATATTACCCATCCTATACCTATGATTAGTTTTTCTTTTTTTTTATTAAAATCCCTTCTTTTATTATTCTTTTTTCTTTAATCTTTTTTGTGCATTTTTACTAAATTTAAATTGAACTTAACCCCTCTTATTACCAAAATATACAATATATTTTTCACATATTTCCCTCCTCCTTCTTACTCTACATTTTTCATATCTGTACTACAATTGCGTATCCTTCTTAATTGTTTAAAATAATTACTCCAATTATAACTATAAGAGATTGTATTAAGAAATTGTATAAGGCTTAAACTCTTGAGATATGAAAGGTTCTTACAGAGCACAAGTCTTACAGACTTCGGTGACAACAACAACTCGAAAACAAACATCTATTCCAACTCCAACCCCAACTCCCACACCTAAAGTATCTCCAACATCATCTCCACTACAACAAAGGACAATAACAACGTTAGCAAAGGAAAAAGAAAAAGAGAAAGAAAAGCCACCTGCAGAATTAAATCTCCAGTCTATTCAAGACACACTAGCAGGTATTCAAGATTTCATGCAGAAAACGCAAACCCAGACAAAAACCCAATTAGAAACAAATAAAGAGGAAGTGAAAAAATATTTCGAAGAAATGAAACAAGAGATGAAAAATGAGATGGGCACTCTGAAAACAGAAAGAGATTGGTGAACTTAAAACTGAAATTGGCGAAGTCAAAGGGAGCATGAGTGAGATGGACGGAAATATGAAAGTAATACAACAAAATTTACAAGAGAATGAAAAAAGAATAAAAACAATGGAAGAAAAAGTCCAAGACATGGGACAGAAGGTAGAAGAATATGAAGAACATAATTATGCAGCCTGCAGAAGCTTTGATGAAACAATAACCAATCTTGAACTCCAATCTGCATCACATGGCTTGAGATTCCAAAATATAGAGGAAGAAAGAGATGAAGATTTATCTGCAAAAATGGCAGAGATAATAGGTGAAATCTTAACAAGCTGATCCAGGAGAATTGATAAGAGAAATCGATGAAGTTTACAGAGTCCAAACAGGATATGTAAGATGGCACAACTTACCAAGAGAAGTACACATTAAGTTTGAAAGAAGAATAATCAAAGATGATATCTTAAAACAGGCAAGAAATCAAACTTGGAAACACAAAGGGAAAGATTCTGAAACAAGTTCCTAAGAGGGTAAGAGAAAGCAGAAGAGAATATTACTTCCTCACAAGTGTATTAATTAAAAAGAATATCGTCTTTCGATGGCTGGTACCGGAAGGCCTCACCTTGACCTGGCAAGCAATGAAAATTAAGATGGAGTGGATCAAGCAAGAGTTTGTTTTGCACAAAGTGGACTGGACAAGATTGATCAACTTCAGATAGAACTCAAGGGTAAAGAAGAAGAAAGGGGGGCCACCAGCAAGGAAAGGGGAGAAACACAAGAAGTTAAAAAGAAACAACCACAGGTCCAACAAGAATTGGTGTTAGATACTAGACTGCGTGAACCGAAAGAAACCAAAAAATATTATAAATAAAGATGCCACATGACTTGAAAATCTTTTCAGTCAATGTTAATGGTTTGAATAATCCAAAGAAAAGAAATCAAATATTGGCTAAACTCAAGAAACAAAAAGCACAAATAAACACCCTACAAGAAGTTCATATTAAAACATCAAAGAGAAGTCTCCTTAACAATTCAAAATTGGGGAAACTATATACTAGTTTGGCAAATCAAACGAAAAGAGGAGTGGCAATGTATATTGATGAAATAATTGAATCTAAACAAATATATAGTGATAGTGAAGGCAGAATCTTAATGGTACAATTGGATTTAGAAACAAAACCTCTCGCAATTGTCTCAATTTATGCACCAAATGACAACCAAAAACAATTTTATAAAGACTTGCATGACAAAATAAATGAATTATTAATAGAAAATATGATAATACAGTAATAGGAGATTTTAATGCAATTTCAGATAACCAAATGGACTGCACAGGGAGAAAAACAGAGAAGAAAAAAAAGGTAATCTTACCCCCAACATTCTGGAAAATGCGCACAGAATTATTATTAAAAGATATATGGCGTGAACATCATCCATATAATAAATAATACTTTTTATTCCAATCCACATAAAACTTGGTCTAGGATTGATATGGCCTAGGCTCCATTACATACAATGGAAAAGATTAGAGATATTGAGATTGAAACTAATAGCTGGGCCAATCATAATCCCTTAGTTATATATTGGAAGGGTAAAAGAAAAGTAAATAACTTCCCCGCTTTGAAACTAAACCAGAGCAAAGTGTGTTTCACTTTGTGAAAGAAGGACTGTGAATTACCTCACAGCTGCAAGCTAAGTATCACAGAACTGATAAGGGACTTGTACAAATTACCAGTTTGTTTGGAGACAAAGTGCTCTTTGCTATACTCTTTTCTTTTTCAACTTATCCCAATTAATCCCTGACCAAATTTTTTTACAGAATTAAATAGTATTACAAAAAAATTTATATGGCAAGACAAGAAACCAAGAATAAAACAAAATTCATTAGAAGACTGTAAAGAAAGAGGAGGCCTAGGCCTCCCAAATTGGAAATTATATTACCAAGCTACTGCCCTAACATGGATAAAAGAATTGTTAACTCTTGAAAACCAAAGAGTACTTAATTTAGAAGGCCATGATTTAATGTTAGGCTGGCACGCCTTTATATGGTATGAAAAGTTGAAAACTCACTCATATTTTAAAAGTAATATTATCAGAAAAGCACTGATAGACGTTTGGAATGAAATAAAGAAAAATCATTTTGTAGTAATGGAAGGGATTTCACCAATTGAGGCCATTTCGTACCCAAACTTTTTAAAAGATGGAAAGATATGGAAATATAGGGATTTATTCGATAACCAATTAAAATTAAGAACAAGAATTACAAGAGTTAGGTATTGATTTGGATTGGTGGCAGTATGCGCAGATTAGCTCTAGATATCAAAAGGATATCAAAATTTATATTTTTAAAAAAGAAAATAATATATTGGGTAAATTGTTGACTCAAAATCAAGGGAAACTAATTTGAAAGGTATATAAATATTTAATAAACTATAGAACGATAGGTTGGATATTGAAAGACAATATGATCAGCTGGTGCAAAAATTTTGGAAAAGAAATAAATTTGGAAACATGGGAAAAGTTATGGGTATATAATTGGAAAATAATAAAATCAATTTCTTTTAAAGAAAATGAAATTAAGATGTTTTATAGATGGCATCTCCCACCATATAGAATTTCTTTTAAAGAAAATGAAATTAAGATTTTTTATAGATGGCATCTCCCACCATATAGAATTTCAAAAATGTTTCCTAATATCTCTCCCACCTGCTGGAAATGTAAAAAAAAAATTGGTACATATTTTCATACATGGTGGACTTGCCTTGAAGCCAAGATTTATTGCAATAAAGTAGAAAAATTGTTAAAGGAAATAATGAACGAGAAGATTAGAAAGACTCCAGAATTCTTCCTACTAGGTATCTCAGATATTAAATATAAAAAAGAAATATATTATTTAATAATTCACATTCTAGTTGCGGCAAGAATTACATTGGCGCAAAAATGGAAAGAAAAGGAAATACCAAAAGATGAAGTATTTAAAAAAATCATGGAATGTGCAGAATTAGATATGATGACAAGACGTTTAAATAATCAAACGGAAACAGAATTTTACAAAATTTGGGACAAAGTGTATAAATGGTGGAATGTTAAAAAATAGTTTTAAAAATATATATGAATACATTTTAGAACATTTGAACTTATTAAATTAAATACATATATGGTAGAATATTAAGAAATTAAAAGGATAAGGTTTTTAGATTGAATAAGTGATTTTAATTATTTTATTATACTGTTAAAATAGATATAAAGATTATAAATTGTATAATCATAGAATACTTTCGTATTTTAAGAAATTTTAAATGTAATTTTTTAAAATTATTTGTTTAATTAATTGACTTTAACTAGTTTAATTATACTATCAAAATGATATTTTAGAAATAAATTGAAAAAATTTATAGATATGAGAACTGACTTGAATTATATGAATTACAACATAAAAATGGAAATATAGAGGTAAATTTAATAAGAATGTAGGATACAGTGATCCCTCGAGTTTCGCGAGGGTTCCGTTCCAAGACCCCTCGCGAAACTCGATTTTTCGCGATATAGCGGTGCGGAAGTAAAAACACCATCTGCGCATGTGCGGCCATTTTTTCATGGCCGCACATGCGCAGATGGTGAAGTTTGCGTGTGGGCGGTGGGGAAGACCAAGGGAAGGTTACTTCAGCCGCCCAACAGCTGATCTGCTCGGTAGCGCGGCAGCAGCGAGGAGCCGAAGATGGGGTTTCCCCTTTGCCTGGGCAACGGGGGAAACCTCATCTTCGGCTCCTCGCTGCTGCCGCGCTACCGAGCAGATCAGCTGTTGGGCGGCCGAAGGAACGTTCCCTGGGTCTTCCCCGCCGCCTCGGATCCTCGCTGATGCCCGCCCGCCGTTTGCCGCTCGCCCCGTTCGGCGGCCGCACATCCCGTTCGCCCGCCGCTCGCCCCGTTCGCCCGCCGCTCCCCTCGTTCTCCCCCCATTCCCCTCGTTCGCCCGCCGCTCCCCTCGTTCGCCCCCCACTCCCCTCGTTCGCCCGCCGCTCGCCTCGTTCGCCCGCCGCTATCGAACTTGCTATCGAGCCTGCTAATGAAATCCAACCCGCAGCGGCCCTTTCCCTCTCCAGGCTGCGGGAGGGGTCCGGAGAACAATGCCTGGTGCCGCGCTCCCGGCTGGGCTTTTTTCCCCCATTTCCCCTCGGGTGGAATTTCAGACCCTCCGCCGGTTGGATTTCATTAGCAGGCTCGATAGCAAGTTCTTCCTCCCTTTAGAAAGCCCCGCAGCCTCCTCCGCCCGGCGAGGCCGCCAGCGAGGACCCGCAAAGCCGCCGCCGCCGCAGCGAGGCCAAGCCGCCCGCTCCCACGGCACGGGCTCCCAACACAGCGCCGCTCAGCCCGCCCTCGGCGATGCCTCCGCGGATCTGCAAACCCAGCCGAGCGACGCCTCTGGTCTGGGCGAAGGCAGTGGGCAGGCCCCACCGCAGCAGTCCCCGCGGGCACCGCGCGCCAAGGGCCGGCCAGGCCGCCGGCCAACAAAGGGGCTCCCTCGCCTCCCTCGGGCAGGTTTACAAAGGCAGCGCGGCAACTTGGAGCCCGGCACGCCCCGCAGCCCTCGCCTCGCCCGCCCCCCGCCTGGCCGGCGCTCCGGCTACCCCCGGCTGAGGAAGAACCGAGTAGCCCCCGCCCTCCCCCGCCTGGCTCCCTTCAGCCCCCCGGGGCCAAGCGGGCGGGGGGCGGGCGGGACTTCGCCTGTCTCCGCCGCCAGCATCGCCCCTCCGGCGGGCCGGCCTCCCCCGCCCGCCTCTGCTGCAGCCGCCGCCGCCTCCCCGACTGGCACAAAAGGGCCCCGCCCGCCCCGCCCCGAACCTTACCTTGCGAGTTTTTGGCTGCGGGGGGAGAAGTAGGATTTTCCTAACTCCCTCCCCCTGCAGCCAAAAACTCAAAGCCTGTATCCTGCCGCCCGGTTTACCCAGGACACGAGCGGCGAAGTGACTTGGAGGAATGGAAAGTCCAAACCGCCCGGTTTCAGTGGGGTTTCCCCGTTGCCCAGGGATTCCTTCGCCCGAACGGAGGTGGCTGTGGTGTGTTCAGGAATCCCTGGGCAACGGGGAAACCCCACTGAAACCGGGCGGGTTAAGCCTCCTTCGGCGACTGCGGAACTGCTTGCTGTCAACTTTGCACTGGGCAAAGAACTCTTCACCTCCCGCCAGGCACGGACGAAAGGCGTGGAAGTCTATTGTAGCAGCTGCTACAGCGGAGACATTTGGGGGGGGGGGGAGGCAGGAGGCAGGAGATCCGGCCCTTCACTTGCCCTCCCAGCAAAAGGCAAAGCCGCGCAGCTCCCCAGCCGCCAAAGGAGGCTTAACCCCACCCCTCTGTCCCACTCATCGCCCGTGGTCGGCATAACCTCCTCCTGCCTATCCCCGCTTTTCTGCCGGCCACGGGCGATGGGTGGGACAGAGGGGTGGGGTTAAGCCTCCTTTGGCGGCTGGGGAGCTGCGCGGCTTTGCCTTTTGCTGGGAGGGCAAGTGAAGGGCCAGATCTCCTGCCTCCTGCCTCCCCCCCAAAATGTCTCCGCTGTAGCAGCTGCTACAATAGACTTCCACGCCTTTCGTCCGTGCCTGGCGGGAGGTGAAGAGTTCTTTGCCCAGTGCAAAGTTGACAGCAAGCAGTTCCGCAGTCGCCGAAGGAGGCTTAACCCGCCCGGTTTCAGTGGGGTTTCCCCGTTGCCCAGGGATTCCTGAACACACCACAGCCACCTCCGTTCGGGCGAAGGAATCCCTGGGCAATGGGGAAACCCCACTGAAACCGGGCGGGTTAAGCCTCCTTCGGCGACTGCGGAACTGCTTGCTGTCAACTTTGCACTGGGCAAAGAACTCTTCACCTCCCGCCAGGCACGGACGAAAGGCGTGGAAGTCTATTGTAGCAGCTGCTACAGCGGAGACATTGGGGGGGGGGAGGCAGGAGGCAGGAGATCTGGCCCTTCACTTGCCCTCCCAGCAAAAGGCAAAGCCGCGCAGCTCCCCAGCCGCCAAAGGAGGCTTAACCCCACCCCTCTGTCCCACTCATCGCCCGTGGTCGGCATAACCTCCTCCTGCCTATCCCCGCTTTTCTGCCGGCCACGGGCGATGGGTGGGACAGAGGGGTGGGGTTAAGCCTCCTTTGGCGGCTGGGGAGCTGCGCGGCTTTGCCTTTTGCTGGGAGGGCAAGTGAAGGGCCAGATCTCCTGCCTCCTGCCTCCCCCCCAAAATGTCTCCGCTGTAGCAGCTGCTACAATAGACTTCCACGCCTTTCGTCCGTGCCTGGCGGGAGGTGAAGAGTTCTTTGCCCAGTGCAAAGTTGACAGCAAGCAGTTCCGCAGTCGCCGAAGGAGGCTTAACCCGCCCGGTTTCAGTGGGGTTTCCCCGTTGCCCAGGGATTCCTTCGCCCGAACGGAGGTGGCTGTGGTGTGTTCAGGAATCCCTGGGCAACGGGGAAACCCCACTGAAACCGGGCGGGTTAAGCCTCCTTCGGCGACTGCGGAACTGCTTGCTGTCAACTTTGCACTGGGCAAAGAACTCTTCACCTCCCGCCAGGCACGGACGAAAGGCGTGGAAGTCTATTGTAGCAGCTGCTACAGCGGAGACATTGGGGGGGGGGAGGCAGGAGGCAGGAGATCTGGCCCTTCACTTGCCCTCCCAGCAAAAGGCAAAGCCGCGCAGCTCCCCAGCCGCCAAAGGAGGCTTAACCCCACCCCTCTGTCCCACCCATCGCCCGTGGCCGGCAGAAAAGCGGGGATAGGCAGGAGGAGGTTATGCCGACCACGGGCGATGAGTGGGACAGAGGGGTGGGGTTAAGCCTCCTTTGGCGGCTGGGGAGCTGCGCGGCTTTGCCTTTTGCTGGGAGGGCAAGTGAAGGGCCGGATCTCCTGCCTCCTGCCTCCCCCCCAAAATGTCTCCGCTGTAGCAGCTGCTACAATAGACTTCCACGCCTTTCGTCCGTGCCTGGCGGGAGGTGAAGAGTTCTTTGCCCAGTGCAAAGTTGACAGCAAGCAGTTCCGCAGTCGCCGAAGGAGGCTTAACCCGCCCGGTTTCAGTGGGGTTTCCCCGTTGCCCAGGGATTCCTTCGCCCGAACGGAGGTGGCTGTGGTGTGTTCAGGAATCCCTGGGCAACGGGGAAACCCCACTGAAACCGGGCGGGTTAAGCCTCCTTCGGCGACTGCGGAACTGCTTGCTGTCAACTTTGCACTGGGCAAAGAACTCTTCACCTCCCGCCAGGCACGGACGAAAGGCGTGGAAGTCTATTGTAGCAGCTGCTACAGCGGAGACATTGGGGGGGGGAGGCAGGAGGCAGGAGATCTGGCCCTTCACTTGCCCTCCCAGCAAAAGGCAAAGCCGCGCAGCTCCCCAGCCGCCAAAGGAGGCTTAACCCCACCCCTCTGTCCCACCCATCGCCCGTGGCCGGCAGAAAAGCGGGGATAGGCAGGAGGAGGTTATGCCGACCACGGGCGATGAGTGGGACAGAGGGGTGGGGTTAAGCCTCCTTTGGCGGCTGGGGAGCTGCGCGGCTTTGCCTTTTGCTGGGAGGGCAAGTGAAGGGCCGGATCTCCTGCCTCCTGCCTCCCCCCCAAAATGTCTCCGCTGTAGCAGCTGCTACAATAGACTTCCACGCCTTTCGTCCGTGCCTGGCGGGAGGTGAAGAGTTCTTTGCCCAGTGCAAAGTTGACAGCAAGCAGTTCCGCAGTCGCCGAAGGAGGCTTAACCCGCCCGGTTTCAGTGGGGTTTCCCCGTTGCCCAGGGATTCCTTCGCCCGAACGGAGGTGGCTGTGGTGTGTTCAGGAATCCCTGGGCAACGGGGAAACCCCACTGAAACCGGGCGGGTTAAGCCTCCTTCGGCGACTGCGGAACTGCTTGCTGTCAACTTTGCACTGGGCAAAGAACTCTTCACCTCCCGCCAGGCACGGACGAAAGGCGTGGAAGTCTATTGTAGCAGCTGCTACAGCGGAGACATTGGGGGGGGGGGGAGGCAGGAGGCAGGAGATCTGGCCCTTCACTTGCCCTCCCAGCAAAAGGCAAAGCCGCGCAGCTCCCCAGCCGCCAAAGGAGGCTTAACCCCACCCCTCTGTCCCACCCATCGCCCGTGGCCGGCAGAAAAGCGGGGATAGGCAGGAGGAGGTTATGCCGACCACGGGCGATGAGTGGGACAGAGGGGTGGGGTTAAGCCTCCTTTGGCGGCTGGGGAGCTGCGCGGCTTTGCCTTTTGCTGGGAGGGCAAGTGAAGGGCCGGATCTCCATTCCTCCAAGTCACTTCGCCGCTCGTGTCCTGGGTAAACCGGGCGGCAGGATACAGGCTTTGAGTTTTTGGCTGCAGGGGGAGGGAGTTAGGAAAATCCTACTTCTCCCCCCGCAGCCAAAAACTCGCAAGGTAAGGTTCGGGGCGGGGCGGGCGGGGCCCTTTTGTGCCAGTCGGGGAGGCGGCGGCGGCTGCAGCAGAGGCGGGCGGGGGAGGCCGGCCCGCCGGAGGGGCGATGCTGGCGGCGGAGACAGGCGAAGTCCCGCCCGCCCCCCGCCCGCTTGGCCCCGGGGGGCTGAAGGGAGCCGGGCGGGGGAGGGCGGGGGCTACTCGGTTCTTCCTCAGCCGGGGGTAGCCGGAGCGCCGGCCAGGCGGGGGGCGGGCGAGGCGAGGGCTGCGGGGCGTGCCGGGCTCCAAGTTGCCGCGCTGGAGGCGAGGGAGCCCCTTTGTTGGCCGGCGGCCTGGCCGGCCCTTGGCGCGCGGTGCCCGCGGGGACTGCTGCGGCGGGGCCTGCCCACTGCCTTCGCCCAGACCAGAGGCGTCGCTCGGCTGGGTTTGCAGATCCGCGGAGGCATCGCCGAGGGCGGGCTGAGCGGCGCTGTGTTGGGAGCCCGTGCCGTGGGAGCGGGCGGCTTGGCCTCGCTGCGGCGGCGGCGGCTTTGCGGGTCCTCGCTGGCGGCCTCGCCGGGCGGAGGAGGCTGCGGGGCTTTCTAAAGGGAGGAAGAACTTGCTATCGAGCCTGCTAATGAAATCCAACCGGCGGAGGGTCTGAAATTCCACCCGAGGGGAAATGGGGGGAAAAAGCCCAGCCGGGAGCGCGGCGCCAGGCATTGTTCTCCGGACCCCTCCCGCAGCCTGGAGAGGGAAAGGGCCGCTGCGGGTTGGATTTCATTAGCAGGCTCGATAGCAAGTTCGATAGCGGCGGGCGAACGAAGCGAGCGGCGGGGCGAACGAGGGGAGTGGGGGGGCGAACGAGGGGAGCGGCGGCGCGAACGAGGGGAGTGGGGGGCGAACGAGGGGAGCGGCGGGCGAATGAGGCAAGCGGCGGGCGAACGAGGGGAGTGGGGGGCGAACGAGGGGAGCAGCTGGCGAACGGGGCGAGCGGCGGGCGAACGGGACGTGCGGCCGCCGAACGGGGCGAGCGGCAAACGGCGGGCGGGCATCAGCGAGGATCCGAGGCGGCGGGGAAGACCCAGGGAACGTTCCTTCGGCCGCCTAGCAGTTGATCTGCTCGGCAGCGCAGCACCAGCGAGGAGCCGAAGATCTTCGGCTCCTCGCTGCTGCTGCGCTGCCGAGCAGATCAGCTGCTAGGCGGCCGCTCGAGAGCAAGAGGGGGAGAGAAAGAGAGAGAAGGAAAGAAAGAGATGAGAGAGGGAGGAAGAGAGTGTGAGAGAGGAAGAAGCAACATAGAGAGAGAGAAAGAAAGATGAGAAAGGAAGGAAGAGAGTGACCTGATCGGGTGGGGAAAATCGCGATATAGTGTTCGCGAAGATCGAGATGGTAACAATTGCTGAAAAATCGCGATATAGCGTTTTCGCGAAGATCGAGATCGCGAAACTCGAGGGATCACTGTATTATAAATTGTATTTCTGTATTGATCTGATTATAGTTAGACCTTTTTTGGTATTAGTTAGGCTTCTATGACTAGCGGAGCAATGGTAGCTAATTTAAATGTTAAATGTTGTCTGTCTTGTCTGTTTAAAGAAAAACAATTAAAAAAAATTTTTTTTAAAAAAAAGAAATGAATGGCCGGTCCAGACCATTGTTCCCTCTAACCTGCGCTATAGCGCAGATTTTAGATCTCCGTGCAAACATTTCCAGTTCTAGTGCAGAGGTCCCAAACCTCTTTTTCCCCAGCAGATTGTATTGCCAGTGGCAGGAAAAGCTTGGAAGCCGCGAAGAAGGAAGCTTAGCTTCCAGTCTCGCAACTTTTTGCTGAGGGCGCGAAGAGCAAAAAGTTGCAAGACAGGAATCTGAGCTTCCTTCTTTGCGCCTTCCAAGTTTTTCCGGCAAAGTTTGGAGCAAACACATGCACAGTCCTTCCAGCCCTGAGGCGGCCTCTCCCACAGCAGCAGTGCCCTGCCCGGCTGGGGCTTCCCTGGTGGCAAAGGCAGGTGAGCTTTGGGGTCCGGCGGCGGCAGATGAGCTTTGCAACAGGAAGGGCTCGGGCCTGAGGTGGGACTGCAGGGGCAACAGGGCCGGGTAGCGAAGGTGCCACCGCCAAGCAGGTATTGAAGTAGGAGCGGGAGGGCCCCGGCAGCAGCAGCACCAGGCAGTAGCCGCAGGGCAGCAGCTGGTCGTGTTGCTGGATGCTGTACATGTTGGCGCTGCGCTGGGCATGGGCGCGGGGATGGCATTCCTCCCCCCCAAAGTAAAGTATCCCCCGCCAGCCTTTGGATCGGGCGGTTTCTTTGCCCGGCCTCAGGTTGCGCTGCGCTGCGTTTTGGCCAACAACCCCCCCAAAGCCCGCCCTGAGCCGAAAGCAGCCGCCTCTGCTCAACTCACGTTGCCGCTGAGTTATTGGAGAGCAAGGCTCATGGCTGGTGATGCCAGGGAGGGTGAAGGCGTGGGTGTGGGCGCTGCCTCGTAGCTGGGGAGCCGGCCGGGGGCAGAGTGATGGTGGAGTCTGGCGCTGGGGCCATGCTTTGCCACTCCCCAAGGGCGCCGTGTACTGGCAAGCCGCCCTCCACTCTCTCTCTCTCTCTCTCTCGCTATCTCTTTCTCTCTCCCCCCCTTGCTCTTTCTCACTTTCTCCCCCCTTCCCCTCTTTCTCATTCTTTCTCTCTCTTTTTCTCACTTTTTCTCTCCCTCTCTTTCTCTCTCTCATGTTCAACAGCCGCCATCAATGTCTTCGCCCTGGAGCTCCTGCCCCGCCGCTTCCCTGCCGCCCCGCGGCTACTTCCCGATGCCGCTGTTGCCAGCGTGGAGTATGAGAAAGAGAGAGAGAGAGGAGAGAGAAAAAAGCAAGAGAGAGAGAGAGAAAAAGAGAGAAAAGGAGAGGAAGGAAGAGAGAGAGAAGAAAGGAAGAGAAAGAAAGAACGAGAGAAAGTAAGAGAGAGAGAGAGCAAGAGACAAGAGAGCGAGAGTGAGAAAGAGAGAGGAAGTGAGAAAGAGAGAGCAAGAGGGGGAGAGAGAGAAATAGCAGGGGAGAGAGAAAGAGAAAGAAAGAGAGAGCGAGAGAGAAAAGGAGAGGAAGTGAGAGAGAAATGAGAGCAAAAAGGGGAGAAAAAAGAAATGAGAAAATGATTAAGGCAGAGAATGAGAGGAAAGAGAATGAAACTAAAGAGAGAGAGAAGTGACTCTTGATTTAAAGCGTATGATAAAAAGCACCCAAAGAATAAGATAAGAAAACCCAGCCCTCACATGTTTTTGGAAATGGTTCAAGAGTGTGTACACACACAGGGGGGAGAGGAGACAGGGATGGAAAAAGAGAGAAGTGAGAGGGGGAAGGAATGAGAGAAAAAGGGAGGAAGAGGGAGAAATAGAAACAAATGAGAGAAAAGGGGGAGAGGGATGATTATTAAATATGGATTGACTATGGAATGATGGTAAAAGATATATTTAAATGTTATTTAATATTAGGATGTATTAATTCGTAAAATTGGATTAGAATTTCAGAACTATATAGAATTACAGGGGGTGGACAAAAAACCGGAAACACCTTGAAAAAATCATCAAAATATCTTTTAATAAGGTGTTGGTTCACCTTTTGCGGCAAATACAACCTCAATTCTCCGAGGTATTGATTCATACAAATTGTGCATTGTTTCCAAAGGAATTTTAGCCCATTCTTCAGTTAAAGCACCCTCCAGTTCTTTTAGAGACAATGGTAGTGGAAATCGTCTTCTTACTTGAATCTCTAAAATTGACCATAATGTTGAGGTCTGGTGATTGTGGTGGCAAGATGAGATGCTGAACTTCATTAGAATGTTCCTCGTGCCATTCTTTAACAATTCTTGTTCTATGGATTGGTGCATTATCATCTTGAAAGATGGCATCACCCTCTGGAAACAGTTCTTCAACCATGGGATGAATTTGGTCAGCCAAAATTCCTAAATAGTGATGGCTGTTAATTTTTTCATGAAGGGAAATCATTGGCCCGGCGGATTTCCAAGAAATAGCACCCCAGTTCATCACTGAACCCCCGCCATGTTTGATGATTGGGGTAAGGCAGTCTGGATGAAATGATTATTTTGGCTGTCTCCAAACATAAACACGGCTGGAGGTCAGAAAAATGGTAAACGATGATTCGTCAAAGAAAGTCACATTTTGCCACTGCTCGAGGGACCATTTCTAGTGGTTTCTACACCACTCTAAACACTTTGAAACATTTGTCTTTGAGAGCAGAGGTTTTCTAATTGCAGCGCTTCCATGGAATCCAGATTTGTAAAGCTCCCTTCGAACAGTTTTTGTGGAAACTGGGTTCTGTACGTGTCTATTGATTTTAGGAGCTTTGGTCTTGCGATCCGCTCTAACAATTCGCTTTAGAGTCCAACGGTCTCTCTCAGACAACTTCAACTTTCAACCAGACCTGTGCTTGGCTGAGGACATTTTCCCTTCTCTTTCAAAAGCAGTCATTACTTTTGAGACATTACCTCTTGAAATGCCAAACATTCAGGGACTTTCTGTTACACTAGCGCCTGCCATTCGAGCACCAACAATTTGGCCTCTTTGAAAATCTGAGAGGTCTGCCATTTCTAGAAGGTTATAACCAATTTCCTTAAATTTCTGTTTTAAAAAAAGGTAGTTTAAAAAACCATATAAAATAACAGAATTTTAAAAAACATTAAAGTATGTCAAGTTTTGATTGATTTGAACATGTTCAAACATTATGATGCCAAAAAGTCGTGTTTCCATTTTTTCCCCACCTCCGTACATAGGTAAAATTAATGGAAGATACATATGATAAATAAGGGATTTATTATATGTACTGTATGATTTTATGACTTTGCATTATGAATTTAAAATATACTTGGAAATGTAGAAGATTGGTGAAAGTTAATAATAGTAAATCTAAGTGCCTGAAAATTAATTGAGTTTGGAAATATTGAATGAAATTCAATATTTGCATTGATGCATTGGTGTTCAGATAGATTGATGCATTGGTGTTCAGATAGATTTTCATAGTATTATTAGATTACTATAATACTATGATAAATATTTAAGAAATGAAGATTTTAAAGCATTGATTTATTAATAGTTGTGTTTTTGGTTTTGCTGGTTGTTTTATTTTTATTTTAATAATTTTGTTTTATTTTAATTTTAATAATAATAGATTTGGGTTTTGTTTTATTATTAATTTCTTTTAATAAAAAAGGAATTTTTTTTCTTATTAATTAGGAAAAAGTTGTATGAGGGTTTTTTGTTTCTTTTAAGAAGAATGTATAAGAAGGAGGAGTAGGCATGATGGATTTGTAAGAGGATAATGATATTAATTGAAATATAAAATAACCGAATAACATAGTGGGAAGGGACCTTATTCTGTCCCAGCACTGAGCCCCAAATAAGTTGTCTTGGGTGACATCGGTGGGAAAAAATAAGGCGCTCAGGCATGAAAATGTATGTATATATGTATGTATGTATGTATTTTATTTATTTATTTGTTTATTTGTTTATTTTATTTATTTATTTATTCTTCTATGCCACCAAGTCCCAAAGGGACTGCCGCTCAGACACTATACTTCTCTGCCCACAACGGAAAAAAATGAGAGGAAACATTGGTCCAGACGTAAGGTGATTCTGTCCGGGTGAAAGATACAAAGATCTGGGCATACTGGAAGTGCTGATAATTCAGACATTAGAGCTATTCAGGTCCCTGTGAGCGAATGCAGGACTAGCGAAAGGTCCCAAGTGGTATAACGATGGATGGGTGGGGAGTGCTTGTTGGAAGCTCCCCGAAGAAAATCTCTAACCCACGGGTGGTGTAACAGGGAACGACCATCCTCAACCTTCAGAATAGTCGAGAGGGCTGCCACCTGTCTCTTCAAGGTGTTGGGGGCCATACCTTTATCAAGTCCCAACTGAAGAAATTCCAAGACTGGAACCAGGGAAGAGTCTTGAGGTGTAATATGCCTTTCGGTACAGAAATGACAAAACACAGACCATGTTGCTTGGTAAATTCTCGTTGTAGACGGGTGCCGGGCAGCTTGCATAGTGGAAATAACCTTCTCTGTGAGTTGATGATGTCTCAATCTATCCCCCTCAAGTGCCAGACGGTTAGCTAGAACCATTGGGGTTCTGGGTGAAATACCAACCCTTGGCTGAGGGAGATTAGATGATCCGGAATCCTCCACAGTGATCCACGATGATAGATTCACAATGTCGGAAAACCAAGAGTGGCGGAGCCAGTGTGGCACTACTAGCAAAACTTCCACAACCCTCGGAATGAGACACGTTGGGGGGGAAAGCGTACAGTAGACCCCAGGGCCATGTTGTGTACAAAGCATTAACTCCTGCTCCTGGTGACAGGAAGTGAGAGTAAAACCTGTGTGTTGAGGTGAGTTGCAAATAAATCCACTTCTGGGGCCCCAAACCAAAGTACTATATCCCGGAAAAGTCCGAGATCTAAGTGCCACTCCACCAGATCCAAAGTCACACGACATAATCAGTCTGACTGAACATTTGAAGTTTCTGCAATGTGTTCCACTTTTAGGGATGCAAGATGAGCTTCCGCCCAGTTGAACAGGGAAAGCGATTCTTGCATTAGTCTGCGCAACCTCGTTCCCCCTTGGTGGTTCAAGTGGGCCCTGGTCACGACATTGTCCGTGAGAACCAGAACGTGTCTGCCTTTTATCAACCGTGCAAAGGCCTGCAGAGTGAGAAAACCCGCCCTGAGTTCCAGGAAATTGATGTTGACTGGTATCAAATCCGCTGGGGACCACAGTCCCTGAGCCACTTGTGATTCGAGATGAGCGCCCTAGCCTGACAAACTGGCATCCATCGTGATGATCATGCGATCGTGGTTCTGGAAGGAGAAACCCTGGTGCAGCGCTAGCAAAACCACCATCGCAGAGAACTGCGAACTTTCCACCTTAGAGAAACCTGCTTGCGTGAGTGGCTGACTCTCTTTTTCTGGAAAGGGAATAAAAACCACTGGAGGGATCGAATATGGTATCAGGTCCATGACACAATGTCTATGCACGAGACTAATGTCCCAAGTAGTTTCGAGAGGAAAGACAGGGATATCCAGTGTTTATTCTGTAGGCTGGACACCATCTTTTGAATGTTGGCCTGTCTGTCTGGAGAGAGAAAAACCATGCATGAGATCATGTCTATGACTGAGCCCAGGTGCAATAGGCTGGTAGTGGGAGACAGTTGGCTCTTTGGCAAGTTAATACTGAAGCCATGCGATAGGAGAGCCTGCATGGGGAGTTGCTGTGCCCTTGAAGGAGTTCTGGAAAGAATAATGCTATCGTCGAGATATGCTATCAGGCGTAATGACTGTGAGGAGAGACTGGTGGTGAGGACGTCCAACAGCTTTGTGAATGTCCGTGGGGCAGACGAGAGGCCAAACAATATCACCCTGTATTGATAATTGACTCTGTCCAGGCAAAAACAGAGGAATTTCCGATGCGCTGGGTGAATTGTAACGTGGAGGTATGCCTCCTTCAAGTCTATTGATGTGAGGAAATCTCAGGATTGAACTGAAGCTAGAATGGAATGGAGCGAGTCCAAGAGGTGGGAGACCTCCTGTTGCAACAAGTCTCTTTTCTGTGAGTCTAAAGTCACTGGACAAGAAAGAAAACGGTTGGGCGGTGTCCAGATAAATTCTATCCGCAGACCTTGAGACACCGTAGCTAATGCTCATTCGTCTGAGGACCTAGTCTCCCAGGAGGCACTGAAATATTGAAGCTTGCCTCCTATGGGCATCACATTGGAGGCGTCACTTGGAGCACCTGAAGCCCCTTTGGTTGGATCCCTTAAAGGGACATCTTGGTTGTTGGTATTGCTTGTTTCTGTCCTAAAAAAGGTTCTATCACTCCTGTAAGAGGCCTGATTATACTGACACTGGGAGTACGACCTCGGTGGCTGGGCTGCGCCCGAGGAAGACTCCCAACAAAAGGGCTGCCTCCAGAAATAAGGAGCGGTGTGGCAGTTCTGGCATTTGTAAGCCTTGGGGAGGACCTTTCATTTGTCCTTGTCCTCGATGAGGACAGATTCCAACGTTTCGCCAAACAGCTTGGTGCCTTGAAATGGAGAAGAGGCAAGGTGCCATTTGGATTTAGTGTCTGCTTGCCAGTTACGGAGCCACAGAAGGTGACGCGATGACAAGGTGGCAGTCATACCCCTAGATGAAAATTTGGCCACATACAGGGTAGTGTCTACAGAAAACTCTGCAGCTGCTAGTAACTTGTTCAAGTCCTGTCTCAGGCAGCCATCCTCAGGTCCTAGCCAGGTCTGCATATCCTGGAGCCACATGATCGGCACCCTATAAAAAAATTATGCTGCAGAAGCAGCCCGAAGAGCCCAAGCTGACATGTGGTGTGTCTTTCGCAACAGTGTCTCTGCCTTTCTGTCATCCGGTTTAAGACTGTCAGCTGTCTCGGATGGTATAAGGAAATTCGACACCAGAGTGGCTACAGGTTGGTCGATGGATGGGAATTGCAATAATGCTTCAATTTCATCATCGAAAGTGTAAAATTTCCTTTCCGTTGTAGAAGGCCCCTGAGCCACCGCTTGATGTTGTCACGAGGGTTTGATGTTTTCCATGAATATTTCAGAGGACAGAATATGATCAGTCTCTTTGGGGGGGGGGGGGTCTTTAAATAGAGTTGCTCATGGCCGGGCGGTCTCCACCATGTCAGAGGGTTTTCTGGAGCCACAATCTGTTTTGCTTTATGCAGAAGGATCCTGAAAAGGGATGGTTTAACACAAACCAGGAAAGGTTGGCTGTTCAGGAACCTTGTTCTCATCCTCTGATAGGTTGTTCTCCTGTTCACTGCCCTCATCCAGCAAGGTTGGATATTCCGCTAAAGAGCCAAATCCTGATGGGCCCCTGAGCCACCACTGGATGTTGTCACGAGGGTTTGATGTTTGATGCCGCTGGATGTTATCATGAGGGGGCAGTGGTGGTGCCGACCAGAGGTCTTTAGACGGAGCCTGTCGGGGAGGCTGAAAGGTGTACTGCTGCACTCCAGCCGCCATGCCCTGGGAATAGGCATTGGCTATAATGTCCTGGAGCGAAGGGGTCAAGCCTTGCCAAGCGTCTGGTTGAGCCCGAAACTCCGTAGGTGTGAACGTGGCTGATGGGGCTTGGATGCCTTGTAGTTGGTTGGTTGGTAAATGCATGGGCTCACTGGAAGACCCCGGTCTCTCAGGTCTAAGAGCAGGTGAGGGCACAGTTGGAGGTGGAAAGGGTGACATTTAACGATCAGATGACCAGTCTCTCTCAGTGGCCAATCCAACAGGCCCAGCAGTGACCCTAGGAGATGACAGCCCAGAGGCTGTGCTAGCTGCTGAAAGGGTAGCACACTTGGAATTGAACCCACATGGGTAGAACCAGCAGGATTCAAGGCTGCCTCAAGTTGTTATTCCAAGGCCTTGATTTTCTTCTCCACCTTCTCAAGGGAGGAGGAGGACTGAGAAGACTTGGGCTTGTATATATGGGCCTTTTCTTTGGGGTTAGAAGCCACAGGAAGTAGAGTGGATTGTTCCCCCAGAATGATTGAAACCTGATCCGCCATAACGTAGGGATACAGTTATCGTACTCACGAACCAGACACAATGATAGGTGGTGGTGAATCAACAGGCAGGCAATTCCTCTCAAAGACTCTGCCCACTGACAGAAGAACGGAGCGAGTCACCCTGAGGCAAATTTGTGACAGGTAAAATGGCGGCTCGCGATAGAAGAGGAGTGCGTATGTGCGCTAATTCGTTCCAAGCTGTTTCGGGCCTAACAGCTGAGCTAGAAACTAAGCCGCACCTCCTGATGTCCCAAAATGGCAAGCGTGCTTGAGAAATCAGCTGGGAAGCGCTAGTTCACTTCCCGTTGCTTAGTGCCATCAGGTCGCTGTAAATGTCAGGCACGCCTGAAAAATCAGCTGGGAAGCGCTCTCTCTTGCTTCCTGTCGCTCCGTGATTTGAAATGCCAAGCAAGTACAGCTGCCTTAAGGAACAGAAATCCTGTCCAAAGTAGGCTCGCTAATCCTGTCTCTCGCCGATGTTGATCGCTCCCAGGCTTTTCAGTGAGAGGGGCGCCCCCGCCCCACTGTCAGCTGTCAAAAGAGCTAGCTTTGACCGCAGACCTAGCTTGAAGGCTCCTCCACCAGGGCAGTACTCTCTGGGAGAAGAGGCCCTATGAGGAGATTCGTGAGGGGTGGTACCCACGTAGGTCAGAGACCCAGAAATGAGAACCAATACCAACCTGAAAAATAAGATATACAGTACAGTACATGTTAATAATCAATAAAAGAAAAATACAACTTTATCTCTATATCTCATTATTCTAAGGATTTATTAGGAGAGAAAACTCAGAGTCCCTATACTTAGACTCCGTTTTTTTTAAACTGAACTCTTGGGGCAGCTATGGGGCCGTACTACTTAATATGCAAATTTAAACTCAGTCCCTACCAATAAGACTTGAGTATTACCCATATTGGACTCTCCTTCCCAGTGCATTGGAGAAACAGGAGAGCGCAAATTAATGAACTCGTTATCTACATTTTATCCCAGTTTTCTATTACTTATTTTTTTGGTGCCTTTCAGTCAGTAAGTCCATGAAGCTTTCTTGGAAATATTTTCAAATGTGGTTTGCCATTGCTTCATTGCTAAGGCTGAAAGAGAGTAACTTGCTCAAGGCCATGCAGCTAGCTTCAAGCCTAAAGCAGGGCTAGAACTCTTGGTCTTCCCTGCCTTAACTTCACCAAACCAGCACTTTTCTTATACTATGCATTTTAGTGCTGCAAATGATACTTAGTGCTGCAAATAGTATTATTAGTAGTATCTTTCCATTTAGTATAATAGAAAAATATATAACAAAAACAATGGACAGGCTGCCAATCAACATGATCGATTAGTATTCACTTCAAAAAAGTAAATGATATATGCAGAGAATTTGTTTAAATTTGCACTTCCCAGTTTGATAGTTTGCTGCTTAGTTTTTGCTCTTTCACTATACACCAGTAATCCAGTAGAAATGTCAAACATTTCTAGGAGCAACTAAACAATTTACCTGAAAAATAATATTTTTATATTAAGTGGTCAGTAGAGGGGAGCACGTAAGTGTATTAATGTGCTTATCACCTGTCATTGTATTTTTATTCTCTTATCCTTATTCTCGTTTGACAAATTCCAATAAATAAAGTAAATATATTGATTTATAATTCTCTCAATGATGACCTATCTATCTATTTATATATCCATACTTTTCAGGTAATCTTATCTTTGCATAAAATTTAACTATTATGATTGAATACCTGAATTATCTCTAATCAAGTTTTTGCTATATTTAAACAAGCATTTTGCTGTATATATTTTACATACAACATTTATGTAATTATGTACACATTACATTCTAATACACTAAATCAAACTCTGAACAGATTGCAGATAGTCTTTGACTTACATTACGATCATAATTGGGACCAAAATTTCTAATGCTAAGGCAGTTGTTAAGTGAATTGTGCCTCATTTATGACCTGTTTTGCCATTGTTGTTACTCAAATCATTGCAGTACTTAAGATTCTGGCTTGCTTAGATTTTTTGGAAGCTAGCAGCGATTGATCACACAATCACAGGATACTGCAACCATGCCCTTTGCCAGTGTCCTAATTTTGATCATGTGACGATAGGGATGCTGCAATGGTTGTTAAGTGCAAGGATCAGTCATAAGTCATTTATTTCAGTGCCATTAAATAAATGGTCAGAGATACCTGTAGTACTAAAAAAACCTCTATGCTACAAAATCCTATCTTCTTATTCCAGAATGTTTTCTTATGGTACTGGATTTGTTTGTAAAAGTTTTATCTACTTCTCAACAGCTTTTACTGATTCATGTGTAGAGTGTATTCTAGGATCACAGAGAACCCTATTCTCTTATCAGTCTTCCCTGTATCTGATTGTCTTCAAATAGGTTTGGGCCTTAAGAGAGATTTTTTAGCACTTTTGGAAAGCCTCATAAACACTTCTATAACTGCATGTTGGTCTTTCTTCGGAGGCCCCCGTCACTTTTCCAGGGTCACTCCCCTTCCCTTCCCTTCCCAGATAAGCGCGTACTTTTTCCTCCTGGTACACCGTGTCAATGAGGTTGACTGAATGGAAGACGCCTCGATGGTCTTCTGACACGCACTGCCCGCAGCCTCCGGAGCGGCACATCCTGCAGTAAAGCTGCCGAAGTCGCCCCGGGTGTTTCTTGCAGATCCCGCCCAGGGCAGCCAACTGAGGGACCAGAGCTGACGAGTCCACCTCCACTATCGCTTCCAGGCTAGCAGCCCTGAACAGTTTCACCACCTCAGCTAGCGTGGTGTTGACAGGTAATGCAGAAGCCCCGCGGTCGGAAGGAAGCGAGCAGAGTTTGCGGCACAGCGGACATGACAGAATAATCGAGTATTCGTCCCGTGATGGGCGGCCGGGAACCTGCGGGCTCTCTTGGAGCGAGTCATGACTTCGAGGAGAGGACCTCGATGTGGAGGAAGAGGAAGAAGGCAATGCGACGCTTGCAGATTGACTGAGGTATTCGACGACGCAATGGCGGCAGAAGTTGTGAGAGCAGACGGGCAGCGTGACCGGATCCTCGAAGAGCGACAGACACACCGCACACGTGAGGCTGGCCTCCATTTGCATACGCGTTGCCAGAGTCCCAACAAATGAGGGTCGAGATTGATATGTGGTGTTCTGAACAGTCTTTCCGAGAAAGAAGCCTTTTCCCCTCCCCGATTCTACTCACGTTTCTGCGAATAAATAAACTCCCAGCTTTCCTCTATTTATTTACTGAGAACTACCATTCTCAGACCACGTCTCACCCCTTTATCCCAGTAAAGAGCCAATTAAGAAGAAAATGAAACCGTCAGCATTCAAACTCCTTTCTCCCCGCCTCTTAATATCATTCCAACGGATAAATAATTCAGATTGGCAGTATTCTGCGCCAATGAATTTGCGGAGTTTCCGAACGGAAGGCAGAAAGAAGTCGGGAAGAAATAGGTCGTCCTGGGGAGTATATTTTATGTGGGGGGTTGATATGCTATCACTTGAATATGAAAGAAATCGCCTTTTAACTATTACTGGAAATAAATCACCTTTTTAAAAACGTCAATATATGTTGTTCAAATTAAATTGAAATATTACAGATTTATAACAAAGAGGTATTATAAGAAGAGATCGGTGCTTATTTCAGTATATTAATTTCAAAAGGACTCGATATAGTTCTGAAAAGGTCTATTGATATGAATAAATATAACCTTTGCTCTTTGCTTCTGCTAAATAAGTTGTGCTATTTTGCTAGTTCCTTGTGCTATTTTGCTAAGGTTAGAAATCATTTGTTAGAAATTTATTCTTTAAGATAATTGTATCCTTACCTTCGAAATTTGTTTCAAAAGCTAGGCATGTCCTTGGAGACAGTTCCCATGAACATCTTGTTCCATAGATAAGGGAGGGGGCTGCCTAGGAGTACGAACTCTCACAGAAGAACAAGAGATACTCTCTAAAGTAGCAGAGACAGGCCTAAACAAACACTTTAAAAATCATGTTGGTTGCGAACCTATCTCCGATTGAACGAACTTTGTTTCTATTGGTGTATCCTCCTCCACCAGTCATGCTAGCTCAGGAATGGGAGTTGAAGTTCATTAGTCTTAAAGCTGTCAGGTTTGAAGATTCCTGGGTTAGGGGTTAGGGTGCACTGCAAGGGTATTCAAACTTCCTGAGCTAGTCCTCCTCTAATTGTGGCTACTTTGCTCTTTAAACTTTTTAGCTCTATTTACAAAGAGCCATAAAGATTATCACCCGAGATTCAGGAAAGGAAGTGCAGGGACAAAGTTGCAGTCTTTTGAGAAGGAAGGAGGGAGGGAAAGAGGAGCTGCTTATCTCTCTCCCCACCCCCACCCCCACTTGCAGAAACAATAGAAAATGAGCTAACAGGAAGTGAAAAGTATCTCCTTCTGTAGTCAGGGCAAAGCTGGGAGTTGCGTTAGTCCAATCTCACCATGGGAAAGGGAGACTGGAGTCCAGATCGCTTTAATACTAGAGAGGTTGGTGAAAAAACAGTGTTGAATTCAGGTTTCTTTCAGTGTGATAACTGGAAAGGGAGGTGAAGTTTCTGTGCACACGTGTTGTGTCTCTCTTTTCATTCTGCTTTGGGCAGCCAGAGACATGGGCGGAGCTAGACTAAGCAGTAATAGAAATGAAGGAAATTTGCATTAGCTACTGTAGAAGGCTTCTGGGGTGGTGCATTGTCGAAGCGGAGATGGAGGGTAAGCCGCTGCTCTCCCAGCATGACTTTTTCTGCCTTTTACTATTAAATCAGATGCCCATCTTGCAGAGAAGGGCATCGTAAGGGGTGGTTATACTGTTCCTGATGAAAGGACTGCAATCCCTCATCGGAGCGTGGTACTAGACCACCGAGACCGGGTAGAGAAGAAGCTAGCATTGGCTAGCCCGAAGACAAGGCCGCCTCCTGAACATCGAGGAGGGGAAAATAAGATCGTTGAACAGCAGTATTTACATTAATTCAATGCAATTTCAATTCAATTTATTAGATTTGTATGCCGCCCCTCTCCGAAGACTCGGGGTGGCTCACAACAATAATAAAAACAATATTCCAGCAAAAACAAATCTAATATTAAAAAGCACATAAAACCCTATCATATTTAAAAAAGCAAACAACATATACATACCCAATCATAAATATTAAAAAGCCTGGGGGAAAGGTGTCTCAACTCCCCCGTGCGTGGCGACATAGATAGGTCTTGAGTAATTTACAAAAGACAAGGAGTGTGGGGGCAGTTCTAAACTCCGGGGGGAGTTGATTCCAGACAGCCGGGGCCGCCACAGAGAAGGCTCTTCCCCTGGGGCCCGCCAAACGACATTGTTTGGTCGACGGGACCCAGAGAAGGCCAACTCTGGGACCTTATCGGTCGCTGGGATTCGTGCAGTAGCAGGCGGTTCTGGAGGTACTCTGGTCCAATGCCATGCAGGGCTTTAAAGGTCATAACCAACACTTTGAATTGTGACTGGAAACTGATCGGCAGCCAATGCAGGCCACGGAGTGTTGCAGAAACGTGGGTGAATCTAGAAAGCCTCACGATGGCTCTCGCGGTCGCGTTCTGCACGATCTAAAGTTTCCGAACACTTTTCAGAGGTAGCCCCATGTAGACAGCGTTGCAGTAATCGAAGCTCGAGGTGATGAGGGCATGTGCGACTGTGAGCAGTGACTCCCTGTCCAAATAGGGCCGCAACTGGTGCTCCAGGTGGACCTGGGCAAACGCCTTCCTCGCCACAGCCGAAAGACGATGTTCCAATGTCAGCTGTGGATCGAGGAGGACGCCCAAGTTGCGGACCCTCTCAGAGGGGGTCAATAGTTCCCCCCCCCCAGGATAATGGACGGACAGATGGAATTGTCCTTGGGAGGCAAGACCCACAGCTACTCCGTCTTACCTGGGTTGAGTTTGAGTTTGCTGACACCCAGCCAGGCCCCAACAGCCTCCAGGCACCGGCACATCACTTCCACTGCTTTGTTGACTGGGCATGGGGTGGAGATGTATAACTGGGTATCATCGGCATATTGATGATACTTCACCCCATGCCCTTGGATGATCTCACCCAGTGGTTTTATGTAGATATTAAATAGCAGGGGGGAGAGGACTGACCCCTGAGGCACCCCACAAGGGAGAGACCTAGAGGTTGACCACTGACCCCCCACTAACACCGACTGCGACCGACCGGAGAGGTAGGAGGAGAACAACTGGAGAACAGTGCCTCCCACTCCCAACCCCTCCAGCCGGCGCAGAAGGATACCATGGTCGATGGTATCAAAAGCCGCTGAGAGGTCAAGAAGCACCAGCACAGAGGACAAGCCCCTGTCCCGGGCCCGCCAGAGATCATCCATCAATGTGACCAAAGCAGTTTCCATACTGTAGCCGGGCCTGAATCCAGACTGCTGAGGACCTAGATAATCGGCTTCTTCCAAGGACCGCTGGAGTTGGAGCGCCACCACATTCTCAACAACCTTCCCCATAAAGGGAAGGTTGGAGAATGGACGGTAGTTATTAAGCACGGCTGGGTCCAGGGAAGGCTTCTTGAGGAGGGGGCGCACAAGTGCCTCCTTATAAGGAGCCGGAAAGGACCCCCTCCACAAGGAGGTGTTGACAATCTTCTGGATCCAGCTCCGTGTCACCTCTCGACTGGCCGAAACCAACCAAGAGGGACACGGATCCAGTAGACAGGTGGCGGAACTCACAGCTCCAATGGCCTTGTCCATTTCATCAGGTGTCACCAAGTCAAACTCCTCCCAGACAAAGACGTTTAGCCCCAGTCCCCTCGACTGACTCATTGTCAGCCGATACTGCTATACAATTGGAGTCGAGGTCCGCCCAGATCCAAGCGACTTTATCAGCAAAAAATGAGTTAAATTCCTCGGCACTACCCTGCAAGGGCTCCCCAACTCCCCCCTGATTTAGAATGGAGCGAGTCACCCTAAACAGAGCGGCCGGGCGGCGTGGTACTTACTCTTCCGCCATCATTTCTCTAGACGTCCCTTCTGGTGTTTCAACTCTCGGAGCTCCTTGTTGAACCATGGAGCTCCACGGGGTCTAGTGCCACAGAGAGGTCGCAATGGCGCAATTCGGTCAAGAGCCTCTGCTGCCACCTTGTTCCAGGCCTCAGTGAGAGACTCTGCCAAGCTGTGGATGAGTGAATCTGGTAAAACCCCAAGCGCCCTCTAAAAGCCCTCAGGGTCCATCAGGCGTCTGGGACGGAAGCTCCTAATCGGTTCCGCCTCCCTGCGGAGAAGGATTGGAACCAGGAAATCAAGCCGCAGTAGAAAATGGTCTGACCATGACAAAGGCAATGCTTCTAAGCCCCTTAGTCTCAGACCATTACTCAATTGCTCTGAGAGAAATACCATGTCATGTGTGTGTCCCCCCTCGTGATTCAGATCCTGAACTACTTGAGTCAGGTCCATAGCTGTCATGGTGGCCATGAACTCCTGTGCCAGTCCAGAGGAACCGCCAAGTGACGGCACGTTGAAGTCCCCCAGGACGATGAGTTCAGGGAACTCCACCGCCAAACCGGCCACCTCCTCGAGCAGCACAGGCAGGGCTGTTGACACGCAGCTGGGAGGCAGGTACGTGAGTAACAAGCCCACCTGAACCCCTAAGTCCAACTCACAACCCGCAATCTCAGGGGCAGCGAGTCTACGCAGGCGAAGGTCTTCCCTGGCTACAATAGCCACTCCTCCCCACCCTTCCTTGGGGTCGAGGCTGATACCATATCTGAAACCCGGCTGGGCATATTTCTGAGAGAGGGACTCCTCCCTCTGGGCCCAGCCAGGTTTCAGTCACATATGCCAGATCGGCCTCCTCATCCAGGATCAGATCTTGGATGAGGAGAGCTTTATTTATGACCGATCTGGCATTGAGCAGCAGCAACTTGAGCCCAGGGCCTGGATTGCACTCGTCACCAGGACCCTGGGTTGAGCTTACGGGGCCAGAACAAGGGATCGCTTTTAGGCAGCGATCTCTTTTTCCTCCAGAACGGCTCACCCCATGGCTCCCGCCATATCTACCTCTCCCCAGCAGGACCGGAATGTTCTGGCCCCCTGTCACCTCGGAGATAGATTTTATTTATTTATTTATTTATTATTTGGATTTGTATGCCGTCCCATCCCTCCTGTCTCTCTACCGCCAGGTAGGCTAAATTCCATATTCATACTATCTCTATTATTCCCATACATATCATCCCACCCAGCCCACTCATTCATATCATAAGAATTATACCACCCACTTTAATCATCCATCATTAAAAAAAACCCCATAAATTAGTTAAAAGTTAGTTATAGAAAAATTAATAACAACCCTTAATATTTAGTACTAGCAATATCAAAAACCCTTAATTCCTTAAAATAGAGTAAATATAAGATGTAAATACTAAATATAAATATGATAATAAACTATAAAATACAAAAAATACAAAAATATAGATAGAATCGAATACATTATGTTAACAAGCTAATTAATAAGTACAAATTCATCAGTTCAATTTGGGTCAGCCCAGTAGCAATGTCCATAAGAACAACTGGATCACCAGCTCACATGCAAGGGGACAATAGATTCTTCCAGGGGTGTAAGGAAAAGAGAGTCCATTAAGAATCCTTTTTCTTCAGAGACTCCTTGGATGCTTTCAGTGATACCAGCTATTTAGAAAGACAGAGAAGCTCCGAATTGAATAAGCGGTGACTGAGTGGTTTGAGCAACAATGAGATCGGTGAGTCAGCAAAAGGGTGAAATAATAGGCAGCTTCTGTACTGTGGAAAGCAAAGAGAGAGAGATCACTAAACCCGGATGTGGATTTGCGACAAAACTACTATATTTATAAAGTGAAACTATAGATTACAGGATTTAATGTCTAGAGACCAGAGTGGACAATAAATAGGAGTACTTTTTGAGGAAAAGAATGAGAACTGTCACCAAATTAATTTCGCTACTTGGTCACTTCCTCTTTGTTTGTCTGCTGAGCTCTGGTCTCGGAAGACACAAGAAATATCATTTGGTACTTTTTAACAACTTTCTTATTGCTTCAGTTCTAACTTTGCTAAACATTGTGAATGTAAATTGGCTGTAAACTGGGCAAAAAAAAGAGGAAGATTTGAATGAACTATAAAGATTTGAATGAACTATAAAGAACTGAACTTCAACATTTTTATTATCGAAATTATTACTGCTTAATGAATTGAAACTTAATATACTTACTATTTCTATTATCAACATTATTACTATCTATACTATCTTCCTCATGAAAAATTGAATTAACTTTCAGTAACATTGTTTAAAGATATAAAACTTTATTATTGAATGGACTTTTTATAGAAAAGGAAAGAAACTAATGAATTGAAGGTTAAGGGAGACTAGGATGGCACCATTGCGGCCTCGTTCTGGCCTCATCAGCTAGCCACACCCTTACCAGGGCGGGGCTATATATATTTTATGTCGGATCACCATGGTATATTGAAGGAACGTCACAGCTCCCTTTTGCCTCTAGGCCAAACCCAGGGCCATTTGAAGGCATTTTAGTTATTCACAGCCGACAACTATATTCTGTATGCATCATATGTTTTTTGCTGAAATTTTTAAAATTAAGGGAGACTAGGATGGCACCATTTTGGCCTTGTTCTGGCCTCATCAGCTAGCCACCACCTTACTGGGACTTGGGATTTGATCTGGCAGCTTCTGCCTTGTACGGCAGAGAATTAACAGCTGAGCCACCAGACCTGATCCCTTCAGCTGTGTACTAGGGCGGGGCTATATATTTTTTATGTCGGATCACCCTGGTATATTGAAAGAACGTCACAGCTCCCTTTTGCCTCTAGGCCCAACCCAGGGCCATTTGAAGGCATTTTAGTTATTCACCGCAGACAACTATATTCTGTATGTATCACATGTTTTTTGCTGAACTTTTTAAAATTAAGGGAGACTAGGATGGCACCATTTTGGCCTTGTTCTGGCCTCATAAGCTAGCCACACTATTCCTGGCATTTGATCCAGCAGCTTCTGCCTTGTAAGACAGAGAATTAACAGCTGAGCCACCAGACCTGATCTCTTCAGCTGTGTACCAGGGCAGGGCTATCTGTTTTTTATGTCGGATCACATTGAGCTCATAATAGGGCAACTCTATCAATATCAAAATGCCACTTAAATAGTTGAGCTAGTTTCAAACTAGATTTTGATTTTCTTTCTCTCTTCCTTACTCCCATTCTTTTTCTTTCTCTTTTCCTTCCTCTCTTTTTTCTATCTTTCTCTCTCTTCCTCTCTTCCTCTCTCTCTCCTTCCCTCTCACTCTTTCCCTCTCGGCTTCTGGGCAGGTTTGGAAAACTCTGAGTTGATGATGATTTTTAAGTGAGCGATTGCTCACTGCTCAGCTTAGAGGGAACTATGGCCATGAAATGGCTCTGGGTTGGGCCTAGAGACAAAAAGGAGCTGTGACATTTCTTCAATACACCAGGGGTGATCCGACATAAAAAATAAATGATGTTCGGGTTTGGCGTTCGGGTTCAGGAGGACGCTGGGAAGCCCCCCGGTAATTTTAAAAGGTGACAGCCGGGCGGCCGCGTTCTTTTGCGGGGGGCGGGGGTTCCGTTGCATGGAATAATGGATTTTACATTGTTTCCTATGGGAAACAATGTTTCATCTTACAAACTTTTCATCTTACGAACTGCCCCTTGGAACCAATTAGGTTCGTAAGACGAGGTATGACTGTATAGTTGTGGGCTATGAATAAATTTACTGCCTTGAAATGGCCCTCGGTTGGGCCAAGAGGCAAAAAAGGAGCTGTGACGTTCCTTCAATACACCAGGGTGATCCGACATAAAAAACATATAGCCCCGCCCTGGTATACAGCTGAAGGGATCAGGTCTGGTGGGTCAGCTGTTAATTCTCTGCCTTACAAGGCAGAAGCTGCCGGATCAAATCCCAGGAAGGGTGTGGCTGGCTGATGAGACCAGAACAAGGCTGAAAAGGTGCCAACCTAGTCTCCCTTAATTTTAAAAATTTCAGCAAAAAACATGTGATACATACAGAATATAGTTGTCGGCTATCAATAAATTAACTGCCTTGAAAAGGCTCTGGGTTGGGCCTAGAAGCAAAAATGAGCTGTGACATTCCTTCAATACACCAGGGTGATCCGACATAAAAAATAAATGAAGTTCGGGTTTGGCGTTCGGGTTCAGGAGGATGCTGGGAAGCCCCCTGGTAGTTTTAAAAGGTGACAGCCGGGCGCCGGCGTTTTTGTGAGAGGGGGGGGGGGTTCCATTGCACGGAATAATGGATTTTACATTGTTTCCTATGGGAAACAATGTTTCATCTTACAAACTTTTCGTCTTATGAACCTCCCCCTGGAATCAATTAGGTTCGTAAGACGAGGTATGACTGTATAGTTGTGCGCTATGAATAAATTAACTGTCTTGAAATGGCCCTGGGTTGGGCTTAGAGGCAAACTGCAGCTGTGACGTTCCTTCAATACACCAGGGTGATCCGACATAAAAAACATATAACCCCGCCCTGGTACACAGCTGAAGGGATCAGGTCTGGTGGCTCAGCTGTTAATTCTCTGCCTTACAAGGCAGAAGCTGCCAGATCAAATCCCAAGTCCCAGTAAGGGTGTGGCTAGCTGATGAGGCCAGAACAAGGCCAAAATGGTGCCATCCTAGTCTCCCTTAATTTTAAAAATTTCAGCAAAAAACATGATGCATACAGAATATAGTTGTCGGCTATGAATAAATGAGCTGTCTTGAAATGACCCTGGGTTGTGCCTAGAGGCAAAAGGGAGCTGTGATGTTCCTTCAATATAGTAGGGTGATGCGACATAAAAAACATATAGCCCTGCCCTGGCAAATAGCTGAAGTTATCAGGTCTGGTGGCTCAGCTGTTAATTCTCTGCCTTACAAGGCAGAAGCTGCCGGATGAAATCCCAGTAAGGGTGTGGCTAGCTGATGATGCCAGAACGAGGCCGCAATGGTGCCATCCTAGTCTCCCTTAATTTTAAAAATTTCAGCAAAAAACATATGATACATAAAGAATATAGTTGTCGGCTATGAATAAATGAACTGCCATGAAATGGCCTTGGGTTGGGCCTAGAGGCAAAAAGCAGCTGTGACGTTCCTTCAATACACCAGGGTGATCCGACATAAAAAACATACAGTCCCGCCCTGGTACACAGCTGAAGGGATCAGGTCTGGTGGCTCAGCTGTTAATTCTCTGCCTTACAAGGCGGAAGCTGCCTGATCAAATCCCAGGAAGGGTGTGGCTGGCTGATGAGGCCAGAACAAGGCCAAAATGGTGCCATCCTAGTTTCCCTTAATTTTAAAAATTTGAGTAAAAAACATGATACATACAGAATATAGTTGTGGGCTATAAATAAATCTACTGCATTGAAATGGCCCTGGGTTGGGCCTAGAAGCAAAAAGGAACTGTGAGGTTCCTTCAATATACCCGGATGATCCAACATAAAAAACATATAGCCCCACCCTGATACACAGCTGAAGGGATCAGGTCTGGTGGCTCAGCTGTTAATTCTCTGCCTTACAAGGCAGAAGCTACCGGATCAAATCCCAGGAAGGGTGTGGCTGGCTGATGAGGCCAGAACAAGGCCGAAATGGTGCCAACCTGGTCTCCATTAATTTTAAAAATTTCAGAAAAAAACATGTGATACATACAGAATATAATTGTGGTCTTTGAATAAATCTACTGCATTGAAATGGCCCTGGGTTGGGCCTAGAAGCAAAAAGGAACTGTGAGGTTCCTTCACTATACCCGGGTGATCCGACATGAAAAATGTATAGCCCCACCCTGGTACACAGCCGAAGGGATCAGGTCTGGTGGCTCAGCTGTTAATTCTCTGCCTTATAAGGCAGAAGCTGCCGGATCAAATCCCAGTAAGGGTGTGGCTAGCTGATGAGGCCAGAACGAGGCCGCAATGGTGTCATCCTAGGCTCCCTTAATTTTAAAAATTTCAGCAAAAAACATATGATACATACAGAATATAGTTGTCGGCTATGAATAAATTAACTGCCATGAAATGGCCCTGGGTTGGGCCTAGAGGCAAAAAGCAGCTGTGACGTTCTTTCAATATACCAGGGTGATCCGAAATAAAAAACATATAGCCCCGCCCTAGTACACAGCTGAAGGGATTGGGTCTGGTGGCTCAGCTGTTAATTCTCTGCCTTACAAGGCAAAGGCTGCCAGATCAAATCCCAAGTCCCAGTAAGGGTGTGGCTAGCTGATGAGGCCAGAACGAGGCCGCAATGGTGCCATCCTAGTCTCCCTTAATTTTAAAAAATTCAGTAAAAAACTTGTGATACATACAGAATAAAGTTGTCGGCTATCAATAAGTTAACTGCGTTCAAATGGCCCTGGGTTGGGCCTAGAGGCAAAAAACAGCTGTGACGTTCCTTCAATACACCAGGGTGATCCGACATAAAAAACATATAGCCCCGCTCTGGTACACAGCTGAAGGGATCAGGTCTGGTGGCTCAGCTGTTAATTCTCTGCCTTACAAGGCAGAAGCTGCCGGATCAAATCCCAGGAAGAGTGTGGCTAGCTTATGAGGCCAGAACAAGGCCAAAATGGTGCCATCCTAGTCTCCCTTAATTTTAAAAATTTCAGCAAAAAACATGTGATACATACAGAATATAGTTGTCGGCTGTGAATAACTAAAATGCCTTCAAATGGCCCTGGGTTGGGCCTAGAGGCAAAAGGGAGCTGTGACGTTCTTTCAATATACCAGGGTGATCCGACATAAAAAACATATAGGCCCACCCTGGTACGCAGCTGAAGGGATCAGGTCTGGTGGCTCAGCAGTTAATTCTCTGCCTTACAAGGCAGAAGCTACCGGATCAAATCCCAGGAAGGGTGTGGGTAGCTGATGAGGCCAGAACAAGGACGAAATTGTGCCATCCTAGTCTCCATTAACTTTAAAAATTTCAGCAAAAAACGTGATACATACAGAATATACGTGTCGGCTATGAATAAATTAATTGCCTTGAAACGGCCCTGGGTTGGGCCTAGAGGCAAAAAGGGGCTGTGAGGTTCCTTCAATATACCCGGATGATCCAACATAAAAAACATATAGCCCCACCCTGGTACACAGCTGAAGGGATCAGGTCTGGTGGCTCAGCTGTTAATTCTCTGCCTTACAAGGCAGAAGCTACCGGATCAAATCCCAGGAAGGGTGTGGCTGGCTGATGAGGCCAGAACAAGGCCGAAATGGTGCCAACCTGGTCTCCCTTAATTTTAAAAATTTCAGCAAAAAACATGTGATACATATAGAATATAGTTGTCAGCTATAAATAAATGAACTGCCATGAAATGGCCCTCGGTTGGGTCTAGAGGCAAAAAGCAGCTGTGACGTTCCTTCAATACACCAGGGTGATCCGACATAAAAAACATATAGTCCCGCCCTGGTACACAGCTGAAGGGATCAGGTCTGGTGGGTCAGCTGTTAATTCTGTGCCTTACAAGGCAGAAGCTGCCGGATGAAATCCCAGGAAGGGTGTGGCTGGCTGATGAGGCCAGAACAAGGCCGAAAAGGTGCCATCCTAATCTCACTTAATTTTAAAAATTTCAGCAAAAAACATGTGATACATAAAGAATATAGTTGTCGGCTATCAATAAATTAAATGCCATGAAATGGCTCTGGGTTGGGCCTAGAGACAAGAAGGAGCTGTGACATTTCTTCAATACACCAGGGGTGATCCGACATAAAAAATAAATGATGTTCGGGTTTGGCGTTCGGGTTCAGGAGGACGCTGGGAAGCCCCCCGGTAATTTTAAAAGGTGACAGCCGGGCGGCCGCGTTCTTTTGCGGGGGGGGGGTTCCGTTGCATGGAATAATGGATTTTACATTGTTTCCTATGGGAAACAATGTTTCATCTTACAAACTTTTCATCTTACGAACTGCCCCTTGGAACCAATTAGGTTCGTAAGACGAGGTATGACTGTATAGTTGTGGGCTATGAATAAATTTACTGCCTTGAAATGGCCCTCGGTTGGGCCTAGAGGCAAAAAAGGAGCTGTGACGTTCCTTCAATACACCAGGGTGATCCGACATAAAAAACATATAGCCCCGCCCTGGTATACAGCTGAAGGGATCAGGTCTGGTGGGTCAGCTGTTAATTCTCTGCCTTACAAGGCAGAAGCTGCCGGATCAAATCCCAGGAAGGGTGTGGCTGGCTGATGAGACCAGAACAAGGCTGAAAAGGTGCCAACCTAGTCTCCCTTAATTTTAAAAATTTCAGCAAAAAACATGTGATACATACAGAATATAGTTGTCGGCTATCAATAAATTAACTGCCTTGAAAAGGCTCTGGGTTGGGCCTAGAAGCAAAAATGAGCTGTGACATTCCTTCAATACACCAGGGTGATCCGACATAAAAAATAAATGAAGTTCGGGTTTGGCGTTCGGGTTCAGGAGGATGCTGGGAAGCCCCCTGGTAGTTTTAAAAGGTGACAGCCGGGCGCCGGCGTTTTTGTGAGAGGGGGGGGGTTTCCGTTGCACGGAATAATGGATTTTACATTGTTTCCTATGGGAAACAATGTTTCATCTTACAAACTTTTCGTCTTATGAACCTCCCCCTGGAATCAATTAGGTTCGTAAGACGAGGTATGACTGTATAGTTGTGCGCTATGAATAAATTAACTGTCTTGAAATGGCCCTGGGTTGGGCTTAGAGGCAAACTGCAGCTGTGACGTTCCTTCAATACACCAGGGTGATCCGACATAAAAAACATATAGCCCCGCCCTGGTACACAGCTGAAGGGATCAGGTCTGGTGGCTCAGCTGTTAATTCTCTGCCTTACAAGGCAGAAGCTGCCAGATCAAATCCCAAGTCCCAGTAAGGGTGTGGCTAGCTGATGAGGCCAGAACAAGGCCAAAATGGTGCCATCCTAGTCTCCCTTAATTTTAAAAATTTCAGCAAAAAACATGATGCATACAGAATATAGTTGTCGGCTATGAATAAATGAGCTGTCTTGAAATGACCCTGGGTTGTGCCTAGAGGCAAAAGGGAGCTGTGATGTTCCTTCAATATAGTAGGGTGATGCGACATAAAAAACATATAGCCCTGCCCTGGCAAATAGCTGAAGTTATCAGGTCTGGTGGCTCAGCTGTTAATTCTCTGCCTTACAAGGCAGAAGCTGCCGGATCAAATCCCAGTAAGGGTGTGGCTAGCTGATGAGGCCAGAACGAGGCCGCAATGGTGCCATCCTAGTCTCCCTTAATTTTAAAAATTTCAGCAAAAAACATATGATACATAAAGAATATAGTTGTCGGCTATGAATAAATGAACTGCCATGAAATGGCCTTGGGTTGGGCCTAGAGGCAAAAAGCAGCTGTGACGTTCCTTCAATACACCAGGGTGATCTGACATAAAAAACATACAGTCCCGCCCTGGTACACAGCTGAAGGGATCAGGTCTGGTGGCTCAGCTGTTAATTCTCTGCCTTACAAGGCAGAAGCTGCCAGATCAAATCCCAAGTCCCAGTAAGGGTGTGGCTAGCTGATGAGGCCAGAACAAGGCCAAAATGGTGCCATCCTAGTCTCCCTTAATTTTAAAAAATTCAGCAAAAAACATGATGCATACAGAATATAGTTGTCGGCTATGAATAAATGAGCTGTCTTGAAATGACCCTGGGTTGTGCCTAGAGGCAAAAGGGAGCTGTGATGTTCCTTCAATATAGTAGGGTGATGCGACATAAAAAACATATAGCCCTGCCCTGGCAAATAGCTGAAGTTATCAGGTCTGGTGGCTCAGCTGTTAATTCTCTGCCTTACAAGGCAGAAGCTGCCGGATCAAATCCCAGTAAGGGTGTGGCTAGCTGATGATGCCAGAACGAGGCCGCAATGGTGCCATCCTAGTCTCCCTTAATTTTAAAAATTTCAGCAAAAAACATATGATACATAAAGAATATAGTTGTCGGCTATGAATAAATGAACTGCCATGAAATGGCCTTGGGTTGGGCCTAGAGGCAAAAAGCAGCTGTGACGTTCCTTCAATACACCAGGGTGATCCGACATAAAAAACATACAGTCCCGCCCTGGTACACAGCTGAAGGGATCAGGTCTGGTGGCTCAGCTGTTAATTCTCTGCCTTACAAGGCAGAAGCTGCCTGATCAAATCCCAGGAAGGGTGTGGCTGGCTGATGAGGCCAGAACAAGGCCAAAATGGTGCCATCCTAGTTTCCCTTAATTTTAAAAATTTGAGTAAAAAACATGATACATACAGAATATAGTTGTGGGCTATAAATAAATCTACTGCATTGAAATGGCCCTGGGTTGGGCCTAGAAGCAAAAAGGAACTGTGAGGTTCCTTCAATATACCCGGGTCATCCGACATGAAAAACATATAGCCCCTCCCTGGTACACCACTGAAGGGATCAGGTCTGGTGGCTCAGCTGTTAATTCTCTGCCTTACAAGGCAGAAACTGCCAGATCAAATCCCAGAAGGGTGTGGGTAGCTGATGAGGCCAGAACAAGGCCGAAATGGTGCCATCCTAGTCTCCCTTAACTTTAAAAATTTCCGCAAAAAACATGATACATACAGAATATAGTTGTCGGCTATGAATAAATTAACTGACTTGAAACGGCCCTGGGTTGGGACTAGAGTCCAAAAGGAGCTGTGACGTTCCTTCAATACACCTGGGTTATCCGACATAAAAAACATAGCCCCTCCCTGGTACACAGCTGAAGGGATCAGGTCTGGTCGCTCAGCTGTTAATTCTCTGCCTTACAAAGCAGAAGCTCCAGATCAAATTTCAGTAAGGGTGTGGCTAGGTGATGAGGTCAGAACAATGCCAAAATGGTGCCATCCTAGTCTCCCTTAATTTTAAAAATTTCAGCAAAAAACATATGATACATATAGAATATAGTTGTCGGCTGTCAATAAATTAGTTGCCTTCAAATGGCCCTGGGTTGAGCCTAGAGGCAAAAATCAGCTGTGACGTTCCTTTAATACACCAGTGTGATCCGACATAAAAAACATATAGCCCCGCCCTGGTACACAGCTGAAGGGATCAGGTCTGGTCGCTCAGCTGTTAATTCTCTGCCATACAAGGCAAAAGCTGCTGGATCAAATCCCGGGATTGGTGTGGCTGGCTGATGAGGCCAGAACAAGGCCAAAATGGTGCCATCCTAGTTTCCCTTAATTTCAAAAATTTGAGTAAAAAACTTGTGATACATACAGAATATAGTTGTCGGCTATCAATAAATTAACTGCCTTCAAATGGCCCTGGGTTGGGCCTAGATGCAAAAAACAGCTGTGACGTTCCTTCAATACACCAGGGTGATCCGACATAAAAAACATATAGCCCCGCTCTGGTACACAGCTGAAGGGATCAGGTCTGGTGGCTCAGCTGTTAATTCTCTGCCTTACAAGGCAGAAGCTGCCGGATCAAATCCCAGGAAGAGTGTGGCTAGCTTATGAGGCCAGAACAAGGCCAAAATGGTGCCATCCTAGTCTCCCTTAATTTTAAAAATTTCAGCAAAAAACATGTGATACATACAGAATATAGTTGTCAGCTGTGAATAACTAAAATGCCTTCAAAATGCCCTGGGTTGGGCCTAGAGCCAAAAAACAGCTGTGATGTTCCTTCAATACACCAGGGTGATCCGACATAAAAAACGTATAGCCCCGCCCTGGTACGCAGCTGAAGGGATCAGGTCTGGTGGCTCAGCTGTTAATTCTCTGCCTTACAAGGCAGAAGCTGCCGGATCAAATCCCAGGAAGGGTGTGGGTAGCTGATGAGGCCAGAACAAGGACGAAATTGTGCCATCCTAGTCTCCCTTAACTTTAAAAATTTCAGCAAAAAACGTGATACATACAGAATATAGGTGTCGGCTATGAATAAATTAACTGCCTTGAAATGGCCCTGGGTTGGGCCTAGAGGCAAAAAGGGGCTGTGAGGTTCCTTCAATATACCCGGATGATCCAACATAAAAAACATATAGCCCCACCCTGGTACACAGCTGAAGGGATCAGGTCTGGTGGCTCAGCTGTTAATTCTCTGCCTTACAAGGCAGAAGCTGCCGGATCAAATCCCAGTAAGGGTGTGGCTAGCTGATGAGGCCAGAACGAGGCCGCAATGGTGCCATCCTAGACTCCCTTAATTTTAAAAATTTCAGTAAAAAACTTGTGATACATCCAGAATATAGTTGTCGGCTATCAATAAATTAACTGCCTTCAAATGGCCCTGGGTTTGGCCTAGAGGCAAAAGGGAGCTGTGACGTTCTTTCAATATACCAGGGTGATCCGACATAAAAAACATATAGCCCCGCCCTAGTACACAGCTGAAGGGATCAGGTCTGGTGGCTCAGCTGTTAATTCTCTGCCTTACAAGGCAAAAGCTGCCAGATCAAATCCCAAGTCCCAGTAAGGGTGTGGCTAGCTGATGAGGCCAGGACAAGGCCAAAATGGTGCCATCCTAGTCTCCCTTAATTTTAAAAATTTCAGCAAAAAACATGATACATACAGAATATAGTTGTCGGCTATCAATAAATTAACTGCCTTGAAAAGGCTCTGGGTTGGGCCTAGAAGCAAAAAGGAGCTGTGACATTCCTTCAATACACCAGGGTGATCCGACATAAAAAATAAATGAAGTTCGGGTTTGGCGTTCAGGTTCAGGAGGATGCTGGGAAGCCCCCTGATAGTTTTAAAAGGTGACAGCCGGGCGGCGGCGTTTTTTTTGCGGGGGGTGGGGTGGGGGGTTCCGTTGCACGGAATAATGGATTTTACATTGTTTCCTATGGGAAACAATGTTTCATCTTACAAACTTTTCGTCTTATGAACCTCCCCCTGGAACCAATTAGGTTCGTAAGGCGAGGTATGACTGTATAGTTGTGGGCTATGAATAAATTAACTGTCTTGAAATGGCCCTGGGTTGGGCCTAGAGGCAAAAAGCAGCTGTGACGTTCCTTCAATACACCAGGGTGATCTGACATAAAAAACATATAGCCCCGCCCTGCTACACAGCTGAAGGGATCAGGTCTGGTGGCTCAGCTGTTAATTCTCTGCCTTACAAGGCAGAAGCTGCCGGATCAAATCCCAGTAAGGGTGTGGCTGGCTGATAAGGCCAGAACAAGGCCAAAATGGTGCCATCCTAGTCTCCCTTAATTTTAAAAATTTCAGTAAAAAACTTGTGATACATACAGAATATAGTTGTCGGCTATCAATAAATTAACTGCCTTCAAATGGCCCTGGGTTTGGCCTAGAGGCAAAAAGCAGCTGTGACATTCCTTCAATACACCAGGGTGATCCGACATAAAAAACATATAGCCCCGCCCTGGTACACAACTGAAGGGATCAGGTCTGGTGGGTCAGCTGTTAATTCTGTGCCTTACAAGGCAGAAGCTGCCGGATCAAATCCCAGGAATAGTGTGGCTAGCTTATGAGGCCAGAACAAGGCCAAAATGGTGCCATCCTAGTCTCCCTTAATTTTAAAAAGTTCAGCAAAAAACATGTGATACATACAGAATATAGTTGTCTACGGTGAATAACTAAAATGCCTTCAAATGGCCCTGGGTTCGGCCTAGAGGCAAAAGGGAGCTGTGACGTTCTTTCAATATACCAGGGTGATCCGACATAAAAAACATATAGCCCCGCCCTAGTACACAGCCGAAGGGATCAGGTCTGGTGGCTCAGCTGTTAATTCTCTGCCGTACAAGGCAGAAGCTGCCGGATCAAATCCCAGGAACGGTGTGGCTGGTTGATGAAGCCAGAACAAGGCCGAAATGGTGCCAACCTAGTCTCCCTTAATTTTAAAAATTTCAGCAAAAAACATGTGATACATATAGAATATAGTTGTCGGCTGTCAATAAATTAGCTGCCTTCAAATGGTTCTGGGTTGAGCCTAGAGGCAAAAATCAGCTGTGACGTTCCTTTAATACACCAGGGTGATCCGACATAAAAAACATATAGCCCCGCCCTGGTACACAGCTGAAGGGATCAGGTCTGGTCGCTCAGCTGTTAATTCTCTGCCTTACAAGGCAAAAGCTGCTGGATCAAATCCCGGGATGGGTGTGGCTGGTTGATGAAGCCAGAACATGGCCGAAATGGAGCCATCCTAGTCTCCCTTAATTTTAAAAATTTCAGCAAAAAACATGATACATACAGAATATAGTTGTCGGCTATAAATAAATGAACTGCCATGAAATGGCCCTGGGTTGGGTCTAGAGGCCAAAAGCAGCTGTGACGTTCCTTCAATACACCAGGGTGATCCGACATAAAAAACATATAGCCCCGCCCTGGTACACAGCTGAAGGGATCAGGTCTGGTGGGTCAGCTGTTAATTCTCTGCCTTACAAGGCAGAAGCTGCCGGATAAAATCCCAGGAAGGGTGTGGCTGGCTAATGAGGCCAGAACAAGGCCGAAAAGGTGCCATCCTAGTCTCCCTTAATTTTAAAAATTTCAGCAAAAAACATATGATACATACAGAATATAGTTGTCGGCTATCAATAAATTAACTGCCTTGAAATGGCTCTGGGTTGGGCCTAGAGGCAAAAAGGAGCTGTGACATTCCTTCAATACACCAGGGTGATCCGACAATAAAAATAAATGAAGTTCGGGTTTGGCGTTCGGGTTCAGGAGGACGCTGGGAAGCCCCCCGGTAGTTTTAAAAGGTGACAGCCGGGCGGCGGCGTTTTTTTGCAGGGTTTTTTTCCGTTGCACGGAATAATGGATTTCATCTTACAAACTTTTCGTCTTACGAACCTCCCCCTGGAACCAATTAGGTTCGTAAGATGAGGTATGACTGTATAGTTGTGGGCTATGAATACATTTACTGTCTTGAAATGGCCCTCGGTTGGGCCTAGAGGCAAAAAAGGAGCTGTGACGTTCCTTCAATATACCAGGGTGATCCAACATAAAAAACATATAGCCCCGCCCTGGTACACAGCTGAAAGGATCAGGTCTGGTGGCTCAACTGTTAATTCACTCCCTTACAAGGCAGAAGCTGCCTGATCAAATCCCAGTAAGGGTGTGGCTAGCTGATGAGGCCAGAAGAAGACCAAAATGGTGCCATCCTACTCTCCTTTAAATTTAAAAATTTCAGCAAAATACGTGATACATAAAGAATATAGTTGTCGGCTATGAATAAATGAACTGTCTTGAAATGGCCTTGGGTTGGGCCTAGAGGGAAAAAAGGAGCTGTGACGTTCCTTCAATATACCAGGGTGATCCAACATAAAAAACATATAGCCCCGCCCTGGTACACAGCTGAAAGGATCAGGTCTGGTGGCTCAGCTGTTAATTCTCTGTCTTACAAGGCAGAAGCTGCCGGATCAAATCCCAGGAAGGGTGTGGCTAGCTGATGAGGCCAGAACAAGGCCGAAATGGTGCCATCCTAGTCTCCCTTAGTTTTAAAAATTTCAGCAAAAAACATGTGATACATACAGAATATAGTTGTGGTCTATGAATAAATTTACTGCCTTGAAATGGCCCTGGGTTGGGCCTAAAGGGAAAAAGGAGCTGTGACCATAGTTCCCTCTAAGCTGAGCAGTGAGCAATCGCTCACTTAAAAATCATCAGCAATTCAGAGTTTACCAAACCTGCCCAGAAGCCGAGAGGGAAAGAGTGAGAGGAAAGGAGAGAGAGAGGAAGAGAGGAAGAGAGAAACAGATAGAAAAAAGAGAGGAAGGAAAAGAGAAAGAAAAAGAATGGGAGTAAGGAAGAGAGAAAGAAAATCAAAATCTAGTTTGAAACTAGCTCAACTATTTAAGTGGCATTTTGATATTGATAGAGTTGCCCTATTATGAGCTCAATGTTATAGACACACAGTAGTACAGTATTTTATTTTGAAATTCTCTGATGCAAAACAGGGTGGGTTTTTTATTTGTTTGTTTGTTTGTGTGTTTACTTACTTACTTATTTATTTATTATTTCTGTGCCGCCCAGTCCCGAAGGGACTGCCGCTCAGACACTATACTTTTCTGCCCACCCCCCAAAAAAATTAGAGGGAACACTGTTCATGGCATTTAATTTATTGATAGCCGACAACTATATTTTGTATGTATCACATGTTTTTTGCTGAAATTTTTAAAATTAAGGGAGATTAGGATGGCACCTTTTCGGCCTTGTTCTGGCCTCATCAGCCAGCCACACCCTTCCTGGGATTTCATCCGGCAGCTTCTGCCTTGTAAGGCACAGAATTAACAGCTGACCCACCAGACCTGATCCTTTCAGCTGTGTACCAGGGCGGGACTATATGTTTTTTATGTCGGATCACCCTGGTGTATTGAAGGAACGTCACAGCTGCTTTTTGCCTCTAGACCCAACCGAGGGCCATTTCATGGCAGTTCATTTATTTATAGCTGACAACTATATTCTATATGTATCACATGTTTTTTGCTGAAATTTTTAAAATTAAGGGAGACCAGGTTGGCACCATTTCGGCCTTGTTCTGGCCTCATCAGCCAGCCACACCCTTCCTGGGATTTGATCCGGTAGCTTCTGCCTTGTAAGGCAGAGAATTAACAGCTGAGCCACCAGACCTGATCCCTTCAGCTGTGTACCAGGGTGGGGCTACATGTTTTTTATGTTGGATCATCCGGGTATATTGAAGGAACCTCACAGCCCCTTTTTGCCTCTAGGCCCAACCCAGGGCCGTTTCAAGGCAATTAATTTATTCATAGCCGACACCTATATTCTGTATGTATCACGTTTTTTGCTGAAATTTTAAAAGTTAATGGAGACTAGGATGGCACAATTTCGTCCTTGTTCTGGCCTCATCAGCTACCCACACCCTTCCTGGGATTTGATCCGGTAGCTTCTGCCTTGTAAGGCAGAGAATTAACTGCTGAGCCACCAGACCTGATCCCTTCAGCTGCGTACCAGGGTGGGCCTATATGTTTTTTATGTCGGATCACCCTGGTATATTGAAAGAACGTCACAGCTCCCTTTTGCCTCTAGGCCCAACCCAGGGCCATTTGAAGGCATTTTAGTTATTCACAGCCGACAACTATATTCTGTATGTATCACATGTTTTTTGCTGAAATTTTTAAAATTAAGGGAGACTAGGATGGCACCATTTTGGCCTTGTTCTGGCCTCATAAGCTAGCCACACTCTTCCTGGGATTTGATCCGGCAGCTTCTGCCTTGTAAGGCAGAGAATTACAGCTGAGCCACCAGACCTGATCCCTTCAGCTGTGTACCAGAGCGGGGCTATATGTTTTTTATGTCGGATCACCCTGGTGTATTGAAGGAACGTCACAGCTGTTTTTTGCCTCTAGGCCCAACCCAGGGCCATTTGAATGCAGTTAACTTATTGATAGCCGACAACTTTATTCTGTATGTATCACAAGTTTTTTACTGAATTTTTTAAAATTAAGGGAGACTAGGATGGCACCATTGCGGCCTCGTTCTGGCCTCATCAGCTAGCCACACCCTTACTGGGACTTGGGATTTGATCTGGCAGCCTTTGCCTTGTAAGGCAGAGAATTAACAGCTGAGCCACCAGACCCGATCCCTTCAGCTGTGTACTAGGGCGGGGCTATATGTTTTTTATGTCGGATCACCCTGGTATATTGAAAGAACGTAACAGCTGCTTTTTGCCTCTAGGCCCAACCCAGGGCCATTTCATGGCAGTTAATTTATTCATAGCCGACAACTATATTCTGTATGTATCATATGTTTTTTGCTGAAATTTTTAAAATTAAGGGAGCCTAGGATGACACCATTGCGGCCTCGTTCTGGCCTCATCAGCTAGCCACACCCTTACTGGGATTTGATCCGGCAGCTTCTGCCTTGTAAGGCAGAGAATTAACAGCTGAGCCACCAGACCTGATCCCTTCAGCTGTGTACCAGGGTGGGGCTATACATTTTTCATGTCGGATCACCCGGGTATAGTGAAGGAACCTCACAGTTCCTTTTTGCTTCTAGGCCCAACCCAGGGCCATTACAATGCAGTAGATTTATTCAAAGACCACAATTATATTCTGTATGTATCACATGTTTTTTGCTGAAATTTTTAAAATTAAGGGAGACTACGATGGCACCATTTTGGCCTTGTTCTGGCCTCATCAGCCTGCCACACCATTACTGGGATTTGATCCAGCAGCTTCTGTCTTGGAAGGCAGAGAATTAACAGCTGAGGCACCAGACCTGATCCCTTCAGCTGTGTACAAGGGGGGGGGCTCTATGTTTTTTAAGTTGGATCACCCTGGTATATTGAAGGAACGTCACTGCTCCCTTTTGCCTCTAGGCCCAACCCAGGGCTATTTGAAGGCATTTTAGTTACTCACAGCCGACAACTATATTCTGTATGTATCACATGTTTTTTGTTGAAGTTTTTAAAATTAAGGGAGACTAAGATGGCACCATTTTGGCCTTGTTCTGGCCTCATCAGCTAGCCACACCTTTAATGGGATTTGATCCGGCAGCTTCTGCCTTGTAAGGCAGAGAATTAACAGCTGAGCCACCAGACCTGATCCCTTCAGCTGTGTACCAGGGCGGGGCTATATGTTTTTTATGTCGGATCATCCTGGTGTATTGAAGGAACGTCACAGCTGCTTTTTGCCTCTAGGCCCAACCCAGGGCCATTTCATGGCAGTTAATTTATTCATAGCCGACAACTATATTCTGTATGTATCATATGTTTTTTGCTGAAATTTTTAAAATTAAGGGAGCCTAGGATGACACCATTGCGGCCTCGTTCTGGCCTCATCAGCTAGCCACACCCTTACTGGGATTTGATCCGGCAGCTTCTGCCTTGTAAGGCAGAGAATTAACAGCTGAGCCACCAGACCTGATCCCTTCAGTTGTGTACCAGGGTGGGGCTATACATTTTTCATGTCGGATCACCCGGGTATAGTGAAGGAACGTCACAGCTGCTTTTTGCCTCTAGGCCCAACCCAGGGCCTTTTCAAGGCAGTTAATTTATTGATAGCCGACAACTATATTCTGTATGTATCACAAGTTTTTTACTGAAATTTTTAAAATTAAGGGAGACTAGGATGGCACCATTTCGGCCTTCTTCTGGCCTCATCAGCTAGCCACACCCTTACTGGGATTTGATCCGGCAGCTTCTGCCTTGTAAGGCAGAGAATTAACAGCTGAGCCACCAGACTTGATCTCTTCAGCTGTATACCAGGGTGGGGCTATATGTTTTTTATGTCGGATAACCCGGGTATATTGAAGGAACCTCACAGCCCCTTTTTGCCTCTAGGCCCAACCCAGGGCCATTTCAAGACAGTTCATTTATTCATAGCGACAACTATATTCTGTATGAATCATGTTTTTTGCTAAAATTTTTAAAGTTAAGGGAGACTAGGATGGCATCATTTCGCCCTTGTTCTGGCCTCATCAGCTACCTGGCAGCTTCTGCCTTGTAAGGCAAAGAATTAACAGCTGAGCCACCAGACCTTATCCCTTCAGCTGTGTACCAGGGGGCGCTATATGTTTTCTATGTCGGATCACCCTGGTGTATTGAAGGAACGTCACAGCTCCTTTTTGCCTCAAGGCGCAACCCAGGGCCATTTCAATGCAGTTTATTTATAGCCGACAACTATATTCTATATGTATCACGTTTTATGATGAAACTTTTAAAATTAAGGGAGACTAGGATGGCACCATTTCGGCCTTGTTCTGGCCTCATTAGCCAGCCACACCCTTCCTGGGATTTGATCCGGCAGCTTCTGCCTTGTAAGGCAGAGAATTAACAGCTGAGCCACCAGACCTGATCCCTTCAGCTGTGTACCACGGCGGGGCTATATGTTTTTTATGTCGGATCATCCTGGTGTATTGAAGGAATGTCACAGCTGCTTTTTGCCTCTAGGCCCAACCCAGGGCCATTTCAAGGAAGTTAATTTATTGATAGCCGACAACTATATTCTGTATGTATTTCATGTTTTTTGCTGAAATTTTTAAAATTAAGGGAGACTAGGATTGCTCCATTTCGGCCTTGCTCTGGCTTCATCAGCCAACCACACCCTTCCTGGAATTTTATCCGGCAGCTTCTGCCTTGTAAGGCAAAGAATTAACAGCTGAGCCACCAGACCTGATCCCTTCAGCTGTGTACCAGGGCGGGGCTATATGTTTTTTATGTCGGATCTCCCTGGTGTATTGAAGGGACGGCACAGCTCCTTTTTTGCCTGTAGGCCCAACCGAGGGCCATTTCAAGGTAGTAAATTTATTCATAGCCCACAACTATACAATCATACCTCGTCTTACGAACCTAATTGGTTCCAGGGGGAGGTTCGTAAGATGAAAATTTCGTAAGATGAAACATTGTTTCCCATAGGAAACAATGTAAAATCCATTAATCTGTGCAACGAAAAAAAAACACGCAAAAAAACGCCACCGCCCGGCTGTCACCTTTTAAAACAACCGGGGGGCTTCCCAGCGTCCTCCTGAACCCAAACACCAAACCCAAACTTCCGGGTTCGGCGTTTGGGAGGCCGCCGAGAAGCCCCCCGGCTGTTTTAAATGGTGACAGCCAGGCGGCGGGGCTTCCCAGTGCTAAAAAGAAAAGTTGCCACCAGCGCTGCGACTGCTGGAGTCCTGAGGCTCCCGTTCTCTCCCTCTCCTCGCCCCTTCGCCTCCCAGTGTTCCTAGGAGAACTGCTGGGGATTGAGGCAAGACAGCCCTTCTGTACCTCACCAGCAATTCTCCTAGGAACACAGGGAGGCGAAGGGGAGAGGAGAGGGAGAGAACGGGAGCCTCAGGACTCCATCAGTTGCAGCGCTGGCTGGCAACTTTTCTTTTTAGCACTGGGAAGCCCTGAAGTCCGGCTGTCACCTTTTAAAACAGCCGGGGGGCTTCTCGGAGGCCTCCCGAACGCCGAACGCGGAAGTTCGGGTTTGGCGTTTGGGTTCAGGAGGCTGCTGGGAAGCCCCCTGGCTGTTTTAAAAGGTGAGAGCTAGGCTGCGGGGCTTCCCAGCAGCCTCCCGAACCCCAAACTTTTGCCGAACTTCCGGGTTTGGAAGGCTGCTGGGAAGCCCCGCAGCCCGGCTGTCACATTTTAAAACAGCTGAGGGGCTTCCCAGCAGCCTCCCGAATGCCGAACCCGGAAGTTTGGGTTTGGCGTTCATAAGACGAAAAAAAATTCGTAAGAAGAGGCAAAAATTTTCTGAACCCCAGGTTGGAATCTCAGGTTGTTTGTAAGACGAGGGGTTCGTATCTTGAGGTACCACTATATTCTGTATGTATCACATGTTTTTTGCTGAATTTTTTAAAATTAAGGGAGACTAAGATGGCACCATTGCGGCCTCGTTCTGGCCTCAACAGCTACCCACACCCTTACTGGGATTTGATCTGGCAACTTCTGCCTTGTAAGGCAAAGAATTAACAGCTGAGCCACCAGACCTGATCCCTTCAGCTGTGTACCAGGGCGGGGCTATATGTTTTTTTGTCGGATCACCCTGGTGTATTGAAGGAACGTCACAGCTGCTTTTTGCCTCTAGGCCCAACCCAGGGCCATTTCAAGGCAGTTAATTTATTCATAGCCGATAACAATATTCTGTATGTATCACGTTTTTTTATGAAGTTTTTAAAATTAAGGGAGACTAGGATGGCACCATTTTGGCCTTGTTCTGCCCTCATCAGCTAGCCACACCCTTCCTGGGATTTGATCAGGCAGCTTTTGCCTTGTAAGGGAGTGAATTAACAGCTGAGCGATGAGACCTGATCCCTTCAGCTGTGTACCAGGGAGGGGCTATATGTTTTTTATGTCAGATCACCCTGCTTTCCACTCGGAACTGTGAGTAAACAATAAAGTTAAGAAGAGAGATGGCGGAGAAAGTGGGGGAGGAGCTCACAGAGAGAATGGATTCTTTGGTAAAAGCTTTTGTTGTGGTCGGTCAGCAGTTAAAAGAAATGCAAGATGTGGTTACTAAGACTGCAACTGATTTACAAAAAGTGAAAACAGAACAAAAGGCCCAGGGTAACAGGGTTTCCAAACTGGAAGAAGAAAGAGAACAAGATCGTCAACGCATAAGTACGTTAGAAGACAGATTAAGAAGAGCAAATCTACGCCTGAGGGGCTTCAAAGCTGATTTTGCTGATAGCAGAAACATGATCCAAAATATTCAGCAATGGTTTAAGGAGAATAAAATTGAAGTGTTGGATCATGAAATAGAGAGCACACTGGGGTTTTGGAGCAAGAAAAGATCCAAACCAACGAGACATTGTCATCAAGTTCCTCTCAGAAAGAACGGCTGAAAAAGTTTATAAAGAATTAAGAAAACCTTACTTCTAAAGGAGCCCCGATTCGGGTGTTAAAAGATTTGTCAGTGTCAACCCTACAAGCAAGAAGTCAAATGCACCCGATAACGGAGGCCCTGTTCAAAGGAAATATTCCGCCATTATCGTCGTGTTTCATGAAGGGAGGATGTATCAAGCAAAGACATTCCAAGAAGGAAAAGAAATGCTGGCGAAACTCGGCTTGAATCCAGATTTACAGCAACAGACAGGAAGAACAACAGAGGTGCTGGAAGAAGGGGGGGCAGCAGGAGGAGGAGGGAGTAAAGATCTTATGGAACTTCTACAATCAACATTCCTCGGCAAACAAGCTCTTTTGGGGAAGGAAAAAGAAGCACCGGAACCCAAGATGGAAGCAAGAGTCACGAGGCAAAAAAAGAAATGAAATGTTTGTAAAAATCTCCGTCTTAACTGTTTTAATGGTTTTACATATTAAAGGGAAAAAGTTGAGGTCTTTTTCAATTTAATACCTGTTTTAACTTTAATCAAATTAAGGGAGACTTGGGGAGGGGAGTGTGGGGTTTTATTTCCAACTTTAAAAGGGTGTTTGGGGGGGGCACAAGCTTCGGTGGAACCATGCCCCTTATGGTGCCTAGCCAAAGCAGCGGATTTCTTTTCCGCTTTTCTCTCCTGGTGAGAGAAATTCGGGGTGAGGCACCTGGGTGGGGAGAATATTTAATAAAAATGAAAAAATTAACAGAACTCTGGGTTGCAAGAGGGAAAAAGGTTAAATGGAAATACTATGGGTGACTGAACAATTGTGGCATTGAATATAAATGGCTTAGCATCACCTGTGAAAAGGTATTGATTATTGAAATTAGCGAAAGAAAACTATGTGGATTTCTTATTTCTTACTGAAACTCATAAGGGAAGGAAAAAAACCGGATAAATTGATTGAGAGTAAAGAATGGAAATATATTTTTGAGAGTAGAGGAGAAAAAAACTGTAAAGGAGTGGCCATATTAATAAATCAAAGGAATGTTTTTCAGGTGATTCAAACAAAAGGGGATAAAGAAGGAAGATTATTATTTGTAAAAGGAAAAATGAATCAAAAGATAACATTAGCGGTAATATATGCTCCGAATGTAAATGCTAAACAATTTATTATGAATGCAAAACGTCAACTGGATTTATTTTCAGAGGGGATGGTGATATTTGCTTGGGATTTCAATGTAGAAATAACAGCTAATAACAAAGAAAAGAAGCAATTAAATTTGAATAAGTTAAATATGATAGATTTACACGCTGATAATTCTAATAGAGGAACATATTATTCAGCAAGACACAATAAGTTTAGTTGTATTTATTATATATTCATGAACAAAACAGGAAATATTCAAGTTAAAAAGGCAGAAATCAAAAGTAATTGGATATCTGATCATGCAGCTATAACGGCAGTTATAAAGATAGACCCTACTGGTAGACAAAGAATTTGGAGATACTGTATAATGCAATTGTCTCAGTAAGTGAAGAAAATAAGAAAAAAAATTCAGAAAGATATTCAGGAATTTTATGAAATAAATCAAAATGATGGAATGAGACAATCAGTTATCTGGGACATGAAGAAGGCAGTTATTAGGGGTAATCTAATTAGTATGGAGTCTTATATCAGAAAAAGTTGGGGGATGGAAAGGGAAAAAAGAATAAGGGAAATAGAATCAATAAGAGAAAATTTGAGAATAACCAGAAATAAAGAATGGAATGACTTGTTAAAACTTAAACAAAGACAATTAAAGAACATAGAGGAAGAAAATTGGAATAATATGAGAATAGCAGTGAAACAGAGAATTGAAATATGGGGGGGGGGGGGAAATCAGCATTACAAATGGCGAACTACCTTAAAGAAAGAAAAGAAAAAATAATAATAAATGGTTTGAAGGATAAGGATGGAGTAATGAAATATGGTAACAGAGAATTAGAAAATGTAATAAAAGAATTTTATGCAAAACTATATGACAAAGAACATGTTATGTTACAAGAAATAGAGGTTAAAGAAAGGCTGAATGAGGAAGAAAGACAAATGTTAAATGCAAATATAACAAGGGATGAAATAATTAAAGTGGTAAAAGGGTTAAAACCCGGTAAAGCACCAGACCCCGATGGATTTACAGGTGAATATTATAAAACGTATATAGAAATTCTATTACCGCATTTGGAGAAACTGTATAACAATATCCTCATAAAACTAGATGTTCCACAAACATGGAAGGTGTCTGAAATTGTAACAATTCCTAAACCAGGTCGAGACTTAAAAGAACCAGGTTCCTACTGCCCAATTAGTCTGCTAAATCAAGATTATAAACTTTTTATGAAAATTTTAGCAAATAGGTTGGAAAATATATTGCCAAGGATAATTGGGAGAGACCAGTACCGTTTTATAAAAGGAAGAAGAATATATGAGCCAATTAGAAATATAGTGAATGTGCTGCACCATGCTACCAAAACTAAAAGGAAAATGGGATTACTAAAGTTAGATGTTTATAAAGCTTTTGACAAAATAAATCATGAGTATTTGTTCCAATTATGCAATAGTTTGAATATGGGGAAAGGGTTTTGTCAAATAATAAAAGAAATATACAAGGATAATACAGCCTACGTCAGAGTGAATGGAAATAGAACGGAGAAGATAGAAATAAATAATGGGACTAAGCAGGGGTGTCCCCTATCCCCCGATGCTTTTTGCAATGGCAGTTGAAACGTTGGCTAATAAAATTAGAAAAGTTATACAATGGAAGGGATATCAAGTAGGAAATATGGAGTTAAAATTAAATTTATTTGCAGACGATGCCATAATAGTTACAGAAATACCAATAGATATGATTAAAAGAATGATTATAATACTTCAGGAGTTTAAAAACCAATCAGGGTTAAGAGTGAATATGGAAAAATCAGAAATCATTTGTTTAAATACAGGGCCTAAAGAACAAATTGAAATACGGAAGGTATCGGGTTTAAAATTGGGTAGCAAGAAAATGAAATATCTAGGAGTATGGTTATTAAAGAACCCGGAAAAAATGGTGGAATTTAATTATAATTTAATATGGAAAAAAATTCAGAAACAAATTAAGAACTGGAAAAATAAAAATTTGAGAAGATTGGCTAAAGTAAGAGCTTTAAAGATGATGATTATCCCAAAAATGTTATATATTTTACAGGTAATGCATGGAACCTTCCCAATAAGAAAGATAAGAGAATGGGACACCAAATTAAATGTGTGGATAGAAGGTAATAAAAGACCAAGAATTTTTAAAAAATGGCTGATAGCAACGGAGGACGAGGGAGGCTGGGGAAATCCAAGCTTGGAGTATTATAGGGACGCATATCATATTGATAGGCTAATGGAATTACAATTATTAGAGGAAAAACCATGGGTAGAATTAGAGAAAGAAATTAATGATATTAAGAATCAGGAATTATTATTTAGGAAATGGAATAAGGTAGAAATAAATAGACTATTAGACCATACTAAAGCGATAATAGAGAGTTGGATAAAATGGCAAGATAAATTGAAAATGACAAACTCTAAATTAGCAACGCTGCATGTGATAAATAAAAAGAAAGAAAATAACCTCACAAAGGTAATATGGGAACTAAGGAGGAATGGTATACAGATAATAGAACAGTTATGAAAGGGACGGAAGAATTAATAGAAATGAAATAGAGAGGTGCCTGGGACAACAAAACTGGTTACAAACCAACGCGATAAGCACATATTTAAGTAAAAGGGAAAACAAAGAAATATTCATGAGACAAGAAATAAATTTAGAAAAGATACTAAGGGATAAGTGTAAGAATATAAAAGCACAAACAGGTAACATATATAGAGAATTATTACAAGCGGAAGAACAAGTAGTAAAAGGACTGACGAGATATTGGCAGGATGAATTAGAAATTGATGAATGGGATATGGAAGGTATAATTGAAAATATTAAAAAAATTAAAAACACAAGAGAGATGAGAAGAAAAATATTACATAAATGGTATTATACACCAGTACAATTAGCACGTTTTCAAACAACGAAGAAAGGAAATCGTTGGCATGGGTGCAAGGAAAAAGGAGTATTTATGCATATGTTTTGGGAATGTAATAAAGTTCAAATATTTTGGAAACAAATACAAATGAAAGTGAATAAAATTACGAATGGTAATTGGAAAATAACTAAGAAAGCAGCATTATTGATAAAAAATAGTGAGGTAAAAGAATATGAAGAAATCAAAATTTGCAGCGATAGAAAGTGCCCAGGCAACTATAGTGCTTGGGTGGAAAGATGACAATAAATGGACGATAAAAAATTGGTGCAAATACATGGCGGATCACATTCACTATGAAATTATGGAAATTAGACTACATAATTATAATGAAGGAAAATTAGCAGCAACAAATGAGGCGGTGGGAGAAGGTTAAAAATTATATATTAACATCAGTAAGCGATGCAAATGTAAGAAATAAAATTCAATCACTCTATAAAGAATGAACAATGTAACCCAGAGACAAAGCAAATGAATACAAAGGATACAAAATTGATTCTTCCCTGGTGAAGGGATTTTTTTTCCCTGTACGGTGATGGCACACTTTATGCTTTTTGTTTTTTGTAAAATTCTGAAAAAATTAATAAAAAATTATATTAAAAAAATACTTATGTGTTTTGGATTTTTCCTCCCATAGATAGTAATGCCAGCCTGAGTGAAGGTCATGTCCTTCTAAACTTAATAACCTAGTATGAGTTAGAAGTATGCATTCTCTTATCCATGTTAGAGATGCCGCATTGTGGTAATCCTTCCATATTAGTAAAGCAAGGCCTCCTTCTTCTTTTCTGTCTTGCATGTACTTTAGACGGATTCTGGGGCACTTATTCTGCCAAATAAAACTACTAGTAATTCTATTCAATTTTATAAAAAAGTCTTGTTTCAGACAGATTGGAATTGTTTGAAATAAAAATAATGTTTTTGGTAATATATTGAGTTTAATAGCCGCTATTCTTCCTAATAATGAAAGTTGTAATTTCTTCCATTTCTCAAGATCTTTTTGTATTTTTTCAATTAATTTATCATAGTTATTTTCTTTTAGACTAGAAACTTTAGTTGTCATATTAATACCAAGATGTTTATTTTTTTTGGTTATTTGAATATCTAGTTTGGATACTAAGATAGCTTTTTGTGTGTCTTTCATATTTTTAATTAGAATTTGCGTTTTTGATTTATTAGTTTTTAGCCCTGCCACTGTGCCATATTCCTCTAAGATAGCCAATAGTTTTGGTCCTGATTCTAGCGGATCCTCTAAGATAAATACTAAGTCATCCGCGAATGCTTGTAATTTATGTTTCATTTTTACATTTTAAGCCTTTTATTTCTTCATTCTGTCTAATAATTCTAGTTAAGACTTCTAGTGTCAGAATGAAGAGTAGGGGAGAGAGTGGGCAACCTTGTCTTGTGCCTTTTTGTATAGGTATTTTTGTTGTTACATCTCCATTAAGAATAATATATGCAGTTTGGTGAGTATATATGGCTTTAATTGCATTCATAAATTTTTGGCCAAATTCCATATACTCTAGTTGTTTAAACATGAAGTTCCAAGACACGTTATCAAAGGTCTTCTGGCCATCTAAGAATATTAGTGCCACTTGTTTTTCGTTATGAAATTCATAATATTCGAGGGTATCCATTATCATTCTTATGTTATTCCTTAGTTGTCTCCCTGGGAGAAAACCATTTTGGTCAGGGTGTATAAATTGATTTAGGAAATCTTTGATTCTATTTGCTAATGTACTTCTAATATCTTTTGGTAGGTCTGGGTAGCCATCTTTATCATTAGATTTTTTTATTTGTAGCCAATACCTCTTCTGTTCTAATTAGGGTCTGGTCCTCTAGATGTTCTGTAGTTGGAAGAGGGTTTCTTATTTCAATTTGGTTTTTGGCTTCGGCTGCTTGTTCGTTAGTAAAAAAAATTTCAAAGAACTCTTCTGCCTTGTCAATCGAATCTATTTTTATTTTTTTATCCTGCCAAGTCACCAGCATTCCCTCTGGGACTAGCCATCTAAAGTTTATGTTATGCCTAGTCAATTTGGCAGATAGAAAGGTATATGGCTTACGTAGATCTCTAACATGTTTCGGGATTTGTTTTAATGGGGGGTCTTCCCGTGCTCTGTGGAGTATTTCATCCCTAAATGATTTTTTAACTAATTTAATATGAACTTCCTTGGGGAGATTGTGGCGCCTGGCATAGTTGGTATTTATTCTATATACTTCATCAAGTTCATTAAGCCAGTGTTTCCCAATCTTTTTTGAGCCGCGGCACATTATTTACATTTTCAAAATCCTGGGGAACATTGAGCCGGGGGGGGGGGGGAAGTTTGGACAAAAAAAATTCTCTTCCTCTCTCTCTCTCTCTCTCCATCCCTCTTTCTTTCTTTCTTCCTCTCTCCTTCTCTCTCCTCCTTCCCCCCTCTTGCTGTCTCTCTCTCTCTTTCTTTCTCTTTATCTCTGTGTCATTCTGTCTCTCTTGCTATCTCTTTCTTTCTCCCTTCCTTCCTCTCTCTTTTGCTCTCTTTCTCTCTCCCTCCTCCCCCCCTCTTGCTGTCTCTCTCTTTCTTTCTCTTTCTCTCTCTCTCTCATTCTATCTCTCTTGATATCTCTTTCTCTCTCTCTTCCTTCTTTCCTCTCTCCTTTGCTCTCTTTCTCTCTCCCTCCTTCCCCCCTCTTGCTGTCTTTCTTTCTCTCTCTCATTCTCTCTCTCTTGCTATCTCTCTCTTTCTCTCTCTTCCCTTTCTTTCTCTCTCTTGTTCTCTCTCTCCCTTTCTTCTCTGCGGAGGCCGGCAAAGCTTTTTCGTATTTTAAATGTTCCGGGTGGCTAGCAGGGGGATGGGGAGCGCGCCTGCACGCGGCCCCGACATTCCAAAGAAGCTTCACCGACCTCCGCTGTGAGAAGGTTTTTTTCCAAGTGCTCGCCGCTGTTGCAGCCACCACTGCGGGAGGAGCTGAAGAAAGGGGTGGATCGGGGGGCAGATCGGGGGGGCGGGCAGGTGTCAGCGGCGAGAAGCCAGGGGCGAGAGGGGGCCGGAGGCACTGAGGGGTGGGATGACCGTGGCGCTGGCCTCCGCACTTTTGTCGCTCCCCACCCCAAACTCCAATGCCCGGCTCCTTGCGTGGCCCTGGAAAAGGGTGCTACACTGCCGGCTACTACCTGGTGCCGCCAGCGAATCTCCAGCTGGGTGGGGTGCTGCCGGTGCCTCTGACCTGAAGCTCCTGCTCATAGCCGCCGCCCCGGCTACTGTCCGATGCTGCTGCTGCCAGAGCTTTCCTGCTGGGCCCCAAAGGCATGAAAAAGGAGGCGGGAAGAATGAAGCTCAGCTTCCGATCTTGGAAGCTGAGTTTCGCGGCACACCTGACCATGTCTCGCGGCACACTAGTGTGCCGCGGCACACTGGTTGAAAAAGACTGCATTAAGCATCATATCTTTTTCAGTACCCAGTGCCTTTGACAAAATATATGCCATAATATCTGGTAAATCCTCACTATTTTCCTCCCTTAAGTTTTGAAATCGGAGGAAGTGATTAGGTTTCCCACTCTCTAATTGATTACTGTATTTTCCAATTCCTTATTAGCTTGAACTAGTTTTTCAGCCAAATCCTCCATAAGTCTGTGACATGTCTAACCTGTCTTCCAAGTCTTGAATTTTTTGTTCATGTTTTAACATCTGTTGTTGGAAGACCTCATGCCTTTTATCCATATTTTGCATTCTTTCCTTTAATTCAGTAGTATCATTTCTCACTTCACCAATTTCTTTTTTATGTCTTCATGGTTTTTAACATTAATTCCTGCATCTGCATCAGCATTGTTTGTAAATCTTTGTAGGAATTGGACCTTTCTCTGGGTAACATATCCTCTAAAGATCTCTGAGTAGAGGGCTAGGTATAGCCGAAGTAGATTGATTAATCGGTCTCTTTCCCGTTCCCAGTCTAGTCAAATTGGAAAGGCTTGTCATTTTAACAATATTCCACCAGCTAGTCCACATATAAATCTTTTATAGTCCCTTCCACAGTTAAATAGAAGGGTACTCTTGAATTAAATATGGAGAGCTCATTTCCCCCTAAGAAGTGAAGGAGTTCTTATTGTTAAAGTTACCAATCTTCAAGTCTAGGTCTAGTATGAGAAAGAAAATTAGAAAGAGAGGAGAAAAAATTAGCTTATATCTGGCGGATTAGAAAGTTCCTTATGCACTATTTCTAAAACATCGTGAACTTGTCAATCAATAGGTATAATATTGCTTTCCTAATAGTCTCTAGGTAAATCTAAATATATATATTTTCAATTAATTATATTATATTATAAATAGCAATCAAGAATAGCTAGTAAGACAGAAGACAGAAGATATCACATTTCGTTGGATAAATATAAATTGGGTGGATATATCTCTTATCAGAGAGTAAATCTAATGTGGCAATAGTATGTATATATAGAGGGATTGATTCTTATAATAATATCGACACAATAAAAATTAGCTAATAATTAAGTTATTCAAAATTCATTCAGTTTTTAAATCATTCTAAGAATTCCGTATTATATTATATAAATATGTAATATGGTTAATATTATATATATTTTTTAAGATAGTAAATTAATCAGTTAGATAGACAGTTTAAATATAAGGGCTAATAAATATTTAATTACTTAACATATAGATCTATGACACTATTTAACTAATTCATATTTCTAATATCTAATAATTAATAAAGATAATATAATATAGTCTACTTATCTAATATAGTAAAATAATCTAATAATCTTATAATCTAGTATACAGTAGTACCTCTAGATACGAGTTGCTCCACATGCGGGTATTTCAAGATACGAGCCACGAGGGGAGAAACATTTCTGTTCCAGTCCCGAGCTCAAATTCGGGATATGAGCCAAGCGTCCACTAGGTGGCGCAAGAATCCTTGCTTTTGGTTATCTCGGAAGGGAAAAACAAAGTCTAAAGCTATTTGTTCCAGATATGAGTTGCTCGATATACAAGCTCCCTTCTGGAACGAATTATGCTCGTATCTAGGGGTACTACCTGTATTGTATAAATGTCAATCAATATCAATCAATAGAGGTACATAGATATATTTTTAGTGTATATAGCTAATTATGTTGTTAACAGAAGTATCTTTTAAATCAAGTAAGTATTAGAATAGGTTGGGCATATGTTTAGGCAAGTTAATTAAATCAGACCCGTCTTCAATCTCTTCGTGTCAGCAGCGTCGTTATATCTTCAAGCTCAGGCTAGGGTTCTAAGGGTGAAAAAGTTAGTAAGCCAGGACAGTCAGGTCTTTTGCCAAAATCCAAGTCTTTAAGTTCGCTTCGAGCAACGCTATGTATCTTCTTCTGGAGTTTTCCCGAATGTCTTTCCCCCCATATGTGGATGGTAAGCCTTCGGCCTCTACGCAGTTCTTTGGAAAGTTCCGGGATCTTGTAAGTCACTTTTTTTTTCTTCCTGTGGCTGCGGTTGTCTTAATAGCACAAATTTCTTAGGGTCCTGTCGAATTCCGATCTCTAAATCCAATCTCGATCCTTGTTGTTGACAAGCAAATTGAAGCGATTAAAGCAATGTTTAGTGTTTAAACTGCTATTCAATCCACTGTTTAACGTTGTGATGCAGCAAAAAGTGCAGGAAGACAGAAACAAGTAGATCATGATGGTTAAATTAGATCCGCTTTCGATGTTTTTCCGAGAGGGAAAAAGAGTGTTAATTGTAGCTTTTAATTGTCCTCGGGGAGCATCAGGTCTTTTTAGAGAGGGTTAAAAGTGTCACAGGTTTTTTAAAATGTTTATTTCGTCTTAAATTATAGCTCGCCGCAAATGGGGGGGGGGATAGATGGCGTCTCCTCCTCCTTTCCTTCTTTGATCTTTACAGTTCACAAATTAAATTATAAAGTAACGCAATTGTCAAGGGTAAATTCACTTCTTAATTTTCAATCTCAAGATCAAGATTCATTCGGTTCCAGTATATTTAGGACCAACTCCACCATCTCGGTCGCCCTTGCAGTCAAAGCTTTGTCCTTCTCCAGCTGGGAACGCTCTAGGCCGCCATGACGCTCCTAGTTTACAGGCACTCAGTCTTTCCAGGGATAATCCGCTTCGTCGATCAGGCTGCCGCCCCAAAAATCAGACTAACGGCACCCCCTTCCTTCAGACCTTTTATCGCAAGGTCTGTGGTCCTACGGGACCGATTGAATACCTATAAAACGGCGATGTTTGGCGCAGCTCGACTCCACACCGTCCGTTCGGCTCCTCAGTTGGCTCCGCCCCCCTATGTATCACGTTTTTTGATGAAATTTTTAAAATTAAGGGAGACTAGGATGGCGCCATTTTGGCCTCGTTCTGGCTTCATCAGCTAGCCACACCCTTACTGGGATTTGATCAGGCAGCTTCTGCCTTGTAGGGAGTGAATTAACAGCTGAACCACCAGACCTGATCCCTTCAACTGTGTACCAGGGAGGGGCTATATGTTTTTTTATGTCGATCACCCTGGTATATTGAAGGAACGTCACAGCTCCTTTTTGCCTCTAGGCCCAACCCAGGGCCATTTCAAGGCAGTTAATTTATTCATAGCCAACAAACTATGTTCTGTATGCATCACATATATACCTCATTATATACATACATAACATGAGTTTTACAGCTGTCGGGGGGGAGGTGGTAGTGGTGGTGGTGGTAGCAAACACTCTAACCACTCACTCAGGTGGTTGCACAGCCAAGTCCTGTGGGATCCATACCTGGTTCATTTTAAGAATGTAAGTATGTCCACGTTGTCTGTGGATAGGTGTATCCTTTTGCGGTGATGACCCCTCCTGTGGTGCTGAACACCACGCTCGGACAGGTACACTTTGCGCAGGGCAGGCCAGCACTTCCAGGGCATAAAGGTAAGCTCTGGCCACGTGTCCAATTTACCTACCCCAAAATTGAAGGGGGTGGGGGCATCGCTAAGTACCATCAGACGCGTGGACAGGTAGTCGTCCACCATGCGTGTCACGTTCTGCCTTCTGGTTTGGGCCATCACATCTGATGGTGGTGGATGTGTGGGGCGATGGAATAGGTTTCCCCCACATTGTGGCCATATTCACCCTCACCTGTGAGGTGCTCCCAGAGCTCTTGCTGCATGTGTGACTGTGTCCTCCTCCTACTCTGCGTGCCACCACTGAGCACTCCAATTGCTGTGAGAACTCTGCCACTAGTGCATCCATGAGCGCACGCTATCTATCTATCTATCTATCTATCTATCTATCTATCTATCTATCTATCTATCTATCTATCTATCTATCTATCTATTGTTAGAGTTGAAAGGGACCTTGCAGGTCAAGTCCAACCCCCTGCCTAGGCAGGAAATCCTACAGCACCCCAGCCAAATGACAGTCCAATCTCCTCTTGAAAGTGTCCAGAGTTGGGGAGTTCACAACCTCTGCTGGCAGGCCATTCCACTGGTTGATCACTCTGACTGTCAGGAAGTTCTTCCTTATTTCCAGGTTGAATCTCTCATTGGTCAGCTTCCAACCATTGTTCCTCGTCTAGCCCACTGATGCCCTGCAGAATAGTGTGGCCCCCTCCTCTCTGTGGCAACCCCTCCAGTACCTGTACACTGTTATCATGTCCCCCCTGGCCCTCCTTTTCTCAAGGCTATCCATACCCAGTTTGAGCAATCTCTCTTCAGAAGTCTTGGTTTCTAGTCCCCTAATCATTTTGGTTGCTCTTTTTTGCACCTTCTCCAGAGTTTCAATGTCCCTTTTGAAGTATGGTGACCAGAACTGAATGTAGTACTCCAGGTGAGGTCTGACCAGGCCGTAATAGAGTGGCATTAATACCTCCCTGGTCTTGGATTGTATCCCCCTTTAGATGCAGCTTAAAATTGTGTTGGCCTATTTAACTGCTGCTGCACATTGCTGGCTCATGTTTAGTTGATATCCACCAAGACTCCGAGATCTCTTTTATAGTCGCTACTGCTAAGTGGGGTTTCTCCCAGACTGTATGTGTGTCTAGGGTTTTTTTACCTGCGTGTAGGACCTTGCTCCTTTCAACATTGAAAACCATTTTGTTGGTTTGGGCCCACAATATTAATCTGCCAGTTCTTTTAGGACTGTAGGGTGAAGGCCATCTGGTCCTGGTGATTTGTACTCATTGAGTTCCCACAGATAGTCCCTTATTGTGTTTCTGTCTGTTTTGAGTTCAATTCCGGGGCTGTTTATTGTAGTTGAGTTGCAGATTGGTTGGTTGGTGGTTCCTTTTTGTGTGAAGACAGATGCAAAGTAGGCATTGAGCAGCTGTGCTTTATCTATGTTGTCTGTGATTTCCCTCATCTAGGTCATTACCCGTCTTCGTTTTTAGTTTAGTGACTGTTTCCCTTGATTTTCTTCTTGTTTATGTGATGGAAGAAGCTTTTTTTATTGTCATTGACTTTAATTACAAGGTATTGTTTGTGTTGGGCCTTTGCTATTCTTATGTTTTGTTTGCAGGTTCTGGCTGTTTACTGAAATTCTGCCTTGGTTATGTGTCCTTGTTTCCATTTTTTGTATTTGGCTTTTTTTTCTTTTATGTTATCTGCAAGGTCTTTGTTTAGCCATGCTGGTTTTGTTTTAGTTTTCCCATTTTTCTTTTTCCTGGGAATTGTATTGTTTTGGCCATCTATGATTGGCCTTTTAGGGTCTCCCAGACGTTTCTTCCAGGGGATTTTTTCCAGGTTCGCTCTGAGCCTGTTGAAGTCCGCTTTTCTGAAGTCTGGGACCATAGAAGTATTGGGTACAGAAGTTAGTGATTGCATTATGTTGAATTTTAGAATGACATGGTCACTCTCACCCAACGTCCCTTCTACTTCTATTCCCTCTATTGTTTCTTCCGTTTGTTAGTACAGTGATCCCTCGGTTAGCGCGGGGGTTACGTTCCAAGACCTCCCGCGCTAACCGATTTCCGCGTTATACTGGATGCGGAAGTAAAAACACCATCTGCGCATGTGCGCCCTGGCCGCACATGCGCAGAAGGTGGAGCGACGCAAGTTCGGAGGCTGGCAATGCAATGGTGATTTTTCCGGGCTCCTTGCCGCTACCCCCCCGCCCGCCCCGATTCGCCCCGCTCACCGGCTTTCTTGGGGCAGCGCTGGCGGCAATGGCAACCCTCCCTCCTTCCCTTCTCTCCTTCCTCTCACCGGCTTTCTTGGGGCAGCGCTGGCGGCAATGGCAACCCTCCCTCCTTCCCTTCTCTCCTCCCTCCTTCCTTCCCTCCCTCCTTCCTCCTTCCCTTCTCTCCCTCCCTCCTTCCTTCCCTCCTTCTCTTCTCTCCCTCCTTCCCTTCTCTCCCTCCCTCCCTCCCTCCTTCCTTCCCTCCTTCTCTTCTCTCCCTCCTCCCTTCTCTCCCTCCCTCCTTCCTTCCCTCCTTCCCTTCTCTCCCTCCCTCCCTCCCTCCCTTCTCTCCCTCCCTCCTTCCTTCCCTCCTTCCTTCCCTCCTTCCCTTCTCTCCCTCCCTCCCTCCTTCCCTTCTCTCCCTCCCTCCTTCCCTCCCTTCTCTCCCTCCTTTCTCAAAAAGCACTTAAACTGTAACTGTACTGTACTGTACTGTACTGTGTAATGACAGAATAAAACCCCCCAGCCCTCACCTGTGTTTGAATTTCATTCATTCACTCAGTCATCTCATTCATTCATTCTTCTGTACAGACTGTGTGCCACTCAGTCCCAACACTTTTAACCCATAAATTACCATTCCCATCCCCTTAATTACCATTACTGTACACATTGAATAAGACTCTTAAGTTATGAACAATAACATATTTATTTACATTTTTTGGGGTGGGTGGGGGTTAGCATAACTGGGATAACTAGGGATCTTCTTCTATCACCATTTCTACAATGGACGCTGCAGGTGATGGTGTGACAGACCTCTTGGTTTTTGTGACAAACATGGTCATGGGCAGTTGTTGGCGCCGTTTCTTTTTCTGGGCTAACATGGATCTGTATGGTGCAAAGATGTTGTCAAGGAGGCGTTAAACTGTATAGAGCGAGTCATGTTGGGATCCCAAAGTTCCACCATGCGTTGTACATTTGAAGTAGCTCTGTTCAGTTCTGCAAGCCGCTCAAGCGTTAGGCCAACATCTTCTTCTTCCTCAGCTTGTTCAGCTTCCGCTTCCTCCTCTTCTTCACTCGCTGACCTGGTCAGCTCCTCCAGATCTTTGTCTGTCAGCGGTAGGCCATGCTCATCAAGCAAACTATTGACTTCCTCTGGTGTCATGTCAACGAAGCCTTCTCCACCCAGTGCCTGTGCCAGCTTCACAGAGGTCTGGACTGCAGCATCTTGGATTTCTTCGGGAGCAAATCCCTTGTAATCATGCACCACTTCTGGCCACAATTTCCTCCAGCAGGCATTCATTGTCTGTGTCTTCATATCCATCAAGGCATTCTGAATGTTCTTCAGACAAGATGCAATTGTGTACTGACGCCAGTAGGCCTTCAATGTGAAGTTGTCATCAGCATCCATTGCTTCCACGATGCTTCCAAGAGAATTGCGCGTGTACAGTGCCTTAAATGCACGGATAATACCTTGATCCATCGGCTGGATAAGCGATGTGGTGTTTGGTGGCAAGAATTCAACTTGCACCCCATCATGTTCATGGTCCAGGTGATCATGGCCGCCAGCATTGTCCATTAGGAGAAGCACTTTGAAATCGATTCCTTTGCGAGCCAAATACACCTCCACCTGTGGGATGAAGCAGTGATGAAACCAGTCCCGCGTGAGGGGTTTTGTAATCCATGCTTTAGGATTATGCATCCAGTACACTGGCAATGCATTCTTATTTCTGTTCTTGAGGGCTCTTGGATTTTGTGACTTATAAATTAGCCCTGGCTTCAGCAAAAAGCCTGCTGCATTCCCACACATGATCAAAGTCACTCGATCTTTCATGGCCTTAAAGCCAGGGGCTTTGGCTTCATCTTGCATCAAGAAAGTCCTTGAAGGCATCCTCTTCCAGAACAGGCCTGTTTCGTCCATGTTGAACACCTGTTCTGGAAGGTAGCCCCCTTCTGCAATTAGGTCTTTAAACGTGCGCTGGACAAAGTTTTCTGCTGCACCTGTATCTGCTGAGGCAGCTTCTCCGTGCAATGACACACTCTTCAGGCCATAGCGCCGTTGAAATTTCTCAAACCACCCTTTGCTTGCTGTGAATGTGGCTGGGGCTGAGGCTGCAGAATGACAGGAAAGGGAGAGAGAAGTGACTTGAATGAAAGCATAAAGAATAAATGCCCACCTCCTTCCCTCTTTCCTTTCTTCCCTCCCTCCCTCCCTCCTTCCTTCCCTCCTTCCTTCCCTCCCTCCTTCCCTCCCTCCCTCCCTCCTTCCCTCCTTCCCTTCTCTCCCTCCCTCCTTCCCTTCTCTCCCTCCTTCCCTCCTTCCTTCCTTCCCTCCTTCCCTTCTCTCCCTCCCTCCCTCCTTCCCTCCTTCCTTCCCTTCCTTCCTTCCCTCCTTCCCTTCCCTCCTTCCCTTCTCTCCCTCCCTCCCTCCCTCCCTCCTTCCCTCCTTCCTTCCCTTCCTTCCTTCCTTCCCTCCCTCCTTCCCTCCCTCCCTCCTTCCCTGCTCCTTCCTTAAAAAACACTTAAATACAGTATCTAATGACAGAATAAAAAACCCCAGCCCTTACCTGCGTTTCCCTCATCTGCATCGCCTTCTTCTGTGTCTTCAAGACGGTTGTACAATTGTTGTGCCTTGGTCCTTATAGTGTTGGTATCCAAAGCAATGCTCTTTTTGCGGCAGTCTTGTACCCACAGGGACAAAGCAGCTTCCATCTTCATAAGCCGTTTGTTTCTAGGCGTCACCATTCTTTTTGCAGCCTTGTTGAATGCCATCAGAGAACTTTGCCTTATCTTTTTCTCGTCGTCCCGAATGGTTCGCACACTCGATTCGTTGATCCCATACTGCCGACCAACATCTGCATAAGAGCGTCCCTCTTTCAGCATGTCCAAAATGTCAATTTTCTCTTTAATTGTGAGTATCCTCCTGGTCTTTTTAGCATCGCCGCCTGCACTCCGTGCACAACGTTTAGGAGGCATCTTCCAACAAGTCTGAACAAGTTCTAACAGTTCAGTTGCAAAGCTTTTTTTTGCGTTTGCAACGATTGGGTCGAGATTTTGGCCAATCAGCAATCAGTATGACGTCATCGGGCGGGAAAAACCGTGGTGTAGGAAAAAAAACGCGGACTTATTTTTTAATTAATATTTTTTGAAAAACCGCGTTGCAGCGTTTCGCGCTAATCGAGAACGCGTAAATCGAGGGACCACTGTATTAGGTCTATTGTAGCACTCCCCCTGTTTCCAGTTTCCACTTTCTGGGTTAGAAAGTTATCAGCAAAGCTGGAGAGAAATCTGTCAGACTTTCCACTTGGTGCACCGGGGTGATTGATTATTAAATATGGATTGACTATGGAATGATGGTAAAAGATATATTTAGGTGTTCTTTAATATAATGTATTAATACATAAAATTGGATTAGAATTTTAGAATTATATAGTCAAAATTAATGGAAGATACATATGATAAATAAGGGGTTATGATATGTACTGTATGATTTTATGACTTTGCATTATGAATTTAAAATATACTTGGAAATGTAGAAGATTGATTAAAGTTAATAATAGTAAATGCTAAGTGCCTGAAAATTAATTGAGCTTGGAAATATTGAATGAAATTATAGAAAAGTAAATATGAAAATATATTAATTGATGCATTGGTGTTCAGATAGATTTTCATAGTATTATTAGATTACTATAATACTATGATAAATATTTAAGAAATGAAGATTTTAAAGCATGGATTTATTAATAGTTGTGTTTTTGATTTTGCTGGGTTTTTTTTAGTTTTAATAGTAATAGATTTTGGTTTTGTTTTATTAGTAATTTCCCCCCTATTAATTAGGAAAAGGTTGTATAAGGATTTTTAGTTTCTTTTAAGAAGAATGTCTAAGAAGGAGGAGTAGACACGACAGCCTATCTGGATTTGTAAGAGGATAATGATATTAATTGAAATATAAATTAACAGAATAACATAGTGCGAAGGGACCTCCAGTCAGCGAAGCAGTGGAAGTGATGTGCTGGTGCCTGGAGGCTGTTGGGGCCTGGATGGGTGTCAACAAACTCAAACTCAACCCAGACAAGACGGAGTGGCTGTGGGTCTTGCCTCCCAAGGACAATTCCATCTGTCCGTCCATCACCCTGGGGGGAGAATCATTGACCCCCTCAGAGAGGGTTCGCAACTTGGGCGTCCTCCTCGATCCACAGCTCACATTAGAGAAACACCTTTCAGCTGTGGCGAGGGGGGCGTTCGCCCAGGTTCGCCTGGTGCATCAGTTGCGACCCTATCTGGACCGGGAGTCACTTCTCACAGTCACTCATGCCCTCATCACCTCGAGGCTCGACTACTGTAACGCTCTCTACATGGAGCTACCTTTGAAAAGTGTTCGGAAACTTCAGATCGTGCAGAATGCAGCTGCGAGAGCAATCATGGGCTTCCCTAAATATGCCCATGTCACACCAACACTCCGCAGTCTGCATTGGTTGCCGATCAGTTTCCGGTCACAATTCAAAGTGTTGGTTATGACCTATAAAGCCCTTCATGGCACTGGACCAGATTACCTCAGGGACCGCCTTCTGCCGCACGAATCCCAGCGGCCAGTTAGGTCCCACAGAGTGGGTCTTCTCTGGGTCCCGTCAACTAAACAATGCCACTTGGCGGGACCCAGGGAAAGAGCCTTCTCTGTGGCGGCCCTGGCCCTCTGGAACCAACTCCCCCCAGAGATTAGAATTGCCCCCACCCTCCTTGCCTTTCGTAAGCTACTTAAAACTCACCTCTGCCACCAGGCATGGGGGAATTAAGACTTTTCTCCCCCTTGGCCGTTACAACTGTATACATGGTATGTTTGTATGTATGTTTGGTTTTTATATATTAATGGGTTTTAATTTGCTTTTAGTATTGGATTTTATTGTACATTGTTCATGATTGTTGTTAGCCGCCCCAAGTTTTCGGAGAGGGGCGGCATATAAATCAAATAAAACTTGAAACTTGAAACTTATTCTGCCTCAGCACCGAGCCCCTAATAATTATGCAACAAGTTGTCTTGGGTGACATCTGTGCTCAGGCATGAAAATGTGCCGCTCAGATATTATACTTTTACGCCCACACTGAAAAAAAATAGAGGGAACATTGCTCCCCACTCCTAAAGACCATTTAGCTCTCACAGCCTTGGCTTCAACCAAAGACTTGCAGCCCCCACTCCAACTTTTTTCAGGTCCATCTGGATTGAGGGGGAATGGATCCTGCTGCTTATTCCTCTTGGTCACTGCCTTGGATGGACATATTTGCTTAGTCCCCTCAGTAGAAGTTTTGTCCAGCTTGACTACTAAAGCAAAACTTGCTTAATGCCAGGCATGCTTCCATTCAAAGTCCAGGAAAGAAAGACCCCAAGTCCATTTGATAGACATGAGTACTTTTACTAGACAAGAAGTGATAGCAACAGAAGGAAAGCAAGTTCTAAGGCAAAAGGCATGCAAAATGCATATACAAAACCCCCCCAAACCCTCCCAAGTGACCCCCCCCCCCAGGACTAACCATTCAATTCCCATGTCCCAAGATGTCAGGTGGGCTGCAAAGATAGAATGTTTCCTGAACACTAAGGAACTGTGGGATATGGTTACAAATCTACCACAAGCTTTTGCAGATGGAGAACAGAAGCAGCATGATAAAGCAATGGCTTATATCATCTTAAGTTTAGAAGAAGAACAGTTTATCAATGTAGTTGATTTAAATACTGCAAAGGAGGTCTGGCTGATGTTAATGATTGTGCATGTGAGTTTGTCTGTATGCAATATTATGCAGTTATCAAGGAAATTAAACAGAGCCTGTTTGCAATCAGGTGAATCTGTGGAAAGACATTTATTGCAAATGCAAACTGAGTTTGTGGAATCGGAACAGCAAACAATGAATATTCCTGAGTCCCAAAAGATGTTGTTGGTGTTAAACAGTCTTAACGTGGGACATTGTTTCTTCAGTATCTGAATGCAAACCAGAGCAGGACTTGTGTTTGGAAGTTTTCAAGGCTTGTTTGATATCTGAGGAGAACAGGGGCCATTTTAGAAAGAGCCACGAAGAAGAAAAATTCCTGAACTGGGGGCCCAAGGAGCAGAGAGAGAACAGCAGAAAATTCCAGACTGGCTATCTGTAGAGACTCTAGCAACAGACGAGGTGTCTGCAAAGAAAAAGCAGCAGAAGAGATCAGATTATAGCCCAGGAAAGAAAGAAAAATTTATTTGCAAGATAGACAAATTCTGTTGAGTTAGCTATTTCAATAGCAGAGAAAATTGGTTTATAGGCAGTGGGGCAAATCAAACCATTGTTAACAATTCTAAATTGTTTTACAGAATAGATCCAGCTGCTCGAGATGCAGAAGCCTTGGCAAATGGCCAGAAGTCAGTGTGCAAATTCCATATCTGAAAATTATGTTTAATGATGTATTATGAGTCCCTGAAATGCAGCATAATTATTCAGTGTTTCTAGTTAGTTCAAGTTCTTCTTGCTCTTACCAAGAGCAGCTGTAGGCCACTCTTATCATTGCATGATTCACCTTGTACTTGCTTACAAAGATTTAAAGCCACTAAACCAACAATTCAATCAGTGAGGACTTGGACTGAAAAAGCAAAGTTAAAGTTACAGGCTTACTTTGACTGCACAGACTGGAATATTTTTAAAGACACCTCTATAGACCTGGATTAACTCACAGATACTGTAACATCATATGTCAGCTTTTGTGAAAACCTATGTGTACCAACCAGGAACGTGCAAATATACAGTAACAATAAACCTTGGTTCACGGCTAAACTTAAGCAGTTATGTCAATCCAAAGGGAAAGCCTACAGAAAAGGTGATAGAATGCTGTACAATCAGACCAGAAATGTATTAACAAGGGAGATCAGAGCAGCAAAAAGAAACTACAGTGAAAAGCTAAAGAATCAATTCTCAACAAATGAACCATCAAACATGTGGAAAACTCTCAAAAACATCACCAGTTACAGCAAACGACCTTCCCAAGCTGAAAGAAATCAGCAACTGGGAGATGATCTGAATGTGTTTTACTGCAGGTTTGAAAAGAAACTACAGCCACCTATTTCCACAACCACCATCCCAGACACACTAACAACAGCCAAATCTTCTACAACTGAACCCATCCCATTGGTTTTACAACCCCTAGTGATCACAGAAAAGGAAGCGCAAGATCTATTTCACAGACAGAAGCCTGAAAAAGCACCAAGCCCAGACAAGATAACTCCTTCTTGCTTAAATGTCTGTGCTGACCAATTGGCCTCCATCTTCACCCAAATCTTCAATAAATCACTAGAGATGTGCTATGTTCCTTCTTGCTACAAATGCTCTACTATCATCCCAGTGTCGAAGAAGCCCTCCATCAAGGAACTGAATGACTACAGGCCAGTTGCTATAACATCTGTAGTTATGAAAACCTTTGAAAGGCTAGTGATGTTGATCAGCAAAGCTACTTGGCCCATAACCTATTGGGCAGAGTGAGAGTTTTGCGCGTATGGAAGTTAACTCACCAACTAGCCACAGTTAAGCACTACAGTGATCCCCCGGTTATTGCGTCCCCGACCATTGCGAACACGGTAATTTGCGATTTTTGAACCCGGAAGTCAGAACACCATCTGCGCATGCGTGCCCTTTTTTTCCCTATGGGCACGCATGCGTAGATGGCGCCGGGCAGATCAGCTGCTGGGCAGCTTCCCTAGGTCTTCCCCCTCTTGGCCGGCATCAGCGAGGAGTTTCCCCACCACCGCCCACGCAAACTCCTCGCTTCTGCCGCTTCGCTCGGGCCGCTTCCCAGCTGAGTACTCAGCTGGGAAGCGGCCCGAGGGAACGGCTTGTCCGCAGCCTGCCTGCCCGCACGCCCGCGGCTCGCGCGCCCTTCTCCCCGCCCACGCCGTTCGCTCGGGCCACTTCCCAGCTGAGTACTCAGCTGGGAAGCGGCCCGAGCGAACGGCTTGTCCGCAGCCTGCCTGCCTGCGCGCCCGCGGCTTGCGCGCCCTTCTCCCCCCCCACGCCGTTCGCTCGGGCCGCTTCCCAACTGAGCCCTCAAGCCAAGCGCAGAAGTTCGCCTTTGGCGCTTGGCTTGAGGGCTCAGTTGGGAAGGCGCGCGGGTGTTTTAAAACGTCCCCGCCGACATGGGGGGCTCGCTAGCACACCCCCAAACCCGGGTTGGGGGTTCGGGGGGGTGCTAGCGAGCCCCCCATGTCGGCGGGGACGTTTTAAAACACCCGCGCGTCTTCCCAACTGAGCCCTCAAGCCAAGCGCAGAAGTTCGCCTTTGGCGCTTGGCTTGAGGGCTCAGTTGGGAAGGCGCGCGGGTGTTTTAAAACATCCCCGCCGACATGGGGGGCTCGCTAGCACACCCCCAAACCCGGGTTGGGGGTTCGGGGGGGTGCTAGCGAGCCCCCCATGTCGGCGGGGACGTTTTAAAACACCTGCGCGGCTTTCCAATGAGTCCCGAAGACAAACGCGGAAGTTTGACGTTTGTCTTCGGGACTCATTGGAAAGCCGCGCGGGTGTTTTAAAACGTCGCGCCGACATGGGGGGCTCGCTAGCACCCCCCCGAACCCCCAACCCGGGTTAGGGGGGTGCTAGCGAGCCCCCCATGTCGGCGGCGACGTTTTAAAACACCCGCGCCGCCCCCAATCTTCGGCTCCTCGCTAGCGCTGCGGAAGTAAAAACACCATCTGCACATGCGCAGATGGTGTTTTTACTTCCGCAGCGCTACTTTGCGAAAACCCGCTCGTTGCGGGGGGTCCTGGAACGGAACCCTCGCAACGAGCGGGGGATCACTGTATACCTAATTGAAGTCTTCAATGAAAAACAGCAGCAGGCTTTCTTGTAAAAATATATTTTTACTCCTCTTTTATCAAACTGCTTCTCTAAATAAACTTCAATACTTTCTTATAACTCTTATAATACTCTACCTCTGCAACCACTAAGCACTAACCACTAAACTACAAACCACTCTATAACAAACCACTCTGTATCAAACCATTCTCTGTATCAAACCACCTCTGTAACAATACCACTCAATACAAACCATTTTCTTGCATTCTTGCATCAAAGACTTACCTTCAGAACTAAACTTATTCTGACAAATGTTCCACTTGAAAACCATCATGGATTCACTGTTAGTCCCCCTGCAATTTACATACCAAGCAAATAGACAGATGATGCTGTTAATATGACTCTGCACTACATCCTACAACATCTTGACTCTTCAAAGACTTACCCTAGGGTCCTTTTTGTAGACTTTAGTCCAGCATTCAACACCATCATACTGGACATTCTTTTAACAAAACTAAATCAGCTAGCAGTACCTAAACACATTTGCAAGTGGATCACAAGCTTCCTAACAGACAGGAAGCAGAAGGTGCAGATAGGAAAAATCACATAAGATGCATGAACAATTAGCACAGAGCCCCCCAAGGCTGTGTACTCTCACCGCTTCTCTCTATACACCAATGACTGCATCTCAAACGATCCATCTGTTTAAATACTGAAGTTTGCAGATGGTACAACAGTGATTGGCTTCATTTGAGATAATGATGAAACTGAGGTTGAACAACTAGCCTTGTGGTGCGGCTGGAACAATCTAGAACTGAACACACTCAAAACCGTAGAAATGGTGGTAGACTTTAGGAAAAACCCTCCCATCCTACCATCTCTCACAATAGTAGACAACAAAGTATCAACAGTAGAAATCTTCAAATTTCTAGGTTCTATCATATCTCAAGACCTAAAATGGTCACATAACATCAAAAACATCAACAAAAAACCACAACAAAGAATGTTCTTTCTATGCCAACTCAAGAAGCTCAAACTGTCCAAGGGGCTACTGATACAGTTCTACAGAGGAATAATTGAGTCTGTCTTCTGCACCTCTGTAACTGTCTGATTTGTTTCTGCAATCCAACAAGACCAATACAGACTTCAGCGGATAATAGGCATTGATTGCTTACCTGAACACCTCTTCTCAGGTACAGCAGTCACGTGGGTTGCTTGCTGTCCGTCGAGGACTGAGCCTAGTCTTTAAAAAGCCTGCTGGATCCGCCTCTTCCACAGAATTTGTGAATCCGTAAACTTAGGCTCAATTGTGGTGGCTCAATAGTGTTCAACTCTCATGATAGGAAGGAAACAGGTGAAAGGAATAACCATAGTTAGAAAAGAAATACAGGAAGGGAAGTGACTGCTGTATCCGCCCATTGTATGAGAAGAGGTGTTCAGGTAAGCAATCAATGCCTATTCTCCGTACTGAGAGAGTGGGTCCAGCAGTCACATGGGACATACCCAATAGATGAGTCCCTAGGGAGGGATTACTTCGCTATCGTGAGAGATAACGGATTGGAGGACTCTTCTGCCGAAGGCAGCATCTGCTGAAGCGTAAGAGTCAATTTTGTAATGCCTTATGAAAGAGTTTGTAGAGGCCCAAGGGGCTGCTTTGCAGACTCCTTCCAATGGAGCTTGAGTTGTCCATGTGGCAGATGTGGCTGCACTTCTTGTGGAATGTGCTGTGATACTTCTAGGTATGGTGAGGGAAGCTGACTCATAAGCCTTTGAGATAGTACCTCGGATCTAACGGCCTATTACGGTTGAGGATACCTTGGATCCCATGGATCTGGGATGGTAGGCCACGAATAGAGCTTCAGACCTCTGAATGGGTCTTGTCTGTTGGATGTAGATTCTCAGCACTCTGGTGAGATCTAGGGTGTGCCACCTGACCGCAAGATGATGGTTCTGGTTGGAACAAAATGAAGACAACACAATGTCCTGGGATCTGTGGAACATGGAACTGACCTTGGGTAGAAAGGTGGGGTCCAAACGCAGAACTACTTTGTCCGCATGGAACTGGCATAGATCCTGCCTAATTGAAAGGGCTGCCAATTCTAAGATGCGTCGGGCAGATGTTATCGCCACCAGAAATGCTACCTTGTAAGATAGGTACCTGAAGGACGCTGACCTTAGGGGCTAGTATGGTGCCTGAGTAAGGGAATGGAGAACCCACGCTAAGTCCCAGGACAGGTATCTGTGCATCCTGGAAGGTCTGAGGTTCAAAATACCTCTAAGAAAATCTTGAATTTCCGGAAAGGAGCAGAGCGGTTGTCTGTGAGGCCCTGCTAAGAACGAAGATAGGGCTGCCAGATGGCGACAGATGGTGCTGGGTGAAAGACCTTGCTGGAACCCTTTCATGAGGAAAGTGACTATCCTGTGGATGGGAATACATAGGAGGGATAGATCCTCCTGTGAGCACCATTGGTGGAATATGGACCACGTATGGTCGTAAATCCTGTTGGTGGACACTCTTCTGGCTTTCAGGATTATTTCTACAGTGTCTGGGTCGTATCCTCGCAGGTCTAAGTCACGCCGGATAATAGCCAAATGGTGAGGTGGAACCACTCCGGATCTGGATGGAGAGAGGGCTCCTGCTGCAACATATCCTCTGAAACAGGGAGTCGCCAGGGGTCCTGGACGAACAGACGTTGCAGGTCCATGAACCAGGGCCGGCGTGGCCAGTGAGGGGCTATCAGAATCACCTAGGCCTTCTCGAGGATGATCTTGTGGATCACATCTGGAAGAATTAGAATTGGAGGGAAGGCGTAAAGCAACCCTCGAAGCCAAGGGATTCTGAGTGCATTTATCACCTCTGCTCCCAGGGATGGGAACCTGGAGTAGAAACGAGGGAGTTGAGCATTGGCCTCGGTCGCAAATAGGTCTAGCAATGGGTGGCTGAACCTGAGGCGGATTTGCTGAAACAGAGCCAGATGAAGGCTCCACTCTCCTGGGTCTAGAGTCGACCGGGAGAGCCAATCCGCTTGTACATTTAGGACTCCTGATATGTGGTCGGCCTTTAACGACTGAAGATGCCTCGCTGCCCAGAGACCCAACTTCAGGGCTTCTCTCATCAGGGCTTTGGACCTGGTGCCCCCTTGTCTGCAAATATTATTATTATTATTATTATTATTATTATTATTATTATTATTATTATTATTATTAATTGGATTTGTATGCCGCCCCTCTCCGCAGACTCGGGGCGGCTAACAACAGCAGTAAAACAGTATAACAAAATCCAATACTAAAAAGCAGTTAAAAACCCATTATATAAAAACCAATCATACATACAAACATACCATACATAAAATTGTAAAGGCCTAGGGGGAAAGTATATCTTAGTTCCCCCATGCCTGGCGGCAGAGGTGGGTTTTAAGCAGCTTACAAAAGGCAAGGAGGGTGGGGGCAATTCTAATCTCTGGGGGGAGTTGGTTCCAGAGGGTCGGGGCCGCCACAGAGAAGGCTCTTCCTCTGGGTCCTGCCAAGCGACATTGTTTGGTTGACGGGACCCGGAGAAGACCCACTCTGTGGGACCTAATTGGTCGCTGGGATTCGTGAAGCAGAAGGCGGTCCCTGAGGTAATCTGGTCTGGTGCCATGAAGGGCTTTATAGGTCATAACCAACACTTTGAATTGTGACCGGAAACTGATCGGCAACCAATGCAGACTGCGGAGTGTTGGAGTAACATGGGCATATTTGGGAAAGCCCATGATTGCTCTCGCAGCTGCATTCTGCACGATCTGAAGTTTCTGAACACTTTTCAAAGGTAGCCCCATGTAGAGAGTGTTACAGTAGTCGAGCCTCGAGGTGATGAGGGCATGAGCGACTGTGAGTAGTGACTCCCGGTCCAGATAGGGTCGCAACTGGTGCACCAGGCGAACCTGGGCAAACGCCCCCCTCGCCACAGCTGAAAGGTGTTTTTCTAATGTGAGCTGTGGATCGAGGAGGATGCCCAAGTTGTGAACCCTCTCTGAGGGTGATATGACTTTTTGTAGCTATACTTCCGTGAGTATCAGAACATGTTGATTGATGATGTGCGGTTTGAATTGTTTGAGGGCCAAAGACATTGCTCTCAATTCCAGCCAGTTGATAGGTCTGGAAGCCTCCTCCGCTGACCACGTGCCTTGGACTATCAGATCCTGGGCATGGGCTCCACAGCCTGATAAGCTGGCATCCATGGTGATGGTGAATTGATCTGGACACCTTAAGGGAGATCCTTTGTCCAGAGCGGGGGAGGTCTACCACGTAAGGGATCTTAAAACTGTGGATGGGACGATGATGTGGCATGTCAAGTTGCTGTTCCCCGATCTCTGGAACGGTAACAGAAGACATTGGAGATCCATGGTGTGAAGACGGGCCCAGGGGATAATGCCAATGCAGGATACAATTTTTCCCAGTAGAGAAGACAGGGTAACGATGGAAGTCCTTCTCTGAGATCATATTTGGGAAATGAGCTCCTTAATACTGACTTTCCTCTCAGTAGAGACAAAAACCTGAGAGAGATCCAAATTTATGATGGCCCCCAGGTGTTGAATAGAAGTAGACGGATGGAGCTGACTTTTTTTGAGATTAATGGAGAAACCATGATCCTGTAGGATAGACATGGTAATGTTGAGGTCTGAGCAGGTGTCCTCTTTAGAGGCCCCATGAATTAATATGTCATCCAAATAGCAGCTTAGTAAAGACTCGAGGAGCCGAGGAGAGCCCAAAGGGCATGACCCTATATTGATAGTGCTTGTCCTGAAAGGCGAAGTGTAGAAATTTCCTGTGACCTTTGGCAATGGGAATATGAAGATAGGCTATCGTGAGATTCAAGGAGACCATAAAGTTGCCCAGGATGGATAGCGGCTAGGATGGATGACAAAGAATGCATCTTAAATTCCCTATATTTAATAAACTGGTTCAAATTTTTAAGGTCCAAGATGGCTCTCCATACTCCAGATGTCTTAAAGACCATAAAGAGGATGGAGTAGAAGCCCAGACCTCTTTGGGAAAATGGAACTGGTTGGATAGCCCTGATAGACAACAAATATTGAATAGCTTCCTCCATTCGGAGACGAGATGGGGAAGACCTGGGGGATAGGCAAGAAATGAAATGTTTAGGAGGTATGGAAATAAACTCCAACTGAAGACCCCATTCCACAGTAGCAATAACCCAGGGGTCCTTACAGGAATGGCACCATCTGGAGGAGAACCAAGCCAGCGGCCTCCCTATGGGAGTGGAATGAAGCTCACCATCTGGGCTTTCTGGAAGCTCTGGTCGAGGAGGAACCTCTTTGATAACGGAAACCTCTAGCCTTGTGGTTTCTGCCAGCTTGGGAGAGAAAACGAGGGGAATACTGACCTGAGTTTCTCTGGAAGGTGAACCCTTAATCCTGTTGATGATTGGGACATCGAAAGGGTTGGGTTTTGATGGCCTTCTTGTTGGTGGGCCCCAAAACTTTCTTTTTGTCAGTGGTTTCAGTGAGAAGAGGGTCCAGGAGGTCGCCAAATAGGAGATTGCGCTTCAAAGGACCAATGGCCAGCTGCCATTTTTGCCTCACTCCCGCCTGCCAAGGGTGCGGCCATAGAAGCCTTCTGGCCATCGTTGAGGCCGCTACTGACCTGGCTGCAAATCTTGATGATTGCATGGTAGCCTCAGCTACATATTGGGCCCCTGCAAAAACTTTGTTGAAATCTTGTTGGTCTCGTAGATCATCAGGGGGGATGTGCTGCTGGAGCCATAAAAGCATAGCTCTAGAAAAGAAAGATGCTGCTGCTGCCCTCTTGATAGCCCGGGTATCCACGAAGAAAATCTTTTGAGCGTTTGTCTTTGGGTTTTAAAACCTCCTCTGCTTCACCAGGCATAGCAGCCGCAGAGTGTAGAGTCTTAACCGGTTCATCAGCTTTAGGGCAGACTACAAGATCTTCATAAGATGGGGAAAGCTTATATAATTTCTTGTGTTTGGTTGTGGGATTGAAGTCAAAGGCTGGGTGGTCCCACTGCTTGAGCAGAGCATCTTTAAACAATTTGGGCATTGGAATGACCTCTTTGTCTTCCTGTTCCTCCATGAAGTATGGTAGATTTTCCTCAGGAGGATCTGTGGAAGGAGCAGACTGTTTATCTTGCCCGGCTAAGCCTGTAGAAACTCTTGCTTTAAATAGAAGAGATTTGAAGTGTTGAAAGGGAAAGATCGCCGCCGGAGTTGGAATCTTGATTTGAGATACCTCATCTTCTGACAGGCAATTAAAAGGGTCATCTTTATCCCCTACGTCCACGTCATCATTCTCATCCTGAGAAGAATCTGAATCCTCATTAATTGGAACTCTGTAGGATGAGAGTGAACTCACGGGCCTAGGGGCACGTGGAAGGGGACGAGAGTGAGAAGGCACATTGATGGCCAAGAGCTTGGCATCAATGGCTTTAGATAAGGCAGAAAAGATAGATTGAAACTCTGGAAGCAGATTAGTAATGGTTGCATGTTAAGATGGAAATTCCCTGTAGGCCTGGGATGGGTCTGGCTCGGAGGGATTTTCCATAATGTCTGACTCCTCTGGATCTAAGCCTCATAAGTTAGGTTGGGGTTTGTTTAGGTTTGGCTAGTCCAGAGAGAGCACAGGGACCCCAGAGGGAGAGAGGTTAGAAGCCTCTGGAGGGTCATTGCTAATGTGCACTTGGGCCTGCACCTTTAAATGTTTAGCTGATTTTTCATGGATTCTCTGCAAGGCTTGGTCCCTTCTCTTCTCAGCCCTGGTGGGTCTAGCCATTGTAGGGGCTCTCGAGGAAGAGGAGGAAGAGGCCTGGGGGATAATATCAATTTCATAACCAGTAGGCCTAACCTCTCTGGGACCTTTAGATGTGCCTCTCTTGGGAAATGAAGTCAGAGCCTGAACAAATTACAGAAACAAGACTTGAGCCAAAATCTGATGGGAGAAGCTTCTAGGGCAACGTTCCCAAGAGGAAGGGGGGCCCTGCTCCTAGGCCCAGGAGCGTCTGCAACTCACAGTCAATCTGGTTGGTATCAGAGTTCGTGCCAGGTAATGCAGAAAGGCAGGCCTTGCTAAACTTAATCAAAGTAAACCAAGGCACACTGTTTTGGAGGCCTAGCCAGGGAGAAAAGGCTTGAGGGACTCAAAGCTTACTCCAGGGCCAAGCAGCAGACTTACTGGTGCCAGACAGGACGCGCATGGGTGATCCGCAAGAGCCGACCATTACTGGGTGCTGAGGGCCTTCATGCCAAAATAAACCACTCCGAGATTTTAAAAATGGAGGGGAGTCTAAAGTCCAGGGGACAAGCAAGGGAAGCTTGCTAACAGTCCCACACTGCAGGAGGAAAAAGAGCCCTTTTTTCTCTTTTAAAATCAATCCTTAGCTTGCCGGTAAACCTCCTGGCCAAGTAGATTTACTAGTAAATGCAATCCGGCAGCAGTGCGAGCAGGGTGTTTTGGAAAAAAACCTCAGTAGCCGCACCGCGGCTTCTCCCTCGGTGCTGAGCCCAGTAAGGCTGGCGCGCAACCAAGCCAAGCTCTAGAGTAAAAGACAATAATGAATTTTACTTATCTGATAGAAAGAAGACGAAGGGAAGGTGTTTTGCGAGAGGAACGAGCCACCACGAGTCCCGCTGGATCACAGGACCGAGCGAATTATGGGGAAGGGGCGGGTCCAGCAGGCTTTTTAAAGACTAGGCTCGGTCTTCGATGGATTGGACAGCGAGCAGCCCACGTGACTGCTGGACCTGCTCTCTCAGTACGGAGAATCAGAACTGCAGAACAAACAATTGCTTCTAATCTGCCTTTCATTGAGGACCTGTATACTGCATAAGTCAAAAAGAGGGCTATGAAAATATTTACTGACCCCTCACATCCTGAAGATAAACTGTTTCAACTCCTATCCTCAAAACATCGTTACAGAGCACTGCACACCAGGACAACTAGACACAAGAACTGTTTTTCCCAAATGCCATCACTCTGCTAAACAATTCTCTCAACAATGTCAAACTATTTACTAAGTCTGCACTACTAATACTACTAGTTTTTTCTCATCATTCCTATCACCCATTTTCTCCCATTTATGACTGTGACTGTAACTTGTTGCTTGTATCCGTAAGATTTTTATTAATATTGATTGTTTCTTCATTGCTTATTTGACCCCTATGACAATCATTAACTGTTGTACCTCATGATTCTTGACAAATGTATATTTTCTTTATGTACACTGAGAGCATATGCACCAAAGAGAAATTCCTTTTGGGTCCAATCACACCTGGCCAATAAAGAATTCTATTCTAGTTTAGACAAGCAAAGATCTGAGACATTTCTAAATGGGAGGTGTCTCAGAAAGAGAAATGGGAATATATGTGCACAGGGCATAAAAGAGGATAATCTTTATATGTTGCAGGGACAAAAGGTTCAATGTGCCCAAACTTTTGGAAATGTGGCACAGCACGATTGATATGTTCATCTCTTGCACAGAAGGCTTGGCTATGTCAACTTCAGAGTTTTGCAAATGATGGAACAGTTTGTAGAAGGGTTAAATTTAAAGGGATGTAAGGCATATTTGGACTGTGCAGTATGTAAATCATCAAAGTCCAAGGCATTCCCAGTGTAGCATGGCAGACAACAAGAGCTCTAGAGCTGGTTCATGCAGATTTGGTTGGGCCTATGCAAGCCAGTTTGGAAGGAGCAAAGTATCTGCTGGTCATTGCAGATGAATACAACAAGTTTGGATTCTGCTATTTACTAAAGAGTAAAACAGAAGTGCTACAGAAGTTTAAGCAATGGGTAAGCTTCATAGAAAACAAATATAAACAACAGGAATATCAGCTGCAGACTGACAGAGGTCCAGAATTCATGTCAACAAGTTTTCAACGATGGTTGGGACAGTTGGGAATAAAACAGTCGTACAAATCCACACACAGAAGCTGAGAATGGTATTGCTGAAAAGTGAAATGTAGCCTTACAAATCATGAAGGACTCATGAATAAGTATTCTGGTCAGAGCAGGTCATATTGGGGTGAAGCCATGTTGACTGCTAATTATTTAATTAATAGGCTAGGGAGTTCATCCATTAATGATACTCCATATGAAGTGCTCTATGGGAGGAAGCCATCACTGGCACATCTAAGAGTTTTTGGAAGTACTGGGTGGGTCCAAAAGCAGTTAGAATAAAGGGACAACCAAAGGCTAGAAAGCTCATGTTTCAAAGGCTATCGTTTTAGTGATGGGAGCAAGAGAATAGTGAGTTCCAGGTCTTCTAATTTTGCAGAACATAATTAGATTGGGAAATGATGCAAATTTATGGAATGATTCACTTAGTGACGATGATCCACTTAGTGACAGTAACTTGCTTAGTGATGGTAAATCACAGTGATGGTGTCAGCATTCATGAAGAAGAAGCTGAAAAGATATGAAGCATGAGAGAATTGACACATTGGAGCAGTCAATGCCACGCAGGTCAGAGCGATGGAACAAGGGAATTCCAACTGACAGGTATTCTCCTAGTAAAGTTAAAGTGTGTAATGTATGCTATGAGCCAAGAAACTATAAGGAAGTATTGGCATTACCTAAAATTGAACAAGAAAAGAGGAAAGAAGCCATGGACAAGGAAATGAAATCCATGGCAGAACATGAAGTGTTCACATCTATAACTTTGCCATAGGGTAGCAAAGCTGTAGGATGCAAGTAGGTACACAAAATTATAGTAGTGTCCAATAATGAGGTACAATATAAAGCAAGGCTAGTAGCATAAGATTTTTCACAGATGAAAAATGTGCACTATACACCAACTGTAAAGATTGAAAGCATCAGCACCATCAGCTGTGGCAAGGGGGACGTTTACTCTGTCGTGGTTGTGAGTGATTAACGTCTGTTAAAACCTTAACCCCGCGGAGGCGATAGATAGAAGCCTTATTCATTTGTTCAAAAACAAGATTTATTATAAAAAAAACAGAAATAAAACATGCCTTGAGGGATAACATAACAAATATGTTTTACATGATGGTAGATAGAAAAAGAGAATGGAGAATGATGAGGAAGAAGAAGGAAGTGATGTGAGATTTGGCAGGATATTACATCATAATAGGAGGAACTTAGTAAAGCACACACATTTAACTCTTTCATTACTAAATGTCTCTGAGGGGCTGGCAATATTCAGAGTGACATACTCAGGTCCACCTGGTGCATCAGTTGCAGCCCTTTCTGGACCAGGAGTCTCTTTTCACAGTCACTCATTTATTTATTTATTTATTTATTTATTTATTTATTATTTGGATTTGTATGCCGCCCCTCTCCGAAGACTCGGGGCGGCTCACAACAAGTGAAAAACAATCCAATACAATCCAATTAATTAAAATATTATAAGTTTAAGAAAATCCCCTGTACTAACATACACACATACAGACATACCATATATAACTTCAACGTGCCCAGGGGGAGATGTTTAGTTTCCCCATGCCTGACGGCAAAGGTGGGTTTTGAGGAGTTTACGGAAGGCAGGAAGAGTAGGGGCAGTTCTGATCTCCGGGGGGAGTTGGTTCCAGAGGGCCGGTGCCGCCACAGAGAAGGCTCTCCCCCTGGGGCCCGCCAACCGGCATTGTTTAGTTGACGGGACCCGGAGGAGGCCCACTCTGTGGGACCTTATCACCTTGAGGTTGAACTACTGTAATGCTCTCTGCATAGGGCTACCTTTGAAAAGCGTTTGGAAACTACAAATTGTGCAGAATGAAGCCCCAGGAGCAGTCTTGGGCCTTCCTACATATGCCCGTATCTCTCCAACACTCTGCGAGCTGCATTGGCTGCTGATAGGTTTCCAAACGCAGTTCAAAGTAATGGTTATGACGGGGGGGTAGAGCCAACTGTGGAGCAGGGTGGACAGTGTGGAGCCGAGCTCCGTCTAACACCACCACTCTTTAGGTATCGATTGGTCCTTTGGGGGCCACAGATCCTGCGTGAAAGGATCTGAAGACAGGGAGGTACCGTTAGTCTGGTTTCTGGAGTGGTGGCTCGACCGACAAAGCGGTTTTCCTCCTGGAAAGATCGTGTGCCTTAAGAATAGGAGTGTCATGGCGGCCTAGAGTACTCCCGATTGGAGAAGATTGAGCAATAACCTAGCGAGGGCGATCGTGGTGACAGATCTGGCTTTAATACACACCAGGAGTGGATGGACATTGTAAACAAACCAGTGAGTTAACCTTTAGGAATTGCGCTATTTCAAATCTCAGAATTGCTGCAAGGGTCTTATGAGGGAGGAGGGAGAAATCGCCATCTTTCCCCTCCGTTAGTGGCGAGCTTTCACCGAAACGACAATTGGAAGATTTTTTTAAAAAGTGTCTTTTAACTCTCATTTAAAAAGACCGCCACTTTCCTAAGGGAGAAATAAGATTTAAAATAATTCCTTTCACTTTCCTTTTCAACTTGTGATGGTAGGATTACAGTGCTAAAGAAGATCCCAGATTCCTTTTTTCCCTCCCCTTTTAGCAGACACAGCGTGATTAAGTGACTATGCATAACTAAGTGATTGCTGCCAGAAACTGCAGAAGGGTTAAATGGAGGTGCTAGGGAAAGATTACCATATACCCCTTTGAAGCGGTGCCAAGTAGACTATACTTTTTTTCTTACTGAGAAGTTTCTGGGTTTTGTCACTGTGGGCTGTGGATTAATACTGCTGCGTTTTGTGGATTTGTCGATTTGTGGATTGCTATTGCGTTTTACAGATCGGTGGACTGTGGGTGATATATGGACATTGTGAGATCTATAAGGGACATATGGAAGATAAGAGCCTGATGGAACTTTAAAATAAGCCAGGATACTTAAGACTCTACTGGAACTTTCTGGAACTTTGCACTACTTTCTGTCTACTTCAGCCTTAACATCTTTCCCATCACCTACAATACTGATATGCTACACACTGGAATGATTAATCAACTCTGCAGTTTAAGAAAAATCAATGGATTGTAAGAACTGATTAAAATATATACAGTGATCCCTCGATTTTCGCGGGTTCAAACTTCGCGAAACGGCTATACCACGGTTTTTCAAAAAATATTAATTAAAAAATACTCTGCAGGTTTTTTTCTTTCTTTTTAAAAAAATATACTTTATTAATTTATACAAAAAGGAATAAAACGGGGAAAGGGGGATGGGAATACAGAAAAGAAAAGTGGGAGGGGAGTGGGATAAACAATATTGTTATATCACAGCTTATATATATTATTGTATATACATTTCGGGTATTTGTCCATATGTAAATATTTCGTATTCAGAGTTCTTAATTAAGTATCTTATAGCTGTAATATTTGATAATCCAACAGTAATGTGGGTAGAGAAAGGATAGAAGGGGAGAAAAGGGAGAGAAAAAAAAAGAGAAAAGAAAAAGAAGAGAGAGATAGCAAGATGAGAGGTAGTACTGTACCTGCAAGCAAGCAGGCGTTTGGGTTGTGGCGACTTAGATGGATTATATTTATTATTTTTGTTAGTAGAATTTAATCATAGATTGTAATATTAGTAGATTTCTAATAGTTATCAAATGGATTGAACTCAGACAGGGATTGAGTTATTTTTGATCCGATTTTTGGTTATACATACAGTGGTACCTCAAGATACGAACCCCTCGTCTTACAAACAACTCAAGATACGAACCCGGGTTTCAGAAAAAACTTGCCTCTTCTTACGAACTTTTTTCGTGTTACAAACGCCAAACCCGAACTTCCGGGTTCGGCGTTCGGGAGGCTGCTGGGAAGCCCTCCGGCTGTTTTAAAAGGTGACAGCCGGGTGGCTGGGCTTCCCAGCAGCCTCCGAACGCCGAACGCAGAAGTTTGGGTTTGGCGTTCGGCTTCGGGAGGCTGCTGGAAAGCCGCCCGGCTGTTTTAAAAGGTGACAGCCGGGCTGGGGGGCTTCCCAGCAACCTCCCGAACCCCAAACTTTTGCCGAACTTCTGGGTTCGGGAGGTTGCTGGGAAGCCCCCCAGCCTGGCTGTCACCTTTTAAAACAGCCGGGCGGCTTCCCAGCAGTCTCCAAACGCCGAACGCAGAAGTTCGGGTTTGGCGTTCGGCTTCGGGAGGCTGCTGGAAAGCCGCCCGGCTGTTTTAAAAGGTGACAGCCGGGCGGGGGGGGGGCTTCCCAGCAACCTCCCGAACCCGAACCCGGAAATTCGGCAAAAGTTTGGGGTTCGGGAGGTTGCTGGGAATCCCCTCAGCCCGGCTGTCACCTTTTAAAACAGCCGGGCGGCTTTCCAGCAGCCTCCCGAAGCCGAACGCCAAACCCAAACTTCCGCGTTCAGCTTTCGGAGGCTGCTTGGAAGCCCCGCTGCCCGGCTGTCACCTTTTAAAACAGCCTGGGGGCTTCTCGGCGGCCTCCCGAACGCCGAACCCAGAAGTTCGGGTTTGGCATTCGGCGTTTGGGAGGTCGCTGAAAAGCCCCCAGGCTGTTTTAAAAGGTGACAGCCGGGCGGCAGCATTTTTTTGCAGGATTTTTTTTTTGGTTGCACGGATTAATTGACTTTACATTGTTTCCTATGGGAAACAATGTTTCGTCTTACGAACCTTTCATCTTACGAACCTCCCCCTGGAACCAATTAGGTTCGTAAGACGAGGTATGACTGTATCTTTATTTTGGTTCGTATTAAACAATTTTGGTTATTTTTCGCTTTGTCATCTTTAGAGTTGGATAGCCATCTGAACCATTTCTCCCAGGCCTTGTAGAACTCTGAATCATTTTTGTTCTGAATTTCCATTGTTAATTTTGTTAGTTCGGCACATTCCATAATTTTAGTAATGATGGTTAGATTTGTCGGAATGCCTTCCTTTTTCCAATGTTGTGTATATGTTAGTCTGGCGGCCGTTAGTATTTGGATGGTGAGGTATCTGTCTTCTTTACTTAATTTCTGTCTAAAAATGCCCAGGAGAAATAGCTCTGGTTTAATTATAATCTTTGTCAATATGACTTGGTCCATTATTCTTTTAATTTGTGTCCAAAATTTTTGGGCGTATGTACAGGTCCACCACATATGATAGTATGTTCCCTGATTTTTTTTACATTTCCAGCAAAGAGAAGATACATTTGGGTACATTTTAGAAAGCCTAGCTGGTGGAAGGTGCCATCTGTATATCATTTTGTAAAGATTTTCTTTGTAGGAAACCGCGAGTGTCATTTTATAGTTGATTGTGTATATTTTTTCCCATTCCGTGAGTATTATGTATCCAAAGTTTTGTGTCCATGCGATCATTGACCCTTTCACTTGTTCTTCTATAGTATCCTGTTTTAACAAGTAGGTGCATAGTTTAGAAATCATTTTTATATTGGGTCCAAATATTATGAAATCGAGAGGATTTGTATTTTGAAAGCCGAGTGTGCTTTTGTGATGTTTATATTTTGTGTTTATTTGTATGTATGTGAACCAGTCTATGAGTATTCCATTGTCTTGTAGTTGTCGTCAGGTGAGAATGTTATCATTAGTATCTAACAGATTAGAGTAGGTTATTATTTTTGGTACTGAAAGAAGGTTTTTTTCTATACCACTGTTTTTCCCGCCCGATGATGTTATATGTCATCACCAAACTTTCGTCTGCCATTGCTGATTGGCCGAAATCTCGGCCAATCAGCGTTGTCATCGCAAAAGGTTTGCCTGACAACGCTGATGGGCCGAAATCTCGGCCCATCAGTGTTGTCATCGCAAAAATTTCACCCATCATTGCTGATGCCCTGAAATCTCGGCCAATCACAGCGTTGTCATCGCAAAAAGTTTGCCCGACAACGCTGATGGACCGAAATCTCGGCCAATCAGTGGTGTTATCCCAGCGTGCATTGGTACAGTACTTTTACAACTTATTAAAACTTATTGGAAGATGCCTCCTAAACGTTGCACGCAGAGCGGAGGCTGCGACAGTAAAAAGAACAGGAAGATGCTGACAATTAAGGAGAAAATTGAACTTTTGGATATGCTAAAAGGGGGTCGCTCTTATGCAGACGTTGGTCTGCATTATGGAATCAACGAATCGAGTGTGCGATACATTCAGAAAGATGAAAAGAAGATAAGGCAAACATCTATGGTAACATTCAACAAGGCAGCAAAAAGGATGGTGACGCCTAGAAATAAACGGCTTATGAAAATGGAACCTGCTTTGTCTGTGTGGGTACAAGACTGCCGTAAGAAGAGCATTGCATTGGATACCAATATGATACGGACAAAAGCACAGCAACTCTACAACCGTCTGGCAAACAAAGAAGAAGGCGATGCAGATGAGGGAAAAGATGTTGATGAAGGTGCTGATGACCCAGAAGACCCCCAGCCATCAACATCCACTGCTTCTCTGACCCCATCCACATTCACAGCAAGTAAAGGATGGTTTGATAAATTTAAACGGCGCTATGGCCTGAAGAGTGTGTCATTGCACAGAGAAGCTGCCTCAGCGGATACAGGTGCAGCCAAGCAGTACGTCCATGGCACGTTTAAAGACATAATTGAAGAAGGGGCCTACCTTCCAGAACACGTGTTCAACATGGACGAAACATGCCTGTTCTGGAAGAGGATGCCATCACGGACATTCTTAATGCAAGATGAAGCCAAAGCCCCTGGTTTTAAGGCCCAGAAAGATCGGGTAACTTTGATCATATGTGGAAATGCAGCAGGCTTCATGATGAAGCCAGGGCTCATTTATAAGTCCTGAAATCCAAGAGCCCTAAAGAACAGAAATAAGAATGCATTGCCAGTGTACTGGATGCATAATCCTAAAGCATGGATTACAAAAGCCCTCACGTGGGACTAGTTTCATCAGTGCTTCATCCGACAGGTGAAGGATTATTTGGCTGGCAAAGGACTCAATTTCAAAGTGCTTCTCCTAATGGACAATGCTGGAGGCCATGATGACCTGGCACAAGAACATGATGGGGTACAAGTCGAATTCTTGCCACCAAACACCACATCGCTTATCCAGCCGATGGATCAAGGTGTTATCCGCGCATTTAAGATGCTGTACACGCGCAATTCCCTTGGAAGCCTCGTGGAAGCAATGGATGCTGATGAAAACTTCACATTGAAGGGCTACTGGCATCAGTACACAATTGCATCGTGTCTGAAGAACATTCAGAATGCCTTAATGCAGCGTTTCCCAACCGGTGTGCCACGGCACACTGGTGTGCCGTGAGACATGGTCAGGTGTGCTGTGAAGAAATAAGCTCAGCTTCTGGTCTCGCAACTTTTTGCGAAGAGAAAAAAGTTGTGAGACCGGAAGCTGAGCTTGCTTCTTTGCGCCTTCCAAGTTTTCCAGCAGCTGCGGCGCCCCGCCCGACTGGAGCTTCCCCGTCAGCAGGTGAGCTTTGGGGCTTGGTGGGAGGGCAGCGGCAGTGGGAGGGCGGCGCGCAGTGGGAGGGTGATGGCGGCGGCAGCAGCGGTAGCGGGCAGGAGCCATGCCGTGGGGTGGTGGCAGGGTGGTCCCTCTCTCTCTCCCCCTCTCTTGCTTTCTCTTTCTCTCCCCCCCTCTCCCTCTCTCTTTCTCCCAGTAGCCGTGGGGCGACGTCAGGGTGATCAGCTGTGAGGCGGAGCTACGGAACAGAGGAACAGAGGCACCGACGGCGGCGGCTGGAAATGCTGGAATTGCGTGGCTGGCACTTGCCTGCTGGCTGGACCAGGATGGAGGCTCAAGCCCCACGTCTATGCCCAGCACAACGCCAGAAATATACGGCGTCTAGCCACCGCCGTCTGTGCCTCCATTCTGGAGCTCCGCTTCACAGCTGATCACCCTGCCGTCGCCCCACGGCTACTGGGAAAAAGACAGAGGGAGAGAGGGAGGAGAGAAAGAGAAAGCAAGAGAGGGAGAGAAAGAGAGAGGAAGAGAGGGGGGAGAGAAAGATATAGCAAGACAGGGAGAGAGAGAAAGAGAGGGAGAGAGGGGGAAGAGAAAGAGAAAGAGATAGCAAGAGAGGTAGAGAGAGGAAGAGAGGGGGGATAGAAAGAGACAGAAAGAGATAGCAAGAGAGGGAGAGAGAGAAGGAGAGAGGGAGAGAGGGGGGAGAGAAAGAGATAGCAAGAGAGGGAGAGAGGGAGAGAGGGGGGGAGAGAGAAAGAGATAGTAAGAGAGGGAGAGAGAGAAAGAGAGAGGGAGAGAGGGGGGAGAGAAAGGAGAGAGAGGGGGGAGAGAAAGAGAGAAAGCAAAAGAGAGAGAGAGAAAGAGAGATAGCAAGAGAGAGGGAGAGAGAGGGGGGAGAAAGAGAGAAAGCAAAAGAGAGAGAGAGAAAGAGAGATAGCAAGAGAGAGGGAGAGAGAGGGGAAGAGAGAAAGAGAGAAAGACAGCAAGAGAGAGAGAGAAAGAGGGGGGAAGGAGGGTGAGGGAAAGACAGAGAGAGGGAAGGAGGGCAAAAAAGAGAGGAAGGAAGGGAGAAACAAAGAGAGATGGAGAGAGAGGGGAAAGAAAGAGGAGGGAAGGGAGAGAGAGAAAGAGGGAGAGAGAAAAATAGAGCGAAAGGGAGGAAGAGAGATATTTTTTGTCCAAACCTTTTTTTACACACACACACACACACCCGCCCCCCCGCCCCCTCTCAATGTTCCCCAGGATTTTGTAAATGTGAATAATGTGCCGTGGCTCAAAAAAGGTTGGGAAACACTGCCTTAATGGATATGAAGACACAGACAATGAATGCCTGCTGGAAGAAATTGTGGCCAGAAGTGGTGCATGATTACAAGGGATTTGCTCCCGAAGAAATTCAACATGCTGCAGTCCAGAAATCTGTGAAGCTGGCACAGGCACTGGGTGGAGAAGGCTTCACTGACATGACACCCGATGAAGTCCATGGGTTGCTTGATGAGCATGGCCTACCACTGACAGACCAAGATCTGGAGGAGTTGACCAGGTTAGCGAGTGAAGAAGAGGAAGAAGAGGAAGCTGAACAAGCTGAGGAAGAAGAAGAGGTTGGCCTAATGCTTGAACGGCTTTCAGAAGTGCACAGAAGTTCAATGGTGAGTAGTACTGTACAGGTAATGGGAGTGGGAAATGGTAATTTATGGTTTAAAGTGTTGGGACTGAGCGACATAGAAGAATGAATGAATACTGTATGTAAATAAATCTCTCCCCCCCCCCGCCTGTGTGTGAACTCTTGAACCATTTCCAAAAACAGGTGAGGGCTGGGGGTTTTTCTCTCTGTTATTATTTAAGTGCTTTTACCATACTGTGTGCTTTCAATGAAGAGTCACTTCTCTCTCTCTTTCTCTCTCTTTCCTGTCATTCTCTGCTTCAATCATTTTCTCATTTCTCTTTTTTTCTCCCCTTTTTTCTATCATTTCTCTCTCTGTCTCTGCCTTCCACTCTCTCCCCTCTTGCTCTCTCTCTCTCTTTCTCACTCTCTCTCTCTCTCTCTCCTTTCTATCTCACTCTGTCTGTTGCTCTCTCTCTGTGAGAACACCTGCCCCGCCTCTCCTGCAGCCCCCTCACTGACAGCTGGGACGAAAGCGCTCTCAACTAAGAGACTGCGAGAGGGGCGGGGTAGGCATTCTCAAAGCGCTCAGAGCGGAGAGCGGCCGAATGAGGAGGACGAGAAGCCGTAGCCACCAGCGCTGCTGCAGGAGGACCCGCGCCCCAAGAAAGCCGGTGAGAGGGGCAGATCGGGTGGGTGGGGGTAGCGGCGAGGGGGCCGAAGGCACTGGGGGGCACGGGCGGCCGACATTCAAAACAATCTTCGCCGGCCTCCGCACTTTCGTCGCTCCCCGCCCCCAACTTCAAGCCCGGCTCTTTGCGCGGCCTTGGAAAAGGGTGCGCGGGGGTAGTTTTTGGCTGTCCATAGCCAAAAATGGTGTTTTTACTTCTGCACCACTACTTCGCGGAAATTCGACTTTCGCAGGCGGCCTGGGAAGGCAACCCCCGCGAAAATCGAGGGATCACAGTATATATATATACTGTACAGTGGTACCTCATGATACGAACCCCTCGTCATACGAACTTTTCAAGATACGAACCCAGGGTTCGGAATTTTTTTGCCTCTTCTTACGAACTTTTTTCACCTTACGAACCTGCCGCCGGCCGCTGGGATGCCCCACCTCAACTTCAGTTCCTCCCGTTTTTTTCCCACCCTGTCCTGCCCCATTCTCCCCTCTGGATCTCCATGGGTTTCCTCCGTTTTTCTCCACTCTTTCCTGCCCCATTCTCCCCTCTGGATCTCCATGGGTTTCCTCCGTTTTTCTGCACTCTTTCCTCCCCCTTCTCCCCTCTGGATCTCCATGGGTTTCCTCTGTTTTTCTGCACTCTTTCCTCCCCATTCTCCCCTCTGGATCTCCATGGGTTTCTTCCGTTTTTCTGCACTCTTTCCTGCCCCATTCTCCCCTCTGGATCTCCATGGGTTTCCTCCGTTTTTCTGCACTCTTTCCTGCCCCATTCTCCCCTCTGGATCTCCATGGGTTTCCTCCGTTTTTCTGCACTCTTTCCTGCCCCATTCTCCCCTCTGGATCTCCATGGGTTTCCTCCGTTTTTCTCCATTCTTTCCTGCCCCATTCTCCCCTCTGGATCTCCATGGGTTTCCTCCATTTTTCTCCACTCTTTCCTGCCCCATTCTCCCCTCTGGATCTCCATGGGTTTCCTCCGTTTTTCTGCACTCTTTCCTGCCTCATTCTCCCCTCTGGATCTCCATGGGTTTCCTCCATTTTTCTGCACTCTTTCCTGCCCCATTCTCCCCTCTGGATCTCCATGGGTTTCCTCCGTTTTTCTGCACTCTTTCCTGCCCCATTCTCCCCTCTGCATCTCCATGGGTTTCCTCCGTTTTTCTGCACTCTTTCCTGCCCCATTCTCCCCTCTGCATCTCCATGGGTTTCCTCCGTTTTTCTCCACTCTTTCCTGCCCCATTCTCCCCTCTGGATCTCCATGGGTTTCCTCCGTTTTTCTCCACTCTTTCCTGCCCCATTCTCCCCTCTGGATCTCCATGGGTTTCCCTCCCCCCACTCCGTTCGCCTCAGCTTCGTCTGCCGGCAGCTTTTTTTTTTAAAGCCTTAATGTTTTGGATTTTCCTAATCGGCTTGCACGCATTATTGGCTTTTCCATTGATTCCTATGGGAAACATTGTTTCATCTTACGAACTTTTCACCTTACGAACCTCGTCCTGGAACCAATTAAGTTCGTAAGATGAGGTATTACTGTATATGGTTTTATGTCAATATACCAGAGTGATCCGACATAAAAAAACATATAGCCCCTCCCTGGTACAGAGCTGGAGGGATCAAGTCTGGTGGCTCAACTGCTAATTCTCTGCCTTACAAGGCAGAGGCTGCCAGATCGAATCCCAGTAAGGAAGGGTGTGGCTAACTGATGAGGCCAGAACAAGGCCGAAATGGGACCATCCTAGTCTCCCTTAATTTTAAAATTCCAGCTAAAAACATTTGATACATACATACATCTAATGTTTTTTTTGCTGAATTTGAAAATTAAGGGAGACTAGGATAGATATATTTTAGCCTTATTTTGGCCTCATCAGCTAGCCATACCCACTGTATAGTACAATTACAACAGGGAAACAAAAGGGCTCAAATAAAACATCTCACAATAAGCAAAGTTTTCACCACTCCGGACAGGACGTTATAGGATCAAAGGGGAGGGATTTACATTGCCTGAAGCATACAACAGGACGACAGGGTGATTAAGGAAGATTAGTGAGATAAGACAGAAGACCTCAGAGAAATTAGGTGTAAGGAACATCTGCTCTTAGGAAGTTTCTAGGAAATTGTTTCTTGATATCTATGGGAAAAGGAAGAACTCAAAAGATACGTTTGAAGTTATGTTGTTGGATGTATCATTTGACATGTATATGTAATTATCCCCCATTTCCTTATGTTCCCAAATAAAAAGGGGTACATGGCTCTACACCATGTCACTTCACCCAGAGAGAGAATGTGTCCAGTTTTTCTTTCCAGGATTCGCGTTCGTGAGTGACCCCCACACGGCTGGGTTGCACTTAGCCCCTTTTGAGGACATTGTCTTCACTAGGGACTTTGACAGCATCCACAGGATAGGAGTTATCATTCTACAAATTGGCATACCTGGTCACATTTAGTTGAGGCAATAGACCTCATGATACCTTTGTCATATATCACATCAAAGAAACAGAAGTTTCCTAAAACAATTAGCATTTCAAGGAGATATGGGAACAGCTTACCACATGCTCCTTTTTTTATAATTAAATTCTGTACTTGGTGGTTTTGATTCCATATCTATTGATGGGATAACCATCGGAGTTTAGCTTTGCTGAAAATAAAAGTTCATCGCTGCTGATAGTGTGTGTGTGTGTGTGTGTGTGTGTGTGTGTGTGTGTGTGAAAGAGCTCCCAAAGCCCCCCCCACACACACTTTGGGGACTCTACACATGAACGGAGAAGAAGGCATGGGATCGTCTAGATGCCCAGAGTATGAACGGACCTCTCTCTCTGCAAAAAGGAAAGGATCATTAGTGTTCCCAATTCCCCCCCCCACAAAGCCCCCTGCCTCCCCACTTTGGGGACCCAGGCCTCTTTTCACACCTCCTTCATTCGTCTTGAGGGTCCCGAGAAGTGGGATGGGGCTTTGGGAGCTCTTTCACCCACACAAACACACACCCACACACCCACACATACCAATTCTACTCAGGACCCCTTCTCAAGCAGGAAACTGAGACAGAGTCATAGAGATGGATGGTACCTCAGAGGCCATCAAGTCCAGCCCTCTTCACAAGCAGGAGAATTGGTCTCCCGGTCAAATTTCTGGGCTGCTAAATTGGCTGGTGGAACTCCCTGCCTCACAACAAGCTAATTTGGGAAGCCAAACAGATTGGTCTTCACAAAAGAGGGGTGGGAGTGAGAGAGGTAGCATTCTATTAGCAAAGGACAGAAGTGAAGGCTGGTTGCTGTCTGGGGCCCCTTTATGACCTGCTGTGGAATTTTTATCTGTGGAATTTTTACGATGCCTCGAGGCAGATGCAAAAGGAACATTGGCTGGGGGAACACACTGCTACATGCTCCTCTCTTAAACTCCCTTTGCATTTCTCTCTCTCTCTCTTTCTCTTCAGGGTCCCTTCCAACACTTGTTAATTTGTATGGAAATCTGTAGATGTCACCGACTTGAGAAGGTGGTTGGACTAGATCACCTCTGTGGTCCCTTCCATCTCTCTGATTCTGTAGAAATCTGCAAACAGGGAGGGATCATTAGCCCTCCAACTCTTTCCCCCCCTCCCCCACACTTTGTGGACTCTCCCCATGAACAGAGGAGGGGGTGAAAAGGGCATGGGATCATCTAGATGCCCACAGCATGAACGGACCTCTCTCTCTCTCTGCAAAGAGGAAGAGATCATTAGCCCTCCAACTCTTTCCCCCCTCCCCCCACACTTTGTGATCTCCCCATGAACAGAGGAGGGGGTGAAAAGGGCATGGGATCATCTAGATGCTGACAGCATGAACGGACCTCTCTCTCTGCAAAGAGGGAGAGATAATAAGCCCTCCAACTCTCTCCCCCCTCTCCCCACACTTTGTGGATCTCCCCATGAACAGAGGAGGGGGTGAAAAGGGCATGGGATCATCTAGATGCCCACAGCATGAACGGACCTCTCTCTCTCTCTGCAAAGAAGGAGAGATCATTAGCCCTCCAACTCTTTTCCCAACCTCCCCCCACACTTTGTGGACTCTCCACATGAACAGAGGAGGGGGTGAAAAAAGCTCCTCATCTTCAAAGAAACAGGAATTAACAAAAAATGAGAAAAATATAGGAGTTATCATTCTACAAATTGGCATACCTGGTCACATTTAGTTGGAGAGAGAGAGGTAGCATTCTATTAGCAAAGGACAGAAGTGAAGGCTGGTTGCTGTTTGGGGCCACTTTATGACCTGCTCGTCATTATCTGTGGAATTTTTATGATGCCTCGAGGCAGATGCAAAGGGAACAAACGGTTATGACAAAACAAACTACAGGGCATCTAGTCCAACCCCCTTCTCAAGCAGGTGACCCTTACAGAATTGGATGAGACCTTAAGGAGGTCATCTAGATTCATAGAGATCATCTAGTCCAACCCCCTTCTCAAGTCAGTGACATCTACAGATTCCCATACAAATTAACAAGTGTTGGAAGGGACCCTGAAGAGAAAGAGAGAGAGAGAGAAATGCAAAGGTGTTGTGATTCCGTCTGAGGCCCCTCAGGGAACGGCTGATCCTCTGCCGGCTTCTTGCTCAGAGGGGGAGGATGAGGAACAGGAGGTTCAGGCAGACGGGGAGGAGGAATCTCAGGCTGAGGGAGAGGGAGGACAGCCAGAGTCCCCCGAGAGGGAGCTCTCCCCAGCAAGCAGCCTGGATTCCTTAGATGAAAATGCACAAGCAATAATTGATCTCCGGCAGAGAAGAGCAACACAACGAAGGGGACAATTAGCAAGGTACTTTCAGCACTAAAGAGGCAACAGCTGGGTTTGGGTGTGGTGCTCTCTGGAAAGGCTGAAAAGGCAGACCCACCCTTCCTGGCTTGTGGAGTATTATCTTTGGGAGTCCTGGGACCTGGCTGTGATCTTTGGCGTCTTGGAATTCTGGTTTGTGACTTTGAATACTGAAACCTTGAGGGAAAAGGTGTGGGTCTTATTCTTTACAGTGGTGGGTGTGCCAGCAAGAAGTCTGCGGTATTGTCTGGCCACCAGTACTCTGCTGTGAAGTCTCATAGCCTGCCTGTTGGGAAGAACAGGTTTTTCTCTGTGTTTATTTTTCAAACTATAAAGTGCTTTTGCTTTTACCAGCGTGTCTGGCTGCTTTTTCCAGTTGGTGTTGAAGTCTGGGGGCACCCAGACAGAACAGTATAATACTCCACCAACCACCAGACACCTGGTTCTCATTTTGGAGGGGTGGTTTGGTTGTTTATTTTTCTTGCTCTCTGCTGCTGGTTCCTTGTTGGGCATTTTTTGCTTTTTTGCTTCCTGTTTTTGCCTGCCACCATGGACGTTTCTGCAGCTGACATGCAGGCTGTCTTTGCAGAGTTGCGAGGGGACATTGCCCAGTTGACCCAGACGGTTCTGATGTTACAACGCCAGGTGGAGGTTTTGTCCCAGCTGGCCCCACCCCAGCCGGCCCCTGTGGTACCTCCTCCAGCACCTTTGCCCAGAAGGAAATGTTTTGTGGCGATGCCGGAAAAGTTCTGGGGGGACTGGCGGCTGTTTTCTGCATTTCAGAGCCAGGTGCAGCTCTTTATCAACGCCCAGATGATGCACTTCCCGGGGGATGACCACAAGGTGGCGTTTCTGTGTAGCCTGTTGGCTGGCCCTGCAGCGTCGTGGGTGGCTCCTTACCTGGCTCAGGATGACCTGCTACTTCAGAACTATGCTGCTTTCTGTGACCTGCTGCGGCACCAATTTGCGGACCCGGTGCAGGAGCAGACGGCCACGCGGGCGCTGAAGTAACTGCGCCAGGGTTCGCGTCCCCTGGCGGACTACATGGCTGACTTTCGGTCTCTGGCCGGGCAAGTCCAGTGGAATGAGGCTGCCCTGATCGAGGCCTTTCAGGACGGACTATCGGACACTATGTTAGATGAACTAGTGCATGAGGTGCTGCCCGGCACTTTGGACGCTTTGGAGCGGCATTGCTTGGCCATAGAGGCCAGGCTGTTGGCCAGGGAAGTCCGTCGAGCGGGACGGTCCAACCCCCGTGCGTCAGGCGTCCCGCCGACACCTGTTCCGCGGCGGGGGTTGTCGACCGTAGGCACCCCAGCTCCGGTCCCTGCACCCCGACATTTTTCACCAGCGCTGCCTCCACGCCTGATGGATCGTGTTGCCGCCGGGGAGCCGATGGACGTGAGTTACGCACGACCCTGACAGACCCCAGAGGAACGAGGGCGTCGGCGGGCGGCAGGGTTGTGTTTTTATTGCGGGGCCCTGGGACATTTTGCTGTCATTTGTCCCCACAAGAGGCGGAGCACGGTGGCTGCCGTCGTTCCCGTACCCTCCAGCTCTCCCGTGCTTCCCATGGCGTCCCCCGTGCAGTTCCAGGAGACAACCCCTTGTGTCCCCGTCCCTGTCATGAACTCTCTGATGGCGGGGCCTTCGTCTGGACGTACTCCGTCGCCGGAACGATCGGGAAACGAGGGAGGCCCGGCTTGGTGGCAACACTAGGTCGGGCGGGGATCCCACTTTCTCCTGACTCCACGGCTACCGACTCCGGACCGTTTCGACACCTGACGCTTGCAGTGACTCTGCATATTGCGCAACGGACTCGGACTTATCCAGCGTTGGCCCTCGTGGATTCGGGGGTGATGACGAATTTCTTGGACGAAGCCTTTGCCCAACGCCATTCCTTGCCCCTTTGTCCTGTCATCCCGCCGTTAACTGTGGAGACCATCGATGGGCGGGTATTGCTGGCTGGTACCATCCGTTTCCAGACCCTGCCGGTGCGGATGTGCATCGGAACTCATGAGGAGGCCCTGCAGTTTTATGTTACCAAGAGGCTTCATTTTCCCCTCGTGCTGGGGTTGTCGTGGCTGCGCGCGCATGACCCGCATGTGGTGTGGTCCCAGAACCTGGTCACATTCTCCAGTTTGCAGTGCGTGGACCACCACCGACATGTGTGCGCAGCCCACGGCCCAGTAGTTCCCGCGATCCAGTTACCTCGTTGCCTCAAGGAGTTCGCCGATGTGTTTAACGAGAAGGAGGCGGATCGGCTACCACCGCATCGGACGTACGACTGTGCCATCGACCTGATCACTGACGCCAAGCTCCCGGCTGGTCGTTTGTACTCCATGTCAGAGCTGGAGCTTGTGGCCCTCAAGGAGTTTGTGGAAAAGAATTTGGCCAAGGGATTTATTCGGCCATCCAAGTCCCCTTTGTCTGCCCCTGTTTTGTTCGTGAAAAAGAAAACGGGCGATCTTCGCCTCTGCTGTGACTATCGGCGCCTTAACGCCATCACGGTGCGGAATAGGTACCCCTTGCCCTTGATCCCTGAACTCATGGACCGGTTGCGGACGGCAACGGTATTCACCAAAATTGATTTGCGCAGTGCGTACAATTTGGTCCGGATGCGGGCTGGGGATGAGTGGAAGACAGCGTTTGGCACGCGTTACGGCCACTTTGAATACACCGTGATGCCATTTGGCCTCACCAATGCCCCGGGCCTTGTTTCAACATCTGATGAATGACGTGTTCTGGGACATGTTGGACCATTTCGTGGTGATTTACCTTGATGACATTTTAGTGTATTCCCCGAACCATGCCTTGCATTTGGACCATTTGCGCCGGGTCCTGCTCCGGTTGCGGGAGCAGCATTTGTATGCCAAGCTGGAGAAGTGCCAATTCTTCCAGACTACCGTAGAATTCCTTGGGCACATTTTGTCTCCAGGTGGCATTTCCATGGACCCGGGCAAAGTGGCCACACTTCAGTCTTGGCAACCTCCACGACGGGTGAAAGACGTACAACGTCTTTTGGGGTTTGCGAACTACTATCGGGCTTTTGTTCCGGGGTATGCCACGTTAACCACGCCCTTGACTCGGTTGTTACAAAAACAAGTCCCGTTTGGTTGGGGGGAGGCGGAACAGCGGGCTTTTGATGCCCTGAAAGCGGCGTTCATGGCGGAACCGCTTCTGCACCATCCTGATCCCGCTCAGCCGTTTGTGTTGGAAACAGACGCCTCAGATGTAGCGGTTGGCACAGTGCTCCTCCAAACCCATCGTCCCGGTGACATGCTGTTTCCGTGTGCCTACTTCTCCCGCAAATTGTCTCCTTCGGAAAGGAATTATACTATTTGGGAGAAGGAACTCTTAGCGGTGAAGGCCGCCTTTGAGCATTGGCGGCATTACCTGGAGGGGGCCCGTCACCAAATCGAGGTACGGACGGACCACCGGAACCTCGAGTATCTGCAGACGGCTCGGAAATTGAACCAGAGACAGATCCGCTGGTCCTTCTTTTTCGCGCGGTTCAATTTCCGCATCAGGTACACTCCCAGCGCCCAGAACCCTCGAGCAGACGCCTTGTTGCGCAAGCCGGAGTACACGCACCCGAAGGAGCCGGCTCCTCTGCAGACGGTTCTACCCCCTGCAGCTTTGGCTGCGACTCAGGACCCAGTGGACTTGCGTCGCTGTTTACGGGAGGCGCAGCGGGATGGGTTTGTAGCGCAGAGGGTGCGGGAGTTAACACCCAATTCCCCCTGGACATTTCAAGACGGTCTGCTTCGGTACCGGGGGCAGCTGTATGTTCCCGCTGGCCCAGTGAGAGGGTTGATTATGACCCAGTGTCATGACTGTCCAGTGGCGGGGCATTTTGGCCTGTTCAAAACATTGGAGCTGGTCTCTCGGACATTCTGGTGGCCATGCATCCAAGATGATGTGCGTTCCTATGTGGCCACCTGTGTCCGGTGTCGTACGGCCAAGGGGGTGACTGGAGCCCCACCAGGATTACTGCAACCTTTGCCCATGCCTGAGAGACCCTGGGGTGCCGTGTCCATTGACTTTGTAACTCATTTGCCTTCCTCTGCTCGCTTCACGGTAGTCATGGTGGTGATGGACATGCTCACCAAGATGGTCCATTTTGTACCTTGCACTAGGGTGCCCACTGCCCAACTCACGGCCCAAATGTTTATCAGCCATGTGTTTAGGTTACATGGGCTTCCGGATCGGGTGGTCTCTGACAGGGGAACACAATTCACAGCCCGGTTTTGGCGGGAATTGATGTCGGCCCTGAATGTGTCCGTGTGCCTCGCATCGACGCAGCACCCCCAGACCGATGGAGGCACAGAAAAGGTCATAGGGATACTGGAGCAATACCTGAGGTGTGTAGTGGCGGATCGCCAGACTGATTGGTCCAGGTTCCTCCCTGTAGCGGAGTTTGCTTTCAACAACTCCCGCCACTCCTCGACCCGGCTCACGCCCTTTTTCGCCAATTATGGCTTCCATCCTCGCTTCTTTCCCTTGACCCTCCTAGATTCCCCGGTGCCTGCTGCCGAGGACTTTCTCTCGGAGCTGCAGGCAGTCCACGAGATGGTGAAGAGGTACCTGAATAAAGCCAAGGAGGACTATAAGAGGGTGGCTGACCGCTCCAGACGGGATGTGCCCCCCTTGGTGGTGGGGGATCAGGTGTGGCTGTCCACGAAATATGTAGCCTCCGAATTACCCAGACACAAATTAGATCCCCGGTTCCTGGGTCCTTTTCCCGTTGAACGGGTGATCAATCCGGTGGCCTACCGGCTCACCCTGCCGGCCAACTTGCGGGTTCACCCTGTGTTTCACCGTTTGCTGTTAGTCCCTGTCCCTCCCGATTGTCTGCTCCGTCCCAATGTTCCCGTGTTTCCTGCCCCGTGTGTTCGTGACCACCTCCCTGAAGCTATGGTACATGACATTTTGGATTCCCGTTGGGTGGACGGTTGCTTCCAGTACAAGGTGCAATGGGTGGAGGGGGACCCTGATGATTGCTCCTGGGTGGAAGCGGCGTTGTTGGACGCTCCCGACCTTATTCGGGATTTTCACGCCCAGTTCCCTCAGAAACCACGTCCTCTCCGCTGGCAGATGGGGAGGGGCCTTCCACAGGGGGATGGTGTTGTGATTCCGTCTGAGGCCCCTCAGGGAACGGCTGATCCTCTGCCGGCTTCTTGCTCAGAGGGGGAGGATGAGGAACAGGAGGTTCAGGCAGACGGGGAGGAGGAATCTCAGGCTGAGGGAGAGGGAGGACAGCCAGAGTCCCCCGAGAGGGAGCTCTCCCCAGCAAGCAGCCTGGATTCCTTAGATGAAAATGCACAAGCAATAATCGATCTCCGGCAGAGAAGAGCAACACAACGAAGGGGACAATTAGCAAGGTACTTTCAGCACTAAAGAGGCAACAGCTGGGTTTGGGTGTGGTGCTCTCTGGAAAGGCTGAAAAGGCAGACCCACCCTTCCTGGCTTGTGGAGTATTATCTTTGGGAGTCCTGGGACCTGGCTGTGATCTTTGGCGTCTTGGAATTCTGGTTTGTGACTTTGAATACTGAAACCTTGGGGGAAAAAGGTGTGGGTCTTATTCTCTACAGTGGTGGGTGTGCCAGCAAGAAGTCTGCTGTATTGTCTGGCCATCAGGACTCTGCTGTGAAGTCTCATAGCCTGCCTGTTGGGAAGAACAGGTTTTTCTCTGTGTTTATTTTTCAAACTATAAAGTGCTTTTGCTTTTACCAGCGTGTCTGGCTGCTTTTTCCAGTTGGTGTTGAAGTCTGGGGGCACCCAGACAGAACAAAAGGGAGTTTGAAAGAGGACCATGTTGCAGTGTGTTCCCCCGGCCAATTTAGCAGGTCAGAATTTGTCAAATGTGTATGGGTGGAAGGACAGGGTGGGACTGGATGACCACCAAGGGCCCTTCCAACTCTTGTTATATGTGTATGGGTGGATGGTGGGGGTGGGGGTGGCCGCCTACCCTCACATCTGGGGCCTCCGAGTTTTTGCCTCTCTCAACACTTTCTTTTGTCATAAATGCTCCATGCATCGTAAAAATTCCAAAGATTACCATGAGGAGCAGGTCATAAAGGGGCCCCAGACAGCAACGAGTAACTTCACATCTGTTCTTTGCTAAGAGAATGCTACCTAGCACTCTCTCCCAACCCTCTTTTGAGAGGACTGCTCTGATTGGGTTCCCAAATTAACTTTTAAAGGATTAGCTTGTTGTGAGGCAAGGAGTTCCACCAGCCAATTTAGCAGCCCAAGAATTTGACCGGAAGACCAATTCTCCTGCTTGCGAAGAGGGTTGGACTAGATGGTCTCTGAGGTCGCTTCCCTCTCTATCATTCTGTAAGTCTCCTGAATGAGAAGGGGGGTCAAGTCAGAATAGATGGCCACTGAGGTCCCTTCCCCCTCTATCATTCTGTAAGTCTCCTGAATGAGAAGGGGGGGCAGGTCAGAATAGATGGCCACTGAGGTCCCTTCCCTCTCTATCATTCTGTAAGTCTCCTGAATGAGAAGGGGGTCAGACTGGATGGCCACTGAGGCCCCTTCCCTCTCTATCATTCTGTAAGTCTCCTGAATGAGAAGGGGGGGCAGGTCAGAATAGATGGCCACTGAGGCCCCTTCCCTCTCTATCATTCTGTAAGTCTCCTGAATGAGAAGGGTGATCAGGTCAGACCAGATGGCCACCGAGGTCCCTTCCCTCTCTATCATTCTGTAAGTCTCCTGAATGAGAAGGGGGTTCAGACTAGATGGCCACTGAGGCCCCTTCCCTCTCTATCATTCTGTAAGTCTCCTGAATGAGAAGGGTGATCAGGTCAGACCAGATGGCCACTGAGGTCCCTTCCCTCTCTATCATTCTGTAAGTCTCCTGAATGAGAAGAGGGTTCAGACTAGATGGCCACTGAGGCCCCTTCCCTCTCTATCATTCTGTAAGTCTCCTGAATGAGAAGGGGGGGTCAGACTAGATGGCCACTTAGGCCCCTTCCCCTTCTATCATTCTGTAAGTCTCCTGAATGAGAAGGGGGGTCAGGTCAGACTAGATGGCCACCCATTGTCCTTCAGCCAAAAAATTCAAACCTCAGCAATTGGTGACAAAAATCTTGGGTACCCATCACGCACAAATCTTGGGCACTCATTGCAACAGAATTCATGCCCTTAGCATGAATTACAGTGCACATTTTGCACTGGGAGGGAAACAGCAGGGCAGAAGGATTTTGTTACAGTGATCATGTTAGGGCCGTGTTAGGGATTGATTGTCTTGGACAAAATTTAGGTTACTACCACCAAATGATTTGTAGTATCAATGCAAAGAGCCACCTCTCTGGAGAAGTCTATAGTGCTTGGAAAGGTGTAAGTAAAGAGAAGAAGAGTATGAGGTGGATGAACTCAATTATAGGGGTGATTAATGCATTTTTGGAAGACCTGAAGGCCCAGATTAGGGATGGAGAAAATCGATCCCTTGCTAAGAGTCAGCCATGATTCCACGGCACACAAATTAGCATGAAGAAGCAGCTTACCGTACTTTTCAGAGTATAAGACACACCTTTTACCTCCCTAAGAGGCTAAAAAATTGGGTGCATCTTATACTCTGAATGTAGCTTTTAAAAAAAAAAATTGTTTCAGCCCTAACTAGGTGCTAACGATCTTCCAAGCTTTTACCTTGCAGGTTCTTTCCTTGTTACTTTCTGCAAATAATGTTTTCCAAGCCCCAAGCATTGTTCCCTCTAAGGCATGCAGCGCGCTGTATTGTGCTGGTTTTTCACGCTCAGTGCGGGGATTTTAAATTCCCGCGCAGAGGACCTTCCCTTCGCCTCCCCGCTTTGGCATCGGTGGCCAGGGCTGAGGTTGCCCTGGCTTTGATATCCACCCACGCGGCATCAGAGGAGGCCGTTCTGGCCAGCAAAGCCCTGCTTTCCTGGACAACCAGGAAAGCGGCATGCTTTTCTAATGTGTTGCTTTCCTGGCAGCCAGCTTTGCTGGCTGGCGCAAGGCAGCCGCCGCAACAACCTCAGCAAAGGCGCTGTGGTGGCTGCTGATGCCGCGTCAAGGCTTCTAAGGTGAGCTGCACGGTGGTGGCGGGAGACAGAACCAAGGGGAGGGCATGGAGGTGGTGCCCGCCGGAGAAGCGGAGAGAGAGAGAAGTGGAGAGAAAGAAAGAAAAGGGAAAGAGAAGGGAAAGAGAGGGAGGAAAAAAGAAGTGGAGAGGAAGGAGGGAGGGAGGGGAGGAAGAAAGAGAAAAGGGAGAAAGAGGGAGAGGGAGAAAGGGGGGAAGAGAGGAAGGAAGGAAGAGAGAAATATAAAGGAAGGGAGGGAGAAAGAAAGAAAGAATGAGAGGGAGGGAGGGAAAGAGAGAAGAGAGGAAGGAAGAGAGAGAAAGAGAAAAAAGTGGAAGGAAGAAAGAAGGGAAGAAAGAAAGGAAGAGACAGAAAGAGAGAGAGAGAGAAAGAAAATCAAAATCTAGTTTGAAACTAACTCAACTATTTAAGTGGCATTTTGATACTCAGCAGAGTTGCCCCATTCTGATGTCACTGTTATAGACACACAGTATTTTATTTTGAAATTATCTGAGGTAAAATATGGTGGATTTTTTAAAAACCAAAATATCTTTACTGCAGATTAAGATCAGCAAAACAATATCAATCATCCAATTTCTTAATATACTTTAATTTTCATATCTCTCAGCTGCGTAAAAACCTTTGGTAGCTTATAATTAAAAAGAAAAATAACAAATATCAACAGAAAAACGCAGGCTACTGAAAAACAACATTGTTTCTTCCCTTTGGGAAGAGTGGTAGAAATTTGAGGGATGATTGATTATTAAATATGGATTGACTATGGAATGATAAGATATATTTAGACGTTGTTTAATATTAGGATGTATTAATTCGTAAAATTGGATTAGAATTTTAGAACTATATAGAATTACTTAGGTAAAATTAATGGAACATACATAGGATAAATAAGGGGTTTATGGTATGTACTGTATGATTTTATGACTTTGCATTATGAATTTAAAATATACTTGGAAATGTAGATTGATGAAAGTTAATAATAGTAAATGCTAAGTGCCTGAAAATTAATTGAGCTTGGAAATATAGAATGAAATTATAGCAAAGTAAATATAGAAATATATTAATTGATGCATTGGTGTTCAGATAGATTTTCATCGTATTATTAGATTACTATAATACAGTCATACCTCGTCTTACGAACCTAATTGGTTCCAGGGGGAGGCTCGTAAGACGAAAGGTTCGTAAGATGAAACATTGTTTCCCATAGGAAACAATGTAAAGTCAATTAATCCGTGCAACCAAACCCCCCCCCCCGCAAAAAAAGGCGTTCGGCGACTGCTGGGAAGCCGCGTGGCTGTTTTAAAAGGTGACAGCCAGACTGGGGGGCTTCCCAGCACCCCCCCGAACCCCGAACTTTTGCCGAACTTCCGGGTTCGGGAGGTTGCTGGGAAGCCCCCCAGGCCGGCTGTCACCTTTTAAAACAGCCGCGCGGCTTCCCAGCTTTCTCCCGAAGCCGAACGCCAAACCCGAACTTCTGCGTTCAGCGTTCGGAGACAGATGGGAAGCCGCGCGGCTGTTTTAAAAGGTGACAGCCGGCCTGGGGGGCTTCCCAGGAACCTCCTGAACCCCGAACCCGGAAGTTCGGCAAAAGTTTGGGGTTCGGGGGGGTGCTGGGAAGCCCCCCAGCCCGGCTGTCACCTTTTAAAACAGCCGCGTGGCTTCCCAGCTGTCTCCCGAAGCCGAACGCCAAACCCGAACTTCCGCGTTCGGCGTTCGGAGACAGCTGGGAAGCCGCGCGGCTGTTTTAAAAGGTGACAGCTGTGTTGGGGGGCTTCCCAGCAACCTCCCGAACCGAACCCGGGGTTCAGAAAAATTTTGCCTCTTCTTACGAACTTTTTTCAAGTTACGAACCTGCGTTCGGGAGGCTGCTGGGAAGCCCCGCCGCCCGGCTGTCACCTTTTAAAACAGCCGCGCAGCTTCCCAGCAGTCTCCGAACGCCGGTTCGTAACTCGAAAAAAGTTCGTAAGAAGAGGCAAAATTTTTCTGAACCCCGGGTTCGTATCACGAGTTGTTCGTAAGACGAGGGGTTCGTATCTTGAGGTACCACTGTACTATGATAAATATTTAAGAAATGAAGATTTTAAAATATGGATTTATTAATAGTTGTGTTTTTGATATTGCTGGTTGTTTTAGTTTTAATAGTAATAGATTTTGGTTTTGTTTTATTATTAATTTCTTTTAATAAAAAGAAGGGAATTTATTTATACTTCTATGCTACCCAGTGGGGAAGGGACAGGGAACACTGGCCCCAAGTCTTTCCAGGTTTTTTTTTTCATTGCTCTACTTGCTCCGAATGTTTCTTTCTGGCCCTAACCAGGTGTTAATGATGTTCCAGCTTTTACTGGCTTGCAAATTCTTTCCTTTTTACTCTCCAAATAAGGTTTTTCTAAATCCCTAACCAGGGGATAAAATAATGTGCCAAAGCTGACCACACTAAGGACGCTAGCCACATGAATATCTGGTAAACAGATTCTTTTCCCTATTTTCCGCCCAAAATCTAAGCTGCCTCATATACTCTAAAAAATACGGTACATTCTGGGAAAGCCAGAAGGGAGCAAAGATGACTCACAACAGGAAAGCGGAAGACTCAGGTGCTGCAGGCGATGGGGTTCACTTTGGAAAAGACCAGGCTGGGAAAAGACCAGGCTTGGAAAAGTTGTCCCTAATTAAGCACCCCATCAATGAATGAAGCTTTCGCCAGGGTCTACTTGGCTCTGTTCGGCGCCCCTCAGTGATGGCTCTGCTAGTTTCCTGCCTCTCGGCATCAGCAGCCGGAATAGCGTCTCCCTTGGGGGGGAGGGGGCGGAGATACGCGCGCGCCGAGTGGGGCGCGTCTTGCAGGAGCGTGCGCGCTCCTGCATGCAAATGAGCGGGCGTGAGGTCAACGGCAGTTGGAAAAGGGAACAAACGGAATGGCCGCCGCGGCTCCCGCTTCAGGCGCCTCGCAGTGCCGGAGCCCCCGCTGCACGGCGGAGCGCCGGGGCGTCCGCCGCGAGCTCGACTCCTGGCGGCACCGGCTTATGCACTGTGTGGGTAAGGAAGGCCGGGCTGACCTGGCGCGGGAGGGCGGAGGCGGACTGAGCATAGGGACTGATCCTCGCCGTCACTGCGGTCATTCTCCGTAACCGGGCCGAGGAAGGCAGGCGGCCTTTGCCTATCCATTCTACAGTACTCGGCTCTGTTGACCCCACTTGGCCGCCATCCCTTTTGTCCTGGGCGGCCGGACGACAGTCACTCGGCGTTGACGGTTGGGATTTGAAGTTCCCCTCCCTCCCCTCCTCTGTTGCCATAACAACGGCTGTTCAGGGTACCCGCCAACCACCCTCCCGCCAGCGTCCGGCGGGGCTCCCTTCTCTCCGCTTCCAAAACTTCCCGGCCTGGAAGCGGAAGGCGGCGGCGGTCCAAACAAGTTCCGGTCCCGGCTCACTCTTGCTTTGCCTGTGTGTCTTCCCCAATGCGAGCGCGCTCTTGTCTTTCCGAGCGGGCGGGTGGGGATGGCAGCCTAGGAAAGAGCCGATTCCGAGTCGAGAGTTTCTCCTGCAGAGACGGGCCGCGGGCAGTCGGCTGCAAATAGAGAGCCGTCCCCGGATGAGAGAGAGGGTGAAAAAGGGATTTCACTTTGCAAAGTTCCGAGTCCTGGGAGAACTTTTCGTCCAGCGGACTCGGCCAGAATTGTTTGTAAGGGATGGGAGGCGGGAGAGGCAATCGTCCTCGGTCTCTGACCGGAAGTCCGCTCTTATCCTTCTCTTTTTTCACCCGCAGACTTTTCCCATCCCTTCAAAACAATGGAGACGTCCCCACCACGCGCGTTGCCTGGGGGTTGTGTTTTCATCCAAACGCTCCCCAGGGCGTGCATCCTTGCGCTTATTTAATTGTAGAATGTAACCATGCCCATCTGCACATTAATGTCTGCCCTGCTTCCAGAGAGCATCATTATTCAGCGCCCTGCCCTTCTTCCCCGTTTTCAGAAAAGACAATTTTGTATGGTTTTTAAGATGCATGCATTCCTTCTATATATCTGGGTATGTAGTGTTTCTGGAATGGCTTGATGTTTACAAATGGACTATGCTTTATAAATAATGCAGTTTTAAAACCAGTACTGGTAGTACATCAATTATTTTGTGGCTAAAAATTAGCATACGAGCTTGATAGAATATTTGAAAGTATTAAAATAGCAATAGGAAAGGCATGGGACAAAAAAATGAGAATCCTTATTTAGGGGCTTTTTCAAGCTAACTTAAGTATACAAGGTCCTCTTTTGCACATTTTGCAGTTTCTGAGAGGGTTTATATATGTGCCTAAAAATTCCCATATCCCAATCATTGCTTTTAACATTTGCCTATCTAGAAGTTTTTTTCTGAAAGAAAGACTGGGGAGGGGAAAGGAATTTTCATTCTCCAATGTGCTTCTGGAGATTTTTATCTCTTGCATAGTATGCTACTTAAAGATGAAAGTACAGTGGTACCTCAAGATACGAACCCCTCGTCTTACAAACAACTCAAGATACGAACCCGGGGTTCAGAAAAAAATTGCCTCTTCTTACGAACTTTTTTTGTGTTACGAACGCCAAACCCGAACTTCCGGGTTCGGTGTTCGGGAGGCTGCTGGGAAGCCCCCCGGCTGTTTTAAAAGGTGACAGCCGGGCGGCGGGGCTTCCCAGGAGCCTCCGAACGCCGAACACGGAAGTTCGGGTTTGGCGTTCAGCTTCGGGAGGCTGCTGGAAAGCTGCCCGGCTGTTTTAAAAGGTGACAGCTGGGCTGGGGGGCTTCCCAGCAACCTCCCGAACCCCAAACTTTTGCCGAACTTCTGGGTTCGGGGGGTTGCTGGGAAGTCCCCCAGCCCGGTGGTCACCTTTTAAAACAGCCGGGCGGCTTCCCAGGAGCCTCCAAACGCCGAACGCGGAAGTTCGGGTTTAGCGTTCGGCTTCGGGAGGCTGCTGGAAAGCCGCCCGGCTGTTTTAAAAGGTGACAGCCCGGCTGGGGGGCTTCCCAGCAACCTCCCGAACCCCTTCACCAACCCTTTGGCGGTCACCGGTGGGTTTAGGCTGCCTCGTCACCGACTCCCCCTCCCCAGAATCGTTACCCCTCCCCCATTCGGATCTCCCCCCCTCCCCGCCCGGGGGGCTGGGCTGGGAGGGGTGGGAAAAAGAGAAAGAAGGTGGCGCTCCCCGCCCGGCCACGATGGTCCCTTCCTTACCGCTCATGTTGGCTGACGGGGAATGTTAACCTAAGTGGTGGCGGAGGGGTGGGCAGGGCGGGGGCAGCGAAGTCGGTGACGAGGCAGCCTAACCCCACCGGTGACCGCCAAAGGGTTGGCGAAGGGAGGGTGTTGCGCCGACCCGGCCAAGCCTATGGACGTGCGTCCCGCCGCTCTGCCCAATCGCAAAGCTGAAGGAAGCATGGGAGGCGGTGAATGTCGTGTCCTCCAACCAGTCAAGCGAAGCAAGGCGGGGCTTGGCGGGGAATGTTGGGGGGGAGTGAAGAAATTTGAAATAGATTACGAAAAGCTCGGTGGTGGTGATGGCACTCCTTCCAGGAAAACGCCTCCGGGGGGCTGGGCTGGGCGTTTTGCACCAGCTGCTACAGCCGCCGGCTTCCCTACCCTTCGCCCATGGCCGGCAGAAGATCGCCCCGCTCGGTCGGTGGCTCCGGAGAGGCAGGAGCCGGGCACTGGCCTGCCTTTTGTCCCCCCCCCTGCCGCCGCCGCCTGCTTCTCTCTCCTTCCCCGCGCCGCTGCTCCACTCGGTCAGCGGCTCCGGAGAGGCAGGAGCCGGGTGCTGGCCTTTCTTTTGTCCCCCGCCGCCGCCCGCTCGCTGCGAGCGCTCTGCCAGGCGGCCAGGAGGCATTCAGGGCGAAGTGCATGGAGGAATGGGAAGCTGAAGCCACCGGCGTTTGAGCTTCCCATTCCTCCACGCCCTGAATGCCTGCTGGCTCAAGCGGCGGTAGCAGACCGCCTTTGGGTTTTCGGCTCGGGGAGGAGGGAGTTAGGAAGGTCCTCCTGCCCCCCCCGAGCCGAAAACCCAAAGGCGGTCTGCCGCGAACCCCGAAATTTTGCCAAACTTCCGGGTTCAGGAGGCTGCTGGGAAGCTCCCCCCCCCCCCCCGGCTGTTTTAAAAGGTGACGGCAGCGGTTTTTTGCGGGGTTTTTTTTGTTGTTGCACGGATTAATTGACTTTACATTGTTTCCTATGGGAAACAATGTTTCGTCTTACGAACCTTTCGTGTTACGAACCTCCCCCTGGAACCAATTAGGTTCGTATCTTGAGGTACCACTGTATAGATTTAGCATTAAAACAAATTCTGTACAGGATGCAAATTTTACTTGATTTCTGTATATCTGACATTTTTATTTCAAGCTTTGAAAAGGTATACAGTGTTCCCTCGACTTTTGCGGGGGATGCGTTCCAAGACTGCCCGCGAAAGTCGAATTTCCGTGAAGTAGAGATGTGGAAGTAAATACACTATTTTTGGCTATGAACAGTATCACAAGCCTTCCCTTAACACTTTAAACCCCTAAATTACAATTTCCCATTCCCTTAGCAACCATTTAGATTATTATTCACCATGTTTATTTATTAAAGTTTATTAAAAAAAATTTTATTAAAGGCGGACAAAATTTTGGCGATAACATATGACGTCATCAGGCGGAAAAAACCATGGTATAGGGGAAAAAACCGCAAAGTATTTTTTAATTAATATTTTTGAAAAACTGGTATAGACTTTTTGCAAAATTTGAACCCACGAAAATCGAGGGAACACTGTACTATTGTTATTTACAAGCAGAGAAGAATCACTTGTTTATAGTGCACTTTCTGAATGAGATGTCATATCCCTTTGACAAATGAGATATAGTGTGAATATAATTCACTGTATATTCTACTACAGACTTCACAAATCTGGGAAAAAGTTGTAATTCAAATTGTCTTCTAAGGCAGAGGTCCCCAACCGCCGGTCCGCGGACCGGGACCGCGCCGTTGGGGTTTTCCAGCCGGTCCGCGGCGCCGCTGCCCTCCCGGCAGAGGACATTATGCAGGACAGGGTGGGGCGTTGGGCAGGGCGGGGAGAATCAGGAGGCTCCTTTGGCGGCTGGGGCTGCCTGGCTTTGTGATTTTGGCTGGGGGGGAGTTAGGAAGGTCCTACTTCTCCCCCCCCAGCCAAAAACTCAAAGCCTATCTGCTGGATACGGGCGATGAGCGGGACGAGCGGCGCCGAAGCCAGTGGCTGTGGCAGCTGCTGCAAGAGGCTTCCACTCATCGCCCGTATCCAGCAGATAGGCTTTGAGTTTTTGGCTGGGGGGGACTTAGGAAGGTCCTACTTCTCCCCCCCCAGCCAAAAACTCAAAGCCTATCTGCTGGATACGGGCGATGAGCGGGACGAGCGGTGCCGAAGCCGGTGGCTGTGGCAGCTGCTGCAAGAGGCTTCCGGGCCGCTCTGTCCCACTCATCGCCCGTATCCAGCAGATAGGCTTTGAATTTTTGGCTGGGGGGGGGAGAAGTAGGACCTTCCTAACTCCCCCCCCAGCCAAAATCACAAAGCCAGGCAGCCCCCAGCCGCCAAAGGAGCCTCCTGATTCTCCCTGCCCTGTGGAGAAATGTGGAGGGCTGCGTCACTAAGCTCCACCCCTCCATAACCCCACCCCCATTTGACCAAAGGCCCCCTCCCCCCGGGCCGTGGAAAACTGGTCTAGCTTAAAGCCGGTCCCTGGTGCAAAAAAGGTTGGGGACCTCTGTTCTAAGGAATGCTACATATTATCAGAAGATTTAGAATATTTTGGGGGGATGTCTCTTTTTTGATTAGGTTTGTAATTGTTTTTCTTTCAAATCCATTAGAAATTAATACATCTTTGAGTTTGTTCAATTCAGTTTTTTAAGTGGTCATGGTCAGCTAGGCATTTGGTTCTGGTGATGAGGGTTTTGGCTACTGAGGTGATCTGTGCAGGGTGGTGGTGGGAGTGTACATTTAAATAACGGTTGGTGTGTGTTTTCTTTTGGTAGATGGTGTGTCCTAGGGTGCCATTGGGTTTTTTATAGATTAGGACATCCAGAAAGGGAAGTTGATCATTGGCTTCTGTTTCCATAGTGAATTGTATTTTGGGGTGTAGGCTATTGAGATGTGTGAGGAAATTGTCCAGTTTTTCTTTTCCATTTGGCCAAATTACAAAAGTGTCATCTACGTAATTTGGCCACATGGAAAAGAGACATCCCCCAAAAATCAAGACCAAGAACAGGATAATGGCATCATCCTCCTCCCTTACATTAAAGGCACCACAGACAAAATTAGTAAAATTCTCCACAAACATAATATCAAAACTTCATTTGTCACTAACCAGAAAATATCAAACATCCTAAGAAACCCAAAAGACAAAATCCATCTCGAAAACCAAGGAATGTATGAAATACCATGCAAAACATGTGCAGCCACAAACATTGGACAAACTAATAGAAGAATAAACGCACGCATTGCAGAACATAAGAATGCAGTCAAAAAAGAAGAAAAAACTTCCTCCCTTGTCCAGCACATTAAAAAAACAGGGCATGAAATTGACTTTGAAAAAACTAAATTACTTTCCAAAACAGAACACGTATATAAAAGAATAATCACGGAGGCCATAGAGATAGAAAAACACCCCCTCAGTATGAACAAATGAGATGACACGTCCCGCCTACCAGAGATTTGGAAACCAGCCTTAAACAAAAAAACATCATAATCATCACCATGTCAATCCTTCAACTAAATGTGATTCCACCAACCAATCAAATCATTAAAACATAGCCACCCAATCTATTTGCTACATTCAAACCAAATCTCCACCCCCACCACTATTTATAAGGAACAAATGGCAGTTGCAAACAAACTATATTTACAGCAGCACGAAGCTTACAACTTCAGCCTGATGATGGTGAATATGATTTCACCGAAACGTCGCATAGACATTCAAAATATTACACGGGGCAAAACCCGAACTCAGAACAATCTACATACATATACCCATGAAAATCTATGAAAACAAATATATATGTATATGTCACATGGTTTTTTTTGCTGAATTTGAAAATTAAGGGAGACTAGGATAGATCTATTTTGGCCTTATTTTGGCCTCATCAGCTAGCCATACCCACTGGGACTTAAACCTGCAACCTTTGCCTTGTAAGGCAGAGAATTATCCTCTAGGCTACAGTATCCAAATCCTTCAGCTCTGCACCAGGGAAGGGTTACATATTTTTGTGTCGAATATATATATATGTATATATGTATTGCAGCTTACACAAATAGTTGATGGTAATACACATGATTAGATTAATTAATCTTGAAATTCCAATAGCTCTTGTTGTGACAGGACTCCTATTATTGAGTGGTGTTTAATTAGAAATGCATGAACTAGTCAAATTTGATTTCACTCAGTTTTTCTTTCTCTTCCTATTAGATTATTTCATTGTATTTTTTTTATGATAATAAAAATCTTTCAAAATTCATTCACATCTTTGCAATAGTTATTGTTTGTATATGATTTAAGTTTGCACTTTTCTTAGGATGCAAGTTAGTTAAGTTTGTAAAATGAATTTGTTCCTATCTATTCTGTTTTATATTCATTTCAGGGTACATAAAAATCGATGATGATTTTTTAAATTGGATTTTTAAATTTTAAATAGGATTTTATTTTTATCAAATTTATTTTAATAAAATGCTTTTGAAGTAAAAATCTAAAGATAGTTTTCTATTTAAAATACATTAATAATTTAGTTTATTCAACATGAAATGGAGCTTAGTTACCGCGTATATTCGAGTATAAGTCAACCCGGTTATAAGCTGAGGCACCTACTTTTGCCACAAATACTGGGAAAACTTATTGACTCGAGTATAAGCCTAGGGTGGAAAATACAGTGGCTACTGGTAACTTATAAAAATGGAATACTGTATTCTTCTACTGTAGCTTCTTAAAATTGTTTTTGTAGGAGAATTTTAAAAAAACCATATGAAGAACGGTTGCAGGAACTGGGTATATCTAGTTTAATGGAAAAGTGGACCAGGGGAGACATGATAGCAGTCTTCCAATATCTCAGGGTTTGCCACAAGAAGAGAGAGTCAACCTATTCTCCAAAGCACCTGAGGGCAGAACAAGAAGCAATGGGTGGAAACTAAACAAGGAGAGAAGCAACTTCGAACTAAGGAGAAAATTCCTGACAGTTAGAACAGTGAATCTGTGGAACAGCCTGCCACCAGAGGTTCTGAATGCTGCAACACTGGAAGTTTTTAAGAAGATGTTGTATACCCATTTGTCTGAAGTAGTGTAGAGTTTCTGCCTAAGCAGGGGGTTGGACTAGAAGATCTCCAAGGTCCCTTCCAACTCTGTTGTTGTTATTATTATGTAACTTTTCCTGCCAAAATGTTTTTTATTTCTTGCACCTTTCTTCCTCCCCTTCCTAAATCTCTCTTTTTAAAAAATCCTTCTTTTATCATAACCAAAAACCTCTTAAAATATATTTAGGAATGTAATCAAACCTATTGTCTTAATCTTCACTACAATATCATAATTTTCTTAATAATTGGGATTTCATATATTATTTCAAAACAATTGCTTAAATCAAACTTCCATATGATGAATATTCTGATTTTCCATTTAAAACATATTTCATAAGTTAAAATCATTACTATCTCAATAGATCAGTAAATAACAATTGGGGGTTACTCAATCATTAATTGTAAAATCTTCTACATAATATTTATCTTGCATAAGGAGAAACCATACTCTAAAAAAAAGGTAAATCTATTCATATTAATTATGGAGAACAAATGATTAATGACAAAATTCATACTATTATATTATCCTAACCTTTATATTGTTTTAAACAAGCCAGCATTAACAATCCTCTTGGGTATGAAAAGTATAATTGGAAGAAAAAGTTTAATTACACAGAGTTATCCTCACTTGAAGCAATATTTTCTTACAAAATAACCTCTTCTGTTACTAGAAATTAATCAAATTTAAATGGGTAACTTACATTTTACTTGTAAAATATGTTGTCGGCTTGGAAGAGACCTATCAGAGATCAGGAGAGAAAGCCATGGTTCCTTCATTCTGAAAGTCTCTTCAACCCTCCTGCCCCTTCCCCCAGTGCTTCCTGTAGAGGAGGAGCTGTGATTGGTTCAGCCTGCTGCCAATCAGGCAACACTCTCAGTGCCTCCTTTCTGTGTAGAGGAGAAACTGTGATTGGTTCAGCCTGCTGCCAGTCAGGCAGCTGAGGGGTGTTGCTGGCTGGGCTGTAGCAAGAGCAGAAGCAGCGGCGCAAAGAAAAAAGCCTTGTATGCCAGAGCCATTAGGTTTCCTTCCTCCCTGCCTTTCACATCCAAACTGCTCAGCTTTGGAAAATGCTGCACAGGGGTTTTCAGGTCAGTGAAGGTCAGTGACTCGAGTATAAGGCAAGATTGGATTTTTCAGCACATTTTTTATGCTGAAAATTTCGGCTTATACTCGAGTATATGCGGTATGTACCCTGTTTTCCCCAAAACAAGACATCCCCTGATAATAAGCCCAATTGGGCTTTTGACTGAATGGCAATAAGGCCAAGCACTTATTTCAGGATTCAAAAAAAGGGGGAAAAGACAGGGTCTTATTTTTGAGAGAACACGGTAGCATGAGGTTGTACAGTAAATATTCTGCAATATTTACATTTTTGTAAACTCATTCAATGAATCCAAGCTATGCAAACTGAGATAACATGCACTGCATTGATACATTCACACAGTTTCATAGTAACCATGATAAAGTTTGGAATACAGTAGACCCCCGCTCGTTGCGAGGGTTCCGTTCCAGGACCCCCCCGCAACGAGCGGGTTTTCGCGAAGTAGCGCTGCGGAAGTAAAAACACCATCTGCGCATGTGCAGATGGCGTTTTTACTCCCACAGCGCTAGCGAGGAGCCGAAGATTGGGGGCGGGGCGGCTGTTTGCCGCCGGCATGGAGGGCTTCCTAGCAGCCCCCCAAACCCGGGTTGGGGGTCCGGGGGGCGCTGGCTCTCGGCGCTTTTGAGCTGAGTCCGGAAGCGAATTCGCTTCCGGACTCAGCTCAAAAGCGCCGATAGCAAGCGGCAAGGAACGGCTTGTCTCGGCGCTTTCGAGCTGACCGGACTCAGCTCGAAAGCGCCGAGACAAGCCGTTCCTTGCCGCTTGCTATCGGCGCTTTTGAGCTGAGTCCGGGAGCGAATTCGCTCCCGGACTCAGCTCAAAAACGGCGAGAATGAACGGCGTGGGCGGGGCGAAGGGCGGGCGGCAGCGAGGAGTTTGCGTGGGCGGTGGGGAAACTCCTCGCTGACGCCAGCAAGAGGGGGAAGACCCAGGGAAGCCGCTGCCATCTACGCATGCGTGCCCGGCACGCATGCGTAGATGGTATTTTTGACTTCCGGGTTGAAAAATAGCGAAGTACCCTGTTCGCAATGGTTGGGGACGCAATAAACGGGGGATCACTGTATTCCTTTATCCCATTGTTTTGAAACTCTATGTACACTACAAACTCTATGGTTGAAAAGAAATTTGTCTGTACTACCAGACTCAAATTGAAGAGCAAGGTCAAGCAGTAAAAATTAAAGTGAAACCTCCTAAGCAGCTTATAAGCATATTAAAGAACATAATATTAACCCTGCTGTGCTGTTCAGAAAAACTCCCTAATATGTTCCCGGGTCTATTTGACCCGGACCACAAATTGATCATTTTATGTACGTATATTTGGTCTTTTTGAAAGCTTTTTTCACTTGGAAACAAGTTTGAACATTTCTGCACACATTGAAATGAAAATTAAAATAAAAAAAATTAATGCTTATTGGTTTATTTTGCTGATAAAATGTGCCCCCCCCATTTTTGTGAATTTTTGTTCAATTTATGCATAGTTTTGCTTGCAAAATGTGTTCTATTTTACTAAACCTGGTGTAGGATTGGTAGCTTGAACATTTCTGAACATAATGATATGAAAATTGAACTGGAAAAATTGATGGATATTGGTTTATTTTGCACATAAAAGTCTCTCCCCCCGTGTTCAATTATTTCAATTTATATAAAAATTATGCTGTTCATTTCAAACTTACATACTTGTTTTTAGTAAAATGGATTTCTTTCATAAAATTAGTTGCCTGGCTACAATGTGCTTGCTTTTCAAAACGATATTCCAAATATTTCTAGCCAAATATATATAAAAAGTGAAAATAATGGCACACAGCAAGGCCGAGAGGGGGGTGGCCCTTTTGTGGCAAAAATAAACAAATAAGAATAATTTTTTTCAGTTCATTTCTATTTTTCTTATGTTCAGGATTGTTCAATTTAGTATATCAAAACTCCTCGCTGCCGCCCGCCCTTCGCCCGCCCACGCCGTTCATTCTCGCCGTTTTTGAGCTGAGTCCGGGAGCGAATTCGCTCCCGGACTCAGCTCAAAAGCGCCGATAGCAAGCGGCAAGGAACGGCTTGTCTCGGCGCTTTCGAGCTGACCGGACTCAGCTCGAAAGCGCCGAGACAAGCCGTTCCTTGCCGCTTGCTATCGGCGGTTTTGAGCTGAGTCCGGAAGCGAATTCGCTTCCGGACTCAGCTCAAAACCGGCGATACCAAGCGGCAAGGAACGGCTTGTCTCGGCGCTTTCGAGCTGACCGGACTCAGCTCGAAAGCGCCGAGACAAGCCGTTCCTTGCCGCTTGCTATCGGCGCTTTTGAGCTGAGTCCGGGAGCGAATTCGCTCCCGGACTCAGCTCAAAAACGGCGAGAATGAACGGCGTGGGCGGGCGAAGGGCGGGCGGCAGCGAGGAGTTTGCGTGGGCGGTGGGGAAACTCCTCGCTGACGCCAGCAAGAGGGGGAAGACCCAGGGAAGCCGCTGCCATCTACGCATGCGTGCCCGGCACGCATGCGTAGATGGTATTTTTGACTTCCGGGTTGAAAAATAGCGAAGTACCCTGTTCGCAATGGTTGGGGACGCAATAAACGGGGGATCACTGTATTCCTTTATCCCATTGTTTTGAAACTCTATGTACACTACAAACTCTATGGTTGAAAAGAAATTTGTCTGTACTACCAGACTCAAATTGAAGAGCAAGGTCAAGCAGTAAAAATTAAAGTGAAACCTCCTAAGCAGCTTATAAGCATATTAAAGAACATAATATTAACCCTGCTGTGCTGTTCAGAAAAACTCCCTAATATGTTCCCGGGTCTATTTGACCCGGACCACAAATTGATCATTTTATGTACGTATATTTGGTCTTTTTGAAAGCTTTTTTCACTTGGAAACAAGTTTGAACATTTCTGCACACATTGAAATGAAAATTAAAATAAAAAAAATTAATGCTTATTGGTTTATTTTGCTGATAAAATGTGCCCCCCCCATTTTTGTGAATTTTTGTTCAATTTATGCATAGTTTTGCTTGCAAAATGTGTTCTATTTTACTAAACCTGGTGTAGGATTGGTAGCTTGAACATTTCTGAACATAATGATATGAAAATTGAACTGGAAAAATTGATGGATATTGGTTTATTTTGCACATAAAAGTCTCTCCCCCCGTGTTCAATTATTTCAATTTATATAAAAATTATGCTGTTCATTTCAAACTTACATACTTGTTTTTAGTAAAATGGATTTCTTTCATAAAATTAGTTGCCTGGCTACAATGTGCTTGCTTTTCAAAACGATATTCCAAATATTTCTAGCCAAATATATATAAAAAGTGAAAATAATGGCACACAGCAAGGCCGAGAGGGGGGTGGCCCTTTTGTGGCAAAAATAAACAAATAAGAATAATTTTTTTCAGTTCATTTCTATTTTTCTTATGTTCAGGATTGTTCAATTTAGTATATCAAAACTCCTCGCTGCCGCCCGCCCTTCGCCCGCCCACGCCGTTCATTCTCGCCGTTTTTGAGCTGAGTCCGGGAGCGAATTCGCTCCCGGACTCAGCTCAAAAGTGCCGATAGCAAGCGGCAAGGAACGGCTTGTCTCGGCGCTTTCGAGCTGACCGGACTCAGCTCGAAAGCGCCGAGACAAGCCGTTCCTTGCCGCTTGCTATCGGCGGTTTTGAGCTGAGTCCGGAAGCGAATTCGCTTCCGGACTCAGCTCAAAACCGGCGATACCAAGCGGCAAGGAACGGCTTGTCTCGGCGCTTTCGAGCTGACCGGACTCAGCTCGAAAGCGCCGAGACAAGCCGTTCCTTGCCGCTTGCTATCGGCGCTTTTGAGCTGAGTCCGGGAGCGAATTCGCTCCCGGACTCAGCTCAAAAACGGCGAGAATGAACGGCGTGGGCGGGCGAAGGGCGGGCGGCAGCGAGGAGTTTGCGTGGGCGGTGGGGAAACTCCTCGCTGACGCCAGCAAGAGGGGGAAGACCCAGGGAAGCCGCTGCCATCTACGCATGCGTGCCCGGCACGCATGCGTAGATGGTATTTTTGACTTCCGGGTTGAAAAATAGCGAAGTACCCTGTTCGCAATGGTTGGGGACGCAATAAACGGGGGATCACTGTATTCCTTTATCCCATTGTTTTGAAACTCTATGTACACTACAAACTCTATGGTTGAAAAGAAATTTGTCTGTACTACCAGACTCAAATTGAAGAGCAAGGTCAAGCAGTAAAAATTAAAGTGAAACCTCCTAAGCAGCTTATAAGCATATTAAAGAACATAATATTAACCCTGCTGTGCTGTTCAGAAAAACTCCCTAATATGTTCCCGGGTCTATTTGACCCGGACCACAAATTGATCATTTTATGTACGTATATTTGGTCTTTTTGAAAGCTTTTTTCACTTGGAAACAAGTTTGAACATTTCTGCACACATTGAAATGAAAATTAAAATAAAAAAAATTAATGCTTATTGGTTTATTTTGCTGATAAAATGTGCCCCCCCCATTTTTGTGAATTTTTGTTCAATTTATGCATAGTTTTGCTTGCAAAATGTGTTCTATTTTACTAAACCTGGTGTAGGATTGGTAGCTTGAACATTTCTGAACATAATGATATGAAAATTGAACTGGAAAAATTGATGGATATTGGTTTATTTTGCACATAAAAGTCTCTCCCCCCGTGTTCAATTATTTCAATTTATATAAAAATTATGCTGTTCATTTCAAACTTACATACTTGTTTTTAGTAAAATGGATTTCTTTCATAAAATTAGTTGCCTGGCTACAATGTGCTTGCTTTTCAAAACGATATTCCAAATATTTCTAGCCAAATATATATAAAAAGTGAAAATAATGGCACACAGCAAGGCCGAGAGGGGGGTGGCCCTTTTGTGGCAAAAATAAACAAATAAGAATAATTTTTTTCAGTTCATTTCTATTTTTCTTATGTTCAGGATTGTTCAATTTAGTATATCAAAACTTTTGGGAGGAAATTCCTTAGAGATTTGTAGCCTAAAAAAATAAAAATTGAGACGAAATTCAGAAAAAATGGGGGGAGGGGCTTTTTGATTTAAAAAAAAATAAGCCTTAATTTTTTCAGTTCAATTTTCATATCATTACGTTCATAAATGTTCAAACTAGTTTCCCAGTGAAAAAAGGTTTTCAAACAGACCAAATTCAAGTACCTAAAAAAAATCATTTTGGGCCGGGTCGTATACGAACTGAAACAGATTCAACGTGATATTTTTCTTTGCCCAGAAAAAAAATTAGCCCCCACCCCCACAAATATTTTTATGATGATCAGCAATGTTAAATTGAGTAAATGAATGCCTAAGATATTAAAAATATTTCGAATTTGGAGCCTAAAAAAATATAAAGTGAAAATGGTTGCAAGCAGCCAAGGAGAGGGGAGGGCTTATTTCTGATTTTTAAAAAACCAAAAAGAATAATTTCTTTCAGTTCATTTATATTTTTCTTATATTCAGAAATGTTCAAACTACGAATCCCACACCAAGTTTAGTAAAATTGAACACATTTTGCAAGCTAAACTATCTATAAATTGAAAAAAAAATTCACAAAAACTGGGGGGGGGGTTGCCTTTTATAATCCAAATAAAGCAATATGCACATTTTTTTCAGTTCAATTTTCATATCATTGTGTGCAGAAATGTTCAGAGTACTTTCCAAGTGAAAAAAGTTTTCAAATTGACCAAACATAAGCACTTCAAATTAAGAGTTTTCGGTCCGGGTCAGAGTGACCCGGGAACAGAACAAGTGTGACTTTTTTCCCCAGCAAGATAGAAAAAAATTCATAGAGGAGAGAACCCTTGAAATGATGAAAAGTCATGAAATTTCAAGTTTCAGATATGCAGGGAAAATTTTTTACAGGGTCTCAAACTTTGATTTCGGGTCTCACAGACCCGAACAGCACAGCAGGGGTTATTAAAGCAGGGGTCGACAAAGTTGTTCAGAATCTAGGAGCCAGCCAAAAAATTTAGGAGCCAGAATTTTTTTAAAGCAAACTTGGTTTTTTGCCGAGTCTCCACCTGACATCGCTTTCACCCCCTCCCCCCCGGCGCAGGCCTGGCTCCGCCGAGCCGGCTCTGCTGTACTCCCGTCGGGATCCGAGGGGAGACCGTTAGTCAGAAACCGAAACAGAGAAGAAGGAAAGGGAGACCGGGCCGGGGACGCGGGGGAGGGGGGGAGGGGGGAGGAGGGGTTACTGGTCGGAAGTCACCGCGCACGCGGCCGGAGGAGGAATGAACAAAACCTCACGCCGGGAGGGGAGGGGCTTCCGCTTCTCTCCGAAGGCGGGTGAGCGGCCAAGATCGGAGCGTCTGTGTGCGGTGGGGGGGAGTGAAGGGGTTCGAGTAGGAGGCGGAATGGAGGCAAGGGGGGGAGGGAGAGACGCACGCAAGCGCAGGGGACGCTGGGAAAGCAGCTCGCTCCGAGGTTGATGGGCGGAGCTACGGAAGCCAAGATGTACCATTTCTGGGCGTAAACACAAGGCGGGAAAAATATACTGTATACACATACAGCAGTGTTTCCCAACCTTTTTGGAGCCGCGGCACATTTTTCATATTTTCAAAATCCTGGGGAACATGGGGGGGGGCGCTAAAAAAAGTTTGGACAAAAAAAATCTCTCTTCCTCCCTTTCGCTCTATTTCTCTCTCCCTCCCTCTTTCTCTCTCTTCCTTCCTTTCTCTCTCCATCCCTCTTTCTTTCTCTCTTCCTTCCTTCCTCTCTTTCTGTCTCCTCCTTCCTCTCTCATCTCTTTCCTTCCTCTCCCTCCCTTTCTCTCTTTCCTTTCTCTCCCTTTCTGTCTATCCTTTCTATCTCTCACCCCTTCTCCCTCTTTCATTCCCTTTCTCTCCCTCCCTTTCTCTCTCATTCCTTTCTCTCCCTCTTTCCTTCCTATCTCTCTTTCTTTTTCTCCCTCCTTCATATCTTCTTTCTCTTCCCCTTCCTCCCTCTTTCCTTTCTCCCCCTCCCTTTCTCTTCCTTTTTCTCTATCCTTTCTACTTCTTACTCTTTCTTTCTCTCCCTCCTTCATTCAATTTTCTCTCCCTCCCTTTCTCTCCCTTTCTCTCTCTTTCCTTTCTCTCCCTCCCTTTCTCTTCCTTTTTCTCTATCCTTTCTACTTCTTACTCTTTCTTTCTCTCCCTCCTTCATTCAATTTTCTCTCCCCCCCTTCCTCCCTCTTTCCTTTCTCTCCCTCCCTTTCTCTTCCTTTTTCTCTATCCTTTCTACTTCTTACTCTTTCTTTCTCTCCCTCCTTCATTCAATTTTCTCTCCCGCCTCCCTCCCTCTTTCCTTTCTCCCCCTCTTTCTCTTCCTTTATCTCTATCCTTTCTACTTCTTACTCTTTCTTTCTCTCCCTCCTGCATTCAATTTTCTCTCCCCCCCTTCCTCCCTCTTTCCTTTCTCCCCCTCCCTTTCTCTTCCTTTTTCTCTATCCTTTCTGCTTCTTACTCTTTCTTTCTCTCCCTCCTTCATTCAATTTTCTCTCCCTCCCTTACTCTCTCTTTCCTTTCTCTCCCTCCCTTGTTCTCCCCTGGGGCTGCCTGTGCCTGCCCTGCACCACCCAACACGGACGGACAGCCCCCGGTCGTCGGTTCGTCGCCCCCCACCCCCCCACGGAGGGAGATCAGGCTGGCGAGGGCGGTAGAACTACGTCACCAGCCACTGGAGGGAGATCGGGCTGGCGGGGGCGGCGAATCCACCTCCCCAGCCGCGCGGAGGGAAATCCGGTAGGCGGGCGGGTGGCCGCGGCTCCCTGCGCGCCCCTGGAAAAGCGTACAGGGAACGGTGCCCGGGGCCGCTTTAGCCGCCCCCCGCTCCCCCCGCCATCTCCCCGCGACTGCCTGTGCCGCTGCAGCCGCGGCCCCCCCCGCTCCCACCGCCAGTGCCCTCCCGCCGGGCCCCAAAGGACACTTGCCGATGACGACAGGGAACCTTCAGCTGGGCGGGCGCTGCCGTGCCGGTGCCTCCGACCTCCCGGTTCCTGCTCGATGCCGCGGTTTCTGGCGCTCTCCTGCTGGGCCCCAAAGAAGGAAGGCGGGAAAAAGGCGCGAAGAATGGAGCTCTCCTTCCTGCCTGCCTTCTTTGGGACCCAGCAGGAGAGCGCCAGAAACCGCGGCATCGGGCAGGAGCGGAGAGGTCAGAGGCACCGCAGCGCCCTGCCCAGGCGGCACACCTGGCGGTGTGTCGCGGCACACCAGTGTGCCGCGGCACACCGGTTGGGAAACGCTGACATACAGTACAGCAGGCAACATTTTCTAGGCGCCAGACAACATTTTCTAGGCGCCACTGGCGACCAGGCGCCTGGGTTTGTCGAACCTTGTATTAAAGAATCATTTCAGATCCAGTGCCTGTTAGCAACAGCTGTCCCATTAAAGTGTCAGAGGAGGACTCCAGTGGTACAAAAATAGTTGCTCTTTAAAAATTGATTCAAATTGAGCCTTTTTACTAGTGACTTAAATCCTGATTTAAATTGACTTGATTTAAATAAAATCTACTCTGATTCATTTTACTAATAGTTGTTTCTCAGTTTCCCCCCCACATTACTTTTTTTAACCCCTTCTCCATTTCCAATAGCTCAGAATTCAAATAGAGTGGTACCTCATGATACGAACCCCTTGATATACGAACCCAGAGTTGGGAATTTTTTTGCCTCTTGTTACAAACTTTTTCCGGCTTTCGAACCCACCACAGATCACAAAATGGCGCTCTGCTGGCCGCCGCCGCCCGGCTGTCACCTTTTAAAACAGCCGGGGGACTTCTCGGCGTTCTCGGCCGAAACGTGGCCTCCAGGAAGGACATCTTCATGACATCAAAGCTCCGCCCATGGAATTTCCTATTGGGATTCCCCACCTCCGTTTCAGTCTCTAGATTGGCTGAAAATGCCGCTGTCGATCGCAAAAACGGTGCTCCGCTGGGCGCCGCCACCCGGCTGTAATCTTTTGAAACAGTGGGGCGCTTCTCAGCGGCCTCCGGAACCTGAACCTGAACTTTTGCCGAACTTCTGGGTTCGGTGTTCGGGAGAACGCCGGCTGTTTCAGAAGGTGACAGCCGGGCGGCGGCGCTTCTCGGCGGCCTCCTGAACCCGAAAAGTTCGGGTTTGGGTTCGGGAGAGCGCCGAGAAGCCCCCCAGCTGTTTTAAACGGTTACAGCCGGGCGGTGGCGCCCAGCGGAGTGCCATTTTGCGACTCCCCCCCCCCTTGCACGCATTAATTGCTTTTACATTGTTTCCTATGGGAAACATTGTTTCGTCTTACGAACTTTTCACCTTACGAACCACCCTCCGGCACTAATTAAGTTCGTAAGACGAGGTATTACTGTAATTTTTTTTCTATTTGAATGCCTCATCTTATTACTTATGTGTAAAATACCTAATTACCCTATTTATCCTTCACATAAGTAGAGTGGTACCTCAAGATACAAACCCCTCGTCTTACGAACAACTCGTGATACGAACCCGGGGTTCAGAAAAATTTTGCCTCTTACGAACTTTTTTTGAGTTACGAACCGGCGTTCGGAGACTGCTGGGAAGCCGCGCGGCTGTTTTAAAAGGTGACAGCCGGGTGGCGGGGCTTCCCAGAAGCCTCCCGAACGCCGGTTTGTAACTCGAAAAAAGTTCGTAAGAAGAGGCAAATTTTTTCTGAACCCCGGGTTCGGTTCGGGAGGTTGTTGGGAAGGCCCCCAGGCCGGCTGTGACCTTTTAAAACAGCCGCGCGGCTTCCCAGCTGTCTCCAAACACCGAACCTGAACTTCTGCGTTCGGCGTTCGGAGACAGCTGGGAAGCCGCGCGGCTGTTTTAAAATGTCACAGCCGGCCTGGGGGGCTTCCCAGCACCCTCCCGAACCGCGAACCTGGAAGTTCGGCAAAGGTTCGGGGTTCGGGGGGGTGCTGGGAAGCCCCCCAGGCCGGCTGTCACCTTTTACAACAGCCGCGCGGCTTCCCAGCTGTCTCCCGAAGCCGGACACCAAACCCGAACTTCCGCGTTCGGAGACAGCTGGGAAGCCACGCGGCTGTTTTAAAAGGTCACAGCCGGCCTGGGGGGGCTTCCCAGCACCCCCCGAACTTTTGCCGAACTTCCGGGTTCGGGGTTCGGGGGGGTGCTGGGAAGCCCCCCAGGCCGGCTGTGACATTTTAAAACAGCCGCGCGGCTTCCCAGCTGTCTCCGAATGCCGAATGCGGAAGTTCGGGTTTGGCGTTCGGCGTTCGGAGACAGCTGGGAAGCCGCACAGCTGTTTTAAAAGGTGACAGACGGCTTGGGGGGCTTCCCAGCACCCCCCCGAACCCCGAACCCGGAAGTTTGGCAAAGGTTCGGGGTTCGGGGGGGTGCTGGGAAGCCCCCCAGGCCGGCTGTGACATTTTAAAACAGCCGCGCGGCTTCCCAGCTGTCTCCGAACGCCGAACGCGGAAGTTCGGGTTTGGCGTTCGGCGTTCGGCGACAGCTGGGAAGCCGCGCGGCTGTTTTAAAAGGTGACAGCCGGCCTGGGGGGCTTCCCAGCACCCCCCCCGAACCCCGAACCTGGAAGTTTGGCAAAAGTTCGGGGGGGTGCTGGGAAGCCCCCCAGGCCGGCTGTGACCTTTTAAAACAGCCGCGCGGCTTCCCAGCTGTCTCCCGAAGCCGAACGCCAAACCCGAACTTCCGTGTTCGGAGACAGCTGGGAAGCCGCGCGGCTGTTTTAAAAGGTCACAGCCGGCCTGGGGGGCTTCCCAGCACCCCCCCGAACTTTTGCTGAACTTCCGGGTTTGGGGTTGGGGGGGTGCTGGGAAGCCCACCAGGCCTGCTGTCACCTTTAAAACAGCCGCGCGGCTTCCCAGCAGTCGCCGAACACCGTTTTTTTGCGGGGGTTTTTTTTGGTTGCACGGATTAATTGACTTTACATTGTTTCCTATGGGAAACAATGTTTCGTCTTACGAACCTTTCGTCTTACGAACCTCCTCCTTGCACCAATTAAGTTCATATCATGAGGTATTACTGTATCTGTTGACTTTTGTCCTTTCTTACCAAGGTGATGGTGGTTCTGAATTTCATTTTTATCTAACTCCTTTCTCTTTCGCTTGAAACCTGAATTTCTGTTGCTTTATAAAGCTGCACTTTATTTATCCTGTGGTAATTTGTATAAAATAATTTAAATTGTGATTGAAGAGTTTGAATATTGAGACCTGTGGTTTCATTTCATTCTACAGTGGTACCTCAAGATACGAACCCCTCGTCTTACGAACAACTCGTGATACGAACCCGGGGTTCAGAAAAAATTTGCCTCTTCTTACGAACTTTTTTCGTGTTACGAACGCCAAACCCGAACTTCCGGGTTTGGCGTTCGGAGGCTCCTGGGAAGCCCCCCGGCTGTTTTAAAAGGTGACCGCCGGGCTGGGGGGCTTCCCAGCACCCCCCAACCCCGAACCCGGAAGTTCGGCAAAAGTTCGGGGTTCGGGAGGTATCTGGGAAGCCCCCCAGCCCAGCTGTCACCTTTTAAAACAGCCGCGCGGCTTTCCAGGAGCCTCCCGAAGCCGAACACCAAACCTGAACTTCCGCGTTCGGCTTCGGGAGGCTCCTGGAAAGCCGCCCGGCTGTTTTAAAAGGTGACCGCCGGGCTGGGGGGCTTCCCAGCAACCTCCCAAACCCCGAACTTCGGGGTTTGGGGTGTTGCTGGGAAGCCCCCCAGCCCGGCGGTCACCTTTTAAAACAGCCGGGGGGGCTTCCTAGCAGCCTCCCGAAGCCGAACCCGGATGTTCGGGTTTGGCGTTCGGCTTCGGGAGGCTGCTGGGAAGCTCCCCGGCTGTTTTAAAAGGTGACAGCCGGCGGCAGGGCTTCTTTCCGGGTTCGGGAGGCCACTTTGGGGTTTGGGAGGGAGGGCAGGAGGTCCGGCGCTGGGGGAGGGAGTCAGGAAGGTCTTCCTGCTCTCCCCCCCAGCGAAAAACACAAAGACGGTCTGCCGCCACATGACAGGCAGGGCGGAGCAGCCTGGAGCAAAGGGAGTCTGAAACCGCCGGCGGCTTCAGCTTCCCATTGCTCCGCGGGCGGTGGCATACCGCCTTTGTATTTTTGGCTTGGGGGGGAAGCAGGAGGCGCAGGATCGGCAGGCGTGGGGCGAGGCAGCAGGTCTGCATCCTGGGCGGGCGGCGGGCGAGGAGCCACGGCCGAGCGGGCCAGCGAGGGTGCATCCAACTTGGGGCTGGCGGCGCCCGACGCAGCGGGGAACATCAGTGCAGGAGGCAGGAGAGGACCGGGCGAAGTGAGGAGAACCGCCGCTGTCGCCGCTCAGCCGCGCCTCCTTGCCCGCTGCCCGCCCGCCTGCCCAGGATGCTGACCTGCTGCCTCGCCCTGCGCCTGCCGCCGGCCCGATCCTGCGTCTCTTGCTTCTGGTCTGGCTCCATTCTGTTCCCTGCCGGCCCGATTGAGGGGCCGGCAGGAGGAAAGCGAATACCTCTCTTCATTGCGCTGCCTGGCTGGCAGCGGAAGATGTAACCGAGCCCACGGGGCCGGGCTCCGTGGCCGGCAGGGAACAGAACGTAGCCTTTCACGGCGGCTGCCTGCTGGGCTGGTAAGAGGGGGAGCCGAGCCCAGCCCCGTGGGCTCGGATACATCTTCCGCTGCCAGCCAGGCCATGCTGGAGGAAGCGCAACAAAGAGAGGCATTCGCTTTCCTCTCGCACGCAGCCGTCTGACCGTGGGCTCCTTCCCGATCTCGGAGAGCTTCCTGGCTTTCGTCCTTGTTGCATTCGCGAACTTTCATGCCCAGGAAGCTCTCAGAGATCGGGAAGCCGCCCACGATCAGTCGGCTGCGGGCGGGAGGAAAGCGAATGCCACGGGGCTGGGCTCGGCTCCCCCTGTTACCAGCCCAGCAGGCAGCCGCCATGGAAGGCTCCGTTCTGTTCCCTGCCGGCCCCGGAGCCTGGCCCCATGGGCTCGGTTACATCTTCCACTGCCAGCCAGGCAGCGCAACGAAGAGAGGCATTCGCTTTCCTCCCGCCGGCCCCTCAATCGGGCCGGCAGGGAACAGAATGGAGCCTTCCGCGGCGGCTGCCTGCTGGGCTGGTAAGGGGGAGGAGCCGAGCCCAGCCCCGTGGCATTCGCTTTCCTCCCGCCCGCAGCCGACTGATCGTGGGCGGCTTCCCGATCTCGGAGAGCTTCCTGGGCATGAAAGTTCGCGAATGCAACAAGGACAAAAGCCAGGAAGCTCTCCGAGATCGGGAAGGAGCCCACCTGCGTGCGGGAGGAAAGCGAATGCCTCTCTTTGTTGCGCTTCCGCCAGCATGGCCTGGCTGGCAGCGGAAGATGTAACCGAGCCCACGGGGCTGGGCTCGGCTCCGCCTCTTACCAGCCCAGCAGGCAGCCGCCGTGGAAGTCTCCGTTCTGTTCCCTGCCGGCCACGCAGCCCGGCCCCGTGGGCTCGGTTACATCTTCCGCTGCCAGCCAGGCAGTGCAACGAAGAGAGGCATTCGCTTTCCTCCCGCCGGCCCCTCAATCGGGTCGGCAGGGAACAGAATGGAGCCAGCCCAGAAGCAAGAGATGCAGGATCGGGCCGGCGGCAGGCGCAGGGCGAGGCAGCAGGTCTGCATCCTGGGCAGGCGGGCAGGCGGCGGGCGAGGAGGCGCGGCCGAGCGGTGACAGCGGCGGTTCTCCTCACTTTGGAGAGCTTCCTGGGCATGAAAGCTCGCGAATCCAGCAAGAACGAAAGCCAGGAAGCTCTCCCTGGCAGAGACCGCCGGCCCCTCAATCGGGCCGGCAGGGAACAGAGCGAAGCCCACATGGCTGTGCTCCGTGACGGGGACCACTGGCCTGCCTAGCGGGCTGGGAGGGAGGCGGAATACGGGGGGAGGAGGAAGAGGAGGAGGAGGGAGGAAGGAGAGAGAGAGAGAGGGAAGCCGCCCGGCTGTTTTAAAAGGTGACAGCCAGGCGGCATCGGTTTTTTGCGGGTTTTTTTGTTGTTGCACGGATTAATTGACTTTACATTGTTTCCTATGGGAAACAATGTTTCGTCTTACGAACCTTTCGTCTTACGAACCTCCCCCTGGAACCAATTAAGTTCGTATCTTGAGGTTCCACTGTGTTTGTTTTCCAAGTAAAACTTATTAAATCTATTTGCTTTCATCTGTCTTGGGGACTATGATTGTCAATTCTTTGTCTTTATTTGGTATATTTTTGCATATCTTTAACAAAATCTAAGGCTGTAATAAAGAATTAGATTTCTTTAAAATTACTAGAGTGGTGTACTGGCAGCTCATTAAATATTTTGGCTTTTAGATAGATTCTATTAAATTGAATTTACATTAGATAAATAATAAAGGTGGAAGACTTACATTTGGAATCTTGAAACACTGCATTTACCTTAATGCGTTTTTGCTAAATTTAAGGTTATGAAACTTCAGGATTTTAAAATTGCAATGTTTTACTTTAATCAAATGCCACTCTCTCCTAATATTTCAATTTTAAAATCCTGAAGTTTCATAACCTTAAAATTTTGCATTTTATAGATTTTGTTTTGCAATCACACCTCCGTTTAGTATAATCTTTAATGTACACACTTCCTAAAAATCCAAATACCAAAATAAACAAATGAACCATGAGAACAAGACAATAAAATTTTGGGTAATAGAGAATTATTATTAACTAGCTGTACCTGGCCACGCGTTGCTGTGGCTCGGACTGGTTTGTCCAGTTTGCCAACGCTAGAACATGTAACATATAATTGACCATGTGAGAAGCAATCCGTGTGTAAGTCTAAACTGCACAATTCTAAAGGTTGGCCTTGAGCTTTGTTGATAGGGATTGCAAATGCCAAACGAATCCCCAGCCCTGGGGATTTGACACCTGTATGCCTCCCATTCAACTAGGGATTCCTTGGAAGACGCAATCTTTGACCAAACTTAACTAACTCCATATAAACGGACCATTGTCATTGGCTCAAATTATCACCAGTCAAACGAAACTTGCCTCTTATCTTTTCAAGCAGGCAATCCAAATGCAGCTTTTTTTTTCAAGCCTCAATGGCAAGCAAGTCCTGTTCACTGTGTCAAAGTAATTAAAGGAATTTAGTGAAAATGAAAATAACCGTAGGAAATGGAAAATTAAAAGGTGTGTTGGGTGTAGGAGTTCAACCCCCAGCCTCCTATCTTTTCTACCAGGCAATTCAAACATGCTCCTATCTTTCTCAGCAGCTTCACTGGCAAGCAAGTCCCTGTTCGCTGTGTCAAAATAAACCACACCCAGTATCAACATATCATTCTCATTGGTTCAAATTATCACCGATCAATCCAAACATGGCTCCTATCTTTTTCACCAGCTAATCCAAATGCCCCTCCTATCTTTTTCAGCAGCTTCAATGCCAAGCAACTCCCCTTTTTTTACTTGTCACAGGTGTCACATCTATTTGCAGTAATATAGGTAAATACATGCATATTCAAATGTAACACTGTCAAAATTTCAAAGCAATCAGTGAAGAACTTTAAAAGATTTAACGTTTTGAACAAACAGACATTTACATTTTTATTGATATAGATTACTATTAATTAATTATTAATCATTTATTAAAATTTGCTTAATACTTCAGCTGGGCACATTCTACACCTCCCCAAGGGAAGTACATCTCACAGTTTGAGAAACCCTGGTTTAGTCATTGACATTTTTGGTTAAGTTTCAGTCTTCATTGTCTCATGTTTTCAAAGGTCCCCTAATATAATAACAAATTTAAAGTAGGTTCTGTGATTATGATTTGCCTGAACCTTGAAGCAGCAAAGTAGCTCCAAAGCTTTGTTGCAGAAGTCCTGATCTTTATCTCGGTATTAATGAGCAAACTTTAGTCCCTGGTCAATAAAGCTTTCTTTCTGGCACACTTCCCATGTACAATCTAATTTGTGCAACTTCCATCTAATAGTACAATCATGCATTTCAGCATCATAGTAGCAATCTACACATCATGAAATTCTGGGGTTGTGAGAGATTATTTTATTTTTTGGAAATATTTTTATTAGTTTTTTAAAATGGAAGACAAAACAAGACAGGCAACATTTAACATAAAAAGGAGCTACATTTGCTCCACTCAGTATAGAAGTCTTCTTAATACAGAAAAAAAGAACTAATTCTAATTAGATCAAAACAGAAGAGTATACTAATCAATGAGATATCTCTATATAATCAATTTAATTTTGAATATTTTCCAATAATTATATAATTGTAATTAAAATGGTTAAAATCAATTTAAAAATATAAACTTGTCTATTAAATATCACTATAGAATATATTCCATCTAATAAGTTTAACTATTAAGTACTTTATTTTAATATCTTTATGAATCTTTTTTTATATTCTACCACCTATAAACTTTCTCCCAACTTTTACAAAATTCTGTTTCCATTTGGTTATTTAACCATCTCATCACCATATCTAATTCTGCACATTCCATAATCTTCCTAAAGAGCTCTTCATCTTTTGGAATTTCCTTTCTCCATACTGAAGGAGCGGGTCCAGCAGTCACGTAGGTTGCTCGCTGTCCAATCTGCAGAGGACCGAGCCTAGTCTTTAAAAAGCCTGCTGGATCTGCCCCTTCCCAAGAATTTGTTCGGTCCTGCGATCCAGCAGGACCTGTGGTGGCTTGCTCCTCTCTAAAACACCTTCCCTTCGTTCCTTCTTCAATCAGATAAGTAAAATTTCCAGTTGCCTTTTTACTTCAAGCTTGCCTGGTTTTCGTGCCAGCCTGGCGCCATTAAGTCCGCCTCTTGGCCCTGGAGTAAGCTATGAGACCCTCAGGCCTTTTCTCCCTGGCTAGGCCTCCAAACCAGTGTGCCTTGGTTTACTTTGTTAAGGTTAGCGAGGCCTGCCCCTCTGTTACTCCCTGGCACGAACTCTGGTACTGTCCAGATTGACTTGGAGTGGCAGACGCTCCTGGGCCTAGGAGCAGGGCCTCTTCCTCTTGGGAGCATTATCCTATAGAGCTTCTCCCACCTATTTTTTGGCTCATCTTGTACCTGTAATTTGTTCAGGCTATGACTTCGTTTCCCAAGAGAGGCACTTCTAAAGGTCCCAGAGAGTTTAGGCCTACTGGCGATGAAATTGAAAATATCCCCCAGGCCTTTTCCTCCTCTTCCTCGGGAGCCCCTATAATGGCTAGACCCACTAGGGCTGAGAAGAAAAGGGACCAAGCTCTGCAAAGGATGCATGAGAAATGGGCTAAACGTTTTAAAGTGTAGGCCCAAGTGCAAGTTAGCCCGGACCCTCCAGAGGCTTCTAAATTGCCTCCCTCTGGTGTCCCTGTGCTTTCTCTGAATGAGCCAAATCTAAACAGACTCCAACCTAACCTAGGGGGCTTAGGTCCAGAGGAGCCAGATATTATGATGGAAGATCCCTCCGAGCCATTACGGTTACCATTACTAACCTTCCTCCAGAGCTTCAATCTATGAATTCTGCCTTATCTCAAGCCATTGATGCCAAGCTCTCGGTTATCAAGGTGCCTTCTCTCTCTCGTCCCCCTCCACGTGCCCCTAGGCCGTGAGCTCTCTTTCTCATCCTACAGAATTCCAGTTCATGAAGACTCGGATTCCTCTCAGGATGAGAATGATGATATGGACGTAGAGGACAAGGATGACCCGTTCCAGTGCCTGTCAGAGGATGAGGAATCACAAATCAAGATTCCAACTCCTGCGGCAATTTTTCCAGCCCAGTTCTTCAAATCACTTCTATTCAAGGCAAGAGTTGCCACAGGCTTAGCTGCTCAAGATAAACAATCTATTCCTCCCACAGATCCACCTGAGGAAAATCTGCCAAATGAGGTCATCCCCATGCCAAAATAGTTCAAAGATGCTCTGCTCAAGCAGTGGGACCACCCGGTTTTCGGCTTCAATCCCACAACTAAAGACAAGAAGTTATATAAGCTTTCTCCATCTTATGAAGACCTTCTTGTCTGTCCCAAAGCTGATGAACCAGTAAAAACTCTACACTCTGTGGCTGCTATGCCTGGTGAAGCAGAGGAGGTGTTAAAACCCGAAGACAAGTGTCAGAAAAATTCCCCAGACCAAGAGAATAAAAGCTAAAAGTCTTTATTAATAACATGATATAAAACATAGAAACATATAGCAAACATAACATAACATAACATAAAACAAAATTTCCAGCATGATCATACACGATCATATAGGGACCTGGAGAAGTCACGGGAAGAATACCCGTGTACCTCTGAAGGTAAAGTACCCAAAACATAGAAACATCTTATATAGGATTTTTTTGTCTTGTTTACACCCCTCCTTCCTGTCCATTATTTGTCCATATATGGGGTTGTCTTGCTTCCAATTTCATCATAGTTCCTCAGAACTCTCTAGATTAATCCATCAAGTTGTTATTTTCCTTTATGAATGTTTCTTGGCCTGGAAAATAGGATTTCTTCATCCTTGATACAGAATGTAAACATGTTTTTCTGTTCTTTTGCATTTTCTGGCAAGGCCCGCGGTCCAAAGTTCAGAAGTTCAGTACTCTAATAAGAGTGTGTTTTATATCTATCTAGGCCTTAGATGCCTAGATTCTATAGATAATTCTCACAATCCCCCCTCTTTTAATTTGTTTCTAAGAATTTAATTTTTTTTTAGAACATATATATGTCCTGCATCGTAATGCGGACCTCCCTATTTGTGGGGATATTCATCTCTATGCCAGCAGGCCTTCCAACAGGTAATGCAGGTAATGCAAACCAGCGTATATTTGATACAAATACAGGTTACAGAACTTAATACAAAACGTAATACAATGATAACAATAATTCCTACAAATGAGTCTGGCAACCAAGAGATTGAGGTGTTCCATATGTCACTAGATGCAGCATTGCTGTTCATAAATGTGTTGTGTATGATTCTACTCCTAACTGATTTCTTGTGCCTTATCACTACTCATGTCCCATTTTGATTAATATCTTTATGTCTTTATAGCTACTCTATTTTATATTACAGATCTCTGTATTTCCTCCATCTCATCCGCCAAAATCGCTATGGTAGATAGGATTTCATTAATGCCTTTTCTGATGCACAAGTACAATGCCCATTCGCCTATGTTGATTTTGTAAGGCACACCAGGGACATATACTCAACAAATCACCTTATATATATTTTTAGTACTACTATCACCTTACTACTCCTTGTTTCTTATCCATGAGTGTGGGATCTGTCACCTATTATATATTATATTTTCTGGGTTTTAATCAAAACAACATTTGTAAATATAGGCCACTGAATAAGCCATTATCTTGGTATATACTCATAATGGGGTACATATATCGTTTCTCCACCTTCTGGGACATGTTTATGCATTGTTCTTTTCACCTCACCTTTCTGTATCATAATGCCTGCTGATACATGACTCTCATGATATAGGATAGAACGGTTTTTGTTTCTTAATTACCCTTTTGCAAATTACCCTTTTAAAAAAAAGTTACCTCCATAAATGTTAGGCTTGTCTATTGTGCAGGGCTCCTCTATTCCAGTTGCAAGAATGCATAAGCATAAACATATAAGTCACTAAATAAAAACCCACTTGTCTTAGGGCTTCAGCTTTTTCTTTTCCAGCCTCTATATGGATAATTGTGTTTACACCTCTTGCCTATATACTACATACTCATAGGCTGGTAACACATATTTCCCTGCAATTACCAGACATATTGTAATTTGTCCATTTAGGGCATCCCAAGTAATTACCTTTGCAAATTAGGTTTTATAATAATCTTGACTTTTTCAAACAAAAGGAGACATATGAGCATTATATCTGGATTTGTTAATTCCCCCTTTCTTAAGGTGTCTCCCATCTCCCTTGTTTGACATCGTCTTCTCCTTGGAGGGAGAAGTCGACAGTCAGGATGGGTTGTACTCGCTCATCAGAGGCATTTCCGAGTCATATAAGTATAAAAATGCTGGAACTGCCCACAGGCCCAGTTTTTCTGACTCGCATCTAACAGAGACATCTCGTGGCAGCACAACCTATTTTGACTGCGACTCCTTATAAATTAATCTTCAAATTTTAATCAGTTTAAATTGGTCCTGAGGAAGCAGTAGGGTGCAGTGGTCTTTTGGTAGAGCCCTATCTGCTGGTGGATAAGGCCCTGGGTCCTCCCCACCCCCCCTGGCTCCTTTTGTTTCCTTCAGCTGTTAGGGCTGCCATGGAGCCACTCGCAGGAAGCCTTAAGCCTGTTGAGGGATCCCGGCTGGTTACAGTCTGATCCACTTTGCCAAAGTTCTTCCTAGCCAGAACGTGCGAGCCCTCACAGTGGCCTCTTGCCCCGGGGGTGGTTACAGCTCGGGTGGTGTTATTTTATTTTACCTTGGTTTCCCTCCCTGAGAGAGCCGGCTTCTGGCTCCGTGCCAGGTTTTCCAGGAGACCCGGCAAGAGAGAAAGCCGATTGCTTCTCGGTGATGCAGGAGAAATTGCCTGTTTACTAGAATCCCAGGCCTCCTCTATTGGCGGTTAATTGCTCACCGAGTGACTCAATGAAGCCTTAAGCCTCTGTAGGATCTTTATTTCTGGGCTTTTGCTTGCATAATTGGGGCTATTTAGAAAAAAGAGAGATTTTCCCCTGTTAACAGCTCTCTTTTTTTTCCGGCCTTCGTTTGCCTGGAGTTCTATCTAAACTTTTTAACAGTCCCAAGCAACTCCAGGCCTTTGGCACCATCTTCTGGCCTAATCCTATGACGGTCTCAGTCATTTTCCAGGTGGATGGAAACGCCTAGCTTAGGCTTAAAGAAGGAGAAAATCATAGATTAATTTAAGAGCCCCTTCGGGCCTTTCCTTTTCCAAAATTAGGGGCTAGGTTATTGTTAATCTATTTAGCTTTTCTTTGCAAGAAACAACTGTCAGGGCCAAAGAGGTAGTTGGTGATATCCTCCACCCCGACCCCCCTACAGTTTTCATCGACGGTCGCCTTGCTAAGTTTGCCTCCCATTGGTCCGCTATTTCTTCAGACCCCTGGGTTCTCAATATAGTTGCAAGGGGTTTACATTTGGAATTTCTTTCCCGTCTCCCCTCCTTCTTTATTGCCTGCGCTATTTCCAAAGATCCCTCTAAGAGGGCCCTAATGGATCAGGCTATCCAGCACCTGTTAGACATTCGGGCCATTCAGCCTGTCCCCTCTGAATTTCAAGGCCAAGGTTTTTACTCTATCCTTTTTCTTGTCCCCAAAACCTCGGGGGGCTGGAGACCAATTCTAGATTTGAAACGCCTTAACCTGTATTTAAAATATCACAAAGTTTAAAATGCACACCCTTAAAACTATCTTAGCCTGCATCAGAAAGGGAGACTTCATGGCCTCTCTGGACCTAACTGAGGCTTACCTCCATATCCCCATAGCTAAGGAACACCGTAGGTTCCTTCGTTTCTTCTATGCGGGAAGGCATTTTCAGTACTGGGCCCTTCCCTTTGGCCTATCCTCAGCTCCCCGGATTTTCACCAAGATTCTATCAGTTTTAGCTGCCCATCTCAAACCTATCACCATTCGACTTCAATTCTATTTGGATGATATCCTGGTATTAGCGAAGTCCTTTAATCAAGCTCAGGACCACTAGAATACCACAGTCGAGGTCCTTATGGCTCACGGCTTTTCTATTAATATTCAGAAAAGTCATCTCACTCCTGCTACCTCCATCCTTCATTTGGGTACAGTTATCAACTCCTCGGTGGGCCTAGTAAGTCTCTCCCCTGAATGGATAAGTAGCATTACGGGGTTGGCATCCCAAATCCAGGGCAAATCCAGGTACCTACTAAATGTAAGTACAGTAATACCTCGTCTTACGAACTTAATTGGTTCCCGGAGGAGATTCATAAGGCGAAAAGTTCATAAGATGAAACATTGTTTCCCATAGGAAAAAATGTAAAATGAATTAACTCTTATTGTAAAACCAAACATCCCTACAAACAAACATAGCATGCATAAATTGTAAAGGCCTAGGGGGAAAGAATATCTCAGTTCCTCCATGCCTGACGGCAGAGGTGGGTTTTAAGGAGCTTACGAAAGGCAAGGAAGGTGGGGGCAATTCTAATCTCTGGGGGGAGTTGGTTCCAGAGGGTCGGGGCCGCCACAGAGAAGGCTTTTCCCCTGGGCCCCACCAAACATTGTTTTGTTGACGGGACCCGGAAAAGGCCCACTCTGTGGGACCTAACCGGTCGCTGGGATTCATGCGGCAGAAGGTGGTCTCGTAGATACCCTGGTCTGGTGCCATGAAGGGCGTTATAGGTGATGACCAACACTTTGAATTGTGACCGGAAACTGATCGGCAACCAATGCAGACTGCAGAGTGTTGGTGTTACATGGGCATTTTTGGGAAAGCCCATGATAGCTCTCGCACCTGCATTCTGCACGATCTGAAGTTTCTGAGGTTGTTATAACTTTATACTGCTTCTGGGATTCAATTTTCTCCCCAGCCTTTGCCAAATATATTTGGACAGAAGGGAATCCTTTTCAATTCCCTATTCTACTAAATAGACCATAAAACATGTACCTCTATCATTATTAATATACATTATTAATATACAGTGATCCCCCATTTATTGCGTCCCCAACCATTGCGAACAGGGTACTTCGCTATTTTTCAACCCGGAAGTCAAAAATACCATCTACGCATGCGTGCCGGGCACGCATGCGTAGATGGCAGCGGCTTCCCTGGGTCTTCCCCCTCTTGCTGGCGTCAGCGAGGAGTTTCCCCACCGCCCATGCAAACTCCTCGCTGCCGCCCGCCCTTCGCCCGCCCACGCCGTTCATTCTCGCCGCTTTTGAGCTGAGTCCGGGAGCGAATTCGCTCCCGGACTCAGCTCAAAAGCGCCGATAGCAAGCGGCAAGGAACGGCTTGTCTCGGCGCTTTCGAGCTGAGTCCGGTCAGCTCGAAAGCGCCGAGACAAGCCGTTCCTTGCCGCTTGCTATCGGCGGTTTTGAGCTGAGTCCGGAAGCGAATTCGCTCCCGGACTCAGCTCAAAACCGCCGATAGCAAGCGGCAAGGAACGGCTTGTCTCGGCGCTTTCGAGCTGAGTCCGGTCAGCTCGAAAGCGCCGAGACAAGCCGTTCCTTGCCGCTTGCTATCGGCGGTTTTGAGCTGAGTCCGGAAGCGAATTCGCTTCCGGACTCAGCTCAAAACCGCCGATAGCAAGCGGCAAGGAACGGCTTGTCTCGGCTCTTTCGAGCTGAGTCCGGTCAGCTCGAAAGCGCCGAGACAAGCCGTTCCTTGCCGCTTGCTATCGGCGGTTTTGAGCTGAGTCCGGAAGCGAATTCGCTCCCGGACTCAGCTCGAAAGCGCCGAGAGCCAGCGCCCCCCGGACCCCCAACCCGGGTTTGGGGGGCTGCTAGGAAGCCCTCCATGCCGGCGGCAAACAGCCGCCCCGCCCCCAATCTTCGGCTCCTCGCTAGCGCTGTGGGAGTAAAAACGCCATCTGCACATGCGCAGATGGTGTTTTTACTTCCGCAGCGCTACTTCGCGAAAACCCGCTCGTTGCGGGGGGTCCTGGAACGGAACCCTCGCAACGAGCGGGGGTCTACTGTATACCATTTTTCCATACCAAGGCATGTTTGTTTCAATATTATATTTATTATCATCTTAAGTATTTATCATTAGAAATGAAAAGTCTTTTACACAGCCAATTAAAGGATTCAATTGCTACCCAAATAAATATCTTAACTGCTGACATTTTCAATGTAATTCACTCAATTCACTGAAATGGTCAGCCAACACTTTACCTACTACAATTAGTCCTCTCATTCCTTCGAATCCAAGCAGGCTAGAGGTTCAAATAAAGCCTGAGTACCCTGAGATCCAGAAATACCTTTCTCCAGATTTTCCAAGTTCACCATTAAAGACCCTTTGGTCCTGGGAATCCAGCATTACCAGGTTCACCTTGTGGACCAGCTGGGTCAGCTGGGCCAGGGCAACCATCAGGTCCAGTTGAACCAGGAAGACTTAGACCTGGACTTCCAAATTGTCCTGGAAGACCTCATGGACCCATGAGACCAGGTTCACCAGTGGGGACTAATAGCACCACCTAAACATTGTACCACCATATTTGCCATAAGACCCTGGGAGAACCACAAGATCTAGATTCTCCAAAAGGACCTATTGAACCACAAAAACCTTGAGGCCCTGTTTGGCCAGGTTCACCAGATTCACCCTTGTTATCGACAGTATCAGGTTATTCATCCCAACCACTGTGTCCCCTTATTTATGTTATTCCAGTATCCATGTTTTAGTATATACTGTACACTCATTCACACTCAATCAAAAACAAACTTTATTTTACAATAAACGAAAAACAATTATGCATTCTTCCATGCACATGTCCAACACACAATCATATTTCTCACACTAAGTTAAATTATTAGTTGTCCTTCTTCCCTACTGCCTCTTTTAGAGCACCTAATCTTTTCTCTAATCCATATCGTATACAGGCCTTTCTTATAAGCAATCACACTGATCATTCGGCTTTATTTTTAGACAGCTTTTAAAAAGCTCTGCTTATCACACCAATTGTCAGCGTTTTAAATAGCATCTGAGAAATAAAACAAGTCCCAGTCCATTTATCTCAATCAGAGCTTGATTTATTAACAGAACCATGTTAGCTACGCCATTGTCATTCCGATTCTGAGTACTTCCCAGAATCCCACCTAGGTTAAGGTTCATCTTACATCCTCCACACCCACAAGTTCATCACGAGAGCCAGTCTGTGTGCAGGAGCTTATCAACTTCCTCTTCTCTTCAGTTGAGGCAGAACAAACGGTGGCCTTGGCACGGAGAAAGGAAACTTTGGTTGTGTCTAGTAACTTTCCCCTCTGACTACTCACTACCCCTCCCATCCCCCCTTGTGTTGTGTGAGGCTGAACTCCACAAGAAGACTTCATCCTGACAGGTGGCCCTCCTTCACAAAGAACCATGTCCTGGAAAATTAGAATAAACACATAGGGATTAGTATCAGTTAAGACCTTTCGGTTTAGTTGGGTAAGTTTCATGAAACCATTTAATTAATCTATCGGCTTTGACATCCCGGCTCTTAACCCAGGTTGCTTCCGATTGGGAATACCCTTTCCAATGAAACAGGTACTGCAGTTTTCCTTGGAAAATGCGGGAATCTAAATTTTTTTTCACTTCGTAGTGAGTCTCCCCCTGAATCACTAGGGGGGGAGGAGGCGGCTGTGCACATGGCCTAATGTTGGACAGAGCAGGCTGCAGTGAAACACGGAGTGAATCCTCTCTAGGATTCTAGGCAATGTGAGCTGCACCGTGACTGGGTTGACTACTTTCACAATTGGGAAAGGGGCTAAAAATTTTGGGCCTAGTTTTTTGCTAGGCAGCCTTAGCCGGATGTATTTTGTTGACAGGAAAACTTTATCGCCCACTTTAAAAGGGGGTTGAGGAGATCGGTGTTTGTCCGCTTGATTCTTGTAAGCTTTTGCGGCCTCTGTTAACGCCTTCTTGGTGTCCTCCCATCTTCTCTATAGTTTCTCCATCCACTCCACCAACGTGATGGACGAAGGAGGTTCAATAGGTAGTTCCGGCATGGGAACAAAATCTTGTCCTGGAAAGGAGTTAATCCCGTACTGCTGTGTACAGAGTTGTTGTACGCTACTTCTGCAAAAGGCAGTAGTTCAGCCCAATTGTTTTGTTGGTAACTCACATAACATCTAAGGTACTGTTCCACTAGGGCGTTAGCTCTTTCTGCTGCTCCATTTGTGGAAGGGTGGAACGCAGAACTGAGTCCTTGGGTGGAACCAATGGTATGGATGAATTCTCTTCAGAACTTGGTGTGAATTGGACCCCTCGATCTGATATAATCCTACGGGGAACTCCATGCAATCTGTAAATGTGTTTTAAGAATAACTTAGCCAGATGTCTGGCTGGGGGCAGTCCTGAACAAGCGATGAAATGAGCTTGTTTGGAGAAAAATCGATAACAGTCCAAATAATGGTGTTTCCCTTGCTCTCAGGGAGTTCTACAATAAAATCCATGGCTATCTCCTCCCGTGGCCTGCTAGGGTTGGCGGCTTGCTGTAACAACCCTGAGGGTTTACCAGGCCTATGTTTCCTGGTGGCGCAGGTGGCACAACTTTTCACATAATCTTCAACTTCTGCTCGCATCCTAGGCCACCAGAATTGTCTTTGCACTAGATTTATTTATTATTTATTTATTATTTAGATTTGTATGCCGCCCCTCTCCGCAGACTCGGGGCGGCTCACAACAGAATGCAACAATTCATGACAAATCTAAATTATAGTTTAAAATATTTAAAAACCCCATTTACTAAGCAAACATACACACAAACATACCATGCATAAATTGTATATGCCTGGGGGAGATGTCTCAGTTCCCCCATGCCTGACGACAAAGGTGGGTTTTAAGGAGCTTACGAAAGGCAAGGAGAGTAGCAGTTCTAATCTCTGGGGGGAGTTGGTTCCAGAGAGTCGGGGCCGCCACAGAGAAGGCTCTTCCCCTGGGGCCCGCCAACCGACATTGTTTAGTTGACGGGACCCGGAGAAGGCCCACTCTGTGGGACCTAATTGGTCGCTGGGATTCGTGCGGCAGAAGGCTTTCTCGGAGATATTCTGGTCCAGTGCCATGAAGGGCTTTAAAGGTCATAACTTTGAATTGTGACCGGAAATTGATCGGCAACCAATGCAGACTGCGGAGTGTTGGTGAAACATGGGCATACCTAGGTAAGCCCATGACTGCTCTTGCAGCTGCATTCTGCACGATCTGAAGTTTCCGAACACTTTTCAAAGGTAGCCCCATGTAGATGCAATGTTTTCAGGAACCCTAAGTGACCCCCAAGTCTGGAGTCATGACTCCGTTGGAGAACCTCTATTTGCAGGCTGACAGGCACATATAATTTGGCTCCCTTCCAAGCCAAACCTTCCCTCAGTGTCAGGATTTCCTTGTGGTTGTTGAACCACTGGTCAGTCATTAAGGCAGACTTCAATCTGGTTTCCCACTCCTTGTCTTTGGGTGATGATTGTCTCCTCATCTGGCCTCGAGTGTGGACAGGAGCAACTTTCTCCTTAGGTTCAGAAGATGAAGGGGAACATGGGATTATTGGGTGGATTTCTTCTTCTCTTTGGCTGTTATACTGGGGTTTGTGCGACAAGGCATCCGCAAGAAGATTCTTCCCGGCCAGGATATGCTTCAGTCTGAAGTCGAATCGTTTGAAGTACTGAGCCCATCGTACTTGCCTAGGAGAAAGCTTTCGTTTTTTTTTTTAATGCCTCGAGGTTTTTATGCTCAGTCCACACCTCGAAAGGAATTGGTCCACCCTCTAAGAAATGTCTCCACGCCTCCAATGCCACTCAAATAGCAAAAGCTTCCTTCTCCCATATGGCCCATCTCCTTTGGGTGGGGTTCAGCTTTTTGGAAAGGTATGCACATGGCAACAGCTGTCCTTTGCCATTTTCTTGTAGCAATACAGCCGCTACTGCTACATCACTGGCATGTGACTGAATCACAAACTTTCTTGTTGGGTCCGGATGTTGCAGGATTGGTTCCTTTGCAAAAAGTTTTTTTAAATCTTCAAAAGCCTTTTGGCATTTCATTGTCCACCTAATTGGCTGAGAAGGTTTGGGCTTAGTAGGAGTGGACCCGGTTTTTAGGAGTTCAGTTAAAGGCAAAACAACTTCAGCAAAAGCTGGAATGAATTGTCGGTAGAAGTTTGCGAATCCTAAGAAACACTGCAGTTGTTTGCGCGTGCGGGCAGCTTGCCAGTCAAGCACAGCCTTCACCTTGGCTGGGTCCATCTATATGCCTTTGGTTGAGATGCGATATCCCACATAGTTTACTGAAGTTTTGTGAAATTCGCATTTGGAAAGTTTCACATAGAGCTTAGCAGCCAAAAGTTTTTTCAAGACTTGCCTCACCAATTTGACGTGGTCAGGCAGGTTCTGACTATAGATAAGTATATAATCTAGATACACGAAGACGCCCTCGTAAAGGTGGGCGTGTAATATTTCATTGATGTACTGCATGAATACCGCGAGGGCTCCTTTTATGCCAAATGGCATGACACGGAATTGGAAACTCCCCAATGGGCAGTTAAAAGCTGTCTTCCACTCATCCCCTTCCTTTATTCTGATGCGATAATAAGCCCCTCTTAAATCCAGCTTGGTGAATATTTTCCCCTTTGCTAGATGATTGAGTAGATCCTTCATAAGGGGGAGGGGATAAGTGTTCTGTACGCACATTGCATTTAGATTGCAAAAATCTGCTACCAAACGAATGCCGCCATCTTTTTTTTCCTTAAAGAGCAATGGGGCTGCTATTTTGGAATTTGCAGGCTGAATTAATACCTTCTCAGGTTGGTGTCTATGTACTTTCTCAGCTCTTCCATCTCCCTTGGTGACATTGCATACATTTTAGGTCTTGGGAGAGCTGCCCCTGGCTCAAGTTCTATTGAATCTGTGGGTCTGTGAGGTGGCAATTCATTGCAATCTTCCTCACTGAAAACTCTCTCCAAATCTCTGTATTCAAGGGGTACCCTTTTGAGACCTGCCAGAGTGTCCTTTCCTTAGTCATTGTGGCTACTGAGGGCCCATCTGCTCTCTTTTGGGGGAAAGGACTTTTCCTGTCATTTTCTGTGGAGGAGTAGGCCCTATGCATAGAAAAAGCTAGCGATACCCATTCTCTTTATAGTGGGGGTCCATTTATCCAACCAAACCAAACCCAGGATGATGGCTTCTGACATTTGGGGGGCAACTATGAACCGCAGGAACTCACGGTGTCAACCTATTTGTAACTCAAGTAGTTCTGTCAGGAGCGTGACCGGCACCTCGCCTACGAGGGAACCATCCACTTGTTGGAACCGGATGGGTTTAGCTAAAGGTTTGGTTTGGATTTTTAATCTTTGCACTACTGCTTTGCTGATTAGACATCTGAAGCATCCTGTGTCTAACAGGGCCTTTACTTCCCCCTCCTCCCCCGTGGTGATTACTTTAATCTTCGCCTTAAGGAGGAATGGGCGAATGGGTTCACTCACCATTGGGTCGCCTCCTCCAGCCGGTTCCTCGTTCCAGTTGGGGCTGGGTCCTGAAGGGATGGCACTTGGGAGAGAAAGGGGGGCTGGTGCCAGGCACTCAGACACTCTGTGCCCTTGTTTACCGCACCGGTAGCAGGTTACTCCCCTCATGGACTCTGAACGAGAAGGGCCCAGCTGGTGAAAGAAAGGGCGGCGTCCTGGAGGTTTGTTAGAGGCCCGGGTGGTGGTAGTTTCTTTTCAGTGCGAACCACCTCATCCAAGGTAATTGCTGTGGTGTACCAATTCTGAATGGCCCAAGGGATTCCCTGGATTTCACATGCCCTTCTTAATTCTGTGTCAAGAGCATTTTTGAAATTATGGACTAATAATCAGCAGCTCTCTTCCGCTGTACCCCTCCCGTGCTTTCATCTCTTTTTGCTCCATCTGGAGGAGGGGCTCTGGAAATTCCAAGCCCCCCTTCCTTAGAGACTTCGGTTAACCCCTTCTTTTGCATTTCTCCTGAGTTTACTTCTCTGCCGGTAGCTAGTAGCAGAGGGAGAGGAGCTCAGGCCTCTGAAGAAGATGAGAATCGGAATTTGTATGTCAGCGTTCTAAATAGCATCTGAGATATAAAACAAGTCCCAGTCCATTTCTCTCAATCAGAGCTTGATTTATTGACAGAACCATGTTAGCTATGCCATTGTCATTCCGATTCTGAGTACTTCCCAGAATCCCACCTAGGTTAAGGTTCATCTTACATCCCCCACACCCACAAGTTCATCACGAGAGCCAGTGTTATCAACTTCCTCTTCTCTTCAGTTGAGGAAGAACAAATGGTGGCCTTGGCATGGAGAAAGGAATCTTTGGTTGTGTCTAGTAACTTTCCCCTCTGACTACTCACTACCCCTCCCATCCCCCCTTGTGTTGTGTCAGGCTGAACTCTCTAACTCCACATGAAGACTTCAGCATGACACCTATCTAACTAAGACAACCTAGGCCTCCCTCCTTGGCGGCCTTTTTAACTACAAACCGCCATTTTGTCTGGGCCTATTGATGGCAACCCCTGCCTCGGCAGAGCAAGAATCTGGGGTCTCCTTATCTACTACTCATGGTCCTGGCCGCAGCAACGTGGGGTTCTTCTTTGTGCACTCAAAAAAGAGAGCCTTTAATGCTAAGGAGACCATGCCTAAAATAACTAAGGCCTCAAATAAATCTGATGCACAAGGCCTTAGCGAGACTCTGTAATAAAGCATCCAAGGCAGAAGTGCTGCAAGAGGCTTCCCTTTGCCTCCCGCCGGGCAAGAGCGCTCTTCTGCCGGCCACAGACGAGGGGCGGGGAAGCCTCTTGCAGCAGCTGCTACAGCCGCCGGCGTTTCACTTTCCCTCCCAGCAAAAAAGGCCGGCCTTTGGGGATGAAGGGGCAGGACTTCCCAGGCGGAAGGCGTGTCCGGTTCTGCGCCTCTAGCCCCGGCCCCTTTCGTCCGAGCCTCCCCGGCCAGGCAGCCGCCTTCCGCCGCTGAGCCTCGCCGGCCCGGAAGATCGCACCGCGCGGTGCCTGCGGCGGCCAGGGAAAGCCAAGCTGGGCATGGTGGCGACGGCAGCGGCGCTGCTGCTCCGGTCGCCCGATCCTCTCCTGCCTCCCGCGCCGATGTTCCCCACTGCGTCGGGCGCCACCAGCCCCGAGTCGGACGCACCCGCGCTCAGCCGCTGCCCGCCCCATCCTCGCTGGAGGTCTAGCTGGAGCCGGGGCCTCCTTGCCTGCTGCCCACCCGCCCAGGATGCTGACCTGCTGCCTCGCCCCGCGCCCGCCGCCAGCCCGATCCTGCGCCTCCTGCTTCCCCCCCATCCAAAAATACAAAGGTGGTCTGCCGCCCCTTGCGGAGCAATGGAAAGCTGAAGCCGGCGGCGGTTTCAGCCTCCCTTTGCTCCATGCTGCTCCGCCCTGCCTGTCATCCTGGCTCAAGCGGGCGGCGGCAGACCGTCTTTGTGTTTTTGGCTGGGGGGGGAGCAGGAGGACCTTCCTGACTCCCTCCCCCCAGTGCCGGACCTCCTGCCCTCCCTCCCAGCCAAAAAGGCAAAGCCGGCGGCTGTAGCAGCTGCTGCAAGAGGCTTCCCTGCCCCTCACCTGTGGACCGCATGAGCGCTCTTTCCTGGCGGGAGGCAAAGCACTCTTCACCTCCCCCCGGGCAAGAGCGCTCTTCTGCCGGCCACGGGCGAGGGGCGGGGAAGCCTCTTGCAGCAGCAGCTACAGCGGCCAGCTTTGCCTTTTTGGCTGGAAGGGAAGGTGAAGCGCCGGACCTCCTGCCCTCCCTCCCAGCCAAAAACCCAAAGCGGCCTCCCGAACCCGAACTTTCGCTGAGAAGCCCCGCCGCCTGGCTGTCACCTTTTAAAACAGCCGGGGGGCTTCTCGGCGGCCTCCCGAACACTGAACCCGGAAGTTCGGGTTTGGCGTTCAGGTTCGGAGGGCGCTGGGAAGCCCCCTGGCTGTTTTAAAAGGTGACAGCCGGGCGGCGGGGCTTCCCAGCGGCCTCCCAAACCTGAACGTTTTCCGTCTTATGAACCCGCCACCGAGAAGCCCCGCCGCCCAGCTGTTGCTTTTTGAAACAGCCGGGGGGCTTCTCGGCGGCCTCCCGAACACCGAACCCGGAAGTTCGGGTTTGGCGTTTGGGTTCAGGAGGATGCTGAGAAGCCCCCCCGGCTGTTTCAAAAAGCAACAGCTGGGCGGTGGGGCTTCTCGGAGGCGGCGGGGGTGGGTTCGTAAGACGGAAAACGTTCGTAAGAAGAGGCAAAAAAATTCTGAACCCCGGGTTCGTATCTCGGGTTGTTCGTATGTTGGGGCGTTCGTATCATGAGGTACCACTGTATTCAGTTTCAGATATGAAAGTAACTGAAACATTGTCCTCCATAATAACAATTGGTTTCATGGTATCACCCCAAATACTATCAACGAGAGCAGAAACACAGGTTAAAGCATTACAACAGTCAGAAACACAAGCATAATATGACTCAGTGGAAGAACAAGAAATAATGTTCTGCTTTCTAACTTTCCAATAAATTAGACAATCATTCAAAAACATTATATAACCAGAAGTACTTTTTCATGTTTCTTTATCACCTGCCCAATCAGAATCTGCATAGCAAACTAACTCAGGAAACTTGTTGTGTTTTGGTTCTAAGAACAACTTCATGTCTTTTGTGTGCTTCATGTATTTCAGCAGTCTTTTTATGCATTTCCAGTGAAATGTAGTTGCTTTGCCAACGTACCTTGACAAAAGATTGACACTAAGTGAAATGTCGGATCTTGTCCAACTGCTAATGTATAACAGTGACCCAATGACTGAACGGTAAAGTGTTTGATCTTCAAATTGAGGACTATCTTGTTGTGTCAACTTGTAAAAATCTGTTTGCATTGGAGAGCGACATGGATGTGCGTCAGTCATGTTGCAATTTTGTAAAAGTTGATCAATTTTGTTTTCTTGTGAGAGGCTAAACCCCTTCTGAGTTTTTTCAATTTGAACTCCTAGATAATCATGAATGTGCCCTAAGCTTTTCAATGTAAAATGTCTTTCTAAACCTTTTGCAAAAACTTCACTCATACGTTTGTTTGGACCAATGTAAACAATGTCATCAACATAAACAAGTATAATTTCATAAACGTTATCTTGCCCTTTTGTAAACACGCATTCATCAGAGTCGGACTTAATAAAGCCCATTGAATTTAGCTTGTCAATGAGACAACTATGCCACATTAGAGCAGATTGTTTCAGGCCATAAAAACTTTTTTGCAGGTACCAGACATCACCTTCTAGATCCTGGAAACCGGGTGCGCCCTTCTCGTAGATCTCTTCATTTAAATCAGCATTCAGATAAGCAGTTTCAACATCAAATTGGTAAACTGCTAAATTCAAGGCAATAGCTGTGGTTAGGGCAATTTTAACACTCATTTTTAACTAGGTGAAGAAGTATCTGTGTAATCTTCAGGATAAACTTGGGAGTAGCCTTGTGCTACTAATCTTGCTTTGTATATTTTCTCACCGTTTGGTTTTTGCTTAATTGTGTAGACCCATCGTGTACCAATAATCTTCTTGTTCGTTGGAGGCTCAACATATTTAAACACTTTAAGTTTCTTTAAACTGTCCAGTTCAGTTTCCATTGCCTCGTACCATTTTTCTTGTTCAGAGTCAGGTAAATGTCTTATTTGAGAAAAGTTCTCAGGAGGAAGTGTAACATTGTTACAAAGAAAAGGAATTTTTTTTGGTAATACTTGCTGTTGGTATCTCTTTGGAGGAATTCCTTGTGTGGTTCTCTTGGAACGTCTTAAAACTGGACCATTCATCTTGGTCATCTCCATCTCCAACTGCATTGCTAGGAACATCATCTGCGACTTGTGAAAACTGCATCATCTTTTGGAGAAACAACATCTGGAACAGCTGCCTGTGGATCAGGGTGCGTTGTACCTTGAACGTCATCCTTAGGAAAATAAACTGAAGTATCATTACTGTGTATTCTGGACCTATCTGTATCTTCTTCAAATTTAGCGTTTCTAATTTCTTGGACCCTATTTAACTTAGAGATTGCATCTTTTATTTCTCGGTCAGTCATAGCGAGAGCCAAAGTGTTAGAAAAATAGAATTTTCGTTTCTTGCCAGGCATATCAAGCCTCAAAGCTTTTTAGGCTTAAATAAGAGAACCAACCTCCTGCTACCATATCACGGTTTGTAAGTGATTAATGTCCGTTTGAACATTAACCCCCGCGGAGGCGATGGACGGAAGCCCAGTCATTTGTTTAAAAACAAGAATTCTTTTTATTATAAAAGTAGAAAAATAAAATAAATATGTCACGAGGGACAAAACAAATATGTCTTCACATGATAGAGGTAAAAAGGAGAATGGCATTTCAGCATGAAGAAGGAGGAAGTGATGTTAGTTTTGGCAGGATATTACATCATAATAGGAGGATCTTAGAAAAAACACACAGTTAACTCTTTAATTACTGAATGTCTTCTGAGGTCTGGCAATATTCAGCGTGACAGACAGGACCCGGAGAAGACCAACTCTGTGGGACCTAACTAGTCGCTGGGATTTGTGCGGCAGAAGGTGGTCTCGCAGATATCTTGGTGCGGTGCCATGAAGGGCTTTATAGGTAATGACCAACACTTTGAATTGTGACCAGAATCTGATCGGCAACCAATGCAGACTGTGGAGTGTTGGAGTAACATGGGCATATTTGGGAAAGCCCATGATTGCTCTCGCAGCTGCATTCTGCACAATCTGAAGTTTCCGAACACTCTTCAAAGGCCCCATGTAGAGAGCATTACAGTAGTCGAACCTCGAGGTGATGAGGGCATGAGTGACTGTGAGCAGTGACTCCCGGTCCAAATAGGGCCACAACTGGTGCACCAGGCGAACCTGGGCAAATGCCCCCCTCGCAACAGCTGAAAGATGTTTCTCTAATGTGAGCTGTGGATCGAGGAGGACACCCATGTTGTGGACCCACTCAAATCTAGAGTTAGTCTCCAGCCCCCCGAGGTTTTGGGGACAAGAAAAAGGATAGAGTAAAATTAATTAATTTGTTAGCTGCAATGAAGATGCAAGATGGAAAGTTTCACAGGAGTGATAAGCATTGTAGTTTCAGTTGTAAGGAAGAATGCAAGGCTTTTGCCAGAAAAAATGATCTTCAGAAAAGTTTCATGTTTGGAGTTACCTAAACTTTATTCCAAATGAATAACAATTAATGATGGACAATTTGGAAGAAAGATTTTGACCATACCTTTGTGACAGGGATAGAGAAAATTTGCTTTCGCAATAAGTTTTAAAATGAATCTCATCTCACAATAACAGGAAGTCTTGCCATGTGGATAGATAGTCTTTGTTAAAGAGACTTAGTTACAATGGAAAAACACCAAGGAATGCTTCTCAGTATTTAAATTCACTTACTCTTTACCATGTGGTTTAGTTAAACTGTAAATGACTCATCTTATGCTAAAAGCTTTTCATAGCATTTTAACTAAGATTGGAAGTTTCATTCTCAATGGATAAAAATCTAAACCAGTGAAGAAAAAAAAATCATTCATTTCAATTAAAAAACCAAATTGCTGAAAATCATTAATTGGGTAAATTCTTTTTGTTTCTTAACTTCTTTATTAAATCAATTATTTCCATGTGATTAACTAAAAGCAGTCTCAAGCTAACTCAGCTTCTTGAGTGATTTTGTAGTTTGGAAGCACAAACAAAAGTATTCTGAGTTCTTAAAGAACTCAGATCTGTCATTGCTACCCCCCTGACTGATTTGTTTAACCAATCCTTGTTAACAGGAGATGTTCCTGAGGATTGGAGAATGGCAAGTGTTGTGCCTATCCACAAGAAGGGCAGTAGAAACATAGAAACATAGAAGACTGACGGCAGAAAAAGACCCCATGGTCCATCTAGTCTGCCCTTTTACTATTTCCTGTATTTTATCTTACAATGGATATATGTTTATCCCAGGCATGTTTAAATTCGGTTACTGTGGATTTACCAACCACGTCTGCTGGAAGTTTGTTCCAAGGATCTACTACTCTTTCAGTAAAATAATACTTTCTCATGTTGCCTTTGATCTTTCCCCCAACTAACTTCAGATTGTGTCCCCTTGTTCTTGTGTTCACTTTCCTGTTACTTCCCTCCTGAACCCTATTTAACCCTTTAACATATTTAAATGTTTCGATCATGTCCCCCCTTTTCCTTCTGTCTTCCAGACTATACAGATTGAGTTCATTAAGTCTTTCCTGATACGTTTTATACTTCAGACCTTCCACCATTCTTGTAGCCCGTCTTTGGACCCGTTCAATTTTGTCAATATCTTTTTGTAGGTGAGGTCTCCAGAACTGAACACAGTACTCCAAATGTGGTCTCACCAGCGCTCTATATAAGGGGATCACAATCTCCCTCTTCCTGCTTGTTATACCTCTAGCTATGCAGCCAAGCATCCTACTTGCCTTTCCTACTGCCCGACCACACTGCTCACCCATTTTGAGACTGTCAGAAATCACTACCCCTAAATCCTTCTCTTCTGAAGTTTTTGCTAACACAGAACTTGCCGATGCAATACTCAGATTTAGGATTCCTTTTCCCCAAGTGCATTATTTTACATTTGGAAACATTAAACTGCAGTTTCCATTGCTTTGACCATTTATCTAGTAACGCTAAATCATTTACCATATTACAGACCCCTCCAGGAATATCAACCCTATTGCACACTTTAGAGTCATCGGCAAATAGGCAAACCTTCCCTACCAAACCTTCCCAGTAGAGAAGAAGCTGGTAACTACAGGCCAGTTAGCTTGACATCAGTTGTCGTTAAAATGATGGAGACTCTACTGAAAAAGAGGATAAATCAGCACCTAAAAAACAATAACTTATTGGACCCAAATCAGCATGGCTTTACTGAAGGCAAATCATGTCAGACTAATCTCATTGATTTCTTTGACTATGTCACAAAGGTGTTGGATGAAGGTGGTGCCGTGGATATTGCCTACCTGGACTTCAGCAAAGCCTTTGATACGGTTCCACATAAAGAGCTGATAGATAAATTAGTGAAGATTGGACTTAATCCCTGGATAGTTCAATGGATTTGCAGCTGGCTGAAGCATAGACACCAGAGGGTTGTTGTGAATGGCAAGTATTCTGAGCAGAGTCAGGTTACAAGCGGTGTGCCACAAGGGTCTGTTCTGGGTCCTATTCTTTTTAATATGTTTGTGAGTGACATAGGGGAAGGTCTGGTAGGGAAGGTTTGCCTATTTGCCGATGACTCTAAAGTGTGCAATAGGGTTGATATTCCTGGAGGCGTCGGCAATATGGTAAATGATTTAGCTTTACTAGATAAATGGTCAAAGCAATGGAAACTGCAGTTTAATGTTTCCAAATGTAAAATAATGCACTTGGGGAAAAGGAATCCTCAATCTGACTATTGTATTGGCAGTTCTGTGTTAGCAAATACTTCAAAAGAAAAGGATTTAGGCGTAGTGATTTCTGACAGTCTCAAAATGGGTGAACAGTGCAGTCAGGCAGTAGGGAAAGCAAGTAGGATGCTTGGCTGCATAGCTAGAGGTATAACAAGCAGGAAGAGGGAGATTATGATCCCGCTATATAGAATGCTGGTGAGACCACATTTGGAATACTGTGTTCAGTTCTGGAGACCTCACCTACAAAAAGATATTGACAAAATTGAACGGGTCCAAAGACGGGCTACAAGAATGGTGGAAGGTCTTAAGTATAAAACGTATCAGGAAAGACTTAATGAACTCAATCTGTATAGTCTGGAGGACAGAAGGAAAAGGGGGGGACATGATCGAAACATTTAAATATATTAAAGGGTTAAATAAGGTCCAGGAGGGAAGTGTTTTTAATAGGAAAGTGAACACAAGAACAAGGGGACACAATCTGAGGTTAGTTGGGGGAAAGATCAAAAGCAACATGAGAAAATATTATTTTACTGAAAGAGTAGTAGATCCTTGGAACAAACTTCCAGCAGACGTGGTAGATAAATCCACAGTAACTGAATTTAAACATGCCTGGGATAAACATATATTCATCCTAAGATAAAATACAGAAAATAGTATAAGGGCAGACTAGATGGACCATGGGGTCTTTTTCTGCCGTCAGACTTCTATGTTTCTATGTTACTACTATTAATATCATTTTTGCTTACCTTTGCTACAAGGTTTTAATATTAAATTTGCAGATCTTAAATGCTTATGACTTTTACATGTAATTCTGTTTCTTTTCTCATAAAAATCTTCATATATTTCAAAAAGAATTGGCTCGCTGTGTTTTGCAAAGAATGTATCTTGTATTTTTCATCAAAATACTTGTCTTTATATTCAAGCTTTAGTGAAACTCTGCAGCATTCATGAGCAGTTACTAAAGTTGGGCAGGATTTTCTTAAAAACTTTTTTCTTATTTCTAAATCTAAATCTGACTTTGAATTTCAAACAGTCTTGTCTTTTTAAAATAGCCTTGGAAGATTTTGTAGGAGAAATTACTTTTCATCTTCTCAAAGATTCTCTAATTTTAAATATTTTTACAGTTTTGCAATTGATTAATTTACAATAATTTATAAACTTAGAAAAATGTGCTTATCATTTTTACAAAGGAATGCTTGACTTCATTGCTTTTAGAATGTCTCCTCTTTAGAATGAGGAATTTATTTAGCATTACAAAAGAGTTGGAAGGAACTTCCATTACAAAGAGAGCTTGAAGGGAACTCTAAAGACCATCAAGCTCAACCCTGTTTTCTTAGGTTAAAAAAAGCTACATTATTTTAGAAAAATAATCATCCAACTTCTTAAAAAAACTTCCAGTGTTGGAACATTCTCAGCTTCTGGGAATAAACTCTTTCATTTATTAATTGCTCTAACGGTTGAAAACATTTCTTGATTCTGGGTTGCTTCTCTCTTCCATTAGTTGCCATCCATTGTTCTTGTTCTATCCTCAGATCTTTTGAAAAGCTTTTTCTCTCTCTCTCTTTGTGGCAACACTCAGAGACAACAAAAGGCTGTTATGTCTCTCCCTAGGTTTTCTTTTCCTTAACATTAGAATTTAAAAAGATGTAACAAGTTTTTGCAAACATTCTTTATATGTTTTAGCGTTTAATTTAATTATTTTTGCTGCTTTTTCTTTGCATTGCTTCTAAAGCCTCAACATTCTTTTCACATCATGGTAACAAAACATGAATGAAGTTTTACTAATGTTCAGCTATTTTCTTCTAAAAACTATTAAGATGTTTTCTCATCATGTCTATCAGTAAGTTAATAATTTCCATGGACTGGATAGTTTGTTTGTTTCTTCACAAAGAGTCTCCAGGAAGAGAGACCAGACTTCAGTGTAGATTGTATCTTGTACGTTCCTTACTGAGTTAATTTTAAAGCCATGAAAAGCATAAAAAGCATTGGACAATGTGTGATATTTTAATTTTTATAGAGATTTATATATATTATCATTGTTGCTATTATTTTATACTTTTATACATTGCATTGTGCAAAGAATTTTACTTAAGTATCTCTCTTGTTACATTTTTAAACTGATCCGCATTTTTTTCTCTCTCAGCAAACATTGAAACCTATTTTAGCATTTGTAATATTTTGACTCATTTTTATGTTTTATTTTAATTGTTAACATTTTTGGATAAGACATTATTTTTCTATCAAGTTTTCTTCAGTTGGCATCAATGTTCCCTCTAATTTTTTTTCGGTGTGGGGGGAAAAGTATAATGTCTGAGCGGCAGTTCCTTCGGGACTGAGCAGCATAGAAGTCAAACAAACAAACAAACAAATAAATAAATTTTCATGCCTGAGCGCCTGATTTTTTTTCACAGATGTCACCCAAGACACCTTATTGCGTAATTATTTGGGGCTCAGTCCTGGGGCACAATAAGGTCCCTTCCCACTATGTTATTCTGTTATTTTATATTTCAATTAATATCATTATCCTCTTATAAATCCAGATAGGCCATCATGCCTACTCCTCCCTTTTATACATTCTTCTTAAAAGAAACAAAAACCCTTATACAACTTTTTCCTAATTAGGAAAAAAAATCCCTTTTTTATTAAAAGAAATTAATAATAAAACAAAACCAAAATCTATTACTATTAAAACTAAAACAACCAGAAAAACCTAAAAACAACTATTAATAAATCCATGCTTTAAAATCTTCATTTATTAAATATTTATCATAGTATTATAGTAATCTAATAATACTATGAAAATGTATCTGAACAGCAATGCATCAATTAATATATTTCCATATTTACTTTTTTATAATTTCATTCAATATTTCGAAGCTCAATTACTTTTCAGGCACTTAGTATTTATATTATTAACTTTCATCAATCCTCTACATTTCCAAGTATATTTTAAATTCATAATGCAAACTCATAAAACCATACAGTACAGTGGAACCTCGACATACGAGCAGCTCTACTTATGAGCTACTCGAGATAAGAGCTGGGAGGGGAGCGACATTTTTGTTCGCCTCCCGAGCTCACATTCGGGATACGAGCGCCAAGGAGCTGTCTCCTGAAGCCGAACGCTAACTTCCGCGTTCGGCTTCAGGAGACAGCTCCTTGGCGCTCGCATCCCGCGTGTTTTAAAAGGTTGCAGCCGGCCTGGGGGGCTCGGGGGGGTGCTGGCAAGCCCCCCAGGCCGGCTGCGACCTTTTAAAACACGCGCGCCGCTTCGCAGTTTCTCCTGAAGCCGAACGCTAACTTCCGCGTTCGGCTTCAGGAGACAGCTCCTTGGCGCTCGCATCCCGCGTGTTTTAAAAGGTTGCAGCCGGCCTGGGGGGCTCGGGGGGGTGCTGGCAAGCCCCCCAGACCGGCTGCGACCTTTTAAAACACGCGCGCCGCTTCGCAGTTTCTCCTGAAGCCGAACGCTAACTTCCGCGTTCGGCTTCAGGAGACAGCTCCTTGGCGCTCGCATCCCGCGTGTTTTAAAAGGTTGCAGCCGGCCTGGGGGGCTCGGGGGGGTGCTGGCAAGCCCCCCAGGCCGGCTGCGACCTTTTAAAACACGTGCGCCGCTTCGCAGTTTCTCCTGAAGCCGAACGCTAACTTCCGCGTTCGGCTTCAGGAGACAGCTGTGAAGCGACGCGGGTGTTTTAAAACGTCGCAGCCGGCCTGGGGGGCTCGGGGGCTTCCCCCCCAGGCCGGCTGCCACATTTTAAAACACGCGCGCCGCTTCGCAGCTGTCTCCTGAAGCCGAACGCTAACTTCCGCGTTCGGCGGCAGCGGTTTTTTTTTGTTGTTGCATGGATTAAGTGACTTTACATTGTTTCCTATGGGAAACAATGTTTCGTCATACGAGCGTTCCGACTTACGAGCCTCCTTCCGGAACCAATTAGTCTCGTAAGTCGGGGTTCTACTGTACATATCATAAACCCCTTATTTATCCTATATATCTTCCATTAATTTTACCTATGTAATTCTATATAGTTCTAAAATTCTAATCCAATTTTACAAATTAATATATCCTAATATTAAACAACAAAATTAAATTAAAAACAAAACATAAACATATGAAATTCAGACTTCTTCCCCCCCCTCTAAATAGTACATTCTCATTTTGTTTTTTACTTTAAAATAAGGTATGTGCAGTGTGCATAGGGATTTGTTCATAGTTTTTTTTTTATAGTCCGGCCCTCCAAGAGTCTGAGGGACAGTGAACTAGCCCCTGTGTAAAATGTTTGGGGACCCCTGCCTAAATATATCTTTTACCATCAAGAAACCATGTTAACCATGATAAAACCTTGTTTTTATCTTCTTTGTTAATCAAACTAATTTATGAGTGGAAATACAAAGGTATATTTGCTCCCAACTGGTATATTATGTTCACAGAAGGCTTCATTTTAACAGAAGGCTACAATTGTTTGCATATTTCTTTGGCTATAAATGCCAACCAGCAGTGGAATTTATTAAATATCTTGCTAAATATCTGTCCAGTCACCAAAGTATCATTCATTTGCTGATTCCTCTAGTTCAAAGTTTCGAAATGTATATTAGGATATTACTTAATGTTCAATTTTATAAGAGTTCTGTTTTAAGCTAATTTACAATGTAAATAAGAGGCTGCCACAAAGAAGGGGGAGTCAAGTTATTCTCCAGAGCACCTGTAGTACAAGTAGCACTGAATGGGGGTTCCAGCTGATGGCTTTCAAAGGGGTGTGGGGGGGTGTATGTGAACTCACACACCCCATGAAGGTACGCGACGCAAAGTTGGAGGAGGATCCCAGGGAGGAAGGATGACAATGGGAGAGGAATGGAAAGAGGGGGTTTTTGGGTTTGAGCAAGTGTGTTTGTTTGTGTGTGTGTGTTTTCGTTTTGGGAGAGCCAGGAGGACGCAGGGGATTAAGGAACAAAAGCAGAGTCCTGGTGTGTTTGTATAAGATCTCTCTTCCCCCTCTTTCCCGGCATGAGAATGGGAGAGGAGTTAATAACGATGCAAAAGGAGGAGGAGAAAGAAAGTGTGGATTTGGGAAGTGAAATCAAGGAAAGTGTGAGGCATTTAAGGCTTGAAATACTTGTTACCACCTTTTTATTCTAAAGAAAGCCCATTTAAAAATCTTACCTGTACTGTACAAGAAAAGCTTACTGAGAAATGGGGTGAGGCACCAATAAATCGTGGGCAAAAGTGGTGAACCCAATTCCATTATGCAACTTCTGCTTCTCTGCCTCATCAGCCATACTATCCCTTATATTTATAAACAACATGTTTTCCCCAGAGTGGAGTCTAGGCTGAAAAGTCCTGTCCTGAAAGGAATTTCATTGTAATGCATCTGGGAGTTATCACGTGGCACTAAATTAATGTGTAAATTTATACTAAGATTGAGAAGAAGGCATAGAATGGAGATTTGTTTAAAACGACAACAAAATTGGTCATATGCAGATCATTTTTAAGGCTTCTCTTATCCATTTCCTCAAGCAACATCCGTTGTCATGGTTGGTTTAATTGGATTTCACTCAGTTGAGTCAATATTTGCATTCGCAGCAGGTTACACTGAATATAACTAGTCATACACTAGTACACTAATCATAGCGGGTGGGATCACCCGGCGTGGCTGCCTGTCTCCTTTTATTTATTTATTACGGAAAAGGTGCGGTTGCAGCATCCAAGTCTTTTCCGTAAGAAATAAAAGGAGACAGGCAGCCATGGACTGCTTTGGTGGCAGACGGGAGGGCAGGGCCAGAAGTGTTTGGGTTCGGCGAACTTACCCAAACTCTGCTGCCAAGTTCAGCCGAACCTGCCGAACCCCAACTTTGTTGGGTTTGCCCAACACTACTTAAGACTAATAATGGCCCAAGCCTATTATAGCCATTCTTTTGCTGATTTTTGTCAACAGTAGCTCGAGTTACTATTGCTGTAAAAGCAATCAAAATTTAAAGCTTGCTTTAAAACAAACAAACAAAAAAGGAGGAAATGCCCTCAGGCAAGCAAGCATGGTTAAATAAAGTTTTATTCACTCTTAATCAAATTAATATTTCTTTACAAAATTTAACTGCCTATGAGCATAATTTTTGGCACCAAAAGCTATTGCTTAGACCATTGGTTTATTATCAAGTTCTATTGGATAAAAACATGGTCAACACCTATATCATTAACAACCTCAAAAAGGTTTTTTGTAGTTGTGCTTAAATTCCTTCAGGTCTGCCTGGATTCCAGTTCGTTGTGTGAAACATAAGATGGCATTGCATCAAAGGAGGCTGTAAAACCTGATTCTGAACTTCTCCCTAAATCCTCAAAATGCTCAGAAGGACAGAAATCGGGCTCCTTGAAAAATTCACCAAATGACTTTCGGAAAAGTGCTATCTAATCAATCCAAACAGCTGTTGGAAGAAACAAGACTTGGAAGAAAACTCTGAAGAACTTTTTATAAGCCGCTTATTTAAATGCTAATTCTTTTTATATTTTGTATCTTAATTTTCATGTATATTTTGTCTAGTTATTGCTATCTCTGAGCAAGGATTGTGAAACACAAACACCTTTATCATGAATGTTAAAAATGTATCTATGATGTTAAACTATATTGAATGTTAGATTTATATGCATATCCCAACAAACATTCTATCCCTATTGTAATGTTACCTTTACTCTCACCAACCACATTTATTTATTTATGTATTTATTTATTTATTTGTCCAATACACAATACATATTGAAGAGAATAGACATGTAGTAATATATATATATAAAGAAAAGGATAGAAGAAAAGATATAAAAATAGAGGAGAAGATGTATGAAAGGAAGAAAAGATATATGAGATAAAGGAGAGGCAATTGGACAGGGGACGAAGGGCACAGTGGTGCACTTATGTACACCCCTTACTGACCTCTTAAGAACCTGGAGAGGTCAATTGTGGATAGTCTAAGGGAAAAATGTTGGGGGTTAGGGGTTGACACTACTGAGTCCGGTTCCACGCTTCGACAACTCAATTGCTAAAGTCATATTTTTTACAGTCAAGTTTGGAGCAATTAATATTAAGTTAATATTAAGTTTAAATCTATTGCGTGCTCTTGTGCTGTTGCGGTTGAAGCTGAAGTAGTCATTGACAGGCAGGACATTGCAGCATATGATCTTGTGGGCAATACTTAGATCGTGTTTTAGCCATCGTAGTTCTAAGCTTTCTAGACCCAGGATTGTTAGTCTATTTTTGTAGGGTATTCTGTTTTGAATGAACGTTGGTGGCTGCAAACTTCATGGGGCTAGAAACAACACCTTTTAAAATTATTATTTTATTATTTATTATTATTTATTGGATTTGTATGCCACCCCTCTCCGCAGACTCGGGGCGGCTAACAACAGTGGTAAAACAACATGAACAATCCAATTAATAAAAACAACTAAAAAACCCTTATAAAAAAAAAACCCCCAAACATACACACAAACATACCATGCATAACTTATAGTAGCCTATGGGGAAAGGATAACTTAACTCCCCCATGCCTGGCGACAAAGGTGGGTCTTAAGTAATTTGCGAAAGACAAGGAGGGTGGGGGCCGTTCTAAGCTCTTCCCCTGGGGCCCGCCAAACGACATTGTTTGGTTGACGGGACCCGGAGAAGGCCAACTCTGTGGGACCTTATCGGCCGCTGGGATTCGTGCGGTAGAAGGCGGTTCCGGATGTATTCTGGCCCAATGCCATGTAGGGCTTTAAAGGTCATTACCAACACTTTGAATTGTGACCGGAAACCGATCGGCAGCCAGTGCAGGCCACGGAGTGTTGCAGAAATGTGGGCGAATCTAGGAAGCCCCACGTTGGCTCTCGCGGCCGCATTCTGCACGATCTGAAGTTTCTGAACACTTTTCAAAGGTAGCCCCATGTAGAGAGCGTTGCAGTAATCGAACCTCGAGGTGATGAGGGCATGAGTGACTGTGAGCAGTGACTCCCTGGCCAAATAGTTTTGTGGCCCAGCGGGTGCGGGAGATGGGGCTCATTTTCCATGGATGTTTTCGGATGGACTGCTCTGGTACTGGGGCTGTTGTCCGTGCCAGCTTCGTGGTCTGATCCTGTCTCAGTGTCATGACAATCCTGCCGCTGGTTATTTTGGGTTGTTCAAGACTTTGGAACTAGTGTCACAAACATTTTGGTGGCCACGGCTTCACGATGATGTACAATCCTATGTAAACACCTATGAATGTTGCTGTGTGGTCAAGTCTGCCAAAGGGGCCCCCGCCTGGGTTATTACAGCCTTTGCCAATGCCCAAAACGCCGTGGGGGGATGTGTCCATGGACTTTGTGACCCATCTGCCTTTGTCTTCGGGGTTCACCACGGTGATGGTGGTGGTGGACATGTTGACACTTTATCCCCTGCCGCCGAGTGCCCACAGTTCACGTCACTGCCCAATTATTTCTACAAAACATTTCCTGGCTCCATGGCCTTGCGGACCGGGTTGTGTCGGACTGGGGGACCCAGTTCACGGCACAGTTCTGGAAGGAACAAATGTCAGCTTTACAGGTGCAGGTTTGTTTAGCGTCTACACAGCACCCTCAGACTGATGGTGGCATCGAGAAAGTCATAGGCATTCTCGAAGAGTACTTGCGGTGTTTTGTATCAGACCGGCAGTCCGACTGGTCACGCTGTCTCCTGGTGGCTGAGTTTGCCTTCAATAACTCCCGCCATGTGTCCACAAGAATCACACCCTTTTATGCAAATTTTGGCTTCCATCCCCATTTTTTCACCATTGACCGTGTTGGATTCCCCAGTCACGGCTGCGGAGGACTTTCTATTGTAACTTCATTCAGTGCATGAGATGGTGAAAAGATACCTCAACAAAGCCAAGGAGAACTATAAGAGGCATGCTGAGCAGTCTTGTCGGGATGTTCCCCCGTTGGCTGTTGGAGATCAGGTGTGGCTGTCCACAAAGTACATTGCATCGGAATTACCCCCTCGGAAGCTGGATCCACAGTTCATGGGCCCTTTCCCGTTGAGCAGGTCGTCAATACTGTGGCTTATCGTTTCACCCTGCCTGCCAACATGAGAATTCACCCAGTGTTTCATCACTCCCTATTGGTTCCTGTTCATCCTGACTGCTCGCTCTGTCCTAGTGTACCCACCCTGCCTGCACCCTGTGTTCAGGATCACCTGCTTGATGCCATTCGGGATTCACGATGGGTGGAGGATTGCTTTCAGTATTTAGTTCAATGGGTTGAGGGTGATCCAGATGATTGCTCTTGGGTGGAGGCCATTCTGGTGGATGCTCCTGCACTCATTCAAGCTTTTCATGTGCAGTTTCTGCACAAGCCCCGTACCTTGTGCAGGGTTCAAGGGAGAGGCCTTTCGGGAAGGATGGTGTTGTGGTTGGCTCTGGGCCAGCTCCTGCAATGGGGAATTTGGACATTGATTTAGGATAACCCTCAGGTTCCTAGAGACTTGTCTTTTCGCCAGCGCCTTCTGATAGTGAAGAATCATTGCCAAGGTCAGACGCTGGGGGAGTGGAATCGGAGGGAGAGGTGGAGGCAGCCAGCCCATTAGGTAATGACCCGTTAGTGAGATGTCAGACTCTGAGGAGGATCGGTTGATAGATGCCCATATGCGCAGGCTCATAGCTAGAAGGGACCAACTGCGCAGGTATCATAGAAGATAAGGGAGAACATTTGTGGCTGAGGCAATTAGGTTAATGGGTTTGCTGATAAATTATGGGCGATGTGGAGTGCACATGTGGGCATTTATCCATTTAGAGAAAGACCTTTGTTTTGGTTTGAACTGTTCCAAGACTTAGACAGACTTTTTGGATATTTCACAGTTAAGTACATCTTGTGGACTCATTGAAGGGGGATTTGCTGTGACGCTTTCACAGCTGCCTTTATCTGCTCTGTTTGTTTTTGCCTCTCGCAGCATTCCAGGACTGCAATCTGTGTGAGAGTAATTATCTGCTCTGTTTGTTTTTGCCTCTCGCAGCATTCCAGGACTGCAATCTGTGTGAGAGTAATTTGGGTCTGTTTAAAGTGGGTGCGTACAGCAATATTTTTGGATAAACTGATTTTCTTTTTACTCTGAGATGGTGTGTGTGTTTGAATTTACATTCCTAACTCATTAGAGGGTCACTTAGTGAAGGGCCCTGCATAACAGTAACCAGAAACATTTCTTTTTATTTAACTATGTGCTTATATGCAGTGATTTTCAGCTGCTTTTTTGTGAAATTATTTGATATACTGTACTGTATAGTAAAATGTTTAAATTTTTTTTTTAGGCTTTGAAAGTATTTTAGAAGGGCTTTATGGACCAAGGCTACGAAGAGACCTCAGTCTATTCGAAGGTAAATAAAAACTATTTAAAAACTAACATCTTATTTGTGGATGAAATGTTTAAAACATTTTTAACATTGAGAAATCTTATTGGATCCTTTCAATGTAAATATTATAATTTAACATTGGTTCATATTTACTTTCTTTCAAACTTCTTGACTAAAATGGCAAACAAGCAGTTAGATTTTTAATCTATAAAGTTTTAGAATTAATTAAGTCAATCTACAGTTTTCTACATTTGAATACTAAAACTCTTGGAATCTCATTAGGACTCTTAAAAAATGAAATATAACAATAGCATTGAACTGTGTAGAAACTGATTAAACCTGAAAAGCAGAGTGATTTCATATCAATCATGCCCTGCAATGTAATTTGTTTCTTTTGTTTTTATAAAAGAATGCCATATCTTTGGAGCATAACAGGACAATTCTTTAATGAGAACTGATTTAGCTACCTAGAGTCAGTAGAATCAGACAAGAATTTTTTTGGGTAGCTGAAACTTTAGAATTCTTAGTAGATATTTATATTTCAAGTGTTTTCCTTGGGGATATAGTTTCCCAGATGGTATCATCTCGATCATTAGTGGGGTATGGTAAAGATGATGCTCAGAGGCAGTTCAGAACACAATAACATAAAGTGAGGCACATATTTAATATTTCAGTGCTAGTATGTGACTTTGTTTTATTTTTATATTGCAGTTAATAAGGAGGATTGACGTTCATCAGCAATCATCAGAATCATAAATGTCAGGATACTGGTTCTGGTGGTATATGTTTTCTTCCACAGTCCAATGATTTTCTTGCCAAAATAGATATAGTTGCTCTTGGACTGCTGCAGAAGTATGATTTTAGAGGATATTAAAAGCCAATTGATAAACATGCCTCATGATTTTATGATTTCCATGATATCTTTATGAGAGATACTTGATCTATAGATGGGTAACCATGATAGTTCTTTGAGCATAGACAAATAAAAAAAAATCTTTTTAGTTTTATCAGGATTATTTTCCTCTATATGAATGTGTATGTGGAGTTAGTTTAGTTAGCTCAGAGTTAGGGAACTAATGTTTTGTAAAAGCCTTTCAACCTCCACTACGACAAATCCATTCTAACACATGGAACATAGATATGTTCCATTCTAACACATGGCAATCAAACATGTGTGGCATCTTGATTCCAAACACATTGAGTTAAAGGAAATTGTCCACTTCTATATTACCAATTTTCTGATCCATTTTTTATTGTTTACTAAAAATTAAGCAATCTTTCTAATTTGATGTATCTCTCAGATTTTAATATACTATGTATCAGTCCTTAATTATTCAAACAGCATTGGTATTCTCAAAACAGAAATTTTAGCAGCCTTAAAGCAATCTCAGGATTTGCAGAAGAATACAATTTTATATCAGACAGAAATATATTTTTTAAAAAATTTGAGTTACTGTACTTTATTGGTAATAGATTAATGATCTGACTGAATATTAATAGTATGTTCTCCATAGTAGGTGGAGCTAACCTCCAAGAATGGGATGACACTGTCCCTTCAGCCAATAAGGACTGTGTCTGACAAATTGATATCTTCGCTCTCCTGCCTCAAATTCCTCTCTTTGACTCAGTCCTTGGCCTGGCTGAATAGGATACGTGATTTTTCTGCTCCCATACTTGTGAGGTGTTTTTCCATCACGTCTGTCATTGAGTTTCTGCATGTGAGTTTTCTCCCAGCTGACCTGTCTTTCATCCAGAGACACTGGGTTGAGCATTGTGAGGGCTTCAGCGCTCTCTGTCGGCTGAGCCTCGAGCTGAGGGCCTTTCATCCATGGTGGTGTTTCCCCTCAAGTCAGTCTTAGGAGCTTTGTTCCACTCTTACTTGTCTGGCTCCTTGTGAGGCATTGTGGTCTGGTCCAACATCATTAACTGCAGTTATCACTGGAGCTGTCGAGCTCATGCGACCACCAGCCAGGAGATTTTCTGCTCAGCCACGGGTGACGGTGTGGCAGGCTTGTACATCAGGTTACTTTCGTGCAGCTGTCACCTGCCCTCCAGCATAGGGGTATTCCCCCACAGACTGGTTTTGCCACTTGCTGGCTGCTTTGTTAACTCCACTGGGCTTAACTTTCTATCCAGCATGCTTACAATGGCGTGTTCTGGTGGTGGTGACAGCCATTATCTCTGGGCCATATAGCGGGAAGGCAACCATCCTTTCATTGTTGAAGGCCACTTTGTGAGACGGAAATCATTTGCCTACAACATGGCAGTCCCTTTGTAGTGATGGTCATTTTAGAACATAGTGGTCATTTTGTTTCTACGGAACACATTTTGAGGGCAGTGGCCGCCATTTTACCCAGCTGACCCATTTTCTATGGAATATTTCTATTCTGCAACAGAATTGGCTCTTTACCTCAGCCATGGCAGAGACACGCAAGGGCAAGCTCAAAGATCGCTACCACAAGATCCATTTGGCTCTTCTTCCAATAGAGGGCACTTCCCCCACCCATATTCATCAGCCTCTCCTGGGCTGGATAAATTTCTAAGGCCACCCAATGGAATGAGAGTCACAGGGCCAAAGCGCTGGACAAGATTTGCCCCAGGTCCACTGGTGACAAGCAGACCCCTACTCGGAGCCTCTCAGAGGAGCATGCCTTAGACATGTCCTGGAGGGTGCTCAGGCTGAGATGACATCTCTTCATCCATCGGAACCCATGTCCTTGGACAACCAAAACCGACAAGGACATTCGGGAGGTCCCGTCCCATCCCATCCTGAGATTTCAGGGGCTTCAACTTCACACTCTGCTGTGACCTTTACTGGGTGTTGGGCTTGCTATCCTATTGATTATAGAAACGTTTGACCCAAACATGCAGGCTTTTATAGTGTCTGCCATCAAGCAAGCCATTGAGATGGGTTTTCAACAGACAGGCAGGCCAGCAGTTTCTGTAACCCAGCCAATTGGTCCTTTTGACCATGTTTCTGCCTTGGAGTGAGCTGACTGTGGAGACTGGTCTTATGACCACTACTCCCTGGACCAATCTTTGGGGTCTCACTCTGATTTGAAGAGGATGAAATTGATCTCGACTTTCCCGCTGACAAGGGCCTTTCCCCCAGACCAGGGGTCCCCAAACTTTTTATACAGGGGGCCAGTTCACTGTCCCTCGGACTGTTGGAGGGCCGGACTATAAAAAAAAACTATGAACAAATCCCTATGCACACTGCACATACCTTATTTTAACGTAAAAACAAAATGGGAATGTACTATTTAGAGGGGGGGGGGGAAGAAGTCTGAATATATATGTTTATGCTTTGTTTTTAATTTTCTTTTGTTAACATCTGATTGGCTATACAAGGTTCTCTTGGTTTATAGAAAAATGTATAAAAAGGTTTATAGAAAAATATATAAAGAAAGAAGGAAGCACTTTGGCATAATGGTTAATAAGTTAGTGTTGGTGTTGTACTTTTTGAAGGAACATTAAGGAGGGAATTTAATTAAAAGAAAAGTATGTACCTGGATGACAATATTAGAAAAAAAACCTTTTGCAACTTTTTTGATGATTGATATTAGTTACTGACAAAATATAGCATTTTATTCAGGGAAAATTAGATGGTACATTGTATTGTTTGAATGTATGTTGAGAGAAAAATTTAAAAAAATCCCCCCCCCCCGAAAAAAGTCCTTCCTTCCTCCTCCCCTCCATTAATTTCATTCTTCCTTCCTTCCTTCTTTGTTCCCTCCATTTCTTCTTCCTTCCTTCCTTCTTCCTTTCCTTTCTTCCTTTTCCCTCAATTTTTCCTTCTTTCCCTCCCTCCCTCCCTCCTTTCCACTTCTCTCTTCCCTCTCCCTTTTTTCCTTCTTTCTCATTAGTTTTGTTTCCCTCTCCCTCGTTCTTTACCTCCATCATTTTCTCATTTTTCTCTTTTTCTCTCTCACATTCCCTCCCTTTCTCACTTCTGTTTTCTCTCCCTCTCTCTCTTGCTTTCTCTCTCTCTCCTTTTCTTCTCTCTTCCTTCCTCTCTTCTTTTTTTTTTCTGCCCTGCAACACGCCGCAGGGCAGTCGGCTGCAACCAGGAGCTCCAAGATGGTGGCACCGACATCGGGTCGCAGTACATTGCTGGCACTGTGCTGGGCATGGGCCTGGCACTGGGCCGGGACGGAGATGCCAGCCCCATGCCCAGCGCATGTCCTGCAACACATCCAGCCGGCGCCGGCGCCGGTGCCTTGCAGCCAACCGCCCCACTGCCTCCCCACGGCTACTGTTCAGAGCCCTCCCACTTGACCCACGTTTGGCTGCGCTACCTTCGCGGCTTGCCCTTGCTGCCCCGCGCCCGCCAGAGCTGCCCGGTGCGGCTGAAGCGTGGGGCGGAGTAGGCGGCTGCTGCTTCAGGCCCGCCCCCGAGCTGAGCTTTCTTTGGCTTCCTTTGAGGCAAAACTGCAAAGCTCACCTGCCGCCTCGAAGGAAGCCAAAGGAAGCTCAGCTCAACAAGGACCGGCTGTTGGTCCCTTGAAGCTGCCGCTGCCCACTGTGGAGATCCCTTTGCCTGAACGGAGGAGGCGGCGGCGGGTTCAAGGGACCAACAGCCGGTCCTTTTCGGGGCTGCGTTGCTGCATCCTCCGATGCCGCCCACCGAAGAGATCCCTTCGTCCGGAGGCGGAAGCGGCCTCAGAGGCTGCAACGCAGCCCCGAAAAGGATCGGCTCTTGGTCCCTTGAACCCACCACCGCCGCCTCCGTTCGGGCGAAGGGATCTCCGCAGTGGGCGGTGGCGGAGGCAGCTTCAAGGGACCAACAGCCGGTCCTCGTTGAGCTGAGCTTCCTTTGGCTTCCTTCTAGGCAAAGCTGCAAAGCTCATCTGCCGCCTCGAAGGAAGCCAAAGGAAGCTCAGCTCAACAAGGACCGGCTGTTGGTCCCTTGAAGCTGCCACCGCCCACTGCAGAGATCCCTTCGCCCGAACGGAGGCGGCGGCGGCGGTGGGTTCAAGGGACCAAGAGCCGGTCCTTTTTGGGGCCTCGTTGTTGCAGCCTCTGAGGCCGCTTCCGGGCGAAGGGATCTCCTCGGTGGGCGGCCTTGGAGGATGCAGCAACACAGCCCCGAAAAGGACCGGCTGTTGGTCTCTTGAACCCATCGCCGCCTCCTCCGTTCGGGCGAAGGGATCTCCGCAGTGGGCAGCGGCAGCTTCAAGGGACCAACAGCCAGTCCTCGTTGAGCTGAGCTTCCGTTGGCTTCCTTCGAGGCAGCAAGTGAGCTTTGCAGCTTTGTCTCGAAGGAAGCCAAAGGAAACTCAGCTCGGGGGCGGGTCTGAAGCCGCCGCCGCCTACTCTGCCCCACGCTGCGGCGGCGGGGCCAAGTAAGCTAAGGCTAGGCCCGTCGCCCCGGCTCCAAGCGCGGGGCCTGGGCGGCGGGCAAACATTGGGAGGGCCTCGCCGTCGCCTGGCTGGAGAAGAGCTCCCCTCCCTGCGATCCGGGACGGCATGGCCGTCATCAAGTTAGTGCACGGGGGTCCTGATGGCTTGCTTATGGCCCCCTCCAGCCGCTCTTGCAGGGCTTCCAGGCTCCCCGTGGGGCGGCGAAGAAGCAAAAAAGCGGCACTGGAGGGACCAAGACGGTCTGCAGCTGAGCGTCTGGAGGAGGAGGAGGAGGAGGAAAGCCAGGGGGTGGGGAGGAAAGCGGGCCTGCAATTGGCCAATTTCTTTCTCGCCTTCAGGGAGAGGAACTGTTGCTGTTCTGCCATAGGATGCTTTCCTCCCTGCCCCCTGGCTTTCTTCCTCTTCCTTGCCGCCGCCAGACGCTCAGCAGCAGAGTGGAGGGGAGTATCGGAGCTTATGGTAAAATCTCGTACGCTACCGCGGGCCGGATAAATGGCCTCAGCGGGCCGTAGTTTGGGGACCGCTGCCCCAGACCCTCCAGCTTCTTTGGCTCTTTTTCACCCTGGTCTTTTCAAGTCACTTTTGTTTAAGGCAAATAATGCCTTTGGGTTGGCGACCTCAAGAAGCCTCATCCGTTAAGGACCCTCTGTTTGAGGAACCTACTTCTGAGGCTGAGGTGATTTCGGCCCCTCCTCTCTTTGTTGATGCCGTCCTGCAGCAATGGCAGACTCCCACATCAGGGCCCTTGCCCACTCATTTGGAAAAGCGGTATTTCAATATGGCACCTGACCAGGAGCAGCATCTCCAGCTGCCTTCTGTTGACACCCCAGTTTTAGCTTTATATTCTTCCAGTCACCTGCCAGGCAAATCCGACGAGTTGTTATGACCGGCAATGTTCCCTCTAATTTATTTCCAGTGTGGGCGGAAAAGTATAGTGTCTGAGCGGCAGTCCCTTTGGGACTGGGCGGCATAGAAGTATGTATGTATGTATGTATGTATGTATGTATGTATAAATAAATAAATAAATAAATAATTCCCTTCTTTTTTATTAAAAGAAATTAATAATAAAACAAAACCAAAATCTATTACTATTATTACTATCTTCTCTTTTTCCATCCCTGTCTCCTCCCCCCCTTGTGTGTGTGTGTGTATAACAGGTGAGGGCTATTGGAAATGGTTCAAGAGTTCACACACACACACACACACAGACGAGGCTGGGTTTTTTTCCCTGTTATTATTTGGGTGCTTTTTACCATATGCTTTAAATCAAGAGTCATTTCTCTCTCTCCCCCCCCCACTTGCTCTCTCTCTTTCTCACTTTCTCTCCCTCTCTATCTCGCTCTGTCTGTTGCTCTTTCTCTCTCTCATTCTCTCTCTTGTTTTCTTTCTCTATTGCTTTCTTTCTCTTCTCTCTCTTGCTATCTCTCTCCCCCCTTTCTCTTTCTCTCTCTTTCTCACTTACTTTCTCTCTCCCTCTCTTTCCATCTTGCTCTGTCTGTTGCTCTCTCTCTCTTTCTCTCTCACTCTTTCTCTCTTGTTTTCTTTCTCTCTCTATTGCTTTCTCTCTCACACTCTTTCTATCTCTCTTGCTTTCTTTCTCTTGTTCTCTCTTGCTATATCTCTCTTGCTATATCTCTCTTGCTATATAGTTGGGGGAAAGATCAAAAGCAACATGAGAAAATATTATTTTACTGAAAGAGTAGTAGATCCTTGGAACAAACTTCCAGCAGATGTGGTAGATAAATCCACAGTAACTGAATTTAAACATGCCTGGGATAAACATATATCCATCCTAAGATAAAATACAGAAAATAGTATAAGGGCAGACTAGATGGACCATGAGGTCTTTTTCTGCCGTCAGACTTCTATGTTTCTATGTTTCTATCTCTCCCCCCGTTTCTCTCTCTCTCTCTTTCTCACTTACTTTCTCTCTCCCTCTCTCTTTCTATCTTGCTCTGTCTGTTGCTCTCTCTTTCTCTCTCTGTCAGCGAGGGGGCTGCGAGAGCGCTTTCTCCGAACGCTGTGGGAATGCCTGCCCTGCCTCTACTGCAGCCTCTTTGCTGAAAGCTTGGGACGAAAGCACTCCCAGGGAAGGGGCTGCGAGAGGGGTGGGGCGGGCATTCCCGAAGCGTGCAGAGAAAACCCTCTCGCAGCCCCCTGGCTGGGAGCGCGGATGACGAGGAGGAGAAGCCGCAGCCACCATCGCCATGGGAGAAGTCGCGCCCCAAGGCGGGAGGTGGAGAAAGCCGGAGAGTAAGGAATCGGCCGGGCGGGGGCAGCGGCGAGAAGCCAGGGGCATGAGGGGGCTGGAGGCACTGTGGGGAGGCGGGGGCAGCTGCAGCTGGCTTTCTTTCCACCCATGTCCACTGCCGGCGCCTCCCCGCCCCTGACCCCCCGCGGGAGTGCGTGCGGAGCCTCTGCACTTTCGCTGCTCCCTGCCCCCAACTCCAACGCCCGGCTCCTTGCGCACCCTTGGAAAATGGTGGGCGGGGGGTATTTTGGGGCGCGCACGTGTTTGCGCGTGCAGCTTACAGGGAACAGTGATGACCGAAGGATTGGAGGACAGAACAGGCCCTACAGAGGGCTCACCAGACGGCCTCACCATATACCCAAAGATTTGGGGAAAACGAACAAGATGGATTAGAACCCCTGCCCCTGCAAGTCTTCAGGCACCTGCTGAATGTCTTGAATATCCAGGAGGTGCTGGATGGCAGCATCCATGAGTATCCATTTGTCAGGGTTGGAAAACCTTGGGGGGGGGGCGGGTGGAGAGGAATTCGAGGGAAAGTCCAGATGACACATTCTTCCAAACCCAGGCATCAGAAGTAACGTCCTTCCATAGGCTAGCGAAGAAAGTGAGGTGACCCCCAATGGGAAGATCGAGTGGGGGCTCACTTAATCTGGTGGAAGGAATGATCTCCTTGCCTCAAAAGTGCTGTTGTTGGCTGGACCCAAATTAGCGCTGAAACCTCCCATACCCAGAACCTTGGTTAGCAGCCCAAAAGGAGTTCCTGTTGTAGTGGGAGAGAAAAAAGGAGCTTTTTATGGGTGAGGGAAGGGAGAATCTTCCATTTGTCCCATGATTCGATTAATATGGGATCTAAGGCTTCTCCAAACAACTATTGGCCCCCGGGGGGGGCGGATGCCAGGCGCCATTTATGGTGTGTGTCAACAGACCAACTGCGCAACCAGTGCATCCTCCTGACCACAACAGAGGCCCCCATGGTCCTGGCAGCAAAGTGGGCTGATTGAAGGATGGCATCAGACATGAACTGGACTGCAGCCAGAAGTTTGTTGAGGTCTTGGCTGGCCCTGAGGTCAGATAGAGCAGCGTTTCCCAACCGGTGTGCCGCGGCACACTAGTGTGCTGCGAGACAACGTCAGGTGTGCCGCGGCGAGAGGCGGCGGAGGAGAGTGGGCGGATCGGGCGGACAATGGGGCAGGGCGGAGAAGCCAGGGGCGCGTTTGGCCGGAGGCACCTACTGCCGCACCTCCCTGCCCCTGCCTCCCCACGGTGCCTCCGGCCAAACGCGCCCCTGGCTTCTCCGCCCTGCCCCATTGCCCGCCCGATCCGCCCACTCTCCTCCGCCGCCGCCTCCTGCCTTGGGGCGAGCAATCCGGGAGTCTGGGACAGTGTGGCTTTGCGCCATGAAGAGAAAACGGCCGACTTTTCCCTGCTGCCGTTTTCTCCTCATGGCGCAAAGCCACATAGTCCCGGACTCCCGGATCGCTCGCTTCTCCGGTCAGCAAAGCCATCTGCCCAGGAAAGCGCCGCGCTGGCCAGAGAAGCGAGCGATCCGGGAGTTCGGGACTGTGTGGCTTTGCGCCATGAAGAGAAAACGGCCGACTTTTCCCTGCTGCCGTTTTCTCTTCATGGCGCAAAGCCACACAGTCCCGGACTCCCGGATCGCTCGCTTCTCCGGTCAGCAAAGCCATCTGCCCAGGAAAGCGCCGCGCTGGCCGGAGAAGCGAGCGATCCGGGAGTCCGGGACTGTGTGGCTTTCGGCCGGGCTAACGGGAGGCGGCGCGAGGCCGGGCGCTGGGGATGTCTGGGAGGGCGAGGAGGCTGATGACTGCTGCGCACTCCACTCTCTCTCCGGCTCTCTCTCACTCTTTCTTTTTCTCTGTTGCTGGCGTGGTGAACGAGAGAGAAAGAGAGAGAGAGAAAAAGGAGGGGAGAGAGAATGAGAGAAAGAAAGCAAGAGAAAGAGAGGGAAAGAAAGCAAGAGAGATATAGAAAGAAAGGGGGGAAGGAGGGAGAGGGAAAGACATAGAGGGAGGGAAGGAGGGAGAGAGAAAGAGAGCAAAAAAGAGAGGAAGAAAGAAAGAAAGAGGGATGGAGAGAAAGAAGGGAAGGAAGAGAGAGAAAGAGGGAGGGAGAAATAGAGTGAAATGGAGGAAGAGATATTTTTTTTGTCCAAACTTTTCTTTAGCCCCCCCGCCCCCCCCCTTCAACGTTCCCCAGAATTTTGAAAACATGAATAATGTGCCGCAGCTCAAAAAAGGTTGGGAAACACTGAGATAGAAGAAGGCACTCCTGGAGTCCTTGGAGAGTGGCGGCATACAAATCTAATAAATAATAATAATAATAATAATAATAATAATATTATAATATTATTATTATTATTATTATTATTATTATTATCAATTCTTGATTTAAAGCATCTAAATAGTTCATCATATATAAGAGGTTTAAAATGCACATACTTCACTCAATATTAGGTGGCATCTGGAAGAGAGACCTCCTCACCTCAATTGATCTCACCAAAGCCTACCTGCATATTCCAATTCAGCTTTCCCATTAAAAATTATCTGTTTCTGTTATGCCGAGCCCTCCCATTTGGCCTCCCCTCAGCACCACAGGTTTTCACCAATATGTTGGTGGCATTGGCCACTCATTTGAGATCATTGTGCATCCAATGTTATTTGGACGACATCCTTATTCAGTAATTGTCCAGGTGCCAGGCGGTGCAGGACATTGACTCCCTCAGACACTTCAGGTTCTTGGTGAATTTGGAAAAGAGCCACCTGTCACCCACAACTAGACTGACCCACTTAGGAGTCATTGTTGATTATCTGGAGTGTATGGTGTAACTTTCTCAGGACAGTATTTATGAACTCTCTTAGCAAGTTCTGGGCCAAAACAGGATCCACCTGAAGTTGCTGTCCTCACTCCTGGACAAAATGATATCTGCCATCCCTATCACTTCTTGGGCTCATTTGCACTCCAGAAACTTGCAGTGATATCTCTTATTTATTTATTATTTATTACTTAGATTTGTATGCCGCCCCTCTCCGAAGACTCGGGGCGGCTCTTGCCCTTTCAGAGGTTGGGATGGGAAACAACAGCATCCAGGGTCCTGGTTCCATCCACAGTCCGACACTCACTCCATTGGTAGACCTTGCCAGTCATCGTGAAGGGTTGCTACTTTCTGGAGCCCCGCAGAGACACCTTACCACAGATGCCAGCATGTATAATTGGGGGGCCCATGCGCAGTCGGCCATGGCTCCGGTCTTTTGACTGAACCCCATGTTTGTTCCAAAAATAAACTTTTATTTTCTCAGAGCCCAGGAAATTGTCCTACCCAATTTTTGTCCAAATCCTTTGCATTCTTTAGAGAGACAGTGGCACAAACTTGATGTTCAGAGAGTGCTAAAGATTTACCTCAAGCACACTTACTCGCGCAGAACTGAGGTGCTGTTCATCTCCTTTCAACCACTTCCTTGGGACAAGGAATCCACCATCACCATTGGGTGCTGGCTACAAAGTGTAATAGCAAAGGCTTATGACCTGCAGTCCTTGCCATGATCTACCAGGGTGCCAACACACTCAACCTGCAGCGCTGTAACAACAGCTGTGTGGTCAACTCAAGCGTCCATCAAGGAGGTCTGCCGGGTCTCCACTTGGGCCTCACCAACTCCTTTTATCTGCCACTACAAAATATATGTTTTTATGTTAGAGGCGGTGTTTGGTTGTAGGGTTCTCCCATTGCATGATGCAACAGATTGGGGAAGCCAGCGCAACTCAGCCCTCCCTATGGACAGACTGCTTTGGTATGTCCCATTCTTGGAGGTTAGCTCCACCTACTATGGAGAAAGAGCATTGGTCTTATCTAATGTGCCTCTTGTTCATAGGAGGGAGCTAACCTCTAATCCTACCAAAGTTAGTCTGGTCTGGACTTCCGGACATCAAATTGTTATCTTCTAGTTGTTAACTTTGGGAGCTACATGGTGAGTCTGACCATTGTCCTTCATCAAAGAGGGGGATTTAAGGCAGGAGGACGAAGATACCAATTTGGCAGACTCAGTCCTTATTTGCTGAAGGGATGGTGTCATCCCATTCTTGGAGGTTAGCTCCATCCTACGAGAATCAGGTAAGACCAACACCCCATTTATGCAAGATTTGAAAAAGTTGTTTGCCAATGGCAGTGACATTTATTGAACATGACAAACTATTAAAACTTTAGAATACAGAGTCAGATAGGGAAATCTGCCTGCCTGCCTTCAAATAGGAACAGTTAAAGAATTCTTGGGTTAGTCTTCAACTGACTGCTGGCTGTATTTCCCCTAAATAAGCCCTGTGAGAAAGAAATCTGGTGAGCTTGCTTAAAATCACTCAAGGTACTTGTGACAACCTTCTTCAATCATTTGGTTTGGTTCAATGAATCGTCTAGTCCTGAATGGCGTTGCATTGCTTCAGTCAGAACTAGCATAATTGAGTTGACTATCATTTCCAGGATAGTCAAGGAGCAGGCACCTCAAGGAGCAAGTGGTAGAGGATCAGCTATATGGGAGTTGTGCCCATTATTGGACAGAGTCCCTCCTTCCAGTCCTTTTTCCAGCCTTGCAGATATACTGTTACAATAGATTATACATGGGTTTATTCTTAAAGAGATAATCAGAACCTATAGGTGGTGCAAACATCTGCCCATGGCTGCATTAACTGTTTTAATCAGCTTTCAGATAGAATTCAAGGATCTTGTATTATGTTTAAAACCATATATGGCAGAAGACATAGTTATCAAAATGCTTGGCTGCCTCCCATAGTCTGCCCATTCCATACAATCCAATAGTGTTGGCTTGTTTTGGCTTCTATTAATTAAACACACAGGACCCAGGAAGCAATCCTTCCATATTGCTGCACCTGCTTTCTGGGGTAGGGTCTCCCTGGATACCCATGTTTAAATAGCCTTTAAATTTTGGCTCATCCCCCAGGCCTTGGGTTAGTGAATGGTTGGCCAATTTCAATTGGAGGATGGAGCAGATATTCTTTTTAATTTATTCCCTGTGGTTGACTCCTGTTCTGTTCTTCTGTGATAGTGTTTTCTATCTATTTTTAGTTGTGAACCTGTCCAGAATTGTCAGGAGGTATCAGTAAGCCTAAAAATTTGATGAGTAAATAACTAAACGGGGGTTTGTCTATTGAAAAGTGACTCAGTGTTTGACATAGTCAATTAAAATTAAGATTCTTGCACGAGTTTGTAACTTTTTTGTCATATAATTTCAGAAAAGAAGGATCTTAAAGGAAGGACAAACAATTATCTTTTATTTTTTTAAAAATTGTGGTCACTGAACAGAATTGATAACAAAAGCACACTAAAAATTAAAGTAGGAAAAATGTCAAAAGGAATACTTTACATGGAACATTTTATACATGTGATCTCCAATTTGGAATCTGAAATGGTAGAGACTAGGGTGTAAAATTCTGTTTAAGAGAGAATGCTGGAAATGCAATTTTTAAAATCTCATGTTTACCATAAACTCATGGAAGTTATGCAATCTGGGCCGTACTGATGACAATCAGAAAATAATGTCAAGCTTTTTAGAAGTTTAGGAGAGTAATTTAAATCACAGGCTTTATTCTTTCTTTTTAAATAGGATCTTTTGAAACATGCTAATAAGCAGCATTTTTAATTTGGGTTTCATTTTTAAAGTCTACTGTAGAAAGTAGGAAAAAACATTTGGCCTGTGTAATCTTCCATATGTCTAATCAATTCTGTTAATATTTATTTTTTTAGTTAGTTAATCATAAAATTTTAAAATTGTCCATCTCTCTCACAGAAAACAGGTAATCCTAGAACACAATAGAGCCCATCAATTATATTCATAACCTGAGGATTCATGAATTGGATCACATTAAATGAATGTGACTCCTCCCTGCTTTACCCAATGCATTCCTTAATTAACTGCACAGGTTGTTAAGTGTACATGAGATATCTCAGGCTGGGAAAAACCATAGTGGGGGCTAATGATTATGACTACCCAAGACCTCCCTTGACCCACTGAGATATCTTATACCACACACACACCCTCCTATCCTACTGGACTTTCACAGGCACTGGGCCTTTCAAAAATCTGGATGATCAAGTGAAGCTTTCTCCTCTTCAGACAATCTGTCGCGGTTTAATTGTCCATTCCCGATGGTCCAAAATTGGAGCGATGACCGAGTGAGACCAGCCCACCCTGCTCAGCTTGGCTGACTCACCAAGGCTGGCATGCGCAGGACACTTAGTCTGCTTCTGGAGCGTCAGCAAGCCTCAGTGAGTCTGAAGAAGTACAATCTTGTGTGCCTTTAGGCCTCCGTTTTCCATGCCAAAAGCTTTTGCAAAGGGGACAGAGGCCTGAAGGAGCATGAGATTACACTTTGAAAGGTTTTTGTCCCCTTTGCAAAAGCTTTTGATATGGAGGACAGATGCCTAAAGGAGCAGAAGATTGCGCTTCTGAAGGTTCTGTTCTTCACACAAAAAGCCTTTTGCAAAGGGGACAGAAGGGTATGTAAGAAGGCAGCCACTTTTCTGCCACATGGCCCTGACTCTGCAGATCTTTCAAATGTAAGTGAGCAATCAGTGAGAGGATGGGGGTCGGGAATAGGCAGAGGAATTGTTGCAGCATCTCTGCAATTGGTTGTAAGTGTGAACAACTGCAGTGGTCCTGCAACATTCATAACCTCGGACCTGCCATAAGTACTTTTGGGGGTAGTGTCATAAATTGGAATAATCGCTAAGTGAACTGTCATAATTCAAGCACTACCTGTACAGAGGAACTTACTGCTATATAAATATGCAAAATAAATTTTCAGTTTGGATGAATTCAAATAACAGCTGATATAACGTAGAGATTATTTTTGAGTGAAGTGTTAAGAGATCAGAGCTTGAATCCGACTGTACCTCAGTGGGAAATCTTAACCTTTTGTTTGCTTCCATTGTAAGAATATAAAAGAAAAGAATAAAAAAGATCTTTGGGGTGGGGTGGGGGGAAGAACAGTATTCATGTGTGTGCAGGCTAGTTTTCAGTTACCATATTTTTCGGAATATAAGACGCACTGGAATATAAGACGCACCTTAATTTTGGATGAGGAAAACAAAAAAGAACTCTGTCTACTAGCATCAGGATTAGCAGGGTCCTCACTTCCACTCAGATTTTGATAATGAGCAGCACAGATCTTTTTTATCTGTTCTAACAATAAAAATAAATTTTGCTTTCTAAGATAACAGATATGTGACGTGAATAAGAAATTACAAATAATAACAACAACAGAGTTGGAAGGGACCTTGGAGGTCTTCTAGTTCAACACCCTGCTTAGGCAGGAAACCCTACACTACTTCAGGCAAATGGTTATCTAACATCTTCTTAAAAGCTTCCAGTGTTGGAGCATTCACAACTTCTGGAGGCAATCTGTTCCAGAGATTAGTTGTTCTAACTGTCAGGAAATTTCTCCTTAGTTCTGAGTTACTTCTCTCCTTGTTTAGTTTCTACCCATAGCTTCCTGTTGTAGCCTCAGGTGCTTTGGAGAATAGTTTGACTCTCTTTTCTTTGTGGAAACCCCTGATCCTTTTTTTCATTAAACTAGATATACCCACTTCCTGCAACTGTTCTTCATCTGTTTTAGCCTCCAGTCCCCTAATCATTTTTGTTGCTCTTCTCTGCATTCTTTCTAGAGTCTCAACATCCTTTTTACATTGTGGTGACCAAAACTGAATGCAGTATTCCAAGTGTGGCCTTACTAAGTGTTGTACATACTCCTGGTCAGTTGGAGGATGATGAAGAACTTGAGGACTCTGATACAGATAGTGTTATGAATTAGTGGTGGGTCCGGGGTTACTGGTAGTAGAACAGGTGGGAGGCCAGCCACAGGATGTTGCTATGAGTCCAGAATCTAGCGAGGAAGAATCAGACATTCGCTGGGTCGATCCTAAATTCAGAAGGGTCCAAAAACGTAAGGGACAAGTGTTTGGAAGAAGATATTAAGGGGAGGAATGGGTTAAATACTGGAGTGATGTATTTGGTAGTCAGGGAGTCAGTGGGGAAGAAGGGTGGAGTTTCAATGTTGTAGAACAAAAAGGGAGGGTGTTCCTGTTCAGCTTCCAAGCAAACAAACTCATTCTGTGTTATTTTCTAGTCATTTCTGCTATTTTTGAATCATGCTGTGAGTACATAAATCTTGGTGAATGGAGGAGGCTGGGAGGAATGCAAAAGGAATGTAATTAAGAGAGATAACGGGAGAACAAGAAATGTACTAGTATGAAGTGTATTTTGAATACGGAAGGGAATAAAGATGGAGTTTCTTTGTTTATGAAATACTGCATTTAGTAAAAGTTATTTGTAATAGCTAAAATTCTACCAGAAACCAGAACACTTAAGTAGTCATATATGATTATATAATCTTTTGTGTTTTTCTATTATTAATAAAACATAGTAGCAGGAGATATTCCTTGATTTTTCAGAATCCACTTTTGTTGCATAAGGTGAATCTCAGATTTCTGCTATAGAAGTGGTCAGTTTACTTGTATAGGTGACTAACTAAATTGCTCAAGAAAAGCCTCCTCAGGTAATATTAGGGAAATTTAGAAGAATAATGAGATTTCTTTAAAGCACATATTCTTCAAATCTTTAATCAGACTTTCTGTTTAATTATGCATCTTTTGACATTTTTTTCTGCAGAAATTGGGATGGAACTTAACTGGAGTGGGTGGGGTGGGGTATGATTTTCTTGGGGGCAGAAGACAGACTCCCAAAATACCCCGGTATTCTTACCTATAGCCATAGGCATTGAAAGCCGGGCTTTATCACAGTAAGGCCTGATAGAGAGGAAGCACTCTCATAGCAAGGCCTGATAGAAAGGAAGCATTCTCACAGCAAGGTCTGATAGAGAGGCAGCACATCAGTCCTCGTGGACCTGCCTTTTCGTAAACATGCTACCAGGCTTCCCAGCAAACCCCTGTACTTTTGCTGCCTCGGTTGGAGCCTGATTCCTGAAGCAGTCCAGGAAACTGCGTTGAAGGTCTTTTAAACGAAAGCATTTTCAGCTTCAGTTTTTTGGCTTTCAATGCACTTTCCCAGGACACTTCAGGAATCAGGCTCCATATGGAAGTGAGGATTTCCGTTGCTTGAAAACATCCAAAAATGCAACGCTTGTAGCATGTGGGCAGGGCTACATTCAGAGTATAAGACACACCTAAATTTCACTCTCTTTTTGGGAGGGAAAAGTTGTGTCTTATATTCCAAAAATTACAGTATACAATGACAGATATTTTCCTAACTAAGGTCATACTAAAGAACATACAGTATATGAGATTTGATAGTGTGACACTGTACCATAGATTTCTTAACCACTGCATCCGTTTTTTTAGTTTTTAAAAAAATAATAGTTGTTGGAATAAACTCCTTTGCTTTTAGGATATACCTTAGAATTACTGCAATCAGAAATCCATTGGGTTAGTTAAAAGATACTGTCTTGCAGTATAACCTTTTGCCCATATGCTTCCTCACTTCAACACATAGGGGTTTTGAAATTTCTACTTCAGTTTTTATTAAATTATTTATTTTATTAAAGTTCTATCCTACCTTTAATTTAGGAGCTCCAAGTGGGATACAAAAACTTCTTCCACCTGTTTTTCTCATACCACCAACTTTGTGATATAGGTTGAGCTGAGAGAGAGTTAGAAGTCCCCAGCTTATTCTGCCATCAGAACATGATCAATCAAAATTCAAGTCATAATTTATGGAGCTGCTTGTTTCAACATGATCACCCAACCAACAATCACAATTAAAATTAAGCTCTGTTTAATGTTTGAATATTCCTTCAAACTGCAGTTGTTGTCTTATAGAAACTGAGACTTCTTTGGCCATGCCAATTGACCTATCTGAGATTCTGGGTATTCCTATAACATTAACATGGTTCAGTAGTTATCTGTGAAGTCATTTATTTATTTATTTAATTAATTAATTGGACTTCTATGCCACCCAATCCTGAAGGATTCAGGGAGGCCTACAACAATATAAAATTACCATATAGAATTACAAACAACAATAAAAAGAAGTCAAGAAAAAACAATATAAATTCTAAAACCCTAATTAAAAAACTCATAATAAAACAACTCAACAACACGCATACAAACCATTCATACAGAATCATATTCATACAGGTGGTCGAGCTCGCTGTTGACTTAGGGCCCCCAGGCCTGCCCGCATAGCCATCTCTTTGTGGCCCTACAAAAAGCCAGCAGGGTGGGAACAGTACAGACATCGGGGGGGGGGGGGAGAGTTGGTTCTATAGAGCTGGGGAAGCAACAGAGAAGCCTCTCCCCCAAAGTCCTGCCAATCTACATTGCTTGGCTGACAGGATCTGGAGAAGGCCAACTCTGTGTGCTCTAATTAATCTCTGCAAGGTATGTGGCAAGAGACGGTCCCGTAGATAATCTGGCCCTAAGCCATATAGGCTTTATAGGTAATGACCAACACCTTGAATTGTGCCTGGAGACTAATAGGCAGCCAGTGCAGCTCACGGAGTATAGGTGTTATATGGTATACCGAGTACTCACGCGGCTACATTCTGTTTTTTTAAATACCGTATTTTCCGGCGTATAAGACGACTTTTTAACCCCTGAAAATCTTTTCCAAAGTGGGGGGTCGTCTTATAGGCCGGATACTGCGCCCATTCCACAGCCGCGGGCGGGAGGAGGCCGGGAGCGGGATTGGGGGGGGGAGCGGACCCGCGCTCACTTTTGGCTCCGGGGACTGCGGGTGGCTATGGCGCCGAAAGGAAAAAGTGCTGCTGTTGCTGCTGTCGCTGCCGCCTGAGGCGGCGGCACTCGAATCTGGCGTGGTGGAAAATCTGGAGGCAGGCAAAGATTTTCCACCACGCCAGATTCGAGTGCCGCCGCCTCAGGCGGGCAGCGACAGCAACAACAGCAGCAGCGCGTTGATGAAGCCGGCGAGGGAGCTCCGGAATCGGTTGGTGCTCGCCCGACGCCTTGTTTTTTTATTTCCCCCTTTGGTTTCTCTTCACAGGCGGGAGTTCGGGAGGCAAGGGAGCGCTCGAGGAGACAGCGTCTTGCGGCATCGCTCAGCAACTTCTTTTTCCTTTCGGCGCCATAGCCATCCGCAGTCCCCGGAGCCGAAAGTGAGCGCGGGTCCGCTCCGCCCGCCCGGTTTGCAAGCGGCGGAGATCCCGGAGCGAGGCTTCCATTCAGGACGGGGGCAGGAGGGAGGGAGGGAAGGGAAACGCAGCCCTAACCCGCCGGCTCCGGGGACTGCGGGTGGCTATGGCGCCGAAAGGAAAAAGAAGTTGCTGAGCGTCCCTTCGTCGTAAACCCGACGGGAGGCGATGCCACAAGACGCTGTCTCCTCGAGCGCTCCCTTGCCAAAGGGGGAAATAAAAAAACAAGGCGTCGGGCGAGCACCAACCGATTCCGGAGCTCCCTCGCCGGCTTTGCTGGGGTGGAGCGCCACTCCCGGCGGCAGGAACTGCGGGGGGTAGCCGGCATAACGAGCCCTTGCTGCAGCTATCCGCCGCTTCTTTCTTCTCCGCCTTGCCTCCGCTACTCCCGCCGCCGCCTTTGCCTCTTGCCCGGCGGGGAGAGCAAAGGCGGCGGCGGGAGTAGCGGAGGCGAGGTGTTCCTGCCGCCGGGAAGCAGCCCCTTTACATTAGCGGTGGCTGCAATGGCACTGGCGATGCGGCCGCTAGCCGCTCCGAGCGGTGTGGGGGGCTGCTTCCCATCCTCCTGCCAGCTTGCTCAGAAGGAAACCTTCTGAGAAGGAGGATGGGAAGCAGCCCCTTTACTGTCAGCTCGGGACCGGACTGTGAGAGGGGTGGGCGTTCCCACAGCGCTCGGAGCGGCTAGCGGCCGGATTGCCAGCGCCGCTGTAGCCACCGTTGTGGGAGGAGCCTCAGAAAGAAAATAAGAGAGAACAAGAGAGAGGGAGAGAGGTGATTCTTGAAGCATATGGTAAAAAGCACCCAAATAATAAGAAACACCCCCCCAGCCCACACCTGTGTTTGAAAAGAATAAAAGAGAAAAAAAACCCAGCCCTCAACTGGTTTTGGAAATGGTTCGAGTGTGTATACACACACACACACACACACACACACGTAAGGGGGGGGGAGAGACAGGGATGGAAAAAGAGGAGAAGTGAGAGGGAGAAGGAATGAGGGGAAAAGGGAGGAAGAGAGAGAAATGAGAAACATGAGAGAGAAAAGGGGGAAAGACAGGAGAAGAACCCAGAAATGAGACAGTGGTATAAATTTGAGGAGGGATGATTGATGATTGACTGTATTTATAAGGGGATGTTACATGGGATTGTATATATGAGGGGGTTATTTATGTGTGTGTGTGTGTGTGTGTGTGTGTGTGTGTGTGTATGTATGTATGTATGTATGTATGTATGTATTTATTTATTTATTAGATTTGTGTAATTTTGGTTGGTGGTGTGCCCCAGGATTTTGTAAATGTAAAAAATGTGCTGCGGCTCAAAAAAGGTTGAAAATCACTGCTCTAGCAGGTGGTAAATCAGTACTCCTTTTAACTGACAAGGGGACCCATTTCCCAGACTTTGATAATTTCCCCAGGTATTTTTGTACCTACTTGACCAACATTATTAGTGGTTGCAAAATTGAATGTTAAACTGGATGCATTTATTTCTGCCTGTTTGTATTTGTTCTTATGTTTAACCATTGAAAATGTACTTTTCCTCCAAAAAGAATCATCTTTCCATATTTCTTAGGCAACATTTTAAAATAACTTTAAAAGCTGAGGTCATATTATTCACCCTGCTCTGTATCATAGCACACTGCACAGTACTGAAAATTGGCAGGGTCACTAATTAAACCCGACAAGTTAAAATCTGTTTAAGTGACATTGCAAGAGGATAAAGACAGAAAGTGCGGAAAGAGGAAAAAATGGATGGGCTGTTTGGATTGCCATATCATGATATCACATACAGATTCTCATTCCATAATAGATTCTCACATAGGTGTCAGCATGCTGCATGTTAGACTGAAAGATACCTGCAGAATAGATGGTAGGAGAAAGAAAAATAGCCAGGTTCACCTTTTTGTGTTGACAAATTATGATGAGTTATAATAATAAACTTAATTGTGGTGAGGAGAAATATGAGAGGCAGACAAGACAGATAGACAGAGACATATGGAGAGATAGACAGAAGAGTGTTCCCACTTGGCTCTCTCTCTCTAAATAATTCATTCATAATTTTAACAATAAGATCTTCATCATTAGTAATTAAAATATTGTGTTATCATGTTCAGAAATGATTTTTTTCTCAATGCAAGTACATCATAGACCTAGACTCAGTCAGGTCTATGATGTACAGAAGAGGGGTAGTCTTATACGGCGAGTATATCTCAAATTCTATATTTTAACTGGAAAAGTTAGGGGGTCGTCTTATACGCCCAGTCGTCTTATACGCCGGAAAATACGGTAATTTTTTTATTATTTTAATTACAATATAAGGTTCACACAACATAAAACAAGTGTTTTGTGAATTGTGCCCACCACCAGACAAACATTCATACTCCACCACCAATTGGGGGTGTTTCTTGTATAAACCATTTTAACCCAAGAGCAAAATACCTATTTATATATTATAAAGTGATTCCAATTTGTTTCTTGTAGCTTGGTCTCGGATTCTACTCGTCATATATCGTCTTACTTTGTCCCATCGTCCCATCAGTTGTCGCAAGTCAGTTTCACTAACCAAATTCATCCTTTTGTCCATAATCTCAAATTGAATGTGGTCCACCATGTACCGGTACCAATTTTGCATTGTCCATTTTGTCGCATCCTTCTAACCCAATACTATTACGGCCTGAGCGGTTTCTATCACTGCTTGTTTTATTTCTCTAAATTCTCCCATCTCATTACTTTTGACTAATACTACCATTTCCTTAGTAATTATCCATCTTATATTCTCTTGCACTTTTTGCCAAAAATTCTGCACTACCAGGCATTCCCAAAACATATGCATAAACCCTCCTTTATCTTGGCACTGGTGCCAACAAATACCCTTAACGTTCTGCTGAAAGTGTTGGTAATGACCTTTAAAGCCCTTCATGGCATTGGACCAGAATACCTCCGGAACCGCCTTCTACCGCACAAATCCCAGCGGCCAATAAGGTCCCACAGAGTTGGCCTTCTCCGGGTCCCGTCGAACAAACAATGTCATTTGGCGGGCCCCAGGGGAAGAGCCTTCTCTGTGGCGGCCCCTCTGTGGCGGCCCCGGCCCTCTGGAATCAACTCCCCCCGGAGATTAGAACGGCCCCCACACTCCTTGTCTTTCGCAAGTTACTCAAGACCCACCTATATCACCAGGCATGGGGGAATTAAGACATCTCCCCAGGCTTTCTTATATTTTATGTTTGGTATGTATGTGCTGTATGGTTTTTAAATTGTTGGGGGTTTTTATATAATTTTATTATTAGATTTGTTCCATTGTTATACTGTTTTTATTACTGTTGTGAGCCACCCCGAGTCTTCGGAGAGCGGCGGCATACAAATCTAATAAATTGAATTGAATTGAATTGAAAGTATGCGAGTTGAACAGGTGTGTAATACCACTTATGTAATATTTTCCTTCTCATTTCCCTAACTCTTGTATTTTTAGTTTTCCTTATATTCTCTACTATATTTTTCATCTCTTGCGTCTCTACTTGTATCTCATTGTGCCATCATTTAGTCAATCCTTGGATCACATCCCCATCTGACTGCACTAACATATATATTACTTGCTTGCGCCTTGGTACCCTCACCTTTTTCTCTTATTATTTTCTCTAACTCTATCTCCTCCCTAAATAGTACTTCTTTATTCTCCCTTTCATTCAGATATTTACATATTCTATTTGTTTGTAGCCATCTTCCCTTACCCAACCACCATTCTATACGATTTCTACTTGGCCTCCCATCCTTCTCATATAACTGTTCTATCTTAATTACCGTATATACTCGAGTATAAGCCGACCCGAGTATAAGCCGAGGCACCAATTTTTGCCACAAAAACTGTGAAAACTTATTGACCCGAGTATAAGCCGAGGTTAGAAAATGCAGTGGCTACTGGTAACTTATAAAAATAGAAACCAATAAAATTACATTAATTGAGACATGTTTTAGAATATTTATTTTAAAGAAAACCAGTAAACTAGCTTTAAGCGATCAAGAGATGAATGGGTGAATGAATGGACGGAGGGTGGGAAGGAAGGAAGGAAAGAGGGAAGGGACAGGAACAGAGGAAGGAAGGAAGGAAACTTATGAAAGGGGAGAGTAAGAGAGGAATGAGTGAAGGGAGGGAGGGAGGGAAGAAGGTGGGAAGGAGAAAGAGAAGAAGAAATAGAGGAAGGGAAGGTAAAAGAGAGAAAGAAAAAGAGAAAGAAAGAAAGAAAGAAAGAAAGAAAGAAAGGGGGAAGGGACAGGAACAGAGGAAGGAAGCAAGGAAACTTATGAAAGGGGAGAGTAAGAGAGGAATAAGTGAAGGGAGGGAAGAAGGTGGGAAGGAGAAAGAAAAGAAGAAATAGAGGAAGGGAAGGTAAAAGAGAGAAAGAAAAAGAGCAAGAAAGAAAGAAAGAAAGGGGGAAGGGACAGGAACAGAGGAAGGAAGCAAGGAAACCTATGAAAGGGGAGAGTAAGAGAGGAATGAGTGAAGGGAGGGAGGGAAGAAGATGGGAAGGAGAAAGAAAAGAAGAAATAGAGGAAGGGAAGGTAAAAGAGAGAAAGAAAAAGAGAAAGAAAGAAAGAAAGAAAGAAAGGGGGAAGGGACAGGAACAGAGGAAGGAAGCAAGGAAACCTATGAAAGGGGAGAGTAAGAGAGGAATGAGTGAAGGGAGGGAGGGAAGAAGGTGGGAAGGAGAAAGAAAAGAAGAAATAGAGGAAGGGAAGGTAAAAGAGAGAAAGAAAAAGAGCAAGAAAGAAAGAAAGAAAGGCAACTTCAAAGAAAGGCTCACTGAGCATCTCTCACTCTCTCTCTCTTTCTATCCCTCTTTCTCTTTCTCTCCCCCTCTTTCTCTCACTCTCTCTTTCTCACTTTCTCTCTATCTCAGTGTTTCCCAACCTTTTTTGAGCCACGGCCGTTAGCCCGGCTGATTTTTCCCTGCTGCCGTTTTCGCGCAAAACTGTCCTGGATTCCCGGATCGCTCGCTTCTCCGGCATCGCGCCTTTTCAATGCTGTCAGAGGGGCGCGTCAGCGGCTTCCAAAGCACAGGGAAGGGCTTAAGCCGCCGTCTTTTCCCCGTGGGAGCGCCAGACCTCTTGTCTGCCCGGCCCGAGGCACGAAATCGCTGCTTATGCCAGGCGGCTCGCCTGGAACACAAGCAATGCCGCCTGGCATAAGCAGCGATTTCGTGCCTCGGGCCGGGCAGACAAGAGGTCTGGCGCGTCAGAGGGGCGCGTCAGCGGCGGGACCCGGCCGCCGCCCCCCCCCCCACGTAGAAGCCAAGCCCCCCCCAGCCGAGCCTGGTGGCAAGCTCGCCCCCAACCCCCGGAGATCGAGCGCACGAAGAGGCATCTCTCGCCTTCTGCCGCGGCGGAGGAAGGCGAATGCGGCTTGGAAGCTGGGAGGGGGGCAGAAGAGCTTCCAAGCCGCATTCGCCTTCCTCCGCCGCGGCAGAAGGCGAGAGATGCCTCTTCGTGCGCTCGATCTCCGGGAGTTGGGGGCGAGCTTGCCACCAGGCTCGGCTGGGGGGGGGGCTTGGCTTCTACGTGGGGGGGGGGCGGCGGCCGGGTCCGGCTCCCGCCGCTGACGCGCCCCTCTGACGGCGTTTGGCGGCTTCCCCGTGGGAGCGCCAGACCTCTTGTCTGCCCGGCCCGAGGCACGAAACCGCTGTTTATGCCGGGCGGCTCGCCTGGAACACAAGCAATGCCGCCTGGCATAAGCAGCGATTTCGTGCCTCGGGCCGGGCAGACAAGAGGTCTGGTGCGTCAGATGGGCGCGTCAGCGGCGGGAGCCGGACCCGGCCACCCCCCCCCCCACGTAGAAGCCAAGCCCCCCCCAGCCGAGCCTGGTGGCAAGCTTCCGCCCCCCTCCCAGCTTCCAAACCGCATTCGCCTTCCTCCGCCGCTGCTGGGCTGCGCGTGGCGGGAGAAGCCCGGACAACGCCGGAGCGCTTTCCCGTCACGCCTTCCAAAGCAGCGCTGGGCGAAAGAGAGCCTTCCTCCGCCGCCGCCAGCCGCGGTTCCGAATGGGGCTGCACCCTCTCTCTCTTCTTCCCCGCGACTGCCCCGATGGCGTGCGAGGGGGAAAAGGCGAGGGGAAGCCGGCAAGGTGGGGGGGGGCTCGTGAAGCAGGAATCCACCCCCCGACCTCACCATCGCCTTTTCCCCCTCTCGCACGCCATCGGAGCAGTTGGCTGGTGCCTTTGCTGGAGCCAGGGAAGGGAAGGCACCTGCAAGAAGACTGAAGCTCCAGCTCTAAGAGCAAAGGCAAAGGGCTGGCGTCTTTGCTAGAGCTGGGGAGGAGGCAACTGCCCCACTCTTGCCACAGCCGCTTCGGTTGGAGCGCCCTTTGCCGCCGCACTTTGCCCTTTCCCACACCCGCCCAAGCCAGCAATGTCTGACAGGCTCCCGCGGTGCACCCTCTTGTGGTGATCCGGCGCCCTCTTGTGGTGACCCGAGTATAAGCCAAGGTCGGGTTTTTCAGCCCATTTTTGGGGCTGAAAAACTCGGCTTATACTCGAGTATATACGGTATCCCTCTTCCCTTCAACTCTCCTATAACCCTATTTAGATTTGTTTCGTTATCTCTATTTATTATATATAACGATGACAGTTTTGACTTATATAATCCTATTTTCCCCTGCCATTTTTTCCAAATTTCCATAGTCCCTTTCATGGGACCTATTAATTTATCTAAGTCGCTCCTATTCCACCTTATAAAAATTAATTCTCTATTCTTCATCCCATTTATCTGTTTTTCCAATTTCATACATTTATTTTCGAATAATTGCAGCTCCATTAATCTTTCAATTTGAAATGCTTCTCTATACAACTTCAAACAAGGAATTCCTCATCCACCCTCTTTTTCATTCGCTATTAACCACTTTTTCCTTATTCTTGGTCTCTTATCTTCTTCAACCCAACAATTAAGTTTTTTATCCCACTCTCTAAACTTGGATGCTAATAAACCCCCTGGTAATACCTGAAACAGGTACATTATTTTGGGAACTATCATCATTTTTAATGCTCTTATTTTAGCCATTCTCCTTAGCTTTTTCTCTTTCCAGCTCCTCATCTGTTTCAACATTTTCCTCCATATTAGTCTATAATTCACCTCTTCGATTTTCGCTGGGTTTCTCAATAACCAAATTCCCAAATATTTAATTTTCTTTAATCCTAACTTCAACCCTGATTCTTAACTAATTTCTATCTGCTCTCTCAGACCTGTATTTAAACACATAATCTCTGATTTTTCCATATTGACCGACAATCCCGATTCCTGTTTAAACTCTTGCAAAATATTTCTTATGCCTTTAATCATCTCCATCGGGGTCTGGGTCAATATAATTGCATCATCTGCAAATAGGTTTAGTTTCATTTCTAATTCCCCTATTTTATATCCTACCCAAGTATTATCTTGTCTTATCTTATTAGCTAATGTCTCTATTGCTATTTCAAATAACATTGGAGATGAAGGACATCCCTGGTTGGTGCCATTTTGTATTTTAATTCTCTGCATTCTTTGTCCATTCACCGTTAAATACACTTCATTCCCTTTATAAATCTCTCTTATAATTCCACAAAATTTGTCCCCCATATTTAATTCCTTACATAGTTTGCATAAATAGCTATGGTTAACTTTATCAAAAGCTTTATAAACGTCTAATTTCAAAATTTCCAATTTCCTTTTAGTAATGGTAGCATGCTGCATCACATTTATTACATTCTTAATTATTACTCTCTTAAATCTCGATCAATCTTTGGGATGGTAACAATCTCTGAAAGCTTCTATGTCTGTGGGATATCATGAGTTAACAATATATTATTAAAGAGTTTCCCCAAATGCGGCAACAGTTCATTCATATAAGTTTATAAAATTCTCCTATAAACCCATTTGGGCCCGGTGCTTTGGCTTGTTTTAACACTGTAATTTCTGCATTCAATATTTTTTTATCTTCTTCATTTACTATTTTCCCAACGTTAAGGACTCCTATATTTACCTGCTCCTCTTTATACAAATCCTCATAATATTTTCTCATTATCTTCTCTAGCTGCTCTTTACCATATCTAACCTCTCCACTAGGGTCTCTCAGTGCTAATATACATGATTTTTCTTTCCTCTTCTTCAAATATCTTGCCATTTGTTGCATTGATCTTGTCCCCCAGCTCAATATTTTTTGTCGTATCGTTATTCTCATCTTATTCCATTGGATCTTATCATATTGTTTCCTTTTCAATTTCAATAGAATATTCCAATCCCTACTCTTAGTTAATCTATTTCCCTTATCTTCCTTCCCCCTTCTCTACCCCACCTCTTTCTGATATCTACTTCCATACATATACATTGTCCCCTCATATAAGCCTTACATGCGTCCCACACAATTGATTGTTTAATATCACCCACATCATTAATTCTGAAATATTCACATAACTGTTCACTAGAAGTTACAACTGCATTATATCTCCAAATTCTTTGATTACATTCCTGACCTATTTCCAATTCTGCAAGTAGTGGAGCATGATCTGACAACCAAATACTTTTAATATCTACTTTTTAAACTTGTACATTGCCCACCCTGTTCATTAATATATAGTCAATGCAACTAAATGTATGATATCTTGCTGAATAGTAAGTGCCTCTATTTGGTATATCTGCATGGAGATTCCCCATATTAAGTGTATTTAAATGTAACCTCCTACTATTTCCGATCCCATTTGTTAATTGCATATTGAAATCTCCTGCCAAAAACATTGTGCCCTCCATAAAGTTATCCAACTTCCTCTTTGTATTTATTATAAATTGTTTTGCTTTCGCATTTGGGGCATAAATTGCTGCTAGTGTCAATTTCTTTTGATTAATTTTCCCTTTAACAAACAACCACCTCCCTTCTCTATCTTTCTGAACTCCAACCTCTTCAAATAGAAACCCTCTGATGAATAAGAATCGCCGTACCTCTACTATTTTGCGTTCCTCGAGATTCATATACCCATTTCCAATTTCTATCATTAATCAATTTATCCCTTCCCGTCTTTTATGTGTTTCTGTCAAAATCATAATATCCACCTTGTTTTGCTTAGCCATCCTCAATATCCTGTAACGTTTCAAATCTGATCCCAAACCATTCACATTTAAAACCATTATATTACACTCACTCATAATATACAAAAATAACCCTTTCACCCTGTTTTTTTGTTCTTGGTTAATAATTATTTTCCCCTTCCTTACCCCAGTCACCCCCCCATGTGCCTCCCCCATGCTCCCCCCACCAAAAGGGGGGAGGACAAGAGGCACATTCTCTTGATTGCGTTCCCACACTGCTGAGCTCCACTTTCAACTACTTTTAAATGTAATTAAAGAGAAAATTCCCTTCCCTTATCCATTTAGATAATTCTTTCTTTAACTTTTTAAACTTCCTTTACCATTTTCCCTTCTCCCCCCAACAAGAATAACAGTTAACACTACATTCCAAAACATCTCCGAGAGGAGGGCGACAAAGTCACTTCTTCGCTTTCTTCTCACGCTGAACTCTTGTTTTCCTCTGCTCCCTTCTGATGGCCTCCACCTGCTCCGTTAACTCCTTCAGCTGTTCCTCCCTTTGTCTTTCCTTCTCATCTGGGATACTACGACCGCTGAAATAATCTTCTCCTTCTGCTTCTTTTGCTCACCAACTGCTCCTTGTGCTTCGCTTTCTTCAAACCCGATTCCCAGTTGATACAATAATGCCTTTCCCTCCTCCAGTGAACGTGCCCTGAACATCTTATTTTCTTGGAACACCAAAATAGCAGCTGGAAACCCCCAAGTAAACCTTTTTCCACTTTGATATAGACGGCTTGAAATTGGGCGTAAGGCAGCTTTCGCTCTCAAAGTTTCCCAAAAGAGATCTCTCAGAGCTCTTATCTCATTTCCATCTTGTTTAAGGCTGGCACAACTTTTCAAAAACATGTAGAGAATCTCATCTTTTTTCTCACAAGCCATAGCAATGTCTCTGCCTCTCCCTGTTTCTACGTGGGGCAGCCCAAAGGACATGTAAAATATCATCAGAACCAACTTGGGTACCTTGCTTTTTTATCCAACCAATTATTGCTTCGTTTAAATTCGAGTTTGAAGCAAAGTCTGGTCTAAACCCACGCAGACGTAAATTTCTTCTCCTTTGACGATCTTCCCGATTAGCAATTCTGTAATTCATTTGTTTAATAGTCTCTTCCTGATCTTTAGTTTGTTTTTCTACGTTCTGAATTCTTTCGGTAGCCACGTCAGCATCTTTCTTAACTGATTTTATGTCTGACGAAAGATTTCCCAGTGCTGTCTCCACTGTAATAAATCTTTGTTCAAATCCTGTAACAATTTGTAACAGTTGATCTAACTTTGATTCAATTTTCCCGAGGCTCGGCTCGCCACCTTCTGCCATTTTAAGATTAATTGTACTCACTTCGTAATAGCAAAAGAATCTCTGTCTTCACTTGAAACCATAAATCTTTAGATTCTCTTTGAACTTCTATGAATGCTCTACTCCTCTGCTTTTCTTCAAGAAGGATTTTGAGTATTTTGAGGAAGAAATTCCCTTTTACATAATGAATCACATCAGAGCTCGAGTTAGGGCGTCTAGGATATCTGACGCATGCGCAATCAATCCCATCCAGCTTATCATAACTGACTTCATCAATGTGAGGGAAAAAAAGATATTGATTCTTCAGCTTAGAGCAACAGACCCCAACCCTTTTGGGTAACTGGTCTTGTGAGTGCTCCTTGTCCACCTCAGGTCATGTCAGATTCTGAGGAAGATGAGACAGGCCCCTCTGCATACACTGGGCCAGGGGGCTTGCCAGAGGAAGCAAAGCGAGAGTGATGCAGAAAGTGACTTGCGTGAGCCTGAGGAACCACTAGAGGGGGTTGATATGACATTGGGGAAATGGTCCCAGTTAGACAGTGAGAAAGACATGAGAGTGGAAAACAATTGGATCATCCCTCACTATAGAAGAATGCTTAGAAGGCGAGAGAAGTTACAGAGTAAAAGGTATTACCTTACAGCCTTAACTCTTTGAAGTGGGAGGTCACTTCCAGGCAGTATAAAGGATTGTGGGAAACAGGGCATGGAGACTCAACACCAGCGTTCCCCGTAAGCTGCGCATGTGCGCCCCAAAATACCTCCCCGCGCACCCTTTTCCACGGGCGCGCGCTCTCCATCCCCCTGCCAGCCCGCGGGGGGGGGGCGGGGAGGCACCGGCAGTAAAAGGAAAGGGAGCCACAGCCGCCCCTGCCTCCTCACAGTGCCTCCGGCCCCCTCGCACCCCTGGCCTCTCGGCCCTGCCCCCCGCCCGCCTGATCCGCCCCCTCTCCTCCGCTGCCTCCTGCCTTGGGGTGCGACTTCCCCCGCGGTGGTAGCCGCAACTTCTCCTCCTCATCCGCGCTCCCAGCCAGGGGGCTGCGAGAGAGGGTTTTCTCTGTGCACTTTGGGAATCCCCGCCCCTCCCCTCTCGCAGCCCCTTCGCTGGGAGTGCTTTCATCCCGGACTTTCAGCAAGGGTGATGCAGTAGAGGCAGGGCAGTCATTCCCAAAGCACTCGGAGAAAGCGCTCTCGCAGCCCCTTCGCTGACAGAGAGAGGGGGAGAGAAAGTAAGTGATAAAGAGAGAGAGAGAGAGAAAGGGGGGAGAGAGAGATAGCAAGAGAGAGAAGAGAAAGAAAGCAAGAGAGATAGAAAGAAAGAAAGAGTGAGAGAGAAAGAAAGCAATAGAGAGAGAGAAAGAAAACAAGAGAGAAAGAGAGAGAGCAAGAGGGGGAGAGAGATAGAAAGAGAGGGAGAGAGAAAGTGAGAAAAAGAGATAGAAAGCAAGAGGGGGAGAGAGAAAGAGAGAGAAATGACTCTTGATTTAAAACATATGGTAAAAAGCACCCAAATAAATAAAATAAATAAAAAACTCCCAGCCGTTTGTGTGTGTGTGTATGAACTCTTGAACCATTTCCAATAGCTCACCTGTTATTGGAAATGGTTCAAGTGTTCACACACACACAAGAGGGGAGGAGACAGGGATGGAAAAAGAGGAGAAGATAGTAATAATAGTAATAGATTTTGGTTTTCTTTTATTATTAATTTCTTTTAATAAAAAAGAAGGCAATTTTTTTCTTGTTTGTTTGTTTGTTTATTTGTTTATTTATTTGTTTATACTTCTATGCCGCCCAGTCCCAAAGGGACTGCCGCTCAGACACTATACTTTTCCGCCCACACAGAAAAAAAATTAGAGGGAACATTGCTCAACACCATTCTATGAAAGAGACATGAAACTGGGAGTGTGCTTGAATGAAGCTTTAAAACCGTGATTTCTGCTTCAAAAAGACAATCCTTGTTGGACGCTGTGCTAGGGAAAACTTTGGTGAGCAGAGACATGTGTCCTAAGTAAATGAATTGGGCTTTATCTCAGAAATGCAGATAGAAATGAGTTTTCTGGCGCTCTTCCCTGACATAGATTACAGCTAACTCTGAAGAGATAAATAACTGCTTCTGTGCAGTTTTAACCCTGCGTTTCATTCATGTATGCTTGATTTCGAATAAAGAGTGGAATTTTATTATAAAATAAGTCATTTCTGAGATTGGAATTCGCTTCGGAGGCCCATGCTCAGAACATCTGGGACCGGTTCCATGGAGAAAGGTTTTTTCATGAACCAGAGGGGATGTGGTGTCATGTGCTGCCTGAATCCCACAGATGGGGCTTAGCTTGTTTGCACAGCCTGGTTTTTGGCATGCTATATACTAGTATACAGACTGGTGGTTGTGTACGCCTGTTTTAAAGGATTGAATTGAATGGAAGGGGAGCACCTTTATGAATTAATCCATTATGGATTAGAGGAGATGGATAATTCTAATAGTATTAGTCAAATATGTTGTTGAGTTTTTGAATTTAGCACTGTTAACTACCAAGAATTGTTGGAGATGGCAATATAAAAAAGTAATAAAGGCAGCCTAAGCCAATATTGTCAGTGAAAAGATCATTTAAGTTACAAGATGCAACAGTACTTTATTGGGATGGGAGATACTTTTAAACTTGTAATCCCATGGTAATATATTCACTGTACATAAAAATAAGTTTAGAAATGGATTTGTACACTTTAATTGTACACCAAACCGTATGGGATCAGTGATATAACTTTAGATGTGACTAGACTCTTTTTGTATAGAACACTCTCAGGATGTTGCTATCTCCATAGTATGATATAATTGTAAGATTTGTTAGCCAGAATCATGTACTTGATGATGGGCATTCAATTCAATTCAATTTAATAAAGGTTCTTTATTTTCTAGAAAGAGTTAATGTGGGATACCAGGAAAAATTTTTCACAGCATTTCTGACGTTTTAAAAAACCAACTCTAAACATATATGTTATTAGTATATGGAGAGATTTGTGATGGAGAACCAAAGCATTAGGCAAGGTTAGTGAAGCAGAACATCACCCATTCTCAGGAATCAAATAGCTAGATAGCTTCTGTCAAGGCAGTTATTTTTCAAGCAATATACCGTATTTTTTGGTGTATAAGATGTACTGGAATATAAGCCGCACCTAGATTTTGGAGGAGGAAAACAAGAAAAAAGTATTCTGAGCCAAATTGTCAGTGACCCAGCTTCTCAGTAATTAAAATATTTAAATGTGCATGTATTTTACTGCTGCTGAAGGGAGGACTCATCAGCAGAGCAACAGAGATGGCTGCTCTTCAATAATCTAAATATATACCAAGTGCATGTGTTTTACTGCTGCTGAGGGGAAGGCTTGCTAGTAACAGTAACAGGAAAAAATGCCAGTAAAAGCCGGCTGACGAAGCATTTGCTCCTCTCTCTCCCCCCTCTCCACTGAATCAGCCATCCTTCTTTCCTTCTCCCCTCCACCCACTCACCCCAAGAGATAGAAGCCGCTCCCTTCTGAGATGGAGGGGCGGGGCTTCGTCGGAGCGGAGCTGGGGAGTGAGCCGCTGCTCTACCAGCACGACATTTTCTGCTTTTAAAAAACAAAATGCCTACCTTGGAGAGGAGGGTACCATAAGAGGTGGTTACACTGTACCCGATGAGAGGACTGCAAACCCTTGTCGGACTAGGCTTCTAAACCGCCAGGACCGAGCAGAGAAGAAGCTAGCATTTGCTAGCTCATAGACATGGCCACCCCATAATAACGAGGAGGAGAGAACAAGATCGGTGATTGTCGGCATTTACCCAGTGGATTCTTTTTCTTCGGAGATTTCTTGGATATTTTTGAGGATACCAACCAAGCGGAAAGACAGAGAGCCCCAAATTGAAGAAGCAGCGACTAAGAGGTTCGAGCAGTAATATAACAAGAACGGAGATCGAGATCGGTGAGTCAGCAAAAGGGCGACAGGCTAACAGAGAGGCTTTGAAGCACGGAAGACAAAGAAAGAAAAATAACAATTATTGTAATTAGACGTGGATTTGGGACAGAAAAGAAAAAACATATTTATTGGTTACAGGATTATAAGATCCAAAGCCCGAAGAATAAAGTAATTAGTGTGGATAAAAAAACGCAACAGGGGAGTATTTGGCTATCATAGAAGAAGAGAATTGCCTCCATTGTAACTGCGTCACACAGCTACTGCCGTTTAATTTGCTATTTGATTAATTCTGACTGAACCCCAATTGGAAGACACAGGGAATACTGGATTATATTATATTAGTGATTTATTTGCTTTTTCAGTATTAATCTATTAAACTCAGTTAAACATTGTTGAATATCTTGAATCGCTTGGATCTATTGTAACACACCGAAATAAACTGAGATTCAGAACAACTTTGGGATTTAAGAATTAAGAACTTTATCTACTATATAATTATACAATCAAGAGTCAAGAACACAAAGTAAATGCTATCTGATTATTAGGTGGACATAAAGAAAGAAGAATTGAATGAATTATAAAGATTTGGACCTGAATATTGTTACTAGATGAACTAAAACTTAATAGTCTATTTTTTTTCCTTCTCTTCCTTGTCTACTTTCTTTTTTTTCTTTTTTATTGAAGATTTGGACTCAATATTGAATATTTAATGAATTGAATATTTAATGAATTGGAAAAATCAAAATATTCTCTTCCTATACAATATCTCTTTCATATATAATATTAATAGCATTATTTATTTTATCTATGAAATATTATTTCTGAATATTCTTATGTCAAGATATGAACTTAATGAATTGAAAATTATTAATTATTATTATTAATTATTAATTATCTATTTTAAAAAGTTCATTATATATATGCAACTTAAACTCTGATTATAAGTAAAGATTATAAAACAATAATACAGTGGTACCTCGACATATGAGTTTAATTCATGCCACAGCCGACCTCGTATGTCGATCAATTCGTATCTCGAACGAATGCATTTAGATTTGGCTTTTTGCGCCGAGATAACTGGAAAAAATAGAATTCTTGCGCCACCTAGTGGACGCTCAGCTCGTATCCCGAATTTGAGCTCGGGTGTCAAACAGAAATTTTGCTCGCGTCTCAGCTCGTAACTTGGAATACTCGCATGTGGAGCAGCTCGTATCTAGAGGTACTACTGTAATGTATATATACATAGAAACATAGAAGACTGACGGCAGAAAAAGACCTCATTGTCCATCTAGTCTGCCCTTATACTATTTCCTGTATTTTATCTTACAATGGATATATGTTTATCCCAGGCATGTTTAATTCAGTTACTGTGGATTTACCAACCACGTCTCCTGGAAGTTTGTTCCAAGGATCTACTCTTTCAGTAAAATAATATTTTCTCATGTTGCTTTTGATCTGTCCCCCAACTAACTTCAGATTGTGTCCCCTTGTTCTTGTGTTCAATTTCCTATTAAAAACACTTCCCTCCTGAACCTTATTTAACCCTTTAACATATTTAAATGTTTCGATCATGTCCCCCCTTTTCCTTCTGCCTCCAGACTATACAGATTGAGTTCATTAAGTCTTTCCTGATACGTGTTATGCTTAAGACCTTCCACCATTCTTGTAGCCCGTCTTTGGACCCGTTCAATTTTGTCAATATCTTTTCGTAGGTGAGGTCTCCAGAACTGAACACAGTACTCCAAATGTGGTCTCACCAGTGCTCTATATAAGGGGATCACAATCTCCCTCTTCCTGCTTGTTATACCTCTAGCTATGCAGCCAAGCATCCTACTTGCTTTTCCTACCGCCCAACCAGACTGCTCACCCATTTTGAGTCTGTCAGAAATCACTACCCCTAAATCCTTCTCTTCTGAAGTTTTTGCTAAAACAGAACTGCCAATGCAATACTCAGGTTGAGGATTCCTTTTCCCCAAGTGCATTATTTTACATTTGGAAACATTAAACTGCAGTTTCCATTGCTTTGACCATTTATCTAGTAAAGCTAAATCATTTACCATATTACAGACCCCTCCAGGAATATGGTGGCGCAGCAGGTAGAGTGCTGTACTGCAGGCCACTGAAGCTGACAGTAGATCTGAAGGTCAGCGGTTCAAATCTTATCACCGGCTCAAAGTTGACTCAGCCTTCCATCCTTCTGAGGTGGGTAAAATGAGGACCCAGATTGTGGGGGCAATAGCCTAGCTCTGTTACAAAAGTGCTATTGCTAACATGTTGTAAGCCGCCCTGAGTCTAAGGAGAAGGGCGGCATAAGAATTGAATGAATGAATAAATAAATAAATATCAACCCTATTGCACACTTTAGAGTCATCGGCAAATAGGCAAACCTTCCCTACCAAACCTTCCCCTATCTCATTCACAAACATATTAAAAAGAATAGGACCCAGAACAGAGCCTTGTGGCACACCGTTTGTAACCTGACTCTGCTCAGAATCCTCACCATTAACAATAACTCTCTGATATCTACGCTTCAGCCAGCTTGAAATCCACTGAACTATCCAGGGATTAAGTCCAATCTTCACTAATTTATCTACCAGCTCTTTATGTGGAACCGTATCAAAGGCTTTGCTGAAGTCCAGATAGGCAATATCCACAGCACCACCTTGATCCAACACCTTTGTGACATAGTCAAAGAAATAAATGAGATTAGTATGACATGATTTGCCTTCAGTAAAGCCATGCTGATTTGGGTCCAATAAGTTATTGTTTTTAGGTACGTATTTATCCTCTTTTTGAGTAGAGTCTCCATCATTTTAACGACAACTGATGTCAAGCTAACTGGCCTGTAGTTACCAGCTTCTTCTCTACTGCCCTTCTTGTGGATAGGCACAACACTGGCCATTCTCCAATCCTCAGGAACATCTCCTGTTAACAGGGATTGGTTAAACAAATCAGTCAGAGGGGTAGCAATGACAGATCTGAGTTCTTTAAGAACTCTGGGGTGGATGCCATCTGGACCCATTGCCTTATTTATCTTTAACCGTTCAAGTTCTTCTAAGACATCGGCTTCTAAGATCACTGGAGCTGAATCCGTACAGCTGGAAGCAATGCTATATCTCTCTATAGTATTATTTTGTAAGGTGTCTTTTGAGAAAACTGGATAGAAGTAGCTATTGAAATGGTCAGCGATCTCCTTATTCCCATCAATGCATGTATTATTCCCGGTACTAAGCTTCGTGATGCTGCAATTTTTCTTCTTCCTATCACTAATATATCTGAAGAAGGTTTTATCCCCCTTCTTTACAGATTTTGCAATTTCTTCCTCTTTTGAGGCTTTAGCAGCATATATTATCTGTTTCTCCTCCTTCTGTCTCATTTTATACACCTCTCTATCAGCTATACTTCCAGACTCTTTATAGGCAGCCTTTTTTTCATTGACTATAGCCCTTACATCATTGTTAAACCATAGCGATTTCTTCTTCCTTTTACCTTTAGTTATTTGCCTTACATACAGTCCTGTGGCTTTTAAGATGGCCTTTTTAAATACAGTCCACTGGGTGCTCGCTCCTGCTATTTTATCCTTCCCCTTTAATTCATTATTTAAATATTCCCCCATTGCATTAATATTTGTTTTTCTGAAATCCAATACTTTGGTTGCAGTATAGGATTGCTCACAATCAGTTTTTACATCAAACCACAAACATAGATCGTCACTGCAACCTAAATTTTCTCCCACCTTGACCTCTGAAACCAAATTCCCATTCGTAAAAACTAAATCTAGAATATTCTCCCCTCTAGTTGGTGTCTTAACCAGCTGTGCCAGAGCTGCTCCTGTAAAGGCCTCTACTATATTCTTACTTTTGCATGTAAGGGCACTGGGGATATATAATATATAGATATAAGTATAAGTTTATTTTTTACTTTCTTCTTTTTTCCTTCCCACCCTCTTTTCATTTTTACTTCTACCCTAAGGTAAATAGATTCACCATTGGTTAAGTGTGTAGAGGAACTTTTATTAATTAATTGTTTAAGATTTATATAGAATTATATTTTGTGTTTTTTCCCTATAACTATATAAGGTGATATTAGAATAATAGACAAATATTGATAACTCTTTACTGTTGGGATATTGTGAAAATTAGTTAATATAAAACCCCAGAGATATTTATAGATTGAGTTGGACAGAACATATAAGTGGTATCTGAATATATTTTATCTATTTTATTAGCTATTAAAAAAAACACCAATGGCAACCCAACAAACTATAACTAAATCAATGAGAAGTGGTAACTTAACCATTGCATCTCCAACAGTACAAAAATTTTCCTCAGCCTCTGATATTAATACTACAGAAGGTAAAGAACAAACTCCTACACTACATATGTTACAGAGCTCTCTCTGGATAAAATACAGGAGTTCATGATTAAACAACAAGAAGCTACAAATAGAACACAAGAAACAATTTTACAAAACCATTTAGAAACACAAAAAAAATTTGAGGAACTGTGTGAAAATTTTATTAAAATAAACACTATAATTGAGGGTGTCCAAAAAAAAGTAGATAACCATGAGATTAAGATCCAAAAAGTTGAAGAGACAGTGGAAGCTAATAAGTTGAGACTAAATGAAAATGAGGAAGAGCTTAAAAGAGTAAACAAGGACTTAGAAACAGCAGTTGTCCAGCTCGAATTTGAAAAAGCTTCCTTTTCTTTAAGGTTGCAAAACGTCCCGGAAGAAAAGGGGGGAAATCTATTTGAGACAGTTGTTGAAATATTTACGGAGGAGTTGAAAATAGATGAAGAATTAGGTAGACGTATTGATGAGATTTATCGGGTGCAAACCAACTATGCCCAGGGACATCAACTCCCCAGGGAAATCCATATTAGGTTTACGAAGAAAACCCTAACAGATGAAATCTATAAAAATACCAGAGGTATAATAACATATAAAGGAAAAGATATTAAAGTACTAAAGCAGATCCCAAGAAGAATTAGGGAGAAAAGAAGGGACTTTCATTATTTTACTACTAAAGTAATAAGAGAAGAAATACAGTTCAGGTGGCTGATACCCGAAGGGGTGATGGTCACTTGGAAGGGGAAAAAAATTCTATAGAAACAGTAGATCAGGTGGACCAATTTATCGCAGAACATCTAAAAACAGAGAGGGAAAGAAATATTGAAATAGAGGCAACAAGTCAAGAGGAGGGAGAGATTGAAGAAGAAAAAGTAACTAACTCTAAAAAAGGAAGAGAGGGGAAAATCAAAATTTACCGACAACTAAGAAGCAGCAAAAGAACAAAATAGATAAGAACAGAATGGATAAGCATATTAAGTTATTTTCTGTGAATATTAACGGACTGAACTCAACAAAAAAAAGAGGACAAGTATTTAGTAAATTAAAAAAGCAAAATGCGGACATTATATGCCTCCAAGAAGTACACATTAAAAAAAAGATAGGAAAATACTGGAAAAACCTAAATTGGGGAAGTTATTTACATCTCTAGCAGAAGAGAAGAAAAGACGGATCGCAGTCTATATTAAAAATTGGATAAATCCTACAATAATAGAAAGAGATGAAGAAGGGAGGATACTTATCATAGAAATTGAAATTAAACGGGAAAAAATAACATTAATTGTGATATATGCACCTAATAATGAACAGAATGCCTTTTATAAAAAACTATGTCAAAAAATAATAAAATTGGAGAAAGAAAGCATTTGTGTGGTCAGAGATTTTAATGCAATAGCAAACTTTGAGAAAGACTATAAGGGAATGGAGAGAAATAAAAAGATGAATTTAAAGATATAATAGAGGAATATAAATTGAAAGATATATGGAGAGAACTCCACAAAGATGAATATAAATACAGTGAACCCTCGATCATCGCGAGGGTTCCGTTCCAGGACCCCACGCGATGATCGATTTTTAGCGAAGTAGCGGTGCGGAAGTAAAAACACCATCTGCGCGTGCGCAGATGGTGTTTTTGCTTCCACTGCCGCCCGCCCTTCGCCCGCCCACCCCGTTGCTCGCACCTGGGGTGCGCGCGCGCTTGGGGACTCCCTAGCTCCGCTTCCCAGCTGGGGAGCGGAGCTGGGATGTCCCCAAGCGCGCGCGCTTTCCCCAGCAACGCGCGCGCGGTGGGGACTCCCTAGCTCCGCTTCCCAGCTGGGGAGCGGAGCTGGGATGTCCCCAAGCGCGCACGCTTTCCCCAGCAGCGCGCGCGCGGTGGGGACTCCCTAGATCCGCTTCCCAGCTGGGGAGCGGAGCTGGGATGTCCCCAAGCGCGCGCGCTTTCCCCAGCAACGCGCGGGGTGGGGACTCCCTATATCCGCTTCCCAGCTGGGGAGCGGAGCTGGGATGTCCCCAAGCGCGCGTGCTTTCCCCAGCAACGCGCGCGCGGTGGGGACTCCCTAGATCCGCTTCCCAGCTGGGGAGCGGAGCTGGGATGTCCCCAAGCGAGCGGGCACCCAGGGAAGCCTCTGGGGGAAGGGGGAAGACCCAGGGAAGCCTCTGCCCGGCGGGGAAACTCCACCATCTACGCATGCGTGGAAGGGCACGCATGCGCAGATGGTGGAGTTTACTTCCGGGTTGAAAACTCGCGAAATAGCCCTTTCGCGATACTTGAGGACGCGAAACTCGAGGGTTCACTGTATACTTACTATTCGAACCCACATAAATCATGGTCCAGAATAGATATGGTATGGATGGATATAGAACTCCAAAAAGAGATAATAATGGCCGAAATTGAGCCAAATTTTTGGGCGGATCACAATCCGATAAGCATTACAATTAAAGGAGATTGCACCAGGAGATATAGATGGACCATGGATACAAAAATAATAGAAGAAAATCAATATAAACAATATATAGATAAAGAATTAAACTTTTTCCTGGAAAAAAATTGGAATAATGATACATCGAGCCAAAACATTTGGGACACAACAATGGCATTCATAAGAGGTCTAGCAAAAGCGTATACAAGTAAAAAAAATAAAAATAAGAATAACCAATTGAGAGAAAACCAAAAGGAATTAGAAAAATTGGAAATTAAATTGATAAAAGACCCAAAAAATAAGGAAATAAAGGAAGAAAGGGAATTAATTAAACACAAAATTAATCTCTCAGTACAGGTGTTGTGGTTAGCTCTGGCCTAGCTCCTGCCCCAAGGACTGTGGATGTGGGGTAGACATCCACATGCTGCAGGCCTGTTTTGCCCCTGGTGGAATCTGCTGATGAAGGCTTCTCTGACCAAGAATATATGAGTGACAGGGAGGAGGAGAGTATGGCAGACAGCTCAGAAGGAGATCAATTATCTATCTCCTCCTTGGATTCAGAACAAGAGTTAATGATACAGCCACACATGCGGAGAGCGATGCATAGGCAACAACAACTGAGAGATTATTATCAAAGAAAATGAGGCCACCTGTGGTTGGGTGGGGCTGTGGTGATTAGTGAGGCTGCTATAAATAGCAGCCTCTGGTTTTGGCCATTGTGGAGGATTATCTGATCATTGTGTTTCGTGACTGCTTTACTGACTTTGACCTTTTGTGTGCTGATTTTCCCCCGCTTTGAAACTAAACCAGAGCAAAGTGTGTTTCCCTTTGTGAAAGAAGAAGGACTGTGAATTGCCTCACAGCTGCAAGCTAAGTATCACAGAACTGATAAGGGTCTTGTACAAATTACCAGTTTGTTTGGAGACAGCATGTTATCAGAGATTCAATATTCGAGGTATGGACTAAGATTAAAACAATACATTACCCACAAACCCCACAATGGTTTTCCAGTATGGAGGCTTCAATGCATCCCAACACAAAAGATTTAAATAAAATGGTTAAATATAATCAAGTACTGGATGGAAGAGGTGAATTGAAGACAAGGGAACAACTAGAAAAAAATGGAATAAGAATAGATTGGTGGCCGTACAATCAAATAAAATCAAGGTATCAAGAAGATAAAAGAACAAATGGGATACAAAAAGGAGAAATAGAACTAGACAAAATAATATTAGGTCCAGATAAGAAAATGATCTCGAAATTCTATAAGCATTTATTAAACTATAAAATGGAAGACTATATAGTCAAAAATAATATCCACAGTTGGGGTAGGAATTTTGGTTATAGTGTAAGCCTAGACAAATGGGATACAGTATGGTCCAGAAATTACAAACTAACAAAGTCAATAGCATTCAGGGAAAACGTGTACACAATGTACTATAGATGGCACCTCCCTCCAGCAAAACTTGCACAAATGTACAAAGGGATAAAACCAAATTGTTGGAGATGCAAAGAACACATGGGGCCCTATTACCATATTTGGTGGACCTGCCCAAAATTAAAGAAATTTTGGATCAAAATACAAGATTGGATAACAGATGTTGCAAATTAAAATAAATAGAAGACCTGAAGTGTTCTTATTAGGAATAATAAATCAAAAATTAGATAAAAATAAATATCTACTAATACATATACTGACTGCAACTAGAATGGCAATAGCCCAATGCTGGAAACAGCCTAACCGTCCGGAAGACTCTTTAATACTAAAAAAAATGTTTCATTGTGCAGAACTTGATGCTTTAACTTTAAAACTAAAAAACAAAGAAGACTCCGATTATTATAAAACATGGAATACATTTTACGATTGGTTTAAGAGGAGAAACAGAAATTTAAATTGAATTACGACAATAACAATGTGTTAAGATATATTTATTGATGAAAAGATGAGACATGATGATGCAAATACAACTGTTTTTGTGAAGACAAAATTTGTATGTAATTAAATTAATTAACCAAGAGTGTACTGAAGGCAGTTTAAAAAACAACAAAAATAATAGAAAAGATATTGATAACCAAAAAGAACAATAGTGAATGCCGATGATTTCTATTCACCAGAAAATAACTTGATATTTGATAAGACTGAAACTTTCCTCCCCCTAAGAGGATAATTGATGAGATTTTTTAAAATGTTATTTGTATTTTTTAACTGTTCATGCCGTTTTTCTTTTCTTTTGTTTTTTGTTTTGTTTGTTTCGGTGTATGTTTCTTTCTTGTGTGTTTTGCAAATATTGTAAATACAGTGGTCCCTCGATCATCGCGAGGGTTCCGTTCCAGGACCCCTCGCGATGATCGATTTGTCGCGAAGTAGCGGTGCGGAAGTAAAAACACCATCTGCGCATGCGCAGATGGTATTTTTATTTCCACTGCAGCAGCGAGGAGCCGAAGATTGGGTTTCCCCGCCGCCTCGCTGCTGCTGCTTGTCCGCGCGCGTGCCGCCGGCCCCCCCCCCCCGCGCTGTTGCTGGGGCCGCTTCTCAGCTGAGAAGCAGCCCTGGGGTTTCCCCGCGCGCGCGCGCGCGCCGCCCGCCCCCCCGCGCTGTTGCTGGGGCCGCTTCTCAGCTGAGAAGCGGCCCTGGGGTTTCCCCGCGCGCGCGCGCGCGCCGCCCGCCCCCCCGCGCTGTTGCTGGGGCCGCTTCTCAGCTGAGAAGCAGCCCTGGGGTTTCCCCAACGCCCGCCCCCCCGCGCTGTTGCTGGGGCCGCTTCTCAGCTGAGAAGTATATCAATGTATATACTTTTTTGATTATACTTTTAAAAACAATTCAATAAAAATTACTTTAAAAAAAAAAAGAAGCTGCTCCCTTCTGTGCCAACTTACCGATCACCTCCTGCAATCAGTAGGAGTCCTGGCAAATGGGAGCTTGAGATGTGGGAGCAGCAGCCAGGGGCAGCAGCCGACGTTGGCTGAGGCTGCTGGACGTGAATGGGTGAGTTGCTCTGCTCTGCCAGGATGCTGCCGGAGCTGCTCACAAGTGGTGATTTTGGTGTATCAGACACACTCAGTTTTGGACACACTTTTTTGAGGTAAAAATGTGTGTCCAAAGGTGTGTGGTATATGCAGAATCCACCAAGAAGCAAATTTATAGAAAAAATAATCTAGGATAATTGAAGAGTCCTAAAACCTTCCTACTAAGGTTGTAGAAGGAAATAAAATTTTAATGACAATGAAAATAATCTACAGTATTATTTATTAAGTATAGAAAAATGAAATAAATCAATCTACTGTAACAGTAAGATGGTGTGCAGAGGACATTGCATTTGTGTTAGCGCATGAAATGATAGTTCTTATGTTCTTTTAGTGTGTCATAGTTTATCTTATGAGCTAATCTACTTGTAGGTGTTCGTTGTCTTATGAAGAGTAGAGCTATGTCCTGATCCAGCATCTAGTTTCTTAGTCAGAAGGTATAAAAGATCTTCTGCTGTTTCATTTTTGCCAGGGGAGCAAATTTGAAGTTGTCATTACAGTTTAGGTATTAGAATGATATTTATTTTTTGTCATCCTCTCTCTTCCCTTGCTCCACATCTCCAGACTGTGAACCAGAAGAAGTGACTGATTGGTCTATGGATGAAAAATGTTCCTTTTGTAATTTGCATAAAGAAATAGTCAGCGTAAGTAAGATCTTTTAACTCTAGACACACATTTTGTCCACATCTCTAATGTTATTTAAACTATTACGCTATATAAAACATGGATAAATATATAATATAATGAAACTTTTTTCTTGCTCATCTCTATTAAGATTTGCTTTTACTTAGAAAATTGGGTGTTCTTTATTCATTTTAGGATCCTGCAGTGGTTCTTGGTTCTTTGCAGTCAACGCCTACAGGGGAGTTATCATCTCAGGGCCAGTCCAACACTGATAAAATTGAGTGCCAAGCAGAGAATTACCTAAATGCACTCTTTCGTAAAGAAGGTAAGACTTGACTTCATATTGTGATATATAGTGATCAGCAGAAATTCTACATAAAATTAAACTTTTTTTCTTTTTTTTTTTAAATCTTCCTTCTCCAGCTCTAGTTTAATTTCTGTAAGGAATTTTGTAGGTGAAATAGCTTTTCTCTACTTGAGCTCTTCGTATGCATTTAATTTATGAGGAAATTAATTTTTAAAGAAAAAAACTGATTTATTTTCCATATTTAAAAATCTTGTAACATTTTAAGTAATTTAAACTGAGCACTAATTTAGTATAATCTTTCCATGCTCATGTGCTGCACATAATATTTTGGAGTGCAGTGGAGGAAAATATGCAAGACATCTGTATCCCTATCTCACAGAATACTTGCAGGAAACATGCATCCAGTTTTAGAGACAATTGTTTTAAATTATCCCACAAACAAAAAAATTCATTTTGTGGGGGATAATGATTAGTGTTTGAAGATGAGGTAGTGTGAAATTAGTATTCTGTCCGTAAACCTGGTTTGTTATAGAAACTTGTTTCTCTTTTAACTTTGAGATGCAGTGTTCTTTATTGAGCTTGAGTTGTTAAGTCAAGCAACATTAGGGAAAGGGGCGGCATACAAATCTAATAAATTAATTAATTAAATAAATAAATAAATAAGCTGAATCTTCAAAAGCTACATTTTAAACTTGACAGTTAATGGTTTCTTTGCACTTTTTTTAAAAAACCCAACGGCAATTTATGGACAAAATACTCAGAAGAGTATTTAAATTTCATTGCATATGGCGTGCACCATTAGGAGTGGGCTGGTTAAGTTTTTGTTGTGCCTTTGCTTTTTATGTACTGTATAAATGCCTTTGGAATTAATTTAATAGAACAAGATTATGGGGTAAAAAAAATAAAAAAATAAAAAAAACCCAAATCTGTACAAACATTAGAAAAAGGACATAGAACATTTATAGGGATTTTACTTATAGATTATACAGAATTTTTTCCGTATCTATTTCTGCAAAACAAGCATCTCAAACTCAAATTAATACCAGAAAACAACCTACCATGTTTCCCCCAAAATAAGACGTACCCCGAAAGTAAGGCATGTCAGAGGTTTTGCAGAATTTGTTGATATAAGGCACCCCCCGAAAATAAGGCGTAGTGATGGGAAAACATACGGTACCGTAATATGCTTCCTTTCTTCCTCCCTCCTCCATGCCTGGTTTTACTTAACCCCAAAACTGAGCTGCTTGGTGGCTCATAGGACCTCTGCCGCCGCAGATCTTACCACCGTGGCTTCTGTTGACCGCCGCAGGGGCAGGAGGTGCAAGCTTTACATCTCCACCCGATGTTCAGTCAACGAAGCAGTGGAAGTGATGTACCAGTGTCTGGGGGCTGTTGGGGCCTGGATGGGTGTCAACAGACTCAAACTCAACCCTGATAAGACGGAATGGCTGTGGGTTTTGTCTCCCAAGGACAATTCCATCTGTCCGTCCATCACCCTGGGGGGGGAATTATTGACCCCCTCGGAGAGGGTCCACAACTTGGGCATCCTCCTCGATCCACAGCTCACATTAGAGAAACATCTTTCAGCTGTGGCGAGGGGGGCGTTTGCCCAGGTTCGCCTGGTGCACCAGTTGCGGCCCTATTTGGACCGGGAGTCACTGCTCACAGTCACTTATGCCCTCATCACCTCGAGTCTCGACTACTGTAATGCTCTCTACATGGGGTTACCTCTGAAAAGTGTTCGGAAACTTCAGATCGTGCAGAATGCAGCTGCGAGAGCAATCATGGGCTTTCCCAGAAATGGCCATGTAACACCAACATTCTGCAGTCTGCATTGGTTGCCAATCAATTTCCAGTCACAATTCAAAGTGTTGGTCATCACCTATAAAGTCCTTCATGGCACCGGACCAGGGTATCTACGAGACTGCCTTCTGCCGCACGAATCCCAGCGACCGGTTAGGTCCCACAGAGTGGGCCTTCTCCGTGTCCCGTCAACAAAACAATGTCATTTGGCGGGGCCCAGGGGAAGAGCCTTCTCTGTGGCGGCCCCGACCCTCTGGAACCAACTCTCCCCAAAGATTAGAACTGCCCCCACCCTCCTCGCCTTTTGCAAGCTCCTAAAAACCCACCTCTGCCGTTAGGCATGGGGGAACTGAGATATTCTTTCCCCCTAAGCCTTTACAATTTATGCATGGTATGTTTGTATTTATGTTTGGTTTTAGAATTAAGGGTTTTTTAGCTGTTGTGTATTGGATTTACATGCTGTTTTTATTCTGTTGTTAGCCGCCCCGAGTCTGTGGAGAGGGGCGGCATACAAATCCAATAAATAATAATAATAAATAATCTGGGCAGCAGCGGCCAAGGCTCAGCCCCCTCGCCGGAGCCGTCTTTTTTCGGCACCGGCGCCACTTGGGGAGGAGCCCTCGGTGGCCATGGGCGTGCCTCCGGATCCAGAGGCAGAAGACAGCCCGACAGATGGGCGGCTACCCGCCTGCAGCAGCAAAGGGGGCCGACGGTTTGGGCTGGTCAGCGTCGGGAGCTGCTCCTCCGATGCCACCGCCGATTTTGCTGCTGCCAATTTTGCTGCCACTTCTATTATAGTAGAAACTTTTCAGTTGGATTTCACAGACGTTGAATTGGATTCCTCTACTCCTTCTGGTTTTCTGCAACAATACAGGTTGCTTGATAGGCTGAAAAGTAAGCTCTTTTTGGCATGCAATACTTTAATAATTGTTGTTGAAATTAACTCTTCTGTTATTTTGTTTTGCTTTTCATGAATGGTCTTAAAAAGCACAAAAGTAATTATAGGAATAATTCAGAATGCATTGATGGATATTTGCACAAAGAACTTTCAATTGTAAAAAAAATTAAACAATAAAATATCCAAAGAAGCTTCTGAATTTGATGCAGTAAAACAGTTGCATCTATGTTAATTTTGCTCTTTCATATGGAATAAATTATCATTCAGATTCAATGAAATACCTACTAAAATTGTAGACTCAAGCTGAACTGGGCAAACATTTTGGGCTAAGAGATTAGGGCTACCAGGGAGGGTGACAGAGACATAGTTCCCTGCTGCCACTGTGCCTAACTTGAGCAAGTGATTGAACCCAGTGCAGTGAGGATGTGTGAAAATGAGATATGTACAGACTCCACTGCCACCCCGCTGCCCACCAAACTTGAATGGTCAAAATGGCCCATTGCAAGGGTGACAGAAGGGGTGAAAATAGGCAGTCCCCAGTTGTGCTTTGTACTCTGCCCATCTGCTTGCTTACCTGCCTGCCCAAGTCTCCGTCTCTGGGACACTCCTAGCCATCGCTCTGTGCACTTGCCTACTCTACCTCTGGTTCCTATGGTGAGTTGTACCCATAGCAAATTGGCTGTGTTGAGTTGTGCTGCGACAACTTGGCAGTAGTAAATTGGGAGAGGCAACGTGGTGGTGGTGAGATGGCTATGCCAAGATGTCTGTGCTAAATTGTCCTAGACCTGCTAAAACAGCTAGAACAGTTGCAAGATTAGGTATATAAAGTAGTGAAAAGATGGACTAGGAGCAACATGATAGTAGTGTTCCAATATTTGAGGGGCTGCCACAAAGAAGAGGGGGTCAACCTGATTTTCCACAGCCCCAGAAGGCAAGATAAGCAATGGACGAAACTAACCAAGAAGAGAAGCAAGCTAGAACTTAGAAGAAATTTCCTGACAGTGAGAACAATAAAACAATGGAATGGCTTATCTTCAGAGGTTGTGAGTGCTCCATCACAGAAGACTTTTACAAAGAAACAGGACAGCCATTTGTCTGAAATAGTATAGGGTTTCCTGTTTAAGCGGGGGTTTGAACCAGGAGACCCCCAAGGTCCCTTTTGGTATTCTGTCTTATTAAAGGTATGCTGGAATATATTTTAATGTGAATGGTACTCTTTTCTTCCCACAGATCTTCCTCAAAACTGTGATCCTAACATTCCTCTAGTTGCTCAAGAATTAATGAAAAAGATGATCCGTCAATTTGCAATTGAATATATTTCAAAAAATAGTAAACTGCAAGAAAATCGAAATGGCTCATCATATGAAATGAGTCTGATATGTAAAGATTTCCAAATGAACCAAACTGAAAATCCACTTCAGGAAGAACAAGATAGCCCTCTAGATCTTACTGTGAACCGAACACAAGAACAGGATACTCAGCAAGGTAATTCCTTTGAGTTATTCATTTGATATTGTTGAAGATGAATCTTATATCTGAAAACATGGTTGAAAATTTTGGTATTGCTGTTAGATTAAACTTGAGACTAGAAAATCTGTTTTAAATACCTGTAGATTGCACTTACCGTGTTTCCCCGATAGTAAGACCCCCCCGATTGTAAGACATATGGGGGGTTTCAGGGGGGTCGGCTAATTTAAGCCATACCCCGAAAGTAAGACATATGTCTTACTTTCGGGGAAACACGGTAGCTTGTTAAGGTTAGCATTCCTGTTACCTTGCTGATGTACTTCTAGCGCTCGCGTTGCAGCCAGCTTACTCCTGCACGCGTTCGCCAGGCGAGGCGGAGAAGAAAGAAGCGGCGGGGTCCAGCCCTCTAGCCGGCGCCTCGCCAGCTATCCGCCGCTTCTTTCTTCTCCGCCTCGCCTCCGCTACTCCCGCCGCCGCCTTTGCCTCTTGCCCGGCGGGGAGAAGTACAGAAGGGCCGGGTGTGCCACGTAGACGGCAAAGAGCCCCACTGCCAGCCCCGTCAGTGAGCTGCGCCTCGGCAGCATCGCTCCCCAAGACTAGCGCCGCGGCCGCCACCGGCATCGACCACCCCGCTGGGCGAGCAGGCCGAGGCGCTGGAACTGGGGCTGCCTGTCCTTGGCGCTCGGCAACCAGAATCCCATCTTCTTGCCACCACCCAAGCTCCCTCCGGAGCCTGCCGCCGCCGCCGCGGAAAGAGAAAGCTGGCACCAGGCTGCCCGAAGATGAGCCGACCCCGGTGCCCGGGACAATATAAGACATACCCCCAAAGTAAGACACAGTGGGGTTTTGGGGGGTAAAAAGAAAGTAAGACACTGCCTTACTATCGGGGAAACACGGTAGTACCACCCAGGAATGTATGGATATGAATTTAGTGTGGCATTTTTTCACTCTGCTCACTGAATCTGCAGTTGAAATGATTGATGATTTTAACCATGGAGTGTATTATTTATGTCTTTGAAATAATTGCTAAAACAGTGAAATCTCTGTTAAAACAATTGCTAACACTTTGAAACCTGATCCTGCAGAAGTGATTGCTGTTTTCAGTGCTTTTATTAGTTATACCAGTGATGGCAATTTTTTTTTCCTCAGGTGCCAAAAGAGTGTGGATGTGTACTATCGCACACGCATGAGTGCTCACACTCATAATTCAATGCCTTGGGAGGATGAAAACAGCTCCCCCCCCCCCCCGGAGGCCAGAAACGGCCTGTTTCCCAACTTCTGGTGGACCCAGTAGGCTCGTGTTTCGCCCTCCCCAGGCTCCAAAAGCTTCCCTGGACCCAGGGGAGGGTAGAAACAACCTTTCCCAGTCCCCTAGAGGCTCTCTGGAAGCTAAAAAAAACCCTCCAAGAGCCTCTGTGCAAGCCAGAAATCAGCTAGCTGGCACACAAATGCACATTGGAGCTGAGCTAGGGCAATGGCTTGCATGCCAGCAGATATGGCTCTGCGTGCCACCTATGGCACCCTGTCATAGGTTCTCCATCACTGAGCTATACACTGTGTGCACAATTACTAGACACATTGTCTTTTGGAGGATTAATTTTATTATTGAATAATTACAGTGTTGTCAGTCAATCCAAAATATTAATAAATCTTAAATCTGAATATTAAGGTAAAAGGGAAGTTTTGGCTTTCTTAGGAGAATATCTGCACAATTATTGAGCAATTATCATTTGTGCAGAATTATTATGCAATTAAATGAAAAATGAAAAATTGTCCATCTCACTTTTTTATTTGCTGTTAAAATGAGAATAATAAACAAACAACTCAAAATGTACAAATAAACATTTCTGTCATTTCCTCCAAAAACATGACCAATATAGCAACCCTTTTTTTCCAATAACAGTCATAAGCTTTCCATTCATGGAGTCTATCAGTTTCTTGATCTGATGATCAATTTTTTGTGCAGCAGTAACCACAGCCTCCCAGACACTATTAAGAGAGGTGTACTGTTTTCCTTCACCGTAAATCTCCCATTCTCCACTGCACTTGGAAGGAGAGTCCAACTTGAGTAAAATCACCAATCCTATTGGTAGAGACTGAGTTAAATTAACATATCAACCAGGCACCGCCCCCTGGTAGCCCCCATGAGCTTAGTTTTAAAAACTCAGTCCAAGTGTAGAGACTGCTGAGTTTTTTCTTTCTTGTTAAGAACAATGTATATGTACCTCATTTAATGAATTTTCTGTTTCTTCTTTTTCAGATCACTGAAGAATTTTGGATAGGGTCTCTGCCCTCTGCGGGCACCACCCCCACCGTTCTCTTCCCTCAGAGGGAACTGCCCTGAAAAGGAGCAGCACACCCTTGGGTCCCTGGCCTTCAAGGCCAGACCTGGCTATGAGCCAAAGGTGGAGGGGTCCGCCCCCCCCCCACTGGGAGGCTCAAGGGAATTACCGGGATTCCCTGGAAAGGACTAATGATAGAGGCACCTTCAATGCTTTTCAGCTGTTTGACGACTGAAGGTGCCACTGCCGCCGCCACGCCCAGGGGGAAGGTCATGAGCTGATATCGGCTCCGAAGTGCAAGAAGCGGTAAGCTGCCCCCTCGGCAAGGGGGCATTTCTTTTGGACTGGCGGGGGACCGCGGAATGCCGCGGGGCGCCCCTAAGTGCCACCATTTTGGCCAGTCATTTCCCGCGCCCGCCATTAAAGCGGAAGGCAGGAAACGCTCCTTCTGCCCAGCGAAGGGAGCGAGGGGCCCTACTGAGCCTGCGCAAGCCCCAAGAAGGCCAGCAGCCATTTTAAGAGCGATCTTTACCAATGGATTGCAACTGCTCTTACTAGAGTTTGAGATCCCTGAGAACCTCCAATTCGCTTCAATCTGTCTCTGTGAGTAACATGGAGGAGCACTCAGTTAGTGAGAAAGCGGCCTCCCCCCCTATGGCCCCCAAGGGCAAGGGCAGGGCCAAGGAGAAGGACAAGGCCTCACAAACCTTTTCATCATCCTCCCTCAAGGAGGCAGAGAGGCGCATTAAGGCCTTGGAGCAAAGGTTGGAGGCAGCCCTCCACAACCCCATGGCAATGCCACCGCTGCCCACGAGGCAACTACCTCAGGCCTTGGACCCATTGACCCCTCAGTCCACCTTTGGGACTACAGGGATGCTTACTGAAAGAGCTTGGTCCCCAGAAAGGCAACTACTGTCTCTGCCACTAGTCATGCCCTCTCCTGGCCCAACCTTGACCAGGCCAGGATCTGCAAGTCACTCCATGAGGAGCCTGCAGGGCCCTTCAGCTACATTTACGCCTAAAGTGGCTGGGCTCCGGGCTCAGCCTGAAATGTGACAGCAAATGTCTCCCACCTTACAGGACATGATCATGAACGCATACTCTCAGGGTATGGCGGCAGGGGTGCAACAGTGTAGCCAACAACCCCTCCAGGCACAACCAAGGAACCTGTGGTCTGCACCACCCCCTTCAGGTTTGGGATCTCTGACTGAAGAACCTGACCTCTTAGATGACAGTGATAAGGAATATTATTTATCTGAAGACAAGACAACTCCCAAGCAGCTATTAGCTGCCAGGCTCTTTAAACCGTCACTTCTCTCCCACAACCAGACTGTTACACCTGGGTTCTATCATAGATACGACCTCGGGCACCATGTCCTTGTCTCCAGAAAGGCAAACCAACATCCGTCAATTGGTCACTAGTCTTCGTCATCAATGACGAGTTTCTCTTTCCTTGCTTTCCAAGATACTCGGGACATTGGTGTCATCCATAGGCATTGTGCCGTGGGCCCGACATCACATCCGGACTCTGCAGTGGTTTTTACTCACTGCCCAGAAGGCCAGGGTGAGTCATTCTTGCAAACGAGTCCGACTGCCTCGAGAGGTCAGAGAATCACTAAAGTGGTGGACATCCCCAGCATTACTTTGAGGCATTATTCTTACAATGGACGCCAGCCTATCAGGCTGGGGGGCACACATTAGGTCTCATATGGCTTGAGGCCTTTGGTTCGCAGAGGACTTGATCCCTATCAATATCAATTTCCTCAAACTCAAGGCAGTTTTTCTTGCACTACAAACTTTCACCTCATTGGTTCAGGGCAGACATGTGTTGGTGCTAACAGACAATGTCGCGACCAGGGCCCACCTAAACCATCAGGGGGGCATGAAGTCACACCGACTCATGACCGAACAACGGCCCTTTTCAACTGGGCCGAGACTCACTTGGCGTCATTGGCAGCAGAACACATTGCTGGAACTAGCAATATCCAAGCAGACTGGTTGAACAGAACTATCCTGGACCCCTCGGAGTGGCGTCTGGACCCGGAACTATTCAAACAAATAGTTCGTCGATTTGGGACCCCGTTGGTGGATCTCTTTGCGACCCACATCAACACACAGCTCCTGAGATTTTACACCCGTTTTCGAGCATCGAGGGCAGAAGGAGTCAATGCCTTGGCCACAAGGTCTGCTATATGCCTTTCCCCCAACAAGTCTCATCCAGAAAGTAGTGGACAAAATAATAGAGGAGCGGGCAGAAGTGTTAATGGTGGCGCCTCATAGGCCATGCTGCCCGTGGTTTTCAGATCTAATAGCCCTATCAATATCCCTCCCCCCATGGAGGATTCTGGAGCAGGACATTTCTCTCAGCCAAGGGATCATTTGTCACCCAGATCCTCAATGGCTCCAGCTAATCATTTGGCACTTGAGAGGAACAGACTAAGATGCCAACAACTGCCAGATAGAGTCATTACCACTATGCAAGCTGCTCGATGCCTGTTGACATCGAGGATATATCAGGCGATGTGGTCGGCCTTCTGCAAATTTTGTTCCGACCATCAGATCAACCCTAGGGAGGCATCAGTGGTCACAGTCTTGGAGTTCTTACAGATAGGGATTGAACGGGGTTTGGCCCCTAATACCCTAAGGAGACAGGTGGCGGCCCTCTCAACTATCATTCGAGTGGCAGAGGCTCGCTCACTGTCACACCATCCATGGATAAAGGACTTTCTCCGGGGAGCCACTAACACGCACTCCCCACCAATCCATATGTTCCCAACGTGGGACCTTTCGCTCGTCCCACGAGCTTTCACATGACCTCCATTTGAACCCCTGAGATCGATTTCACTTCAATTCCTATCCATTAAAACAGCCTTCCTCGTAGCAATAACATCGGCTCGCCGAGTGTCCGAACTATCAGCACTATCTGTTCACCCGGACCTTTGTATTTTTCATCCGAATAGAGTTATTTTGAAATTGGACCCTTCCTTTGTGCCAAAAGTTAATACTAGCTTTCATAGGAAGCAAGAACTCGTATTCTCTGACTTTTGCACTCATGGTAACCACCCTACAGAGCTCAGGTGGCACAAAATAGACATCAGGCGACCATTGAAGATCTACATTAGGAGGACTGAATTGTTTAGAAAGTCTGAAATGTTGTTTATTTCCTTTGCCCATCGAAAGTTGGGGCTTAGAGTGTCATCTCAATCCATCAGTGGTTGGCTTCGGGACTGCATTAATAAGGCTTACAAAACATGTTCTCAACCCTTGCCGCAGGAGGTGACAACTCACTCGATTCGGAGTGCGGCTACATCAGCAGCGTGGTCAACACAGGAGTCCATCAAGGACATTTGCCAAGCAGTGACCTGGTTGGCCCCATCTACATTCAGTGGTCATTATAAACTGGACTCTTTCGCTTTGGCGGAAGCATCCTTTAGAAGGTGCATTTTGCAACGGGTGTACTCCTCTCCAGCGACCCTGGCGCAGCCTTCTCCCACCCATAGGACTTGATCTTTGGTATATTCCACGTTGGACTCTCCTTCCAATGCAGTGGAGAATAACTGTTGGACATACCTGAACGGTCTTCTTGATGCACTGGAAGGAGAGTCCAAACCCACCCGGCATTGTTGTGGCCAGGGACGCCGGAGTATTTGGGTTCTTAAGTTATATGTTTCATTACTGTTGAAAATAAATTATAATTATCCTTATATTGTCTTCATTTTTAAAACTGAGCTCATGGTGGCTACCAGGGGGCGGTGCCTTGTTGATATGTTAATTTAACTCAGTCTCTACCAATAGGATTGGTGATTTTACCCACATTGGACTCTCCTTCCAGTGCATCAAGAAGACCGTTCAGGTATGTCCAATGGTTCTTTTAAGAAGGACCTACAAGTTCTCAATAGGGTTTAAGTCAGGTGTCATTATTCTTTCATCTTTAAGACCTTTACTGGCTAGCCATGCAGTGGAGTACTTTGATGGATGGGATGGAGCATTGTCTTACATAAAAATTACAGTCTTCTTGAAAGATGTAGACTTTTTTCCTGTACCACTGCTTGAAGAAAATGTCTTCTAAAAACTGGCAGTAGATTTTGGAGTTGATTTTGAGTCCATCTGCAACTTGAAAATATCTAATTAGCTGATCCTTCATAATACCAGCCCATACTAGTACCCCCTCCCTTGCATCTGAATCGAAGTGGAGCTCTGTACCTGTTACTGTTTCAGCCACTGGCCCATCCATCTGGTCCATCAAGAGTCACTCTCATCTCATCAGTCTATGAAACATTTGAAAAATCTATCTTCAGGTATTTATAGAGATTATCAGTCATCCAGATCATGGTTGTCCCAAATGTGCTTCTCATCCAAGACGTTTCTTCAACTCTGAATGGATTCCCCACCATCCAGTCAGAGCTGAAGAAGCTTCTTGGTTGAAAAGTGAAACATCTTCAAAGAATAACCAGAAAATCCAATTGTCTCTTGAAAGAAAAAAGAAAAACACCTTTGGGACTGTTTTCAGATACAGTGGTACCTCATCTTACGAACGCCTCTTTTAACGAACTTTTCAAGATACGAACCCGGTGTTTAAGATATTTTTGCCTCTTCTTCCGAACTATTTTCACCTTACGAACCCAAGTCGAAGTTGAAGAAAGAAAAGGGAGGGGCGGCTTGGAGGGGGAAAGACTTTGCATTTAAAAAAATAGGAGAACAGCGTGCTTGCAGGCACTGAAAGAGTGTCTTTTGAAGAAAGAAAAGGAAGGGGCGCCCCCCTTGCCTTTCTTCTTTCCCACTCACCCTTTAGCCTAGCCTTGCTTCTTCCACCCGCCCCCTTTAGCTGCTCCTCCCTGCCCTCTGTTCACCTCCCTTCTAAAGTTTGGGATTTTCCTGAAGGATTTGCACGCATTATTTGCTTTTACATTGATTCCTATGGGAAACATTGTTTCGTCTTAGGAACTTTTCACCTTACGAACCTCCTCCTGGAACCAATTAAGTTCATATCATGAGATACCACTGTATTTCTTGACTCATCTTACCATTTCAAGTTACCATAATTTTTGCTTCATAAGATGCTCTGGACCATAAGAAGCACCTAACTTTTGGGGAGGAAAACCAGTAAACAAAGTATCTGCCTCTGCCTCTCAGCCTCAGCATGTGGTTTGTCAAGGCTCCACTCTGTTTCTCCCACCAATGGTCAGCTGAGCGACAGCTGTATCCTGGCCTCCCGTAGCCCTGCCAATCAGGGCTGGGCAACCAGAAACAGTTCTATTGCTGCCTCCTCTGTGCCCTTGCTCCACTGGGGAATGCTGGAGCCTTTGCCAACTTTCCCCAGATATCAGCACCGTTCACCGCCACTGCCTATTGGCAGTTAGATTAGCTTCCTGGAATACCGCCGATAGCTATTTCAGGTGGTAGCTATAGGCAGTGGCAATCTCCATCACGTAGAACAGCTGATTGGTGTTCTGATTTCAGGCTAAGGCAACTAATAGTTGAAATAAAGGATTGCTAAATGCATATATTTGTAAAACACAACAACTTTATTCTCTTTCCTCTTCTTCCCCTCAATCATCTTTGCACACAGCGCCTTCTTTTCTCATCTCGAGTTTTAGTATTAAAGTAAAGTAACTTGAAAGTCATATAAAAACATTCCACAAGTCATTCTAAAATTTATGGGCTAATCTGTTAATCCAGATTCATAAAAGCAAGCAATAAATTCACACAATGTATAGCTTACAATCGGAGCTGGTTAGGGAAGCCCCCATTTTGAAATGGCAAGATTGATGACTCAGCTTTCTCTTCCACTCACACCCGGATGTGAAGAAATTAATGAACCAGTTCCTCCCTTTCTAATATTTCTTCCCTAACACTTGTTCTCTTCTCCTCTGCAAGCGTCTGAAGTAAGGGTTAACCCACCTGACATCTTCTTCGCTGGAACTAGAATGCATCTGCACGTCACCTGCCTCCTCCCTTTCTGTCTGTAAATCAGGCCCTTCTACCAATTCATCATTACTTTCCACTTCGGAATCTGAAAAATCTGCAGGCTGAACGGGAGTATACACAACAATTGGTAGTGTTCCAGGAGGTTCATCCAACTGCCGATAGGCTGCAGCAACAACATTTGCTGCTGCTGTCTGTCGCTGCTCCAACCCCTTCCCCCTCCCCCCCGCCATGGCATGGTCTGATGGAATATTTGCTCCATAAGATGCACAGACATTTCCACCCACTTTTGGGGGACAAAAAAGTGCATCTTATGGAGCCAAAATGATGGTATGTATCTTGTTCAGTGGTGGTCAGGTGTCAGCCTTTCATATCTTAACCATGTCTCTGAACACTTAACACTTTGTACTTCTGGGCACTCCTGGTAACTTGCAGTTCCGGAATATGATAGGACTGGAAGATAATGGTAGATTCATGCTTGATTCTTCTCAGATCTTTGACAGTTAATTTGCATATTGTTTCTCATCACTTTTCTTGTGACCCTATTTGCAGCAAAACATTTGATGATTCTCTGAACATGCCCCAATATCTTAGTAACTTCAAGAGTACTGCATCCATTTAGAAGATGTTTGACAATTTTTAACTTTTCAAAGTCAGTTAAATCTCTTTTTTGATCCATTTTGCCTGTAGAAAAGGAGCTGCCTAGTAATTATATACACCTTAATATAGGGTGTTGATCTCCTTAGGCCTCACCCACTCTCAATACACAAATACACATAATTTGATACGCTTATATCAACTAAGCATTTAGATTTATACAGCTTGGAGGTGGAAAATCTTTGGAGAGGGGCGGCATACAAATCTAATAAATTGAATTGAATTGAATTGAAAATATGCATAAAATGATGATATGGTCAAAATGCTCACTTGCTTAATAATTGTGCACACAGAGTATATCTTGCCCCTGACACCAATGTAAACATGGGGTGCTAGATTGTCTGCTAATTTCAGGATCAGGGATAGTATTTTGTAAATAGAGTTGCTGGGAAATGAACGTTTCCTCTACACTTCTAGTTAGTAGCATAGGCCTTTTTTCTGACCTGAGGGGCTAATGCTGAAAAGACTAGATATTTAGGCTTTGGTTTCTGTACACAGCCTTAGATCCAGATCCCTGTTGCTAACTCCCCTTGATACACAACTCTAGCAAAGTCAGAATCTGCAATTGCTGCCTCAAATGGAAAGTTACTTTTACAATAAAAAGGAAATGTTATACAACCTGTCTTGATTTGCTTCAAGACTTCCTAGATGCTCTTCTGGCAAGGATTTAGAACAGTGATGGCAAACCTTTTTTGATTCACGTGCCAAAAATGTGGGGGTTGGGGGGGCTAGCATACATGGCGTGCCCACACTCCTTTGTCTCCCCCGCGCATGCGCACAGGCTTTTCTGAAGCCTGGTAGGTTAAAAAAATCACCAAACTTACAGACCAGAAGTTCAGGAAAATGCACTTCCGGTTTGCTGTTGTGTCTTTTTTTCACTCCCAACCCCGTAGACATATTATCACTAGAAAGTAGAAAATTCAAAAAGCTTGACATTCAGAGAAACCAGCCCTCAATAGACACACAACATTAACTTTATATCCGCTAACATTATAGGCATGTATCATGCCGGATGGTAAAAGATATCAGAGAGAAAGTATTATTATTATTATTTATTAGATTGGTATGCCGCCCCTCTCCGAAGACTCGGAGTAGAAGGGAGTTTGTGAAATATCGCTGTGCCTGAGCGTCCTATCAACACCCGGACACTTCTGGGCAAGGGTATAGTTCGCACGGGTGCATTAACAACCCTCCAATCCCGGCAAGAAAGAGAGCAGATGTGGAAATCCCACCTCACCTTGTCTGCAGTTACAGTGGACTCAGTCAACCCGGATCCTGCTGTCCAGGTTTCTGCAAAAGTTGGGCTGGCCACGCTGCAGCAGAAAAAGCCAGAGTTAAAAAGAAGGGGAGGGGGTGAGGAGGGCTCTGTGAGGGCGGGGAAGCCCTCCTCGCCCCCTGCCTTTCTTTTTAACTCCGCTCTTTGGCTGCAGCCGAAAATAAGGTGGCAATTTAGTTTCAGCATTCCCCCTCCCTCACAGAGCCCCCTCGCCCCTCCCTTCTTGTTTTTTGCTTCCTGGGCTTCAGGCAAGCTTTCCTGAAACCAGGAGGGTAAAACTGCCTCTCCTAAGATCGAAAATCAGCTGGCCAGCGCACACATGCGCTCTGGAGCTGAAACCTAGCAAAGTCTGGCATGCCCTCGGATATGGCTTCACGTGCCACCTGTGGCACACATGCCATAGGTTCACCATCACGGAGTTAGAATCATTTAGATGTCTGGTCATGAACAATGCCAACAATTTTAGAGGCAAGTGGGTGATTACAAGACTGAAAAACGACGCTACTGCTAAATGGGCTGTCATATTTTTTCTGCTAAATGGACTGGCATATGGGTTCTCAGTTCTCACTCATGATTCACCAAATGGTTGCAAACATTCCCCTTTCCAGGAACTCTTCCCTTGGCAAGATGATAAAACATCCAGAGAGGTGAAAAAGGAAGAAAATGCAGCCATGATGCTACCGTGTTCCTTGAAAATAAGACCGGGTCTTTTTTTTTTACCCCCCAAAAACTGGCTAGGGCTTCTTTTCAGGGGCAGGGGTTCTTATTTGCCCCCATGTACCAGTATGAGGCAGGAGGCAGGGTGAGTGGCCCCTTGTGCCAACTTCTCGCAGGCCATCCCACCATTAACAAAACAGCTGATTTGCAGGTGCTGCTCAGGCCACCTCCTCCAGCAAGCATGGGCACTTTTGCGCTGATTGCATCTGCAAAAGAAGCCAGAGACCAAGCGATGCATTTCCCACACCTTGCACCCTCTTTACATAATGGTGACATTCACAGCAGGCAATTCCGTCCACAGAACAGCTGCCTCATGGCTGGCTGTTCTGGTCACTGGCTTCAGCAAGTGTGGCAGCTTTGGACATTGATTGTTGCCACAAAAGCAGCAGAAATCCACTCAGGGAGCCACCGTGGTCGCCGTGCCTTTTCCTCTCGCTCAGCTCGACCATGGTGGCTCCCTGAGAGGAGGCAGAAGTGACGGCAATAATCTCTGCACTTTCTACGGCCACCTGGCTGGGCTGCCGAGAGGGAAGTGGCAGCTCCTGCCCGAGGAACCTGCAGTGACAGCTGCCGGCTTGGTGGCCGGCGCCGGCGGTAGACATAGGCGGTGGGTGAAGGAAAGGGAGCCATGGCCGCCCCCACCTGCTGTGGATGGGCCGGTGCCGAGCCTCTCGGTTGTGGCCTCCCTGGCGGGCTGTCAGGGGCATGGGGAGCACAAGCACACAACATTCTTAACAAGAAAAACCTTCACCGGCCTCCGCCCTTGTTGCTCTCTGACACAGGCGGTGGGAGAAGGAAAGGGAGCCGCGGCCGCCCCCGCCTGCTGCGGATGGGCCGGTTCCGAGCCTCTCGGTTGTGGCCTCCCCGCCGCCCTGGCAGGCTTTTAGGAGGATGGGGAGCGCAAGCACACAACATTCTTAACAAGAAAAACCTTCACCAACCTCCGCCCTTTCCTTGTTGCTCTCCGACACAGGCGGTGGGAGAAGGAGAGGGAGCAGCGGCCATTCCCACCGCCAAGCCTCCCGGTTGCAGTTGCTGGGAGAGACTTTCACCCTCCAGCCCAAAGGTGCATGGTGGGCTGGCAATGGGAGCGTTTGCCCCAGTGCCGCCAATGGAGTGACTGAGCTCGCTCTTCTTCCTCTGGGTTGGCGCCACCTCAGAAGCAGGTGAAAGAGGCAGCGCAGGTGCCCACCACCGACAGAGAGAGAGAAGAAAGGAAGAGAGAGAAAGAACAAGAGAGAGAGAAAGCGAGAGAGAGAGCAACAGACAGAGCAAGAGACAGACAGCGAGTTAGAAAGAGAGAGAGAGAGAAAGAGAGAAAGAGAGAGCAAGAGGGGGGAGAGTGAAAGAGAGAGAGAGAAAGAAAGCAAGAGAGAGAGAGCATGAGAGAGAAAGAAAACGAGAAAGTGAGAGAGAGAGAAAGCAAGAGAGAGAGAGAAAGAAAACAAGAGAAAGAATTAGAGAGAAGGAAAGCAAGAGAGAGAAAGAAAGAGAGGGAGAGGGAAGAGAGAAGTGGAGAAGAAGGAAAGAGGGAGGGAAGGAAGGAGAAATGAATAGAGGGATGGAGGAAGGAAGGACTTTTTTGGGAGGGGGTATAATTTTTTAAAAATTTTTCTCTCAACATACATTCAAACAATACCATAGTATCTTTTAAAGTCAACTCTATATTTTTATGAGCGATAAGAAATTTATATATTTTCCCTATCATTTTTATTGAATTAATAGTACCGTATTTTCCGGCGTATAAGACGACTGGGCGTATAAGACGACCCCCTAACTTTTCCAGTTAAAATATAGAATTTGAGATATACTCGCCGTATAAGACTACCCCTCTTCTGTACATCATAGACCTGACTGAGTCTAGGTCTATGATGTACTTGCATTGAGAAAAAAATCATTTCTGAACATGATAACACAATATTTTAATTACTAATGATGAAGATCTTATTGTTAAAATTATGAATGAATTATTTAGAGAGAGAGAGCCAAGTGGGAGCACTCTTCTGTCTATCTCTCCATATGTCTCTGTCTATCTGTCTTGTCTGCCTCTCATATTTCTCCTCACCACAATTAAGTTTATTATTATAACTCATCATAATTTGTCAACACAAAAAGGTGAACCTGGCTATTTTTCTTTCTCCTACCATCTATTCTGCAGGTATCTTTCAGTCTAACATGCAGCATGCTGACACCTATGTGAGAATCTATTATGGAATGAGAATCTGTATGTGATATCATGATATGGCAATCCAAACAGCTCATCCATTTTTTCCTCTTTCCGCACTTTCTGTCTTTATCCTCTTGCAATGTCACTTAAACAGATTTTAACTTGTCGGGTTTAATTAGTGACCCTGCCAATTTTCAGTACTGTGCAGTGTGCTATGATACAGAGCAGGGTGAATAATATGACCTCAGCTTTTAAAGTTATTTTAAAATGTTGCCTAAGAAATATGGAAAGATGATTCTTTTTGGAGGAAAAGTACATTTTCAATGGTTAAACATAAGAACAAATACAAACAGGCAGAAATAAATGCATCCAGTTTAACATTCAATTTTGCAACCACTAATAATGTTGGTCAAGTAGGTACAAAAATACCTGGGGAAATTATCAAAGTCTGGGAAATGGCTCCCTTGTCAGTTAAAAGGAGTGCTGATTTACCACCTGCTAGAGCAGTGATTTTCAACCTTTTTTGAGCCGCAGCACATTTTTTACATTTACAAAATCCTGGGGCACACCACCAACCAAAATTACACAAATCTAATAAATAAATAAATACATACATACATACATACACACACACACACACACACACACACACACACACACATAAATAACCCCCTCATATATACAATCCCATGTAACATCCCCTTATAAATACAGTCAATCATCAATCATCCCTCCTCAAATTTATACCACTGTCTCATTTCTGGGTTATTCTCCTGTCTTTCCCCCTTTTCTCTCTCATGTTTCTCATTTCTCTCTCTTCCTCCCTTTTTCCCTCATTCCTTCTCCCTCTCACTTCTCCTCTTTTTCCATCCCTGTCTCTCTCCCCCCCTTACGTGTGTGTGTGTGTGTGTGTGTGTATACACACTCGAACCATTTCCAAAACCAGTTGAGGGCTGGGGTTTTTTTTCTCTTTTATTCTTTTCAAACACAGGTGTGGGCTGGGGGGGGGTGTTTCTTATTATTTGGGTGCTTTTTACCATATGCTTCAAGAATCACCTCTCTCCCTCTCTCTTGTTCTCTCTCTCTCTTGTTCTCTCTTATTTTCTTTCTGAGGCTCCTCCCACAACGGTGGCTACAGCGGCGCTGGTGATCCGGCCGCTAGCCGCTCCGAGCACTGTGGGAACGCCCACCCCTCTCACAGTCCGGTCCCGGGATGACAGTAAAGGGGCTGCTTCCCATCCTCCTTCTCAGAAGGTTTCCTTCTGAGCAAGCTGGCAGGAGGATGGGAAGCAGCCCCTTTACTGTCAGCCCGGGACCGGACTGTGAGAGGGGTGGGCGTTCCCACACCGCTCGGAGCGGCTAGCGGCCGCATCGCCAGTGCCGTTGCAGCCACCGCTAATGTAAAGGGGCTGCTTCCCGGCGGCAGGAACTGCGGGGGGTAGCCGGCGTACGCTCCGGCTAACAAGCTCTTGCTGCAGCTATCCGCCGCTTCTTTCTTCTCCGCCTCGCCTCCGCTATTCCCGCCGCCGCCTTTGCTCTCCCCGCCGGGCAAGAGGCAAAGGCGGCGGCGGGAGTAGCGGAGGCAAGGCGGAGAACAAAGAAGCGGCGGATAGCTGTGGCAAGGGCTCGTTACGCCGGCTACCCCCCGCAGTTCCTGCCGCCGGGAGTGGCGCTCCACCCCAGCAAAGCCGGCGGCGGGAGTGGCGTCGTCCAGCAATAGCAGCGCTTCGATGAAGCCGGCGAGGGAGCTCCGGAATCGGTTGGCGCTCGCCCGACGCCTTGTTTTTTTATTTCCCCCTTTGGTTTCTCTTCAGAGGCGGGAGTTCGGGAGGCAAGGGAGCGCTCGAGGAGACAGCGTCTTGCGGCATCGCCTCCTGTTGGGTTTATGACGAAGGGACGCTCAGCAACTTCTTTTTCCTTTCGGCGCCATAGCCACCCGCAGTCCCCGGAGCCCGCGGGTTGAGGCAAAGGGCTGCGTTTCCCTTCCCTCCCTCCCTCCTGCCCCCGTCCTGAATGGAAGCCCCGCTCGGCCAAGCAGCCCGGGATCTCCGCCGCTTGCAAACCGGGCGGGCGGAGCGGACCCGCGCTCACTTTCGGCTCCGGGGACTGCGGATGGCTATGGCGCCGAAAGGAAAAAGAAGTTGCTGAGCGATGCCGCAAGACGCTGTCTCCTCGAGCGCTCCCTTGCCTCCCGAACTCCCGCCTGTGAAGAGAAACCAAAGGGGGAAATAAAAAAACAAGGCGTCGGGCGAGCGCCAACCGATTCCGGAGCTCCCTCGCCGGCTTCATCAACACGCTGCTGTTGCTGCTGTCGCTGCCGCCTGAGGCGGCGGCACTCGAATCTGGCGTGGTGGAAAATCTTTGCCTGCCTCCAGATTTTTCACCATGCCAGATTTGAGTGCCGCCGCCTCAGGCGGCAGCGACAGCAGCAACAGCAGCGCTTTTTCCTTTCCCCGGAGCCGAAAGTGAGCGCGGGTCCGCTCCCCCCCCCTCAATCCCGCTCCCGGCCTCCTCCCGCCCGCGGCTGTGGAATGGGCGCAGTATCCGGCCTATAAGACGACCCCCCACTTTGGAAAAGATTTTCAGGGGTTTAAAAGTCGTCTTATACGCCGGAAAATACGGTAATTAAATTGCTTAAAAGATTCTTACTTTTATTAAAAATATAAAGAGTTTTATCCTTCTGGTATCTAGATCGAATCTGAGCATAATGCCACCAGTCTATTATTATCCCTTCTTCTTGTAATTTGATCCTAGATTTTAGCTTCATCTGGTCATTTAATAATTCTTTATATCTATAAGTTATTTTCTTGTCTTTTATAGACTTTGGATGCGTTATTGCTTCTAGTGGAGCTAGCCATTCTGGGATATTTAAAAAGTGATTTTTCTTTATGTCTTTCCAAACTTCTAGTAGATACTTCCTTAATGTATGCCTTTTAAAATATGAATGATTTTTTTCCTTATCGTACCATACAAATGCGTGCCATCCAAGCAAAAGATCATGTCCTTCTAAGTTAAGTATTCTTTTGTTCTCTAGACTTATCCACTCTCTAAGCCATGTTAATGCGGCAGCCTGATAGTATAATTTCCAATTTGGAAGGCCAAATCCTCCTCTTTCTTTGATATCTTCTAAGCAGTTCATTTTTATCCTTGCTTTTTTCCCTTGCCATATGAATTTTTTAACTAGGTTTGTTAAAGTTTTGAAAAAAATTCCCCCTGGATTTATTGGAATTACCTGGAAGAGAAATAAAACCTTGGGTAAAATATTCATCTTAATTGTTGCAATTCTTCCTAAGAATGATATTTTCAGATTATTCCACATTGCTAAATCTTTTTTAATTTCTGTTAATAATTTTATATAATTATCATTTTTTAATGTTATTGTTTTCGCTGTTAAATTTATTCCTAAATATTTTACTTTTTTTACAGTCTTTATTCCAGAGATGCTTTCTAGTTTAGTTTCTTGTGTTTTGTTCATATTTTTAGTCAAAAAATGTGTTTTGCTTTTGTTTATCTTTAAACCTGCTACCTTTCCATATTGTTCAATAGCTTGCAATAAAGTAGGAACTGTTATTATCGGTTCTTCAATTATGAACGTTAAGTCATCTGCAAAGGCTTGGACTTTATAAGTTTCATCTCCTACAGTTAAACCTTTTATTTTAGGATCCGCTCTTATTTTAATTAATAGAGTTTCAAGAATCATGATAAATAACAATGGTGATATAGGGCAACCTTGACGAACTCCCTTATTTATATCAAGTGTTGGTAATTGATTGTTGTTCAATATTATGTTAGTTGTTTGTTTTGAATATATAGTATCTATTAAGTTAACAAATTTTGGGCCAAATCTCATTTTATTTAGTTGCATTTTTATGAATATCCAATTGACGTTATCAAAGGCCTTTTGAGCGTCTAGAAACATTAAAGATGCTGTCTTGCCTGGATATTGTTCATAATACTCTAATGTATTTATTACTGTTCTAAGATTGTTTTTAATTTGTCTCCCTGGTAGAAACCCATTTTGGTCTTGGTGTATTATTCCATTTATAACTCTTTTGAGACTGTCTGCATAAATGGCGATAAATATCTTATAATCTACATTTAGTAATGATATGGGCCTATAGTTTTTAATTTTTTCTGGGTCTGTGCCCTGCTTATGTATTAAAGTTGTCAGTGATTCTGACCAAGATTTAGGAATTTTACCCTCAAGTCTACATAGATTGAAGGTTTCTAACATATGGCTTCTTATTGTTTCGTTTTCTATCTTGTACCATTCTGCCGGTATGGCGTCTGGGCCTGTGGCCTTGTTGCTTTTCTGTTTTTTAATTGTTGTTAGGAGTTCTTCCATTGTTATTGGTCCATCCATGGTGGCCTGTTGGTCTTCTGTTATTTGTGGTAATTTTGAAGCTTGTAAATAGTTAAAGACTTCATCTTCACTAACATTATCTTTGGCATATAGATCTTTATAAAAATTATACACAATGTCTGCCTTTCCTTCTGTATCATATTTTATTGTACCATCTTTGTCTTCTAGTTTTTTAATTAATTTTGATTGGCGCTGTTTTCTAAGTTTATATGCTAACCATCTGCCTGGTTTATTTGCATGTTCAAAGTAGTGTTGCTTTGCTCTTTTAATTTTTTCAGTTATTTGGTTTTGTTCTATAATTCTAATTTTATGCTTAATTACATTTATTTCTGTTTTTAAGTCTCTGTTCTTAATGTGTTGCTGGGATAAAAATTCTAATTGTTTCAATTCATTTACTAATTGTGCATACTTTAATTTATTTTCCTTGTTATATTTTGCAGTATAAGATATTGTTAATCCTCTTATATAAGCTTTAGCTGTATCCCATAAGTTCTGTGGGGTAGTTTCTGAAGTTTTGTTGATTTCAAAAAATATTTTTAATTCCTTTTCGATCCAATCCTTATATTTCTTATCATTCAATATATTTCTATTCATCCGCCAATTATTCTGTTTGTTATTCATTCTCATAGAAACCACTATTGGATTGTGATCGGCCCACGTATTAGCATCTATCTCTACATCCCTTATTTGTTCTGCAACCGTTTTTGGTGCCCATACCATGTCTATTCTTGTCCATATTTTGTGGGGGTTAGAGTAAAAAGTATATTGTCTCTTATGGGGGTATCTTTCCCTCCAAATATGATGGTGTAGAAATATTGGTAAGGAAATAGACATAGATACATGGAGGAGACCGCATCGGGTTCTCTTCGGCAGCGCTCTGCCTTGGGATCCTTTCTACCCCCTCCGAAGTTTTGTATGCTCTGGTTATCAGCTTAATATTGCCAGAGAAGAAGCTATGCAAGATTAGGGTAGCAACTCTTGGTGCCTTTTTTGGAAATGTTATTACAATGGACTCTGGCACTTAGGCCATTAGAATGAGTACTTCAGGGTCCTTGACAGTGTGAGGGTCGTCTACAAGGTTGTGTCCTCCATGTTTGTATTTTGTGTTCTGATTCTGTATTATTGTATTATTATTTTGTATTGATGTTGTATTAATCTATTAATTTTGTACATTCATTTTGCTGCATTAATTTTTTATGGTAAATGTCATAAAAAATTTCCCTACTGGTTCTGTGAGTGTGGCTTGGTCATATGACTGGCATGTGCAACTTGATTGGTCTCACCCTTCGGAAATTTCTCCTTAGTCCAATAAAATAGCACAATAAAATACAGTGGTACCTCAAGATACGAACCCCTCGTCTTACGAACAACCCGTGATACAAACCCGGGGTTCAGAAAATTTTTGCCTCTTCTTACGAACGTTTTTCATCTTACGAACGCCAAACCCGAACTTCCGGGTTCGGCATTCCGGAGGCTGCTGGGAAGCCCCGCAGCCCGGCTGTCACCGCTTTGGGTTTTTGGCTGGGAGGGAAGGCAGGAGGTCCCGCACTGGGGAAGGGAGTCAGGAAGGTCCTCCTGCTCCCCCCTCAGCGAAAACCAAATCAAAATGTTCTACAGATGGCATCTCCCACCAAATAGGATAGCAAAAATGTTTCCCAAAACATCCCCACTATGCTGGAAATGTAAGAAGGATATAGGAACCTATTACCATCAATGGTGGACATGTGGTAAAGCTAAAATATATTGGAAGATGATTGAGAAAATATTAAAAGAAATAATAAAGCAAGATATAGATAATACCCCGGAATTTTACTTATTAGGAGTTACCAATCAGACCTATAAGAAAGAAATTCTTTATTTAATTATACACATATTAACTGCGGCTAGAATAATATATGCGCAAAATTGGAAAGGGGAGGAAATCCCCAAGGAAGAAGAGGTTATAGCTAAAATACTAGATTGCGCTGAAATGGACATGATGACAAGAAGAATAAATGATCAAGAAGATACTAAATTTTATGAAACATGGAACAATGTTTATAAATGGATAGATAAGAAAAAATAAGATATACACACTTATTTCTAGTTAACTTTTTGTATTTGTTTTTACTTAGGTGATAACAATATCAATACTAGCTTAAATGCATTTTTTGATGATTATGACATAGTAGTTTATTTATACGTATAAGTATAAGTAACATATTAAGAACTTTGGTCTATACAGTGAACCCTCGATCATCGCGAGGGTTCCGTTCCAGGACCCCACGCGATGATCGATTTTTAGCGAAGTAGCGGTGCGGAAGTAAAAACACCATCTGCGCGTGCGCAGATGGTGTTTTTGCTTCCACTGCCGCCCGCCCTTTGCCCGCCCACCCCGTTGCTCGCGCCTGGGGTGCGCGCGCGGTGGGGACTCCCTAGATCCGCTTACCAGCTGGGGAGCGGAGCTGGGATGTCCCCAAGCGCGCGCGCTTTCCCCAGCAACGCGCGCGCGGTGGGGACTCCCTAGATCCGCTTCCCAGCTGGGGAGCGGAGCTGGGATGTCCCCAAGCGCGTGCGCTTTCCCCAGCAACGCGCGCGCGGTGGGGACTCCCTAGATCCGCTTCCCAGCTGGGGAGCAGAGCTGGGATGTCCCCAAGCGCGCGCGCTTTCCCCAGCAACGCGCGCGCGGTGGGGACTCCCTAGATCCGCTTCCCAGCTGGGGAGCGGAGCTGGGATGTCCCCAAGCGCGCGCGCTTTCCCCAGCAACGCGCGCGCGGTGGGGACTCCCTAGCGCCGCTTCCCAGCTGGGGAGCGGAGCTGGGATGTCCCCAAGCGCGCGGGCACTGCCCGCCCGCCCACGCTGTTGCTGGGGCCGCTTCCCAGCTGGGGAGCGGAGCTGGGGTGTCCCAGGGAAGCCTCTGGGGGAAGGGGGAAGACCCAGGGAAGCCTCTGCCCGGCGGGGAAACTCCACCATCTACGCATGCGTGGAAGGGCACGCATGCGCAGATGGTGGAGTTTACTTCCGGGTTGAAAACTCGCGAAATAGCCCTTTCGCGATACTTGAGGACGCGAAACTCGAGGGTTCACTGTATATGTATAATGGTTGAAATTAGTTTAAATGTTTTGTTTGATGAATATGGTATTTTACTATAGTAATTAAGATTATATTAAAGGTATTTTTTTTATGACTATTCTATACTAATTTTACCTAATATTCATATTGTATTCAAGATTTGTAAAACTTTAACTCAAATTTACTAAACCTTTTAACATTTAACATATATTCAATTATGTATTATTTTTCTGTACTTGAATGTACACTTTCAAAAGAAGCGGGGGAAATACACCCCCACTTTATGTTTAGTGTTTGTATGTGTGTTTGTTTATTTTATGAAAATTAATAAAAAAATTGAAAAAAAAATTAAAAACAAAAACAAAACATACATTCAAACAATACAGTGTACCATCTAATTTTCCATGAACAAAATGTGGTATTTTGTTAGTAACTAATATCAATCATCAAAAAAGTTGCAAAAGTTTTTTTCCTAATGTACAGGTACATACTTTTCTTTTAATTAAATTTCCTCTTTAATGTTCCTTCAAAAAGTACAACACCAATTATATTTTTAACTTATTAATCATTATGCCAAAGTGCTTCCTTCTTTCTTTATACATTTTTCTATAAACCAAGAAAATCTTATATAGCCAATCAGATGTTAACAAAATAAAATTAAAAACAAAACATACACATACACAAATTTCAGACTTCTTCCCCCCTCTAAATAGCACATTTACCTAATCCAAAATTTAAATATTATTTCAGCCCATCTAACATTTAGCCAATTAATACTTATCTACATTTCTTACTTAATTATTAATCTTAAATTTCAGTCAATTTGAGAAAAGGAAAAAAAGGGGGGGAAATCTAAATATTCTCTATTTTCAATCAACTAAAAATCATTAATATCACTAATTTCCCCAACAATTCTAAATTCAATTCCATTTATGCATTAATCCAAATCAGTATCATCTACTACATATCTTATTATAATCAATACTTCTACCTTTATTAAAACAGATCAGCTCTCGCCTTCCTGGATGCGCAGAAAGCAGTTGATAATGTCAGTTGGCAATATTTATTAGAATTACAGTGGTACCTCAAGATACGAACTTAATTGGTGCCGGGAGGAGGTTCGTAAGGTGAAAAGTTCGTAAGACGAAACATTGTTTCCCATAGGAATCAATGGGAAAGCAATTAATGCGTGCAAGGCCAAAACTCAGAAACCGGGAAGCCGGCCGCCACCACCAAAGGAGGCTTGAGTCTCCCTTTGCCCCACGCTGCTTCGCCTTGCCTGTTGTCCTGGGTGAAGTGCTGGGGGGAGGGAGTCAGGAAGGTCCTCCTGCTCCACTCCCCAGCCAAAAACACAAAGACAGGCAGGGCGGAGCCGCGTGGAGCAAAGGGAGGCTGAAACCGCCGGCGGCTTCAGCTTCCCATTGCTCCGCAGGAGCGGCAGACCGCCTTTGTATTTTTGGCTGGGGGGGGAAGCAGGAGGCGCAGGATCGGGCCGGCGGCGGGCGCGCCGCGAGGTAGAAGGTCAGCATCCTGGGCGGATGGGCGGCGGGCGAGGAGGTGCGGCCGAGTGGACCTGGCTCCGGCTCCGGCTAGACCTCCAGCGAGGATGGGGCGGGCAGTGGGCGCGACGGCAGCGGTAGCTGTGAGGGTGCGTCCGATTCAGGGCTGGCGGCCCCCGACGCAGTGGGGAACATCGGCCCGGGAGGCAGGAGAGGACCGGGCGACTGGAGCAGCAGCGCGGCTTCTTTTTGCCTGGGAGGGAAGGTGAAATGCCGGCGGCTCTAGCAGCTACTACGAGCGGCATTTCACTTTCCCTCCCTTGCAAAAAGGCCGGCATTCTGGGATGATGGAGCCAGACTTCCCAGGCGGAAGGCGTGCCCCTCTCCCCGGCATCTTTTTGCCTGGGAGGGAAAGTGAAATGCCGCTCGTAGCAGCTGCTACGAGCGGCATTTCACCTTCCCTCCCAGGCAAAAAGATGCCGGGGAGAGGGGAACGCCTTCCGCCTGGGAAGTCCGGCCCCATCATCCCAGAATGCCGGCATCTTTTTGCCGGGGAGGGACAGTGAAATGCCGCTCGTAGCAGCTGCTACAAGCGGCATTTCACCTTCCCTCCCAGGCAAAAAGATGCCGGGGAGAGGGGAACGCCTTCCGCCTGGGAAGTCCAGCCCCATCATCTCAGAATGCCAGCATCTTTTTGTCTGGGAGGGAAAGTGAAATTCCGCTTGTAGCAGCTGCTAGAGCCGCCGGCATTTCACTTTCCCTCCCAGGCAAAAAGGCCGGCATTCTGGGATGATGGGGCCGGACTTCCCAGGCGGAAGGCGTGCCCCTCTCCCCGGCATCTTTTTGCCTGGGAGGGAAGGTGAAATGCCGGCGGCTCTAGCAGCTGCTACGAGAGGCATTTCACAGCCGGGCTGGGGGGCTTCCCAGCAACCTCCCGAACTTCCGGGTTCGGGGTTGGGGGGGTGCTGGGAAGCCCCCCAGGCCGGCTGCAACGTTTTAAAAGAGCCGCGCCGCTTCCCAGCTGTCTCCTGAAGACGAACGCGGAAGTTCGGCTTTGCCGTTCGGCTTCAGGAGACAGATGGGAAGCGGCGCGGCTGTTTTAAAAGGTCGCAGCCGGCCTGGGGGGCTTCCCAGCACCCCCCGAACCCGGATTCAGGGGGGTGCTGGGAAGCCCCCCAGGCCGGCTGCGACCTTTTAAAACAGCTGCGCCGCTTCCCAGCTGTCTCCTGAAGCCGAACGCCAAAGCCGAATTTCCGCGTTCGGCTTCGGGAGACAGCTGGGAAGCGGCGCGGCTGTTTTAAAAGGTGACAGCCTGGCTGGGGGGCTTCCCAGCAACCTCCCGAACCGAACCCGCGGTTCAGAAAATTTTTGCCTCTTCTTACGAACTTTGTTCGAGTTACGAACCGGCGTTCGGGAGGCTTCTGGGAAGCCCCGCCGCCCGGCTGTCACCTTTTAAAACAGCCGCGCCGCTTCCCAGCAGTCTCCGAACGCCGGTTCGTAACTCGAAAAAAGTTCATAAGAAGAGGCAAAATTTTTCTGAACCCCGGGTTCGTATCACTCGTTGTTCGTAAGACGAGGGGTTCGTATCTTGAGGTACCACTGTACTTAGAGAATTAAAATTCAGGAATAAATTCAAAAATACCATCCAGAATATATACACCTTTCAGTCGACCAGGACAATAATAAATAGTGATAAGACAAACCTATTTTCCATAGAAAAAGGAGTACGCCAGGGTTGTCCAATGTCACCTCTTTTATTTACATTAACACAAGAACTATTATTAAACAAAATACAAAATAACAAAGAAATAAAAGGAATTAAAATAAAGGATGAAGAATATAAACTGCAGGGATATGCAGATGATATAGTTTTCTTTCTGGAAGACTAGAAATAGAGAGATTTGGTGAATTTTCAGGATTAAAAATCAATTAAAAAAAGACAATGCTCATGACAAAAAATATGACTTTGAAGCAAATTAAAAAATTAGAAGAAGTCACAAACCTCCAAACCACCAAAAAGACTAAATATTTGGGATTAACTATATCTAACAAGATTGCATCCATCAAGAACAACAATTATGAGAAACTAGCACAAGAAACCAAAATAAATCTGGAAAAATGGGGGGATTTACAATTATCAATACTAGGCAGAATCACGGTAATAAAAATGAATATTCTCCCAAAATTTCTTTATCTTTTCCAAATTGCCCCTATCAATATAGATCAAACATTTTTCAGAGAAATTAACAAAAACTTTTCAAAATTCGTTTGGCAAAACAAAAAACCTAGAATCAAATTTTCAAATCTCCAGGACAGCAAAAATAGAGGAGGCCTTGGACTCCTGGACCTAAAATTATACTACAATGCCGCTAGTTTAATATGGAAAAAAGACTGGATCAATCTTACCAATAAAAGAATCCTAACACTGGAGGGCCATGACCTACAGATGAGTTGGCATGCACACCTCTGGAAAGACGAAATAAAAACACAAACCACTTTCAATAAGCACCATATCAGAAAATCTCTGCTAAAAACCTGGTATGAAGTTAAAAAGAAGTATTACATTAAAATTCCTAGATACAGACATCTTACACCCAAATGGGGACTTAAAAACCAGACAAGAACTTGAATCACAAAACTAAGATAAATTGGTGGACTTATACACAAATAAAATCCAGATACAACAAAGATAGACAAACTCATGGCATTGAAATCTCCACCAAAACTTTAGATAAAATCTTAACAGGACATGAGGACAGACAGATTACTAAAATCTATCAACAATTCCTTGAACAGGACAGAATAGAAGATATAGTCAAAAACCCAATGATAGCTTGGGCTAAAAATGTCCAACACAATATACATTTAGCGGATTGGGAGAGAACATGGAACACAATCTCTAAAATCACACTGTCAGCAGCATACAAATAATTTTTTTATAAAATCTTTTATAGATGGTATATGCCTCCATCAAGGTTAGCGAAGATCTACCCGACATTACAGGACACCTGTTGGAAATGCAAAAAGCAAAAAAGTTCCTTTTTTCACATGTGGTGGTCCTGCCCTAACATTAAAAAAATATGGAAAACAATCCACAGATGGCTCACAGAAATTACAAAAGAGGAGATATATACATTAGAGAGTATGCTCTTAGGAATCTGGAAAAGACATTACTCTAAGCAAACGCTCTTCCTCATAACACACATAAACACCGCAGTTAGAATATCACTGGCACAATGTGGAAAAACGAACAGACCCCATCAGAAAGTTTAATTATCGATAATATATATAGATGTTTAGAGATGGACGAAATGACAAATTCAATTAAGGGAACAAAATCTAAAGAATTTTGGCACAAATGGCATGAATGGATTCAAAACAAAAACTGAAAATGTAACAATGCAAAGTATCAGTATACTTAGAAGAATAATGGAAATGAAGTAAAAACATGAGATGAATGATTTCTCTCTTTCTTTTCTTTTTCTTTATTTTAATACCATGCTTTACTTATGATATTTATATTTGAATGTACATAATTTAATAGAAACTATAGAGAAATGAATGATATATTCAAAAGGCAATAGAAATCTGTAAAAACAAAACAAACAATAAAGAAACTTTTTAAAAAATTAAATAAAACAGATCAGCAATTCCTAAATTCATATATCTAATTAGAAAAGATAAAGTTTTAAAAGAGCAAACAAAACAATATTCCAAGCTTAATCAACCCTTCTCAAACTCCAATTTTTTTAATCTGAGCTTTGAACCGAACCCTTTTCTTTTTTCTTTTTTTGTATCCCCTTTTAATCCCCTTTTCCATTTTATTCTTTCTATTCTTCCTTCTAGGAAGGAAGGACTTTGTTAGAAAAATAAAGGGGTTATTGGATCAAACTTTGGACACTTGGCAACGTAGTTATGATGGTGGCAATGTCCCAGGGTTATGTGAACATCTTTTGGGATCTTCTGACAAGCAACTGCAGGGATTCACTTATTGACTGTGGCAAGAAAGGTGGTAAAGTGAGGCAGAACTCACTTAATAACTGTCTTTCTCAGGTGATAGAAACGTTGGCCTGCATTGGGGTCAGAACAGAAGTTAAAGATTATCTGTCTGATCAATGCACTCTTTTAGAAGCAGACCAGGAGTCCATTTTGAAGCTCCACAGAAAACATCCAGGGGGAAAGGCAGGTTGTCCTCGACTTACAATGGTTACTGACCGTTCTAAGTCGCAATGGCCCTGAAAAAAGTGACTTATGCGCTCTTTTCACACTTAAGACCTTTGCAGCAGCCCGATGAACGCAGGATCAAAACTTTGCTGCCGTTTCATATTTATGACCGTTGCTGTGTGTCCTGAGGTCATGTGATCCCCTTTTGTTTCTAACCGATCCACGCCCAGGCATGAAAATGTGCTGCTCAAACATTATACTTTTCCGCCCACACCGAAAAAAAATTAGAGAGAACATTGCCTCCCACCCCCAGCTCCCATTCTGTCAAAGAGGAACTCCGCACAGACGCATATTCAGAAACACTTCCTCCATGGCTTCGGAACCTTCAGTCATGCAATCCTGTGCAGGGAAGGCAGAGGTTTGCTCCAAAGCTGTGGAAGCGGAACATTGCACAAGAATACCACTGTAGCTATGGTAACATTGCTAAGTACTAAGCCACGTGGGTCGGGACAAAATGGCAAAAAAATTGTGGATAACTGCTGCCACGCTTGCTGAGAGCAGCTGGAGTGGCATCCATGAGGCAGCTGTTCCATGGACGGAATTGCCTACTGTGACTGTTACCATTACATAAAGAGGGTGCGAGGTATGTGAGGACTCTGGCTTCTTTTGCAGCCACAATTGGCTGCAAAAGTGTCCACAGTTACTAAAGGCAGCAGCCAAAGCGGTTTAGCTGATCCGCAGGCCCCGATTAAGAGCCAAGCAGCCTTGAGGTAACCAAGGAAGGTAAGGCTGCCTCCTGTGCTGGCCACACCCACCCTCTTCTATAGCAGTGTTTCCCAACCTTGGCCACTTGAAGAGATCTGGAGTCCAGATCTCTTCAAGTGGCCAAGGTTGGGAAACACTGTTCTATAGGACTTATTTTGGGGGTAGGGCTTATATTAGTCCTATCCCAAAAAATTGGGCTAGGTCTTACTTTTTAAATAAGTTGTATTTTCAAGGAAACAAGATAGTCATACTCTTAAATAGAGTGTTATAATAATTGGCAACTTATATATTTGCTTACTGAAGTCCATCATAATCTGAATTCATGATGGACAAAGACTTTGGCTACAGACTTTCAGTTTCTAAAATAAGTTTTACTGAGAATATATAGGGTGCTTATATTTTCTGACAAAGTAACTCATATTTTAATAAAGTGTGGAACATGATAGCATGTACTTTCAAATCCTTTGGGATTCATTATCTGCTAAAATAAGATTTTATGATATTGTAGCTGCTTTTAATTCCAGCTGTCTCTTGTGAGCTGAAAACATTGACAGATTGAAGATTTTATTTATTTATTTATTAGATTTGTATGCCACCCCTCTCCGGAGACTCGGAGCGTCTCACAACAAAAAACACAGTACAAATCCAATAGTTAAAAAGAAATTTAATGAAAATGAGCGGAGTGCATTTGATAGAGGTTATTATTATTATTTCCTCATTTTTAAAACATTATCAGGATGCAGACTATCTTTGCGTATTAAATGTCCCTCACAGATAGCTAGAAAACTTCACATTATGTAAACATTTCCTTTCCATATTCAAAAAAGAATATTTAAAATATTTATATTCTTTAATGGTTTTTCATTCAAATTATGAAACGCTATGATAGAACTTATTTTTTGGTGTATAAGACACAACATTTTACCTTGAAAAGATGCGTCAAAAAATGAGTGTGTCTTATATACCGAATGTTGGGCGGCAGTGGCTGTCCCCGAGGCTGCCTAGCAGTCCAGTGGCTGGAACCGGTGGCTTGGCCCTGGAGATGAGTGGGAGCAGTTTCAGAGCAGCGGTGGCGGCTGACCCAAGCTGCCCAGCAATTGGAGGCCGGCGGCTCGGCCCTGGGGATGAGTGGGCCGCATGGCAGCAGCTTCGGATAAATGGCGGCAGATGTCCCTGAGCCTCCCGGAGGATGGAGACCAGAGACTCGATCCCAGGGATGAGTGGGGCGCTTGGCAGCAGCTTCGGAGAAACGGGGGAGGCTGTCCCCGAGCCGCCTAGAGGCTGGAAGCCAGCGGCTTGACCCCGGGGATGAGTGGGGTGCATGGCAGCAGCTTCGGAGAAATGGGGGACGCTGTCCCCGAGCCGCCTGGAGGCTGGAGGCCAGCGGCTTGACCCCGGGGATGAGTGGGGCATATGGCAGCATCTTCGGAGAAATGGCGGCAGCTGTCCCCGAGCCTCCCAGAGGATGGAGACCAGTGGCTCGACCCCAGGGATGAATGAGGCCCGTGGCAGCAGCTTCGGGGAAGCGGGGGGGCATCCCCTCAATGTATCCAGCCGGCGGAGGAGCCCACGGGACGGCTTTCATCATCTGGTGGGATGGGGCTTGGCTCTATCAGCCCCCACTCCAATCTCCCGCCTTCAGGGGGTCCTTTGGGAGAGCTCAGCGGTCGGCATAGGCACTCTGAGTAAAGTTGCCTCAGCTTGGGAATTCCGCAGCTGGTGCCCTCTGCTTGGAGCGCCTTCGCCGACCGCTGTGCCCCGAAGGTGGGAGATTGGGGTAGGGGCTGATGGAGCCAAGCCCCATCCCAGCGGATGATCAAAGCCACCCCATGGGCTCCTCCACCGGATGGATGTGTTGAGGGGACGCCCACCCGCTTCTCCGAAGCTGCTGCCGCATGCCCCGCCTCACCTGCCCATTGGCAGGCGTCCCTGCTAGCATCGCCCCAGTTCAGATGCCTGTCTCGGAAGCCCAGAATCTGTGCGCAAGGCTGGAAAATGATTCCCCCTCAGGACCAGCTTTGGCACACAGCCCTCTAGTCCGGGAGCTGCCTTTCCAGATGACCAAGCTTCTCCGGCACAAGCAGATGGAAGGAGACAGCTTACTTCGCCCAGCGAGGGAAAGAGGCAGGTTGGTGCTGGAGGAGGAGGAAGAGCTGTGGCTCTAGCCACAGATTGCTTTCCCTTTACCTGCCAGGCAGGCCTGGGATCTCTGCTGACCCCTTGGGGCGGCACAGCTGTGTCTTTCAAGAGTTTCTCCTCGCATCTTGGGGGGAAGCAACTACAATACCCGCCTTCATTGGATCAGGCAGGTGTTTTATTTCCCTGAAGTTTTGGGGCGGGAGGGGAGTCATTATTTCTCTGCAACTCTCCACCCATCCCCATTTTCTTTCCCTTTTTGGGAAACTTTTTCATGTGGGAGGAAAAGTGAGCTACATGTGCACACACACTTTGGCAACGTTTCCCAACCTCAGCAAGCGACGTGTGTTTGTGTATGTAGCTCACTTTTCCTCCTGCATGAAAAAATTTCCCAGGAGGGCCAAGAAAGTGGAGGGGGGCAGAGGGTTGCAGAGAAATATGGCTCCCCTCCCCCGCCAAAACTTTGGGGAAATAAAATGCCTGCCTGATCAGTATTGTAGTTGCTTCCCTCCAAAATGCGAGGAGAAACTCTGGAAAGATCTTTTTTTTTTCTTTTTGGCACCCTTCTCACCTGGAAAAGGGCAGCACTGCAGCTGAAACTCAACCTTGGAGGAAGTTCAGTAAGCAAAACGGAGTGGGGGGGGCAGCATTTTTTCAGTGTCCTCAGTGTCCCATAATAAATCCATCCCGGTCTTTAATGCTAAAAAATCCAGGACAACAAGTTTTCCTGTGTGTGGGAACACTGCCTCGGGGAGAGCGATATTTTATTTTCGGTTTGCACAACTGAAGAATATGGATCAGCTGGAATTTCTACCCAGTCTGGTCAGAATTTTTGACCTTCTAGTATCCAGTTCATAACAAGAGAAAAAGTATACTGTACATAGTTGTAAAAAGTATTCTGCTACACTGGTATTTCATTAAACAGTATAATACTACACTACACCATTTGGTTCAGAATATTTTTTTCCTTGTTTTCCTCCTCTAAAATCTAGGTGCGTCATACACCAAAAAATACAGTAATCTATCTTTAACTAGATTAGTTCTTTTTTTAAAAAGTGCTTTGGAATAAAACTACAGCTTTTAGTGCAACCTGGCCATCAATAAAGTGACCATTCCACCTTGTCTTATGGGTCAGCTTTGCTTTAAGAAGTGTGTTTTAATCAAAATACTCCATCTTGCTGATGTCAGTGGATTTGTATTGTTGCAAATATTATTTCCTACCTGAACACATTACTTATTTGTAATCTTATTGAGAATTATTTAAAATAAGGATCAGCAGAACAAACATTCCAGCAAACTATCTTTTCATCTGCTGCTCATCCTCCTCTTTTTGGTTCTTCAGATGGGCAACTTTGGAGAGGGGCGGCATACAAATCTAATAAATAATAATAATAATAATAATAATAATTATTATTATTATTATTATTATTATTATTATTAACTTGACATTTGGTACACTTTAGATCTGTAGAGATTGAATTTCTTGGAATGTAAAGAGGCAATCTAAAGATGGATCGTTTACATGTTGGCACTTTCTCTATTGATCTGCTTTTAGGAGGAGATACATTTTCCCTAACCGCTGCTCAATTTATTTATGATATCTGAGAATTTAAAAAAAATTCAGCAATTACAAAAATGTACATGTAAATGCCTTGTTTTCATTCACTCTTAAGAAAGTAGACTGAAAAGTAAAGGCATGTGGGCATTTATTGTTTTGGAACTACTGTATGTGCCGCTATTGGTGTTATCATCATATAGCCAAGATTTTTGAGGTCTACTAATTCTAATACATTTCCTTTAAAAATCCTGTACTTTTTATTAATGTGGAGTTAACATTTTGGACCACTAATAGTATCTGAGCTCAAATAATACTATTTTAACCTTTTAGTAAAGTATTCTAAGACTAGAATACTTTTTAATTCAACTGTTTTCATTTGTGCCTGCCCAAATTTTAAGCTTATCTTAACCATTATTATAGATGTTACTGCCTTTAGCAGTTTGTGTTTGCAAATTCCTGCTGCATTTGATTTTTTTCTGTTAGTTTTTCTTTGCAGTATATTTGAAAGAAAAGGTAAAAATGCATATTATAAATAAAAATACATGCATTTTCTTAGTGTAGCAAAGCATGCAAAAAATATACAACTTCACATCTTAATATAGCTGAAAAGGATTAATATGTTCAGTGTCCTTGAATCCAAACATCTTTACAGGGTGTATATCTTTTATGTTAGTTGAGACTGAATCTTTTTTAAAAAAAATTATGGTCAAAGTTAAGAGTCATAATCAAATTAGGCTTTACTGCCTAATCATATGTAAAATAAGTTGTAGAAAACTATCAGCCAGCATTAATATTGTGATTTCATGGGATACATTTGACTAGAGTCCTTAGACTAGGTGTTACTTAAATTGTACATCTTATTTAACTGAAATTATGTCAATAATGTTTTAGATTATTATAATTTTAAATTGTTTTGAACTATATACACACATGAACATTCTATTAAATTTTCATTGTTTTCTAATTGTCAGAAAAAATAGAAAACAAACCAAGTGCTCTTCAGTCAATGTTCATTTCAATCAAAGAAGAAGAAAGTGAAATATTTTGCAGAAAAAAATATTTGTTTCTGCTATATTGCAGAAATCACAGTAATCTTTGAGTTATGTATGTATATATGGCATTGGACCAGAATACCTCCGGAACCGCCTACTACCGCACGAATCCCAGCGGCCGATAAGGTCCCACAGAGTTGGCCTTCTCCGGGTCCCGTCGACTAAACAATGTAGTCTGGCGGGCCCCAGGGGAAGAGCCTTCTCTGTGGCGGCCCCGGCCCTCTGGAATCAACTCCCCCCGGAGATTAGAACTGCTCCCACCCTCCTTGTCTTCCGTAAACTACTTAAGACCCATCTATACCGCCAGGCATGGGGGATTTGAGACACCTTTCCCCCAGGCTTATTATAATTTATGTTTGGTATGTATGTGCTGTTTGGTTTTTTAAATTGATAGGGTTTTAGTTTTTTTCTTAATATTAGATTTGTGCCTGTACAATATTGTTTTATCACTTGTTGTGAGCCGCCCCGAGTCTTCGGAGAGGGGCGGCATACAAATCTAAATTATTATTATTATTATTATTATTATTATTATTATTATTATTATTATTATTATTATTATTATTATTATTGGAGCTTGCCAATTACATTCGTAACCCAAGGATTCCTAGGAGTGACTTGGTCACAATCACTCCCTCCTTTTGCTCGTGCATTTGCTCATCGAATGTGCTGATCGTTAACATGAGGTATATCAGGATGGGGAAGGCCAAGGGTGGCCTAGTAATGGAACATGCAACCTGCTTTAGACTCTCCCAACCCAATGACATACCTTATTCTCCCTCACCTGGGGTCCCCACAAGTACTGCCCCCCGCATCCTGCTGTGCCAGGTTACTTACCTTATGAAGATCTGTCTCCTCTCCAGTTTCTCTTTTTCTTTGCGTGCTTCCTCCTTTCTCATTGCCAAAGCACTTGAGGTGGCCTTCAGTGGTGCTGAAGGAGGTCTTTGGTGATAAAATGTAGGCCCGGAGGGATCTGAATGCTCCTCCAAGTCTCCTTTATCGCCGCCAAAGCACTTGAGGAGGCCTTTGGCGACGAAAAAGGCCTGGAGGGATGCACATGCCTCTTTGGGCCCCCTTACTTGTTGTCAAAGTGCTGAGAATGGAAGCTGGGAGGGACATACACACTCTTTTTCTCAGCAAAGTGCTTGAGAATTGCATCCCTGTAGGCTTCTGCAGCCCTTTGTAAAAAATCTTTGCTGGTAGGAACAGACCTTTGGAGGGATGTGCCCACCCGCCCAAGATCTACTGGTGCCAACAAAGGCATTTTGCAAAAAGTTGCCAAAGCCTACAGGCAATGTTCCCTCTAATTTTTTTTCAGTGTGGGCGGAAAAGTATAGTGTCTGAGCAGCAGTCCCCTTGGGACTGGGTGGCATATTAAAACTAAATCAACCAGCAAAACCAAAAACATAACTATTACTTAAAACAGGTGAGGGCTGGGGGTTTTTTTCTCTGTTATTATTTAAGTGCTTTTACCATATGCTTTAAATCAAGAGTCACTTCTCTCTCTGTTTCTCTCTCTTTCCTGTCATTCTCTGCCTCAATCATTTTCTCATTTCTCTTTTCTCCCCTTTTTTATGATTTCTCTCTATCTCTTCCTTCCACTCTTCTCTCTCTCTTGCTTTCTCTGTCTCTCTCTCTCTTGCTTTCTTCCTCTCTCTCACTCTTTTCCTTCCTCTCTCATCTCTCTTTTTCTTTCTCGCTCTGTCTCTCTCCCCCTCTTGCTCTCTCTTTTTCTCACTTTCTCTCTTGTTTTCTTTCTCTCTCTCTTGCTTTCTCTCTCACTCTTTCTCTCTTGTTTTCTTTCTCACCCTCTTTCTCTTGTTCTCTCTCTCTTGCTATCTCTTTCTCTCCCCCCTTTCTCTCTCTCTTTCTCACTTTCTCTCTATCTTGCTGTCTGTTGCTCTCACTCTCTCGTTCTCTCGCCGTTCTTCTCACAGCAGAGGCTGGCGAAGGTGATATTAAATGTCGGGGACGCGCGGGCGGTTGCGCGCGCTCCCCATTCCCCTGCCAGCCCACCCAGAACATTCAAAATAAGAAAAGCCTTCGCCGGCGAAGGTTTTTCTTATTTTGAATGTTCCAAGCGGGCTTGCAGGGGGATAGGGAGCGCGCGCAACCGCCCCCGCGCCCCCGACATTGAATATCACCTTCGCCGGCCTCCACTGTGGGAATGCCTGCCCCGCCTCTCCTGCAACTCTCTTGCTGAGAGCCCGGGACGAAAGTGCTCTCGGCAAAGGGACTGTGAGACGGGCAGGGCGTGCATTCCTGGTGCGGGAGGAGCCGCACCCAAAGGCAGGAGGCGGTGGAGGAGCAGAGGGCGGATCGGGCGGGCGGGGGGCAGCGCCGAAAGGCTGAGCGGGCCGGAGGTACCGTGGGGAGGCAGGGACGGCCGCAGCTCCCTTCCCTTCTACTGCCGGCGCCTCCCTGCCCCCCCCCCCCGCGGGCTGGCAGGGGGATGGGGAGTGCGCACCCGTGAAAAAGGGTGTGCGGGGGGTATTTTGGGGGGCGCACGCGCATGCGCACAGCTTACAGGGAACAGTGCCTACAGGAATGCAATTTCCCTGTAGACTTCGGCAAGGAAGGGAAGTCCTGAAGGACCTAAGTCTTCCATTTGCAAACATTCAGGCCTCAATTCATAGAAAACAGAGGCCTAAAGTAGTGCGAGATTACACAAGATCAGTATTCTATCCATCCATCTATCTGTCTGTCTATCAGCCTATCTATCTATCCATTTATTTATTTTATTGATTTATTGATTTATTGATTTCTATGCTGCCCCTCTCAGAGGATACTCCCCCTTGCGCTACTGATCTTGTGTGATCTCGTGGTACATTAGGCCTCTGTTCTCAGTGAATACACTAAAGACCTGAAGCAACGAAGTAGACAAAGAAACCATGATATATCTTTGCAAGGTAAGTGAGTCTTGAGAGGAGGAGTTCCTATGAACACCTGGGCTGGGCTGGGGGTGGAGAAAAGGCAGGGGGAATGTTGCAGTACCTCTGCAACATTCGTAAGTGTGAACAACGGCCATAGTGCTGCAATATTTGTAATTTCGGGACTGGTTTGTAAGTACTTGGGGGAGAGGTTAGGTCATAGGTTCGAACAATTGCTAAGTGAACTGTCACTTGAGGATTATATGTTGTTATGATCATTATTGTAAAAAATAGAATATAACTTTTACCTTGAATTTTCATTTGGTAATAGCAGGAATTAACAATAATGGAAACTTATTAAATTGTGACTTAATACAACATTCTAATCCATTATTAATATTTGACATTTTACTGAGATTGTTCAAAATTTTCTGCTTTAATAAATATTCTTGAAATTAAGTTATCATCTTTGTCACCAAAGAGCCACTTTGAAAAATAAAAAATATTCTCAGCTATGGGATGTTTTTGTAGGGATCTCTGCTCCATTGGATAAGAGCCATTTTTCATTTTGTGGCTATTGTTCAATTTGAGTTCTCAATGTGTAATGCTGGTGGTTGTGAAAGATATCTAGTTACAATTATATTTATCAATGCTTCTGTTCTGTGATACATTGTTCCACATTAGCTGAACAGTACATTTTGAAACATTCCCGTTGTAATATTCCCACAAATATAATCTTAAATCTTTTTAATTTTTAAATCTTGGAATTTTATTTTACTGTCCAGAGGTTTTTTAATATCGTTGAAAAATAACACAATACCGTTCTAATCTAATTCAGACACTAATGTGATGCTGCTGGATAGCGTTTATCTACTTAGGGCAGTCCTGCTGCTAGCAAGAATAAAAAAAGTCAAAAGAGCAACATTCGTAGGCATCTGCAGTCTTCAGAGACCAACTGAATTTTTTTCAAAAGTTGTGGAGGTTTGCAATAACAGTACTGGCATCATCCTTAAATTGCACAACACAAGCCATAAAGATTAATAACAGAAATTGATGTAGAAACATAGAAGATTGATGGCAGAAAAAGACCTCATGGTCCATCTAGTCTGCCCTTATACTATTTCTTGTATTTTATCTTAGGATGGATATATGTTTATCCCAGGCATGTTTAAATTCAGTTACTGTGGATTTACCAACTACGTCTGCTGGAAGTTTGTTCCAAGCATCTACTACTCTTTCAGTAAAATAATATTTTCTCATGTTACTTCTAATCTTTCCCCCAAGTAACCTCAGATTGTGCCCCCTTGTTCTTGTCTTCACCTTCCTATTAAAACACTTCTCTCCTGAATCTTATTTAACCCTTTAACATATTTAAATGTTTCAATCATGTCCCCCCTTTCCCTTCTGTCCTCCAGACTATACAGAATGAGTTCATTAAGTCTTTCCTGATAGGTTTTATGCTTAAGACCTTCCACCATTTTTATAGCCCGTCTTTGGACCCATTCAATTTCATCAATATCTTTGTAGATGAGGTCTCCAGAACTGAACACAGTATTTCAAATGTGGTCTCACCAGCGCTCTATCCAGCGGGATCACAATCTCCCTCTTCCTGCTTGTTATACCTCTAGCTATGCAGCCAAGCATTCTACCTGCTTTCCCTACCACCTGACTGTTCACCCATTTTGAGACTGTCAGAAATCACTACTCCTAAATCCTTCTCTTCTGAAGTTTTTGCTAACACAGAACTGCCAATACAATACTCAGATTGAGGTAGTGGTAGGGGTAGTGATTTCTTTTGCCCAAGTGCACTATTTTACATTTGGAAACATTAAACTGCAGTTTCCATTGCTTTGACCACTTATCTAGTAAAGCTAAATCATTTGGCATATTACAGACACCTCCAGGAATATCAACCCTATTGCACACTTTAGAGTCATTGGCAAATAGGCAGACTTTCCCTACCAAACCTTCCCCTATGTCGCTCACAAACATATTTAAAAGAATAGGACCCAGAACAGACCCTTGTGGCACACCACTTGTAACCTGTCTCTGTTCAGAATACTCGCCATTCACAACAACCCTCTGATATCTATGCTTCAGCCAACTGCAAATCCACTGAACTATCCAGGGGTTAAGTCCAATCTTCACTAACTTATCTATCAGCTCTTTATGTGGAACCATATCAAAGGCTTTGCTGAAGTCCAGATAGGTTCCACATAAAGAGCTGATAGATACGTTAATGAAGATTGGACTTAATCCCTGGATAGTTCAGTGGATTTGCAGTTGGCTGCAACCCACGGCACCACCTTCATCCAACACCTTTGTGACCTAGTCAAAGAAATAAATGAGATTAGTCTGACATGATTTGCCCTCAATAAAGCCATGCTGACTTGGGTCCAATAAGTTATTGGTTTTTAGGTGCTGATTTATCTTCTTTTTGAGTAGAGTCTCCATACTTTTAACTATAACTGATGTCAAGCTAACTGGCCTGTAGTTACTAGCTTCTTCTCTACTGCCCTTCTTGTGGATAGGCACAACATTGGCCATTCTCCAATCATCAGGAACATCTGTTAAAAGGGATTGGTTAAACAAATTAGTCAGGGGGGTGGCAATCACATATCTGAGTTCTATAAGAACTCTGGGGTGCATGTTATCTGGACCCATTGCCTTATTTGTCTTTAATCGTTCAAGTTCTTCTAAGACATTGACCTCTGAGATCACTGGAGCTGAATCCCTTCAGCTGGAAGCAATGCTATATCCACCCATAGTATTATATTGTAAGCTGTCTTCTGAGAAAACTGAACAGAAGTAGCTATTCAAATGGTCAACCACCTCCTTATTCCCATCAATGTATGTATTATCTCCAGTACTAAGCTTTGCGATGCTGCAGTTTTTCTTCTTCCTGTCACTAATGTATCTGAAAAAGGTTTTATCCCCCTTCTTCACAGATCAGGCAATTTCTTCCTCTTTTGAGGCTTTAGCAGCATATATTATCTGTTTCGCCTCCTGTCTCATTTTATATACCTCTCTGTCAGCTATACTTTCAAACTCTTTATATCTCCTATAGGCAGACTTTTTTTCATTGACTGTAGCCCTTACATCATTACTAAACCATAGTGGTTTCTTCTTCCTTTTACCTTTACTTATTTGCCTTGCATACAGTCCAGTGGCTTTTAAGATGGCCTTTTTAAATACAGTCCACTGGGTGCTTGCTCCTGCCGTTTTATCCCTGCCCTTTAATTCATTATATATTCCCCTCATTTTATTGAAATTTGTTTTTCTGAAATCCAATACTTTGGTTGTAGTATAGGATTGCTCATAATTGGTTTTTACATCAAACCACAAACATAGGTGGTCACTGCAACCTAAGTTTTCTCCCACCTTAACCTTTGAAATCCAATTCCCATTCATAAAAACTAAATCTAGAATATTCTCCCCTCTAGTTGGTGTCTTAACCAACTGTGCCAGAGCTGCTCCTGTAAGGGCCTCTACTATATTCTTGCTTTTGCATGTAAGGACACTAGGGATATTCCAGTTAACATCAGGCATGTTGAAATCACCCATAATCACAATACTCCCTTTACTGCCATTTGGGTAATTTCATCCACCATCTTGTTGTCATAATCCTCAGATTGCCCTGGAGGCCTATAGATCACCCCAAATCTAATGACAGAACCTCTTTAGTTTGCATGCAAACCCAGAGAGCCTCCAGCTCTTTACATGTATTTTGAATTAGTGTTGCTTTTAGACTTTCCTTAACATAAATGGCTAATCCACCTCCCCTTCTCTCTACTCTATCCTTGCTATACAATGCATATCCTGGTATGGATATTTCCCAATCATTGAAGTCCTTACACCATGTCTCAGTTATGGCAACCAGATCCAAATTATCTCTAGATATTATGGCTATTAACTCACAGAACTTTTTGCTCAAGCTTCAAGCATTTGTGCACATTACCTGAAGAACATCATTATCATTATTTGTTTCTCCCTTATCCTCAACAACTACATCTATTTCATTTACAGCGCCCTTTTCATAATTCCAACAAACTGATTTATCCTCGTAGTCCAGGGACAGCAATCATCCAGAAATCATTACATCTCTGGCCCCTTTCCCTAGTTTAAATGCCTGTCCAAAAAAGTTCTGATCTCTTCACCAAGAACCTGGGTACCTCTGTATGATGGATGCAAACCATCCCTCTTAAACAACTCCCTATTAGACCTTCTACTAACGTCATGACTAACATATCCAAAACCTTCAGCTTTACACCACTGCCTTAACCACTCATTAAACTGTGCAATACAAGTTGTTTTATCCTACTGACCATAAAGCAGTAACACCTCTGAGAAAGTCACTGAATCAGTTAATCTGCCCAGCTCCACACTAAGACATTGGAAATCTCTTTTTACTTGATTAACATTTCTCTGGGACAAATCATTTGTGCCAAGATGCACTACCACATCAATGTTATTATCTTTACTTACAGCCTTCACAATATTTGTAATCCGCCTCCTGTCCCTGCTGGCAGTGGCCCCTGGGAGACACTTCATTACCCTCAGCACATCCTTACTCTGTCCCAAATCAACACCTCTAACAATCAAGTCACCCACAAGAAAATCCATCCTCTTTTTATTTCCACTAACTAAATAGTGTTTGTTAACACTATGCATTTGAATGTATAGCATGAGAGTGTCTTAGTAGTTGGCCATTGTCATTTTGTTGTTGGTAATAGTATGTTTTTTACTCTTTCATGTTTCATTTTTTATAATAGGGGATGGAGTGCTAGATCTCTCTACAAAGAAAACAAACTTGGAACAGTCACAGTATGATGGGTCGTGCTCTGGAAATTCATTGTCTGGGTAAGCATAATAAGCATTACTTTGCTTTATTTTAAAGGGAGTAAGTGGAAGTAAGACAAATGTGAAGATTTATTTTGGAATTGGCTTATATAAAATGTATGTTGACACAGTCCTCTTCTTTGCTTATGCCAGGGTATCACTCATAATTGTATGTTTGTGTATAACTCATATAATTCATTTTATGTTTTTCACTTTTTTCTGTTAAAGAAAAGTTATCAGAACAATCACCAAACTTTAGTTCATGTTCCTAAAAATAAAATAAAATGCTTATGTACATAATGCAATTAGGAAACTAAATAATAGAATCAAATCTATTTGAAATGAGTTTAAACCTTTACCATTGGAAAAAGACAAATATTTTACATTTTAATAGATTTTGACTGTTAGAAGAAAATTAAAGAACTACAATTTAGTACCCCCAAAAAAGAGTGCTCTTGCATTTTTATTTTAATATAGTATGTGATATCATGCTACCAAGATACCATTTATGGATGGTTAATATGCTGCTGTGATAAATATGTACTGAAATTACATTGAAGTAATGTTATAATTCTGACATCTTTCCAGTCATAACAGTCACTTATCATTTGTGTAATAGAATTATTTCTTTGGGAAAAAAGCCCCCAGAAAAACTGCTTGCATTAAGTATCTTTCTATCTCCCTGTCCCCCTACTAGTCTCACACATTACTAGAAGTTAGAAGTAGTATTTAGGACTTTTAATTGCATTTTTACAAAAGTTAGATATGTTAAAGTTCTTTTTTAATAGTTATAAACAACATAAGGGGGTTGACTCTTTTATTACTTGTTTAGCGGTAACGTCACGTTTCTACTAACAAAACTCCTTTAGGATGGGGACATTCAATGGATGTTAGATTGTGAAAAGAGAAGTTTTAAGTGTTACTCTGCGAGCATCTGTCAAAGGGGAATTGAAAACAGATGACAAAGTTATCAAATCCTGAGCTAGGATTTAAAGTTCTTGGAAGGGCTGCTCTAGAAGCTGGGCTATCATTTTCTCACATGGTCCTACCAGAACTCTAACATTTGCTATGGTAATCAATAGCTACCACAACTCAAAGCCTTAAAAGTGTGAGAAGCAGTGATGTTACCTAAGCAAGGAGTATAATAAAGGAGTGGACCCTTCCCTTCCATAGCTGTGTGAGAGTCTCTCATGCATCAGTTCACCATCGTTTCATTCCATCCATCCAGGAGACTCCACAGAAACAGAGAGGACTTTGTGGAAAGAAGTGCTGAGTTTGCAGATGGTTTGCTCTCAAAAGCCTTGAAAGACGTTCAGTCTGGAGCACTGGACATTAATAAAGCAGGCATCCTTTATGGCATACCTCAAAAAACTTTACTTCTCCACTTAGAAGCCTTACCAGCAGGAAATCCTGCACTCTTTAAAAACAAAACTCGAGATTTCAAGGACATCTGTTCTTACAAAGACAGTCCAGAGCCCTATGCCATGCTGCAAAAAGTAGCCTTTTGGGCAAAAGCTCAAGCAGAGTGCACAGAAAAAAATAAACTTAGTCTACTTGAAACCTCAGAATTAAGATTCCCAACAGCTTCCAATTACCTCCACCAGTTAACTTTGCAAAGAATGGTCACTCAGTTTAAAGAAAAAAATGAAAGTGTACAATATGAAATCTCATCTCCAGCTGTGCAATTAAAAATTCCTCAGCTGAGAATCAGTGCTATTCCCAAACAGCATGAGAATGCTGGACTTCTGGATGTCATGTACCATGTTTCCAAAACCTCATCAGTCTTAGAAGGATCAGCTCTTCAAAAACTGAAAACTATATTTCCCAAACAGAACAAACTGGAATGTTCTGCATCTGTAACTCCTTCAAGTCTGGACACCTATTTTCTGCATGGGGACCTTTCTCCTTTGTGTCTTAATACTAAGAACGGCATTGTTGATGGTACCTCCGAATCCACAGAAGACAGCTTAGACCGTAAGGATAACAAACAACCAAGGAAAAAACGTGGTCGTTACCGGCAATATGATCATGAAATAATGGAGGAAGCTATTGCAATGGTAATGAGCGGGAAAATGAGCGTTTCCAAAGCACAAGGGATCTATGGGGTACCTCACAGCACTTTAGAATACAAAGTTAAAGAAAGGTCTGGAACTTTGAAGACACCACCGAAGAAGAAGCTCCGATTACCAGACACTGGGATGTTTAATATCACTGATTCAGGGACTGGCTCCTGCAAAAACAGCAGCAAGCCTATGTAATTAATTTGTTAGAAACACTGTTTGTTTGTTTGTTTGTTTGTTTGTTTGTTTGTTTGTTTGTGTGTATGTGTGTTTGTGTGACTGTGCAGATGTAAGCATATATGCAGGAGAATCAAATGTTCACTTAGGAGAAATGAAATTTTGCAGTTCAGAAACCACATACATGCCTTTTTGAAGAATAATTTCATTCAGGGTTTTCACTGTGGACAATATGATAGAATTGATCACAATTGTGATACTTTGTATTTAATATAATTCTTGTAGAAATAAGTGAAAAGGATTCAGGTTTTATTTAGTTGTCAGCATAAAATGTTGGGAACAACTTCTATTTGTTATGTGAAATATTACTTTTTACTGATGAAGATTGACCTTAGCTCAGTAATCCATCCTATTAAGGAAATATACAATTTGTGTTTTTAGGGCATTTATCCTCTCAAAATATTTTCAGAACTTGCTAGCAACTGAAAATAAGCAAATCAAGGGAAGAGGACAGTTCTAGTTTCTTACTGGGGAAACTGATATGAAGTATTAGTTAAAATCAGACAATGGAAAAGTTAGTACATTATAGCATAACATTGGATATAAAGTAAATATTTCATTTTTAAAAGCATGTTAGCAACAAAATTGGATTATTAAAATATTGTTGGTTTATCAAGAAATTGGTGTTTACAAAATATATGCTTGTAAAAACTGACAAATTTAGTTATAGCTAACTATGTAGATAACTATGAAATGAGATGGAATACTAAAGGCATACATAAAATGATTTTCCTTTAGTATGGAAAATAAGCTAACTTATAAGGGTTGAAGAGAAAAGTGAGAATGCATATCAGAGCATGTTTCATAATGTGCACGGAATGAACTTGAAAATGGTTACATTGATTTAAGTGTGCTAGTAGTTAGTTGGTTTTATGACTACTTATATTTATTTAAGGATTGTTTAACACTCCTACTTAAAAACCTCACGATAACAGTAACGTTTTTGCTGCTGTGACATTTCAAACCTTTTTCAGTTTATCAAAATGAATATCAGGTTTTCATTTTGATGGGCCGATACATCATCATTTTGCTAATAACCAAATCTTGCAGTTCAGGGTCTTAATAGAATTACCGATTTAAAAAACAGTAAAAACTGTTTTGAACTTTCAGTAATAGAAATTCTTTGTATATTTACTAGTTGGAAGCTGGGCATTTCATTTTATTTATTTTATAATATAAGAACCCCCTTCTGAAGGTGTGGGAGTGGGTGGGTATATAACCTCAGAGGACAGATCTTTATATTACAGTTTTTGAATGATCTTCAGATAACTCATAATTGGAAATGATCCTTCTCACATAGAAAATCCAGTAGGGTTCAGAAAGAAATATGCTCACCTTACAAATGTGCTAACAGACCTTAAAGCTTCAAGGGGATTAAAAGATTTGCATGCTTTTCTTGTATTCCTAGGCAATTGCACTAGTTACTAAAATTATATAAGCTCTGGCATTTGTGTTATCTTTATCAGGGTGAGAGTTCAAAACTTGCAGTTACTGACTGAAAGATTTCTCAATGCATCTTTAGTTAGGAAGCAAAGGGAAGAATGAATTTCTCTGGAGCTCTACAGCAGTGTCACTGTTGGTAAGCAATTGCTTGCTAGAAGGACCATACTCATTTGATTTTATATATTACATAACTTTATAGTTTCCTACCATTTCTACATATGAGTGAAGACATCAATTTTTCTTTGAAAAAACTAGATTTTTATGGGGAAAATTAATATTTCCAAAATTGTTCTTTTTCCCATGTATGGGTGACTGAATATGTTTAATATAAGAATTCATTCTTTAAATTCTGTGAATTGTACTGTCTATAGTATATTCACATTTGATACTTTTTGAAGATGTCATTCAACTTCGTAATTTCAGAATAGACTAAGAAGAGATGTGACCCCTAATAAGTTGGGGTTACTTACAAATAAAAGCAACACAACCATGTGTTCAGTTCATTGAGAATTTACATGATCTGTGCTGAATTTTCTTCAGCTCAACTGCATGGGAAGCAAGCTCAAAATTAAAAGTCATACCACACATGAGATTAACATTTGTCAAGGTCATCTTTAATTTTAAAGAACTAAGCCATATGTTCATCAGGTTTAAGATTATTCATTAATAATATATTTCCTCAATACAAAATAATATTTCAGGTTTATTTGGAGGACTGCTAGGACCTATAGTTCATTGCTTAATGTGTGAACTTGGGATATAAAGCTTTTACATCCAACCTCCCGTTGCAACTCCTTACTTCCCCCTGGCTTATTCCTGAAGTTTATGAGATAATGGTAGGATAAGCAGGGAAGGAGGAAGAATACACCCATTCAGGACTGGGACTTTCTTGTTCCAGCCTGTTTTTTAAATGTTTTAGACAATTTTAAATTCATGTCTCTATCAAAGACAAATTGCAGTACTCCTTTTAATATCATTTAAATGGTGGCCTGACCAAAAAGTAACATGATTCATAAAATCAGGGATCATTTTGCTATTGACTTTAAATGTGGTAGTTTTGTATGTAATGTTATAATTAATTTTCAGCATTTTCATACTTGTATTTATTTTTGGCCAGAAATAGTATATTAAAATATTTTTTGATAGTTTGTAGATGATGTTCAACCTGTAAATTTTAAAAAGAAATAGTAATTATTTGTAATGAATAGGCTGAATCTTTGATTATACAAGTGAGGAAAGGCAGGGAAATACATAAACTCTCCCTTCATCCACCCCATTGTATCCATTCAAAAGGCTATTTAAATTATAATTTTAAACTTCTTTTAAAATTCAGTTACCAGTCACTACTTAGAAATTGACAAGTTTCTGAAAATTCATATTTCAGTAGACTTTTAAATGAAGATGAAGGCAGGCCTTCTTGCTTTCTACTTATTTGAATGTTTCTCAAGTATTTTATATTAAAAAGAAAAAAAACAGTGCCTCTGTTTTTAGAACTACTGCTCAGTAAATGAAACCATTTCTGGTAGCTAATGACTATTTTATATTAAATTACATTGTATAATAACTTTAGTGAGACTGATTTTTTTAGTTGTTTACAGTACACACACTTGTATTTGTGTTTTGTTTTTGTTTTAAATTGCAGTATTTTCATTGTTGCAGTAATTTAGTAAAACTCTGTGGCTGCCTTGATTTTTGACAAATTTTGTTAATAACTGATATCTAGGCAATTAGTTCTATTTATGCATAAATCAATTGCACTATAATTCATGAATTATTTATTACAATATTTTCTAATGAATTCCATGTATTTGTCTTATGTTGTACATGTACTGTAATTCTGTTTCCTCTTTGTGTTATATTTTCAGATCTGATTGTATGAATTTGTTAATATGTTTCTATGTTGTAATTTTTAGTAAAGCACTTCAATGCTTTTGCACATAAATTTACAACACTGATGTGTGATTGATTCGTCATTCAGTAAAAGAAAAATGCTTTATGTTGACTTACTTTATTTACTCTATGGGCCTAATTTTGTTGGTAAAATGGCAGCACAGACTGAACCATAAAGCAAGGCACATTAGATACCAGGAAAGATACTTAATAGATAAAGTGCTGCTCTTTTTCACATCCACATATTTCTTTGTGCAGTAAGACTTCATGATTATACCTTAGTTTGTTAAGTTTAAATAATTGCATTGTAGCATTATAACTAATGCTAATGCTATAATTAATGCTAAACTATGTTCATAAATTTTCATTTGGAGACTGTAGTTCAATTGAGCCTGAATTTCCAGAACTTCAGAATTGTGTGACTTTTATGGTACAAAATATGTTAATAAATACATTCTATTTAATAGCATTTCAATTTTTCTATTGTCATATAGGAGAGGAAAATATTACAAAGTTTGAATTATTGGTACATATATACCATAGTATATGCATGTCTACTAAATGTGTGCACTGAGGATCAGCAACTAAAATAAAGATTGTGAAGGGACAGATTGAAGAGACATATCACTTTCCATACTAAATGCTTCCATACTGTGTGAACAGGGCATTTAAACCTACATATATTTATACATGCAGAGTTAAGAGCAAGATTTATCATTTTTGCCTACAATATATTTGCGAAATAGTTTCATCAGCCTTGCTTTGCAGAACTCTTTATAATCAGTACTTCCATTGCAAAGTAGCTTCCATACTTTATAGATGGAGTTGCCCTTTGAAGGATCACATCATTCAGCTATCTAAATGCCAATTAATTCTCAGATTAGAGTGACTTGTCAGCCTAATGGGTAGAAGCCTGAGATAATTTAGCTGGCGATAATGGATATTTAATATGATTTTATATAGATTTCCAAAGATATGTTATCGATGTTGCATCCTATTAATTGGTTTCTTCAGAAAGGCAGGAATCAAAACAGTCATTTCTTAAACTGGTTGGACAGGAAATCAGATATTTTACTATCATAAGATTGTCACTTTATTGCTGGGATAGTATGTCATGTTCAGAGTTTGGTGATCTGTTTGAAATACATTACTTTTCTGAAACAGAATTGTATATTAGTACATTTAAAAGTATTGAGAGACATTAGTATTTGAGGCTGCATTATGCAATCCCCCCCCCCTTAAATCATTATTTACTTTTTGTTGTGAACAATTAACTTTTCAGTTTGAATTAATGACTTGGTAAGTAGTAATAAATTTTAAAATTTTGTAGTTGGAATATACACAGATAAATATATATCTGCTATCTGAAAACCACTATGATTAATAAAATAGAGCTCTGTATATAGTTTAGTTTACAAGAAAAGTACACATTATATATTGCAGTTTGTTAACCTTGTCCCTCAAAGTCCTAGGAAGTCCACTTGGGTTAAATTCCAATTATATACAACAAGAGAAACACAGGGAAATGATTTGTGGCAAAGACTTAAAATTGATTCTCTGAGAAGACAGCTTACTTTCAATTAAAAATAAATTGATCAAGTTAAGTACATAAGTAGATCAAGTTAAGCACATTTTAATTTTCATTAATGTAATAAGAGAATTAAATACACTAATTTGCTTAATTGTATACTTGCCCTCTAGAATAAAGTCATAAAAAGGAATTGGATTTTATTCCATTGGACTTTTCATAGAAAAGCTTCAAAATGATATTTAATTTGTATATATACTCTTCCCTAATCCTAAATATCATTATTAAAAATAAGGAGCTGATCAACAAACTGTCAGTCTCCTCCATATATATGACACTTAAGTACAAGAATTGTGATAGATGGATGGATGGATGGATGGATAGATAGATAGATAGATAGATAGATAGATAGATAGATAGATAGATAGATATAGATACCTACCATGCATTCTATATATATATAGAAATTTTAAATGGGATATATATGTGTGTGTGTGTGTGTGTGTGTGTGTGTGTGTGTGTGTGTGTATACAGTGGTACCTTGTCTTATGAATGCCTCTTCTAATGAACTTTTCAAGATACGAACCCGGTGTTTAAGATTTTTTTTGCCTCTTTTTCTGAACTGTTTTCACTTTACAAACCCAAGCCACTGCTGCTGGGATCCCCCACCTCCGGACTTCTGTGTTTTTGCGATGCTGCGATTTCCCAGGGAGGGGAGCCTCAGGGGAATCCCAGCAGCGCAAAAACGGGCGCTTTGGCTGGCAACATATGTCCGCAGGCGGGGATTCCCAGCGGCATAAGGCAAAAGGGGTGAGTTTTGAGATTGCACACATTATTTGCTTTTACATTGATTCCTATGGGAAACATTGTTTCATCTTACAAACTTTTCAACTTACGAACCTCGTGATGGGATGAATTAAGTTCATAAGACGAGGTGCTACTGTATATATATATTAAATGGTGGGGAGGGGGTGCGCGCGCGCACGTGTGTATACACACACGCACACACACCATTTAAAATTTCTTATTTTAATGTGAAATTTATACAGAAGACATCTGAGTCCTTGTTGATTTCAGTATAATTTATGTATGATTAAAATATAGTTAGGATCACAACCATAATTTCTTTATTTAAATAATTTATTTAAATAATTTAATTGCTCTTGAAATAGTAAACAGGATGCTACTGAATGTATTACATAGAAACACAAATCTTTTTGGTTAAGCTTTTTTTCCTTTACAATATGTTCACAAAATGCATTGAGTGGAAGTGTAAATTTTTATATAAATATAAACATTTTATAAGCTTTGAATGATAACATATTTTCACTAGGTTTTGTCATATGTTCCATATTTAATTGTAATTTACTTTTTGTTTTGATCTGCTTTATGTTTTCAGTTCAAGTACAGCTGCTGGTGCAAAACTAGAGAAAACAACTAAATTGGAAAGAGGAAATTCTACTCTAAACAAGGTGTTGGCTTCCTTATGTTCATATCATTGGCATCAGACTTTAGCCATATTAAAAATTTTCATCCAAGAATTATGTTATTCAGGTTACAGTTGTCAATTGCCTTATCCTAAATATTTTGAGAGAGAGGAAGATGAGGTTCATATTCCAGGCTTCAGTTCTGATGACAACATGTTGATGAAAAGGTGCCATTCACAAAATATAAGACCAAATAAGGATTGTTTTACATGCCACTCAATGGCCCCAGACTTTGTTAACACAGTGACGAACAAAGAAAATTCTTTGCTTTGCCATCTTCATGGGTGCTGTCCCAAACGGCTACAACTGTGTAAGATCCATTCTACCTGGGCAGATTTGTATACATACCTCTTTTCAAGAGGGCAAAAGATTAATAGGAGTAGCCAAGGCCCCAGCCCTTCTTCACATCCATTGTCTTCTGTGGAAGCTGATGGGTACAATTCTCTGAAAGAATTGGCTGAAGATAACAGACTTGAAAAAACTTGTAACCAGCCTCTTTCACTATTTTCCGCTGAACACAAGGATCAAACATATCTTGCAGAAGTTCCCAGTAACCTGCAGAAATGCATTGTAAACGTGAACCAAGAAAATAGCCTTACAATTTCTAGTAAGCTTGAAAAGGTTGAAAATGCTGATGTGTTTCAGGATTTAATGGATCGAATCAATGAGAAGTTGAAATCAATAGAAACTACTGATACAGAAATATTAGCAAAATTACCTAAGGGTGGTGGGAGAACAGAAGCGTATTCCAAATTTTGGAGCTTCATTACATCTCTTCTATACGATGCTAAGGCCAATGATTATAATTTTTCAGAATTACTGAATCAACACGATAAGCAAATTGAAAATAAAATTATCCAAACAAGATTTTGCAAACGACAAGAAACTTTGTTTGCAATGCATAGTTCTCCCAATTTATGTCTATTTAAACAAAAGTCTTTGCAAATCAAAAGAGAGTTGGGTAGCCTTGATGAAACTTTCTTAGGAAAGAAGGCAAATTCACAGAGAAAAGTTAAAAAATATACAAAAAATGACAAGTACAATACATTAAAACAGCTTGATTTACAAGGCTATGAAAATAAAGATGGGACATTTTCTTCTAAATCGAAGCTTTTGCCACTACTTCAAGAAGAAAATATAGAACTATCTCTCATCAGCTCAGAAACCAATTCTGATTTTGTAACGTTTGCAACAAACAGCTCTACAACCTCTCAAGCAGTTTTGGCTAAAACACAATGTGGAATTGAAGTACATGTGGATCCATCTGGTGTGAAAGGAGATTATGAAAGAAGCCTGGAAAGAACCAGACATAATACTTTCTCTCCTACATGGTGCTCTTTGTATGTAGCAAACAATTTTTTATTAAGGAAAAACATAAAATCTGCTGCTAGCATAGAAGGGGATAAAATTCTCAAAGATTTTCATGCTAAGTCATGTAGCAGTGAAAATATAAATAAGATTATGCAGAAAACCAATCTACATGTTGTTGTAAAGCGTTTGGAAGATACAATAAATATGGCCACACAGCCCATGTGTAATGGTTATAAAATATTGAACAAAATGAAAGACCTTCAAAATTCTGATGCCAACAGTAAACCTAAAAATGGCCTTATTAGTATGAATGAAACTGGAAGTAAGGGACAATATGTGTTATCACAGAGTCATTTACCAAGTAGAAATAGCAACAAAAATGATTGTCTTCCCAAAAAAGAAAATGTATCTTCTGAAGAAGAATATGAAAGACTTTCGCAACCCTCAATTTTAGATTCAAACACGTTGACCTTAAATAAGGAGGAATCCCAAGGATATTATCATTTGGGGGATAATTCATCAACATTGAATTTCACTAGTCCTATAAAACTTATGTTCCTTTCCAAGATTAATAGCAGTGAAGGAGTCAAGTACACACTAACCTCTGTAAATGATTCATCTAAATTAAACATAGATCTTTATTCTCTTCAGGAGAAAACAAATAAGCTATTGGGAAAACAGTTGGAGGCACATGATTCTAGTGAAAAATCATCTGATAAATGCAGCTATAACAAAAATACAGATACAAATAAAATGAGAACTGGTTTTCCTACAACAGTTGCTACTATAACCAAGCCTAAGCCTGAGGAAGAACTTGTAGAACAAGGCAACATTGTATCCTCCCTGAAAAGAAAACCTGGAAGACCCAAAAAAATTGGTCCTCAAGTTGTAAAACAAAGTAAGCGTCCAATTGGACGACCTCCCAAACCAAAAGCTGATGTGAATAATAATGATAGTCATAGGAAGGACTCAATTAGTGTTGCAAAAAATGCCAATTCTCACATGGAATGCCTAGAGGAAAATAACATTTACAAAAATATTACAGTGACTGTTATTTTTGGAAGATCTCGAAGGATTAAGAGGTGTGTTTCAGAAGGTAACCTAAATATAGTTATAACTGCACCAGAACCTCGCAGCTACTGCAGTGTTGTATGTGATCCTGATCAAATAACTCTGAGCTCAGTTGCCAGGAACAACTTGCCAAAAACTAAAATTATGCAATATTCTACAACAGAAAAGACCTCTGCAGGTGGCTATGAGAACGTTAGGCCACTAGAAAGCAGCCCTGTGCTATCCCTTTGCAGCAATATCAGACCAAACCAAAAGCCTTTAAATATAATTAGAAAACCTGGTAGGCCAGCAAAAATAAAAATATCTGGTATATCAGTGACTGTTAATCAGATTTCATCTCAGGAAAGAAAAGTGTGTATCAACAGCTGTCTGCCTCCCTTAGAACAAGAAGCTGTGTCAGAAAGAAATGAGCCATCTAAGAAGGATGCCAAGCAATGTAATAAAAGAGATGATTTTAAAAGCCTTTGCAATGATGCAGGGGATTTTTCACCCAAGATTATCATTGCTTCAAAAAGATCTGAAACTCATTTGAGACACTCTCTTAGAAGACCATCACAGCCTTTTGTACATTCATTAACATCTTCTAACTCATTTTCTTGTAAACGTGCCTTTTTGCATAAACCATGTAAACTCTGCTTGAAAAATGATAAAGATCACAAAGTAAAGCATTCAAAAATGCCACCCAAACACTCAGTAAGTACAAGGGCAGACAATGCAAAAAGTAGTTCTGAGAGTAGTAAATCCAGATCCATTGGTGAAATGACTTTGGATCCCATAATTTCATCCAATTCTCTTAGATGGTGGGATCCTTCTATTTCTAATGATTCTTTGTTAAAAGAACTAAACAGTAGATATGAACAGATAACTAAGAGTTGGTTGCCTGTGAATGGAGAAGAATATGAAAAATGGCCATATAATGGAACATGTCATATTGAACAAGATAGTAGCATTGAGGTATCAAATCCTTTGGACTCCTGCATTTTGAAACTGGAAAATTCACCTATCAGAATGCTTTTCCAGAAAAAATGCAGTATAGATGATCTATGTGCATGGTTTATGCAAACAACAGAAACACAATCACTATCACTAGTCAGAAAAGCAAATGCTCGTAATCCTTTTGAAGTAGTTAGTACAAGGCAATTCAAAATGCGAACAGGACAATATGATTGTAATACTAGTCCTTTGAGAAAGCACTTGAAAAAATTTGCACTGTCCACGCCTTCAAAATTGACAGGAAAGTTGCAACTTCTACATAAAATTGTCAGATCTCAAGTCTTAAGCAGGGATCATAGCTTCACCTTAGCTAAATTGAGAAATAAATTTGAGAACTTGCAACATGATCAATGGCGACAAGTGAAAAAAATTTGTAATCATGGAACATCTGACTGGAAATCAAAAAAGAAAAACTTGCGATTCTTCTGCCAAAGTCAGTGTTTGACTAATGCAAGTAGGAAACTTAACAAAATATGTACAAGCCTTGAGAATGACTCAGTACAAACTCAACCAACAACTTTGTTGGAATCATACAGAATCACCTCAGCAACTGGAAATGAAGTCAGAGATGCATTTATTCAACAAGATGCACAATTGTCTGATCTCAGCACAAAGTGTGACTCAGTCTCAAACTGTAGGCCAAGTAGTAAATCCATATACAGAAATCAGCAAATTATTGGACAAGCACATGCCCCTAATGAATGTAATGGAAGAGCATGGAGAGGGCAAACTTTTAAGGATTGTCAAATATTTTTGAAGAAAATTAATCCGGTGGATAAACAGCATGTGTTTAATAATAACTTTGCTATCTGTACCTCAGAATCTATGGAACATTGCAGCAGCCACATCTACTGCCAAGAAAAAAATTGTTGTCCTTTGAGGTCCCCCTGTGTTGAGCAGAGCATAGCTGATAATGGTGAAAGGAACAGAGGGGCATCTAACAGAAGCAGGCGTTCCAGCTTGCTCACTGAAGTCAAGAAGTCAAGCAAACGTGTCGCTTTTGAGGATGGCCCAATGGAGACTCCTAAAAAAATGAAGAAGCCGAAGAAGACACAATGCAAGTTCACTGAGCTGAACAGAAGAAAAAGGAATAAGACGCGATTATGTAGTACTGGCCAAATATCAAACTGTTACCCAAAATACCACCTGGGTAAGTTTCTTTCATCTCTCTCATCCCTTGACAAGATTCTATTAACTTTACATGCACGTGAAATAATTTAAGAAAAAGCTAAATATAGGAAAATAGATTTAACAAAACTAGGGCAATAGTCTAAAACTTCCCATTGCTGATCATGCAGCTTAAACAGTGTTTTCAAAAGTTTTTCTGTTCATTTTTATGACAGTGCATTCTAAATAGAGTTTAGAAACATTATGCCAGAAAAGTTCAATACATCTGAATAGAAGTTATTCACCCCAGAGGGCTATTTGATGGGGTAGAGTATTCTTCTTTTCTACCTCAATTATCTAGGAGTGGGGAGTGAGACAATTGATTATTCCAATACAGTACAGTGATACCTCTAATTACAAACTTAATTCGTTCTGTGACCAGGTTGTTAAGTAGAAAAGTTTGTAAGAAGTAGTAATTTTTCCCATAGGAATCAATGTAAAAGCAAATAATGCGTGCGATTGGGGAAACCACAGGGAGGGTGGAGGCCCTGTTTCCTCCCAGGAGATGCCTAGAGAGGCCCCACGGAGGCTTCTCCCTGCCTTTTCCGGTTACAATTTCAGAGGCTCGGGTTTGTAAGTGGAAAGTGGTTCTTGAGAAGAGGCAAAAAAACCACCTGGTTCTTATCTAGAAAAGTTTGTAAGTAGAGGCATTCATAGGTAGAGGTACCACTGTATTAGACAAAAATTAGATTTTTTATTATTTAATTCATAATAATTATTAATGTAATACCAGGTTCTCTATTCTGATCAGTGAAAGGCAATACCACAAGGCTGAAACATATTCCTTATTGATTTGGATATTCCTTATATTTTGGGGTCCTATAATTTAAAAAGAGGGAAAGAAGTAGGCTAAGCGGCACATTGACTGACTTTGTGATATGTATAGATATGATGGAAATTCATTAAAAAAATATGCAGACCAAAACATCAGGTTTCTTTTGCCTTCCAGAAATAAAAGAAAAGAAATGCTGTCTGGCAGGAGTCCCCAAGCCCTGGGCTATGGCCCACTACCAGGCTGTGGCCTATTTGGAATAGGATCCTGCAACTGGCTAGCAGAAGCACATGCATGTGTGCGTGCATGTAGCTCAATTTGCACAACCAGCAGGCACTCATACATATGCATACCGGCTTGCTGTTTGCACAAATTGAGCTGTGTATGCTAGCCTGCCATTCATGCAATAGCTGCATGTGTTTGCCTATATGCCGGCCTGCCATTTACATGGCCCAGTTCCGCTCCCCGCCCCCGCCCCCCCACCACCAAAAAAAAGCCAGTCTGCAAATGTTGGGAATCTCTGTTGTATGGAGCTGATTGCCTTTTCTTTCTTTTTTCCCCCAGAGCATATTGTTTAAGCATACAGGGTTATTAGAGGAGGAGAGGGGTATTTCAATTTCGTCTCTGTCCTTCAAATTCCTTACATTCAGATCAAACTCAGGATCCCCTGTCAGAACATGGAATGCCCTTGATTAATTTCTAATCCAAGAGCTCTCTCATGACTGTTTACTTTTTTCAAGACTAAGATTGCCATCCAGAGATGGTGCCTTTTCATTCATATCCCTGAAATTTCAACAGGATTCCAGTTCCATCTGGACCCCATTGTATAGCCTGTTCCCCCACTTCAGCGCAAGGAAGTGGGGGGACAAGAGGTCCATTGAACTGCTACTCTAAAATGAAAGGAGAAACAAATGACCTGGCCAATTTAGCCTTCACAGCTGTCAAACAAAGAGAGCACCTTTTTAAAAAACTGTTAAAAAGGTAGTTTAGACAATATGGCTTGGCAGTGCTTCAGATTTGCTTTCCCAGAGTTGCAACTTTGGGAGACTTAAGTACTAGTACAAACCTCTAATAGTCATGTATCTTTCAAACAAACAAACCCTGATAACTTTTTCATAGTTTTTCATTGTTTATTTCAAATTTTTGTTACATTGTTTCCTCTGTTCTAAGTTTCCAGTACATAAGCATTTACAGAAAATATACCAATATGCGTGGACAATTCCAAAACCATGATAACCCTGTAATCATTTTCTTTCAAAGCTGTTGTAGTTGCATTATTAAGCGTTCATTTTCCTCTTCCAACAAATCATGAGGAAATGCCCATACTTCTGGGCAGTCTGTACAATGGATTCTTCAATCACAAGTGTAAGTAATTGCATGAATGTATCACATAAGAATGCAGTCCAAATAAGACACTTCAGGCATTACCATGTGGAATCCTCTTACCAAATTTTCCATATGTATTTCAAGCAAGAGAGTTCAGTCTTCCATGTAGTTATTCCAAAGCACAAGTAGATTATTTCCAGGGGTGGGCTACTGCCCGGACAGGGGGGAACGCCGTGGGGTGGCGCCCCAGAGCACCCAATTTGCACTGAAAGATGTTGAAAGAAAATGCAGGACATGCTGCATAAGCAATGCCCACAGTATGGTAGTAAAAACTTTGGTAGCCCTTCACTGATTATTTCCCAGGATTAGTTCTGTTTTTCACATATTTTTGCTTCCAGGGATTAACAAGGCATAAACCTTTTTATTATTATTAGCAACCTAGAATGTCATTGCATCTTAAATAAGTTGGAGCTTGTACATGGCAGATCATAAGAAAGTTCAACAGAGTCCAATAAACAGTTAACTTTGTGTAATAAGAAGGAATCTCTTGATTTAAGATGGCTTCCTATCCAGCATCCTTGAATATTTCACACTGGGAAAAGACGCAAAAGGAGAGAAGCCAACTTGAATGTGCTGTCAGTGGGAACATCCCTCTGCAAAGTGGTTCTTGAACCAAGCGTATCAGTGCTGACTTTCAGTATTGAGTCTCTGGTGCTACATCTCTCTTTCACTCTATAAACATCTATATAACTTGTAATTTGAAGAGCACTATTGTTGCAGTTGGAGCTTCCAAGGAAAGAAAAAATGACCTTGCTCCTATAGCGTTATTTTTTAAAAGGTCCCCATAACCATTGCAAACCAATTCTTCATTCCATGAGGCACTGCAGTGCTTATCTTCTAGGAGTTTTATAGTTTTCTCCCTCCAAAACTGTTTTTATAAATTTTATTATAAATTATAAATGGTAACTTAAGTGACCCTAAATCTCTGGTGGCAAGTCCCATTATATTTCCTGTCTTTCAGCACCCTCTCTAGTTCTCAGCTTCATGAGCAATTTCTGCATGTCTTCTGTGACATCATTTGTATTTCCAGGTTCTTACAGCTAACTAGGCTTGAGGGCTTGCTGCTGCTCTCTACTCAATGTTTAGTGAAAAGGTATAAAATTTAACTGTATGATCAGGGTATGATTCACCAGTATTCCTTTTGGGATGAGGTTTTCATTGGGAAATAAATGAAATGAATCCACAATGTACATTACTTATTGTAGCCTTAGTGTTTCTAAAAAAGAATGATTGTCCTGTTGTTATAGACATATAACTATCGTATATACTCAAGTATAAGTCGGCCCGATTATATGTCGAGGCATCTACTTTTGCCACAAAAACTGGGAACATTTATTGACTCCAGTATAAGTCAAGGGTGGAAAATGCAGCGGCTACTGGTAACTTATAAAAATGGAAACCAATAAAATTACATCAAAAGAAAACCAGTAAACTAGCTCTGTAAGTTTAAAAGAGGGTAAACAGGTATATGTCCCCCCCAAGGTAGGTATAGGCAAAAAAAAATGCAAGTAGTTGCCTCAATTCCCCGCTTCTCCCACTGGTTTGGGTTAGGGTTAGGGTACCTGGCCTCTCCTTGCCTCAAAGAGAATACAGTTTCCCTCTCTATTTACTATTACTGAACATCCAAAATATACTATTTAATTCTGTGTATATATGCCATATGTGTACATACATATTACACATAGGCACACAAAAATATACTGTACATTATCTACTATATAAACTGTATGTGTATATACAGAGAGAGAGAGAGAGCTCTTGTAAAATTATATACATTCAACCTCACTTACTGTCATAGGAAAAACAAACCTGGAGTCCACTTTCTGCAACACATTTAACCAAAACTAGAACATTACACATGTCTTCAGATGTACTGGTACTTCCCTAGCTTGCACATCACTGTTAGAGCTAGAAAATGTCATGGATTGAGTAAAATGCGGTGATTCTCACTTAACAACGCTTTTGCTTAACAACACATTTTGGGCTCAATTGTGGTCATAGGTCTTCCTTCCCTCCCTCCTTCCTTCCTTCCTTCCTTCCTTCCTTCCTTCCTTCCTTCCTTCCTTCCTTCCTTCCTTGCTTCTTTCCTTCCTTCCTTCCTTCCTTCCTTTCCTGTCTGTCTTTCTTTTCTGTCTGTCTTTCTATCTTTCTTTCTTCCTTCTTCCTTCCTAGCATCTTTCTTCCCCCCTCCCCAGATAAATTACACAGTCAATACTGCACTGTTTTTTTTATTTAAGGTTACAAAGCAAATGAAGAATCATTTTGAGTATTCTCTAAAATTTCTTCAGTGGGATCCATAGCTTATCTGGCAAAAAAAAATTCACTTGGTAGGAAGTGAAAAATTTTGCACTCAGGATTTAAACAAGCAGAGAAAACAGTTCCCAAGTGCACATAATTAGGGTCCCTTAGAAGTTCATTCTTTCCAAGCCTTGAGTAAAAGATTATACTATGTAAATGGCAAAAAGAAAGAAAGAGGATTACCTAAAGTTGGATTCTTTTTTTTAACCTATACAGTGGGGGGCGGGGGGAGTATTTAGTCAGACACCAATTGTGCAAGTTCTCCCACTTAAAAAGATGAGAGAGGACTGTAATTGACATCATAAGTGGACCTCAATTATGAGAGACAACATGAGAAAACACATTCAAAAAATCACATTGTCTGAGGTTTAACAAATTTATTTGCAAATTATGGTGGAAAATAGGTATTTGGTCACCTACAAGCAAGCAAAATTTCTGGGTCTCACAGATCTGTAACTTCTTCTTTAAGAGGCTCCTCTGTCCTCCACTCATTAACTGTAGTAATGGAACCTGTTTGAACTTGTTTTCAATATAAAAGACAACTGTCCACAACCTAAAACAGTCACACTCCAAACTCCACCACGGTGAAGACCAAAGAGCTGTCAAAGGACATCAGAAACAAAATTGTAGCCCTGCACCAGACTGGGAAGACTGAATCTGCAATAGGCAAGCAGCTTGGTGTGAATAAATCAAATGTGAGAGCAATAATTAGAAAATGGAAGATATACAAGACCACTGATAATCTCCCTCGATCTGGGGCTTCACACAAGATCTCAGCCCCTGAGGTAAAAATGATCACAAGAACGGTGAGCAAAAATCCCAGAACCTAGTGAATGATCTGTAGAGAGCTGGGATCAACGTAACAAAGACTATGATCAGTAACACTCTACGCTGCCAAAGACTCAGATACTGCAGTGCTAGACATGTCCCCCTGCTTAAGACAGTATATGTCTGGGCCCATCTAAAGTTTGCTAGAAAGCATTTGGATGATTCAGAAGAATATTGGGAGAATGTCATATGGTCAGATGAAACCAAAGTAGAACCGTTTGGTAGAAACAACTCATTGTGTTTGGAGGAGAAAGAATCCTGTGTTGCATCCAAAGAACACCATACATATTGTGAAGCATGGGGGTGGCAACATCATGCTTTGGGGCTGTTTCTCTGCAAAGGGATCAGGACGGCTGATCCGTGTACATGAAAGAATAAATGGGGCCATGTATTGTGAGATTTTGAGTGCAAACCTTCCATTAGCAAGGGCAATGAAGATAAAACGTGGCTGAGCTTTTCAGCATGACAATGATTCCAAGCACACCGCAAGGGCAATGAAGGAGTGGCTTCATAAGAAGCATTTCAAGGCCCAGCAGTGGCCTAGCCAGTCTCCAGATCTTAACCCTATAGAAACCTTTGGAGGGAATTGAAAGACTGTGTTGCCCAGCGACAGCCCCAAAATATTACTGTGTCAACACCCCAAATAGCACCTGAGAAATAAATCAGATTCCAGTCCAATTCTCTCACATAAGGTTCGATTTATTATCAGAGCCATGTTGGTCATGCTATTGCCATTCTGATACTAGCTCCCTTCCAGTTCCCCACCCAGGTTAAGGTTCATCCCACAACCCCACACCTACAAGTTCATCACAAGGACTAGTCCAACTGCAGGGATTTCACCGACTTCCTCTTTTCTTCAGTTGATGCAGAACCAAAGATGATCTTGGACTCTAAAAAGGAATTTGTTGTGATTAGTAACTTCCCTCTCATTCAATTACCCCTCCCAATTCCCCTAATACTATGCTACCATTGCAGGACAAAGCCTCTAACTCCACATGATCTCCTGAAACAATAGAATAAAACACATAGGGGTTAGTACCGCTTTTAAACCCTTCTCCCCTTCCCATTGGGACACTTAGGCTCGGTTGGGTAATTTTCATAGAACTGCTTAATTAACCTATCAGCCTTGACATCCTGACTCTTAACCTAGGTAGCTTCCCACAGAGGGTTCCCCTTTCAATGAATCAAGTACTGTAATTTACTCCGGAAAATACGGGAATCCAAAATCTTTTTCACTTCATAGTGGGTTTCCCCCTGAATCACTACAGAGGGAGGGGGCGACTGTGTACATGGCCTAATGTTGGACCCGATCATCAGCTTTAGCAGGCTGCAGGGGAATACTGGGTGGATCCTCTCTAGGATTCTAGGCAATACAAGCTGCACCATGGTTGGGTTGATTACTTTCACTATTGGGAAAGGGTCTAGAAATTTAGGACTTAGCTTTTTGCTAGGCAGCCTTAACCGAATATATTTGGTTGACAGGAAAACCTTATCTCCCACTCTTTTTTAAAAAAAATATTTTTATTATTTTTCAAAAGAAAAACATTACACATGGCACAGCAGGTTGAGTGCTGTACTGCAGGCCACTGAAGCTGACTATAGATCTGAAGATCAGCGGTTCAAATCTCATCACCGGCTCAAGGTTGACTCAGCCTTCCATCCTTCCGAGGTGGGTAAAATGAGGACCCGGATTGTGGGGGTAATAGCCTAGCTCTGTTAAAAAGTGCTATTGCTAACATGTTGTAAGCCGCCCTGAGTCTAAGGAAAAGGGCGGCATAAAAATTGAATAAATAAATAAATAAACACAACAAACATTACAGACCCAGCTGACTCTGCCAGGAGCGCCAGGAGCTAGGAGGACTCCCCTGAGCCTCCGGAGCCCTGAGCAACCTCCCCAGATGCCCAGCTGACTGCCAGGAGCACCAGAAGCTAGGAGGACTCCCATGAGCCTCCGGAGCCCTCAGCAACCTCCCCTGAAGCCCGGACGCCCAGCTGACTCTGCCGGGAGCGCCAGAATCTAGGAGGACTCCCACAAGCCTCCAGAGCCATCAGCGACCTCCCCCGAAGCCCGGACACCCAACTGACTCTGCCGGGAGCGCCAGGAGCCAGGAGGACTCCCCTGAGCCTCCAGAGCTCTCAGCAACCTCCCGCAAAGCCCCGACACCCAGCTGACTCTGCCAGGAGCGCCAGACGCCAGGAGGACTCCCTCAAGCCTCCAGAGCCCTCAGTGACTTCCTCAGACCCCTGATGCCCTGCTGATTCTGCCCCGGAGAGCCAGAGACCAGGAGGATTACCCACCAACCCTGGAGCTCCCAACGCCCAACCGATCCCCCCCCATGAAACCCTCTGGACTGTGCCATTAAAGCGAACCAGACCACGTGGCCCCAAGGGAAAACAAAGGAAGGTAGAACCCAAAAGACCTCCAACTGGACTCTTGCAAACTCCAAGTGGACACTTTCATTACTGCAACTACATCTGAACACCCAACACCAAAGAGACTTTCTCAACACTACAACCCCTAGGGGACATTAGAATACTCCAACACCAAAGAGACTTCTGACAACTGCAATTCCCTGGGGACATTTGATTACTCCAACACCAAGAGACTTTGAAATCTCCAATACTAAGCAGACATTGAACACTCCAACACTCTCTTTACTGACACACACACAAACAACAACAAACACAATAAAACACACACATACACAACTTGAACCAGACCAACCGCACACATGGAAGAACAAGCAACAGAAGTCATCGTGATCTGCAATTTATGCTCAATGTACACTCTTCTACCCACTGACCTCCAAAACTGATGTAAATTGATCTATCTACTGGGAAAAAATAGAAAACCTAGAACAGGAACTGAACACCATTAAACTTAACAACAGCAACAACAAACCTCAAAGCACACAAAAAGAACAACCACATCCAGTAGACAGAAATGACCATGCCACCTCCACACAAAACACTCCCCCAGAAGACAAAAACAGCTGGACACATGTCACCCACAGAAAAAAGTATAAAACAAACACAAAACCTACAACAAAAGCAACTCACCCACAACCAATTCCACTAACTACAAGCAACCACAACCACTACCAAGGACTCCCAATAGAAGAAAACAAACAGGCAGCTGATGAAAAAGCACCAACTAGAACCCCCAACAAAGCAACAACACCAATTACCACCATGATAAAAAAGAACACCCCAAACACCACCAACCAAAAGAAAAAAAGGAGAGTGCTCGTAATTGGGGACTCAATTCTCAGGGGAACTGAAACTGCCATTTGCAGGCTGGACAATCAATCCAGGGAGGTATGCTGCCTCCCTGGAGCCAAAATTTCTGACATAACAGAAAAAATAACCAAGATAATAAAGCCCACAGACTACTACACTCTAATAATATTCCATGTGGGAACAAACGACCCAGCAAAAGACCTAAAAACAACAATGAGGAACTACTACCAACTGTCAAAGACATGGGTGCAGAGGTAGTTTTTTCGTCCATACTACCTACAAGAGGACAGAACCCAACAAGAGAACGAAAAATTCTGCAGTTGAACCACTGGCTAAAAGGTTGGTGCCGCCAAAGAAACTTTGGATTTCTTGATCATGGACTACACTTTCTCCAGGATGGGCTTCTAGCTAGGGACGGTTTGCACCTTACTAAGACCGGGAAGAATGTCCTTGGAAACCGTCTAGCCAAACTCGTCAGAAGGGCTTTAAACTAACACCGTGTGGGGTGGGCATTCATATTCCAGAACCTAACGCCAATCAGGGCCCCTCAGCAAGCAGGGTCAACAACAAACTAAAAAGGGAAGGGAGGGGAAACACACACAGACACCAACCAGAAATCACCCATGGCCCCCCAAAAAACAGGCACAAAGAACTCAAATGCCTCTATACCAATGTACAAAGCCTAGGGAACAAAAAGGGTGAACTAGAAATTCTAATCCACGAAGGCAAATACGACATAGTTGGAATCACCGAAACTTGGTGGGATAATACACACAACTGGAATATACAGATTAAAGGATACAAACTATTCAAAAAAAGCAGATCACACAAACAAGGAGGTGGAGTTGCACTGTACATAAAAGACCACTACAATGTCACTGAGACACAAACTACAAGATAAGAAAACCTTCTAGAAAGCTTGTGTGTCAACATCAAAGAAGAAAAAAAGTGCAACACAACAATCGGTGTGTACTATGGACCACCAAACCAAACAGAAACAATGGACAGCCTTTTCAAGAACCAACTGACACACATATGCAAGAAAAACAACACAGTAATAATGGGAGGCTTTACCCGGACATAAACTGGAAAAATAATTCTGCACCAAGTGAAAAATCAAACAAATTTCTGACATGCCTTGCAGCCACACTGGTCCTAATTCTCACAAACAGAGAAGAAGTGATTGTTGGGGTCGAAACATATGGAGTGCTGGGTGAAGGTGACCACAACATTCTCAAATCCAATATAATATCAACCCAATCAACTAGACCCAACAACACCAAAATCCCAGATTTTAAAAAAGCAGACTTCAATAAACTTAAAGAAAACTTGAGAGTGATCCCTTGGACAACAGTCCTAAAAGGCAAAACCACACAAGAAGCTTGGAAAGAAAGACACCCGGGAAAAATGGAATACAGTATACCTTTTTTTCAATACCACAAAAATCGTGGTCTAGGATAGACATGGCTTGGGGAGATTTGGGTGTGGACAATTGTATAGAACAAGTGGAGATCAGACCCAACATATGGGCGGATCACCACCCAATCATAATTAAAATAAAAGAACCCAAAAAAGATTTCCTAAAATGGTCCTTAAACCAGTTACTACTCAAAGAAAAAGACTATATTGATCACATAAAAAAGGAATTAAATCTTTTTCTTAAAGATAATTGGAATGAAGAAACCACCACACAGAACCTATGGGACACTTTAAAAGCATACATAAGGGGGATTACAATTTCACATTCGGCCAAAGCAAAGAAAAATAAAAATCAAAGAATTAAAGATTATCAAATAAAAATTAAACAATTGGAAATAGATTTGCAAAAAGACATATCAAATGAGGAATTAAAAGAGGAAAAAGATAAGCTTAGACATCAAATTAATCTAATAACACAGGATGAACTAATATGGAAATTAAAAAGGGCCAAGCAAGATCATTTTGAAAACGCAAACAAACCCGGTAGATGGCTAGCCTATAAACTTAAAAAAGAAGAAGAAGAACGATATATCCAATTCTTAGAGGATAACAAAGGAGACAAATATGCCACGATAGAAGAGAAAAAACAAATTGCCATTAATTATTATAAAGAATTATATAAAAAAGAAATTAAATCAGTAGATGAACAAAAGGCATACATAACAAAATCGGAGATGGAGGAATTAACTGACTGTGAAAGAAAATCACTAAACAAAGAAATCACGATGATAGAACTCGAGGATATAATAAAGAATCTGAAAAATAATAAATCCCCAGGTCCTGATGGTCTTCCTTGTGAATTTTATAAAGAATTCATCACTGATTTAGGAGAACTCTTATTAGTATTATACAATGAGGTGTTAGAAAAAGGTTTAATACCCAACTCCTGGACGGAAGCAACCATGAGTCTAATACCAAAAAGCGAATCAGATAAACATAAAATTCAAAATTACAGACCCATATCTCTACTGAATGTAGACTACAAAATATTTATGAGCATCATGGCAAGCAGATTAAAATCAATTTTAAATAAGATACATTCTGATTAAAACGGCTTCCTACCTGGCAGATACATCAGAAACAATGTAAGGATAATATTGGACGTCTTAGAATTTTACGAAAATCACTCTGAAAAACAAATGGCTCTTATCTTTTTAGACGCCGAAAAAGCATTTGACAATCTAAATTGGGAATTTATGATGGAATTAATAAAACAAATGAAATTTGGCTCTAAATTTATTACAATGATTGAGACCATTTATCAAAAACAATATACAAGAATTTCAATTAATGGGGACATAACTGAAAAATTCCAAATCGAAAAAGGGGTCCGCCAAGGATGTCCACTATCTCCTTTATTGTATATCTTTGCCACAGAGACTATGTTAAAGCAGATTAGATCTAACCTAAAAATAAGAGGGCTGAAAACCAAAAATCAAGAATTTAAACTGCAGGTATATGCAGATGACTTAGTCTTCATATTAGAAAATCCATTGGAATCAGGGAAACATATAATGGAGGAGGTAGAGAAATTTGGTAATGTAGCAGGACTAAAAATAAATATTCAAAAAACCAAAATTATAACTAAAAATATAAATAAAGAACAAGAAAAAGCTCTGGAGGACATGTTGAAAATTAAAACTGCTAAAAAGGTTAAATACTTAGGGATCTCATTAACAAAAAAATGCAGTACTATCAAAGAAAACAATTATGAAATACTATTGAAAACAACAGAGAAACAACTAACCGATTGGAATAAACGTCCAATTTCTTTATTAGGCAGAGTAGCGACGATAAAAATGACAATTCTACCAAAATTCCTCTACCTCTTCCAAATGATCCCGGTAAAATTAGACAACCATTTTTTCAACAAATTAAATAAAATCATCTCCAAATTTATATGGAACAACAAAAGGCCTAGAATAAGATTGAAATGGCTACAAGACAAAATCAGACAAGGAGGTTTGGGCTTACCAGATTTTAAAATTTACTATTATGCAGCCACCCTCCTCTGGATTAAAGACTGGATAGAAATCAAACGTGAAAGATTATTAGCATTAGAAGGGCACGACATGTTATCCGGTTGGCATAACATCTTATGGAATCAAAACCAAAAAATCCCATCATATTTTAAAAATCATATGATTAGAGACGCCTTAATAACAACATGGCTAAAAATAAAAAAAAGAACATTATACAAAAATTCCTAGATGGTATTCCAGCATGGAAGCCCTGACACACCCGAATAATACAGAATTAAAAAAGATGGTAACTTATAATCAAATATTAAATAAAGAAGGTAATATTAAATCAAGAAAAGCGTTAGCAGAACAAAATATCAAAATCGATTGGTGGCCCTATATGTTAGTACACTCAAAGTGGCAAACATTTAAAAAAAGAAGGGATACAGGCAAAGGGTACAATCCTCGATAAACTAATATTAGGAGAAGAAAAAAACTTTATAACAAAAATATACAACTATTTAATAAACTATGAAATGGAAACAGAAATAGTGAAAGGATCTATGACTAGTTGGGCAAGAAATTTTGGATATAATATTCATATTGACCAATGGGAGACAATTTGGAAAAAGAATTATAAAATAACCAAATCAGTAGCATATAAGGAAAACACTATAAAAATGTTTTATAGGTGGCATATATCACCATCAAGACTAGCCCAAATTTATCCCAAATTAAAACCAAATTGTTGGAGATGTGTAAATACAAATAGAACATTGTTTCATATGTGGTGGACGTGTCCCAAAATCAGAACAATATGGATCAAAATCAGAAGTTGGATATATGAAATTACAAAAATCAAACTACTATTTAAACCAGAGATTTTCTTATACACTTAAAAGTTAAGAAAAAAGAATACCACTTAATACACATAATAACGGCAAGTAGGATTATTATAGCACAAAGCTGGAAAAAAGAAGAACCACCGAAAGGGATTTGATCAAAAAAATGCTAGACTGTGCTGAATTTGATACTTTAACGCAACAACTGAAAAGCAATATGAAAGTACAAGAGACTTGGGAAAATTTTTACAAATGGGTCAATGACAAGGGAGGAGGAAAGAACAATAATAATAAATAAAAAAAATAAATAATCAAGTAAAATAAATAAACAAAGAAATGAGATTGAAAATACAACAGTAACCCAAAAATGGATAAACTTTACTTTATTTACTTGTTGATAGTTTTTGTTTGTATATATGTATAATATATATAGATATAGGATTTCGCTGATACATATCTCCGTAAAACTAAAGTAAGATTAGCTGCAAAATGGCAGCAGGGGTGGGGAGGGGGGAATTGTATGTCGATGTAACAGGAAAGCTATAACTGTATCTACAATCTATGAACATACAGATCTGTTATTGTGTGTCTTTTATATGTGTATGTATTTAATAAACTCTATTTTAACAAAAGAATCTTGGGAAATCTTAAAAACCACGATCACAAAAGCCCAAAACAATGCTATCCCAATGAAAAAGAAACACCCAAAATCCAAAAAGAAACCAGCTTGGCTACACAAGGAACTAACAAACAAATTGAAGGGGAAAAAAGACAGATACAAAAAATGGAAAGAAGGGCACATAATCAAGGCAGATTACCAACAAACAGCCAGAATCTGCAAAAAAAAATCAGGACAGCAAAAGCCCAGTATGAACTAAGCCTAGCAACAAAGATCCAAGACAATAAAAAAAGCTTCTTCCAACACATAAACACCCCCCAAAAAATCAAGGAAGCAGTCGGTCCACTAGAAAGAGGAGATGGCACAGAAGTAATGGACAATAAAGAGAAAGCAGAACTGCTCCACACCTTTTTTGCATCAGTTTTCACGCACAAAGAAACAACAAAACAACCAGCTTGTATCACAGCTGCAGAAATCAAAATTGGAACAAAACACTACTTTAATAGAAATACAGTAAGGGACCTCCTATTGGAACTGAATGAGTACAAATCACCAGGACCAGATGGACTGCACCCCAGAGTCCTAAAGGAGCTTGCCGATGTCATCACTGAAACTGTACCACATCTTTCAAAAATCCTGGACCACAGGAGACCTACCAGACGATTGGAAATGAGCCGATGTGGTCCCTATTTACAAAAAAGGCAAAAAAACAGACCCAGGAAACTACAGTCCTATCAGCCTAACATCTATTCCTGGGGAAAGTATTAGAAAAAATAATCAAGAAACAGATCTGCCACCACCTTGAATCGAACAATGTAATAACCACCAGCCAACACGGATTCATCAGAAACAAATCGTGCCAAACCAACCTCATTTCATTCTTCAACACTGTAACCAAATCAATTGACCAGAGAAACGCAGTGGACATAATATACTTAGACTTTAGCAAAGCATTCGACAAGGTGGACCACAACCTTCTCCATTGCATCTGGAAGGAGAGTCCAACATGGGTAATACTCCAATTCTATTGGTAGAGACTGAGTTAAGATTAACATATTAATGAGCACCGCCCTCTCTGCTCTCCCCATGAGCCAGTTTTAAAACTCAGTAGAGTAGAGACATACTGAGTTGTAGCTTAGGGGTTTTTAATAACCTTAAAATAATAAAAATAAATATGTAAAGTGTTGTTACCGTTTTAATCCCTTTCTTTGTTTTTCAGACGCTGCAATAGAAGAGGAGCAGACGGTCAGGGGTCTCTGCCCTCAGTGGGCAGCACCCCCAACGAACCTTCTCAGGGGTTGTTTGCCTTCCCCCAGTGGGAGCACCCCGAAGAGAAGCAACCAGCCTGGGGGTCCCTGGTCTCCGAGACCATACCGGGGCTGCCAGCCAAAGGTGGGGGGGTCCGCCCCCCCCCCACTGGGAGGCTTGAAGGCGTCTCGCACGGAGCGAGGAAAGCCGAGCGCCTTGCAGCTGACAGGGAGGTCAGCACCGAGCCGCGGCAGGCGCGAGGAGATCGGAGCGTCTCCAGGCTGCCGGAGAAGCCGGAACAGCTACCGCCGCGCCCGCCACAGCCGCCGCAGCCGCCAGAGCCCCTCGCGGGGTCAAAACGGACAAGTACCGGCCTGAGGAACCGGGAGAGGGCGAAGAAGCCCCCTCGCCAGCAGTCCGGCCACGGAGGGACCCAGCAGCGGTCCGGAGGGTCGCGGAAGCTGGGCGCCGCCATTTTGGAAGCGGCTAGAGCGGCAAGCGCCTTTTTGGCGCGAACAACAGCTGGGCAGGCGGCGAAAGAGCGCGAACGAGCCAGAGGGCTCTAGTGCGCAGGCGCAGACCCGGGGAGACCCGAGACGCCATTTTGGGAGCTTTTGCTGACGAGGCAGGCGAGAACCAAGCCACCGGAGGTCAGCCAACATTTAACCTGAGATAAAATCACTCCCAAACGTGAGTAATATGGAGGAGAATCAGGGAAAGGAGGTCACAGGCTCTCCTGCCATCCCTAAGGACAAGGTGAAGGGGAAAGCCAAGGAAAAGACAAAGCATTCATCTGCTTCCTCATCCTCCATTAAAGAGGCTGAAAAGCGCATTAAGGCGCTAGAACAAAAGCTGGAAGCAGCACTTCAATCGCCTCCAGGGGGTCTTCCTCTGACTCAAAGGCATCCCTTGGACCCTATGTCACCCCCATCCACCTTTGGGCCCTCAGGGGTTACGCCTGAGAAAGACTGGTCACCAGATAGGCAGTTTCTACCCCTGCCTCAAGTGATGCCCTCACCCAGCACATCCTGGGCCAGACCAGCTTCAGCAACACAGGCACCAAGAGGCCTCCAGGGGCCATCAGCTACCTTCACGCCCACAGCGGCGGGCTTGCGGTCTCAGCCCGGGGCGTGGCACAATTTACCCCCAGACCTGCAGGACCTTATCGCGAATGCGTACTCGCAGGCTCCCGGGGCACAACAGTATGGAGGGCCTCCACAACACGCTCCAGATGCATGGTCGGTTCCGCCCCCCTCGGGTTTTGGCTCTCTATTGGAAGAACAAGAACAGTTTGAGGAAAGTGAACCGGAGTATGGCTTTTCCGAGGATGAGGCTGCCCCAGAGCAGGCCCCTTCGGTTGGCTTGTTCAAGCCAGCACTCTTCAGAACCTTATTGTCTAAGGCCAAGCAAGTGATGAACCTGCCGGGTTCAGAAAAGACTCCGGAAGCCACTGAGTCCGGTCAAACTTCAGCCTCCCTACTAGACGAGCCTCAACCCGAGTCTGACCATTTTCCTGCATCGGGCATTTTCGTAAAGGGGATCAAAAGACCTTGGCAGCAGCCTGCGGCAGCTCAGGGACCTTCCACCCTCGAGAGGAAATTTTACACTTTCGACGAGGAGGTGGAAAAGCTGCTCGAATTTCCCCCAATTGACCAGCCGGTAGTGACGCTGGTCTCCAGCGCATTGGTCCCCTCAGAGACCGGGGAATGCCTACGACCGGAGGAACGGAAGGCGGAGACATTACTCCGTAAAGCCCACCAGATGTCTGGTTGGGGATTCCGGGCTGCAGCAGCGGCCTCATTCATTAACCGCGCTTCCCTCATGTGGATCAAGGAAATGCAATCCCGCCTAGGGCCCGAGGACGGGCGCCTCCGCCAGGACTTAAGTAAACTACTGGCGGCGACAGAATTTTCGGCGGATGCCACCCTACACGCGGCCAAGTTCGCCACCAGAAGCATGGCAACTACATTGTCATCACGTCGCCTGCTGTGGCTACGAAACTGGCAGGCAGATCTTAAATCTAAGTGGCGCCTAGCCTCCGGTCCCTTCCAAGGTTCCACCCTCTTTGGGGACCTGTTGGAGAAGGTTTTGGTGGAAGACAAAGATAAAAGGAAGGTCCTTCCTAGAGCTCACAGGAGACCGGATAGAAGGTTCACGCCATATTCAAGGAGGCAGTCCTTTCGCTGGGAGACTTCCACCGGCTCCGCGCAAAACCAACGTCCCTTCTCCCAGGGACAATACAACCAACAGTCCTATAGGAGTGACCGTGGCTCCTATCAAGATAGGACAAGAGGCTATCATCAGTCCAGGAGGCCCTTTCGTGGTAACTCTCAAAGAGGGTTCAAACGCACGAAATGACGCGAGCAGCCCGCAGCCCATCGGAGGGAAGCTACAGGGGTTCTGCAGAGCCTGGCAGGCGACCTCCTCCGACAAGTGGGCTACAGCAACAGTTACACAAGGGCTCCGATTGGAATTCATCCAAACACCTCCCAGCCGTTTCATACGTTGTCCCACACCAAGGGACATACCAAAGCAACTGCAGTTACGCAAGGAAATCTCACATCTGTTAGAAATCCAGGCCATAGAGTCGGTGCCGCATCAGGACGAGGGCAAGGGATTTTATTCCATGATTTTCATCGTGCCCAAGCCCTCAGGAGGCTGCAGGTTGATCCTCAACCTGAAGCAACTGAACCTTTTCATAAAATATCGAAGGTTCAGGATGCACTCGTTGCAGACCATTCTGGCTTCCATTCGATACCGGGACATCTTAACATCTATCGATCTCAAGGAGGCATACCTGCATGTCCCTATCCACCCGGACCATCGCAGGTTCCTCAGATTTGTCACCGAAGGGAAGCACTATCAATACAGGGCCATGCCATTCGGACTGTCTTCGGCCCCCAGAACGTTCACAAAGCTCCTGGATGTTCTGACTGCCAGCTTAAGGGCTCGATCCATCAGACTGATGGCGTACCTGGACGACATAATCATCTTGTCCAGATCCCAGGTAGCGGCAGAGAGGGAGCTCAAAGAGACTATTCACACCTTAGAGCTGCATGGCTTCACAATCAATGTGGAGAAAAGCCAGCTAGTACCGACTACCAGATTACTACACCTGGGAGCGATTATCGACACTCAAGAGGGCACGGTGTCGTTGTCACCGGAGAGACAAGACAATATTCGGCGACTGATTGCCAGTCTTTGCAAAGGACCAGTAACACTGTCACTGCTGTCAAAAATACTGGGGACGCTGGTGTCAGCCATTGGCATCGTTCCCTGGGCCAGGTTCCATATCAGGACACTACAGTGGTTCCTGCTTCCAGCTCAAAGGAGCAAGGTGAGCCATTCACACAGACAAGTATGCTTACCACAAAGAGTCCGGGAGTCCCTCCAATGGTGGACTTCGGCCGCCATAAGCCGGGGCTCCCCATTCCAAGTAACAGATCAGGTCATTTTGACAACCGACGCCAGTCTTACGGGATGGGGAGCTCACATTGGAGCACATATGGCTCAGGGACTGTGGACTGCAGAGGACCTTTCAGAGGTCAACATCAACTTTCTAGAGTTAAAAGCTGTTTTCCTAGCGCTAAAGACATTTGCATCCCTGGTTCATCAACAGCACGTGCTGGTGCTTACGGACAATGTGGCGACCAGAGCTCACTTGAATCACCAAGGGGGCACAAGGTCGCGGCGTCTCATGGAGGAGACGGAGGCACTATTCCGCTGGGCCGAACAACATCTGAGGTCTCTATCAGCGGAGCACATCGCAGGGATTTCCAATACACAGGCGGACTGGCTGAGCCGCTCCACCTTGGACCCGTCAGAATGGAGACTGGATCCGACTCTGTTCCAACAGGCGGTGAGTCGGTTTGGCCTTCCACTGGTGGACTTATTTGCCAGCCCCTCGAACGCCCAACTTCCGAGGTTCTACACGAGGTTTCCAGCACAGGGCGCAGAAGGGGTCAACGCTCTCCTGTCAGCTTGGCCACCAGGTCTTCTTTATGCCTTCCCGCCAACGAACCTACTACCGAGGGTAGTGGAAAAGATCCTGAAGGAGAGAGCGGAGGTGTTGCTGGTGGCCCCCCATTGGCCTCGACGTCCGTGGTTCTCCGACCTGGTGGCACTGTCGGTGTCACCCCCTTGGAGAATTCCGGACCGGATGATAGCCCTCAGCCAGGGGAACCTACAACATCCAGATCCCCAGTGGCTCCAACTGACCGTTTGGCACTTGAACGGGTCAGGTTACGAGGGTTAAAACTACCGGAAAAGGTCATAGACACCATGCAAGCGGCAAGGCGTCCATCTACCTCTCGGATTTATCAGACGACATGGGCAGCCTTTTGCAGCTTCTGCGACAAACACCAAATCAATACTGACCAGGCCTCAGTGATTACGGTTCTAGAGTTCCTACAAACTGGACTGGATCGGGGCTTGGCCCCTAATACACTCAAACGGCACGTGGCAGCCCTCGCGACCATGATACAGGTTGAGGGTGTCCGCTCCTTGGCTTACCATCCTTGGATTAAAGATTTTCTACGGGGAGCTGTAAACCAACATTCTCCGCCAGTCCGGAGGTTCCCGTCTTGGGACCTTCAATTGGTCCTTAAGGCCTTGACAAAGCCACCGTTTGAGCCATTGAGAACCATACCATTACGACTCTTGTCGATCAAGACTGCCTTCCTTGTTGCTATTACGTCGGCTCGAAGAGTGTCCGAGATAGCGGCATTATCAGTGCGACCTGACCTTTGCGTATTTTACCCTGACCGAGTGGTACTGAGATTGGACCCTTCATTCATTCCGAAGGTAAATTCAGAGTTTCACAGGAAGCAGGAGATAATCCTGCCTGACTTTTGCACACATGGCAATCACCCATCGGAATTGAGATGGCATAAGATCGATGTACGCCGTGCGGTCAAGATTTATGTTAGACGCACAGAGAGTTTTCGGAAGACAGAAAAGTTGTTTGTTTCATTTTCTGAGGATAAAAAGGGACTTGGACTCTCATCAAGCTCCATTAGTCGTTGGATCAGGGACTGTATTGGGGACGCGTACAGAGCTCGGAACCAATCGGTCCCGCCGGGAGTGACGGCTCACTCGACGAGGAGTGCGGCAACTTCAGCGGCCTGGGCCACCCAGGCGTCCATTGACGACATCTGTAGAGCTGCAACGTGGTCGGCTCCAACGACCTTCATACGACATTATAAGTTGGACTCCTTCGCTTCTGCTGAGGCGGCATTTGGGAGACGTGTGTTACAAAGAGTTTGTTTATCTCCAACGTCCCTGACAAGACCTTTTCCCTCCCATGGGCCGTAAATCTCTGGTATATCCCATGTTGGACTCTCCTTCCAGATGCAATGGAGAAGAACCGTTGTACCTACCTGAACGGTCTTCTCAGTGCACTGGAAGGAGAGTCCAAACCCACCCGGTAGAGTTTGGGTGCAGGGACGCCGGAGTAGACAGTTAGTCAGTTATTGGTTGTTAACAATAAAAATTGGTTATCCTCTTACTATGTTTCTTCGTTTTAAAACTGGCTCATGGGGAGAGCAGAGGGGGCGGTGCTCATTAATATGTTAATCTTAACTCAGTCTCTACCAATAGAATTGGAGTATTACCCATGTTGGACTCTCCTTCCAGTGCACTGAGAAGACCGTTCAGGTAGGTACAACGGTTCTTCTACTCTCCAAAGTAAAGAAGAGTGGGATCAACAGTAACACAACAAGATGGATTGAAAACTGGCTGACCAATCGCACCCAGCGAGTAGCCCTCAATGGGACTAAGTCTACATGGAAAGAGGTAGGCAGCGGGGTACCACAGGGATCAGTCCTAGGCCCAGTACTCTTTAACATATTTATCAACGACCTAGACAAGGGAATACAGGGGGAATTAATTAAATTTGCAGATGACACCAAGCTGGCAGGAGTGGCCAACACCCCAGAGGATAGGCACAGGATACAGAAAGATCTAGATAGACTTGTACAGTGGGCCAAAATGAACAAAATGAAGTTCAATGTAGAGAAAAGTAAAATCCTGCACCTAGGCAAAAAAAACCCCCAAAACATGCATACAAGTTAGGCGAAACCACACTCACCATAAGTGACTGTGAAAGGGATCTTGGAGTCTTGGCGGATAACCAGCTAAACATGGGCCAGCAATGTGCAGCAGTGACTAAAAAAGCCAACACAATCCTAAGCTGCATGAACAGGGGGATGCACTCCAAGACCAGAGAGGTAATAATACCACTCTATAAGGCCCTGGTCAGACCACACCTGGAGTATTGCATCCAGTTCTGGTCACCACACTTCAAAAGAGATATAGAGACTCTGGAAAGGGTGCAGAAAAGAGCAACTAAAATGATAAGGGGACTAAAGACCAGGCCATACAAGGAAAGGTTGCTGGAACTGGGCATGGATAGTCTAGTAAAAAGAAGGGCTAGGGGGAACATGATAGCTGTATACAGGTACTTAAGGGGTTGCCACAGAGAGGAGGGGGACACACTATTTTCCAGGGCACCAGAGGGCTGGACGAGGATCAATGGTTGGAAGCTGACCAAGGAAAGATTCAACCTGGAGATAAGGAAGAATTTCCTGACGGTGAGAGCGATCAGCCAGTGAAACAGCCTGCCAGCGGAGATTGTGAACTCCCCAACTTTGGACATTTTGAAGAGGAGATTGGACTGCCATTTGACTGGAGCGCTGTAGGATTTCCTGCTCAAGCAGGGGGTTGAACTTGATGACCTGTAAGGTCCCTTTCAAATCTAATAATAAATTTTAAAAAAACATAACATAAAAAGGAGCTACATTCGCTCCGCTCAAAATAGAAGTCTTCATTGTACAAAAGGAAAAACTTATTATTGTTTAGATCAATTCAGAGAATTATAGAAATACCTATTACAATTCGCTATTTGAAAACAAATCTAATGATATATTGAACTATATATATTTTCTTTTAAAAAAACCTGATTATAAGTTAAATCAAATCAAAGAAATACGTTCTATTATAAAACATCACTACCTAACTTGTTTTTACTAATAAATTTAACTTTTTGACTTAATATTTCAACATCCTTATACATTTTTTTAAATCCCACCAGATATATACCATCTGCCAAATATTATAGAATTCCAATTCTTCTTGGTTATTTAACCGCCTCGTCATCATATCAAGCTCTGCGCATTCTATAATTTTCCTAAGTACTTCTTCTTTCGGTGTCTTCATTTCTTTCCATCTTTGTGCAAAAACTATCCTAGCAGCTACTAATATATGAATTATTAAGTAATATATATTTCTTTTTTATATTTATTATTTGAGATACCTAATAAAAAAAATTCTGGAGTTTTCTTAATTTTTTGCTGTGTTATTTCTCTTAACCATCTTTCTACCATGTTCCAATAGCTCTTTGCTTTTGAGCAAGTCCACCATGTATGATAATAAGTGCCTATTTCTGTTTTACATTTCCAACAATTAGGTGATTTACTTGGAAACATTTTTGAAATTCTATTAGGTGGTAAATGCCATCTGTAAAACATCTTAATTTGGTTTTCTTTAAAAGAAACTGACTTAGTTGTTTTCCAATTATATGTCCAAACCTTTTCCCATGTATTTAAATCTATTTCTTTATCTAAGTTTCTACACCAAGTAATCATATTATCTTTTAATATCCAACCTACACTTTTGCAATTAATTAGGTATTTATATACTTCCCTGATCAATTTTCCTTGATTTGTGATTAATAATTTGCCTAAAATGTTGTTATCTTTTCTAAATATATATGTTCTTACGTCTTTATGGAATCTGAACTTAATCTGTGCATATTGCCACCAATCTATTACTACACCTGTATCCAGTAATTCCTGTCTCGTTTTCAGATTCCACTGATTATCTAGTATATCCCTGTACTTCCATATTTTACCTTGTAATAAATTAGGGGGACATATAGCTTCAATCGGAGATATCCATTCTGACATAACTAAAAAGTGGTCTTTTTTATATCATTCCAAACCTCCAATAATGTCTTTCTAATTGTATGCCTCTTGAAATAGGAGTGTATTTTATAGTTCTCATACCATATGAAAGAATGCCAGCCTAGCATGTCGTATGATAGCTGTAAATTATTCCATATTTCTAAGTCCTTTTTAATTTGCTTTAAAAGTTTCGTATAGTTATCATCTTTTAATGACATAGATTTAGCAGAAAATCAAATACCTAAATATTTTACTTTCTTTGTTATCTTCATTTTTGTTATTTTTTCTAATTGTTTTGTCTGAAAATCTGTCATATTTGTAGTTAATAATTGTGTCTTATTTTTATTAACCTGCTACAGTCCCATATTCTTCTATTAAATTTATTAATTTTGATATTGAAGTTAAAGGATCTTCTATTATAAAAGCAACATTGTCCGCAAATGCCTGTGCTTTGTAAGATTCTTTTTTAATTTCTAGACCTTTAATATTATTATCTGTTCTTTTATCAATAAGGTTTCTAATGTTAAAATAAATAACAGTGGTGAAATGGGGCAACCCTGTCTAACTCCTCTTTGTATTTCAAACTTTTCTGTTTGATCATTGTTCAAAATAATTTTAGCCGTTTGATTTGAATATATATAGTGTCAATTATATTAAAAAATTTGGTACCTGTTGTGTTTCCGTCTGAGGCCCCTCTGGGAACGGCTGACCTTCTGTCGGTTTCCAGCTCAGAGGGAGAGGCTGAGGAACAGGAGGTGCAGACAGACGAGGAGGAATCCCAGGCTGAAGAAGAGGGAGGACAGCCAGAGTCCCACCAGGGGGAGCTCTCCCCAGCAAGCAGCCTGGATTCCTTAGAGGAAAGTGCACAAGCCATAATTGATCTGCGACAACGGAGAGCTAATCAGAGACGGAGTCAATTGGCTAAATACTTTAAGCATTAAAGTGGCAGCAGCTGGGTTTGGGTGTGGTGCTCTTGGGAAAGGCTAAAAGGCAGACCCACCCTTCCTGGCTTGTGGAGTTTTATCTTTGAGAGTCGTGGGACCTGACTGTGAACTTTGGTGTCTTGGAATCCTGGTTTGTGCCTTTTGACTATTGAAACCTTGGGGGGGGGGGGGGTGCCAGCAAGAAGCTTGCTGTATTGTCTGGACATCAGGACCCTGCTGTACCATATTATATCCTGTCTGTTGGAAAGAACAGGTTTTCCTCTGTGCTTATTTTTTCCAGTTATAAAATACTTTTGGCTTTTACCAGAGTGTCTGGCTGTTTTTTCCAGTTGGTGTTGAGGTCTGGGGGAACCCAGACAGAACAGTACCAAAATTCATTTTGTTCAATTGCAGTTTCATAAAGGACCAATTAACATTATCAAATGCTTTTTTTGCATCTAAGAATACTAATGCCATTTGTTTTTCTAGATGTTGTTCATAATATTCTAGTGTGTTTATAATTATCCTCAAATTATTTTTAATCTGCCTGCCCGGTAAAAATCCATTTTGGTCTTCATGTATTATTCCATTCATAATATTTTTAAGTCTGAAGGCATATACTAAAACAAAAATTTTGTAATCTACATTTAATAAGGAGATTTGCCTATAATTTTGAATTTTTTTCCTTCACTATACCTGGTTTGTGTATTAGAGTTATTAAAGATTCTGACCAGGATTTGGGGATTTTGCCATCTGCAATTATGTTATTAAAAATCTCTAACATATTTGTTATAAGTATATTACTATTTAACTTATAAAATTCCGCCGGTATAGCATCGGGTCCCGTAGCTTTATTATTTTGCTGGTTCTTAAGTACTTGTTCTAATTCAACCACTGTAAATGGTGCGTTGAGCTTTTGTTGTTGTTCTTCTGTTATTATTGGTAAATCTATTGAACTTAAAAATTCAAAGGCCTTATCTTCTACTATGTCTTCTTTTTGGTATAATTTTTTATAAAATTCTGACACTATCTCCTTTTCATCTGTTCTATAGCTGGTTGTGTCTTTACTATCTTCTAATTTCTTTATTATTTTAGATTCTCTTTGATTCCTTAATTTATATGCTAACCAATGTCCCGGTTTATTTGCATATTCAAAATATTCCTGTTTGGTGCATTTTATTTTTTCAGCTATTTGTTCTTGTTCTATCAAATTTATTTTATCTTTTATTAAATCCATTTTCCTTTTAACTGTATTATCATCTTGATTACTTTGTGATATTGCTTCTAAATCTTTTAATTCTTCCTCTAATTGTTGAAATTGTTTCTTTTTCTCTATTTTTTTTTTTTGCCGTATACGAAATTGCCAGGCCATGTTTATATGCCTTCATTGTATCCCACAAATTTTGTGGTGTTGTATCTGTATTTTTATTTATATTAAAGAAGATTTCTAATTCTTTTTCTATCCATTCTGTATATTGGGGATCTCGTAAAATATTTCTATTCATTCACCAATTGCTTGGTTTTTTATTTCCTTTCCATAAAATTACTAATGGGTTATGATCTGCCCAGTTATTTGTTTCTATTTCAATATTCGAGATATATTCTGAAAAGTGTGCAAGGGCCCATGCCATATCTATTCTAGTTCAAATTTTATGAGGATTTTAATAGAAGGTATATTGTTTATTTGATGGATGATGTTCACAACAAATATCTTGCAATGATAGTTCTGAACTCATTTTCCAAAATGTTGTTGGTAAAATTGTTTTCTTTTTCTTATCTTTCTTTTTACCTGAATGGTCCATTTGACTATTAGAAATAGCATTAAAATCTCCAACTATTATCATATTTTCAATAGATAACTCAATTATTTTGTCATGTAATTTCTTATAAATTTTTTTTAATTTTCATTTGGTGCATAGATTGATAATATGACGAGAGGTCCTGTTTCTAATTTTACTTGTAACATTAAGATTCTACCCTCTTGATCACTGTATAGTTGTTTGGTCTCAATTGTTTCATCAATATAAACTGCAATACCTCTTTTTTTTGGTCAGCTAAACTGGTAAAAATATTACCTAGTTTTGAGTTGCATAATAATTTTCTGTTTAATTTTTTGATATGGACTTCTTGTAAAATTGTAATTTGTGCTCTTTGTTTTTTAAGTTTGGAAAATATTTGATTTCTTTTTCTTGGATTATTTAATCCATTTATGTTGACATAATTTTTTTTAATGTCGGAGCACATATCTATTTGTAGTATTTCTTGGTTTCTCTGGGTTCTCGTAGTCTGCTACTTAGCACCAATTCTTGTTGTATTTGTGGTTGTTTTCTCTTAGCACCTTGGGGCTCCTCCCTCTCCTTACTGTTCCTCTTCTCTTTCTTTAATTTTTTTGTGAGGTTGTTCTGACCTATTCAGGCCAGTTTCTTCAAAAAAGGCGCTAGCTTCATCCACATTCTCCAATTTTATTCTGGATCCTTGATGAGTGTAATTCGGGCCCTAGGCTCAAGCTGCTGCTGCTCAATGCCAGATCAGTCATAAACAAAGCTCTCTTCATCCGGGATCTGATCCTGGATGAGGAGGCCGATCTGGCATGTGTGACTGAAACCTGGCTTGGCCCAGAGAGAGGAGTCCCTCTCTCGGAAATATGCCCAGCTGGGTTTCAGGTATGGCATTAGCCTCGACCCCAGGGAAGGGGGGGGGGAGTGGCTATTGTAGCCAAGGAGAACCTTCGCCTGCGTAGACCCATTGCCCCTGAGATTGCGGGTTGTGAGTCCCTCCTTGTGAAGTTGGACTTACGGGTTCAGGTGGGCTTGTTACTCACATACCTGCCTCCCAGCTGTGTGTCAACAGCCCTGCCTGTGCTGCTCGAGGAGGTGGCCGGGTTGGCGGTGGAGTTCCCCGGACTTATTGTCCTGGGGGACTTCAATCTGCTGTCACTCGGCGGTTCCTCCATGGACCTGGCCCAAGTAGTTCAGGGTCCAACTCACAAGGGGGGACAAACACCCGACATAGTATTCCTCTCGGAGCAACTGAGTAATGGTCTGACACTAGGGGGCTTAGAAACATTGCCTTTGTGATGGTCAGACCATTTTCTACTGCGGCTTGATTTCCTGGCTCAAATCCTCCCCCGCAGGGAGGCGGAACCGATTAGGAGGTTCTGCCCCAGATGCCTAATGGACCCAGAGGGCTTTCAGAGGGCACTTGGGGTTTTACCAGATTCACTCATCCACAGCTCGGCGGAGTCTCTTGCTGAGGCCTGGAACAAGGCTGCAGCGGAGACTCTAGACCTAATTGTGCCATTGCTACCTCTCTGTGGACCTAGACCCCATAGAGCCCCATGGTTCAATGAAGAGCTCCAGGAGTTGAAACACCAGAAGAGACATCTGGAGAAGCAATGGAGGAAGAGTAAGTCTGAATCTGATCGAACACTTGTAAGAGCTTTTATTAAGACTTACAAAGTGGCGCTCAAGGCAGCAAGATGCGTGTACCATACCGCCTTGATTGCATCAGCGGAATCCCGCCCGGCCGCTCTGTTTAGGGTGACTCGCTCCCTTCTAAATCAGGGGGAGTTGGGGAGCCCTTGCAGGGCAGTGCCGAGGAATTTAACTCATTTTTCGCTGATAAAGTCGCTCGGATCCGGGCAGACCTCGACTCCAATTGTATAGCAGTATCGGCTGACTACGAGTCAGTCGAGACGACGGGGGCTAAACGTCTTTGTCCATCCATCTGGGAAGAGTTTGACTTGGTGACACCTGATGAAGTGGACAAGGCCATTGGAGCTGTGAGTTCTGCCACCTGTTTACTGGATCCGTGTCCCTCTTGGTTGGTTTTGGCCAGCCGAGAGGTGACATGGAGCTGGGTCCAGGAGATTGTGAATGCCTCCTTGGGGAGGGGGTCCTTTCCAGCTCCTTATAAGGAGGCACTTGTGCGCCCCCTCCTCAAGAAGCCCTCCCTGGACCCAGCCGTACTTAATAACTACCATCCAGTCTCCAACCTTCCCTTTATGGGGAAGGTTGTTGAGAAGGTGGTGGTGCTCCAACTCCAGCAGTCCTTGGAAGAAGCCGATTATCTAGGCCCTCAGTAGTCTGGATTCAGGCCCGGCTACAGCACGGAAACTGCGTTGATGGATGATCTCTGGCGGGCCCGGGGCAGGGATTTGTCCTCTGTCCTGGTGCTTCTTGAACTCTCAGCAGCTTTGAATACCATCAACCATGGTATCCTTCTGGGCTGGCTGGAGGGGCTGGGAGTGGGAGGCACTGTTCTTCAGTGGTTCTCCTCTTACCTCTACAGTCGGTCGCAGTCGGTGTTAGTGGGGGGGTCAGAGGTCGACCTCTAGGTCTCTCCCTTGTGGGGTGCCTCAGGGGTCGGTCTTCTCCCCCCTGCTATTTAATATCTACATGAAACTGCTGGGTGAGTTCATCCAGGGGCATGGGGTGAGGTATCATCAGTATCTCCACCCCCTGTCCAGTCAATGAAGCAGTGGAAGTGATGTGCCAATGCCTGGAGGCTGTTGGGGTCTGGATGGGTGTCAACAAGCTCAAACTCAAGCCAGACAAGACGGAGTGGCTGTGGGTTTTGTCTCACAAGGACAATTCCAGCTGCCCATCCATTACCCTGGTTGTGGGGATTGTTGACCCTCTCAGAGAGGGTTCGCAACTTGGGTATCCTCGATCCACAGCTAACATTGGAACACCATCTTTCAGCTGTGGCGAGGAGGGCGTTTGCCCAGGTTCACCTGGTGCACCACTTGCGGCCCTACTTGGACAGGGAATCATTACTCACAATTGCTCATGCCCTCATCACCTCGAGGTTCGACTACTGCAACGCTGTACATGGGACTACCTTTGAAAAGTGTTCGGAAACTTCAGATCGTGCAGAATGCGGCCGCAAGAGCTATCTTGGAGCTTCCCAGATTTGCCCACATTTCTACAACACTCCGTGGCCTCCACTGGGTGCCGATCAGATTCCGGTCACAATTCAAAGTGTTGGCAATGACCTTCAAAGCCCTACATGGCAGTGGACCAGAATACCTCCGGAACCACCTTCTACTGCACGAATCCCAGCGGCCGATAAGGTCCCACAGAGTTGGCCTTCTCGGGGTCCCGTCAACCAAACTGTCGTTTGGCGGGCCCCAGGGAAAGAGCCTTCTCTGTGGCGGTCCTGGCCCTCTGGAATCAACTCCCCCCGGAGATTAGAACGGCTCCCACCCTCCTTGTCTTTCGCAAATTACTCAAGACCCACCTATATCACCAGACATGGGGGAATGGAGACATCTCCCCTAGGCTTTTATATTTTATGTTGTTGGTTATGTGTTGCATGGGTTTTAAATTGTCGGGGGTTTATTTATTCATTCATTCATTCATTCATTCATTCAATTTTTATGCCGCCCTTCTCCTTAGATTCAGGGCGGCTTACAACATGTTAGCAATAGCACTTTTTTAACAGAGCTAGGCTATTGCCCCCACAATCCGGGTCGTCATTTTACCCACCTCGGAAGGATGGAAGGCTGAGTCAACCTTGAGCTGGTGATGTGATTTGAACTGCTGACATTCAGATCTACAAGTCAGCTTCAGTGGCCTGCAGTACAGCACTCTACCTGCTGCGCTACCCCGGCTCATTTATATATTGTTCTCTTTTAATATTAGATTTGTTGCAATGTTATATTGTTTTTTATTATTGTTGTGAGCCACCCCAAGTCTTCGGAGAGGGGCGGCATACAAATCTAATAAATAATAATAATAATGTCTTCTTGGATAAGCCAACGGAAGGTTATATTTTCTCTGATTAAAATTCTGGTTAGAAAGTAATATTCCTTCCGGCTTTCCCGTACTCTTTTTGGCACTTGTTTTAATATTATAATATCTTTTCCTTTATAGTTTAAATTTTGATTTCTTATCCATTTTAAAATATCATCTCTTATAGTCTTTCTGATGAATTTAATATGGACTTCTCTCGGCAAGTTATGTTTCCTGGCGAAACTAGTCTGTACTCTGTAGATTTCATCAATTTCTTTTATTGTGGATCCCCTATTATCTCCACCATTTTTAAACCAAGATCTTCATCTTTTTCTTCTAACACGTTTTGAAATCTCAATCTGTAAGAAGCACGTTGTAGTTCTAGATGTGTAATAGCTTTGTCGAACCCTCTGTTAATTATATTACTGTGGTCTTCAAATTCCTCCGCTCTCTGTTCTGCTTTCTCCATTTTGTCTTCCACCATTTTAATCCTTTGTTCGTTTTCTTTTAAGGTTTGTTGTACAACTTCTATTTTCCCATCCATTGCTTGGACACTTCCTTTCACGTCTCCTACTTCAACTTTCAAATCTCCCATTTCTGCTTTTATATCTTCATAATGCTTTTTAGCTTCTTCTCATGCTTCTTCACTGTTTGTATCAATTGAAATCTGGGTTTTCTGCATAAAATCTTGAAGAACAGCTAAAGAATCCTGAATAGTCTGCAGAGTTGATTGTGTCGAAGTCTTCTCCTTTTCCTTTTCTTTCTCCTTGCCCAGCATACTTGTTATTGTTCTTTGTTGTGATGGAGATGGAGATGGAGACCCTTGTGGAGTAGAAGATGGAGTTAAAGTCTGTTTTTTGGAAGTTTTTATGATGGTAGTCATAGTAGACATCTTAAAAGAATTTCTAAGTTTCCTAATACCTGTAAAATTTATCTTCTTCCAAAATGGCATCAATTTAACAGCTTAAAAATTAAAAAATACTTTATCTTCTATTTTACTGAATACTTTAAAATACTTTAAAATCAATTGTTCCAACCACTACTATTAGACTTAGTATATAATCTAGTAGATACAATAAAAATGCTAAATATAATTAAATGTTAAAATGTACTAAGTATATGGATATAAAGAGGAATAATAAAATTTATATAATATATGAATCAAATACTTTTTATATCTATTTACTTAAAAATACTACTAACTCTTCTTAAAAAGAAAGTAAGGATATGAGAAAAAGAAAGAAAAAACAAAATATGTCGAAGTATATATAAAAAAATAGAAGATATGACAAAAATCCTTAAAATAACTTATATAACTTAACTTATTATTCAATATAAAAACTACTACCGTATATACTCGAGTATAAGCCGAGTTTTTTAGCCCAAAAAATGGGCTGAAAAACACAGCCTCGGCTTATACTCGGGTCATTGACAAAGTCACCACACGAGGGCGCCATTGCTTGAGCCAGAGCGAGGAGGCACCAGCTTTTGTCCCCTCTGGCACACCGTAGTTCCTCTCCCTGCCTCAAGCAAATGAGGCAGCCATTTGCTCCAACCGAGAGAGGGAAAAAGCAATGGTGAGTAACTATTCTTTGCTCTGTCTGCATTGTCCTTAGTCGGATTAAAAAGGCCCCCTGCTGTCAGATTCTCCTCCCCCTCCTTTGAAAGGATTTAAACTGTTTAAAAAATGGTATTTTGTGGTAGTTGCTGTCCTTGCTTGGATAGGATCTAATAATGTGTTATGAGGCAGAGCTAGACAGGAATTCTTTTTCTATCTGTCTATTTTTCTATCTATCTATTTTTTCTATCTATCTATCTATCTATCTATCTGTATCTATTTCTATCTATCTATCTATCTATCTATTTTTCTATCTGTCTGTCTGTCTGTCTATCTTTCTATCTATATCTATCTGTCTATCTATCTATCTATCATCTATCTATCTATCTGTATCTATTTCTATCTATCTATTTTTCTATCTTTCTATCTATCTATTTTTCTATCTATCTATTTTTCTTTCTATCTATCTATCTATCTATCTATCTATCTATCTATCTATCTGTATCTATTTCTATCTATCTATCTATCTATTTTTCTATCTGTCTGTGTGTCTGTCTATCTGTCTATCTATCTTTCTATCTATATCTATCTATCTATCTATCTATCTATCTGTATCTATTTCTATCTATCTATCTATCTATCTATCTATTTTTCTGTCTGTCTGTCTATCTATCTATATCTATCTATCTATCTATCTATCTATCTATCTATCTATCTATCTATCTATCTATCTATCTATCTGGTTTTCTATGCTGATAACCTCACAGCAGCTAATGCTGAAGCGCTTCTTTGGATACACTTATTTATTTGTTTGTTTGTTTGTTTGTTTATTTAATTGGATTTGTATGCAATCCCTCTCCAAGGACTCAGGGTGGCTCACAGCATATATAAAAACAGAACAATAATGTAAATCCAATTAATGATGAGAAGGAATCCAGTTTTGAAGGATTTTAACTGTTAGGTTTTAGCTTTGTTCCTGATCGAGCTACTTTTTTTACTTTTTAATTTATTGTTAATATTGTTAATTTGTTTACCCTCTTTTAAATTTACAGAGCTAGTTTACTGGTTTTCTTTAAAATAAATATTCTAAAACATGTCTCAATTAATGTAATTTTATTGTTTTCCATTTTTATAAGTTACCAGTAGCCACTGCATTTTCTAACCTCGGCTTATACTCGGGTCAATACGTTTTCCCAGTTTTTGTGGCAAAAATTGGTGCCTCGGCTTATACTCGGGTCGGCTTATACTCGAGTATATACGGTATATCAAAATACTAAAACTTTATGCAATTATTAATAATCCAGTATAACTAATCAAATATTATACTATCAATCAAACTTATAAACTCAAATATATATTCAAAAAAGAAACAAACAAAGGGGAAGAAAGAGAAGATTAAAAGAAAGAGAGGTAGGAAAAATGGGGAAAGGAGGTGAAGCAAAGCTAGAGAAAATAATTAAACAAATATTTATATAATACTGAATTTTTTAAAAAAGGAACAAATGACAACCTAAATGCAATGAGGGATAGGGGCTTGCCAAGGTAGGAGGGAGGAGAAAACAAATCTAACAATTCATTTGTGCTTTAAATTGATTTGGTTAAAAAAATTTCTACCACAATAATTAAAAATACTTAAGTGAAATTTTCTGTAAAGTCAAAAGCAGTCCTGTCTTCTTCTAGTAGTTTAAAGTAGTTAAAAGTAAGCCAACTCATTCAAAAATGAATCAATGTCCAAATAGTTAATTAGTCTTTGTTGTCCAGTTAAATAGCACAATTTAGTCCAATTAATTGTAATCCAAATAATCCAAATTATAATCCAAAGGTAAAGTCCAAATAATGTCCAAATAAAGTTCTATTTAGGATCAAAAATTTCTTCAAAAAGAATAAATACCTCAATCCAAGCTAAACATAACTTAAAATACTTTAGTCCTATTTCTTTAATAAATCCAAATATATCTTTAGTAAATCCAAATATATCTTTAGTAAATCCAAATATATCTTTAGTAAATCCAAATATAATGTGACGTTTCTAGTCCTTTATCTTCATTAAATCCTTTGTCTTCATTAAGTATTAAACCTCCATCTTGTGGAATATTTTCCTGCTGTTTAAATACAGTCTCCGCATAGATTTCACAAAAGAGGGAAGGGAGCCGGTAAGTTTAAATTTAGTTGATTCTCTTTGATTAGAGAAATAAAGTTCAGTTCAATACAGTCCTTATCCCATTGGTTCCAATATATTTAATAAAACCTTCCAGGAATAAAGTCACAGAATAAATTTAGAGCAAATTAGATCTTACGCTCTAATATGGTCTCTGTAATCGTGAGCTGAAGCTGTTCCGGCTTATTAAGATCCATTCACACTGGCAAATTGCTGTAGCTTTCTTCTTCTTTGCCTTAATTTAATATATTTCTTGTATTAATTAAGCTTGTAGGAATATTTTAATCTCTTTACCTCCTTTCTTCTCCGTTGATCTATATACTCTGTCAGACTTCTTTTGATGTTTTTCCTCCCTTCTTGTGGACGTGCCACTATGGCTGGGCGCCAGACATTGCCACGGCCCGGATCTTTGCTCCTGACACTGCGGGGCAATCCTTCTCTTTCGGGGCAGCGGCGAAATACCCCCCGGATGCTGGGAAACCCCCTGTTCTGGATCAGACTCTCTGGGTCCGATCAGATTGCTGGGTTGCGACCGCTAGGGCAAAAACGGAGGTCTGGGGACGGAGCTCTGTCCCCAGCCTCCCGCCGCGGCTCCGCTGCCACCTGAAGTCAGAAAACCTTATCTCCCATTCTAAAAGGGGGTTGGAGAGATTGGTGTTTGTCTGCTTGTTTCTTCTAGTCTTGCACTGCATCTGCCAGCGCCTTCTTGGTGTGCTGCCATCCTCTCTTCAGTTTCTCCATCCACTCCGCCAACATGATGGATGAGGAAGGTTCTGTATGTAATTCTGGCATGGGAACGAAATCTTATCCACTGGTGACCTGGAAAGGAGTTAGTCCCGTACAGAGTTGTTGTACGTTACTTCTGCAAAAGGCAACAGTTTAGCCCAATTGTTTTGCTGATAAGTCACATCTGAGATATTGTTCCACTAGGGCATTTCCTTTCTCAGCTGCTCCATTTATGGAAGGGTGGAACGCCAATCTAAGTCCTTGGGTGGAACCAATGGCACGGATGAATTCTCTCCAGAATCTGGCTAAGTTATTCTTAAAACACATTTACAGGTTGCATGGAGTCCCCCGTAGAATCATATGAGATCGGAGGGTCCAATTCACCGCCAGATTCTGGAGAGAATTCGTATAACATCTCTATACACAGAGAACCTCCAAACTATTGAGACAAACTTTTGTTATTGACCAAATACTTATTTTCCACCATAATTTGCAAATAAATTCATTAAAAATCAGACAATGTGATTTTCTGTATGTGTTTTCTCTCATAGTTGAGGTCTCCGTATGATGTCAATTACAGGCCTCTCTCATCTTTTTAAGTGGGACAACTTGCACAATTGGTGTCTGACTAAATACTCGCCCCCCCCCCCCCATTGTACTTGTTGTGAGCTTGTTTTTTTATGCCAAGAAAAATATGATTGAAGCATTAAACTGTTGCTCAGTGAAATCCTTTTTGACTACATGCTGGAGCTGGGCCAGGTTTCTTCATTGAGAGTTCCTGAATGAAAGGTTTGGCCCTCACACAGAGTTCCAGGAAGAACCTTCCAGGGCTTTGAGATTTGGTGGGAGCATTGACCTACATGAATTTTTTTTTTTAAATAATTTTTATTAAATTTACAAAAATATACAAAGGGAGGAAGAGTAGATACATCGTATTTTGCATCATTATGTCGACATATAATCACATGGTCTTATTATATTTATATCATATAATTGTTCTGTTTGAATACATTTTATCAGTTCAACATACATATCAATACCGAACAAAATACCAAGAGAAAAAAATTAAAATTTTAAAACGTTCTGTCTCCATAATTTGTTACCTTTTAACTCTTCCTTCCCCCGCCCTCCCCCCCCCCCAGTGAACTGTTTCTAACAGTTCTAAACATATTAGATTGATGGTTGAGCGGCCTATGGTTGCCTCGGTTTTTCCAATATTTTTCCTAGTCTACACTTTTATGTGTGAACATGTCCACCATAGATGGTAAAAGGATCCGGTTTTGTTGTTGCACCTCCAACAGTTTGGCTTCAGACCTACATGAATTATATCTCTCAAACAATGCTGTCTTTTTCAGTGTTGTCCAAAGTAGTGAATCCTAAAGCAGTATTGAGTCACCATACCAAGCTTCTGACTTAATCTTAGCTTTATAGTTTTGAAGACTTCTACACTGGAGTAAAATTCTCCCTTTCAGCAGATATAGTTTCCCTTTGTTTGCATTTTTTTTCTGGTGAAGAGAGATAGTAGATTCTTTCTAGAATTGGTAACTTAAATATCAGATTTTGGAAGCAATCTAAAAAGCTTTTGAGGTCTTGAGTGCTTTTCAGGGAAGTCAAAGTGGCAGCCCACTGGCTGGATGCATCGCACATAGGCCATGCCCACTCTCAGCTCCACAAAGAAAGAACATTGTGAAATGTCATGTGACACAAAATGATGCCACAAGTTTGACATCTATAGTTTAGATCATATATCTATGGCTTTTGTCTTCCCATTCCACTTGCTACTGTTCCAAACTCCCATTCTGTGTCAAGTGGACCAGTGGTCCCCATCTTAACATCCCAGATTTTGATGAAATTTGGCACATAGTTTCTTTATGATATAAAACTGCTGTGCAAAATTTTAGTTCAAAAGACTAAAAATTGGGAGTTCTAGGAGACCTCAAGTGAAGGGTTGCAAAGTGCTGAATCAGCAAAAATGACATTTTGGGCCAACTTTCAGAAGCTGTAAACACGGCAGTTTCAGTAGTATGTTGGAGATATTTGGAGAACATGCACACCTTGTAAGGCTTTATAAACTGGCAAAACTCCATGTATCTAGTCCTCTTACTTTTTATATGGTCCAGGCTCAAACTTTGCACAAAAAAACCCCCTCAAAAATGAATTTACAGCAATCTTTAGGCTGCTGTAGTTTCAAAACTACTTGGCCTTTCAGGTTGATTTTTGGCAGGTGTACTAAGTACACAGCTACAATGAGGACTTCCAATTTGAAGCACTTTCCTTCAAGTTGTTGAAAAAATATAAGAGTTCTGTTCTGTGCCCGCGTGTGTCAACCGCCCATAATTACAGGGTAATTAGTCCAGGAAGACACACACTACACGATAAAAGGAAAACCCAAAAGTTTTTATAAACAGAAAAACAGAAACAGCTCCCTTTTTAAATGTCAAAGGGATTTTCTGGTACACACAAGGCACAGGTTAAATGCAGTCCAATTGCTCACCCAATAACTGGGAAATTGAGTCCAATTCTAAAGTCCAGAGAGTCCACACACACAATCCTGAACAGCAAAAACCATGATCTTGATGAAACAATTAATCAAATAAACTGCCATGAGGCTAAAACACCAGGCTGCACTTTTATCTGTAGCACTAATTACAGCAGCCCCACCCAACCACAGGTGGCCTCATTTTCTCTTGTAATAATCCTTCAGTTGTTGTCTCCTATGCATCACTCTAAGCATGCGTGGATGTGTCATTAATTCTTATTCAGAATCCAGGGATGATACAGATGACTGATCTTCTTCTGGGCTGTCTGCCAAACTCCCCTCTTCCCTGTCACTCATGCTTCCTTGGTCAGAGGAGACTTCGTCGGCAGATTCTACTGGCAGCAAAACAGGCCCGCGGCATGTGGATGTCTCCCCCACCTCCACCTCCACATTTTTTGGGGCAGGAGCTGGGCCAGAGCTAACCACAACAAGTTCAAAAGTTGCCATTTAATGTGTTTTTGCCAAATTTTGGGTATCTTTAATGCTCTGTTTGATCCTGTGGGACAGTTTCAGTCCTCTTCAATTTAGCACCATTAGAAAGAGCAGACTCTCTTCTGTAGGAATATATTGTTTTAATTTTGGTGTCTCTTCATATAAGGGTTCAAAAAGCGGGGGGGTTTGTCAGCATTGTTGCATGATGGAGGAAAGTCAATTAGAGGTTTAAACATGCATTGGTCCTTTTTGGTTAATATTAGGTGCGTATATTACAATTAAAAAATATTTTATGGTCTATTGAGATTTTGGGGATTAAAATTCTACGTTCGTTGTCTGAGTATATATGTTTGGGGACAAGTCATTCCTTTACATACACTGCGATACCTCTTTTTTTGGTTTCAGCTGAAGCTACAAATAATTTGCCAAGTTTTGGATATTCTAATATTTTATTTTCAGATTTTTTTATATGTGTTTCTTGTAAATAAACTACGTCTGCATTTTCTCTTTGTAATTTTTTAATTGTTTGTTTCTTTTTGATTATAGAATTTAGTCCATTAATGTTAATCGAAAATATTTTTACTGGTTTCGCCATGTTCCTATTTCGTCGTTGTTGCTCAGATGACTATTTTCCCTCTTTCTTCCTTTGAGTCTTCACAATTTCTTTTTTCCTCCATTTCTTTTTCTTCCTAGCTTTGGGATTCAATTTCTGGGCTGCTCTCTCTGTTTCCAAATTTCCTTCAATAAATTTATCCGCTTTTTAGTAAGAATCAATTTTAATTTTCCTATCTTTCCAAGTAATTTATAATCCTTTTGGGATTAACCATCTGAATGGGATCCCTTGTCTGATTAATTCGTTTATTAAGTATTGAAAATCTCGTCTCCTTTCTCCACTGCACTTGGAAGGAGAGTCCAACATGGGTTATTTCACCAATCCCATTGGTAGAGACTGAGTACTAATTAAAATAATATTTATGCACCGCCCCCCTGTAGCCCCCATGAGCTCAGTTTTAAAAACTCAGTCCTAGCGTAGAGACTTTTAAATTCACTGTTAAAATAAAAATTGTTTTACCTGTTTAATGTTTTTTTCCTTTGTTTTCCAGACTGCCGAGGAAAACCTTCGATGGGGTCTCTGCCCTCCGCGGGCACCACCCCCACCAATTCTCCTCAGGGGCCTCTTCCCTCCGAGGGAACTGCCCTGCAGAGGAGCGACTCAGCCTTGGGTCCCTGGCCTCCGAGGCCAAACTTGGCTGCAAGCCGAAGGTGGGGGGGTCCGCGCCCCCCCCCACTGGAGAGAAACCGAGAGCTGGATCGATGCCAGCGCCTCTCAGCTGTGCAGCGGTCGAGTAATTGCCATCACTGGAGCGAACTCCATCAGCACAGACTGGCTTGATTTGGATGGCTGCCAGCGCCTCTCAGCTGAGAGGCGGCTGGGGAATACGCCGCCTCCGCTCTTCGCTACGAAGCACGAGTCTCCTTATGGCAAAGAACAGGGAACAGTGGCTGGCCATCGGGCGGAACGACAGAATGCCCCATTGTGGGCTGGACGCCGCCATTTTTTCTGCCCCATTCTTCCCGGGCCTGCCATTTCAGGTGGAAGGCAGGAAAAGTCCCCTCATAGACTAAAGAGGGAGGAAAAGGGCGTGGTTACATAGGTGTTGGCCACAGCAAGGCCTTTTAACACCATTTTGTGCTGGCAAGCATCGAGTGAGCAGCTACTCAGCCTTCACCAATATTAGATTGCTGGCTCTCGATGGCCCTGGGCCTCATACTCCTTTTGAACCAGTACTATGGAGGAACACCAAACAGGGGACAAAGTGGCTTCCCCCTCTACTGCCCCCAAGGCCAAAGACAAAGATAAAGGCAAAGCAAAAGCCAAGTCGTCACAGACCTTATCATCTTCCTCCCTTAAAGAAGCGGAGAAACGAATACAAGCCTTGGAACAAAGGTTGTAGGCAGCCCTCCATAATCCTATGCCAATATCTCCTCTGCCCACGTGTTACCTACCTCAGGCTTGGGAATCTTCTCCATCCCAATTTACCTTTGGGGCCACAGGGATACCCACAGAGGGAGACTGGTCCCCTGAGAGGCAGGTACCCTTCCTGCCACAAGTCTTGCCTTCTCCTGAACCTAACTTGACCAAATCAAGACCTGCAAGTCATCCCACAAGGGACTTATCAGCCACCCCAGCCACCTCTATCCCTACAGCCGCAGGGCTTCGGGGACCCTCTGAGGCGTGGCAACACATGTCCCCTGTGATACAAGACATCATTAATAATGCATATTCTCAAGGGATGGCTGCGGGAGTGCAGCAATATTGTCAACAACCCCGCCATGGTCAGACAAGGGATATCTGGTCGGCACCGCCCCCTTCGGGTTATGGCTCCTTAGCAGATGAAACGCCCTCACTAGATGACAGTGATAGAGAGTATGACCTATCTGAAGATGAGACGATGCCTGAGCCTCCTTCAGTTGCGAGCCTCTTCAAACCTGCTTTATTCAGGGTCTTACTCCACAAAGCGAAGCAGGTGGTGGATCTACCAGGCAGCAGTAAGACCCCTGAGGCCACTGATGCTGCCAGACCAGCAACTACCCTGTTTAAGGAGCCTCAACCTGAATCAGACCATATTCCAGCCTCAGAAATTTTTCTTCAGAGTGTTAAACGACCTTGGCAACATCCTGCAGCAGTACAAGGTCCCTCAAATATGGAGAGGAAATTCTATACCTTCGATGAAGAAGTAGAGAAGCTGCTAGAATTCCCACCCATCGACCAACCGGTGATGACTTTAGCATCCAATGCCTTGGTCCCCTCTGAAACCGGAGACAATCTCAGACCGGAGGACAGGAAGGCGGAGATTCTGCTGCGAAAGACGCATCAGATGGCCAGTTGAGCCTTTCGAGCGGCAGCTACAGCGTCCTTTTTTAACAGGGCGTCAATAATTTGGATACAAGAGATGCAGGCTAGACTCAATCCGGAGGAGAATCGCCTACGTCAGGATTTGAGCAAACTGCTGGCAACTGCGGAATTTTCTGCTGACGCTACCCTTCATGCAGCAAAATTTGCAGCAAGAAGCATAGCGACTACACTCTCATCAAGACGCCTGCTATGGCTGAGGAATTGGCAGGCAGACTTAATATCCAAATGGAGTTTAGCCTCTTCGCCCTTTCAGGGTTCCACACTCTTCGGAGACGCATTAAATCCAGTCCTCATAGAAGATAAGGACAAGAGGAAGGTGCTCCCCAGGGCCTACAAACGTCAGGAGCACAGACAAACGCCCTACACACGGTGTCAGTCCTTTCATTGGGACTCCTCTTCAAGTACCAACCAGACTCAGAGATCATACCAGCAAGGCCAATATAACCAAGCCTCATTCAGACCGGACCGGACATCATTCCATGACAAGTCGAGAGGCTATCAGCAAGCGAGATGCCCCTTTAGAGGCAACAACCAAAGGGGCTTCAAACGCACCAAGTGACTCAGTCGAGTCACAACCCTTAGGAGGCAAACTCCAACGCTTCAACACCTTCTGGCGAACTACATCATCAGACCAATGGGCCACAGCCACAGTGTCCCAAGGACTGTGGTTGGAATTTATTCAACCCCCACCCAACTGCTTCCTCCATTGCCCGGTACTTTGAGACCCAAAAAAGAGGTCACAGTTCCTGGAGGAAATCACCCACCTCCTGGACATTCAAGCCATCGAGCGGGTGCCCCGGCATGCAGAAGGCATGGGCTTCTACTCAGTGGTCTTCATCATCCTGAAGGCTTCCGGAGGCTGCAGAATGATCCTCAATCTAAAACAGCTGAACGTTTTCATACGTTACAGGAGGCTGGGTATCGCCAGCGTTACAACAGGGAGTTCCCATTCACATCCAAGATCGTGTGATCCTCACAACGGACGCCAGTCTATCGGGCTGGGGTGCACAAATTGGGGCTCACATGGCCCAGGGGCTTTGGTTCACAGAGGACCTGTCCGCTGTCAACATCCATTTCCTTGAGCTCAAGTCGGTGTTCCTCGCCCTCCAGTCCTTTACTACACTGGTTCAGGACAAACATGTACTGGTCCTAACAGACAACGTGGCGACCAGGGCCCACCTAAACCATCAGGGGGGCACGAGGTCTCGTCGGCTCATGATGGAGACTACAGCCCTGTTTCGCTGGGCCGAAATCCACTTAGCGTCACTGACGGCGGAACACATTGCCGGGACAAGCAACGTTCAAGCAGACTGGCTGAGCAGAGCGACCTTAGACCCCTCAGAATGGTGACTAGACCCGGAACTTTTCCAGATAATTGTTTCTCGGTTCGGGAGCCCAATGGTGGATCTCTTTGCATCCCACCTCAATGCTCAACTTCCGAGATTCTACACCCGGTTTCCAGCTCCGGGCGCAGAGAAGGTCAATGTCCTGCTATCTCCTTGGCCTCAAGGCCTACTATATACCTTTCCTCCTATGAACCTCATCCAAAAGGTCGTGGACAAAATACTAACAGAAGAGGCGGAAGTGCTAATGGTGGCTCCCCATTGGCCATGTTGCCCGTGGTTTTCGGACCTGACCGCTCTGTCGGTTTCTCCCCCATGGAGGATTCCGGATCAGGACATTGTCCTCAGCCAGGGGGTCATGACTCACCCAGATCCCCAATGGGTCCAATTAGCTGTCTGGCATTTGAGACGGACAGGCTGAGGAATCACCAAATACCGAAAGAAGTTATTGCTACCATGCAAGCAGCCCGTCATCCATCTACATCCAGAATTTACCAGGCAATATGGGCAGCCTTCTGTGAATTCTGTACCAAACATCAGATCAATCCCACAGAGGCATCAGTGATTTCAGTTCTCGAGTTCCTACAGGCAGGAATTGAGCAGGGCCTGGTTCCCAACACCTTAAATAGAAGGGGGACAGCTCTCTCGACCATCATACGAGTAGCTGATGTCCGCTCACTAATGTACCATCCACGGATGAAGGATTTCCTTAGGGGAGCCTCCAACAAACACTCCACACCTGTTCATAGATTCCCGACATGGGATCTCTCCTTAGTTTTACGGGCACTTACGGGGCCTCCGTTTGAACCCCTGAGAATGATTCCACTGAGATTTCTATCCATTAAGATGGCCTTCCTCGTAGCCATAACATCGGCTCGACGAGTGTCAGAACTTTCAGCACTGTCTATTCAGCCTGATCTTTCTATCTTTCACTCAGATAGAGTGATTCTGAGATTGGACCCATACTTCGTGCCCAAAATTAACACTACTTTCCATAGGAAGCAAGCGTTAATACTGCCTGACTTTTGTACACACGGCAACCATCCCTCTGAGCTCAGATGGCACAAAATAGACGTCAGACGTGCCTTAAAAATCTATATTAGGAGAACAGAGTCTTTCAGAAAGTCAGAAGCATTGTTTGTCACTTTTGCACATGAAAGGTTGGGACTTAGAGTGTCATCTCAATCCATCAGTCGTTGGCTTCGAGATTGCATCTACGAGGCCTATAAGTCAAGTTCTCGATCTCCACCAGAGGGAGTGACTGCTCACTCGACCCAGAGTGCAGCCACTTCAACGGCATGGACAACGCAAGCCTCCATTGAGGACATTTGCCGAGCAGCGACCTGATCGGCCCCGTCCACCTTCATCCGCCATTATAAGTTGGACTCTTTTGCCTCAACAGAAGCAACATTTGGATGACAAGTGCTTCAACGGGTGTGTTCCACTCCAGCGACCCTGGAACAGCCTTTCCCCACCCAGAGGGACTGATCTTTGGTATATCCCATGTTGGACTCTCCTTCCAAGTGCAGTGGAGAAGAACTGTTGAACATACCTGAACGGTCTTCTCGATGCACTGGAAGGAGAGTCCAAACCCGCCCGGCATGTTTTGTTCCCAGTTCAGGGACACCGGAGTTTGGTTTGTTCTAAGGTTCATAGTTATAGTTCCTGTAGAAATAAAAAAATTCAGCTATTCTTACATTGTCTTCGTTTTTAAAACTGAGCTCATGGGGGTTACAGGGGGGCGGTGCCTAAATATTATTTTAATTAGTACTCAGTCTCTACCAATGGGATTGGTGAAATAACCCATGTTGGACTCTCCTTCCAGTGCATTGAGAAGACCATTCAGGTATGTACAATGGCTCTTCTCTTATCCTTTTTGGGATCTGCTTTAGTATTATTATCTCTTTTCCTACATATATTAACGGTTCACCCATGGTGCTTTTGTAGATTTCATCTCGTACCGCTTTCTTTGTAAATCTTATGTGGACTTCTCATGGTAGTTTGAAACACCTGGCATAATTAGTTTGTACCCTATAAACTTCATCTATGCGATTTCTGGGTCCTTCTTCATCAATTTCTAAAAGTGCCGTTAGTATCTCAATCATTTTTTAAAAAAGATCTTCATCATTGGACTCTGGGTTGTTCTGAAAACGGAGGTAGAAAGTTGATTTCTCCATCTCTAACATTGCCACTGCTCCTTCGAGCTCTCTGTTGGCTGCTCTCAATCGCCCTGCAGTTTCTTCAATCTTTGAATCTGTCCTCACTATGGCATCTTCCATTGTTTTTATTTTAAGGTCATGGTTGTCTATTACTTCCTGTATGTTTTTCATTTGCACTTTTATCTCTTCCATATTCCCATTCATCATCTCAAAATTCCTGTTTGTTTGGTTTTGGTTTTGCATCATGGTTTCCTGTGTTTTGGACATCGTCTGCTGCGTCTTCATCATGAATTTCTGAATTAGGTCTAGTGAGGTTTGGATAGATTGCAACAATGGACCCTGCCCCTGTTTTTTGGTTGATGTCATTTCTATTGATTATTTAGATCCTGTTGTAAGTGGCGTTGTCGGCACTTGTTTTTTTAAGAGTCTTCGTATAGGTTTGTGACATGTTAACTACCCTAAAAAAAATGTTCCATACCTTCATCCAATCTCTCACTTGTCTAGATGGAGATTACTAATTGCTAATTATATTAATAATTATAACCGTAACAGTATATAACTATTATAAAATTACTTGCGTTATAGGCTGGGGTAACAATTTAACAATTAAACCTGGTCAGATAGGTTGGCAAAATCTATTCAGAATCTATTCAGATCAATTCATTTACCAATAAATAAAGAATGCAGTACTTATTGATTTTAGGATCTATATATCACTGTGATTCCTAAATCCCTTACTTTCTAAAACCTTATTAATCACTATTGTATTATATTATTATTTCATTCACTATAGAATCAGTTGCTATTAGCTAGTCCAGTATTATACATAAATATCAAACTACAATTATCAATTATTTTACTTATATACTTATATCAATTAATATCCTTAAATCAAATAATGTACTTAAATCAGTTAGTATGTTTAAATCACTTAATTAATCACGAATGTTTACCCAAGAAGAGTAGTTAAATAGCAATGACAAAAGCGTATCTATTATAGTAAAATGAAGTATCTAAATAATATCCGAAAATGTCCAGGTATATTCAAATGGGAAACAAAAAACAGTTATGGAATCTAAAAGTGAAAGACTTAGAGTAGGATAGGCAGGATGGTATATTTAGTTCAAAAGAGAAAAAAAAGGAGCGTCACCAACAATAATACAGTGATCCCTCGAGTTTCGCGATCTCGATGTTCGCTAAACGCTATATCGCGAGTTTTCAACCCGGAAGTAAACAACACCATCTGCGCATGCGTGGCCTTTTTTTTCTATGGCCACGCATGCGTAGATGGTGGAGTTTCCCCACCGGGCTGAGCGGCTTCCCCTGGGTCTTCCCCCTCTTGCCCGGTAAGTGGCGCGAGCAAAGGCGTGGGCGCGCGTGCGGGGCCCGCTTCCCAGCTGGGAAGCAACAATACCAACCGGGTGGGTGGGGGAAGCCCCGGCGGCGCGCGCGCGAGGCCCGCTTCCCAGCTGGGAAGCAACAACGCTAACCGGGTGGGTGGGGGAAGCCCCGGCGGCGCGCGCGCGAGGCCCGCTTCCCAGCTGGGAAGCAACAACGCCAACCGGGTGGGTGGGGGAAGCCCCGGCGGCGCGCGCGCGAGGCCCGCTTCCCAGCTGGGAAGCAACAACGCTAACCGGGTGGGTGGGGGAAGCCCCGGCGGCGCGCGCGCGAGGCCCGCTTCCCAGCTGGGAAGCAACAACGCTAACCGGGTGGGTGGGGGAAGCCCCGGCGGCGCGCGCGCGAGGCCCGCTTCCCAGCTGGGAAGCAACAACGCCAACCGGGTGGGTGGGGGAAGCCACGGCGGCGCGCGCGCGAGGTCCGCTTCCCAGCTGGGAAGCAACAACGCTAACCGGGTGGGTGGGGGAAGCCCCAGCGGCGCGCGCGCGAGGCCCGCTTCCCAGCTGGGAAGCAACAACGCTAACCGGGTGGGTGGGGGAAGCCCCGGCGGCGCGCGCGCGAGGCCCACTTCCCAGCTGGGAAGCAACAACGCTAACCGGGTGGGTGGGGGAAGCCCCGGCGGCGCGCGCGCGAGGCCCGCTTCCCAGCTGGGAAGCAACAACGCCAACCGGGTGGGTGGGGGAAGCCCCGGCGGCGCGCGCGCGAGGCCCGCTTCCCAGCTGGGAAGCAACAACGCTAACCGGGTGGGTGGGGGAAGCCCCGGCGGCGCGCGCGCGAGGCCCGCTTCCCAGCTGGGAAGCAACAATGCTAACCGGGTGGGTGGGGGAAGCCCCGGCGGCGCGCGCGCGAGGCCCGCTTCCCAGCTGGGAAGCAACAACGCCAACCGGGTGGGTGGGGGAAGCCCCGGCGGCGCGCGCGCGAGGCCCGCTTCCCAGCTGGGAAGCAACAACGCTAACCGGGTGGGTGGGGGAAGCCCCGGCGGCGCGCGCGCGAGGCCCGCTTCCCAGCTGGGAAGCAACAACGCCAACCGGGTGGGTGGGGGAAGCCCCGGCGGCGCGCGCGCGAGGCCCGCTTCCCAGCTGGGAAGCAACAACGCTAACCGGGTGGGTGGGGGAAGCCCCGGCGGCGCGCGCGCGAGGCCCGCTTCCCAGCTGGGAAGCAACAACGCTAACCGGGTGGGTGGGGGAAGCCCCGGCGGCGCGCGCGCGAGGCCCGCTTCCCAGCTGGGAAGCAACAACGCCAACCGGGTGGGTGGGGGAAGCCCCGGCGGCGCGCGCGCGAGGCCCGCTTCCCAGCTGGGAAGCAACAACGCCAACCGGGTGGGTGGGGGAAGCCCCGGCGGCGCGCGCGCGAGGCCCGCTTCCCAGCTGGGAAGCAACAACGCTAACCGGGTGGGTGGGGGAAGCCCCGGCGGCGCGCGCGCGAGGCCCGCTTCCCAGCTGGGAAGCAACAACGCCAACCGGGTGGGTGGGGGAAGCCCCGGCGGCGCGCGCGCGAGGTCCGCTTCCCAGCTGGGAAGCAACAACGCTAACCGGGTGGGTGGGGGAAGCCCCGGCGGCGCGCGCGCGAGGCCCGCTTCCCAGCTGGGAAGCAACAACGCCAACCGGGTGGGTGGGGGAAGCCCCGGCGGCGCGCGCGCGAGGTCCGCTTCCCAGCTGGGAAGCAACAACGCTAACCGGGTGGGTGGGGGAAGCCCCGGCGGCGCGCGCGCGAGGCCCGCTTCCCAGCTGGGAAGCAACAACGCTAACCGGGTGGGTGGGGGAAGCCCCGGCGGCGCGCGCGCGAGGCCCGCTTCCCAGCTGGGAAGCAACAACGCTAACCGGGTGGGTGGGGGAAGCCCCGGCGGCGCGCGCGCGAGGCCCGCTTCCCAGCTGGGAAGCAACAACGCCAACCGGGTGGGTGGGGGAAGCCCCGGCGGCGCGCGCGCGAGGCCCGCTTCCCAGCTGGGAAGCAACAACGCTAACCGGGTGGGTGGGGGAAGCCCCGGCGGCGCGCGCGCGAGGCCCGCTTCCCAGCTGGGAAGCAACAACGCTAACCGGGTGGGTGGGGGAAGCCCCGGCGGCGCGCGCGCGAGGCCCGCTTCCCAGCTGGGAAGCAACAACGCCAACCGGGTGGGTGGGGGAAGCCCCGGCGGCGCGCGCGCGAGGTCCGCTTCCCAGCTGGGAAGCAACAACACTAACCGGGTGGGTGGGGGAAGCCCCGGCGGCGCGCGCGCGAGGCCCGCTTCCCAGCTGGGAAGCAACAACGCTAACCGGGTGGGTGGGGGAAGCCCCGGCGGCGCGCGCGCGAGGCCCGCTTCCCAGCTGGGAAGCAACAACGCTAACCGGGTGGGTGGGGGAAGCCCCGGCGGCGCGCGCGCGAGGCCCGCTTCCCAGCTGGGAAGCAACAACGCCAACCGGGTGGGTGGGGGAAGCCCCGGCGGCGCGCGCGCGAGGCCCGCTTCCCAGCTGGGAAGCAACAACGCTAACCGGGTGGGTGGGGGAAGCCCCGGCGGCGCGCGCGCGAGGCCCGCTTCCCAGCTGGGAAGCAACAACGCTAACCGGGTGGGTGGGGGAAGCCCCGGCGGCGCGCGCGCGAGGCCCGCTTCCCAGCTGGGAAGCAACAACGCCAACCGGGTGGGTGGGGGAAGCCCCGGCGGCGCGCGCGCGAGGCCCGCTTCCCAGCTGGGAAGCAACAACGCCAACCGGGTGGGTGGGGGAAGCCCCGGCGGCGCGCGCGCGAGGCCCGCTTCCCAGCTGGGAAGCAACAACGCTAACCGGGTGGGTGGGGGAAGCCCCGGCGGCGCGCGCGCGAGGCCCGCTTCCCAGCTGGGAAGCAACAACGCCAACCGGGTGGGTGGGGGAAGCCCCGGCGGCGCGCGCGCGGATAAGCGGCAGCAGCGAGGCGGCGGGGAAACCCCCAATCTTCGGCTCCTCGCTGCTGCGGTGGAAGTAAAAACACCATCTGCGCATGCGCAGATGGTGTTTTTACTTCCGCACCGCTACTTCGCGAAAAATCGATCATCGCGAGGGGTCCTGGAACGGAACCCTCGCGATGATCGAGGGACCACTGTAATAAAAAAGAGGATGTATAAATCAAACAGCTCCAATCACAAACATAAATTGTCCCTTTGCCAGAAAATTGTTTCATCTCTTATGCTGACATTCTCATAGTTGCAGTCACTTGAATTGTCACTCCGGATCACAGTCAGTTCACAAGGTCCATTTGTAGTCAATTCAAAGTCTTGTCAAATCAAATCAAATCAAAGTTATTTGGTGTTATTCAAAGTTATACAAGTTAATCTGTAGGTTTCATCAAGATTTGAGCATAAAGAGGAAGTTCCATTCCAAAGAAAACCGGTCGCTCTGTCTACTCAGTCCCACTCGTCCAGTTATGGCGTAGTTAGAAAAGACAAAGTCAAACTTGATGTTAAACACTTCCAAATCAACATGAATTCTTCTGGTTAAATCAATCAACGTTCTAGCACAGGCTGGGAAATTACCTGTCTCCCTTCATTTTTTCATAAAAAATCAGGGTTTGGAGGCGTTAAACAGCAGAAAAGTCCCCCTGGGTTCCTGGATCGCCTCTTTCTCAAACAGATGAGACAGCACTTTTCGCATAGATTCGCTGTTTTCGCTCTCCCTGCTTCATCCTTCCCTCTCTCAACGCTGCCGTTCTCTCAGTTTCGGGGCTTCTCTCACTGCTGCCTGCTCAGGAGCCCTTCAGATGATTTGTTCTTATCTACGCCTCAGTTGTTGGCTGCTTCCCTTCGGTTCCACAGATAGCACACAGTTTCCCTCTCATTGTCCTCCCTCGCTTGTCTACTGGGCCGCATAGCTTCGGGGCGTAATGTCAAACACCGGCTTCTTTCCCGTCCAGTCGTGGGGAATCTACCTAAAACAGCAGGGTCTGCGCTCGCCCGTGCTGTCCTATGGTACTCCCTTTCCTGTTGCTCCCCCCTCCAAGGTTTTGTGATGCCTTTAAATAGGCAACCAGGATGAAAAACCTTGGGCTAAGTCTACCAGCTGCTCCCTTAGCTCTGCTCCGCCATGGCCCCGCCCCCGGAAGTCTTTTACAAAGTATTTTACAAAAATCTATATGAACAAATTAATATGATACAAAACCAAAATATATGCCTGCTAGGTGATTTTAATGCTATTGTATACCTGAATATTAATTACAAAATAGGGAATAAAAGAAATAAAGGCAACAACAGAAACCGATTGCCTTCTGTATTCTTCGACATGGTAGAAGAATTCAGACTTTAGGATGTATGGAAGGAAAGGAATAAACTTAAAAAACAATACACCTACTTTTCACCACCCCACCAATCATGGTCTAGATTAGATATGTTATGGACTAATAATGAGATAGAAAACAAAATATTAGCATCGGAACGATTATTGGTAGGTGATCTGATTGGGCGAATCACCTACCAATAATATTAATACTAAAAGGAACTGAAAAAGGAAATAAGAGATGGACATTCTATGCTAATATAATGAAGGATAAAGAATATATTAAATTTATGGAAAAAGCTAACTTACTTTTTAAAAGACAACTGGAACAATTACACGACACTACAAAACCTCTGGCACACTGCTAAAGCTTATATTAGGGGCCTATCAATCTCATATGTAAGTTGAAAAAATAGAAATAAAAACCAAAAACTAGAAGAAATACAAGACCAAATTAAAAAGTTAGAAACCCAATTACAAAGTGACCCACAAAATGATACTCTTGGTGAAGAGAAAGAAAAATTAAAACACGAAATTTATCTGATTATCCAAGAGGATATAGTATCCCAAATGAAAAAGGTAAAACAAAATTATTTTGAACACACAAACAAAATAGGTAAATGGTTGGCATATAAAGTAAAAAAGGAGAACGAAAATAAATATATCCAACATTTAGAGGACGAGCAAGCAGTAGTACAATTTACATTAACAGAAAAAAAAGATAGCAATGGAATTCTATCACACACTATATCAGAAAGAAGAAATAAAAGAAACTATCTAAGCGAATGCAATCCAGAAGCAATATCAGAGCTTAATAGAGAATTACTAGATAAAACAATAACCAAAGATGAATTGGAAGTAGCCATTCAAAGTCAAGGGAATAATAAAACCCCCGAATCAGATGGGATCCCTGCTGAGTGTTATAAAGAACTAGGAAACATATTGAACAATTTGATGTTAAAAACCTATAATGAAGTATTAAAACTAGGTAAAATACCCAATTCCTGGACAGACTCATTAATAACTCTAATCCCCAAAGATAAAAAGGAAAAAGAAAAAAGAACTAATTATAGGTATTGCCCTATTAAATATGGATTATAAAATTTTCACTACTATTATATCCAATAGACTCAAACAGGTTTTGAACAAGTGGATATATTCAGAATAGAATGGCTTCCTCCCAGATAGGCATATTCAAAACAACACCAGAATAATGCTAGATGCCCTAGAATACTATGAAGCGCACCCCGAAAAAGCTATGACACTAATATTCTTAGACGCACAAAAGAGAATTGATAATTTAAATTAGGAATTTCTATTCGAATTATTTAAAAAGATGAAATTTGGACCAATTTTCCCAGGGTAATCAAAACAATATATTCAAAACAAACAGCTAAAATAATAATTAATGGGGACACAACTGATAACTTTCAAATTTTCAAAGGAGTGCATCGGGTGTCCTTTATCACCCTTGCTCTTTATCGTATGCATTGAAATCTTATTAAGACAAATTCGCAATAACAAAGAAATAACAGGACTTAAAACTAAAGGACAAGAATTTAAACTGCAAGCTTTCACTGACGATATTGCTTTTATTGTTGAAAATCCTTTACAGGTAGGAGCAAAACTGATGGAGGCACTAAATAGATATGGAGTTCTAGCAAGATTCAGAATCAATAAATTACTAGGAATATGACAATGAACTAGTTAGTAAACTAGACCTGGAAATTGTAGACAGAATCAAATACTTAAGAATAACTCTATCTGCTACATGAATTAACATAAAGGAGGATAACTATGATATACTAATGAACAATATAAAATTACAATTAGAAAATTGGACTAAACATCCAATCTCACGATTAGGAAGAATAACTACAGTTAAAATGCCAATATTACCAAAGCTGCTATATCTCTTTCAAACAATTCCAATTAGACTAGACAAAACCTTTAAAATTTTAGAAAAATTAATATCCAAATTTGTTTGGGAAGGCAAAAAACCAAGAATTAGATTAAAATGGATGCAGGACAGTAAAAAGCAAGGTGGACTGGGTTTGCTGGATTTTAGAACATACTACCAAGCTGCAGTCCTAGTGTGGTTTAAAGAAGGGGTGCAACTTACAAATATTAGGCTATTAGCCCTAGAAGTACACGACCTCCAGATAGGGTGGCATAGTTTTATTTGCAATAATAAATCTCTTACACATTCGTACTTTAAAAACCAGAAAATTAGACAATCGCTCTTAGAAACCTGGAGTAAAATTAAGAAACAACATTACACAGAAATACCATTATGGTTTTCAAGCATGGAGGCCATAACCTACCCAAATACAACAGGCTTAGAAAAAATGGTTAAATACTCACAGGTGTTAGACAAAGAAATGAATTTGAAACCATTAACACAATTAAAAGAAGAAGGAATTAAAATAGATTGGTGGCCCTATATGCAAATAAAATCTAGATTACAGGCAGATAGAGAAAAGTATGGAATTCAGAAAGAGGATTCACCACTAGATAAAATTTTACCAGTGCCCATTAATTAAGAAAATTTGGTACAAGTTACAGAATTGGATAAAAGAAATGATTGAAATTAAACTGGAAATGAAACCTGAAATATTTTTACTCGGTATCATCGACAAAGCTATAAAAAAAGAACAATACTATTTGATACAACATTTGATAACTGCAACAAGAATATCTATAGCACAGGTTTTGGAAAAATGAAGCACTCCCAAATGATAGAAACTTGTTAAAAAAATGTTAGACTGTGCAGAAGTGGATAAATTGACATTGGAGCTGAAAGATCAAGAAGATACAAGATACCACCAGGTGTAGAAAGATTTTTACACATGGTTGAACCAAAGAATGAACACAAAGATTGCTGCATGATAAGGGAACAAATAAAGTCCTTTTTTTGTAAATATTTTTATTGATTTTTAACAATTTTTATATCACACAACATAAAACAATGCATAGTGAATTGTGCCCACCACCCCGACACACACACATTCCCCACCACCAAATTAGGGGTGTTTCTTGTATGGTCCACTTAACCGAAGAGCAATATATCTGTTTACATATTATAGAGTGATTCCAATTTATTTCTTGTAGCTTGGTCTCGGATTCTGCTCGTCATATATCATCTTACCTTGTCCCACCGTCCCATCAGCTGTCCCAACTCAGTTTCATTATCCGAATTTATCCTTTTTTCCATAATTTCAAATTGAATATGGTCCACCATGTACCTATACCAATTTTGCATTGTCCATTTTGTCGCATCCTTCCAACCCAAAACTATTACTGCCTGAACAAATAGTCAAAAATTTTATTTAAGCTAAAGAATAATAGTTTAAATGTGAACTTTGCTACTATTTGATTAGATACATAATCACATGTCAAAAGTTTGTAATTAAGTAAATTGGTTATACTTTAAACCGAATAATATACCACAGGTAAGACTACCATAAAATATAACTGAATGAGGCTGTCGGGGAGAGAGCCGGGGGGGGGGGGAAGGTATATGTAAAGTCTTCTATGTGCGTTGTTGTGTATATGTCATTTACATGTAAATAATTTTTTTAAAAAAAATAAACATGCGTTGGTCCATGGTGGCTATGCCACTACCATTTCATTTTAGGAAATGGCAACCTCATCACCAAGAGGTCACACTGGGTAGCCAAGCATGTCCATGGGTGGGGCACTTAGCACAAGTTCCCAAGCCTGGAATAGAAAACTCCAAACCCTTCCACCTCTGGATTCTTGGTTAACTCTCTCTGTTCCATTCTTCTGAGGGAGAGTTGGAATTGTCTGTCAGCGAACGAAATAGCATCTGAGAAATAAATCAATTTCCACTCCTGTGCATTCACACACAGTTCGATTTATTAACAAAGCCATTCTGGATTCAGCACGGTCATTCCAACTCTAAAATTCCCGTCAGATTTCATTCAGGTTAAAGTTCATATCACATCCCCACACCCATAAGTGCAATCATGTGGACCAATCCGGTGCAGGGATTTCTGGTTCCTTCCTTTGTTCAGTGAACCTTGGACTCTGCATAAAGGAATCTGTGGTGGTATAAATCTCTCTCTCTCACCCCTCCCATTTCTCTTATCACTGCCAACTGTGTCAGGCAAAATCTCTAACTTCACATGTTGACTTTGGGCCTGACAGGCGGCCCCCCTTCTGCAAAGACCCATCTCCTGGAACGATAGAATAAAGCATGGTGGTTAGTACTGTTTCCAAGCCATCCTACCTCCCCACACCCCGGGACCCTCTGGCTTATTTGGATAATTTTCATGGAACTGCTTGACTAACCTATCAGCACTGACATCCCAAGTTACCCAGGTAGCCTCCGACAGAGGGTACCCCTTCCAATGAATTAGGTACTGTAAATTACCCTCGAAAATGCGGGAGTCCAAAAAAAATTTCACTTCATAGTAGGGTTCCCCCTGAATCACTACAGGGGAAGGGGGCAGCTGTGCATGTGGCCTAATGTTGGACTCGATCACCGGTTTAAGCAGGCTGCAGTGAAATACAGGGTGGATCCTCCCTAGAATTCTTGGCAACGCAAGCTGCACCATGACTGGGTTGATTACTTTCAGTATTGGGAAAGGGCCCAGGAATTTTGGACCTAGCTTTTTGCTAGGCAGCCTTAACCTAATGTATTTGGTTGCCAGGAAAACCTTATCTCCCACTCGAAAAAGGGGTTGGGGAGATCAGTGTTTATCTGCTTGGTTCTTTTAGCTTGCGCTGCCTCCGCCAGCGCCTTCTTGGTGTCCTCCCATCCTGCGCTATAGAATTTGAACCAGGGGTCACTCTTCCAAAACCTAGAATGTATGCAATGCCACCGAAAGAATTGGGAGAACTGAGATATTACATAGACACCAATTTAAAAAGGGGATTCATCCAGTTTGCTAATTCCAGGACAGCAGCCCCAGTTCTCTTTAAGAAGGACAGAGGAGTGCGACTTGTGGTCGACTACCAAAATTTGAACTCTGTGTGTGTGTGTGTGCAGAACACGTATCCGCTCCCACTCATGAAGGACTTGCTTAATCATCTAGCCAAGGGGAAGTATTTTACCAAGCTATCCTTAAGGGAGGCATATTACTGCATCTGAATAAAGGAGGGGGACAAGTGGAAAACTGCTTTTAACTGCCCACTAGGGAGTTTCCAATTTCGGGTTATGCCATTTGGCTTAAAAGGAGCTCCTGCTGTATTCATGAAATACATAAATGAGGTTCTACACGACCACCTCTACAACGGAGTTCTTTTGTACTTAGATAACATTCTTACCTACAGCCGGAATCTTCCTGTGACATCAAATTGGTGAGGCAAGTCTTGAAGAAACTTTTGGCTGCTAAGCTCTATGTAAAGCTTTCCAAATGCAAATTTCACCTACTGTCAGTAGACTATTTGGGATACCACGTATCTAGCGAAGGCATAGAAATGGACCCGGCTAAAGTGAAGGCTGTGTTACATTGGCAGCCCCCCCCCCCCCAAACAATTACAGAGTTTCTTAGGCTTTGCAAATTTCTACCGGCAGTTAATTCCAACTTTTGCTGAGGTTGCCTTGCCCCTAACCAAACTACTGAAGACCGGGTCAGTCCCTACTAAGCCAAGACCGTCTCAGCCAATCAAGTGGACAATGGAATGCCAAAAGGCATTTGAAAAGCTCAAGAGACTTTTTTCAAAGGAGACAATCCTGCAACATCCTGTCCCTGAATGGAAGTTTGTAATCCAGTCAGACGCCAGCGATGTGGCAGTAGCTGCAGTGTTACTACAAGACAACGGAAAAGGACAGTTACAGTAACCCCCACCGAGAGGAGGTGGGCCATTCGGGAGAAGGAAGCATTTGCTGTACGTGAAGCGTTGGGGACATGGAGGCAATTTCTAGAAGGTAGAGTCATTCCTTTCAAAGTGTGGACTGACCACAAAAACCTTGAAACGTTAAAGACTCCTCGGAGGCTCTCTCCAAAGCAAAGGTGGGCCCAATACTTCAGACGTTTCAATTTTACGCTGAAACATATCCTACCGGGGAAGAATCTCATTGCCGATGCTCTGTCACGCAAGCCACAGTACAACTGCAAGAGAGAGGAATAAGTATACCCGATCATCCCATGCCTCTCCCCGCATCCTGAAAGTCAGGAGAAAGCTGTGCCCATCCTTTCCCGAGACCAACCCAGGAGACAGCCTCCACCGGAAAAGGGGGAGTGGGAGAAAAAAATTGAAAATAACTTTGCCCACTGACCCGTGGTTCAACAACCACAAAAAATCTTAACACTGCGTGAAGGGTTGGCTTGGAAGGGAACCAAACTGTAGGTGCCTGCCAGCCTGCGATTAGATATTCTCCAATGGAGTCATGACTCCAGATTAAGGGGTCATTTCAGATTCCTGAAAACATTGCACCTGGGGCGGAGGCAGTTCTGGTGGTCCAGAATGAGAGCAGAAGTCAAAGTTTATGTAAAAAGTGCCACTTGCACCACCAGAAAGCATAGGCCTGGAAGACCCCCCCTGGATTGCTGCCCTGGGAAGAAATAGCGATGGACTTCATAGTGGAACTCCCTGAGAGCAAGGGAAACACTGTTATATTATTATTATTATTATTATTTATTAGATTTGTATTTGTTCCACCCAAGGACTTAGTTCTGCGTTCCACCCTTCCACAAATGTAACAGTGGAGAGAGATAATACCCCAGTGGAACAATACCTTAGATGTTATGTGAGTTACCAGCAGAACGATTGGGCTGAATTGTTGTCTTTCGCAGAAGTCGCTTACAGCGTTCTCCGTAAGCTGTGCACGTGCGCATGCGCATGCCCCAAAATACCCCCCCGCACCCCCTATTCCATGGCCGTGTGCTCCCCATCCCCCTGTCAGCCCGTGGGGGGGTGCAGGGGAGGGAGGTGCCAAAAGCAGAAGGAAAGGGAGCCGCAGCCGCCCCTGCCTCCCCACGGTGCCTCCAGCCCCCTCGCGCCCCTGGCCTCTCGGCACTCCCCCCCGCCCACCCGATCCACCCCCTCTCCTCCTCCTCCACCTCCTGCCTTGGGGTGCGACTTCTCCCGTGGCGGTGGCTGCAGCTTCTCCTCCTCCTCCACTTCTGCGCTCCCAGCCAGGGGGCTGCGAGAGAGGGTTTTCTCCGCACGCTTCAGGAATCCCTGCCCCGCCCCTCTCGCAGCCCCTTCACTGGGAGCGCTTTCGTCCTGGACTTTCAGCAAGGGGGCTGCAGTGGAGGCAGGGCAGGCGTTCCTGAAGAGCTCAGAGAAAGCGCTCTCGCAGCCCCCTCGCTGACAGAGCGAGAGAGAAAGTAAGTGAGAGAGAGAGAGAGAAAGGCGAGAGAGAGAGATAGAAAGAAAGAGTGAGAGAGAAAGAAAGCAATAGAGAGAGAGAGAAAGAAAACGAGATAGAGAGAAAGAGAGAGCAAGAGCAAGAGGGGGAGAGAGATAGAAGAGAGGGACAGAGAAAGTGAGAAAAACAGAGAGAAAGAGAGAGAGAGAGAGAAAGAAAGAAATGACTCTTGATTTAAAGCATATGGTAAAAAACACCCAAATAATAACAGAAAAAGAAACCCAGCCGTTTGTGTGTGTGTGTGTGTGAACTCTTGAACCATTTCTAATAGCTCACCTGTTATTAGAAATGGTTCAAGAATTCATACACACACACATACATACATACACACACACACACACAAGGGGGGAGGAGACAGGGATGGAAAAAGAGAAGATAGTAATAATAGTAAAATATTTTGGTTTTGTTTTATTACTAATTTCTTTTAATAAAAAAGAAGGCAATTTTTTTCTTATTTATTTATTTATTTATTTATTTATTTATTTATACTTCTATGTGGCCCAGCCCCAAAAGGACTGCCGCTCAGACACTATACTTTTCCGCCCACACCGAAAAAAAATTAGAGGGAACATTGGTCGCTTACAACAATTATGTACACAGCAGCACGGGACTAATTCCTTTCCAGGTTACCAGTGGTTGAGATTTCATTTCCCATGCCAGAATTACCTACAGAACCTCCCTCGTCCATCACGTTAGCGGAGTGGACGGAGAAACTGAAGAGAGGATGGGAGGACACCAAGAAGGCGTTGGCGGAGGCAGCGCAAGCCTACAAGAAGCAAGCAGATAAACACCGATCTCCCCAACCCCTTTTTAGAGTGGGAGATAAGGTGTAGGGGGCAGGTGTAAGGATACTATTCCCCTACGCCCAGGCAAGGAGCTTTCGCCTGAGAGTTGCTTAGAAAAGGTTTGGTGACAGTTGACTCCGCCCCATTTTGATTTATTCACCCCTGCAGGTCATGTGATTTAGATGATTAATTAATTAATTAAGAATAATTAATTTTTAGGGGAAATTTAGTACCTAATTCATTGGAAGGGGTATCCTCTGTCGGAGGCTACCTGGGTGAAGAGTTGGGATGTCAAGGCTGATAGGTTAGTCAAGCAGTTCCATGAAAATTACCCAAAAACCAAGGGTTCCTGGGGGGGTTGATAGGATGTTTGGAAGCCGTACCACCTTGATGATTTACTCTATCATTCCAGGAGATGGGGTTTGTGGAAGGGGGCCCGCCTGTCAGGGTCCTGATACAGCAGCAAAGTCCTAGGTGACTGAACCAGTGAAGAAGCCAGCACTCCCTTTCCTGGATTGGTCCACGTGAATGCGCTTGTGGGTGTGGGTTTGTATAAATGAACTTTAATGTTGTAGAGAATGGAAATGAACCTCAATTCCATCTTATAAAAATTAATTATCTATTCTTTATCCCGTTTATCTGTTTTTCCAATTTTACCTATTTATTTTCGAATAATTGCAGCTCCATTAATCTTTCAATTTGAAATGCTTCCCTATACAACTCCAAACAAGGAATTCTTCACTTTTTCCTTATTCTTGGTCTCTTATCTTCTTCAACCCAATAATTACGTTTTTTATCCCACTCTCTAAACTTGCATGCTAATAGACCCCCTGGCAATACCTGAAACAGGTACATCATTTTGGGAACTATCATCATTTTCAATGCTCTTGTTTTAGAGATTATCCTGGCCCTGGACTCAGGTTGCTGCTGCTTAATGCCAGGTCGGTGGTAAATAAAGCTCTCCTCATCCGAGATTTGATCCTGGATGAGGAGGCCAACCTGGCATGTATTACTGAAACCTGGCTGGGCCCAGAGGGAGGTGTTCCTCTCTCTGAAATTTGCCCAGCCGGGTTTCAGATATGGCATCAACCTCGACCCCAGGGAAGGGGGGGAGGAGTGGCTATTATAGCCAGGGAGAGCCTTTGCCTACGTAGACTCATTGCTCCGGAAATTGCGGGTTGCGAGTCTCTCTTGATGAAGTTGGACTTAGGGGTTCAGGTGGGCTTATTTCTCACGTACCTGCCTCCCAGCTGCGTGTCAAAAGCCCTGCCTGTGCTACTCGAGGTAGCCGGGTTGGCGGTGGAGTTCCCCGGACTCTGTCCTGGGGGACTTCAATCTGCCGTCACTCGGCGAAACCTCAGGGTTGGCACAGGAGTTCATGGCCACCATGGCAGCCATGGACCTGACTCAAGTAGTTCAGGGTCCGACTCACGAGGGAGGGCACGCACTTGACATGGTATTTCTTCCCGAGCAATTGAGTAATGGTCTGAGACTAAGGGGCTTAGAAGCATTGCCTTTGTCATGGTCAGACCATTTTCTACTACGGCTTGACCTCCTGGCTCCAATCCTTCCCCGCAGGGAGGCGGAACCAATTAAGATGTTCTGCCCCAGACGCCTGATGGACCCAGAAGGCTTTCAGACGGCACTTGCAGTTATTCCAGAGGCACTCGTCCACAGTGCGGCGGAGTCTCTTGCGGAGACCTGGAACAGGCCTGCGGCGGAGGCTTTTGACCGGATTGCGCCTTTGCGACCTCTCCGTCGTGCTAGACCCGGTAGAGCCCCATGGTTCAACGAGGAGCTCCGGGAGTTGAAACGCCAAAAGAGACGTCTAGAGAAGCGATGGAGGAAGAGTAGGTCTGAATCTGATCGAACACTTGTAAGAGCTTTTATTAAGACTTACAAAGTGGCGCTCAAGGCGGCAAGATGCGCGTACCATGCCGCCTTGATTGCATCAGCGGAATCCCGCCCAGCCACTCTGTTTAGGGTGACCTGCTCCCTTCTTAACCAGGGGGGAGTTGGGGAACCCTTGCAGAGCAGTGCCAAGGATTTGAACACGTTTTTTCGCTGATAAAGTTGCTCAGATCCGGGCTGATCTCGACTCCAATTGGAAAACAGAGTCGACTGACAACGAGTCAGTTGAGGTGACTGGGGCACGTACCTGTCCACCTGTCTGGGAAGAGTTTGATCTGGTGACACCTGATGAAGTGGACAAGGCCATTGGAGCTGTGAGTTCCGCCACCTGTTTACTGGATCCGTGTCCCTTCTGGTTGGTCTCAGCCGGCAGGGAGGTGACACGGAGCTGGGTCCAGGAGATTACCAACGCTTCCTTGGGGAGGGGAGTTTTTCCAACACTCTATAAAGAAGCGCTCGTGCGCCCCCTCCTCAAGAGGCCTTCCCTGGACCCAGCCGTACTTAATAACTATCGTCCAGTCTCCAACCTTCCCTTTATGGGGAAGGTTGTTGAGAAGGTGGTGGCACTCCAGCTCCAACGGTCCTTGGAAGAAGCCGATTATCTAGGTCCCCAGCAGTCGGTTTTCAGGCCCGGTTACAGCACGGAAACTGCTTTGGTTGCGTTGATGGATGATCTCTGGCAGGCCCGGGACAGGGGTTTATCCTCTGTCCTGCGGCTCCTTGACCTCTCAGCGGCTTTCGATACCATCGACCATGGTATCCTTCTGCACCGGCTGGAGGGGTTGGGGGTGGGAGGCACTGTTCTCCAGTGGTTCTCCTCCTACCTCTTTGGCCGATCGCAGTCGGTGTTAATGGGGGGTCAGAGGTCGGCTCCGAGGTCTCTCCCTTGTGGGGTGCCTCAGGGGTCGGTCCTCTCTCCCCTGCTATTTAATATCTACATGAAACCGCTGGGTGAGGTCATCCAAGGACATGGGGTGAGGTATCATCAATACGCTGATGATACCCAGCTTTACATCTCCACCCCATGTCCAGTCAACGAAGCAGTGGAAGTGATGTGCCGGTGCCTGGCGGCTGTTGGGGCCTGGATGGGTGCCAACAGACTCAAACTCAACCCGGATAAGACGGAGTGGCTGTGGGTTTTGCCTCCCAAGGACAATTCCATCTGTCCGTCCATTACCCTGGGGGGGGAATTATTGACCCCCTCAGAAAGAGTCCGCAACTTGGGCGTCCTCCTCAATCCACAGCTCACATTAGAGAACCATCTTTCAGCTGTGGCGAGGGGGGCATTTGCCCAGGTTCGCCTGGTGCACCAGTTGCGGCCCTATTTGGACCGGGACTCATTGCTCACAGTCACTCATGCCCTCATCACCTCGAGGTTCGACTACTGTAATGCTCTCTACATGGGGCTACCTTTGAAAAGTGTTCGGAAACTTCAGATCGTGCAGAATGCAGCTGCGAGAGCAGTCATGGGCTTACCTAGGTATGCCCATGTTTCACCATCACTCCGCAGTCTGCATTGGCTGCCGATCAATTTCCGGTCACAATTCAAAGTGTTGGTTATGACCTTTAAAGCCCTTCATGGCACTGGACCAGAATATCTCCGAGACCGCCTCCTGCCGCACGAATCCCAGCGACCGATTAGGTCCCACAGAGTGGGCCTTCTCCGGGTCCCGTCAACTAAACAATGTTGGTTGGCGGGCCCCAGGGGAAGAGCCTTCTCTGTGGCGGCACCGACTCTCTGGAACCAACTCCCCCAGAGATTAGAACTGCCCCTACTCAGGAGATCTGCGCATGCGTCACCTTAGCTAGACGCACCGAGAGAAAGCTCCCTCATGTGAAGAAGGAAAAGTAAAAGTTAACCCTCGACAACCCTCTCTAGCTTGGTGAAAGTGGATTGAGGGGAAAGCGAATTGAACAAGCTGTTGAAAACTTTATAAGAAGGAGTTAAAAGTTGAAGCAAGTAATAGTTTTTAACGAGTCTAAGTGGAGAAGTGAGAACAAAGGGAAGATGGCGTCTACTGCGGAGCTGGAGGGAAAGATGGATACGTTGCTTAAAGCTTTTGCTGACATAGGAACGCTGCTCCAAGATATGAAAAAGGAGTTAACAACCGTTTGTGCTGGAATGGCAGACTTGAAAGAACAATCTAAAGCACAAGATCAAAGAATTGGGAAACTGGAGGTGGGGAGGTCTTGCCAGGAACTCCGCATCATAAACTTGGAAGACAGACAGCGAAGATCTAATCTACGTTTAAGAGGATTTCCCAAAGAATTTGCGGAGAGTAAACATCTGATTCAAGAAATCCTTCAGTGGTTCATTGAAAATAAGGTTAAATGTGATTTACAAGAGTTTGAAAGAGCGCATTGGGCTTTTGGATCTCAGAATCGAGGGGATTCAAAAGACATTATAATAAGGTTTGCTTCAGAAAGGAGAGCTGCAGAAATATTTAAAGAGTTGAAACAGATTTTAGACTTACGTTACAAAGCTTTTCCAATACGTGTTTTAAAAGATTTGTCTGCTGAGACCCTGAAGATGAGAAACCAGATGAGAGAAGTGACCTCCCAACTTTATGAAAATGGAATTAAGTTTTCTTGGCGCTATCCAGCTACAATATTTGTGTTTAAAGATTCCAAGGCTTTCCAGGCGAGATCGTTGGAAGAGGGGAGAAAGCTGCTTTTCCAGTTGGGGTTAAATCCGGATGGTGCATCCCAGGCACAGACGTCGAAGAAGTGGCCGGAAGCAGCAGAGGAAGAAATGTTTACACTCCAACCGCTCCGTGTAGCAGAGCAAGGCAGAGAAGATCACAGCACTTCAGAGAGAATTGGATTCCCTCCAGGCAGAGAAGAAGGATGAGCCGAGAGTCACCCGTCAGAAGAAAAAATAATAAACTGAACTGAGCTGACTTGCTAATATGGTATTATGATTATCAACCAATTAATCTTTTTCTTGTGTACTTCTTTTTTGGTTTTTTTCGCTAATTAACAGGGGGAGAGGAGGGAAGGAGGGGGGAATCTTTTGATATGTTGTAAAATGGGGAGGAAAGAGGGTGCTTTCTGGTGGAACGCAGATCTAAGAGTGCCTCTCAGTAACGGAAGTTTTTTTCGTTGCCTTCCCCTGGGGGGGGAGGTCAGGGAAGAGGCACGAGGGTGGGGATTCATGGTAACAAAAAAACATTTTTCCGGTAGGCTCTGTGTTGTTGGAGGGGGAAATGCATTTAAAATTATGTAAATGGGTGATATAGGGTTATTATTGTTGAATGTAAATGGTCTTTCATCACAGAAAAAACGTTTTAGAATCATGAAGCTGGCTAGGGACTGTAAAACTGATGTTTTATTTTTATCAGAAACCCATAAAGAAGGGGAAAAACAGATAGATTAGTTACAGATAGTGAGTGGCAACAAGTTTATGAGTCGAGAGGGACGAACAAGGCAAAAGGACTTGCCATCTTGTTTAACCAAAGGGTGCACTTTCAGTTAATTAATATTAAAGGGGACAAAGATGGCAGAATGTTATTTATTAAGGGGAAAATAAAAAACAAGTTAGTAACCCTAGCGGTAATTTATGCCCCTAATGTAAATGCAAAACAATTTATAATAAATGTAAAACGGAAACTAGATAATTTTGCGGAAGGTATAGTGATTTTAGCAGGCGATTTTAATTTGGAACTAACAGCAGGGAGGGGGGAAAAGAAAAAATTACACTTAAATAAAATTAATATGACGGATTTACATGAAAATATAGCAAATAGAGACACCTTTTACTCTTCAAGACATAATAAATTTAGCTGTATTGATTATATGTTAATTAATAAGACAGATGAGGTAAAGTTTAAGAAAGCGGAAGTGAAAAGTATCTGGCTATCAGACCATGCCCCTCTCTCAGCAGTGATCGAGATAGAGGCCTGTACGAAACAAAGAATCTGGAAGTACAACCCTATCGTCTCAGCAAATGAGGAGAGTAGAACTAAATTACAAAGGGAACTGAAGGGATTCTTTTGTATTAATGCAACAGGTGAGATTAAACAAACAATAGTCTGGGATACACATAAGGCTGTAATGAGGGGTAATTGTATTAGTACTGAAGCTTTTATTAGGAAATCCTGGGATGTCAAAAGGAATAACTTATTAAAAGAAATAGATTCAATCCAAGAAACTTTAAAAATTACAAAAAATAGAGAATGGAATTCACTTATCATTTAAGAAAAAGAAATTACAATTACTCGACGAAGAAAGATGGAATAAAACGAAGATGATTATGAAACATAGAATTAGGGGATGGGGTAATAAATCAATGAAGCAAATGGTACACTATTTGAAAAAAAGAAAAGAGAAATCCCACATCTCTGCTTTGAAAGATAAGGATGGTGTAATAAAACGTAGTAATGTAGAAATGGAAAAAATAATGAGAGATTTTTATGGGGAATTATATAAAAAAGAGTATGTTATTTCGCAAACCACAGAGGTTAAAAAGAAATTAAAGGAAGAGGATAGACTAATGTTAAATGCAGAAATTACAAATGAGGAGATATCTAGAGTTATTAAGGGATTGAAACCTGCTAAAGCCCCAGGTCCAGATGGTTTTACTGCTGAATATTATAAAATGTATATGAATGAATTATTACCGCATATGGAAAAATTGTTTAATAATGTAATGGAGACTTTCGAAACTCCACAGACGTGGAAAATGTCAGAAATTATAACTGTCCCAAAACCAGATCGTGATTTAACTGACCCGAGTTCTTATCGCCCCATCAGCTTATTAAACCAGGATTATAAGATATTTATGAAAATATTGGCAAATAGGGTGGAGAATATTTTACCAAAAGTAATTGGAGAAGATCAATATGGATTTGTTAAAGGAAGGAAGATTTATGAACCAATAAGAAATGTGGTTAATGTTTTACACCATGCCACCGATACCAAAAGAAAATTAAGTATTTTAAAATTAGATGTCTATAAAGCCTTTGACAAAGTTAACCATGATTACCTATTTCAACTATGTAAAGACTTAAATATGGGAGACTCATTTTGTAGAGTTATAGAAACAATATATAAGGATAATATAGCTCAAATCAGAGTAAATGGCAATAGAACAGAAATGGTTAAAATTCAGAATGGAACTAAGCAGGGTTGCCCATTATCCCCAATGTTATTTGCGTTAGCAATTGAGACCTTAGCAAACAAAATTAGAAACGATAAGGAATGGAGAGGCTATCAAATAGGGAAATTTGAATTGAAATTAAATTTGTTCGCAGATGATGCTATAGTGATGTCTGAAACCCCAATTGAAATGATGAAAAGAATAATGATACTACTTCAGGAATTTAAAGATCAATCTGGACTTAAGGTTAATATAGAGAAATCAGAGATAATATGTTTAAATACTGGCCCTAAAGAGCAAATTGAGATTCAAAAAATATCAGGATTGAAATTAGGTTGTAAAAAAATGAAATATTTGGGAATTTGGTTGTTCAAGAATCCCCAAAAAATAGCTATGGCCAATTATAACCTAATATGGAAAAAAATCCAGAAGCAGATAAAAAATTGGAAGGGTAAAAAGTTAGGAAGAATGGCTAAGATTAGAGCCCTTAAGATGATGATAATACCAAAAATGATGTATTTGTTTCAAGTTCTACCGGGTAGTTTTCCTGAGGCAAAATTAAGAGAATGGGACAATAGACTTTAGGATTGAAGGAGATAAAAAACCTAGAATAAGGAAGCATTGGCAGTTTGCACAGGAGAAAGAGGGGGGGTGGGGCAGCCCATGCCTAGGATTATATAGAAATGCATTTCAAATGGAAAGGTTAATGGAGCTACAGTTATGGGGGGGAAACAAATGGGTTGAAATAGAAAAAGAAATTAATAATATAAATAATAAAGAATTATTATTTAAAAATTGGAGTAGAATTGAAACTAGTAACTTAAGTGATCCTTTTAAAGCATGTTTAGAAATATGGCTTAAATGGCAGAGGAAAAGCGGAATAAAGGTATCCAGGTTATCAACGTTACACGTATTGAATATAGGGGATGATGTTAATTTAAGTAGAATTATTAAAGTATTAAATAGTAAAAGGATAACGAGAATTGAACAATTATATGAGAAAGATGGAAGAGTTAGTAGAACCAGATTGGAATGGTGGATTGGTAAACAAAAATGGTTGCAGATTAACGCAATAAGCACATATTTAAATAAAAGTGAGAATAAAGAAGCCTTCTTACGGGAAGAAAATTGCTTAGAAAAAATAATAAGTGAAAAGATAAATGAGAGTAAAGCACAAGCCGGTAATATATATAGAATGTTATTGCAGATGGAAGAAGAAGTAATAAAAAGTTTAACAAGATGTTGGCAGGATGATTTACAAATAGATGAAAGGGAAATGAAAGAAATAATAGAAAGTATATATAAGATTAAAAATACAAGAGTTAGAAAGATGAGAAGGAAAATTTTACATAAATGGTATTATACACCAGTACAAATTGCACACTTCCAGGGGAAAGAGAAGGGTAAATGTTGGCATGGGTGCCAGGAAAAAGGAATCTTTATGCATATGCTCTGGGAGTGTGCAGAAATTCAGAAATTCTGGAATGCAGTGCAGAATGAAATTAATAAAATGTTAAATATTAACTGGATTATCACAAAAGAAATAGCAATTTTAATTAAATATAGGGAACTAGGAGAATTTAAGGAAATTAAAACTGCAGCATTGGAAAGTGCTCAAGCGGTGATGGTATTAGGTTGGAAAGATTCTACAAAATGGACATTACAAAATTGGTATTGGTATATGGTGGACCACATATATTTTGAAATCATGGAAATAAGATTAAATAATTTCAATGAGAATAAATTGGAGAAGTTGATGGTGCGATGGAATAAGGTAAAAGATTATATGTTGAGTAGAATCTGTGATGTAAACATGAAAAATAAGTTACAATCACTCTTTTAGTAATACTTGTTCAGGACAGAGCCAAGGAATAATAGATAAATAAGTAAATTTTTGAATCCTCTTGTATGGGTGGTGGGGGTGACGGGGTGTGTGTTGTTGTTAGGTGATGGGCACATGCACTGTGCACTGTTATATGTTTGTTTTATGTTAACTTTTTAAAAATCAATAAAAATATATTTTAAAAAAAGAAGAAGAACTGCCCCTACTCTTCCTGCCTTCCATAAACTCCTTAAAACCCACCTTTGCCATCAGGCATGGGGGAATTGAAACACCTCCCCCGGGCATGTTCAATTTATATATGGTATGCTTGTGTGTGTGTCTGTTAGTATATGGGGCTCTTTTTTTTAATCTTAAATATTTTAAAGTTATTTGGATTATTTATGATTTGTTCTATCGTGTTGTGAGCCGCCCCGAGTCTTCGGAGAGGGGCGGCATACAAATCTAAATAATAAATAAATAAATAAATAAATAAATAAATAAATCCTTAGATTTTTCTCTTTCCAGCTCCTCATCTGTTTCAACATTTTCCTCCATATTAATCTATAATTCACGTCCTCGATTTTCACTGGGTTTCTCAATAACCAAATTCCCAAATATTTAACTTTCTTTAATCCTAACTTCAACCCTGATTCTTTCCTAATTTCTATCTGCTCTCTCGGACCTGTATTTAAACACATAATCTCTGATTTTTCCATATTGACCGACAATCCCGATTCCTGTTTAAACTCTTGCAAAATATTTCTTATATCTTTAATCATCTCCATCGGGGTCTGGGTCAATATAATTGCATCATCTGCAAATAGGTTTCATTTCATTTCTAATTCCCCTATTTTATATCCTAGCCAAGTATTATCTTGTCTTATCTTATTAGCTAATGTCTCTATTGCTATTACAAATAACATTGGGGGGAAAGGACATCCCTGCTTGGTGCCATTTTGTATTTTAATTCTCTGCATTCTTTGTCCATTCACCCTTATATAAGCTTCATTCCCTTTATAAATCTTTTATAATTCCACAAAATTTGTCCCCCATCTTTAATTTCTTACATAGTTTGTATAAATAGCTATGGTTAACTTTATCAAAAGCTTTATAAATGTCTAATTTCAAAATTCCCAATTTCCTTTTAGTAACAGTAGCATGGCGCATCACATTTATTACATTTTTAATTGGTTCACTTATCTTCCTACCCTTCACAAATCCATATTGATCCTCTTCAATTATTTTTGGTAAAATGTTTTCGAGTCGGTTTGCCAATATCTTCATAAATATTTTATAATCTTGATTTGCCAAACTAATAGGACGGTAGGACCCAGGCGCTCTTAAATCTCGATCAATCTTCGGGATGGTAACAATCTCTGAAAGCTTCCATGTCTGCAGGATATCATGAGTTAATAATATATTATTAAACAATTTCCCCAAATGCAGCAACAGTTCATTCATATAAGTTTTATAAAATTCTCCTTTAAACCCATCCGGGCCCAGTGCTTTGGCTTATTTTAACCCTTTAATTACTCTAGCAATTTCATCTTGTGTAATTTCTGCATTCAATATTTGTTTATCTTCTTCACTTACCACTTTCCCAACGTTAAGGACTCCTATATTTACCTGCTCCTCTTTATACAAGTCCTCATAATATTTTCTCATTATCTTCTCTAGCTGCTCTTTACCATATCTAACTTCTCCACTAGAGTCTCTCAGTGCTAATATACATTATTTTTCTTTCCCCTTCTTCAAATATCTTGCCATTTTTTGCCTTGATTTTGTCCCCCAGCTCAATATATTTTGTCGCATTGTCATTCTCATCTTATTCCATTGGATCTCATCGTACACCATCAATTGTTTCCTTTTCAATTTCAATAGACTGTTCCAATCCCTACTCTTAGTTAATCTTAGCTGCTCTTGTATCAAATCTATTTCTCTTATCTTCGTTTCCCTTTCTTTATCCCACCTCTTTCTGATATCTACTTCCATACATATACATTGTCCCCTCATATAAGCCTTACATGCATCCACACAATTGATTGCTGAATATCACCCACATCATTAATTCTAAAATATTCACATATCTCTGTCTGCAATTTATCTTTATCTTATTCACTAGAAGTTACAACTGCATTATATCTCCAAATTTTTTTATTACAATCCTGACCTATTTCCAATTCTGACAGAGGTGGGGCATGATCTGACAACCAAATACTTTTAATATCTACTTTCTTAACTTGTATATTGCCCACCCTGTTCATTAATATATAGTCAATGCAACTAAATGTATGATATCTTGCTGAAGAGTGTCTCTATTGCAGTGGTTATTCTTACCCAGAGATTCAGACATCTGGTTACTTGGACTCCTATGCCGGACCCTGCTAGAACTTTTAGAACCCAGCTGGCCTGGAGCTTGGCACCATTTTGCTGTTGATTGTTTTTAGAACTGCTGATTAATTGTACACTGGCATTGGACCTTGTCAGAACCAACCAAAAACTATTAGAAATTTAATAATTTCCTATACTATTTTTGTCTATGTTTTTATGTTTTATGTTTACTGTTTTAGCTAATTTTAGGGGGGGTGAATTATATGTATTATATATTTTTACTTTTTAAACAATTTTTAGGGGGCTAATTTATGTATGTTATGAGTGAATGGGATTATCTTAGTAATTTTTAATTAATTTATCTTTTAATTAATTACCTAACAATGGATATCCATCACTGGAATGAATGGAATGGTGTGAATGGAAATGAATGGGAGGGGGGTGATAGATGGAATAGGGTGGGTGGGTGGGATTATAATATGTATGAAATGAATGAATATGATATGAATGAAATTTCTGGCACACCTGACGCTGGAGAGGCAGGAGGGGAAGTGACACTTATCTCTCGGGTGGCAGAGGGTCAAAATATCCCGGTCTTGCTGGGGAGAGGCAGATATGGCGGGGGACATAGAGCTAGCTGTTCCAGGGGAAGGAGGGATCGCTGCTTAATAGCGATCCCTTTTTCCGTCTCCATGAGCTCAACTCAAGGCACTGGTAATGAGTGTAATCCGGGCCTTGGGCTCAGGCTGCTGCTATTCAATGCCAGGTTGGTGGTAAATAAAGCTCTCCTCATCCGGGATTTGATTCTGGATGAGGAGGCCGACCTGGCTTGTGTGACCGAAACCTGGCTGGGCCTGGAGGGAGGAGTTCCTCTCTCTGAAATTTGCTCAGCCGGGTTTCGAATATGGCATCAGCCCCGACCCCAGGGAAGGGGGGGAGGAGTGACTATTATAGCCAGGGAGAGCCTTTGCCTGCGTAGACTCGTTGCTCCGGAGATTGCGGGTTGCGAGTCCCTCCTGGTGAAGTTGGACTTAGGGGTTCTGGTGGGCTTGTTACTCACGTACCTGCCTCCCAGCTACGTGTCAACACCCCTGCTTGTGCTGCTCGAGGAGGTAGCCGGGTTGGCGGTGGGGTTTCCCAGACTTATTGTCTTGGGGGACTTCAACCTGCCATTGCTCGGTGAAACCTCTGGGCTAGCACAGGAGTTCATGGCCACCATGACAGCCATGGACCTGACTCAAGTAGTACAGGGTCCAACTCACGAGGGGGGGCATGCTCCCGACAGGGTATTCCTCTCTGGGCAATTGAGTAATAATCTGAGACTAAGGGGCTTAGAAGTGTTGCCTTTGTCATGGTCAGACCATTTTCTACTGTGGCTTAACTTCCTCACTCCAATCCTTCTCAGCAGGGAGGCGGAAACTATTAGGAGGTTCCACCCCAGATGCCTGATGGACCCAGAGGGCTTTCAGAGGGCGCTTGGGGTTATTCCAGATACACTCATCCACAGTTCAGCAGAGTCTCTTGCTGAGGCCTGGAACAAGGCTGCAGCAGAGACTCTTGACCGGATTGCGCCTTTGCGACCTCTCTGCGGTACTAGACCCCGTAGAGGTCCATGGTTCAACAAGGAGCTCCAGGAGTTGAAATGCCAGAAGAGATGTCTAGAACACTTGTAAGAGCTCATATTAAGACTTACAAAGTGGCGCTCAAGGCGGCAAGATGCACATACCATGCTGCCTTGATTGCATCAACGGAATCTCACCCAGCAGCTCTGTTTAGGGTGACCTGCTCCCTTCTTAACCAGGGGGGAGTTGGGGAACCTTTACAGGGTAGTGCTGAGGACTTTAACAGGTTTTTCGCTGATAAAATCGCTCGGATCCGGGCGGATCTCGACTCCGATTGGATTGCAGAGTCGACTGACAATGAGTCAGTCGAGGTGACTGGGGCCCATACTTGTCCATCTGTCTGGGAAGAGTTTGATCTGGTGACACCTGATGAAGTGGACATCGCCATTGGAGCTGTGAGTTCCGCCACCTGTTTACTGGATCCGTGTCCCTCCTGGCTGGTTTCGACCAGCAGGGAGGTGACACAGAGCTGGGTCCAGGAGATTGTCAACGCCTCCTTGGGGAGGGGGTCTTTTCCGGCTCCCTATAAGGAGGTACTTGTGCGCCCCCTCCTCAAGAAGCCTTCCCTGGACCCAGCTGTACTTAATAACTATCGTCCAGTCTCCAACCTTCCTTTTATGGGGAAGGTTGTCGAGAAGGTGGTGGCGCTCCAGCTCCAACGGTCCTTGGAAGAAGCCGATTATCTAGAGCCTCAGCAGTTGGGTTTCAGACCCGGTTACAGCACAGAAACTGCTTTGGTCGCGTTGATGGATGATCTCTGGCAGGCCTGGGACAGGGGTTTATCCTCTGTCCTGGTGCTTCTTGACCTCTCAGCGGCTTTCGATACCATCGACCATGGTATCCTCCTGCGCCGGCTGGAGGAGTTGGGAGTGGGAGGCACTGTTTTTCAGTGGTTCTCCTCCTACCTCTCCAGTCGGTCGCAGTTGGTCACAGTTGGTGTTAGTGGGGGGTCAGAGGTCGACCCAGAGGTCTCTCCCTTGTGGGGTGCCTCAGGGGTTGGTCCTCTCCCGCCTGCTATTTAATATCTACATGAAACTGCTGAGTGAGATCATCCAAGGGCATGGGGTGAGGTATCATCAGTACGGTTATCATACCCAGCTTTACATCTCCACCCCATGTCCAGTCAACAAAGCAGTGGAAGTGATGTGCCGGTGTCTGGAGGTGTCAACAGACTCAAACTCAACGCTGATAAGACGGAGTGGCTGTGGGTTTTGCCTCCCAAGGACAATTCCATCTGTCCGTCCATCACCCTGGGGGGGGGAATTATTGACTCCCTCAGAGAGGGTCCGCAACTTGGGCATCCTCCTCGATCCACAGCTCACATTAGAGAAACATCTTTCAGCTGTGGCGAGGGGGGCGTTTGCCCAGGTTTGCCTTGTGAACCAGTTGCAGCCCTATTTGGACCGGGAGTCACTGCTCACAGTCATTCATGCCCTCATCACCTCGAGGCTCGACTACTGTAACGCTCTCTACATGGGGATACCTTTGAAGAATGTTCGGAAACTCCAGATCGTGCAGAATGCAGCTGCGAGAGCTATCATGGGCTTTCCTAAATATGCCCATGTTACTCCAAAACTCCGCAGTCTGCATTGGTTGCTGATCAGTTTCTGGTCACAATTCAAAGTGTTGGTTATTACCTATAAAGCCCTTCATGGCGCCAGACCAGGATATCTGCAAGACCCCCCTTCTGCCGCACGAATCCAAACGACCGGTTAGGTCCCACAGAGTTGGTCTTCTCCGGGTCCCGTCGACTAAACAATGTCGTCTGGCAGGACCCAGGGGAAGAGCCTTCTCTGTGGCGGCTCCGACCCTCTGGAATCAGCTCCCTCCAGAGATTAGAACTGCCCCTACCCTCCTTGCCTTTCGTAAACTCCTTAAAACCCACCTCTGTCATCAAGCGTGGGGGAACTGAGACATCTCCCCCTGCCTATGTTGTTTTTGTGCATGATATGATTGTATGTATGTTTTTTATATTGGAGTTCCTTGCTTTTAGATTTTTAAATGTACAATTGTTATTTTAGATTCTAATTATTAGATTTGTCATTATATATTGTTTTTATCACTGTTTTGAGCCGCCCCGAGTCTGCGGAGAGGGGCGGCATACAAATCTAATAAAATAATAATAATAATATTAAATAATAGTATATCTGCATGGAGATCCATCATATTAAGTCTATTTAAATGTAACATCCTACTATTTCCGATCCCATTTGTTAATTGCATATTGAAACCTCCTGCCAAAAGCGTTGTGCCCTCCATAAAGTTATCCAACTTCCTCTTTGTATTTATTATAAATTGTTTTGTTTTTGCATTGGGGCATCAATTGCCGCCAGTATCACTCCCCCCAACAAGTGTCAATCCCCCCAACAAGAATAAAAATTAACACTAAATTCTAGAAACATCTCTACGGGAGGACGACAGAATCAGTTTCAACTTTTCACTTCTTCACTTTCTTCTCACGCTTGGCTCTTGTTTTTCTCTGCTCCCTTCTGATGGCCTCCACCTGCCCTGTTAACTCCTTCAGCTGCTCCTCCCTTTGCCTTTCCTCCTCGTCTGGGGTACTGCGACCGCTGAAATAATCTCCTCCTTCTGCTCCTTTTGGCTCTCCAACTGCTCCACTCTCCCTTCCTACTGCTCCTTGTGCTTCGCTTTCTCCAAACTCAATATCAAGTTGATTCAATAGTGCCTTTCCCTCCTCCAATGATCATGCTCTAAACATCTTATTTTCTTGGAACACCATGATGGCAGCTGGAAAACCCCAGGTAAACTTTTTTCCACTTTGATATAGAGAGCTTGAAATTGGGCATAAAGAAGCTCTTGCTCTCAAAGGTTCCCAGGAGAGATCTCTAAGAACTCTTACCTCGTTTCCATCTTGATTAAGGCCGGCACAACTTTTCAAATACTTGTAGATAATATCAGCTTTTTTCTCACTGGCCAAGGCCATAACAATGTCTCTTTGCCTCTCCTGGTTTCTACGTGGGACACCCCAATGGACATGTAAAATGTCATCAAAATCAACCTGGGTACCCTTGTGCTTTCATCCAACCAAGGATTGCTTCAGCTAATTTCAGGCCTGGAGCAAAATCTGGTCTAAAACCACGCAGATGTAAATTTCTTCTGTGACAGTCTTCCAAATTGACAATCCTATCATTCAATTGCTTACAAATCTCATCCTGACTTTTAACTTGATGCTCTAATTTCTGAATTTTTTCAGCTGACACATCTGCTCCTTTTTTAACTGTTTTAATATCTAAGGAAAGATTTTCCAATACAGATTCCACTCTCAGAAATCTTTGTTCAAAGCTAGTAACAATTTGAAGCAGTTGATCCAGTTTCGTTTCAATTTTCCCGAGGCTAGGGTCAGCCCATTCAGCCATTTTATTGAGATTTATTGTACTCACTTCGTGATAGCGAAAGAAGATCTGTCTTCCCTTAAAACCGCAAATCTTAAATTTTCTTTGAACTTCTGTGAATGCTCTTTTCCCCTCTGCTTTTCTTCAAGAAAAATTTATGATGTTTTGAGGGAGAATTTCACCTTTATTTAATTTATCACATCGGAGCTCGAGGTGGGTATGCCTAGAAGAAACTGTGACACATGCGCAATCAGGCCTTTGTTTATGTCTCACTTTGCTTAGGGAGTGAGTCGCTGATGCAGAAAGGGAAACTACATTATTCGCTGTTGCCATGTAGAGAAGTAATTTTGGGGCCCCGTGGGGAAGGGTTCAGAAACCCATTGGCATCTCACCCATCCCCACTCTGGGAAGTAGATTGACTGTGGCTTCTTCCTCTCAGCCCCAAACTCCCATCTGTTTCTTCCCTCTTTACCTCCATATTATTGAACTCTGGCTGGATCCTCCAGGAGAGGGGAATAGAAAACTCCAAACCCTTCCACCTCTGAATTCTTGGTTAACTCTCTCTGTTCCATTCTTCTGAGGGAGAGTTGGAATTGTCTGTCAGTGAACCAAATAGCATCTGAGAAATAAATCAATTTCCACTCCTGTGCATTCACACACTGTTCGATTTATTAACAAAGCCATTCTGGATTCAGCATGGTCATTCCAACTCTAAAATTCCCTTCAGATTCCATACAGGTTAAAGTTCATATCACATCCCCACACCCACAAGTGCAATCATGTGGACCAATCTGGTGCAGGGATTTCTGGTTCCTTCCTTTGTTCAGTTAACCTTGGACTCTGCGTAAAGGAATGTGTGGTGGTATAAATCTCTCACCCCTCCCATTTCTCTATTGCTGTTAACTGTGTCAGGCAAAATCTCTAACTTCACATGTTGACTTTGGGCCTGACAGTGGGTATCTTACATGAAGTTCCCAAGCCTCTTTGGGTGTCTTTGCCTAGGTTCCCAAGCCTAAAGGAGGTATTTTAATGGTTCCCAAGCCATAGTAAAACATCAGTGCTGCAGAGACAAGAAATTCTCCAATGCACTTGCAAGGAGAGTCCAAGATGGGTTATTCTTCAGCCTGATTGGCTGGGACTGAGTTTAATTTAAATATTAGTCAGGCACCGCCCCCCTTAGCCCTCCAGTCTGAAAAACTCAGTCGCAGTAATGGGACTTAGAGTTTTTCTCTCCTGATAAACTTAAGGTTTAATAGGGCACTTTTTAGAAGTTTGATTAATTTAATAAATTTACTAATGTTTTTTCTTTTTCTCCTTTCTTTCAGGCACGACAGGGGGCGGCTTCATCCTTGGCAGTGTGGGTTAATACCCTCCGCGGGTTTAACCCACTAGGCTGCAACTCCTCTGGTTGGGGGCCCCACGCACGGGTCCTGAGAGGAGCGCCCGGGTTGCTGACCTCCGCGGTAGCGCCCGGTGGAAAGCTGGTCGGCTGACGCCATGGGGGCCTGCCCTCCATGACGAATATGCCGCAAGAAGATTATGCGAGCGGGAAGCCTCAAGAAGCCCCCGGGGCGTTCTCCCCCCCCCCCCGCGCCGCCAGTGTTAAAAGCCACGATCGTAAGACTACCTCAGAAGAAGGATCGCCGACACAGGGCGCCACCATCTTGGGGGGGGGCAGTCGGGCGGGAAAGGAGGAGAAGTTCCCGCCCGTTTTTTTTCATGAAGCCTCAGCGCCGGGACCGCAGCTACTCGGCAGTAGCATAAGCAGTCGCCATGGCAACATCAGGCCTGGTGTTCGGCGATAGGCAGGGAAGGAGGAGGAGCTCCCGCCAGCCTCCTCGATAGGGCGGCCAGATCGGCAGTCAAGTCGGGGCCGCAGCTACTGGGCGGTAGCTCCGGCGGTCACCATGACAACCGGAGGCATTGCTTTGGGCATGGCCAATAGGCTCGCCGAAAGGTCGGGGCTCTGTCAGTGACCTTTTTTAATCACGAGCCCTATTCTGCCCTGGTGACACGCAGGCGCAATAAGGGCTAGGGTTGATAACCGTTAATTTGTACTTCGTCATTCCTGGAGCATTGAGTTGAGAGGCTCCTGCTGGCTTCTTTACCCCTTTTTTGTCTCAGATTGTGAGTGTGTGTAAGGGGGGAATTATGGCAGAAACGTCAGCCCATGCAGGGGAGGAGGCCACCGCCATTACTAGGCCTAGTACCCCTAAGGAAAAGAGCCAGAGGGCAAAATCCTCCCAAGGTGCCTCGCTCAGGGAGGCTGAGAAACGAATAAAGGCCCTTGAAAAGCAGTTGGAGGCCTCGCAGAAACAAGCCTCGCTGTCAGCCAGGTCTTTTGGTCCCACACCTCTGCCAGCCTCCCCCATGATTGCACCAGGGGTAGCAGGCTCAGCTTCAGAAAGGGACTGGTCACCTGAACGCCCTTCCCAGCCTACTCCCCCAGAGGTATTCAACTTGGGGAGACAACCCTACATGTGGCCTGGCATGTTGCCTTCTCAGGCCTATGCACCTCCTCAATATGGCCCTGCGCAGTCTTCCATCTTCACACCAACGGCAGCGGGACTGCGCAGTTCCCAGGATGCCTGGCACAGCATGCCCCAGAACCTTCAGGACTTGGTTGTGAATGCGTACTCCCAGGGAGTTGAAACTGGGGCACATCAACATCAGGCACCTGTGGGACAACATCCACGCAGGTTCAGGGACCCCTGGACAGCTCCAGTTTCACACTCCGTAACCGACACTATGGAGGAGGAAGATTCTTCCAGGGAGGATTACAGTGATCAGGGGGATGACCTGTCGGGGGATGAACAACCACCGGAACAACCTGTCTTCGCAGGTCTCTTTAAGTCCTCACTGTTCAAGGTCTTGCTCAACAAGGCAAAACTGACTATAGAACAAGCGGGTGAGGACAGACAACCGGAGGCAGCTGCTTCAACCCAGGCTACGGGGGGACTGTTTGTCCTTCCAAAACAAGAGACCGTGAACATCCCTTCCTCACATCTGTTTTTGGAAACGGTTCAGCGCCCTTGGGAGAACCCGGCAGCAGCACAGGGCCCCTCCAACCTGGACCGTAAGTTCTACGCCTTCGACCAGCAAATGGAAGACCTTTTGGCCTTCCCGACGGTGGACAAACCGGTTACCAGTCTAGTCTCTAATGCCCTGGTCCCTTCTGAGTCTCAGGAGGGCCTAAAGGCTGAAGATAAGAGGGCCGAGAACATTGTTCGTAAAACTCACCAGATGGCTGCCTGGGCCATACAGGCCGCCTCTGCGGCCTCATTTTTTAACAGGGCCACTATTCTCTGGATTAAGGAGATCCAGTCCAGGGTCGATCCTGAGGACGGACGCCTCCGCCAGGATCTTAATAAACTCCTGGCAGCCACCGAATTCTCGGCAGACGCTACAGCCAATGCTGCCAAGTTCGCCGCCAGGGCCATGGCCTCGTCAGTGTCATCCCGCCGTCTGATTTGGCTCCGCAACTGGCAGGCGGATGTCAAGTCTAAATGGTGCTTAGCCTCAGCCCCATTTAAGGGCAACAAGCTCTTTGGAGAGGTCCTTGATGACATCTTAATCGAGGACAAAGGCAAAAAGAAAATCATGCCGAGGTCCAAAAGACAGGACAGGCGATTTACCCCTTATCAAAGGCGTCAGCCCTTTCGTACGGAGCCCTCCTCGAGCACCACCCAAGCGTCGAGGCCTTACTTCCAGGGCTCCTTCGGACAAGGGTCCTTTCGGTCGGACAGGTCATCTCAACAGGACCGCACCAAGTCCTACCAGGGACGCCGCCCCTTCAGAGGAGCTAACAGAGGCTTCAGGAAGAACAAATGACTCCATTATCACCGTCCCATTGGGTGGCAGACTGGCCGATTTCGTGGACCCCTGGGCCATTACATCTTCGGACGCTTGGGCGGCGGCCACCGTGGCCCAGGGTCTAAGGATCAAGTTCCTTTGCCCCCCTCCTCATCGTTTCATTCTATGTCGGATTCCCTCAGACGGTCAGAAGCGAACCCTTCTTTACCGAGAAGTCTCTCATCTCCGAGAAATAGGGGCAATAGAAGAAGTTCCACCGGAGGAACGAGGCAAGGGGTTTTACTCCATGATCTTCCTTGTCCCAAAGGCCTCCGGTGGGGTCAGACTTATCTTGAACCTACGCCAATTGAACCTCTACGTCAAGTACAGGAAGTTCAAGATGCACTTGCTCAGGTCCATCCTTGCATCCATAAGGCACAAAGACTTCCTAACCTCCATAGACCTCAAGGAGGCTTACCTCCACGTCCCCATCTTTCCACCGCACAGACAGTTCCTTCGGTTCAGTCTGGGAGGGACCCACTTTCAATACAGAGCAATGCCTTTCAGACTTTCCTCAGCTCCGAGAACGTTCACAAAGCTTTTGGACGTTCTCACAGCTTCTTTGAGACAACAATCGGTACACCTCATGGCGTACCTAGACGACATCATTATACTGGCAAAGACAAGGGACCAGGCATATTGAGATCTACACTTGAGCATTCAGACTTTCGAAAGCCATGGGTTCACAGTCAATTGGGACAAGAGCCATTTGACGCCCACGACACATCTGGCTCACTTGGGAACCACCATAGATACCACCTTGGGTATGGTCTTCCTCTCTCCAGAGAGACGGTCCTCCATCAGGAGACTTGCGAAATCTGGACAGTCAGAGTTTCCCAAGGCTTTCCTTCCTGTCGAAGGTCTTAGGGGCTCTGGTTTCCTGTATCGACATCCTACCATGGGCAAGACATCACTTGAGACCCCTTCAGTGGTTCCTGCTTCCTTTTCAACGGACAAAATCAAGCCACCTCCACAGGAAAGTGTTTCTCACCAATGGAGTTCGCAGCTCCCTTCGCTGGTGGACTTCCCCAGCGTTGGAGAAGGGCTCCTCCTACCTGCCAAGAAACCATCTCACGGTAATGATGGATGCCAGTTTAACGGGATGGGCCCCCCACATTGCCTCTCAGATGGCTCAGGGCCTATGGGAGAATCAGGACTTACAAGATTGCAACATCAACTTCTAAGAGCTGAAGGCGGTCTCGCTGGCCCTCCGGAGCTTCGCCCCCTGGGTACGAGGGCATCATGTCCTTATCCTCACAGACAATGTCTCTACATTGAGAGACTCCGACTCTCGCATCAACCTCCGGGATCTTGTCCCACCCTGGTGATTGATATGAGCTCTTGTAGCTACATTGTCGGTCCGTATCAACACATGTTGCCCTTGAACTAATGGAGCAAAATTGCAAAGTGCTAGAGAAACAGCTTTGAGTTCTAAGAAGTTGATGTTCACTTCTTGTAGATCTTGATATTCCCATAGACCTTGGGTCATGTGAGAAGATAAATGGGCTCCCCATCCCGTCAGACTGGCATCTGTTGTTATAGCCAGAGGAACAATGTTCTGGAAAGAGGAGCCGCGTTGTATCATCGGCAATTTCCACCATCGTAAGGAGTTCCTGATCTGTGGTCTGAGTGTTACCTTTCGCTGTGTATGGCTGGACTTCCTTCTTTGAAATGGAAGGAGTAACCATTGAAGTGGGCGCAGGTAGTGTCGGGCCCAAGGGACTATGTCTATACATGACACCAAGGTTCCCAACAGCCTTGATAGGAAGCCAGAGAAGGTTTCCTTGGGTCCTCTAGAGTTGCTAATAAGTTGAGAATGTTCTGCTGTCTTTCCTGAGAGAGAAAGACCATACATGACTATGTGTCGATGATTGTCCCTAAATGAGCCAAACGAGTCGTTGGGTTCAGATGACTCTTGCCCCAATTGACTGTGAAGCCGTGTGATTGAAGGGTAGTTAAAGTCTCCAATACATCTCGACGAGCTTGTGTCACTGATTTTGATAACACAATTATGTCGTCGAGATATGCCATGAGGCGTATTGATCGATGTCTGAGGCTCGCTGTAATGATATCTAGCAATTTTGTAAAGGTTCTCGGTGCTGAAGATAGGCCGAACGGCATTGCTCTGAACTGGAAGTGCGAACCGTCGATGCAGAAGCGTAGGAATTGTCTGTGCCAAGGATGGACTGGCACATGGAGTTAAGCACCTTTGGAACACGATCACGGCAGAGTCGGAGTCCCTATTAAGGTGGGCGGAGGCCAATTTAGCCTCACTGTCAGCAGAACATATCTCGGGTGTGGACAATGTATGCGCAGACTGGCTGAGTCGGGAGACTCTGGATCCCGGGGAGTGGCGCCTGGACCCCACGATCTTCCAGGGGATTGTCGGGAGGTTCGGCAAGCTGATACTGGATCTGTTTGCGACCTGCCACAACACCCAGCTCCCCCACTTCTTCTCCCGCTTTCCCTCTCCCGGGGCGGAGGGAGTGAATGCTCTGCGTCAACGGTGGCCATCAGACCTGCTTTACGCCTTTCCACCAGTCCCACTAATACCGAAGGTGATTCAAAAGATACTGGAGGAGCGAGCAGAGGTTCTCCTACTGGCTCCGTATTGGCCACGACGCATCTGGTTTGCCGACCTGAGAGAACTCTCGATATCTCCCTACTGGAGGATTCCGGACCATCGAATACTCCTCACGCAGGGGGCAATGAGCCATCCAGAACCTCACTGGTGGCAGCTGACCGTATGACACTTGAGCGGGAACATCTGAAGAACCAGCTCGTGCCAGATGCGGTCATAGACACCATACAGGCGGCCCGCAGACCTACCAGACGGGTCTACCAAGCCACTTGGGCAGCGTTCTGTGTTTTCTGCAAGCAAAGAGAGGTGGATCCACAGGGAGCTTTGCCTCTAATGGTACTTTCATTTTTACAAGCTGGTCTGGAGAAGGGCCTGGCTCCAAACACTCTTCGACGCCACGTAGCAGCCTTGTCAACCATCCTAGTCAAGGATTACTATCGTCCCCTCACAAGGCATCCCTGGATCATGGACTTCCTACGAGTGGCCGCAAACATAAAGCCACCCACGGTTCACCGTTTTCCATCCTGGGATCTGTCACTGGTGTTGCACGCCTTGACAGGCCCACCCTTTGAACCTCTGCGTCAGATTTCTCTCAGGTTCCTGTCCATTAAAACTGCCTTCCTGGTGGCCATTACCTCTGCCAGGAGAGTCTCTGAAATCTCAGCATTGTCAACGAGGCAAGACCTCTGTCGTTTTTATCCGGACAGGGTGGTACTGAGATTGGACCCGGTGTTTGTCCCAAAGGTGAATTCCACCTTTCATAGGACCCAGGACATTGTGGTACCGGACTTCTGCACTCACGGGAGCCACCCTTCTGAACTGAGGTGGCATAAACTGGACGTTAGACGTGCGTTGAAAATCTATATACGCAGAACTCAAACGTTCAGAGCGTCTGAAGCTCTGTTTGTGTCATTCTCAAGTAGAGCCATGGGAAACAAGGTCTCTTTTCAGACGATCAGACGCTGGTTGCGTGAAAGCATCTCCGAGGCGTACAAGGCTAAGAACAGCTCTATTCCACATGGGATAACAGGACACTCTACCCGAAGTGCGGCCACGTCTTCGGCCTGGAGGACACAGGCATCACTGGAGGACATCTGTTGGGCGGCCACTTGGGCGGCTCCGTCCACATTTATAAAACACTATCGGATTGATTCATTTGCTTCCTCAGAAGCAGCGTTTGGGAGGAGGGTTCTGCAAGGGGTGTGCTCATTCTCAGCGCCCCTGGTCCAGCCTTCTCCCACCCTTTGACTATAACTTGGGCATATCCCATCTTGGACTCTCCTTGCAAGTGCAATGCAAGAGAAGGACCGTTGAACTTACCTGAACAGTCTTCTCGATGCACTGCAAGGAGAGTCCAAACCCGCCCGGCTTTGGGACCAGGGTCACAGTTTCGTTAAGGTTCTGGTTGAAGTTTGTTTGCATCTCATGGTTCAATAAAAAGTTTGCTTTACATTACTGCTCCTTCGTATATATTAGACTGGAGGGCTAAGGGGGGCGGTGCCTGACTAATATTTAAATTAAACTCAGTCCCAGCCAATCAGGCTGAAGAATAACCCATCTTGGACTCTCCTTGCAGTGCATCGAGAAGACCGTTCAGGTAAGTTCAACGGTCCTTTTCACTGATAATTTTTGCTGGCTTTTTTGGTAATTTATGCTGTCCAAGTGCTGTAGTTGCTGGTACTGGAAGAACTGCTAAAATATGCTGTTCAGGAATCCAACAGGAATCTCTTCTGCTAGGCCAATGAAATGATTGTGCAGGCCCACATGGATGCATAAAGTTTATCAAGGCATCATGTTTTTCAAATGATGTGTCACATACTTCCATTCGTTTTCATAAACACAGGCAACATATTGAAGTTGAAGTTCAAGCTGAAGTTCAGGTACATTTAACCCAGGCACATTCACTGCATCCTCTGATTTACAAAGCTTACCCACTGAATTTTATAAACTAAATAGCTTTATACTTAATTCAAACATGTTAGAGATTTTTAACAAGATAATAGCAGAGGCAAAATTACCCAGATCCTGGTCAGAAGCTTTAATAACATGGATACATAAATCAGGAATGGAGAAGGAAAAAATTCAAAATTATAGACCAATATCATTATTGAACATAGATTATAATTTTTTTTATCTCCATATACGCAATTAGATTCAAAAATATGATGAATAATATAATTCATGAAGATAAAAATGGATTCCTTCCAGGTAGACAAATTAAAAATAATTTAAGGACAATTATAAATACATTGGAATATTATGAACAACACCCTGAAAAACAAATGGTGTTAGCATTTTTAGATGCTAAAAAAGCATTTGACAATGTTAACTGGACTTTTATGAAAATGCAATTAAATAAGATGAATGTTGGTACAAATTTTTTTAATATCATCGACGCTATATACTCAAATCAATCAGCCAAAATTATTTTAAATAATGAACAAACCAAAATGTTAGAATTATTTAGAGGAGTTAGACAGGTTTGCCTTATCTCACCATTGTTATTTATTTTAACATTAGAAACATTGTTAATAAAAATAAGAGCCAACAGAGGTATTAAAGGACTACAGATTAAAAAAGAATCTTATAAAGCTCAGGCATTCGCTGATGATGTAGTTTTCATAATAGAAGATCCTTTGACATCAATATTAAAATTAATAGAATTAATAGAAGATTATGGAAAAGTGGCGGGTCTGAAAATTAATACGGAAAAAATGCAATTACTAATTAAAAATATGACAGATTCACAGAAAAATCAATTAGAAAAGTTGACAAGCATGAAAATAACAAAGAAAGTAAAATATTTAGGTATTTGGATTACAGCCAAAACTATATCATTAAAGAATGATAACAACAAGAAACTCTTAGGTCAAATTAAAAAAGATCTGGAAATATGGAATAATTTACAATTAACACTACTTGGAAGAATTTCTACAATAAAAATGAATATTCTTCCCAATATACTGTTTCTATTTCAGGTAATTCCAATTAATCCGGGAGAATTTTTTTTCAAAGAATTGACTAAGATCACAAAAAAAATTATATGGCAAGGGAAAAAACCAAGAATAAAACAAAGCGCCTTAGAAGATTCGAATATGAAGGGCGGACTCGCCTTTCCAAACTGGAAGTTGTATTACCAAGCAGCAGCCTTATCTTGGATAAAAGAATGGTTAACTTTGGAAAATAGAAGACTATTAAACCTTGAAGGACATGATTTAATGTTAGGATGGCATGCTTTTATTTGGTATGATAAGTATAAATAACATTCTTACTTTAAAAGACATACAATCAGAAATTCTTTATTAAATGAATGGAATACAATAAGGAAAAATCATTTCTTAGTAATGCCAGAATGGATTTCTCCAATAGAAGCTGCCTGCCCCCCAAAGTTACTACAAGAAGGTAAAATTTGGAAGTATATGGATATCTTAGATAACCAACTGAAACTAAAACCGACACAAGAGTTACAACAGGTAGGGATAGTAACCGACTTGTGGCAGTATGCTCAGGTTAAATCAAGATTCCAAAAAGATGTAAGAACATACATATTTTAGAAAGACAATAATATACTAGGGAAAATATTAACCAAAACCCAAGGAAAATTGATAGGGAAGGTATATAAATACTTGATTAACTATAGGACGATAGGTTGGATTTTAAAAGATAATATGATAAGTTGGTGTAAAAATATAGGAAAAGAAATAGATATAGATACATGGGGAAAGGTCTGGACATATAACTGGAAGATAACTAAATCAGTTTCTTTTAAAGAAAATCAAATAAAGATGTTCTATAGATGTCATTTGCCACCAAATAGAATCTCAAACATGTTTCCAAATACATCCCCTAATTGTTGGAAATGTAAAAAAGAAATTGGTACATACTTTCATTTATGGTGGACATGTCCAAAGATTTATTGGAACAAGGTGGAAAAATGGTTAAGAGAAATAACACAACAAAAAATTAAGAAGACTCCATATTTTTTTTAATTAGGTATTACAAATGATAAATATAAAAAAGAAATATACTATTTAATAATTCATATTCTAGTTGCTTCAAGGATTGTTTTTGCACAAAAATGGAAAGATATGGAAATCCCCAAGGACGATGAGGTTTTTAGTAAGATTATGCAATGTGCAGAATTAGATATGATGACGAGGCGGCTGAATAATCAAGTGGAAACAGAATTTTATAAAACTTGGCAAAAGGTTTGTTGTTGTTGGTGGAATAAAAGAAAATTTAATGATGTTGAAGTACAGAGTTTATGTATTAGATATAGAATAGATTATATAAAGAAATATTATAGAGATGTTTACTTTTCTGATTTGATCTAAATAATAATCAACTTTTCTTTTCTGTATTAAGATGACTTCAATACTGAGCGGAGCACTTGTAGTTCCTTTTCATGTTATGTGTTATGTTTTGTCTATTTTATGTTGGTCTGTCTTGTTATGTCTTATTACCTTGAAAATAATAATAATAAAAAAAATTTAAACAAAGCTTGGCAACAAATGAAGAAGAATCATTTGACACTACATACTGAAATTTGGTTCAAGTCAATTGGAATAAACTGGTGATTTTCACGAGTTCCAGCAACTGGAAGCTTTATTGAATCTTTTCTCTTGCGCAGATAGTGAAGATCCAATTTCATCCTTGGAAACAAAAATTAACTTGATTTTATTTATTTATTGTTCGCAAAATTCAAATAAGCCTTGTGCTGTGAGAATCTGCCTTTTTTTAGGTCATTGCAAACTAGCCTGAGCTTCTAGTCGCCTTGTAGCACCACCTATGTCATCACATGGAGACTCGCCATGGTTTGTGCCAAATAAATTCCACTGTGCTCTTATTCCAAAATCTTTTTGATGATAGCACAAGTTGTCAAAGTTTTTGAAGTTCTTGTATTGTGCAGCTGAGCCATCACTAAAGTATGTTACATAATTTATTTCATCAGTTGTGGTTTTCAAGAACATGACCAATTTTCCCAAGAATGCATGTACAGCAACTGTATCATGCTGCAATCTGTCACTTATTATGCAAGCACTTATGCACTGAATTTCACCTGAAGCATCATGGCAGTAAACAACAAATGGATGTAGTGTAGCTTACTTAACTCTTGTCCCAGTGAAAACTTGAACAGCATCTTGGACAATAAATGAGTAGTTTTCAGTAAAGTCCATCAGAACAACAATTTCATAAGGATTATGAAACCTGGCCTCACCTTTCCATTTCCTAACAAACATTCCTGTTTTTTAGTTTTCTTGAACACAGTCTTACAACATATTGTCTTTAAAAAAAAGTTTATTGAAAAAAGGAATCACTTTTATTGCACTTCTATCAAGGGTGCAGTGCAGAAATCACAGGCTGCTCACAAACAGTTGAGGACCTTTTTCAAATCCTTATATAAAGAGACACCAAAATTATAACAATATATTCTTAAAGAAGAGAATCTGCTCTTTGTAATAGTGCTAAATTGAAGAGGAGAAACTGTCCCACAGGATCAAACGGAGCATCAAAGATACCCAAAATTTGGCAAAAACCCGTTAAATACCAAATTTGATCTCTTATATTTTTTCAACAACTTTAAGGAAAGTGCTGCAAATTGGAGTCCTCATTGCAGCTGTGTACTTAGTACACCTGCCAAAAATATCTCTAATATACTACAGAAACTGCTGCGTTTACAGCTTCTGGAAGTTGGCCCAAAATGTCATTTTTGCTGATTCAGCATTTTGCAACCCTTTACTTGAGGTCTCCTAGAACTCCCAATTTTTAGTCTTTTGAACTAAAACTTTTCACTGCATAGTTTTATATCATAAAGAAACCATGTGCCAATTTCATTAAAATCTGAGATGTTAACGCGGGGTTGATCTTTAAAATTGGTCTACTGGACACGGAATGACTCAGAGGCAAAGAATCACTTTGGCTATTTTAGAATTAGAATTAATTAATTAATTAATTTTTATTTATTATTAGAGTTGAAAGGGACCATACAGGTCATCGAGTCCAACCCCCTGCTTAAGCAGGAAATCCTAAAGCACCCCAGCCAAATGGCAGTCCAATCTCCTCTTCAAAATGTCCAAAGTTGGGGAGTTGACAACCTCCGCTGGCAGGCCATTCCACTAGTTGATCGCTCTCACCGTCAGGAAGTTCTTCCTTATCTCCAGGTTGAATCTTTCCTTGGTCAGCTTCCAACCATTGTTCCTCGTCCAGCCCTCTGGTGCCCTGGAAATAGTGTGACCCCCTCCCCTCCGTGGCAACCCCTTAAGTACCTGTATACAGCTATCATGTCCCCCCTGGCCCTTCTTTTTACTAGACTATCCATGCCCAGTTCCAGCAACCTTTCCTCGTATGGCCTGGTCTCTAGTCCCTTAATCATTTTAGTTGCTCTTTTCTGCACCCTTTCCAGAGTCTCTATATCTCTTTTGAAGTGTGGTGACCAGAACTGGATGCAATACTCCAGGTGCTGTCTGACCAGGGCCTTATAGAGTGGTATTATTACCTATCTGGTCTTGGAGTGTATCCCCCTGTTCATGCAGCTTAGGATTGTGTTGGCTTTTTTAGCTGCTGCTGAACATTGCTGGCCCATGTTTAGCTGGTTATCCATCAAGACTCAAGATCCCTTTCACAGTCACTTATGATGAGTGTGGTTTCACCCAGTCTGTATGCATGTTTTGGGGGCTTTTTTGCCTAGGTGCAGGATTTTACTTTTCTCTACATTGAACTTCATTTTGTTCATTTCGGCCCACTGTACAAGTCTGTCTAGATCTTTCTATATCCTGTGCCTATCCTCTGGGGTGTTGGCCAATTTCACAAAATCTCTTTCAAACATCGCTCGGATACAGTGTCAAGAGTATGTCTTACTAAAAGAAGTAGAGTTGGCTGTCTGAATTGATTAAAATAGGCACTTCCGAATGGAACAGCAAATATGAAAGACTACAAACCAACCATAGCTTTCTGCAGGCTCATGCAGTTGTTTGAAAGCTTCTCTATCTTGGCAGTTGTGTCCCTGTCCATCTATTTTGCTACACTAGGGCAAAAGGTCATTGCTTTTCACTATTCAAATCAGTCCTGACCCAGCGATTTTTCATTTTGATCAGGCCCATCTGCCTGGTCCGTTTGTCAACAATTGAATGAATCCACCCCTTGACATTAACATTGAAAAATCCTCACCATTCTCTCTAGTAAAACAAGGCCATCCAAGTCAAAGCCTTTTTCTTTACCAAGAGCTCCCTAACTTCAGAGTTAGGGACTCACTGAACATCAACAGCAGAATCATACTGCCATAATCAAATCAAGCACTACCACACTTTAGGCTCACTTTGAGATGCATCTAATATACCTATACCAGAGGTGGTATTTAGCCCGTTTGGATAGGTTCACGTGAAATGGTAGTGACAATTTGGATTGGTTCACTGAACTGTTAAATACCACCTCTGGGTGGCCCTGGCACCACTCGCCCTACCTGCCTGCTCAATACCCTGTTCACCCCTGCCCTATATATGTTGCTTTCACTATGCGGCCCTGCTAATTGCCTCACCAGTCACCTCCAACCCTCGCCCACTCTGCTTAGCTCATCAAAGGTAAGCTTGCTGCCCACTTACCCTTTGCTTTGGGTTGCAGACCAGGGCCCAAGGTCACACCATTCCCTGAGACCTGGAGTCTCTGCTCGCTCTCTGCCCATCTCGTTTGGGTCAGGGAATATGCCATTCCTCAGCTCTGGCCTTCCTGGGATTGCCTCCTGTATGCCGCCCGCTCTCCCTTTGCCACACTTCACTCTGGCTGTGCACAGAGTGGTGATGGTCATGGGACTGAAGCTCTTTTTCGGCACATTCGAGAAGCGGAGACTGGTAGTTTCCAGCGCAAAAAGCCTGCAGCCACTGCTGGGTTTTTTGCTTCTCATGAGAAGGGTGCGAACAAATATGGGCTGGCAGGGAGCCCAGTTGTGACAGCTCAGCCCTGGCTTGCCTTACCAGGCAGCTAGCAATGGGAGAAAGAGGTGGCCATGGAGGAGGAAGTGGGCCATGAGTGAGGGCAGGCCCTCTGAAAGAGGGGAAACCTAATGACACATGGCGAAGAGAACGCGCAGCATGCAGGAGGTCTTTGACAGATTCTGAGTTTATCCAACTCATCCTGGGCAGAAAATAATAGGTAGATAAAGGCTGCAATAGCTGTAAATTCAGTATTGCAATTCATCCTTTAACTGTGAAACTGAAGTCACTATCAGCAAAGATATTTTAGAACATGTCAAAGATCCAGTGGGCATCTACAGGCACCATCTCCCATATTTGTGTCCAATATAATCTAAATTTAGTGTCAGGAGTTCCAGCAAGAGTGACCAGATGCTACACAGCCATCTTCATATGGCCCTTTTCAGATTATTTTTTGAGTTATGATAGGCTGTATTAGACTTGTTCCTGCAGATTCAATTCTCTAATTGAATACATATTAATCTTTCTTCTACACTGAAGTAATAGGAAATAAACTTGTGCTAGCTCTCTGTTTGTTTGACTCATTTGCATCTTGCCTGTTGATTGCAGGTATCCCCAAACAGAAATAAAAATTTTAACTATTGCATTGGTACCCTCCATATTCCTTGCTGGTAATGACATGGAACTTCTTGGTCATTTTTCTAAGTTGATGACTTTCCCATTTGAGCTTCTGAGCTGCTTGACTCCGAACATTCAGCACCTAGATCAAGAAAAATCCATTGATGCAATTTATATTGACTTTTGCAAAGCCTTCGATTCAGTGGTCCATGACAAACTACTCCTAAAACTCAAATTCTATGGCATCTCAGGATCCCTCCACAGCTGGATTACTGCATTCCTGTCAAACAGGCAACAAGTTGTCAAAATTGGAAGCACCATTTCCACCCCCTTCCCTGTTAAACGTGGCGTTCCCCAAGGCAGCGTACTAGGACCTACTCTATTCATTCTCTACATCAACGACCTCTGCTGTCATATCACAAGCAACTGTGTTCTTTTCGCCGACGATGTAAAACTTTTCAACATCACGGACAACAGATCTACTCTCCAAAAAGACCTCGACTTTGTCTCAGATTGGTCTAACACCTGGCAACTTCAAATATCAACCAGCAAATGCTCTACCCTCCACATTGGCAGAAAGAATCCGAACCTCATATATAAACCGAATAAACAAAACCTCACAGCCAACCCCCACTCAGTAAAAGACCTTGGAATACTAATATCAAATGATCTAACTGCCAAAGCCCACTGCAACAACATCGCCAAAAAAGCTAGAGTTGTTAACCTGATCCTATGCAGCTTCTGCTCCGGCAATCTCACACTACTCGCCAGAGCCTACAAAACTTTTGCCAGACCCATCCTTGAATACAGTTCATCTGTCTGGAACCCATACCACATCTCGGACATCATCACCCTCGAAAATGTCCAAAGATACTTCATCAGAAGAGTCCTTCACTCCTCCACTCGAAACAGAATACCCTACGAAAGTAGACTAACAATCCTGGGACTAGAAAGCTTAGAACTACGATGCCTAAAATACGATCTAAGTATTGCCCACAAGGTCATATGCTGCAATGTCCTGCCTGACAATGACTACTTCAGCTTCAACCGCAACAGCACAAGAGCACGCAACAGATTCAAACTTAATACTAACCGCTCCAAACATGACTGTAAAAAATATGACTTTAGCAATTGAGTTGTCGAAGCGTGGAACTCATTACCAGACTCAGTAGTGTCAATCCCTAACCCCCAACATTTTTCCCTTAGACTATCCACGATTGACCTCTCCAGGTTCCTAAGAGGTCAGTAAGGGGCATGCATAAGTGCACTAGTGTGCCTTCGGTCCCCTGTCCAATTGTCTTATCTCATTTATCTTTTCTTCCTTTCATATATCTTCTCCTCTATTTTTATATCTTTACTTCTATCCTTTTCTTTATATATATTACTACATGTCTATTCTCTTCAATGTGTATTGTGTATTGGACAAAATAAATAAATAAAAATAAAATACTCTTCCATAGGTATCATAAAATATGACCTTATAGATGAATGGGGGAGTTTTGTGCATTGCAAATAGCCCCTTGACTCTGTATAGAGGCAGGTTGATTTTGTGCACTGATTTATCCTTTTAGTTCAAAGTTGTTTTCAGCTTCTTCTTTTTAATCTGCCACAGTAGGCTTTATTCATAGGCTTCCTTTGTGAGAGCAACCGTTTCTTCTAACTGTATAACAGCTGATATTTTCTAAGTAAGCAGAAAATTGATCACATTTGTTAATGACTGAGTAAGCAGTAAAGAACTGGTTACTTCTATGTCATTGAGCTTCTTTAAGTGCAATTCTAGGAACCTGTTCTTATACTCACATTGCTCTTCTATGGTGCAGTGGGTCTTGTTAGATTCCACATATGTAAGAGATGTGAACTATTAAAGATACTGATGTGTCATACCTAGGTATATATGCAAATATGCACAAGGGACCAAACTTTCACTAAAAATAGTTGAAAATCTTGGAAGTTTCCAATGAACTAGGGAAGATCAAGAGCCCATTGAAAGAATCTCAGTAGAAGGTAAGAAACTTTGCTTTCCTCACCCTTCTCCACCTGTGTTTCTCTACCTTGATAATGTTATAGATATGTGAATTTCAAATCCCAGAATTTCCCAGCCAACCCTGATGGAATCCACATACTTAAAATTGCCAAAGTGGAGAACATTATTCTATACCAATGAGGAGAATTGAAGCTGGCAGTACTAATGACATTTGAATTGTCATTTGTTTGCTGTTAATAAGGTTTATGAAATGATGTGATCTGCTAAGAAGACCTAGATATGTTGATTTAATGCAGTCTTCCTGTTCTTTCTTCTGGGCAGGGCTATATTTACAAGAAAAAAGTAAACACAAATTGCAAATCATTTCTTTGGAATTCCTGCCAAGACCTAATGGCATAAATAAATTCCAGAATTCTTTTTAGAGCTCCTTCTGACCTTCGTATTAAGATTCCACTGGGGAGGGTGTCCCCATTTCTACACTGGTAATTTATACCCATTTATTTAGCCGTGGCTCTCTAAAATATATCTTCATTTCTGTAAATGGCACCGCCATATTCAGATCAGTAAATCTAGCCAGAATAATTGTTCATAGTAAACATAGAGATAAATATAATATTTTGATTATTTTAATTGGTTGCATCCATTTGCTCTAGTTGGGCTTTCAAAACATCTAATCCAGATTCACATGAAATTGATTATAAATGAACTCAAATCTTTATTTTGATTGGCAATATTTTCTCAATAGAGTCCTGTCAATACCCTTTGTATGGAGGTAGCTAATGAATATGCGGAGAGAAACTGATCTAGGTCAAAATCAAGGTTCAGTTTGACAGCAATTGTTCCAAGATTACACCAAGAGATCCATAGATATAGCTCCTTATTATGTTTGCTTTAAAAGATTTAAAGACAATCATTCCTCGTGTGTTGTGTTTTCCTTTACCAAAAACTATATCCCTGTTGGATACATCTCATTTTCTTTCCCAGTTTTCTTCTGCTCATGCTGCCTTCCATAACAATAAAACAGCCTCAGCTTCAAGTATCTTTTTTTTGAACATTATTATTATTATTATTATTAATATTATTATTATTATTATTATTATTATTAATTAGATTTGTATGCCGCCCCTCTCCGTAGACTCGGGAGTGTTGGCAGGCATTTTATTTTTTAAAAATAGTTTTTATTTACATGTAGATGACATACACACAACAACACACATACAAGACTTTACATATCCCATCTCCCCCCCTCGGCTGTCTCCCTGACAGCCTCATTCGGTTCTCTTGCACAGTAGTGTTACCTGTGGCTTATTATTTTGTTTAAAGTATAACCAGTGTACTTAATTACAAACTTTCGATTTGTGATTGTGTATCTAATCAAATAGTAATAAGGTTCACATTTAAACTATTATTCTTTAACTTAGATAAATTTTTTAACTTTGTTCCCTTATCATGCAGCGATCTTTGTATTCATTCGTTTGTTCAACCATGTATAAAAATTTTCCCACACCTGGTGGAATCTTGTATCATAGAAACAGAAACATAGAAGACTGATGGCAGAAAAAGACCTCATGATCCATCTAGTCTGCCCTTATACTCTTTTTTGTATTTTATCTTAGGATGGATATATGTCTATCCCAGGCATGTTTAAATTCAGTTACTGTGGATTTACCAACCACGTCTGCTGGAAGTTTGTTCCAAGGATCTACTACTCTTTCAATAAAATAATATTTCTATCATTTGGCAGTGCTTCATTTTTCCAAAACTGTGCTATACATATTCTTGTTGCAGTTATCAAATGTTGAATCAAATAGTATTGCTCTTTTTTCATGGCTTTGTCGATGATACCAAGTAAAAATATTTCGGGTTTCATTTCCAATTTGATTTCAATTATTTCTTTTATCCAATTCTGTAGCTTGTACCAAATTTTCTTAATTAATGGGCACGTCCAACCACATGTGGAAGTACGAGCCAATTTTTTTCTTCACATTTCTAACAATTTGGCTTAAGATTGGGGTACATCTTAGCTAACCTGGCTGGTGGCATATGCCACCTGTAAAACATTTTTATTAAATTTTCTTTGTAAGGAGTAAATCTAGTAATTTTGTAGTTTGTTAGCCACATTTTTTTCCCATTGGTCCAGGTGAATAGTGCGCCCAATATTTTTTGCCCAGCCTATCATGTTTCCTTTAACAATTTCCTCTAGATTTTTATGTTCTAATAATAATTTATATATATTTGTTTTTCCCCCCAATATATTTTATTACATTTTCTTAAAATAGACAAAACTGACAAACATACATTTAACATAAAAGTGGGGTTGTATCTTCCCCGCTTATTCTTGAAGTAAAATTTCAATACAAAAAAGAATACATTCAAAAAAGTTTAAAATCAACTTATTACTTTAAATGAAAAGAAGAAATTTGGTTAACTTTTTATGTTAAATCTTCATACATTGTAATTCATAACTCTTAAATCTTATCCTAATAAGTCTAACATATCACTTAAATCATAACTCTACTAATGCAATACTATTGTTTATTTATTTATTTATTTTTACTGTTAATATTAATATTTCTTCTTGTTTATCCATATATACACTTTGTTCCATATCTCATAAAATTCTGTTTCTTCTTGGTCTTTTAACCATCTTGTCATCATATCCATTTCAGCACAATCTAATATTTTTTTGATGACTTCCTCTTCTTTGGGGATGTTTTCCTCTTTCCAATTTTGCGCATATATTATCCTGGCTGCGGTCAAAATATGAATAACTAAATGTAAAATTTCTTTCTTATATTTCTGATTGGTTATAAGTATATATAAGTAAAATTCCGGGGTTATTTCTATCTCCTGTTTTACTATTTCTTTTATTATTCTTTCTATCATTTTCCAGTAAAGCTTAGCTTTGCTACACATCCACCATTGATGGTAATAGGAACCTATTTCCTTCTTACATTTCCAGCATAGTGGAGATGTCTTTGGGAACATTTTTGCTATCCTATTTGGTGGGAGGTGCCACCTATAGAACCTTTTAATTTGATTTTCTTTTAGGGAAACTGATTTTGTCATTTTCCAATTTGAAATCCAAACATTTTCCATGTATCTATATCTATTTCTTTACCGATATTTTTGCACCAACTTATCATGTTATCCTTTAATGTCAAGTCTATATTTTTATGGGCAATCAGATATTTATAAACTTTCCCTATTAATTTAGTCTGGTTGGTAAGTAATAAGTTACCTAAGAAGTTTTTATTCTTATTAAAGATGTATGTCATACTGTCTCTTTGAAATCTGGACTGAATCTGAGCGTATTGCCACAAGTCGATTATAATCCCTTCTTCTTGTAGTTTAATTCTTGACTTTAATTTCATTTGGTCGTCTAATAATTCCTTGTATCTTATTATTTTTATTTCCCTTATTGAATTTGGGTGTGTTATTGCTTCTAGGGGGGAAATCCATTCTGGAATAGTCAAAAAGTGATTCTTTTTTATATCTTTCCAAACTTCCAACAAATACTTTCTTATTGTATGTCTTTTGAAATATGTATGAATTTTATCCTTATCATACCATATAAAGGCATGCCAACCGAGCATAAGATCATGTCCTTCTAATTTTAATGTTCTTTTATCTTCTAATACTATCCAATCTCTAATCCATGTTAAGGCGGCTGCCTGATAATATAATTTCCAGTTAGGTAAAGCAAATCCTCCTCTTTCTTTAATGTCTTCCAAAATATTTATCTTTATTCTTGCTTTTTTCCCTTGCCATAAGAATGTTTTAACTATCATTGTTAAGTTTTTTTAAAATTTTCCCCCAGGATTTATTGGAAAAACCTGAAACAAAAAAAAAATCTTAGGTAAGATATTCATCTTAATTGTGGCAATTCTCCCCCAAAAGGATATTTTTAAGTTGTTCCATATTTCTCAGTCTTTTTTAATTTCTGCAATTAATTTTATATAATTGTAATTTTTTAATGATATTGTTTTTGATGTTATCCATACTCCCAAATATTTAACTTTCTTAACTATTTTCATATCTGTAATATGTTCAAGCTTTCTTTCTTGAATTTTATTCATATTTTTCACTATAAATTGTGTTTTACTCTTATTTATTTTTAATCCTGCAACTTTTCCATATTGTTTTATTGTCTGTATCAGTATTGGGGCTGTTGTTATCGGATCTTCTATTATAAAAGTCAAATCATCTGCAAATGCTTGGACTTTATATATTTCTTTCCCAATAGTTAAGCGTTTTTTATTTGTGGGTCTGCTCTTACTTTTATCAATAAAATTTCTAAAGATAAAATAAATAATAAAGGTGATATCGGACATCCTTGTCGAACTTATTTCGAATGTTTCCAATTGCTCATTGTTTAATATAATTTTTGTAGTTTGTTTTGAATAAATGGCATCTATTAAATTTACAAATTTAGTACCGAATCTCATTTTGTTTAATTGCATTTTTATAAAGGTCCAATTAACATTGTCAAAAGCTTTTATCGCATCAAGAAACATTAATGATATTGTTTTTTCAGAATGTTGTTCATAGTATTCTAAAGTGTTGATAATCATTCTAAGATTCTTTTTAATCTGTCTACCTGGTAAAAAACCACTTTGATCATGATGAATTTTCTCATTTAAAATCCTTTTTAATCTATCAGCATATATTGTAATGAATACATTATAACCAACATTTGATAATGATATAGGTCTGTAATTTTTAATATTTTCTTTTGCAGTTCCTGGTTTATGAATTAAAGTTATTAAGGATTCTGACCATGATTTTGGAATTCTACCATCCAGTCTACTTTCATTAAAAATTTCCAACATGTTATTTATTATTACTTCACTATCTATTTTATACCATTCTGCCGGTATGGCATAAGGTCCAGTGGCTTTATTGTTTTTTTGCTTTTTAATAGTTGTAAGAAGTTCCTCAATTGTTATTGGACTATCTAAACTTTCCTGTTGTTCTTCCGTTAATTGCGGTACCTTTATAGATTCTAAATAATTAAAAACTTCATCTTCACTAATATCTTCTTTTTTATATAACTCTTTAAAAAAAATTGTACTATTTTTGCTTTTTCTTCTATATTATATTTTATTATTCCATTTTCGTCCTCTAACTTTTTAATTATTTTTGACTGTCTATGTTTCCTTAGTTTATAATTTATATATATTTGTAATTGCTTTTTTTTTCGGGCCTAGTAAAATTTTATCTAGTGGTGAATCCTGTTTCTGAATTCCATACTTTTCTCAGTCGGTCTGTAGTCTAGATTTTATTTGGATATAAGGCCACCAATCTATTTTAATTCCTTCTTCTTTTAATTGTATTAATGGTTTCAAATTCATTTCTTTGTCTAACACCTGCGAGTATTTAACCATTTTTCCTAAACTTGTTGTGTTTGGGTAGGTTATGGCCTCCATGCTTGAAAACCATAACGGTATTTCTGTGTAATGTTGTTTCTTAATTTTACTCCAGGTTTCTAGATGCAATCGTCTAATTTTGTGATTTTTAAAATATGAATGTGTAAGAGATTTGTTATCCCAAATAAATCTATCTGGAGGTCGTGTCTTTCTAGGGCTAATAGCCTAATATTCTTGAGTTGCACCCATTCTTTAAACCAGTGTTCCCAACCTTTTTTGAGCCGCAGCACATTATTCATATTTTCAAAATCCTGGGGAACATTGAGCAGGGGGGGGGGCTAAAAAAAAGTTTGGACAAAAAAATCTCTCTCTTCCTCCCTTTCGCTCTATTTCTCCCTCCCTCTTTCTCTTCCTTCCCTTCTTTATCTCTCTCCATCCCTTTCTTTCTTTCTTTCTTCCTCTCTTTTTTGCTCTCTTTCTCTCTCCCTTCCCTCCCTCTATGTCTTTCTCTCTCTCTCTCTCTGTGTCTCTCTTGCTATCTCTCTTTCTTTCTCTCTCTCTCTCTGCCTCTCTTGCTATGTCTTTCTCTCTCTCTCTCTCTTGCTATCTCTATTTCTCTCTCTCTTTCTTTCTCTCTCTTTCTCTGTCTCTTGCTATCTCTCTCTCTGCCTCTCTCTGCCTCTCTTGCTATCTCTCTCTTTTCTCTCTCTCTCGCTATCTCGCTTTCTTTCTCTCTCTCTCTTTCTCTGTCTCTCTCTCTGCCTCTCTTGCTATCTCTCTCTTTCTCTCTCTCGCTATCTCGCTTTCTTTCTCTCTCTCTCTTTCTCTGTCTCTCTCTCTGCCTCTCTTACTATCTCTCTCTTTTTCTCTCTCTTGCTATCTCGCTTTCTTTCTCTCTCTCTCTTTCTCTGTCGTTACACCACGCCGACAACAGCACCATCGGGCAGTAGCCAGGGGTGGTGGCAGAGTGGTTGACTGTGAGCGAGAACCCTGACGGCGGCAGCTGAAAGTGTTGCTGGACGCTGTATATGCTGGCACTGCGCTGGTCATGGGCATGTAGCTGGCACCTCCGGCCCAGCCAGTGAGCCAGTGCCAGCCCCTCAGTGCCAGCATGTACGGCGTCCAGCAGCACGTCCAACCGCCACCGTCGGTGCCTCCACCTTGGAGCTCCCTCTCGCCGCCGCCATCTCCCCGTGACTGCCTGTGGCTGCTGCAGCCGGCACACTCCTGCTCCCACCGTCAGTGCCCTCCCGCCGGGCCCCAAAGGACATTGGTTGCCGCCCCCACAAGGGAAGCTCCAGCTGGGCAAGGCGCTGCCGGTGCCTCCGCCCTGGAGCTCTTGCCACCGCCATCCCCCGGATACTACCTGGTCCTGCTGCTGATGGCGCCCTCCTGCTCTCGCTGCCGGTGCCCTCCTGCCAGGCTCCAAAGGACACTTGCTGCTGATGCCAGGGAAGCTCCAGCTGGGCGGGGCGCTGCCGGTGCCAGTGCCTCTGACTGGAGCTCCCACTCACAGCTACCCCCAGCTACTGCCCGATGCCGCTTTTGCCAGTGCTCTCCTGCTGGGCCCCAAAGAAGGAAGGCGGGAAAAAGGAGGCGCAAAGAATGAAGCTCTCCTTTTTCCCGCCTTCCTTCTTCGGGGCCCAGCAGGAGAGCGCCGGCAACAGCGGCATCGGGCAGTAGTCAGGGTAGCTGCGAGTGGGAGCTCCAGCTTGGAGGTACTGGCACCGGCAGCACCCCGCCCAGCTGGAGCTTCCCTAGGAGCTTCGCAGCACACCTGACCATGTCTCGCGGCACACTAGTGTGCCACGGCACACTGGTTGGGAAACGCTGCTTTAAACCACACTAGGACTGCAGCTTGATAGTATGTTCTAAAGTCCGGCAAACCCAGTCCACCTTGCTTCTTACTGTCCTGCATCCATTTTAATCTAATTCTTGGTTTTTTACCTTCCCAAAGAAATTCAGATATTAATTTTTCTAAATTTTTAAAGAAGGTTTCGTCTAATCTAATTAGAATTGTTTGGAAGAGGTATAGCAGCCTTGGTGGTATGGGCATTTTAACTGTGGCTATTCTTCCTAATAGTGAGATTGATTAGAAAGTTTAGTCCAATTTTCTAATTGTAACTTTACATTGTTCATTAGTATATCATAATAGTCTTCTTTTATAGTAATGCATTTAGCAGATAGGGTTATTAATAATAATAATGATAATTTATTAGATTTGTATGCCGCCCCTCTCTGAAGACTCGGGGTGGCATGCAAGTATTCCCAAGTATTTAATTCTATCTACAATTTCCAGGTCTAGTTTACTAGTTAAGTGTTCTTTATAGTTCATTGTCATATTCTTAGTAATGATTTTGGTTTTGGATTTATTGATTCTGAATCCTGCTATCTATTTAGTTCCTCCATCAGTTTTGGTCCTACCTGTAAAGGATTTTCAACAATAAAAGCACTATCATCGGCGAAAGCTTGCAATTTAAATTCTTGTCCCTTAGTTTTAAGTTTTGTTATTTCTTTGTTATTACGAATTTGTCTTAATAAAATTTCAATGCATAGAATAAATAGCAAGGGTGATAAAGGACACCCCTAAAATGCACTCCTTTGAAAATTTGAAAACTATAGGTAGTGTCCCCATTAATTATTATTTTAGATGTTTGTTTTGAATATATTGTTTTAATTACCCTGGTAAAATTTGGTCCAAATTTCATCTTTTTAAATAATTTGAGTAGAAATTCCCAATTTAAATTATCAAATGCCTTTTTTGCGTCTAAAAATATTAGTGCCATAGCTTTTTTGGGGTGCACTTCATAGTATTCTAGGGCATCTAGAATTATTCTGGTATTGTTTTGAATATGTCTATCTGGGAGGAAGCCATTCTAGTCTACATGTAACCATTTGTTCAAAACCGGTTTAAGTCTGTTGGATATGATAGTAGTGAAAAATTTATAATCTGTATTTAGTAGGGCAATTGGCCTATAGTTAGTTATTTTTTTCTTTTTCCTTTTTATCTTTGGGAATTAGAGTTATTAATGAATCTATCCAGGAATTAGGTATTTTACCTAGCTTTATTACTTATTTATATGTTTTTAACATCAAATTGATCAATATGTTTCCTAGTTCTTTATAACACTTGGCAGGGATCCTGTCTGGTCCAGGGTTTTTATTATTCCCTTGGCTTTGAATGGCTACTTCCAATTCATCTTTGGTTATTGTTTTATCTAGTAATTCTCTATTAAGCTCTGATATCTCTTCTGGGTTACATTTGTTTAAATAGTTTTGTATATCATTTTCTTTTATTTTTTCTTTCTGATATAGTGTTTGGTAGAATTCCATTGCTATCTTTTTTCCCCCTGTTAATGTAAATTTTACTACTGCTTGCTCGTCCTCTAATTGTTGAATATATTTATTTTCAGTCTCCTTTTTTAATTTACATGCCAACATTTGCCTATTTTATTTGCGTGTTGAAAGTGGTTTTGTTTTACCTTTTTCATTTGGGACACTATGTCCTCTTGGATAATCAGATTAATTCTATGATTTAATTGATCTTTTTTTTCGCCAAGGGTTTCATTTTGTGGGGCGCTTTTAATAGGGTTTCTAACTTTTTAATTTGGTATTCTATTTCTTCTAGTTTTTGGTTTTTATTTCTATTTTTCCTACTGACATATGAGATTGATAAGCCCCTAATATAGGCTTTGGTGGTGTCCCAGAGGTTTTGTAATGTGGTGTCATTGTTCCAGTTTTCTTTTAGAAAGAAAGTTAGCTCTTTTTCCATAAATGTAATATATTCTTTATCTTTCATTATATTGGCATATAATGTCCATCTCTTATTTCTCCTTCCAGTTCCTTTTAACGTTAATATTATTGGTTGGTGATCTGCCCAAATATTCGTTCCAATGGTATTTTTTTCTATTTTGTTTTCTATTTCATTATTGGTCCATATCATATCTAATCTAGACCATGATTGATATAATAATAATAATAATAATAATAATAATAATAATAATAATAATACTTTATTAGATTTGTATGCCGCCCCTTTCCGCAGACTCAGGACGGTGGTGAAAAGTAAATGTATTGATGGGATGGTGAAAAGTAAATGTATTGTTTTTTAAGTTTATTCCTTTCTTTAAGTCTGAATTCTTCCACCATGTCAAAAAAAAAACCCAGAAGGCAATCAGTTTCTGTTGTTACCTTTATTTCTTTTATTCCCTATTTTGTAATCAATATTCGGGTCTACAATAGCATTGAAATCACCTAGCAAGCATATATTTTGGTTTTGTATCATATTAATTTGTTCATGTAGTTAAAATTCTACCTTCATCATCTGACTATATACGTCTGGGAACAAGCCATTCCTTTACATACACTGCAATACCTCTCTTTTTTTTGTTTCATCTGAGGCTACAAATAGTTTGCCAAGTTTTGGATATTCTAATATTTTATTTTCAGATTTTTTGATATGTGTTTCTTGTAAACAAATTATGTCTGAATTTTCTCTTTGTAATTTTTTAATTGTTTGTTTCCTTTTAATTATAGAATTTAATCCATTAATGTTAACTGAAAATATTTTTACTGGTTTCGCCATGTTCCTGTTTCCTCGTCGTTGCTCAGGTGACTATTTTCCCTCTTTCTTCCTTTGAGTCTTCACAATTTCTTTTTTTCTTCTATTTCTTTTTCTTCCTGGCTTCAAGATTCAATTTCTGGGCTGTTCTCTCCAAATTTTCTTCAATAAATTTATCCGCTTTTTCATAAGAATCAATCTTATGAAATCAATCTTTCCAAGTAATTAATAATCCTTCTGGGATTATTATTATTAGCCGCCCCAAGTCTACGAAGAGGGGCGGCATACAAATCTAATAAATAAATAAATAAATAAATAAATAAATAAATAAATAAATAAGATTAACCATCTGAATTAATTTGTCTGATTAATTTGTTTGTTAAGTATTGAAAATCTCATCTCCTTTCTCTTATCCTTTTTGGGATCTGCTTTAGTATTATTATCTCTATTCCTGCATACATTAACGGTTCACCCATGGTGCTTTTGTAGATTTCATCGCTTTCTTTGTAAACCTTATGTGGATTCTCTCGGTAATTTGAAGCACCTAGCATAATTAGTTTGTTTCCTATAAACTTCGTCTATGTGGTTCCTGAGTCCTTCTTCGTCAATTTCTAAAAGTGCTGTTAGTATCTCAATCATTTTTTAAAAAAGATCTTCATCATTGGACTCTGGAATGTTTTGAAAGCGGAGGTAAAAAGTTGATTTCTCCATCTCTAACATTGCCACTGCTCCTTTGAGCTCTCTATTGGCTGCTCTCAATCGCCCTTCGGTTTCTTCAATCTTTGAATCTGTCCTCACTATGGCATCTTCCATTATTTTTATTTTAAGGTCATTGTTGTCTATTACATCCTGTATGTTTTTCATTTGCCCTTTTATCTCTTCCATATTCCCATTAATCATCTCAAAGTTCCTGTTCATTTGGTCTTGATTTTGCATCATAGTTTCCTGTGTTTTGGACATCGTCTCCTGCATCTTCATCATGAATTCCTGAATTAGGTCTAGCAAGGTTTGGATAGATTGCAGCAATGGACCCTGCCCCTGTTTTTCGGTTGATGTCATTTCTATTGATTGTTTATATCCTGTTGAAAGTGGCGTTGTTGGCACTTGTTTTTTTAAGAGTCTTCATGTAGGTTTGTGACATGTTAACTACCCTGAAGAAATTGTTCCACACCTTCATCCAATCTCTCAGTTGTCTTTATTTATTTATTGGATTTGTATGCCGCCCCTCTCCGGAGACGCTAGTTGGAGATTACTAATTGTTAATTATATTTATAATTATAACCATAACAGTATATAACTATTATAAAATTACTTGCGATATAAATTGGGGTAGCAATTTAACTGTTAAACCTGGTGAGATAGGTTGACTAAATTTCTTCAAATCAATTCATTACTAGTAAATATAGAATACAGTATTTGTATTGAATATTGATACTAATCTAATTTCATCTAATATTAATTACTTATATTTATTAGTTGACTAAGTATAAGTTGTAGAAATTGTCAAAAAATCCCCCTGTAAATTTAATATTGATTTTAGAATCTATATGTCGCTCTGATCCCTTAGTCCCTTACTCTCTAAAACCTTATTAATCATTATTGTATTATATTATTATTATTTCATTCACTATAGAATCACAAAAAAAGGATGTATAAATCAAGTAGCTCCGATCACGAACATAAATTGTCCCTTTGCCAGGAAATTATTTAATCTCTTATGCTGACAAATTTGATGTTAAATACTCCCAAATCAACACCGGTTCTTCTAGTTAAATCAATAAGTGTTTTACCACAGATTGGGGGATTACCTGTCTCCCTTCGTTTTTTCAAAAATATCCAGGTTTGGAAGCTAAAAAAAGCAGAAGAAATTCCCTGACTTCCTGGATCGCCTCTTTCTTGAATAGATGAGACAGCACTTTTCACGTAGATTCGCTTTTTCCATTCTCCCTGCTCTGTCCTTTCTCTCTCTCAGCGCCGCCGTTCTCTCACTTTTGGAGCTACTTCCCACTGCTGCCTGCTCAGGAGCCCTTTAGATGATTCGTTCTTTGTTCTTATCTACATCTCCGTTGTTGGCTGCTTCCCTTCGGTTCCATGGATAGCACACCGTTTCCCTCTCGCTGTCCTCCCTTGCTTGTCTATTGGGCCACCATGGCTTCGGGGCGTAATGTCAAACACCGGCTTCTTTTCTGTCTGGTCATGGGGAATCTACCTAAAACAGCAGGATCTGCGCTCACCCACGCTGTCCTACAGTACTCCCTTTCCTGTTGCTCCCCCCTCCAAGGTTTTGCGATGCCTTTGAATAGGCACCCAAGACGAAGAACCTCGGGCAAAGTGTAGCGGTTGCTCCCTTAGCTCCGCTTTGCCATGGCCCCACCCCCAGAAGTCTGCTTCAAGTATCTATACTTTATATAAAGTGAGCATAGATACTGACTACATAAATATTAAGGAAATTGTTTCAGTATTGAGTTTAACCAAGGGAGATGGGTGGTTTAGAAATAGGAAATAAAAATAAAAATATATCACTGAATTCAGAAGGATTTATTCTATATAACTATATTTAGGACTGAAGCTTTTCAGCACTTGAGGGTTCTAGATGTTCATTTTCTGAACATTAGTGTAATCTATTTGATGTTTCAGATGTGCTACTGAAAAAGCGTACTTGAAATTTGATACTGATCAGTACACCCATATTTGGTAATTGCAGTCAGCAGGAGGTTGAATATAAAAATTAGAGACATCTAATTAACCTATTTATTAAATTCAGTTTATCATGGATTGTATATAATCTCTTACTACTCAGGGCACACTCCCCCTTATTGTAATACTTTTCTCTCTCTAAATGAAATTTCTTTTTAAAAAAAGAAATCATGCCTCATACACTTTCAAAAGATACCTGATGATCATATCCATTATGTCCCTGTAAGCAGTGTAAATTGCTTGGTACCTATGGAGTTCTCTTTCTCATCTAAGTACTTTTTCAAAGATAGCTTTTTCATTTATACAAAGAAAACTGACCTGCGGATTAATTTCCATCCATTTCTTCTTGTCTTCTGGTGTCTTCTGCATGATGGATGCAAATCATCCCTCTTAAACAACTCCCTGTTAGATCACCTACTAACATCATGACTAACATATCCAAAGCCTTCAGCTTTGCACCACTGCCTTAACCACTCATTAAACTCTGCAATACAAGTTGTTTTATCCTCCTGACCACAAATCACTAACACCTCTGAGAAAGTCACTGAATCGGTTATTCTGCCCAGCTCCACACTAAGACATTGGAAATCTCTTTTTACTTGATTAACATTTATCTGGGACAAATCATTTGTGCCAATATGCACCACCACATCAACAGTATTACCTTTACTTACAGCCTTCACAATATTTGTAATCTACCACCTGTCCCTGCTGGCAATGGCCCTTGGGAGACACTTCATCAGCCTCACCACATCCTTACTCTGTCCCAAATCAACACCTCTAACAGTCGAGTCACCCACAAGAAAATGCATCCTCTTTTTATTTCCGCTAACAGCACCTGATGGTTTGGCAACACTATGCACCTCTCTTACAACAACTTCCCTTTGGAACATCCCCTCATCCTCTACCTGGGGAGCCTCGCTAATGTCCGCAGCAACCTCAATATTTAAATCTGCAAGAATATTATAGGAATTAGATAAAGAGAGACCAAAATTGATGTGTCTGTGCTCCACTGCACGTAATCTTCCTGACCCAACAGTTGTCCACAAAACCCTTCCCATCGAGGGGCACTGAGGAAGTGGAGGCTGCACATATGGCTTCATCACAGCTCGTGGTTGGGGACAATCTTTACACTTCTGACTGCAGGGTACAAACTAAGGACTGCAACCTAGAGATCTCACCATATAAACTAGATGTCCTTATGCAAAGAGGGCAGCACCCCAAGTTCCACAAGGTACTATGGAAGACATCATCCAAACAAGTGTTACACTGCACCAAGCCAGACATCTTAACAATTTATTGAAAAACAAGTACTTACCAAGAAAATCAACAACCCCTGTAATTAAAATTTAACACAGCTGTAAAACTAGTATAACACTGAACTAAGCCATTAATTTTGAAGTAAAATGGAATCACATTCTCAAGCGCACTACCCTGAATGTATTATTGCTATTTTTGATTTACAGCTATATGATTTGAGTTAAATATACTAGTTAAAGATACGAGTTAAAATGGCTTTAACAGCCATTAGTTTCTCACCAGCCCCTTTGAATTCAAGCAACAGAAATAGAAAATGGCTTTTACCGTACCTTCCTTCTCTCACTCAGCCTGTGTCTGTGAACTGAAACTGTTTCCAGCCTCAACACTTTTTAATATAATATGGTTACCAAAACTGGATGCGATATTCTAAGACTTTATAAAGTGTTTCTAATATTTCATGTGATCTTGATTCTATCTCTCTGTTAATGCAATTTAGGATTAGGTAAATATGAGATATTGGTTCATATTTAAGTGATTGTCCATTAGGATTCCAAGATACTGACTTCCGGTTGGGAACGGCACTGTGACAGGAGGCAGGGGACGGAGCTCTGTACCCAAACCTTCCTTTTCTTCCCTGGAGGCCACTTTTTGTGGTCTGATTGGACTTGGAGGGTCCAATCATAGAACAGGGGTTCTCCTGAAGCCGTAGAGACAGATCACCACTGTCTCCCAGTGCAGGGATTGCCCCGCAGCTCCTCGGAAGAATAACCAGGCATCAACTATGGTGGCTGCCCGGCCATAACAGAGCAGCCACACAGGAGGAAGTAGAAAAAAGCAAACAGAAGTCGATTGGAGTAAACAGATCACTAAAAGATCACTTTAAGCTTAAAGAAAAGTTACAGGTTTTTTTAAGAAAAAAAAGGGATCCTATGATTCATAGTCTTTGCTAAACTAGACTGAAAAGGTGGATGGAGTAGCAACGCCAAATTAAACAACCGGAAGAGGTTGGGACTTGAAAATTCCAGTATACTAAGAAAATTTAAGAAACTCGAAACTCAAATTTCAAACTCTTTAAAACATCAATGGACCTTCTACCAAGAAATAAAATGGAAAAAGAAAAGTCAGTGCCTGTTTTTTGAAAGATCGGGGGATTCGGGAACTGGTGGAGGACGAGTATTGGCTGTTTTCCCTACACTCGCTGATGTCGCCATTATAGTTTTAAGTGACAGTGCAGGAAAGGAAAAAAAACAAAAACAAAACGGACCCCAGTTTCGAAGAGGGATATAATACCAGCGCGATTGGAATTATATTTGGGGACTTATTTTTGGACATCAGTAGTTGTGATTTTATATATTTTTGGGAACCGGCTTTGATTTTGGATTGAGGCTTATGAACCTCGGAATTGTTTGAGAAATTTGGACTATATATTTTGGACTTTACTTTGGATTAAATTTTGAACCTTACTTTCTTCCTGGACTGATTATATTTTCTAGTTGGATTAATCCTTTCTTAGTGAAATTCTCCAGAGGAGTTGGTGACAGATCGATGTGTCAGAAAGAAGGCGGCGGACTTAGGTGGGCGACATCATTTTTTTTGTTAGTTAAAGTGACAGTGCAAAAACAGAGTGAGATCTTAGATACTAGCCACTTAAACAGCAGTTTTATTTGCATTACCTGTTGGATTTTGGATTTTTTGTTTTTGGCAGACTTTTTTCTTTTTTTACTCTATGTTTTGAAGGATTTGACATTATTGATAAACTTTGGACTCCAATATAGTGACTGTAGATTTCAATCAAGTATGAATTTTTTTTTTCTTTCATCTCTTTTTTCTCCCTTTTGTAATTTTTGCAAAGAACAATTTTTGGGACCTATTTGGAAGGACGAATTAACCAGACTAAACAAAATAAGATTCTAAGTATATTTTGAATTATTTCTGTTCTTCCTTTTCTCTTCATTTTTTCCTTTTTCCTATCCTCTTTCCTTTTTCTTTTTTCTTTTCTTGTTTTCTTTATTTGTCCTTATTTGTCTCTGGCTGAATATGATGAATTGCTAAAGTTGCATCTTTCCCCCCTCCCCCTGACTTTATTGTTATAACCCTTGCTATCTATAAGATATCTATATTATAAGATTTGTATAATAGTAACATAGTAATATAGTAATATAATAATATATAGTAATAACCACTTTTTTGATTAATAAACAATAATTATCGTGTTCTGTTATTTTTCTTGTCTTTTAAAGTATAATAATTAGTTTTGCTAGTTTATTAATTCTACATTAGTAATCTTAAGATATAAATGAATTTCTATTTATAAAGGAAAATCTGATTTATTTGTTATACTGGGATAAGTCTTTAATAGCATATTAAGTAGTAATATTTAATTAGAATTAAGTGTAAGTAGTTTAATGCTACTCTGGAAAAACCTTAAAGGGTCATTTACTATGTCCAGCACAACAACTTTAAAGAGAAACAAAAAAACAGACATCTACTCTATCATCACAAGATTCACCATCACATCAAAGGTCGATAGCAGGCATGTTTGCAAAAGACAAATCTGCGTCGCAACCAAGCCTACAAACTATCCAAGAAACTCTATTAGCTATGCAAGAAGCTATGCAAAGAACTCAGTCCTCAATAGATAATAACAGAGATGAAGCAAGATCACAACATGAAAATTTGAAAACTGAAATAGGTGAGATGAAAGCAAGGATGAGAGGTATGGATGAGAAAATTGAAAATATACAACATACACTGCAGGAAAATTAACACAGACTAAAAACAGTGGAAGAAAAATAGGAAAGGTAGAGCAAAAGATTGAGGACATTGAAGAACGTAATGATATCACTACAAGAGGTTTGGACGAGGCCATAGTATACTTAGAATTAGAACGTGCCTCATACGGACTAAGATTTCAGAACATTGTAGAAGAAAAGGATGATGATTTCGGAGCAAAGCTGACAGAAATACTGGTGGAGATTCTGCAGATGGATCCACAAGAAATAGTTAAAGAAATTGATGAGATTTATCGGGTTGAAATTAGCTTTGTTCACAGATACAACCTCCCCAGGGAGGTTCATATAAAATTTGCCAGAAAGTTAATAAGAGATGAAATTCTAAGATGGTCAGGAAACCAAAACTTAACATTTAAAGGTAAAGAAATAATAATTTTGAAGCAAGTCCCTAAAAGAGTTTGAGAATGTAGGGGGACTACCATTTCTTAACCAAAAAACTGATAAAGGAAAACATAACTTTTTGTTGGCTTATTCCTGAGGGTCTATCCCTAACATGGCAAGGCACAAAAATTAAAATAGAAAATATCGAACAAGCTAGAGAGTTTCACAACGAAGCGGGTTAAACAAAGTAGAATTAACAAGTAAGGATAGCAGAGGAAACAAGGAAGACTTGGAAGCTACCAGCCAGGAGGAGGATACAGTGCAAGAAAAACAAAAAGGAACAAAAAAGAAACAACCACAAGAAGAAGAAATACAAACTCGTAGATTGAGAGAACACAGAGACACTAAGAGATACCGTAAATAAAGATGTCAGAAGATTTAAAAATAATTTCCATTAATGTAAATGGTATAAATAATCCTTAAAAAAGAAATCAAATATTTACAAAACTCAGAAAACAAAGAGCCAAGGTGATCATCTTACAAGAAGTTCATATTAAGAAGGCCAATAATTTTTTTTACAGAATCCAAGATTAGATAGAATATATACCTGCCTCACTGATGAAAAGAAAAGAGGCTTAGTTTTAGATGTAGATAAATCAATAGATTCCAAACAATTATATAATGACCAAGATGGTAGGGTACTAATACTTCATTTAGAGATGAACCATAAGCCCCTCGTCATCATATCCATTTATGCTCTTAGTGAAAATCAAAAGAAATTCTATGAAAAATTACGCAAAAAGATATTAGAACTAGAGATTGAAAATATACTTTTAATTGGAGACTTCAATGCAATTGCCAATACCAAAGATGACTATTCTGGGGGGGGAAAGAAAAGAAAAAGAAAACAATTCTTCCTACAACATTTTGGAAAATGAGTGAAGAACTAACGTTAAAAGATATCTGGTGGGAGAGGCATCCTTCTGTAAAACAATACACCTTTTACTCAAACCCTCATAAGATTTGGACTAGGATAGATATGGCCTGGGTGTCAGCACATATGCGAGATGAAGTAAAAAGTATTGAAATAGAAACTAATAGTTGGGTGGATCACAATCCACTGGTGATGATATGGAAGGGTGCTAAAAGACAAAATGATTGGAAAATGAATCGTAACATATTGAGAGAGAAGCAATATATAGAATGGATAGAAAAGGAAATTGATTTTTTTTTAAACTAAATAAAAATAAGGTAACCTCACCACAAAACCTATGGGATACGGCTAAGGCCTATATCCGCGGTTTGACAATCTCTTACACTGCAAAAAGGAATAAGGAGAAAAAGAGGCAGTATCAACAACTAGAGCAAGAATTAAAAGAGGCAAAAAGGGAGCTACAAAATTACCCGAATAACGACAAAGTTAAAGGGAAAATGAATTTATTAAAACATAAAATAAAATTAATTGAACAAGAAGAAAGAGCAACAAAAATAAAAAGGGCAAAACAAGATTATTTTGAAAATGCAAATAAACCCGGTTGCTGACTGGCTTACAAATTAAGAAAACAAAAAGAATTTAAAACAATTAATAAATTAGAAGATAAAGAGGGAAGGATAAGATATAGAGCAGATGAAAAGAAAGTAATCGTTAGAATTTTACAAATAATTATATCAATATGAAGAGGTCAATGAAACAGAGATTAAAAAATTTCTAGATTCAGTAAATCTATCTATCTTGACAGACGAACAACAACAAAGAATGAACTCCCCAATTACAATGGCAGAACTCCAACAAACAATTAAAAGGCAGAAGAAGAATAAAGCTACCAACCCGGATGCAATTCCAGCAGAGTTTTACAAACTAGATAGTAATATAGTTACAGTGAATATATTAGAGATCTTCAATAACATAATTTTGGATGCATAAATTCCAATATCCTGGTCTGAAGTTTTGATCACATTAATACCAAAATCAGGAACACCAAAAGAAAAAATAGAAAATTACAGGCCAATATCCCTCCTGAATGTTGATTATAAGATATTTGTCTATATATGGAAACAGACTTTAAAAAATTTTAAATGGTATAATTCATGCCGACCAAAATGATTTTCTCCCAGGCAGGCAGGTGAAAAATAATCTTAGGATGATCATAAATACTTTAGAATACTTTGAATACCACTCTGAAAAGCAAATGTCACTAATCTTTTTGGATGCAAAAAAAAGCCTTCGACAATCTTAATTGGAGATTCCTAAAATTACAACTAGATAGGATGAATTTCGGTGCCAATTTTAGTATTTATTTGTTTGTTTGTTTGATTGCTTGTTTATTAGCTTTGTATGCCGCCCCTCTCCGAAGACTCAGGGCGGCTAACAACAATATAAAAAGACAATGTAAACAAATCTAATATTAAAAGTATGTGTGTATTTATGTATGTATGTATGTATGTATGTATGTATGTATGTATGTATGTATGTATTTATTTATTTATTTATTTATTTATTTATTTATTTATTTGAAAGGGACCTTACAGGACATCAAGTCCAACCCCCTGCCTAGGCAGGAAATCCTACCGCACGGTCCAATCTCCTCTTGAAAGTGTCCAGAGTTGGGGAGTTCGAGGACGTTCACGAAGTTGTTGGAAGTCCTCACGGCCTGTCTAAGACAACGATCGGTACGCCTGATGGCGTACCTCGACGACATCGTCATTCTGGCAAGGACAACGGAGCAGGCGTACCGAGATCTCCGCCTGACCATCCGGACTCTCCAGGCTCACGGGTTCACAGTAAACTGGGAAAAGAGCCATTAACGCCTACGACACGTCTGGCCCACCTTTGAACTACCATAGATTCAACCCTGGGGATGGTGTTTCTGTCCCAAGAGAGACAGTCCTCCATCTGGAAACTACTACGAGACCTGGACAAGCAGCGATACCCTCGTCTTTCCTTCTTGTCAAAGGTCTTAGGGACTCTGGTGTCGTGCATAGACATCTTACCATGGGCAAGGCATCATTTGCGTCCGCTTCAGTGGTTCCTGCTCCGTTTCAGAGGGAGAAGTCCAGCCATCTTCACAGGAAAGTGTTCCTCAACACCAGAGTGCGCAGGTCCCTCCACTGGTGGGTTTCCCCAGCATTAGGAAGAGATTCCTCGTTCCTACAGAAGGATCTTCTCACTGTAACGACGGACGCCAGTTTGACGGGATGGGGAGCCCACACTTCCTCTCAGATGGCCCAGGGTCTCTGGGAGCCAGGCGACTTACTGGACTGCAACATCAATCTTTTGGAGCTGCGGGCGGTCTTGCTGGCCCTTCGGAGCTTCACCCACTTGGTGAGAGGTCAGTATGTTTTAATCATGACGGACAATGTCTCGACATGTTCACATATAAACAGACAGGGGGGAACACGGTCGCGGCAATTAATGAGGGAGTCCGAGTCCCTGCTAACATGGGCGGAGGCCAATTTAGCCTCTCTGTCTGCGGAGCACATCTCGGGGGTGGAAAATGTGTGTGCGGACTGGTTAAGTCGGGAGACTCTGGATCCAGGGGAGTGGCGCCTGGACCCCACACTCTTCCAGGAGATTGTCGGGCGGTTTGGGAGTCCAGTTATGGATCTTTTCGCCACCTGCTCCAATACTCAGCTTCCCCGCTTCCTCTCACGCTTCCCCTCCCCAGGGGCGGAGGGAGTGAATGCGTTACGCCAGAGGTGGCCACCCGGTCTGCTCTACGCCATTCCGCCTGTCACCATAATACCGAAGGTGATCCGGAAGATACTAGAGGAAAGGGCGGAGGTGCTGCTGTTGACTCCGTTCTGGCCTCAATGCAGCTGGTTTGCCGATTTCGCAGAGCTCTCGATGTCGCCCTACTGGAGGATTCCCGACCATCGGATATCACTCAACCAGGGAACAATGGTCCATCCGGAGCCCCAGTGGTGGCAACTGACCGTGTGGCACTTGAGCGGTTCCATGTAAAAAACCAGCTCGTGCCTGACACGGTCATAGACACCATGCTAGCTGCCCATAGGCCCTCTACTAGAAGGATCTATCAAACCACCTGGGTGGCCTTCTGTACCTTTTGCGAGCAGCGACAGATAGACCCACAGGGGGCGTCGGTTCTAGTGGTCTTGTTCTTCTTACAATCAGGTCTGGAGAAGGGCCTTGCACCCAATACACTTAGGCGCCATGTGGCTGCGTTATCGACCATTTTAGACAAAGATCATTACCGACCCCTTGCACGACGTCCTTGGGTCAGGGACTTCCTAAGAGGGGCAGCCAATATTAAGCCCCCCACTGTTCATCGGTTTCCATCGTGGGATCTGCCTCTGGTTCTTCATGCTCTGACGGGCCCTCCTTTCGAGCCTATTCGCCAGATTTCCTTAAGGTTCTTGACCATCAAGACTGCCTTCTTGGTGGCCATTACGTCGGCCAGGAGGGTGTCCGAGATCTCAGCTTTGTCAACCAGACAGGATCTCTGTCAATTCTATCCTGATAGAGTTGTGTTGACATTGGACCCGGCCTTCATGCCTAAGATTAATTCCACCTTTCATAGGTCTCAAGACATTGTAGTTCCTGACTTCTGTACTCATGGAACTCACCCTTCGGAACTGAGGTGGCACAAGCTTGACGTGAGACGCGCTTTAAAGATCTATGTGCGCAGAACTCAGACGTTCAGAGTTTCGGAAGCCTTGTTTGTGTCTTTCTTGACCAGTGCCATGGGTCGTAAAGTATCGTCTCAAACAATCAGTCGATGGCTGAGAGACTGCATATCAGAGGCATACAGGACTAAGAACACACCCATCCCACAGGGGATAACAGCGCATTCTACCCGTAGTGCTGCCACGTCTTCGGCCTGGAGGACGCAGACTTCGTTAGAGGACATCTGCAGGGCAGCAACATGGGCCGCTGCGTCCACATTCATTAAGCACTACAGAATTGACTCCCTTTGCTTCTTCGGAAGCTGCGTTTGGGAGGAGGGTTTTACAGGGGGTTTGTTCCTTCTCAGCGCCCCTGGTCCAGCCTTCTCCCTCCCTTTAACGGTAACTTGGGTATATCCCATGTTGGACTCTCCTTGCAAGTGCATTGGAGAAGGACCGTTGAACTTACCTGAACGGTCTTCTCGATGCACTGCAAGGAGAGTCCAAACCTGCCCGGCTTCGGGACCAGGGTTTCAGTTGGTTGAGGTTCTTGTTGGAAGTGGATTTGAATTTTATTGTTCACTAAATTGATTTGTTTTAAATTACTGCTCCTTCGTTCATATTAGACTGGAGGGCTAGGGGGCGGTGCCTGGCTAATATTTAAATTAAACTCAGTCCCTACCAATCAGACTGTAGAATTACCCATGTTGGACTCTCCTTGCAGTGCATCGAGAAGACCGTTCAGGTAAGTTCAACGGTCTTTTCCAGTCTTCCAGTAGGTCTCCAGAGGTCCAGGATTTTTGGTAGATGAGAAGTGGTTCCACTATGGTGTCTGCCAGTTCTTTTAGGATTCGGGTGAAGTCCTTCTGATCCTGGTGATTTGTACTCCTTGAATTCCCACAGATAATCCCTTATTGTGTTTTTGTCTGTGTTGAGTTCGATTCCGGGGCTGTTTATTGTAGTTGAGTTGCAGGTTGGTTGGTTGGTGGTTCCTTTTTGTGTGAAGACTGATGCAAAGTAGGCGTTGAGCAGCTGTGCTTTATCTCTGTTGTCTGTGATTTCATTACCGTCTTCGTTTCTTAGTGTAGTGACTGTTTCCTCGATTTTCTTCTTGTTTATGTGATGGAAGAAGCTTTTTTATTGTCATTGACTTTCATTGCAAGGTATTGTTTGTGTTGGGCCTTTGCTGTTCTTATGTTTTGTTTGCAGGTTCTGGCTGTTTGCTGAAATTCCGCCTTGGTTATGTGTCCTTTCCATTTTTTGTATTTGGCTTTTTTTTCTTTTATGTTGTCTGCAAGGTCTTTGTTTAGCCATGTTGGTTTTGTTTTAGTTTTCCTGTTTTTCTTTTTCATGGGGATAATATTGTTTTGGCCATCTATGATTGTGTTTTTTAGGGTCTCCCAGGCTTCCTGTGTGGGTTTACCCTTTAGAAGTTCCTTCCAGGGAATTTAAAAAAAAATAGTCTTTATTAAATTTTATGACAAATATAACAGAAAGAAGTAAGAAATAAAATAAAGGGAAGTCAATAATGCATATGGGTTGATATTCATAACAAAAGCATAATATATATATAACATATTAAATATATAGTTGTATTAATGTTATTGACATTAAATAAGAAAGAGAAAGAGAAGAAAAAGGGAAAGTATGAAAGGGAGAGAACGATAGAAAGAGGGAAGAAGGAAAGAAGATAAAAGAGAGGAAAGGGATAAGAGGAAAAGAGGGGGGATTCCTTCCAGGGGATTTTTTAAAAAGTACTTTAATAAACATAATTAGAAACACCCTATTGCAAGTATGGACAGAGGTTAAAAAAGATCATGTATTAACCATGCCTGAGTGGATTTCCCCAATTGAGGCAATAAGACACCCAAATTTATTACAAAGTAGCACATTATTAAGAGATAAAGATCTAGATTCCCATTTGAATTTAAAAACCAGACAAGAAGTAAATAACAAGAGTAGGGAGATAGACTGGTGGACATATTCCCAGATCCAAACAAAATTCATAGCAGATAAAAAGATCTACCTTTTTTAGAGAGGGAAATGTGACCGATAAAATAATCATGAAAAATCAAGAAAAAATGATCGGGAAAACCTATAAATATATAAGATTCAAAATGGAAAGCAGTATGTTAAAAGATAGTATGAACAGCTGGTGCAGGAACTTTGGGCATTCAATAGACATGGACAAATGGGAAAATCTTTGGACATACAATTGGCAAATAATGAAGTCTGTAGCATTTAAAGAAAATCAGATGAAGATATTCTACAGATGGCATTTGCCACCCAACAGACTTTCTAAAATGCACCTGAATTCCCAACCAAATTGTTGGAAATGTAAAAAAGAGATAGGCATATATTATCACCAGTGGTGGACTTGCTCTAAAGCTAAATATTATTAGAATTTAATCAAAAAATGGCTAAAATAAATTATACAAGAAGAAATGGGGAAGACTCCAGAATTTTTCTTACTAGGTATACTTTCTAAAAAATATAAAAAATAAATTCAATACCTATTAATACATATCTTAACGGCAACCAGGTTAGTCTAAGCACAAAGATGGAAGGATAAAACTCTCATCCAGAGATGCCACCGTATAATAATAAAGACACTAAAAGGCTGCCAGGGGAACCAGTGGAAATCAGCAACTGAAACAATTAAGACAATTAAGACATTTAAGACAGAAAGAAAGATCGGGAGTGCCAACCGGTGGCAGCAGCCGACAAGAAAAAGAACCTGGGGAACAAACTAATAGACCAGGATCCACTGAACATTGAACAATTCCAGAACTGACCTTTTTTAAATCATAGGTACTATTTGACTGATTAAACAACGAATTGGACTATTTCCTGTATTCTCAACAATTTCAACATTTTTACATTTTATATATTGTAAATATTTGATATTTAATATTTTAATAATTAATACGACATTTACTATTTTAAATCAATTTTTAGAATATTTAAAGTAATTTTTGATATCGTTAATATTGATTATTAAGGGTTAATATTCATGTTTTTAGAATTTAATTTTTAGTTAATTTATGGAGTTTTTTTAATGGGGGGGATTTAACTTTGATGGATAATTGGATGTATGACATGAGTGATTGTTATGGGTGGGCTGGGTGGGATTTTGGTATGGATGAAATGAGTGGAAACAGTGTGAATTATTTAATTAACCTATCTGACATTGGAGAGGCAGGAGGGGAAGGGGCACCGATCTCTGGGGTGGCAGAGGGTTGGAATATCCCGGTGTTGCTGGGGAGAGGCAGATATGGTGGGAGCCACAGAGCTAGCCATTCCAGGGGAACGAGGGATCACTGCTTAATAACAATCCCTTGTTCTAGCTCTATGAGCTCAACCCTGGGCACTGGTGATGAGTGTAATTCTGGCCCTGGGCTCAAGCTGCTGCTACTCAATGCCAGGTCGGTGGTAAATAAAGTTCTCATCTGGGATTTGATCCTGGATGAGGAGGCCAACCTGGCATGTGTAACTGAAACCTGGCTGGGCCCAGATGGAGGAGTTCCTCTCTCTGAAATTTGCCCAGCCAGGTTTCAGATATGGCATCAGCCTTGACCCCAGGGAAGGGGGGGAGGAGTGGCTATTATAGCCAGGGAGAGCCGTTGCCTGCGGAGACTCGTTGCTCCAGAGATTGCGGGTTGCGAGTCCCTCCTGGTGAATTTGGACTTAGGGGTTCAGGTGGGCTTGTTTCTCAAATACCTGCCTCCCAGCTTTGTGTCACAAGCCCGGCCTGTGCTACTCGAGGAGGTAGCCAGGTTGCCAGTGAGGTTCCCCAGACTTATTGTCTTGGGGGACTTTAACCTGCCGTCACTCGGCGAAACCTCTGACTGGCACAGGAGTTCATGGCCACCATGACAGCCATGGACCTGACCCAAGTAGTACAGGGTCCGACTCACGAGGGAGGGCATGCACCCGACATGGTATTCCTCTCTGGGCAATTGAGTAATGGTCTGAGACTAAGGGGCTTAGAAGTGTTGCCTTTGTCATGGTCAGACCATTTTCTACTGCGGCTTGACTTCCTGGCTCCAATCCTTCCCCACAGGGAGGCAGAACCAATTAGGTTGTTCTGCCCCAGGCACCTGATGGATCCAGAGGGTTTTCAGAAGGCACTTGGGGTTATTCCAGATACACTTGTCCACAGTTCGGCAGAGTCTCTGGCTGAGGCCTGGAACAAGGCTGCTGCAGAGGCTCTTGACCGAATTGCACCGTTGCGACCTCTCCGCGGCACTAGACCTCGTAGAGCTCCATGGTTCAACGAGGAGCTCCGGGAGATGAAACGCCAGAAGAGACGTCTAGAGAAGCGATGGAGGAAGAGTAAGTCCGAATCCGATCGAACGCTTGTAAGAGCTCACGTTAAGACTTACAAAGTGACGCTCAAAGCGGCAAGATGCGCGTATCATGCCGCCTTGATTGCATCAGCAGAATTCTGCCCAGCTGCTCTGTTTAGGGTGACCCGCTCCCTTCTTAACCAGGGGGAAGTTGGGGAGGCCTTGCAGAGTAGTGCAAAGGATTTTAACACGTTTTTCGCTGATAAAATCACTCGGATCCGGGCAGACCTCGACTCCAATTGGGAAACAGAGTTGACTGAAAATGAGTCAGTCGAGGTGACTGGGGCCCGTACTTGTCCATCTGGCTGGGAAGAGTTTGACATGGTGAAGTGGACAAGGCCATTGGAGCTGTGAGTTCCGCCACCTGTTTGCTGGACAGGGAGGTGACATGGAGCTGGCTCCAGGAGATTGTGAATGCTTCTCTGGGAAGGGGGTCCTTCCCGGCTGCCTACAAGGAGGCACTTGTGCACCCCCTCCTCAAGAAACCTTCCCTGGACCCAGCCATTCTCAATAACTATTGCCCAGTCTCCAACCTTCCCTTCATGGGGAAGGTTGTTGAGAAGGTGGTGGCGCTCCAGCTCCAGCGGTCCTTGGAAGAAGCCGATTATCTAGGTCCTCAGCAGTCAGGATTTAGGCCCAGCTACAGCACGGAAACTGCTTTGGTCGCTCTGATGGATGATCTCTGGCAGGCCCAGAACAGGGGTTTATCCTCTGTCCTGCTGCTCCTTGACCTCTCAGCGGCTTTCGATACCATCGACCATGGTATCCTTCTGCGCCGGCTGGAGGGGTTGGGAGTGGGAGGCACTGTTCTTCGGTGGTTCTCCTCCTACCTCTCCAGTCGGTCACAGTCGTTGTTAGTGGGGGGTCAGAGGTCGACCTCTAGGTTACTCCCTTGTGGGGTGCCTCAGGGGTCGGTCCTCTCCCCCCCTACTATTTAATATCTACATGAAACCGCTGGGTGAGATCAGCCAAGGGCATGGGGTGAGGTATCATCAATATGCAGATGATACCCAGCTTTACATCTCCACCCCTTGTCCAGTCAGTGAAGCAGTGGAAGTGATGTGCCGGTGCCTGGAGGCTGTTGGGGCCTGGATGGGTGTCAACAGACTCAAGCTCAACCCTGATAATACGGAGTGGCTGTGGGTTTTGCCTCCCAAGGACAATTCCATCTGTCCATCCATTACCCTGGGGGGGGGGAATTACTAACTCTCTCAGAGAGTGTCCACAACTTGGGCGTCCTCCTCGATCCACAGCTCACATTAGAGAAACATCGTTCAGCTGTGGCAAGGTGGGCGTTTGCCCACGTTCGCCTGGTGCATCAGTTGCGGCCCTATCTGGATCGGGAGTCACTGCTCACAGTCACTCATGCCCTCATCACCTTGAGGCTCGACTACTGTAATGCTCTCTACATGGGGATACCTTTGAAAAGTGTTCGGAAACTTCATATCGTGCAGAATGCAGCTGCGAGAAAAATCATGGGCTTCCCTAAATTTGCCCATGTCACACCAACACTCTGCAGTCTGAATTGGTTGCCAATCAGTTTCCGGTCACAATTCAAAGTGTTGGTTATGACATATAAAGCCCTTCATGGCACCAAGCCAGATTATCTCCAGGACCGCCTTCTGCCGCACGAATCCCAGCGACCAGTTAGGTCCCACAGAGTGGGCCTTCGCCGGGTCCCGTCAACTAAACAATGTCATTTGGCGGGACCCAGGGGAAGAGCCTTTTCTGTGGTGGCCCCGGCCCTCTGGAACCAACTCCCCCCAGAGATTAGAAAAGCCCCCACCCTCCTTGCCTTTCGTAAGCCATCTCTGCCGTCAGGCATGGGGGAACTGAGATATTCCTTCTCCCTAGACTTCTACAATTTATGCATGGTATGTTTGTATGTATGATTGGTTTTATAACAAGCGTTTTTAGCTGTTTTAGTATTGGATTTCTACATGCTGTTTTTATCACTGTTGTTAGCAGCCCCGAGTCCACGGAGAGGGGCGGCATACAAATCCAATAAATAAAATAAATAAATAAAATAAGGATGCCGAAATCCCAAAAGAAGAAGAAATAATTAACAAATTACTGACTGTGCTGAAAGAAGAATCAGAATATTACAAAATTTGGTATAAGTTTTATGATTGGTTGAACAAAATAATACTTATGTAACAGTATGTTCTATATTAGACAGTATAAAATTATGTAAATTCTGTAAATAGTAAGTTATATATGTCACATGTTTTTTTGTTTTTTTTTTGCTGAATTTGAAAATTAAGGGAGACTAGGATAGATCTATTTCGGCCTTATTTTGGCCTTATCAGCTAGCCATACCCACTGGGACTTGACATGGTGATTTTTATGAAGTGTTTTTTTGTTTAAGGCTGGTTTCCAAATCTCTGGTAGGCGGGACATGTCAACCCCCTTTGCATGAATAAAAGGGATGACACGTCACCATATCAATCCTTCTAATAATTATGATTCCACCAACCAATCAGATCACTAAAACATAGTCACCCAATCTATTTGCTACATTCAAACCAAATCTCCACCCCCACACTATATACTAGGAAGAAATGACAGTTGCAAACATTCCATTTTTACAACAGCACGAAGCTTGAAACTTCAGCCTGATGATGGTGAATGTGATTTCACCGAAACATCGCATAGACATGCAAAATATTACACAGGGCAAAACCTGAACTCAGAACAATCTACATACATATACCCGTGAAAATTTACGAAAACAAACAAATATATATATAGTTTATATTTTTTCTTTCCTTACCTTCTCCTTTTCTTTTTATTTTTTTAAAAATATTTTTATTATTTTCAAAAAGGACAAACAAAGACATACAACATTAAACATTTAAGGAGCTGCCATTGCTCCGCTTGTCGTAGAAGTCTAACTAATACAGAATGAAAAAAACCCTAACTGTTACCAGATCTATGCAGAAATACCACACATGTGAATTACATTCTTATTGAATTTAATTCTATATTTTTAATATTAAACTTATTAATTGAATTTCTTTATATTTTAAAATGTTATATACTTATATACAGTGATCCCCCGCTCGTTGCGAGGGTTCCATTCCAGGACCCCCCGCAACGAGCGGGTTTTCGCGAAGTAGCGCTGCGGAAGTAAAAACACCATCTGCGCATGTGCAGATGGTGTTTTTACTTCCGCAGCGCTAGTGAGGAGCCGAAGATTGGGGGCGGCGCGGCTGTTTTAAAACGTCGCCGCCGACATGGGGGGCTCGCTAGCACCCCCTAACCCGGGTTGGGGGTTTGGGGGGGTGCTAGCGAGCCCCCCATGTCAGCGGGGACGTTTTAAAACACCCGCGCGACTTTCCAGTGAGTCCCGAAGACAAACGTCAAACTTCCGCGTTTGTCTTCGGGACTCATTGGAAAGTCGCGCGGGTGTTTTAAAACGTCCCCGCCGACATGGGGGGCTTGCTAGCACCCCCCCGAGCCCCCAACCCGGGTTTGGGGGTGTGCTAGCGAGCCCCCCATGTCGGCGGGGACATTTTAAAACACCCGCGCGAGTTTCCAATGAGTCCCGAAGACAAACGCGGAAGTTTGACGTTTGTCTTCGGGACTCATTGGAAAGTCGCGCGGGTGTTTTAAAACGTCCCCGCCGACATGGGGGGCTCGCTAGCACCCCCCCGAACCCCCAACCCGGGTTTGGGGGTGTGCTAGCGAGCCCCCCATGTCGGCGGGGACGTTTTAAAACACCCGCGCGACTTTCCAATGAGTCCCGAAGACAAACGTCAAACTTCCGCGTTTGTCTTTGGGACTCATTGGAAAGTCGCGCGGGTGTTTTAAAACGTCCCCGCCGACATGGGGGGCTCACTAGCACCCCCCCGAACCCCCAACCCGGGTTTGGGGGTGTGCTAGCGAGCCCCCCATGTCGGCGGGGACGTTTTAAAACACCCGCGCACCTTCCCAACTGAGCCCTCAAGCCAAGCGCCAAAGGCGAACTTCTGCGCTTGGCTTGAGGGCTCAGTTGGGAAGCGGCCCGAGCGAACGGCGTGGGTGGGAGAAGGGCGCGCGAGCCGCGGGCACGCGGGCAGGCAGGCTGCGGACAAGCCGTTCGCTCGGGCTGCTTCCCAGCTGAGTACTCAGCTGGGAAGCGGCCCGAGCGAAGCGGCAGCAGCGAGGAGTTTGCGTGGGCGGTGGTGGGGAGACTTCTCGCTGATGCTGGCCAAGAGGGGGAAGACCTAGGGAAGCCGCCCAGCAGCTGATCTGCCCGGCGCCATCTACGCATGTGTGTCCATAGAAAAAAAGGGCACGCATGCGCAAATGGTGTTCTGACTTCCGGGTTCAAAAATCGCAAATTACCCTGTTCGCAATGGTCAGGGACGCAATAACCGGGGATCACTGTATATATAAAAAAGAGATAGACAAAATATTAGTAATACAGAAAAAAGAGAAGGTAAACACTTCTAAGTTAGTTATAATATAAACTATTTCATTTTATCTTATAATTCTTCAAATAATCATTTATTCTTATATATTTAATTTTTAATTCTATTTTTAAAATTCCACCAATCATATACTTTGTCCCATATTTTATAAAATTCTGTTTCAGTTTGATTATTCAGACGTTTAGTCATCATGTCTAATTCTGCACATTCTATAATTTTTTTAAATACCTCAGTATCTTTTGGTATTGTCTTTTCTTTCCATTTCTGTGCGAATACTATTTGTGCTGCAACCAATATATGTATTATTAAATAATAAATGTCTTTTTTATACTTTATATTTGAAATACCCAGTAAGAAAAATTCAGGAGATTTTTTAATCTTCTCCTTTGTTATTTCATTTATCCAATTCTCTACTTTATTCCAAAATATTTTGGTCTCAGGGCATGTCCACCATGTATGGTAATATGTACCAACTTCTTTTTTACATTTCCAGCAGATAGGCGATACAGATGGAAACATTTTAGAAATTCTGTATGGTGGAAGGTGCCATCTATAAAACATCTTAATTTGGTTTTCTTTAAAGGGAATTGATTTTGTTATTTTCCAATTATACACCCATATCTTTTCCCAAGTATCTAAATTAATCTCTTTGCCAAAATTTTTACACCAACTGATCATATTGTCTTTCAATATCCAACCTATCGTTCTATAATTTAATAAATATTTATAGACATTTCCAATTGTCTTTGTTTGATTTTGAAATAATAATTTACTCAATACATTATTTTCTTTTTTAAAAATATAAGTCTTTACATCTATTTGATATCTAGAACTAATCTGCATATAATGCCACCAATCTAAATCAATACCTAACTCCTGTAACTCTTGTTTTGTTTTTAATTTGAATTGATTATCTAACAAATCTCTGTATTTCCAAATCTTACCTTTTTCTTTGAGATTCGGGTGTACAATAGCTTCAATAGGTGAAACCCATTCTGGCATTACTAAAAAATGATTTTTCTTTATTTCATTCCATACTTCTATCAATGCTTTTCTAATAATATTATTTTTAAAATATGAATGTGTTTTTAATTTATCATACCATACAAGTGCATGCCAACCGACCATCAGATCGTGGCCTTCTAGATTAAGCAACCTTTGGTTTTCTAAAGTCAGCCATTCTTTTATCCATGTCAAAGCAGTGGCGTGATAGTATAATTTTCAATTTGGGAGACCGAGGCCTCCTCTTTCCTTACAATCTTCTAATGAGTTTTGTTTTATTCTTGATTTTTTACCTTGCCAGATAATTTTTTTTATTATCTTTATTTATTTAAGTCTATTAGCAAATATTGATTTAAAAATTTTATAATCAACGTTCAACAGTGAAATAGGTCTGTAATTTTCATTTTTTTCTTTCTCCGTATCAACCTTATGTATTAAAGTTATTAAAGTTTCTGACCAAGTTTTTGGTAATTTACCTAATGTCAATATTTGATTATATGTCTCAAGCATATTTGAGAAAAGTATTTCTATTTCTAATTTATAAAATTCTGCTGGTATTGCATCTGGGCCAGTCGCTTTATTATTTTTTTGATTCTTTATAGATTCTTTATTGATTCTTTATAGATTGTTTTAATTCTATATCTGTAATGGGTTTTGCTGTTGTGTTTCGGTTAAGACTGGTAGTTCTATTTTTTCCAAATATTTAAAAATTAAATCCTCACTTATCTCTTCTTTCTTATATAATTGTCTATAAAATTCCAATGCTATTTCCTTTTTATCTTCTATTCTATGTTTTATTGTACCTTTTGAATCTGTCAAATTTTTTATAATTTTGTTTTCTCTCTCTTTTCTTAATTTGTATGCCAACCATCTTCCAGGTTTATTCGCATGCTGAAAATATTCTTGTTTTGCTCTCTTTATCTTTTCTACAATTGCTTCTTGTTCTATTAATCTCAGTTTATGTCTTATTAATTCTCTCTGGTTTTTTAGTTTGTCGTCCTTATCCTCTTTTTGCATTAACATTTCTAATTTTTTTAGTTCTTCTACTAATTCTTCATAATATTTTTTCTTCTCTTTATTTTTTTTTTGCTATAAATGATATTGTTAGTCCACGTATATATGCCTTAGTTGTATCCCATAAATTTTGGGGAGTAGTATCAGTATTTTTATTTATTTTTAAAAAAATCTCTAATTCTTTCTCTATCCATTTTTTATATTCTGGATCTTTTATTATAGTTCTATTCATTGACCAATTCTTTATTCTCCTTTTACCTTTCCAATATATAGATAAGGGGTTATGATCTGCCCAAGTATTTGTCTCTATTTCACTTATTTGGTCCATTATATGGGTAGGGGCCCAAGCCATGTCAATTCTAGACCAGGTCTTGTGTGGGTTGGAATAAAAAGTATACTGTTTGTCTTTTAAGTGCTGTTCTCGCCATACATCTTTTAATGATAATTCTGAGCTCATTTTCCAGAATGTCACCAGGAAGATTACCTTTTTTTTCTTTTCTTTTCCCAGTATAATCCATTTGGTCATCTGAAATTGCATTAAAATCCCCTATTATTATCATATTTTCAATTGATAACTCATTAATTTTTTCATGCAAATCTTTATAAAATTGTTTTTGATTATCATTTGGTGCATAAATTGAGACAATTGTAAGTGGTTTTGTTTCTAAATCTAATTGGGTACTATCAACATCCTTCCATCACTATCATTATATATTTCTTTAGATTCAATTAATTAATCAATATACATTGCTACTCCTCTTTTCTTTTGATTGGCCAAACTAGTGTATAGTTTTCCCAGTTTTGAGTTTTTAAGGAGACTTCTTTTTGATTTTTTAATGTAAACTTCTTGTAAAATATTTATCTGAGCTTTTTGTTTCGTAAGTTTAGTTAATACAGTGAACCCTCGATCATCGCGAGGGTTCCGTTCCAGGACCCCACGCGATGATCGATTTTTAGCGAAGTAGCGGTGCGGAAGTAAAAACACCATCTGCGCGTGCGCAGATGGTGTTTTTGCTTCTACTGCCGCCCGCCCTTCGCCCGCCCACCCCGTTGCTCGCGCAACGGCTTCCCTGGGTGCCCGCTCGCTTGGGAACATCCCAGCTCCGCTCCCCAGCTGGGAAGCGGATCTAGGGAGTCCCCACCGCGCGCGCGTTGCTGGGGAAAGCGCGCGCGCTTGGGAACATCCCAGCTCCGCTCCCCAGCTGGGAAGCGGATCTAGTGAGTCCCCACCGCGCGCGCGTTGCTGGGGAAAGCGCGCGCGCTTGGGAACATCCCAGCTCCGCTCCCCAGCTGGGAAGCGGATCTAGGGAGTCCCCACCCGCGCGCGCGTTGCTGGGGAAAGCGCGTGCGCTTGGGAACATCCCAGCTCCGCTCCCCAGCTGGGAAGCGGATCTAGGGAGTCCCCAAGCGCACGCGCTTTCCCCAGCAACGCGCGCGCGGTGGGGACTCCCTAGATCCGCTTCCCAGCTGGGGAGCGGAGCTGGGATGTTCCCAAGCGCGCGCGCTTTCCCCAGCAACGCGCGCGTGGTGGGGACTCCCTAGATCCGCTTCCCAGCTGGGGAGCGGAGCTAGGTTGCCCCAAGCTCGCGCGCGCCGCCCGCCCGCCCACGCTGTTGCCGGCTCCGCTTCCCAGCTGGGAAGCGGAGCTAGGGTGCCCCAACTACTAAGCTCGCGCTCCAGCCCACCGCCGCTGGGGTCTTACCGGGGCAAGAGGGGGAAGACCCAGGGAAGCCTCTGCCCGGCGGGGAAACTCCACCATCTACGCATGCGTGGAAGGGCACGCATGCGCAGATGGTGGAGTTTACTTCCGGGTTGAAAACTAGCGAAATAGCCCTTTCGCGATCCTTGAGGACGCGAAACTCGAGGGTTCACTGTACTTGATTTCTCTTCCTTGGGTTATTCAGTCCATTTATTTTATTTATTTATTATTTAGATTTGTATGCCGCCCCTCTCCGCAGACTCGGGGCGGCTCACAACAAGATTCAGCAAATCATGACAAATCCAAATAGATTTAAAATATTTAAAAAGATTTTAAAAGAACCCCATTTACTAACAAACACACACACAAACATACCATATATAAATTGAACATGCCCGGGGGAGGTGTTTCAGTTCCCCCATGCCTGACGGCAAAGGTGGGTTTTAAGGAGTTTACGGAAGGCAGGGAGAGTAGGGGCAGTCCTAATCTCTGGGGGGAGTTGGTTCCAGAGAGTCAGGGCCGCCACAGAGAAGGCTCTTCCCCTGGGGCCCGCCAACCGACATTGTTTAGTTGACGGGACCCGGAGAAGGCCCACTCTGTGGGACCTAATCGGTCGCTGGGATTCGTGCGGCAGAAGGTGGTCTCGGAGATATTCTGGTCCAGTGCCATGAAGGGCTTTAAAGGTCATAACCAACACTTTGAATTGTGACCGGAAATTGATCGGCAGCCAATGCAGACTGCGGAGTGATGGTGAAACATGGGCATACCTAGCTAAGTCCATGACTGCTCTCGCAGCTGCATTCTGCACGATCTGAAGTTTCCGAACACTTTTCAAAGGTAGCCCCATGTAGAGAGCATTACAGTAGTCGAACCTCGAGGTGATGAGGCCATGAGTGACTGTGAGCAATGAGTCCCGGTCCAGATAGGGCCGCAACTGGTGCACCAGGCGAACCTGGGCAAACGCCCCCCTCGCCACAGCTGAAAGATGTTTCTCTAATGTGAGCTGTGGATTGAGGAGGACGCCCAAGTTGCGGACCCTGTCCGAGGGGGTCAATAATTCCCCCCCCCAGGGTAATGGACGGACAGATGGGATTGTCCTTGGGAGGCAAAACCCACAGCCACTCCGTCTTATCCGGGTTGAGTTTGAGTCTGTTGACACCCATCCAGGCCCCAACAGCCTCCAGACACCGGCACATCACTTCCACTGCTTCGTTGACTGGACATGGGGTAGAGATGTAAAGCTGGGTATCATCAGCGTACTGATGATACCTCACCCCATGCCCTTGGATGATCTCACCCAGCGGTTTCATGTAGATATTAAATAGTAGGGGGGGGAGAGGACTGACCCCTGAGGCACCCCACAAGGGACAGACCTCGGAGTCGACCTCTGACCCCCCACTAACACCGACTGCGACCGACCGGAGAGGTAGGAGGAGAACCACTGAAGAACAGTGCCTCCCACCCCCAACCCCTCCAGCCGGTGCAGAAGGATACCATGGTCGATGTTATCGAAAGCCGCTGAGAGGTCAAGGAGCATCAGGACAGAGGATAAACCCCTGTCCCGGGCCCGCCAGAGATCATCCATCAACGCGACCAAAGCAGTTTCCGTGCTGTAACTGGCCCTGAAACCTGTTCTGTCTGGGTGCCCCCAGACTTCAACACCAACTGAAAAAAGCAGCCAGACACGCTGGTAAAAGCAAAGGCACTTTATAGTTTGAAAAACAAACACAGAGAAAAACCTGTTCTTCCCAACAGACAGGCTATGAGGCTTCACAGCAGAGTCATGACAGCCAGACAATACAGCAGACTTCTTGCTGGCACACACACCACTGTAGAGAATAAGACCCACGTCTTTCCCCCCAAGGTTTCAGCCTTCAGGGCCACAAACCAGAGTCAGAAACGCCAAAGATCACAGCCAGGTCCCAGGACTCCCAAAGATAATACTCCACAATACAGGAAGGGTGGGTTTGCCTTTTCAGCCTTTCTGGGGAGAACCACACCCAAACCCAGCTGTTGCCTATTTAGGGCTGGAAATACCTGGCTAATTGTCCCCTTCGTTGTGCTGCTCTTCTCTGCCTGAGATCGATGATGGCTTATGCATTTTCATCCAAGGACTCCAGGCTGCTTGCTGGGGAGAGCTCCACCCCGGGGGACTCAGGCTGTTCTCCCTCTCCCTCGGCCTGATATTCCTCCTCCCCGTCTGCCTGGGCCTCCTCCTCCTCCTCCTGTTCCTCATCCTCCCCCTCTGAGCATGGAGCCGGCAGAGGTTCAGCCATTCCCTGAGGAGCCTCAGACGGAATCACAACAAAACCCGACTGCTGGGGACCTAGATAATCGGCTTCTTCCAAGGACCATTGGAGCTGGAGTGCCACCACCTTTTCAACAGCCTTCCCCATAAAGGGAAGGTTGGAGACTGACGATAGTTATTAAGTACGGCTGGGTCCAGGGAAGGCTTCTTGAGGAGGGGGCGCACGAGCGCCTCTTTATAGAGTGTTGGAAAAACTCCCCTCCCCAAGGAAGCGTTGGTAATCTCCTGGACCCAGCTCCGTGTCACCTCCCTGCTGGCTGAAACCAACCAGGAGGGACACGGATCCAGTAAACAGGTGGCGGAACTCACAGCTCCAATGGCCTTGTCCACTTCATCAGGTGTCACCAGATCAAACTCTTCCCAGACAGGTGGACAAGTACGTGCCCCAGTCACCTCGACTGACTCGTTGTCAGTCGACTCTGTTTTCCAATTGGAGTCGAGGTTGGCCCGGATCTGAGCGATTTTATCAGCGAAAAACGTATTAAAATCCTCGGCACTGCTCTGCAAGGGCTCCCCAACTCCCCCCTGGTTAAGAAGGGAGCGGGTCACCCTAAACAGAGCGGCCGGGCGGGATTCCGCTGATGCAATCAAGGCGGCATGGTACGCGCATCTTGCCGCCTTGAGCGCCACTTTGTAAGTCTTAATAAAAGCTCTTACAAGTGTTCGATCGGATTCAGACCTACTCTTCCTCCATCGCTTCTCTAGACGTCTCTTTTGGCGTTTCAACTCCCGGAGCTCCTCGTTGAACCATGGAGCTCTATGGGGTCTAGCGCCACGGAGAGGTCGCAAAGGCGCAATCCGGTCAAGAGCCTCCACTGCAGCCTTGTTCCAGGCCTCCGCAAGAGACTCCGCCGAACTGTGGACGAGTGCCTCTGGAATAACCCCAAGCGCCGTCTGAAAGCCCTCTGGGTCCATCAGGCGTCTGGGGCGGAACATCTTAATTGGTTCCGCCTCCCTGCGGGGAAGGATTGGAACCAGGAAGTCAAGCCGTAGTAGGAAATGGTCTGACCATGGCAAAGGCAATGCTTCTAAGCCCCTTAGTCTCAGACCATTACTCAATTGCTCGGAAAGGAATACCATGTCAGGTGCGTGCCCTCCCTCGTGAGTTGGACCCTGTACTACTTGAGTCAGGTCCATGGCTGTCATGGTGGCCATGAACTCCTGTGCCAACCCAGAGGTTTCGCCGAGTGACGGCAGGTTGAAGTCCCCCAGGACAATAAGTCCGGGGAACTCCACCGCCAACCCGGCTACCTCCTCGAGTAGCACAAGCAGGGGTTTTGACACGCAGCTGGGAGGCAGGTACGTGAGAAATAAGCCCACCTGAACCCCTAAGTCCAACTTCAGCAAGAGAGACTCGCAACCCGCAATTTCCGTAGCAATGAGTCTACGTAGGCAAAGGCTCTCCCTGGCTATAATAGCCATTCCTCCCCCCCTTCCCTGGGGTCGAAGTTGATGCCATATCTGAAACCCAGCTGGGCAAATTTCAGACAGGAACACCTCCCTCTGGGCCCAGCCAGGTTTCAGTGATACATGCCAGGTCGGCCTCCTCATCCTGGATCATATCCCGGATGAGAAGAGCTTTATTTACCACCGACCTGGCATTAAGCAGCAGCAACCTGAGCCCAGGGCCAGAGTTACACTCATCACCAGTACCCAAGATTGGGCTCACGGAGCCAGAACAAGGGATCGTTATTAAGCAACGATCCCTTGTTCCCCTAGAACGGCTAACTCCGTGGGCCCCACTATATCTGCCTCTCCCCAGCAACACTGGAATATTCTGACCCTCTGCCACCCCAGAGATCGGTGCCCCTTCCTCTCCTGCCTCTCGAGCGTCAGGTGGGCCAAATCTATCATTCATACTGTTATCATTCATCTCATCCATACCGTAACCCCACCCACCCCCGCCATCCCAATCATACCAGCCATTCAACTCATGCACACAGGTATATCTATCCCAATCATCCATTAATTTAGAAACCCCAATAGTATTAAAAATAGATTAGATTAATAGCAATTTAAGAACACTAATAACACTAAAAATATATATAAAATATATATAATATAAGATAAAAAGGTTATATAATTATATAAATTAATTTTTGATAGTATAAAATCAGATCTTAATCATTATTTAATCATCAGCAATCAATCAGTCCAGGTGTGATGTTCCTTTAGGTCTTCATAGGGTCTTAAGGTCTTAAATCTACTTCATAGAGTCTTAAGGTCTTAAATCTACTGTCTTTTCAACTGTCTTTTTTAATCAATCCACAATTTACATTGACAGAGAATATTTTCAGGTCATGTGTCATCTTTATTTATAGTACCTTTTTTCTTCTTTTGGTTCTCGAAGTCGAGTTTCTAAAATTAACTCCTGTGAAGGCTGTGCTTGTTTCTGCTTCACAACTAGTGGTTCTTCCCCTCCACCACCTGTGGCCCCCATTGTGTCTTCACTACTCTTTGATTCGATCCGAATTTGTTCAACACTATCCAATCCGCTACGTCCAAGGAAGGAACTTGCTTGTTCCACACTTTCTATTCTCACTCTCGTTGATTGCCAAGTTAGAGTCAAGCCTTCTGGTATCAACCATCTAAAGACAATGTTCTTTCTGATTAAGATGCTTGTAAGGAAATAATATTGTCTTCTACTCTCTCGAACTCTCTTCGGAACTTGTTTCAGGATCGTGATTTCTTTTCCATTACGTTGAAAGGTCTTGTTTTTTGTCAGTCTCAGTATCTCGTCTTTGATGGTTCTTCTTGAGAACTTAATGTGGACTTCTCTAGGTAGGTTATGGCGCCTTACATAGCCAGTCTGGACTCGGTAAACTTCATCGATTTCTCTTATCAGTTCTGCTGGATCTGCCTGCATGATGCCTCCCATGACTTCTGCCATTTTTGCAGGCAGATCTTCATCTGTTTCTTCATCGATGTTTTGAAACCTCAAACCATGTGATGCAGATTGGAGTTCTAAGTTGGTTATTGCAATGTCAAAGTCTCTGCGGGCTGCATAATTGCGGTCTTCATATTCTTCCACTCTCTGTCCCATAATTTGAATTTTTCCTTCTGTCACTTGTATTCTTTTTTCACTGTCTTCTAAATTTTGTTGCATGACTTTTATATTTCCATCCATTTCGGCAATGTTCCCTTTCACTTCAGCTAATTCGGTTTTAAGTTCAGCAATTTCTTTTTTAATTTCATCTTTCATCTCCTTCATCTCCTGTCTCATCTCTTGCTTCATTTCTTGTAGGTACATTTTCATTTCTTTGTTTGTGTCAAGTTGAGTTTTTGCCTGAGTTTGTGACTCTTGGATGCCGGCTAATGCTTCTTGAATAATCTGGAAGTTAGGATCCATCATTGGCTTTTCTTTTTCTTTTTCTTTCTCTTTAGCCAACATTGTGGTTACAGTCCTTTGTTGTAATGGTGATGAAATTGGGGAGACTTTGGGTGTAGAGGTTGAAATTGAAGCAGGTGTAGTTGTTTGTTTTCGCATTGTTGTTGTAGTCAACGAGGTCACACTTTGTGCCCTGTAGGAACCTTTCATAGTCCAAAATTCTATTTCTATTTTATTTAACAATTATTTAAGTCTAAATCTTATATACTCTTAATAATTTTAATAAAAAAAGAAGAAGAAAGGGTTTACATCTACAATACTAGTTGACAAGAAAATTAAACGTACCAGTTCAATTCAATTAATACAATAATTAATTATTTGAATTAATTAAAAAGGAAAGAAAAGGGGGGTAAGAGGGCAAAAGGAAAAAAGAATAATTCAGTCTTTTAAATTCCTAAACTCCTTAAAAAGGGGATCAGGTGGGGAAGGGAAGAAAGCAGAGTTTCTAGCTCATAGTTAATTAGTAATAAAGAAAGGAAAAAAATATATAATTATAATAAAAGAATTAATTAAAAAAGATAAAAAGGGAAAGAAAGAAAAAACAAAGAGAAAAAAAGGAAGAAGGGAAAAAGAGGTGAAAAGGAAAAAAACTTATTTAAAAGAAAATATTTAACACAAATAAAAAAAGTTTCTTAAAAAATTATTTTTGATATTTAAAAAATATAAAAGAATATATGTAAAAAAGGTAATAAAAATAAGGTAATAACAATCACACCATTAATTAAAAATGAAAATAGGAAAGGAAAAAATATCAAAAATCTAAAAGAAAAATCCAAAGAGAAAAAAAAATCTATTAAGTCCAAATATACCCAATATAGGTTACGCTTTAATAAAAACATCCAAAAAGTATTCCAAAGTCAATGTCAAATATAATATCCAGATTGGAATGATTATAAAATAATTTTAGAAATAAAATCTGTATCTTATTGCATAAAAGGATAAAAGGGAAGAAAGAAAGAAAGAAAAATATCCTTACACCTCCAGCTTCGTATTGAAAAAAATAGTCCCTCTAAGTCCCACAAAGTCCAAAAAGAAAGGAAGAAAAAATTGGGAAAAAAAGTGAAAGAAAAATTATAAAAATAAAAAAATAAGATGAGCTATCCAAAATTTATTCCAAATAATTATAACCTCCGTGTAATTCCGTTCAAATAAGATAATTTCAGTTCAATCCATATGATTGTGTATTCAGTTCCTTTAATATATTTTTACTTCATCTAATCAAATAATTGTCAAATCATTCTTAATTATCAGGGAAAAAATGTAATTAATTTAATTAAATTTTTAAAAAATGAATAACAATAAGAAAAAAGAGATAAAAGCTCCACACTATAATCTTAAAGTTGAAGAAAGAAAAGTTATACTACTCAGTTTAACAAAGGCAAGTAGTTCTGGCTGTTCTTCTTTTCCGCGTATGGATATCACTTACAGTTTTTTTTCTTTATGTTCGCCTTCAATACCTTCTTTTCAGAGCTTTCTCCAACACCAAAAGATTTCCGTGAAGTGCTGTCAATCTTATTTATCTGCCGATCTGCTTCCTTGTAGACTTCTTATTCTATTCTTTAAACTTCCGCTATCGGTGATCGCTATGGCTGCGCCCAGACGGCCGTCCGGTCGCAGTTCTTCATTCCTGCAGCTGCAGGGCTGTCCCTAACCCCCGGGGTTGCGGTGATCCGTCCTGGGGGGTCCAGGAGACCCCCTGTCCTGAGCCGACCCCTCCGGGTGTCAGCACAACGCAAAACGGCGTCCTGCAGGGTGAAAAAGGAGGCCATGGAGCCGGAGCTTGGCTTCCGCACCTCCGGCCCGATCGAGCTCCACCCGGAAGTCACCTTCTCCTTTTCTTAACATGATCTGTAAGACTATCCTTTTCTTTCTTTTTCTTTCGAGACTTCTGAGAAGAATGGAGCAGTTTTGGCTCTTATTTTTTGTTGTGTGTCTTTGTTTGTGTCTTTGTTTGGTGTTGAAAATTAAAAATCAATTTAAAAAAACTTTTTAAAAAAGGATTCCAAGATACCTCTCTCAGTTACTGCTTTTGAACCAGACTTCACTTAATCTGCACTTGTATATTTGGTTTGTCTTGCCCAAATTTAAAACCTTACATTTCTCTACATTGAATTTCATTTTAACAGAATAAAAGAGTTGGAAGGGATCTTGTAGGTCACCTAGTCCAACCCCCCTATGCAAACAGGAGACCCTACATCATTTCTGACAGATGGCAGTCCAGCCTCTTCTTGAAAGCTTCCAGTGATTAAGCTTCCACAACTTCTGATGGCAAGCTGTTCCATTGGTTGATTGTTCTCACAAAAGAATTCTCTTTATTTCTAGGTTGAATCTTCTTGACTAGTTTCCATCTATTATTCCTTCAAATGCTTTGAAAAATAGTTTGACCCCCTCCTGTCTGTAACAGCCCTTCCTATACTGGACTATTGCTATCATGTCTTGCATGGTCCTTTCTTCACTAGACTAGCCATGCCCAATTCCTGGAACTATTCATCGTATGTTTCAACCTCCAGTTCCCCAAGTGTTCTGCCGGTGTGTCTCAACTGCCCGTAATTACAGGGTAATTAGTCCAGGAAGACACACACCACATGATAAAAGGAAAAGCCAAAGGTTTTTATAAACAGAAAAACAGAAACAGCTCCCTTTTTAAATGTCAAAGGGATTTTCTGGTACACACAAGGCAAGGTTAAATGCAGTCCAATTGCTCACCCAATAACTGGGAAATTGAGTCCAATTCTAAAGTCCAGAGAGTCCACACACACAATCCTGAACAGCAAAAACCACGATCTTGATGAAACAATGAATCAGATAAACTGCCATGAGGCTAAAACACCAGGCTGCACTTTTATCTGTAGCACTAATTTCAGCAGCCCCACCCAACCACAGGTGGCCTCATTTTATCTTGTAATAATCCTTCAGTTGTTGTGTCCTATGCATCACTCTACGCATGCGTGGATGTGTCATTAATTCTTGTTTAGAATCCAGGGATGATACAGATGACTGATCTCCTCCTGGGCTGTCTGCCAAACTCCGCTCTTCCCTGTCACTCACGCTTCCTTGGTCAGAGGAGACTTCGTTGGCAGATTCTACTGGGAGCAAAACAGGCCTGTGGCATGTGGATGTCTCCCCCACATCCACCTTCACATTCCTTGGGCAGGAGCTGGGCCAGAGCTAACCACAACACCTAAGTATCCTGGTTGCTCTTCTCTGCACTTTTTCTAGAGTCTCAACATATTTTTATAGTGTGATAATGCAGTATTCTTACTAAGGTTTTATAGAATGGTATTAGCAGCTCACTTGATCTTGATTGAATCCCCCTCTTAATGCAATTTAGGATTGCATTACCTTTTTTGGCTGACAGTGGACATTGTTGGCTCATGTTTAATTGGTTGTCCACTAATATTCCAAAATCGTTCTCATAGTTACTGCTATCAAGCCTGATTTTTCCCAATCTAGTCAAAATTTGACTAGATTTCAAATTTTATAAGTTCCCCTACTATTCCCTCTTCTAAATCATTTATGAAGATATTGAAAAGTACTGGACCTAAGATGGAACCTTGTGGTATCTCACTGCTTACTTCTCTCCATATAGACGTAGTACTCATTGAGTATGATTACAAATCCATTTGATGGTGATGTTATCTATCGCACTTTTTTCCAGCTTATCAAGAAGTAAGTATTTTTTTAGATATGGCCCAGCAGTCTATCTTTTAGGGTGTTGAATATTCCTGCCAGTTTAGTTGTCAGGCACAAAGTCATTATGTGAGGTTTGCCTGACACAGTTAGCAGCGATAGAGAAATGGGAGGGGTGAGAGAGAGAGAGAGATTTATACTACCACACATTCCTTTATGCAGAGTCCAAGGTTAACTGAACAAAAGAAGGTACCAAAAATCCCTGCACCAGATTGGTCCACATGATTGCACTTGTGGGTGGGGGATATGATATGAACTTTAACCTAGATTAAATCATAAGGGAATTTTAGAGTTGAAATGACCGTGATGAATCCAGTATGGCTTTGTTAATAAATCAAACCATGTGTGAAAGCATAGGAGTGGAAATTGATTTATTTCTCAGATGCTATTTGATTCGCTGACATACAATTCCAACTTGTCTGTAAATTTGATGAGTTCCCCTTTTGTTCCCTCTACTAAGACGTTTATGAAAATGTTGAAGAATACTGGGCCTAAAACAAGAACCTTACAGTACCTTATTGCTTACTTCCCTTCATGTAGATGTATTGCATTAAAGGACTACATCTTGAGTGAAGTTTGTCAGACAGTTACAAATCCATCTGGTGGTGGTGGTGATGATGATGATGATGATAATAATAATAGTAATAATAATAATAATAATAATAATAATAATAATAATAATTATTATTATTATTATTATATTTGTATGCCGCCCCTCTCCGCAGGCTCGAGGTGGCTGACAAGAATAATAACAATGTGACAATGTGACAAATCTAATATTTAAAAGAAAGCATCTAAAAACCCACCATTTAAAAACCATACAACACAAGCATACCATACATAAAACTATATAAGCCTGGGTTATGCTGTCTGTCCCACATTTTTCTAGTTTATCAACAAATAGTTTGTGGTCTACTTTGTCAAATGCTTTACTGAAATCCCAGTATATAATGCCCACTCCATTTTGCTGGTCCACTAATTTAGACACTTAGTCAATTAATGAAATAAGATATGTTTGAGATTATCTGTTTTTGACAAACCAACATTGGCTTCTGGTTATAACTTTGTTTTTTCTAGGCAATTTCATTAGTTACTCTATAGAAGGGTTCCCCAAACTTTTTACACAGGGGGCCAGTTCACTGTCCCTCAAACTGTTGGAGGGCCGGATTATTAAAAAATCCTGCGGTTTTCTTAACACTGCCCTGGGGGAGGAGGAGGAGGCAAAGTGGAGCAAGTCCCCAATTCCTTACTCAGCTTTCTCTTTCTCTTCCTTCCTCTCATTTTTTCTCTCTCTCTCTCACTCTCTATCTTTCCCTCTTTTTTCTCTTTCTTTTTCTCTGTCCCTCTCTTTCTCTCTTGTTTTCTTTTTTCTCTTGTTTTCTCTCACTCACTCTCTTTCTATCTCTCTATCTTCCTTTCCCTCTCTATATCTCCCTCTTTCTTTCTCTCTCTCTCTCTCTTGCTTTCTCTCTCACTTTTTGTTTTCTTTCTCTCTCACTCTTCATTTTCTTTCTCTCTTGCTTTCTTTCTCTCTTGTTCTCTCTTGCTATCTCTTTCTCTGTCCCTCTCTCTCTCAGACTCTTTCTCGTTTTCTTTCTCTCTCTTGCTTTCTTCTTCTCTCTTGTTCTCTCTCTTGCTTTCTCTCTATCTCTCCCCCCTCTCTTTCTCTCTCTTTCTCTCTCTTTCTATCTCACTCTGTCTGTTGCTCTCTCTCTCACTCACTCACTTTCTCTCTCTCTTGTTCTCTCTTTCTCTCTCTTGCTTTCTTCTCTGTGGAGGCCGGCGAAGTTTTTTTAAATTTTGAATGGTGCCGCATGTGCGCGTGCGCTCCCTGTCCCCCTGCCAGCTCTCCTGGGGGGGCAGGGAGGCTTGGCACCGGCACATCCGCAGGGGGCAGGGGTGAGGGCGGCCGCGGCTCCCTTTCCTTCTCCCACCACCTATGTCTACGGTCGGCACCTCTTGCCAAGCCAGCGGCCATCACTGCAGGTTCCTCAGGTGGGAGCTGCCACTTCCCTCCGGGCAGCCCAGCCAGGCGGCCTTAGAAGGTGCAATAATCTCTGCACTGGATACGGCCACCTGGCTGGGCTGTCCAGAGGGAAGTGGCAGCTCCCACCCTGTTCTGTCTGGGTTTTCCCAGACCTCAACACCAACTGAAAAAACAGCCAGACACTCTGGTAAAAGCCAAAAGTATTTTATAGCTGGAAAAAATAAGCACAAAGGAAAACCTGTCTTCACAACAGACAGGCTATAATACGTTACAGCAGGGTCCTGATGTCCAGTCAATACCACAAGCTTCTTGCTGGCACACACCCCCAAGGTTTCAATAGTCCAAGGCACAAACCAGGATTGTAAGCCACCAAAGTTCACAGACAGGTCTCACGAATCTCCAAGATAAAACTCCACAAGCCAGGAAGGGTGGGTCCGCCTTTTATCCTTTCCCAAGAGCACCACACCCAAACCCAGCTGTGACCTCTAATGCTGGAAATACTTAGCCAATTGAGTCCGTCTCTGATTAGCTCTCCTTTGTCGCATATCTATGATGTCTTGAGCATTTTCCCCTAAGGAATCCAGGCTGCTTGCTGGGGAGAACTCCCCCTGGTGGGACTCTGGCTGTCCTTCTTCTTCAGCCTGGGATTCCTCTTCCTCGTCCGTCTGCACCTCCTGTTCCTCAGCCTCTCCCTCTGAGCTGGAAACCGACAGAAGGTCAGCCATTCCCGGAGGGGTCCCAGACTGAACCACAACACACCCGAGGAACCTGCGGTGACGGCCGCCAGCAGTAGACATAGGTGGTGGGAGAAGGAAAGGGAGCCGTGGCCACCCCCGCCCACCATGGATGTGCGGTGCTGAGCCTCCCCACCCCAGGCGGGCTGGCAGGGGAATGGGGAGCGCACATGCACGTGTGCGACATTCAAAATAAGAAAAACCTTTGCTGGCCTCTGCACTTTCGTCGCTCCCTGCCCCCAACTCCAACGCCCGGCTCCTTTGCATGGCCTTGGAAAAGGCTGCGCGGGGGGTTGTTTTTGCACGCACATGTGTGTAAAATCTCATGCGGTGCCACGGGTCGGATAAATGGCTTCAGTGGGCTGCATGCGTCCTGCGGGCCGGAGTTTGGGGAATCAATTCATTATGATTTAAGTTGAATTGTAGTTAATAAACAGGTGACAATTATTCTTGGCATCATCTTACATTTTTATAAATATTCCCAATGGAAAAAAAATGAGTTTTGGCTATCTAGTCAGGTTTTGCCATTAATGTTAGTAGGATAATTAAAAACATGCTTAAATTTCTGATTAAAATCTCTGGATTTGAAAAGATTGGGACTCTGCTAAATTACAACCTAACATTTTCTTAAGGAAAACTAGCATTGAATAGAAGTTATAAATACATTATTCTCAATTTGTATCATTTCAATTTTTTCCTTCCAGATTTGTAATGTGAAGAAATTGCAAATTAGGTTATCATAACGTCTTCCTTTCTTTTAGGTCCTCTTAAACCTGTTGGGCTGCCTTTGCTGGGTGGACTTGCTAGCAGAGCTGTTGAATTCTCCATGATCCCATTCAAATTGCCTCTCCATGGAAGCTCTCAAGTAAATCCCATGAATTGTTAAAATGAATTCATCTGTCATCATCCCAGAGAAGCATGCAGTACTGTGAATGATTGTCAAACTGAGCAAGTCATTGCTGTACTAACTAAACAAAACTGCTTTGAAGAGCTAAACACTAAAACTCCTTCCTGGAGGCTGTATCGAATTGAAATTGTTGCAAGATGGGCTAAGAGTTATTTCTGCTGATGCACAAATTAGTAACAAGCTTGCATATAGGATGGTGTCCATGTTGATGTGAAGGATCAAAGGACTGTTTCCTTGGGATGTGCCAACAAAATATCTCAAGAATGCTAACCATTCATATGGTTGCATATTGGCTTCCAAATGTTATCCCACCCCCAGTGAGTAATAGTACAATGGAACTTCTTTTCTCTTTATTTGTGACAAGTTGTATGCATGTTAAGATATCCATCTTAAGATTCAATAAGAAGGATTAAAAGGAATCCACGTAGCAGAATACATCGGGGCAAATTCAGAAACCTTGGGATAGCCTTATTTTTCCATTATGTGTTAATAATGGCCTATTAATTTGCAGAGTGTCCTAAAAACTGCCCCTATGGTGGACAGCACAACTGATAATTTGTCCTTGAGGTCTTGTATTTTTTCTGAAATAGACTTAGAGGAATAATGAGTTACCGAAAGCAAGACAGGCGTTAGCGTTCTGGGGAAAAAGAGAAAACCAATATAAGACCTAAAGTTTGAGAAACATTTACCCCAGTTTATGGATGTAGTTCAAAGCCAAGAGATTCAGTGAGTTCTCATGAACATTACGATAACATTCTGTTGGTATGTTAGTGGCAGCCTATTTCTATTTCCAGATTTCTCTTGTTACATCAGGGTTCTAGTAAGTATAAAATGCAATCAGAAAGCACTAGATGTTTTTTAAATTATTTTATCTTAGGTGTATGGAGGCTGATAATGTGTACCACTTGGAAGTTGTAGGGTATATCAATGATATTTCTAGTAAGAAATCTGCCTCTATGTCAAATTCCTAGTCATATTTTGCACTCTCTTGGTTACCCTTTGGTGGATTGCACAAATTTCAAAAGAATTTAGCTTTGGAAAATATGATTTAGGCACTAGGGAAAAGAAAATGTCACCACTGTGGAAGATGAAAGCTAATCTTATTTGTCCTCTCTCCAGAGACAGGCCTGCCAGACTGTCATCAGATAGCTAATCAATTATACAGAGTTTCATTGGTGTTGTACTTTGCAGAGGTGTTTGTCAGCTGCCACAGTCAGAATTTAGGATAAAAATCAGAACTGGAAGCATCATAGCGAAAGCAAAGTCTGAAGAAAAAGGTGCGATACATGCATATATCAAAACCCCTTTTCCATCCCCCTTGGGAAAATGCCCAATCCCTAGTGTCCATGACTGTCAGGTGGATATATCTTCATCCCACATCACATTTATGGAATGTACATTGAAAATGAAAATTATCTCTCTTCATAGGGCCTCCTGCACTCTTCCCTCACCCCTCCTACTACCCCTCCCTGTTTCTATTGGCAACCAAGCGTAGAGATGCAGCAACATAAGCAAAGGTTGACATTCGGACCTCCTGGAACAGGGACTTTAGTCCTAAAAGAAGACAAAAGAAAACAAAAAGGCAACAAATAATATATACAAATATACATTAGGGTTTATCAGGGTACTTCGCTCTAAACCGATCTATTTCCCTCTGGGCATTCATGTGTTTCTCTTTGACCAACTCAGCATGAGATGCAGGGAAATGTTTCCATGCCACTAGGTACTGAATCCTCCCTTTATGCTTCCTAGAATCAAGAACCTCTTTAACCTCAAAATGTTGCTCTCCTTCGATGAGCAAAGGTGAAGGGGGATCTGCTTGAGCAGGACGCAAGTCGGATGTGTGTTCCGGTTTAAGTAAACTAACATGGAACACTGGGTGAATCTTCCTTAGCATTTTTGGCAGATCCAACTTCATAGCTACCGAATTCACCACCTGCACAATTGGGAAAGGACCCACATATTTGGCTCCCAACTTCTTCGACTTTTGAGTGGACCTTAACAACTTTGTGGAGAGATAAACTCTATCCCCCACTTTATAATCCACTGCAGCCCTCCTTTTCTTGTTGGCCTGCACCTTATGGGTATCATGAGCCTCATCCAGAGTCTTAGGAGCTACTGGCCAATTCGCTTTCAACAGCATTACCCATTCCTTTAAAGAAGGATGTCTAGGCTCATCCTGGGGTAACTCCAGAATGGGTACAAAATCTTGGCCGGTTACCAATTTAAAAGGAGTGAATCCTGTGCTACTATGTAGCAAGTTGTTATATGCAACCTCTGCAAACGGTAACAGTTTGCTCCAATTATCCTGGTGATAATTCAAATAACACCGAAGGTACTGCTCTAATATAGAGTTAGCCTGTTCACAGCCACCATTCGTTTGGGGGAGGGGGGGCAAACTCAACCCTTGCTTGGTACCTATTAAACCCAAAAACACTTTCCAAAAATCCGAGCTGTAAGCGTGGGTTTCTCGGAGCTTGACCTGGCACCTTTCCTTGAGCCCCGTTCCCCCCCCAAGGGGGAGCTCCCCTCCTGCTGGCCCCTCAGGAGGTAAATCTCCACCTCTGCCAACTGATTTCAGTTTTGTTCTGGCTTTTCTCTCTGCTTGAAGATCCTCAAAGCATGCTCTACGAACCATCATAAACTCATTAAAATTCCTGAAGGCAGGTCCCTTTGTTCATGGAAGGAAACCATCCAATCCATTGCTTTTCCATTGAGAGCGCAGGTGACCACCCTCACACGGGCTGGGTCATTTGGGAACTCATCCTCATAGTCCTCCATGTACTGATTTACTTGGGCCAAGAAATATCTCAGGCCTCCTGGTGCCCCATCGTATCGCTGAGTAAAGGGAGGGGCATTAGGTGCTCTTTGCCTTTGAGTCTCCCCCCCCCCTGCTCTGTTCGCCCAGGTGGGGGGGAGCTTTGGTCTCGCGCCGGAGGGGAGGCTTGGGTTATTGCCCTCTGCTGCATTCCCTGTCCTGAGGGCCCAGCTGTATCTTCCTCCTCCCCCTCCTCCTCACTCGTGGGGACTTTTAGATTACTCTGACTTCTCTTCTCAATCACTGCTAGGGCTTCCTTGATTCCCGTTACAAGGTCGGCTAACAGTTGGCTTTCCTGGCTGATCCCCCCCCCCCTTTTTCCTTCTTTTGTTTCTTATGATGGGTCACATTTGCATCAGAAAACAGAGGCTCATCCTCAAATATGCGACTTACTTCGACTCCTGTGGACCATTTGGGGGCTCTCTGCGCTGGCTCGGCTTGAGGCTGGTCCTCACCGCTTGGCCCCAAATCTTCCTCTTTTTGGAGTAGGGGGGGGAGAAGGACTCTTGAAGGTGGTGTCGTCCTCAGACTGGTCCTCTCCGTTTTCATGCCGGGACATAGTTGCCAGTCCCTGGTAGAAATAATTCTCCAGGAATGACTGTAAAAGGCAGACTTTGCTTAATGTCAGCTGCCACAGTCAGAATTTCAGATAAATAAAACTCAGAGTCCTTTTTAAAGGTTCAAAAGTGAATTTATTAAAATCAGAACTGGGAGCATCATAGCGAAAGCAAAGTCTGAAGAAAAAGGCGCGATACATGCATATATCAAAACCCCTTTTCCAACCCCCTTGGAAAAATGCTCAATCCCTAGTGTCCATGACTGTCAGGTGGATATATCTTAATCCCATGTCACATTTATGGAATGTACTTCTAACGATCTCCTCCTGGTACCGAGGAAAACAAAGCTTATCTCTCTTCATAGGGCCTCCTACACTCTTCCCTCCCCCTCGCCCTTCCTACTACCCCTCCCTGTTTCTTTTGGCAACCAGGCATAGAGATGCAGCAACATAAGCGAAGGTTGACAGTGTTACTCTTTTCTCCGGAGATATCTGCACAGGCATATCAGAAAGACTAGTGCAAGAGAGGCTAATGCACACACATATTTCTTGGATAGTGTTTCTTTAATATTTGAGTAATGCAATCTGCTTTGTGTTAACTTTGCGTAAGAAACTGACTTTTAAAGTTCATGGCCAATTCACAGTATGTAACTATAGGAGGCAAATAGCAGTGTTTCAATATCTAAGGGGTTGCCACTAGGAAGGGGAGCCAACCTATTCTCCAGGGCAAGAAGCATTGCATGGAAACTAATCAAGAAGAGAAGCAACCTAGAACTAAGGAGAAATTTCCTGACAGAACAATTAATCAGTGGAATAACTTGCCTCCAGAAGTTGTGGATGCTCCAACACTGGAAGTTTTTAACCAGATGTTGGATAACCATCTGTCTGAAGTAGTGTAGGGTTTTCTGTCCGAGCAGGGAGTTGGACTGGAAGACCTCCAAGCTCCCTTCCAACTTTTGTTTTGTTATTCAAATTACATTTGTAAACTAGATTCTTATTTTTTTTATTTAATCAATGCTCTTCTTCCTGGTCCTCAAGATTATTCCTTGAGGACCAGGAATGTTCCAGGGAAAAATGACCATTATATTACCTTCTAAACTAGCAATTCCTTGCTAGAGTTGCACTTGAGTGTATCAGGAAAGTTCAACTCTTCCCTGCCAGGCCAAAATTGACAAGAGAAGGAATATTTCTGCTGGATGGGGAATTCTGGGAGTTGAGGTCCATGCATCTTCAAGTTGCAATGGTTGAGGAACACTGTTCTGTTTTAGCAGTGCATCTTTTCAGGCAAGAGGAGATTAGATTTAATTTGCATAATGTAAAAATAGACTTTGAAAGTCACTGAATGATTGTTCATTTTGTTTTGAACTGCTTGGCTCAAGGCATTACAAGTTGTCCTCGACTTTTGACCACAATCGAGCCCAAAATTTATGTTGTTAAATAAGAGAGTTACAACCTTTCTTGCCCCAGTTCTTAAGTGAAAGACTGCAGTTATTAAGTTAGTAAGTTAATTTGGCTTCCCCATTGTCTTTGCTTCTCAGAAAGTCACAAAAAGTGATCACACAGCCCTAAGACATTGCAACTGACAGATATAAATCAGTTGTCAAGTGTCCAAATTTTGATCATGTGAACATGGGGATGCTACAACAGACATAAGTAAGGAAAACGGTCATGTGACTTTTTTTCAAAAAGTGTTACAACTTCAAATGGTCACTAAATGAACTGTTATAAGTCAAGGATTACCTGTATCTATCAGTGTGTATGTGTGTGTGTCTGTAGTCTGTCTTTCCTTAAACCTGAAGCAATATGAATTGATTATGGATTAAGTTTCATAATACATGTACTCCTCGACTTACAACCATTTGTTTAGTGACTATTTGAATGACATTGTGTGCTTTTCATGCTTAGAACCATAGCAGCAGCTCTATGGTCATGTGATCAAAACTCACCCACTTGACAACTGGCATGTATTCATGACTGTTGCAGTGTCTCACAGTTATATGATCATCTTTTGCAACCTTCTGATAAGCAAAGTCAATGGGAAAGCTAGATTCACTTAACAGCCATGTTAAGTATAGTGATTCACTTAACAATGGTGGCAAGAAAGGGCAAAACAACTGTTCCTTAGCAACAGACATTTTGGGCTCAACTGTGGTTGAAAGTCAATTATTGCCTTTAACGCTGACTAGCTGATTTGGCTCACACAAAGGCTCTGGGAGGACACCTGACTTCCCAGCTACAGGGAAGCCTTTGGAGCCTGGGGAGGGTGAAACACGACCTTACTGGGCCTACCAGAAGTTGGGAAACAGACCATTTTCAGCCTCCACAGGGTGGGGGAAAGCTGTTTTTGCCTTGCCTAGGCATTGACTTATAGGTGTGGGTACTCGCACATGCACGATAGTGCTTACGTACGCTCTTTCGGCACCCAGGAAAAAAAGGTTCGCCAACACTGTCCTAGGTTCTATGTTCTAATTCCAAACTGATGGATTATATGCAATCATCTAAAGTGAAAAAGTCTTTTGAAATTGCCTGTAGAAGGTTTGAACTATACTGCATTGTTCCCCAACTTTTCCAGATATGGCAATCTGGCATGGGGTGGGGATGAAGAAGGGAAGGGTTTGTGTAGGCAGGTTTACACATGCATAGCTTTATTTGTGTGAGCAGCAATGAGTGCAGGCAATGCTTGTGCAAGTGGAGCTGAGCACCAGTACTTGCCGCGCACATGAGTGTGGCTGTGATGCCAATGTCCACTGTTTTTGCAAGTGCCAGTGCCTGTCACTTGCACAGTTTAGGCTGTGTGCACCAGCACATCACTCACATGGCACAATTGCAAATAAGTCACATAGCCCACATGTTGGGGAACCTTGCTCTAATGCAGTGTTTCCCAACCTTGGCAACTTGAAGATATTTGGACTTCAACTCCCAGAATTCCCCAGCCAGCGAAATATCTTCAAGTTGCCAAGGTTGGAAAACACTGCTCTAATGAATACGTTCTGGCTTTGTCTAATGTTTTTGAATAAAAAGGAAACTCATTCCATGGCAGTCAATATATTACTTTTTTCTATTTCTTTGATTCTATCATGGGCTTCAATTGTACAGTTGTATAGGCATATTATCTGATAACCCTGAATTAGCATTTGAATAACTACCTACAGTACATATAGTTGAATTCATTTATACATGAGGCACCCAAGCAAATCACCAAAAACCAATTTACTGCTCACTTGTTCTCTCCTACAAAAGTTCAGCCATACATGGGAAAGATATGAGGCTAATTATTATTGAGGTATAATTAATAGAATTGCAAATTGAGTAATTGTCAAGCGTCAGTAAAATCAAGAGATCCGGGCAGTTCAAATGGGTATACAGTGATCCCTCGATTATCGCGAGGGTTCCGTTCCAAGACCCCTCGCGATAATCGATTTTTCGCGATATAGTGTTGCGGAAGTAAAAACACCATCTGTGCATGCGCGCCCTTTTTTTCCATGGCCGCGCATGCGCAGATGGTGTTTTTACTTCCGCACCTGGAAGACCCAGGGAAGGTTCCTTCCGCCGCCCAGCAGCTGATCTGCTCGGCAGCGTCGCAGCAGCGAGGAGCCGTAGATCGGGGTTTCCCCTTTGCGTGGGCGGTGGGGAAGACCCAGGGAAGGTTCCTTCGGCCACCCAGCAGCTGATCTGCTCGGCAGCGCCGCATCAGCGAGGAGCCGAAGATCCGGGTTTCCCCGCCGCCCACGCAAAGGGGAAACCCGGATCTTCAGCTCCTCGCTGCTGCGGCGCTGCCGAGCAGATCAGCTGCTGGGCGGCCGAAGGAACCTTCCCTGGGTCTTCCCCGCCGCCCACGCGCCGCTCGAGAGCAAGAGGGGGAGAGATAGAGAAAGAGAGAGAAGGAAAGAAAGAGATGAGAGAGGGAGGAAGAGAGTGTGAGAGAGGAAGAAGCAAGATAAAGAGAGAGAGAAAGAAAGATGAGAAAGGAAGAGAGTGACGTCATCGGGTGGGAAAATATTTTTAATTAATATTTTTTGAAAAATTGTGATATAGCGTTTCGCGAAGATCGAGATCGCGAAAATCGAGGGATCACTGTATTGCAAGCTTAAACATCTCTACAAGAATCTGAACTACTAACACCCATGCAAATTGGTGGTTGATAAGAGTCACAGGAATTCAAGGTAGGCTGGTCTTGGATCTATTGTGGGCATGAAGGGCTCAGCCTGGTCATCTGTACTACTGTAATACTAATAGAGTATTCCTGTGTCCGGGATTGACTAACATTTTCTCTAGAAAAGCATAGCTTTTTCTGCTTTTAAAAATGTAAGTAAAATTGTGACTGCTGTTTAATTAGGTATAGAAAGAAGCCACACTTTTTTCAATCGGAAAATATTGGTAATATTAAATGGCATCTGTCAGTAGTGGGCTTCTTTTACCTTCACTACCAGTTCAGAACTGTGAACACGCACACATGCTTTGCTTGCGCGTGGCATTTCTGCACATGCACAGATCATCTGTGATGACGTCTGGGTGGCTGGGTGGAGTCTCTCACTGCCGCAGCTACCGGTTCACCCGAACCAGGGCAAACCGGTAACAACCTACCATTGATCTGTGTACTTGATATGGTTTACTCCAATAGAACCAACAAGGCTAACCTTTGTATACATCAGTGGCATTTTTATTATTATTAACAGTACACTAGCAGTCAGAAAATGCATCTACTATGTCTTTACAAAATAATTTATTAAAATAGTATTCCTGGCCCTGATTCTAAACATGAAAATGTGAAAACTGGAACATATTTGAACTAAAGAATCAATCAACCTTTGAAAATGATTATGTGCCTTAAATCTACCTGTGAAGTAAAAGCTAAGTTTCACAGCAACATCTTTGATCAGATGTATAGTTTTTAACCAAAAGCTCAAAAATGAAGAGAACAGTTGTTTGAAGCTCTTCTTGCACTATTGTTTTGTTCATTATGTTGATTTCCCCCCCGGCTAAATAAGCATTTTGATCATGAAATAACATGCTATAGTTCCATAGTTGCAAATATTGATCACTCACTGTATTCTTTCAATGAAAATAGAAAAAAAATCATTCTAAGACCTCTATGAAGCAGAGGCTGTCTTTTTAACAGTATGTTGAATTCCCCCCCCCATCTTTTTGCCGCTAATTATATATTCTCTAGTTTAATTTTGCACACAGATGTTAATATATTTATGTAATGTAATTTGTAAAAGTTATTCAAAAATTGAATGGTTTACCTTGTTGCAGAACTGTATAAAAATGCTAAGGGTTTGTAAAATCTTTCATATAATGATCAGAATGTATGCTATGCTTTCTAAATCATAATTTTCATTTATTGTATGAAATGTCTTTTTTTTTAATGCTGAAAGGCCACTGATTGTAAAGGAGACCCTTTAAGTCACTTAACCAGCCTTCACTTTATCAACATTTTATTAAATATTGGGAAGCCGGGGTGACATTTTGTGGGAAATGTTAAACTCAGATTAAAATGGTTGCAACCTAACTCCTGCTTTTTCTTTTCTGAATTTGTTGTGTTTACCATTAGTTTTCCAGTTTGCTTTAAAAATAAACCATATATTATCTGCATCTATTCCTATATGTCATAATTCTCTGAAAGACATTGGAATAGCAATGGAGAAAAAAAGTTCAGTTGAACACTAATTGGATTCATCCTAATTTGCACTTCTTGTTAGGAAGAAACTTGCGTAATGACTTAAATTCCATTTGATAACTTTTGGTTGATTAAATTTCTAACTGAATAAAGATGTGGATGTATTTGATTCATGATAGTCAGCTGATGCAGAATACATGTAGTCCTTGACTTATAACTATAATCAAGCCCAGAATTAGTCTAAAATTGTGGCATTAAGGTGGTCATGATTTGACCATGACCAATTTTATCATTTTTGTGGTGGTGGTTCAATGAACATTGCAGTAATTAAGTAAATGCAGTGGTTATTAAGTAAGTTCCATGGCCCTTAATAAATGCATTATACTCAATGTGTATTTTTTTGCTGGAAATCAAAGATACATTTCAGAAACTGTGGTCATGTGACCATGAGATGCTACAATTGATTATAATCAAGTGCAAGGAGTAATACAATTTTCCTAGTGCATGTTATTTATTATTTATTATATTTGTATGCCGCCCCTCTCCGCAGACTCAGGGTGGCTCACAACAGCAATAAAATAGTATACAATAAACAAATCTAATATTTAAAAAATATCTAAAAACCCATTATTTTAAAATACATACAACACAAGCATACCATACATAAAACTATATAGCCTGGGGGAGATGTCTCAATTACCCCATGCCTGATGGCAGAGGTGGGTTTTAAGGAGTTTGCAAAAGGCAAGGAAGATGGGGGCAATCCTAATCTCTGGGGGGAGCTGGTTCCAGAAGGTTGGGGCTGCCATAGAGAAGGCTCTTCCCCTGGGTCCCGCCAGACAACATTGCTTAGTTGATGGGACCCGGAGAAGGCCAACTCTATGGGACCTAACTGGTCGCTGGGATTTGTGGGGCAGCAGGCGGTCTCGGAGATATTCTGGTCCGATGCCATGAAGGGCTTTATAGGTCATAACCAACACTTTGAATTGTGACCGGAAACTGATCGGCAACCAATGCAGACTGTACAGTGTTGGTGTGACATGGGCATACCTAGGGAAGCCCATGATTGCTCTCGCGGCTGCATTTTGCACGATCTGAAGTTTCTGAACACTCTTCAAAGGTAGCCCCATGTAGAGAGCGTTACAGTAGTTGAACTTCGAGGTGATGAGGGCATGAGTGACTTTGAGCAATGACACCCGGTCCAGGTAGGGCCACAACTGGTGCACCAGGTGAACCTGGGCAAGCGCCCCCCTAACCATAGCTGAAAGATGGTTGTCTAATGTAAGTTGTGGATCGAGGATGTACAAGTTGCGAACCCTCTCTGAGAGGGGTCAGTATTCCCCCCCCCCCAGGTTCATGGATGGAATTGTCCCTGGGAGGCAAAATCCACAGCCACTCCGTCTTATCACGGTTGAGTTTGAGTCTGTTGACACCCATCCACACGTTAACAGCCTCCAGGCACCAGCACATCACTTCCACTGCTTCGTTGACTGGACATAGGGTGGAGATGTACAGCTGGGTATCATCAGCGTACTGATGATACCTCACCCCATGCCCCTGGATGATCTCGCCCAGCGGTTTCATGTAGATATTAAATAGCAGGGGGGAGAGGACCAACCCCTGAGGCACCCCACAAGGGAGAAGCCTAGAGGTCAACCTCTGGGCCCCCACTAACACTGAATGCAACAGACCAGAGAGGTAGGAGGAAAACCACTGAAGAACAGTGCCTCCCACTCCCAACCCCTCCAGCCGGCGCAGAAGGATACCATGGTCGATAGTATCGAAAGCCACTGAGAGGTCAAGAAGCACCAGGACAGAAGATAAATCCCTGTCCCGGGCCCACCAGAGATAATCCATCAACGTGACCAAAGCAATTTCCGTGCTGTAGCCGGGCCTGAATCCTGACTGTTGAGGGCCTAGATAATCAGCTTCTTCCAAGGACTGCTGGAGCTGGAGCGCCACCACCTTCTCAACAACCTTCCCCATAAAAGATGATAGTTGTTGAGAATGGGTGGGTCCAGGGAAGGCTTCTTGAGAAGGGGGCACACAACTGCCTCCTTGTAGGGAGCTGGAAAGGACCCCCTCCCCCAAAGAAGCGTTGACAATTTCCTGGAGCCAGCTCCGTGTCACCTCCCTGCTGGCCGAAACCAGCCAGGAGGGACACGGATCCAGTAAGCAGCTCCAATGGCCTTGTCTGCTTCATCAGGTGTCACCAGATCAAACTCTTCCCAGACAGGTGGACAAGTACTCGTTGTCAGTCGACTTTGGTATCCAATCGGAGTCGAGGTCCGCTTGGATCAGAGCGACTTTATCAGCGAAAAATGTGTTAAAATCCTCGCCGCTACTCTGCAAGGGCTCCCCAACTCCCCCCTGGTTAAGATGGGAGTGGGTTACCCTAAACAGAGCGGCCTGGCAAGATTCCACTGTTGCAATCAAGGCGGCATGATACGTGCATCTTGCTGCCTTGAGTGCCACTTTGTAAGTCTTAATATGAGCTCTTACAAGTGTTCGAACTGATTTGGACTTAACCTTCCTCCATCACTTCTCTAGATGTCTCTTCTGGCGTTTTAACTCCTGGAGCTCCTCGGTAAACCAAGGCGCTCTCTGGGGTCTAGTGCCGTGGAGAGGTTGCAACGGCACAATCTGGTCAACAGCCTCCGCTGCAGCCTTGTTCCAAGCTACAGCAAGAGACTCTGCCGAACTGTGGAGAAGTGCATCTGGAATAACCCCAAGCACCCTCTGGGTCAATCAGGCTTCTGGGGTGGAACCACCTAGTCGGTTCCGCCTCCCTGCGGGGAAGGATTGGAGCCAGGAAGTTAAGCCGCAGTAGAAAATGGTCTGACCATGACACAGGCAACACTTCTAAGCCCCTTAGTCTCAGACCATAACCCAATTGCTCTGAGAAGAATACCATGTCGGGTGCGTGCCCCCCCCCTCGTGGGTTGGATCCTGTACTACTTGAATCAGGTCCATGGCTGTCATGGTGGCCATGAACTCCCGCGCTAGCCCAGAGGTTTCACCGACTGACGGCAGGTTAAAGTCCCCCAAGGCAATAAGTCTGGGGAACCCCACCGCCAGCCCGGATACCTCCTTGAGCAGCACAGGCAGCTGGGAGGCAGGTACGTGAGCAAGAAGCCTACCTTGACTCCTAAGTCCAACTTCCCCAGGAGGGGCTCACAGGCTGCAATCTCTGGAGCAAGAAGTCTACGCAAGCAAAGACTCTCCCGGGCTATAATAGCCACCCCTCCCCCCCTTCCCTGGGGTCGAGGCTGATACCATACCTGAAACCTGGCTGGGCAAATTTCAAAGAGAGGAACTCCTCCCTCTGGGCCCAGCCAGGTTTCAGTCACACATGCCAGGTCGGCCTCCTCATCCAGGATCAAATCCCGGATGAGGAGAGCTTTATTTACCACCGACCTGGGCCAGAGTTACGCTTGTCACCAGTACCCTGGGTTGAGCTCATGTAGCCGGAAGAAGGGATCGCTATTAAGCAGCGATCTCTCTTCCCCTGGAACGCCTAGCTCCGTGGCTCCTGCCATATCTGCCTCTCCCCAGCAGGACTGGGATATTCTGACCCTCTGCCACCCCAGAGATGGGTGCCCCCTCCCCTCCTGCCTCTCCAACGTCAGGTGTGCTAAGTATATCATTCATACCATTCCCATTCCCCTCATCTACACTGTAGTCCCCCACCCACCCGCCCCCATTCAATCCACCCCATTCATTCCAGCAATCATAATCATCCATCAATAAAAAAACCCCAATACTTAGCTAAGAACAATTAAAACATTAAAAACAATTAATAAAAATAAGAAATAGGAAATATAGGAAAAGCAGTCAATCAACAGTTCCTAACAAACAGCAGCTGATGGTGCTAGGCTCCGAAACAGTAAAGTCCCAGAAGAGTCCAGCATAAAAGCCCAAGTGAGAGTTCAAGTCACCAATTGTCCATGTTTCTGGGTGGAGATGACCACTATAATGCTGGCCGCTGCCACCAACCAGCATCCCCAGTCCATGTCCATATTGTTGGCTATTGTTTCCTTGGACTTCTCTGTCTCTGTATCCCTCCTGGCTCCTATCAGCCCCTCTGATCGCCTCCCAATCCGATATTGTCTATGAATGTAACTGTCAGCGAACCAAATAGCATCTGAGAAAATAAATCAACTTCCACGTCTTATATTTTTTGCACAGGGTCCAATTTATTAACAAAGCCAATTTGGATTCTGCCAATTTGGATTCCTTCCAACTTAAGGTCCCTTAAGATTACATTCAGGTCAAAAGCTCATCTCCCATCCCCATACCCACAAGTGCAATCATGGGGACAAATCCAATGCAGGGATTTCTAATTCCTTCCTATGTTCAGTTTACTTTGGATTCTGTGTAAAGGAATGTGTGCTGTATGGCATAAATCTCTCACTCTCTCTCACCCCCCCACACCCCCCGTTCTTTTCTCACTAAAAAAATTGTGTCAGGCCAACCTTGGACTTTGGGCCTGACAGTAACTCATATACAAGAGATACCCAGAATTATCTCATAACAGGTAGGTATATTCTAACAGTGAAAATACTTTATTTTTTGCACTATAAGATGCACCTGACCATAAAACATACCTAGGTTTAGAGGAGGAAAACAGGCATTGACAAAGAAGAGGCGGTATTCAATGCTGTAAAAGGAACCCACCACCATGGCCCGTATCTTTCACTTCATAAAACATCCCACCCACTTGGGGGTAGGGGGATGTGCTATGGAGCGAAAATAAGGTAGTTTAGTACATAATATAACAGAATTGAAGGGACCTTGAAGGTCTTCGATTTCAACTCCCTTTACATTTTCATACATGGATACTGAGTTTGTAAAACTACTGGCATTGCAAGAACACATGGTTTTGGTTCTGAGGTGCTCTTAAGAGAAGCAACGCCTATCAAGTTTGAAGAGCCATAATGAATATTCATTTGCTCAGTGCAAAAAAAATCAATATTCTTTATGATTAAATACAGTCATCTCTGCGCTCTCTGCATCCTTCTAACATTACTAATACTACTAATCTGGTGGAAAGATGGTAATTTAAAATGCTTACTTTTATAGTTTAAAAAGATGGCTGTTTTATTGATGCAGTTCTGTATTAGAATGATTTTCATTTTTAAATTTTTAAGGCTAAAAGCTTTCAAACTTTTAACTGGGAAGTTGGAGGACAGAATTTGTATAGGAACCACTCTTTTGTTGAAGTAAAAAGAATTTCTCTCCATATTAATACTATGGACAATCTACAACACTTTATTACATTTTATTACAAGGACAAATTTCAAGACGTTTACATTTTGAAAAAGAAAACTGATTTAACCATCCAAGACAGCTTTTAGAGTAACAGCTTGAACTACATATGCAATAAAAATGGTTGTAAATAACTATAATTCTGAAGCATACCTAATGAACACTTTAAAAAAAAGAAGAAGACATCTTTGTATGAAATATACCACATTAAAAAGATTTTATCTTATTATGCGGCACATAAAGCAAATTTTAGTGACCATCAGATTTGATTAACCTATTCTTTGTCTAGAAGCTTGGAGAGATCCATTTTCGTTTTTGCAAGAACTGTTTTGATTCGACGGGATGGTTTTGAATATGCCATGGAAACAGGTTGCTGAGTTTCTCTGCCAGGAAAGAAAGATGTTTTGAGATGTAATGGTTTCAATAAGAGCCAGCTGTTTTTGTTGTTTTTTAATTAGTAGCCACCCTCCATCAGTTCCTGAGTTTATCTCCCTCTCTTTCTCACACACACACGTTTTGTGTGAGTGTGTACACTTACAGGATATCATGTTTATAGCAGTAAGTTTTCTCTAGGTGGACATGCATTTCATTGTATTTGTAATAAATAATAGACAAATTGCTGTAGATGTGCTTGGCAATTTATTGATTATCCAAAAAGCAATTACTTTGATTATGTTGATATCCAATTCTAATGAAGGACCAGCTTATATTGGATTTCTCTTAGGTTTCTTACAGCAAGATGACAAATGTAGTTATGAACCCTACAAAGTGGTTGTCTCTGCAATTTGACAATGAACTGCTTATGTTCCAATTAATTAGAGCAGCTTAATCCCCATATCTAGAGCTGCAATGAAGTCTAATCAGTTGCATTCAGTGTCATCTTTCTGAAAGAAACTTTGTTCTCAAGTGACTTGAAAGATATACAGATTTCTCCATAAATTCTCTAACTGGGGAAGGTAAATAGAGATCTAAAGGCCTTCCTGGATGCGCAGAAGGCGTTCGACAATGTCAGTTGGCAATATTTACTAGAACTAATTAGAGATCTAAAACTGGGCAACAATTTTGAAAATATAATCCATAACATATATACACATCAGTCTGCCAGGGTTATAATAAACAACGACATGACAAATTTATTCCCCATTGAAAAAGGGGTCCATCAAGGCTGTCCGATGCTGTTGCCTTTTCTGTTTATTTTATCAAAAGAAATACTATTAAATAAAATTCGGAATAATAAAAAAAATAAAAGGGATCAATATAAAAGATGAAGAATACAAATTACAGGCATATACTGACGATGTTGTATTCTTCCTAGAAGATCCGATAAGCACAGGCCCAGAACTAATTAGGGAAATTGAAATATTCAGCGAATTTTCGGGACTAAAATTTAACAAACAGAAAACAAAATTCATGACAAAAAATATGACCTCAAAACAGGTTAAAGTACAAGAAAAAGCTACAAATTTTCAAATTACTAACAAGGTTAAATATTTAGGATTAACAATTACTAATAAGGTCTCATCTATCGAAAAAGATAATTATGAGAGACTCGCACAGGAAACAAAAACTAACCTTGAAAAATTGGGGAATCTTTAATTCATTAAGAATTTCTTCTATTCAACCAAATATAGACACTATCCCAGATTTTGTAAAATTACAAATATTTTTGATTTTTTAACCGCCTCGTCATCATGTCCAGCTCTGCACATTCAATAATTTTTCTGATTACCTCGTCTTCTTTTGGAATTTCTGCTTCTTTCCATCTTTGAGCGAAAGCAATTCTAGCAGCTACTAAAATATGAGTTATCAGATATTGTATGTCTTTTTTATATTTATGTGTTGCAATGCCTAGTAAGAATAATTCTGGAGTTTTCCTAATTTCCTGTTGTGTAATTTCTTTTAGCCATTTTTCTATTTTATTCCAGTATAATTTGGCTTTCTGGCAAGTCCACCATTGGTGGTAGTAAGAACCAATTTCTTTCTTGCATCTTTTCAAGATAATAAAAACAGAGGAAGACTAGGACTTCTGGATCTAAAACTATACTACCACGCTGCTGGTTTAACCCGGATAAAAGAGTGGATCAATCTTTCAAACAAAAGGTTCCTGACACTAGAAGGACATGATTTACAGATGGGTTGGCACATCCATCTCTGGAAGGATGAAACTAAATCACAATCCATATTAAAAATCTGGAATGAAATTAAAAAGAAACATTATATCAGAATTCCCAGATGGCTATCCACCATGGAAGCTATCATCTACCAGAATGTGATCGATCCCACAAAAACATTAAAATATAAGGACATTTTACATCCAAATAGAGATCTAAAAACAAGACAAGAACTCAAAACTACAAAACAATAAGATAGACTGGTGGATATACTTACAAATAAAATCCAGATATAATAAAGATAAAGAAGCCCCTAGTATTGATACTGACTAATACTCTAGATAAAATTTGACAGGACAGGAGGACAGATTAATAACTAAAATTTATCAACAACTTTTAGAACTCGACAGGCCAGAAGATACAGTTAAAGATTCTATAATTGCGCGAGCAAAAGATGACCAATATAATATATACTTAGCTGACTGGGAAAAATAATGGACCACTATATGCAAAATTACATTGTCAGCTGCCTATAAAGAAAACTTCTATAAACTTTTTTACAGATGCCCCCATCAAGACTAGCAAAGATTTACCTGAAATTAAATGATACCTGCTGGAAATGCAAGAAACAGATAGGGACTTTTTTCCATATGTGGTGGTCCTGCCCTAAAATTCAAAATGTTTGGAAAAATACTCCTAGATGGCTTATAGAAATTACGAAGGAGAAGATAGAGTTTACACCAGAAAGTATGCTTCTAGGAATTTGGAAAAGACAATACCCCCAAAAAACGCTTTATCTTATGATGCATATAATCACCGCAGTAAGAATCTTAATCGCGCAAATGTGGAAAAAAGACCAGATTCCACCCAAAAATCTAATTATAGAAAAAATATATAGATGTGCAGAAATGGAGGAAATGATGAATGCACTTAAAGGAATAAAAAGTAAAGAAACCAACAAGACATGGCAAAAATGGCATGAATGGATCCGCAATAAAAATTAAACTTAACAATCTAGAGTATCAGTGTATATATACAGAAAGAAAATCAGTCTAAAAATATAAAGACACATGGATAAATGAAACAACCATTTATGTTTAATTATTTTTTATAGAATAAAGGGTATTTATGCTTGTTTCATATACAGTGATACCTCGCCTTACAAACTACTCTTCATACAAACTTTTCATGATACGAACCCAGTGTTTAAAATGTTTTTGCCTCTTTATCTGAACTATTTTCACCTTACGAACCCGAGCAGCCACCGCTGGGATGCCCCTGAGAATCCACGCCTCCGAACTTCCCTTGCCAGCCAAAGTGCCCCATTCTTGCATTGCTGGGATTTCCCTGAGGCTCCTCTCCCTGAGATTCCCTTCATTTTTGCCAGCACTGCTTTGAATCCCATCGACAAACTCCCCCCTTCCAAATTGCATGGACAAAATGAGCAGAGGTGGGGTGGACAAAAACTGGAGGGAAAGACTCATAAAGCTCAAGAGAGGAGAAATGTGTGGGGGAAATGAGCAGAGTGGGGTGGGCAAAAATGCGAGGGAAAAACTCATGGAGCTCAAGAGAGGAGAAAGCTGTGGGAAAAATGAGCAGAGTGGGGTGAGCAAAAACGGGAGGGAGACTCATGGAACTCAAGAGAAGAGAAAGCTGTGGGAGAAATGAGCAGAATGGAGTGAGCAAAAATGGAAGGGAAAGACTCATGGAACTCAAGAGAGGAGAAAGGTGTGGGGAAAATGAGCAGAATGGGGTGGGCAATAACGGGAGGGAAAGACTCATGGAACTCAAGGGAGGAGAAAGGTGTGGGGGAAATGAACAGAGGGGGTGGACAAAAATGGGAGGGAAACACTCATGGAGTTCAAGAGAGGCTCTTTTCGCCTTGCTCCATTGGGACTGCCACCGCTTGCCACCTCTCGCTGTCCTTCCCCCCACTCCGTACACCTCAGCTTCGTCTGCCCACTGCTTTTTTTTTTAAAGCATTAATGTTTTGGATTTTCCTAATGGGCTTCCATGCATTATTGGCTTTTCCATTGATTCTTATGGGAAACATTGTTTCATCTTACAAACTTTTCACCTTACGAACCTCATCTGGGAACCAATTAAGTTCGTAAGATGAGGTATTAGTGTATGTGAATGTATAGTCTAATATAAGACTGTAAGAAAAGGCAATATAAAAAGTAACAGATATGGAGTATGACTTATTCAACAATGTATATATGATATTTTTTTTTCTTTTAAAAAACCAATTTAAAAAAATTTAAAAAAAGAAATCTAAAGGCGGTTTAAGTATATTGATAATCACCTGCCTGGATGTAATTCTTAGGATTTATTTTAAGATTAAAGTGTAACTGGGTAAATAAATCAGTCTGTTCAAGCAACATTCAAACCTTTCTTTTCCCTAATGTACTCAAAATTATGCATACATTCTTATAACTACATTACTGTCTAGTCTCAATAGAGTGATAAACCTTTAAAAGGTAAAACCTCCCCCAGGCATGTTCAATTTATACATGGTATGTTTGTGTGTGTGTCTGTTAATATATGGGGTTCTTTTAAATCTTTTAAAATTTTTAAAGTTATTTGGATTATTTATGATTTGTTCTATCTTGTTGTGAGCTGCCCCGAGTCTTCGGAGAGGGGCGGCATACAAATCTAAATAATAAATAAATAAATAAAAGAATGTGCTTGTTAGTTACCAGATTGGGAGCTAGTTCTTTCTCAAAAAAACAAAAAATAACAATGGGAATAGATAAACGGAGAAAGGACTACTGTTAAACTACTGAGGTTTGCAGACAATACAACAGTGATTGGACTCATTTGAGACAATTATGAATCCGCATACAGACAGAAGGTTGAACAACTATCCTTATGGTGTGACCAGGACAATCTAGAACTGAACACACTCAAAACTGTAGAAATGGTGTTAAGACTTTAGGAGAAACCCTTCCATCCTTCAACCTCTCACAATACTAGAAAACACAGTATCAACAGTAGAGACCTTCAAATTTCTATGTTCCATCATATCTCAAGACCTAAAATGGTCACCTAACATCAAAAATATCATCAGCAGGAATAATAAAAATAATAATTTATTTGATTTGTATGCTGCCCATCTCTGAAGACTCGGAACAGCTCACAACAGTAATACAAAATACAAATTCAATGTTAAAAGCAAAAACAGTTTTAAAACCCTTAATTAAAAACAACCATACAACCCAAACAAACCATACATAAAACGGAGCAGCCGAGGGGAATCAATTTCCCCATGCCTGGTGACAAAAGTGGGTTTTTATGAGTTTACGAAAGGCAAGGAGGGTGGGGGCAGTCCTAATCTCCTGGGGGAGTTGATTCCAGAGAGTTGCGGCTGCCACAGAGAAGGCTCTTCTTCTGGGTCCTGCCAAACGGCATTGTTTTGTTGACGGGACCCAGAGAAGAACAACTCTGTGGGACCTGATCGGTCGCTGGGATTCGTGCAGCAGAAGGCAGTCCTAAAGGTATTCTGGTCTGATGCCATGAAGGGCTTTATAGGCCATAACCAACACTTTGAATTGTGACCGGAAATTGATCGGCAGCCAATGTAGACTGCGGAGTGTTGATGTGACATGGGGCATATCTGGGAAAGGCCATGATTGCTCTTGCAACCGAATTCTGCACGATCTGAAATTTCCGAACACTTTTCAAAGGTAGCCCCAAGGAACTGCTGATACAGTTCTACAGAGGAATCTGCACCTCTATAACTGTCTGGTTTGGTTCTGCAACCCCACAAGACCGACACAGACTTCAGAGGATAATCAGAACTTCAGAAAAAAAATTGCTGCCAACCTTCCATTGAGGACCTGTATACTGCAGGAGTCAAAAAGAGGGCGGTGAAAATATTTACTGACCCCTCACATCCTGGACACAAACTGTTTCAACTCCTACCCTCAAAACATCACTAAAGAGCACTGCACACCAAGACAACTAGACACAAGAACAGTTTTTCCCCCGAAGGCCATCACTGTACTAAACAAATAATTCCCTGAACACTGTCAAACTTTTTACTAAGTCTGCACTTCTATTTCTACTAGGTTTTTCTCATCATTCCTATCATCTTTTTCCTCCCACTTAGGAGTGCATGACTGTACTTGTTGCTTGTATCGTAAGATTTTTATTAATATTGATTGTTTCTTCATTGCTTATGTGACCCCTATGACAATCATAAAGTGTTGTACCACATGATTCTTGACAAATGTATCTTTTTCTTTTATGTACACTGAGAGCATATGCACCAAGACAAATTCCTTGTGTGTCCAATCACACTTGGCCAATAAATAATTCTGTTCTATTCTAACCCATCTCCAGATCTTTCCACTTATTTATCTTAATTTTCACCTGAGCACACTTTATTTTATTTTCCCTCCATGACAAGTTGTCCCCCCCCCACCTCCCCCATTCTTCCTATTGACACAGTTCCCACTTCTGCGCCCCCCTTCAGCTGCTTTGGACATCAGCCTCCAGGGAGTCCATGTCACTATAGGAAGGATGGAAAAGAAACTACAGTAGTCCATGAACTGGCAATGTTGACAGTGAATCTCTTCCAAAGCCTCCACCTTGGATGGACTAAAGTCTTCTGTTGTCCCCTGCATAAGCTTTTTATCATGGCTGATCAGCCAATGGAGCAGATCAGCCACAGCCTGTCAAATTTAGTCCTGACTCCAGATGGCACTGAGAGGAAGAAAATATCCAATTAAATAGTCCTATTTGATGCTACTTAATGTTTTTCAATAAATTACCCAATCATCTGCTATTATTCTGCAGAAAAAAATGATATACATACCATATATACTCGAGTATAAGTTGACCCGATTATAAGCCGAGGCACCTACTTTTGCCACAAAAACTGGGAAAATTTATTGACTCGAGTATAAGTCGAGGGTGGAAAATGCAGTGGCTACAGGTAACTTTTAAAAATGTAAACCAATAAAATTACATCAATTACATCAGTAGATTAAATGTTTTAGAATATTTATTTCAAAGAAAACCAGTAAAGTAGCTCTGTAAGTTTAAAAGAGGGTAACCAGGTATATGTCCCCCCAAGGCCAGTGGTTCTCAACCTGGGGGTCGGGATCCCTTTGGGGGTCAAACAACCATTTCACAGGGGTCGCCTAACACCATGGAAAAAGACAAATATCCCATGGTGTTAGGAAATAAAGCTTCTATTCTGGTGCCTTGAAACATATTTTTACAATCTGACCAATCAGGCGTTTATAGTGGGGGTGTCGCTCTGACCTTCCTGCCAATCAGCTTAAAGCTCTGTTGGGAGAATTGGCGCTAGACTTATGGTTGGGGGTCACCACAACATGAGGAACTGTATTAAGGGGTCACGGCATTAGAAAGGTTGAGAACCACTGCCCCAAGGCAGTTATAGGCAAGAAAAAATGCAAGTACAGTGGTATCTCTGCTTATGAACTTAATTCGTTCCGTGACCAGGAGAAGCAATTTTTCCCATAGGAATCAATGTAAAAGAAAATAATGCGTGCAAACCCATTAGGAAAATCCAAAACCTTAAGGCTTAAATGCCCCCCCCCCGCTGTGGGGCTGATGAAGCTGAGGCGAACGGAGTGGGGGCAGGGACAGCGAGAGGTGGCAAGCAGTGGCAGTCCCAACGAAGCAACGCGAAAAGAGCCTCTTGAGCTCCATGAGTCCCATTTCTGTCCACCCCACTCTGATCATTTCCCACACAACTTTCTCCTCTCTTGAGCTCCATGAGTCCTTGCCTCCCATTTCTGTTCACCCCACTCTGATCATTTATCCCACAACTTTCTCCTCTCTTGAACTCCATGAGTCCCTGCCTCCCATTTCTGTCCACCCCATTCTGATAATTTTCCCCACAACTTTCTCCTCTCTTGAACTCCATGAGTCCGCGCCTCCCATTTGTCTGGGTGCCCAGAGAACGGAAAATGCTCCCTTGATTCCAGGCTGCCCAGATCGAAGGGAGGGCTTCTTTTCTATGGGCGCTGGGACAGACCTATCCCTTCCCCCAGTGCCCAGAGGACACAAAACGCTCCCTTGATTCCAGGCTGCCCAGATTAAAAGGAGGGCTTCTTTTCTTTAGGTCCCTGGGAGAGTCTTCCTCCCTCCTTGACAGCCCCGCTTTGGCTTCTGCCCTCCTTGACGGCCCTGCTGCCTCCTTCTCCTTTTCCTCCCCCTTCTTTTCTCCTCCTCCTCGTCCTCCTCCTTCTCCTCTTCCTTCTCCTCTTCATCCCCCTCTTCCTCCTCCTTTCTTTTTCTTCCTCCTCCACCGGCATCCAAACGACTGCCCCCCCCTCCTGACCCTCCACTGTTCCCCCTCCCAGGTCGTTCACTTGTTCGCTGGCATGCAGGGCTGGGAAGGCAATCATTTTCCCCCGGCTGTGTCTTCTAGAGCAGCGTTTCCCAACCGGTGTGCCGCGGCACACTAGTGTGCCGCGAGACACGGTCAGGTGTGCCGCAGGAAGCTCCAGCTGGGCGGGGCACTGCCAGTGCCGGACCGCCAGTGCCTCCGACCTGGAGCTCCCACTCGCAGCTGTCCCCCGGCTACTGCCCGATGCAGCTGTTTCCGGCGCTCTCCTGCTGGGCCCCAAAGAAGGAAGGCGGGAAAAAGGAGTAAAGGGAGCCACGGCCGCCCCTGCCTCCCCACGGTGCCTCTGGCCAAACGCGCCCCTGGCTTCTCTGCCCTGCCCCATTGCCTGGCCTATCCGCCCACTCTCCTCCTCCTCCGCCTCCTGTCTTGGGGCGCGATCCACCCCCTCTCCTCCGCTGCCAGAGAGAGAATGGAGGGCGCCGTTGTCTTCGCCTCCGCCCGCCGGCTCCCCTCGCCCTCCCAGACGTCCCCAGTGCCCGGCCACGCTCCGCCTCCCGTTAGCCCGGCCGACCTTTCCCTGCTGCCGTTTTCTCTTCCTGGCGGAAAGCCACACAGTCCCGGACACCCGGATTGCTCGCTTCTCCGGTCAGCAAAGCCATCTGTCCAGGAAAGCGCCACGCCGTGCTTGCTGGCCGGAAAAGCGAGCGATCCGGGAGTCCGGGACTGTGTGGCTTTGCGCCATGAAGAGAAAACGGCAGCAGGGAAAAGTCAGCCGGGCTAACGGGAGGCGGCGTGTGGCCGAGCTCTGGGGTCGTCTGGGAGGGCGAGGGGGCGGATGGCTGCTGCCTCTTAGCTGCAGAGCCAGCAAGCGGAGGCGAAGACAACGGCGCCCTCCATTCTCTCTCCAGCTCTCTCTCTTTCTTTTTCTCTCTGTTGCCGGCGTGGTGAACGAGAGAGAAAAAGGAGGGGAGAGAGAATGAGAGAGAAAGAAAGCAAGAGAAAGAGAGGGAAAGAAAGCAAGAGAGAGAAAGAGAGGGGGAAGGAGGGAGAGGGAAAGACATGGAGGGAGGGAAGGAGGGAGAGAGAAAGAGCAAAAAAGAGAGGAAGAAAGAAAGAGGGATGGAGAGAGAGAAAGAAGGGAAGGAAGAGAGAGAAAGAGGGAGGGAGAAATAGAGTGAAATGGAGGAAGAGATATTTTTTTTGTCCAAACTTTTCTTTAGCCTCGCCCGCCGCCCCCCCTTCAGTGTTCCCCAGAATTTTGAAAATATGAATAATGTGCCGCGGCTCAAAAAAGGTTGGGAAACACTGTTCTAGAGCACCATAGGGCTGCGCTGCCACAGCTTGGGGAAGGGGGTGGAGAGGTTGGCTACGGGATTTTCCTCCCCCCCCTTCTCCTCTTCATTCTCCTCTTCCTCCCTCTCTTTCTTTCTTTCTCTTCCTCCCTCACTGGCGTCCAAATGACTGATCCATGTCCTCCTGGATCTGTCCTTTCCACTGCTGTGATATCCCCTTTGCTTGCTTTAAATCCTGCTATTAAAGTGCCTCCGAAGTCGAGGGATGGGGAAAAGAGACATGGCCATGCAGTTTGGAAGGGGGGGTTGTCACGCTGCAGAGCTGGGTCTGCGGGGCAGTGCTGTGGTCCTGAGCTGTGGGGCATTCCTTCTGCCTTCTCCTCCTTCTCCCCGCCCACTCGCGCGCCCCCTCATCCCCAGCAACTGCGCTCCCTCCCACCGATCGAGAAGCCTTTTCACTTTTTTTGGCCTCTTGTTTGTTCCGTGATGGAGCAGGATCAATAGGAGGATGAGGGTGCGCTTCTGGTTTCCCCGCTTCTTCCAATTAAGTCAGTTCTCGAGCCTGGGGGAAGAGTGGGGAGTTTGTCACCCGCCGTGTATGTGTGCTGCCGCTTTCCATTGGGGAATCCTGGCAGTGGCAGTCACAAGGCAGAGGAATCCCTGCGGCTGTAGGAGAGCACACGGCCCCGGGCTTGGGTTCATAAGTGGAAAATGGTTTGGAAGTTGAGGCACAAAAATCTTAAACACCGTGTTCGTATCTTGAAAAGTTCGTTAGTAGAGCCGTTTGTAAGTAGAGGTACCACTGAACTTACCTCAATCCCCCGCTGCTCCTGCTGGTTTGGGTTTGGGTTAGGGTACCTGGCCTCTCCTTGCCTCAAAGAGATACAATTTCCCTATCTATTTACTTTTACTGAACATCCAAAATACACTATTTAATTCTATGTATATATGCCATATGTGTACATACATATTACACACAGGCACACAAAAATATACCGTACATTATCTACTATATAAACTGTATGTTTATATACACAGAGACACACACAAACACAGAGAGAGAGAGCTCTTGTAAAATTATATACATTCAACCTCACTTACTGTGATAGGAAAAACAAACCCGGAGTCCACTTTCTGCCACACATTTAACCATAACTAGAACATTACACATGCCTTCAGACTCAGTTTCCTCTAAGATGTGCGTGTCTGCGCGCGCGCACCCCAAAACACCCCCCAGCGCATCCTTTTCCAAGGGTACGCAAGGAGCCGCGGCTGCCACCCCGCACCTCCAGCCCCCTTGCGCCCCATGCTTCTCGCCGCTGCTCCCCGCCCGCTCGATCCGTCTCTCTTTCTCCTCCTCCGTTTCCTGCCTTGGGGCGCGGCTCTCCCACAGCGGGAACGCTCACCCTGCCCCTCTCGCAGTCCCTTCGCAGAGAGCTCTTTTGTCCTGGGCTGTCAGCGAGGGGGCTGCAGGAGAGGCGGGGCCGGCAAAGGCTTTTCTTATTTTGAATGTTCCGGGTGGGCTGGCAGGGGGATGGGGAGCATGCGCACCCGCACACCCGTCATTGAAAATCACCTTCGCCGGCCTCCACTGTGAGAAGAACGAAGAGAGAACGAGAGAGTGAGAGCAACAGACAGAGCAAGATAGAGAGAAAGTGAGAAAGAGAGAGGGGGGGAGAGAAAGAGAAAGCAAGAGAGAAAGAGTGAAAGAAAACAACAGAGAAAGAGTGAGACAGAGAAAGCGAGAGAGAGAGAGAAAGAAAACAAGAGAGAAAATGAGAAAAAGAGAGAGAAAGAGGGGGGAGAGAGAGAAAGAGAGAGAAAGAAAGAGATGAGCGAGGAAGGAAGAGAGTGAGAGAGAGGAAGAGAGTGAGAGAGAGGAAGAAAGCAAGAGAGAGAGAGAGAAAGCAAGAGAGAGAGATAAATGATAGAAAAAAGGGGAGAAAAAAGAGAAATGAGAAAATGATTGAGGCAGAGAATGACAGGAAAGAGAGAAACAACTCTTGATTTAAAGCATATGGTAAAAGCACTTAAATAATAACAGAGAAAAAAACACCCAGCCCTCACCTGTTTTTATTAATAATTATGTTTTTGGTTTTGCTGGTTGTTTTAGTTTTAATAGTAATGGATTTTGTCTTTTTCTAATTATTAATTTCTTTTAATAAAAAAGAAGGGATTTTGTTCTTATTTATTTATTTATTTATTTTTGTGTTTATTTATGTATTTATTTCTATGCCGCCCAGTCCCAAGGGGACTGCCGCTCAGACACTATACTTTTCCGCCCACACCGAAAAATTTAGAGGGAACATCGCCTTCAGATGTACTTCCTTAGCTTGCACATCAGTTAGAGCTATGAAATGTCATGGATTGAGTAAAATGTGGTGATTCTCACTTAACAACGCTTTTTGCTTAACAACCAAAATTTTGGCCTCAATTGTCTCAATAGGTCTTTCTTTGCCGCTCCATGCCCAACTCCGGCGCCCGGCTCCATCGGCAGAACGGTTCCATGCCCTGGTGGGTCCAACCGGGGTCCAACCTACCCCTGTTCTGCCTCAAGTATAAGTCGAGGTCGGATTTTCCAGTACATTTTTGGTGCCGAAAAACTCAATATATACTTGAATGTATTATGGTATGTATATTTATGTGCAAATGATCATCCAATTTACTACAAAATAGTACTTAATGTCAAGTGCAAGAAACCAGGAGCCAGATTAGAGTTCAGAAAGCACTGTGTTTATTCTATGCTGCCTAAACACAAGAATCTGATCTACTAATGGTCATGAGAAATTGGTGCCAGGTAGGAGTCAATGGACTTCAAGGTCTTCAAGAGACTTACCGTATATACCCGAGTATAAGCCGACCCGAGTATAAGCCGAGGCACCAGTTTTTGCCACAAAAACCTGGGAAAACTTATTGACCCGAATATAAGCCGAGGTTAGAAAATGCAGTGGCTACTGGTAACTTATAAAAATGGAAACCAATAAAATTACATTAATTGAGACATCAGTAGATTAAATGTTTTAGAATATTTATTTTAAAGAAAACCAAAATTAGCTCTGTAAATTTAAAAGAGGGTAAATGAAAGCAATCTGGTAATAACAATAAATTAAAAAGTAAAAAAAGTAGCTCAATCAGCAACCAAGCTAAAACCTATTTCTAAACCTAACCCAGGGGTCTTTAAACTTGACAGTTTTAAGACTAGTGGACTTCAACTCCCAGAATTCCTGCACCAGCCATGTAAAGTGGGAGTTGAAGTCCACAAGCCTTAATCTTTCCAGATTTGAAGACTTGCATTTCTAACCCTAACCCAGGGCTCTTTAAACTTGACAGTTTTAAGACTAGTGGACTTCAACTCTCAGAATTCCTGCACCAGCCATGCTACTTCAGGAGTAGGAGTTGAAATCCACAAGCCCTAATTTTTCCAGGTTTGAAGACTCTTGCATTTCTAACCCTAACCCAGGGCTCTTTAAACTTGACAGTTTTAAGACTAGTGGACTTCAACTCCCAGAATTCCTGCACCAGCCATGCTACTTCAGGAGTAGGAGTTGAAGTCCCCAAGCCCTAATTTTTCCAGGTTTGAAGACTCTTGCATTTCTAACCCTAACCCAGGGCTCTTTAAACTTGAGTTTTTAGAAGCCTGGAGAGAGTTCACGCTGTTTCCCTCCCCCCCCTCTTTAGCTTGCTGGCTGGCTCGTTGGCTTGATCTCCCACCCCTGATCCTCCCTCCTCCTCGTCTCCCTTTATTGCCCCATGTGTTGTGCAGGGAAGCAGATTTACTAAAGAGATCCACTTGGGAGGGTAACAGGGAAAGGAGGAGGTGGAGAGCCAGAATAGCCCACAGCTGCATGGGAGGAGGAGGAAAGGAAAGAGCTGTCCTCCTCCTCCTCCTTCCGTACCAAGTGGATCTCTTTAACAAATCTGCTTCTCTCTCCGGCTGGATGCTTCTAAAGCCTGGAGAGAGTTCATGCTGTCCCGGTCCCTCCCCCCCTTTAGCTTGCTGGTTCTCTCCTCCGTCTCCCTTTATTGCCCCATGTGTTGTGCAGGGAAGCAGATTTGCTAAAGAGATCCACTTGGAACGGCAACAGGGAAAGGAGGAGGTGGAGAGCCAGAATAGCCCACAGCTGCGTGGGAGGAGGAGGAAAGGAAAGAGCTGCCCTCCTCCTCCTTCCGTACCAAGTGGATCTCTTTAACAAATCTGCTTCTCTCTCCGGCTGGAGGCTTCTAAAGCCTGGAGAGAGTTCATGCCGTCCTGGTCCCTCCCCCCCTTTAGCTTGCTGGCTCTCTCCCCCGTCTCCCTTTATTGCCCCATGTGTTGTGCAGGGAAGCAGATTTGCTAAAGAGATCCACTTGGGACGGCAACACGGAAATGAGGCGGAGGAGAGCCAGAATAGCCCACAGCCACGGGGGAGGAGGAGGAAAGGAAAGAGCTGCCCTCCTCCTCCTTCTCCTCCTTCAATCTGCTTCTCTCTCCAGCTGGAGGCTTCTAAAGCCTGGAGAGAGTTCATGCCATCGCCGTCCTCCCCGTTTAGCTTGCTGGCGGGGCGCCCTCTTGTGGTGACTCGAGTATAAGCCGAGGTCGGGTTTTTCAGCCCATTTTTTGGGCTGAAAAACTCGGCTTACACTCGAGTATATACGGTAGGTCTCTTTTGGGGTCATAGGGACTCATGCTGGTGATGTATTTGACCCCCACCCTTACGTTCAGCCTGGTCATCTACACTAAATAACCCAATATAATTTTTTTATCACAAAGAAAGAAGAAAATTAAAAGCAAATGTCTAACCCTAACAGCAGGAATTATCAGTTAAGGAAATTACCTGTCACTTTCAGATCCTTTAGCTCTAGAACACTGACTCTTCTGCTCAGTCTGCACTTCTATTTTTCCCAGACCTATAAGGGATAAACACATACATGTCAATGTTTAAAACCATGAACCTGTAATTTTTTCAGAGGTGTTCCACAGAAAGATGCAACCTAGCACTATCATGGCAAACAAATCTCATTTCATTCTGTGACAAAATTAGTAGACCAACAAAATGCTATGCATGTAGTATATTTAGACTTCAGCAAGGCATTTGACAAAGTAGACTACAACCTACTTTATTAACTGTTGTGTTTGGGCCTGGGCCAGCCGTTGCTCCCACAGATGGGGGAGACGCGGCACAAAGTGACTGTGAAAGCCTGGCTGACAGCCAGGAAGATGTAGCAGCCAGCCAGGAAGATGTGGCAGAGAGTCAGGAGGATTCAGCAGACAGCCCAGGGGATTTGGCTGGCAGTCCTTCGGACAGTTTGTCCTCAGTTCGTCTGCAGAGCAATATATTGATTTACGCAACCGAAGAGCCTTACAAAGAAGGGATCGCTTTAAGAAGTATGATAAGTCATGATAGGAGCACCTGGGCTGGGTGTGGTTCCCTTAATGAGGGCTAAAGGCATAAAAAGGGAACAGGGGTCAAGGCAAACTGTGGCTGTTTATCTGGGTGGTTTGTGTGGCATTGTTGTTCCTGCTTTGAAGCTTTTGCTCTTGGATTTCAACTCAGCGTTGTGGGAGTTGAAAACTCTGGGACAAGCTGCTGCTCTCGTGCCTTGAGAATTCATAGAACTCTTGAAACATTTATGCTACATGACTTTTGTATTTGTTTGCTTTTTCATGAACTTTGTATCTAGCTGAATTTTCACCTCGAACTGTGTTTTACTCCTGAAAATAAGGGCAGTTTTCTTTAGCCTTTTCTTTTCTGTTTAATACAAGTTTGCTGCTAAGCAATGCACGTGTGTGTCTGACCTTCTTTCCTGGACCGTTAATTATTGCCTGAGACCGGTCAGGCAGAACAATTAACAGAGTTGGAAGGGACCTTGTAAATCATCCAGTCCAATCCTCCATCGAAGCAGGAGACACTACATCATTTCTGACAGATGGCAGTCCAATTTCTTCTTGAAAACTTCCAGTGATTAAGCTCCCACAACTTCTGAAGGCAAGTTATTCCATTAGTTATTTAGTTGTCAGAAAAATTCTCTTTATTTTCAGATTGAATCTCTCCTTGTTCGGTTTCCATTCATTATTCCTTGTCTGGCCTTCAGATGCTTTGGAAATCTCTCCTTGTTCGGTTTCCATTCATTATTCCTTGTCTGGCCTTCAGATGCTTTGGAAATCTCTCCTTGTTCGGTTTCCATTCATTATTCCTTGTCTGGCCTTCAGATGCTTTGGAAAATAGCTCAATCCCCTCTTTGTGGCAGTCCCTTAAATATTGGAGCTCTGCTATGTCTCCCCGGTCTCTCTCTTCACTAGCTATCGTCCAGTTCCTGCAACTGGTCATCGTATTTTTTAACCTACAATCCCCTAATCATCTTGGTTGCTCTTCTCTGCACTCTTTCTAGAGTCTCAACATCTTTTTAATAGTGTGATGACTAAAACTGAACACAGTATTCTAGGTGTGGTCTTCCTAAGGCTTAATAAAATGGTATTAGTACTTCACTTGATCTTCATTGTATTCCTTTGTTAATGCAATTTAGGATTGCATTAGTTTTTTTGGCTGTTGCCTCACACAGTTAGCTCATATTTAATTGAGTGTCCACTAAAACGCCAAGATCTGTCTCTATTGAGCCTGGTTTCACCCAGTCTATGTGTGCACTTTTGGTTTTTCTTGCCTGTGTAAGACTTTACTTTTTTCTATATAGAATTTCATTTTATTACATAGGGCCTGTTCTGCCTGTTGGGCAGCAAGGAAATAAGATACACACACACAAACTGAAGATTTACGAAACACAAAATATATTGCTTTGCAAATTGCCTGAGAGCCACAATGATGGCAGAAGAATGTCTGTTTATGACCCAAAGGTCGGGATTAACTGCCAAGCCGGTAATGGATGTCTCAAAAACCTCCAAGGTTTGTCTAGAATGCCTCCAGAGTAGGCTGCAGCAAAAGTATTCACTCTACCTTTCAGGAGCTACTGTCTTTCCAAACACAAGTGTCTTAAAATTGGGTTGTTTTCCAAAGATGCAAGATGTTGGTTAAGAGACAGAACTGTGTTTCGTTGTTTCTGTTAACCATGAACGCTAATTCCTGCAAAGGGCCTCCCACAAAACCTCCCTTTTAAAGCCACAGCATTCCCTAATTACTCCCACTTCTGCATTTGTGCAGCTGCTCCTGGGGTCCCATCATCCTTCGCACCCGGACATTGAGAATGGAGTCATTAATCACCCCCTCCTCATCTGACTCAGACAAGGCTCTAACTGGGGGTTCCACAGGCACTGCAGGGGCCTCTACCTCTATCTCTCAGCTTCCATTTCTCCTTCCCCCTCACTGTCCGAGCCCTCCGAGAGCCAGATAGGTCTCTGGGGCTCCAACAAACCCAGCTCCTGTGGTTCAAATTCTGAGACCAGAGGAGCTGGCCATGAGCCAACCACAACAGGGCCCAGTGTTCAAATCTGTCAAGATCCATCTGGATCTTGAGCCTATCATGTAAAACACCTATTCCTACCAGCTTAGTATCATCCACAATTCATCTAAGTCATTTATGAAGATATTGAAGAGTACTGGGCCTAAGATGGAAGCTTGCAGTAACCTACAGAAATCACAGAAATAAAGATATGATTTCTTGAACAAAGCTTGCCGAGCCAGGAGTCTCATTCAGAAGCTCTGCCTCTGGACTCACAAGCTTATTATTTATAACAAGTTTCTTGTGTATGTTTTACTTTGGGCCCACCGGATTGGAACAAAGAAGCCCCCACAAGCAAAGGATGTAATTCACACACTTTTATACAGGTAAAAAATGCTTTGTACAGACAGAAGCAGAGTTATCAGTTCATGTAGGCAGAGGCCCCACTTAAATTGTCCAAGAGATAACAAACTGCTGGCAGCCAAGAGTCAGAGCAATTAACATTCTTTCTTGAGATAAGGTCGGTAAATCATACATATACCCTCACAGCTCTCCCGGTTTATTTTCTTTTTCATCCATCGACCTCTGCATAACTTTTAAAGGAGCCACTCCTTTCTCAGCACACCAGTTCTGGAGGATCTGAATATTTCACCTTGACGAACGTTGCAACCCCACGCCTCTTTACCCCCAAACCCTGCCTTATATACAGACTGGGCATGGTCAACTGTTTCCTAGAGCTATGATTGCCTAGACTTTTTCCCACAGACTATTTTCTAAAACTTTTCCCATAAAGCTGTTCCTGTCTGCTTCTAAAGCGTCGGATACAGGAATCTAATAGGAGATCCTGATCCTCAATGTCCTCCTCCCCCTCTGAGTCAGACATTACCATCCTTGGGGTTTCTACAGTCTCTGGAGGTTTCTCAGCTTCTCGACTCTGCCCCCCGCCCGCCCGATTCACCCCCTCTCCTCCTCCGCTGCCTCCTGCCTTGGGGCGCGACTTCTCCCGCGGCGATGGTGGCTGCGGGATGAAAGCGCGGCCAGCCAGGGGGCTGCGAGAGAGGGCTTTCTCCGTGGGCTTCGGGAATGCCTGCCCTGCCCCTCTCGCAGCCCCTTCGCTGGGAGCACTTTCGTCCCAGACTTCCAGCAAGGAGGCTGCAGTAGAGGCAGGGCAGGCGTTCCCGAAGCACTCGGAGAAGGCACTCTTGCAGCCCCCTCGCCGTCGGTGCCTCAGTTCTGGAGCTCCGCCTCACAGCTGATCACCCTGCCGCCACCCCACGGCTACTGCCCAATACCGCTGCTGAGAGAAAGAGAGAAAGGGGGGGGGGAGAGATAGCAAGAGAGAGAAGAGAAAGAAAGCAATAGAGAGAGAGAGAAAGAAAACAAGAGAGAAAGAGAGAGAGAGATGAAAGGGGGGAGAGAGGGATAGCAAGAGAGAAGAGAAAGAAAGCAAGAGAGATAGAAAGAGTGAGAGAGAAAGAAAGCAATAGAGAGAAAGAAAATGAGAGAGAGAGAAAGAGAGAGAGAGAGCAAGAGGGGGAGAGAGAAATGACTCTTGATTTAAAGCATATGGTAAAAAGCATCCAAATAATAACAGAGAAAAAAAAACCCAGCCGTTTGTGTGTGTGTGTGTGTGTGTGTGTGTGTGTGTGTGAACTCTTGAACCATTTCCAATAGCTCACCTCTAATTGGAAATGGTTCAAGAGTTCACACACACACACACACACAAGGGGGGAGGAGACAGGGATGGAAAAAGAGAAGATAATAATAGTAATAGATTTTGGTTTTGTTTTATTATTAATTTCTTTTAATAAAAAAAGAAGGGAATTTTTTTCTTATTCATTCATTCATTCATTCATTTATTTATTTATTTATACTTCTATGCCCCCCAGTCCCAAAGGGACTGTCGCTCAGACACTATACTTTTCCGCCCACACCGGGGAAAAAATTAGAGGGAACATTGGCTGCAATAGCTAAAGATGTAATGGTAGTTTTTGCTAAAGAGAGGCAATTTATTGATTGAGAATTGCTAAAGGAAGCATATCAACTATAGATACCACAAGGGAAGCATATTCAGCCTTGTTGAGAAGAAAGGCTTCTGTTATATGATTCATCAAGGGCTATAGAAGATCTTCTAAAACAATGAATGATATCTTCCTTTGTAGGTAGGATAGCAGTAAGACAACTTAAACAACATTGGGTTTCAGACAAATTAGCAGGAATATAATTAAAGGTCCATTGGCTACATATTAAAAAAACCCAGCAGGAAGTATAATATGTGCATAATTAAAAGATATGTTTTGATATTCAGAGTAATTCCATTAAGAAATTCCAGTGGATATACAGATAGGCTTAGCAGAGGAAGTGGTACAATTCTTAATCTGAGCACATGTAATATTATATCCACTAGCAATATAAAGTGTAAAGAAGGAAGCAGTAGAATTTGAAGGTGAATATTAATGTAATAATTTAAGGTATTTAGGTTTATTGGATTTATATGGTTAGGTTTATTGGATTTATATGCCGCCCCTCTCCGCAAACTCGGGGCGGCTCACAAGTGTAATATAAATATATATACTAAATGATTCATCACATATTTGTTAATTGTTTCTTTTTTGTTGTCTTGTTTATGTGTGTTTTATCAATATTTTCTTTTAAAAGAACGGTTGCAGGATTTGAGTTTGGCTAGTTTAGAGAAAAGAAGGACTAGGAAGAGCGGTGTTATTATCTGATGGTCTGATGGTCGCAGCAGCAGGAGCCTTTTCTCTCTCTTGGAATAGCCCCGAATTCCCACTGCCTGGGGGTTCTGGTCCTTTTGGACCAGACCGGATCCTTCCTGCAGGGAAGGTGATGCAGAGGACGCTGCCAGAGGCCTGGTAGGGGCAGGCATGCCCCACCAGGCGAACTGGCTTGGTCTCGCAGTGGCTGTAGTGAAGCCGCCCAGGCAGCCATGCCTGAGCCGACACAGCTGCGGAGACAATGCAACACCGGGATGGAAGCGGAATGGTAACATCTGGAAAGAGCTGGTGGAGTTACTTACAGAGAAAAGAAGGGATATACAGCTGATGGTAGTGAGTTGAGAGTGCCTGAAAGGGATTTTGGACTTTTGTTTTTCGACTGGATTTTGGACGGAGCTAAAACAGCCAGAAATTGAAGAAAGCAGCTATCTTTGCAAGGCGGCATTCAGCGAAAGCTTCAGAAAGTAGCAAATTGCCCAGGATTGGATTTTTAAATTATCTAATTTTTTTAAAACTTGCCTCTTTGAATCGGGAACCTTAAATTCTTGTTGTGGAAGCTATCTTTTTATTTATAAACAAAAAGGAACGTTAAATACCAGAAGAAAATACTAAAAACCGGAAAGAGCTGGGAAATTTGTCCTCTAGCACCATCGTGTGGCTGGAGGAAATATAGGAGCTTGTTATTTGTTTAAGGACTTTGATATTGCAGTTTATAAATATACTCTATCTGTTTGATTTCTACACATCTGTTTGGCTTTCACATTGACTGGCTACGAGAAGGAGGATCAGCTATGGCATGGAAGGAAGAAAATTCAAGATGGAATTGATTGAGCTAATTTGAACTGATTGGACTGCTTGATTTGACTGACAACACACTGGACAATATAATTTAAAATTAAACATTTTTAAGAAAATCCAGAAGATAATAAAAGTTAACAGCACTATAAAGAAGAGGAAGAGGATTGGTTTTCTCTCACAAAGTTATAAATTATAAAAGGAAATGATTATACATAATGAATTGGACATATTAATACTTTATTATTACTGGAGTTTATTATTGAAAAATATATACATCTTATACATATATATAAATAAAAAAATAAGTAAGAGATATAAAATGCTAAAATGGAAGAACTGTACAAAGGGAGAAAATTTAAATGGTTATGAATTAGAAAATTGAAAATAGTCATGATTATTATGGTTATTATGGATGAGATAATTGAAAATTGTTATAATTATTTTTGGATGGTTATTATTCTCTATATTTTTCTTTCTTTCTTTTTCTTGATTGATTGAATTATAAATTGTTTATTTGATTTATAGTGATAAATAAAATAGGAGGAGGGGGGAAAGAAAAGGGATATAGTATCAGGAGGAGGACTAATATGGGATAATAACTAGTATTGATTATGTTAGGCATCATAGTGAAAGACAGATGGAGTAAAGAAAAGTTAAATTGAATAGACTAGGGAAGATTATCAATAGTGGAAGATATATAGAATTAGGGAAAATATATAGATTAGGGAAGATTATTACATTGTAATTAGCAGTAAAAGTAATTTGAATAGGGAAGATTATTGCACTGATATGACAGTGACAAATAGATTAGGAAAGATAATTACACTGGGGTTGGCAGTGGAATTTTTAGATTAGGGAAGATTATTACACTAAGAACAGCAGTGGAAAACATGTAGATTAAGAAAGAATATTACTACACTGGGTTTTCTAATGGAAGATACTTTTTGCAAAAAATAATGGAACAATATGATATATATTGATTTTGATTTGTTAAAGTAGAAATGATATATCGGTAAAATGAAAGAAATGAAAGAAATGAAGTAAGAAATATATTTTAAATTTCTAATAGCAACTCTTCCTCCTATGTATATTGACATTGTTAAATTAGACTAAGACATAATATGAATGGTATTTTTTTCTCTTTTTTTCTTTCTTTCCTGGGTCTTAAAGAGAAGTAAATTTGGATATTTCTTTTGTTAAGGGCAGTTACGATAAAGAGGGTTTTTAAATAAAAGCAGGAATGAGTTAAGTAAGAATGCAAGAAATGGACTAAAGTACGATGGCATAGTTATGAAAAACAGCAAATAGCCAAGAGAAATTTAGATAGCTATAGCACTTTGAATGCAAATGAAGGCAAGGAACAATATCTAAAATCCAGATGATAGTATTTGGAAAGCAGGTAGCACAGGATGAATGATATGTACCAGAATAAATTGGATAAATAATTAGAAAAAATTGATTAAAAATTTGGCATTTGATATTATATTGTATTTTAATTTGAGGTATGTGAATTGGAATCTCTGTAAGGTGTGAAAAACAATAAAAATTTATACAAAAAAAATAGAGAAAAAAAGGACTAGAGGAGAAATTATAGCAGTATTTGAGAGGCTGACATACAACCAACCTTCTGCGCTTTCCCCGCTTTTGGCACATGTGCATCTATGCTGGAGGCAATGGCTCCTGTGCCGGCAGATATGGCTCTGCATGCCACCTGTGGCACCCAGGCCATAGGTTCACTATGATGGCTATAGGTCTCCTGCTTGAGCAGGGATTGGACTAGGAGACCTACAAGGTCCTTTCCAGCTCTATTCTGATTCCTGTTCCCTCTACCTGCAATGAATAGTGTTATTGGATGTATCTCATGAAAATGCAGGTAGTCCTTAATTTATGAACACAATTGAGACTGGAATTATTGTTGTAAGTTGGTACTCTTAGTCAAGGAGCCCATATTGCAAGAAAATGCAAAGCATTGTACTTGAAGAGAAAGCCAATGTGGGAGAGGGGGATGGTCAGTGCCTCAGTGGCAGCGGCGGTTCTCTCGCTCCTGCGGAGAATCGCTGAATCCCTGCTGTTTGGGGATGCCGATTCAGTTTGAATCGGCCCAAACCTCCCTGAAGGGGAGGGGAAGAAGGGGACTTGGTTTGGTCCCTGTTTGGGGTCGACAAACCCCAGGGTTGACCAGACCTGGAGCCTCCACCATCAATGGTGCGAAAGTGGTTAGCCGCCATTACCCGAGGAGACTGTGTGCTAGAAAGAGTTGCAAGAAGAATTGGAAGTCATCCGGAAAAGAAAAGGGAATGTAGGATTTTGTGCTGGAGTTGTGGCGAGGAGAATTGACTGTTAAATTGAGCATTATTGCTGGAGGAAAATACCTTTTTGTTACTTTTTGCTTATGGATTACAGGAAAAGGAGTTCAAGAAATTGGGGAGAGCGGCTAAATGGATACTATAATTGCTGTTTTTCATTTTGAATTGAACTAGAAGTTAACGTGTAAAAATCATCTTGGAAGAATATTGGTGATTTTGTAACAACGTACTACTAATTTATATATATATATATATATATATATATATATATATATATATATGTCACATGTTTAAGCTGAATTTGAAAATTAAGGGATATATATATATATATATATATATATATATATATATATATATATATATATAATTAAGGGATATATATATATATATATATATATATATATATATATATATATATATATTTTTTCTTATGTCGGATGACCCTGGTATATTTCCAAGGAACGTCACAGCTCCTCTTTTTTTGCCTATAGGCCCAGCCCAGGGCCACTGCAAGGCAGTAATATATCTATAGCCGACAAACTATATTTTGTATGTGTTAAATGTTTATAGCTGGAATTTAAAATTAAGGGAGACCAGGATAGATCTATTTCGGCCTTATTAGGCCTCATCAGCTGGCCACACCCATTCTTTTACTGGGATTCGATCTGGGAAGCTTCTGCATTGTAAAGCAGAGAGCTAGCAATTAGACCCATCCGATCTGAATCCATCCAGCTTTGTACCAGGGAGGGGTATATGTTTTTTCTTATGTCGGATGACCCTGGTATATTTCCAAGGAACGTCACAGCTCCTCTTTTTTTGCCTATAGGCCCAGCCCAGGGCCACTGCAAGGCAGTAATATATCTATAGCCGACAAACTATATTTTGTATGTGTTAAATGTTTATAGCTGGAATTTAAAATTAAGGGAGACCAGGATAGATCTATTTCGGCCTTATTAGGCCTCATCAGCTGGCCACACCCATTCTTTTACTGGGATTCGATCTGGGAAGCTTCTGCATTGTAAAGCAGAGAGCTAGCAATTAGACCCATCCGATCTGAATCCATCCAGCTTTGTACCAGGGAGGGGTATATGTTTTTTCTTATGTCGGATGACCCTGGTATATTTCCAAGGAACGTCACAGCTCCTCTTTTTTTGCCTATAGGCCCAGCCCAGGGCCACTGCAAGGCAGTAATATATCTATAGCCGACAAACTATATTTTGTATGTGTTAAATGTTTATAGCTGGAATTTAAAATTAAGGGAGACCAGGATAGATCTATTTCGGCCTTATTAGGCCTCATCAGCTGGCCACACCCATTCTTTTACTGGGATTCGATCTGGGAAGCTTCTGCATTGTAAAGCAGAGAGCTAGCAATTAGACCCATCCGATCTGAATCCATCCAGCTTTGTACCAGGGAGGGGTATATGTTTTTTCTTATGTCGGATGACCCTGGTATATTTCCAAGGAACGTCACAGCTCCTCTTTTTTTGCCTATAGGCCCAGCCCAGGGCCACTGCAAGGCAGTAATATATCTATAGCCGACAAACTATATTTTGTATGTGTTAAATGTTTATAGCTGGAATTTAAAATTAAGGGAGACCAGGATAGATCTATTTCGGCCTTATTAGGCCTCATCAGCTGGCCACACCCATTCTTTTACTGGGATTCGATCTGGGAAGCTTCTGCATTGTAAAGCAGAGAGCTAGCAATTAGACCCATCCGATCTGAATCCATCCAGCTTTGTACCAGGGAGGGGTATATGTTTTTTCTTATGTCGGATGACCCTGGTATATTTCCAAGGAATGTCACAGCTCCTCTTTTTTTGCCTATAGGCCCAGCCCAGGGCCACTGCAAGGCAGTAATATATCTATAGCCGACAAACTATATTTTGTATGTGTTAAATGTTTATAGCTGGAATTTAAAATTAAGGGAGACCAGGATAGATCTATTTCGGCCTTATTAGGCCTCATCAGCTGGCCACACCCATTCTTTTACTGGGATTCGATCTGGGAAGCTTCTGCATTGTAAAGCAGAGAGCTAGCAATTAGACCCATCCGATCTGAATCCATCCAGCTTTGTACCAGGGAGGGGTATATGTTTTTTCTTATGTCGGATGACCCTGGTATATTTCCAAGGAACGTCACAGCTCCTCTTTTTTTGCCTATAGGCCCAGCCCAGGGCCACTGCAAGGCAGTAATATATCTATAGCCGACAAACTATATTTTGTATGTGTTAAATGTTTATAGCTGGAATTTAAAATTAAGGGAGACCAGGATAGATCTATTTCGGCCTTATTAGGCCTCATCAGCTGGCCACACCCATTCTTTTACTGGGATTCGATCTGGGAAGCTTCTGCATTGTAAAGCAGAGAGCTAGCAATTAGACCCATCCGATCTGAATCCATCCAGCTTTGTACCAGGGAGGGGTATATGTTTTTTCTTATGTCGGATGACCCTGGTATATTTCCAAGGAACGTCACAGCTCCTCTTTTTTTGCCTATAGGCCCAGCCCAGGGCCACTGCAAGGCAGTAATATATCTATAGCCGACAAACTATATTTTGTATGTGTTAAATGTTTATAGCTGGAATTTAAAATTAAGGGAGACCAGGATAGATCTATTTCGGCCTTATTAGGCCTCATCAGCTGGCCACACCCATTCTTTTACTGGGATTCGATCTGGGAAGCTTCTGCATTGTAAAGCAGAGAGCTAGCAATTAGACCCATCCGATCTGAATCCATCCAGCTTTGTACCAGGGAGGGGTATATGTTTTTTCTTATGTCGGATGACCCTGGTATATTTCCAAGGAACGTCACAGCTCCTCTTTTTTTGCCTATAGGCCCAGCCCAGGGCCACTGCAAGGCAGTAATATATCTATAGCCGACAAACTATATTTTGTATGTGTTAAATGTTTATAGCTGGAATTTAAAATTAAGGGAGACCAGGATAGATCTATTTCGGCCTTATTAGGCCTCATCAGCTGGCCACACCCATTCTTTTACTGGGATTCGATCTGGGAAGCTTCTGCATTGTAAAGCAGAGAGCTAGCAATTAGACCCATCCGATCTGAATCCATCCAGCTTTGTACCAGGGAGGGGTATATGTTTTTTCTTATGTCGGATGACCCTGGTATATTTCCAAGGAACGTCACAGCTCCTCTTTTTTTGCCTATAGGCCCAGCCCAGGGCCACTGCAAGGCAGTAATATATCTATAGCCGACAAACTATATTTTGTATGTGTTAAATGTTTATAGCTGGAATTTAAAATTAAGGGAGACCAGGATAGATCTATTTCGGCCTTATTAGGCCTCATCAGCTGGCCACACCCATTCTTTTACTGGGATTCGATCTGGGAAGCTTCTGCATTGTAAAGCAGAGAGCTAGCAATTAGACCCATCCGATCTGAATCCATCCAGCTTTGTACCAGGGAGGGGTATATGTTTTTTCTTATGTCGGATGACCCTGGTATATTTCCAAGGAACGTCACAGCTCCTCTTTTTTTGCCTATAGGCCCAGCCCAGGGCCACTGCAAGGCAGTAATATATCTATAGCCGACAAACTATATTTTGTATGTGTTAAATGTTTATAGCTGGAATTTAAAATTAAGGGAGACCAGGATAGATCTATTTCGGCCTTATTAGGCCTCATCAGCTGGCCACACCCATTCTTTTACTGGGATTCGATCTGGGAAGCTTCTGCATTGTAAAGCAGAGAGCTAGCAATTAGACCCATCCGATCTGAATCCATCCAGCTTTGTACCAGGGAGGGGTATATGTTTTTTCTTATGTCGGATGACCCTGGTATATTTCCAAGGAACGTCACAGCTCCTCTTTTTTTGCCTATAGGCCCAGCCCAGGGCCACTGCAAGGCAGTAATATATCTATAGCCGACAAACTATATTTTGTATGTGACGTTCCTTGGAAATATACCAGGGTCATCCGACATAAGAAAAAACATATACCCCTCCCTGGTACAAAGCTGGATGGATTCAGATCGGATGGGTCTAATTGCTAGCTCTCTGCTTTACAATGCAGAAGCTTCCCAGATCGAATCCCAGTAAAAGAATGGGTGTGGCCAGCTGATGAGGCCTAATAAGGCCGAAATAGATCTATCCTGGTCTCCCTTAATTTTAAATTCCAGCTATAAACATTTAACACATACAAAATATAGTTTGTCGGCTATAGATATATTACTGCCTTGCAGTGGCCCTGGGCTGGGCCTATAGGCAAAAAAAGAGGAGCTGTGACGTTCCTTGGAAATATACCAGGGTCATCCGACATAAGAAAAAACATATACCCCTCCCTGGTACAAAGCTGGATGGATTCAGATCGGATGGGTCTAATTGCTAGCTCTCTGCTTTACAATGCAGAAGCTTCCCAGATCGAATCCCAGTAAAAGAATGGGTGTGGCCAGCTGATGAGGCCTAATAAGGCCGAAATAGATCTATCCTGGTCTCCCTTAATTTTAAATTCCAGCTATAAACATTTAACACATACAAAATATAGTTTGTCGGCTATAGATATATTACTGCCTTGCAGTGGCCCTGGGCTGGGCCTATAGGCAAAAAAAGAGGAGCTGTGACGTTCCTTGGAAATATACCAGGGTCATCCGACATAAGAAAAAACATATACCCCTCCCTGGTACAAAGCTGGATGGATTCAGATCGGATGGGTCTAATTGCTAGCTCTCTGCTTTACAATGCAGAAGCTTCCCAGATCGAATCCCAGTAAAAGAATGGGTGTGGCCAGCTGATGAGGCCTAATAAGGCCGAAATAGATCTATCCTGGTCTCCCTTAATTTTAAATTCCAGCTATAAACATTTAACACATACAAAATATAGTTTGTCGGCTATAGATATATTACTGCCTTGCAGTGGCCCTGGGCTGGGCCTATAGGCAAAAAAAGAGGAGCTGTGACGTTCCTTGGAAATATACCAGGGTCATCCGACATAAGAAAAAACATATACCCCTCCCTGGTACAAAGCTGGATGGATTCAGATCGGATGGGTCTAATTGCTAGCTCTCTGCTTTACAATGCAGAAGCTTCCCAGATCGAATCCCAGTAAAAGAATGGGTGTGGCCAGCTGATGAGGCCTAATAAGGCCGAAATAGATCTATCCTGGTCTCCCTTAATTTTAAATTCCAGCTATAAACATTTAACACATACAAAATATAGTTTGTCGGCTATAGATATATTACTGCCTTGCAGTGGCCCTGGGCTGGGCCTATAGGCAAAAAAAGAGGAGCTGTGACGTTCCTTGGAAATATACCAGGGTCATCCGACATAAGAAAAAACATATACCCCTCCCTGGTACAAAGCTGGATGGATTCAGATCGGATGGGTCTAATTGCTAGCTCTCTGCTTTACAATGCAGAAGCTTCCCAGATCGAATCCCAGTAAAAGAATGGGTGTGGCCAGCTGATGAGGC